>NC_080079.1:19852095-22252095 GCF_949987535.1 Balaenoptera acutorostrata | reverse complement strand
ATTTTTTTTCCAGTCAACACCAGGAATTGGTTTAGCTATATTAATCCCAAGAGTTTATGTATTAATGAGTGTCAAGATAACCTAATACCTGACTCCTACAGGTTCAAGAGGAATGTTCATTAAAAGGACCATCTCAGAAAGTACATTGCTTTATATATGTGTATCACTTCATGATACACATGAAATTCCTGGATGGGGAGGCCAAACTTACCATGTCACTTGTCCATAGTCACATAGCTAATAAGTGGCCAAGTCTGTATTCAAACCTCAACAATCTGCGTTCAGGGTCTGTGCTGGTAATCTCCACCCCATGTTGCATTATTCCATTTGATCCTCATATCAACACATTTTTTCTCTCTAATATTTGGTTGAGCGTATAATTTGTCAGTCAAATGGGGACAGTTTCTGAGAGTGAAACTGAGCACTATGAATAACTATTCTGGGAAAACAGGCATAAAAAGGACTGTCCTGAGCCAACAAGGAGTATGGTCTCCTGCTTTATTACTAATGTGCAGTCTGAGGCCTGGGGATGCCTGGATTATCGGCACCAGAGTCAGCACCAATCAGGTTCTGGAGGTCCTCACCAGGGTTCCACCTCACTTCTACTGTGCCCTGGCTTCCCTTTACCATATTTTGCCAGTAGCTAACACTTCTAGTCACAAAACACAAACACAAACAACCATAGGAAGGAAGCTGATCTACATACTCAATTAAATAGTTGATGAAAAGTGAGACCAAGAAGGTAGAGAGATGAGAAGATTTCTTGAATTTAGAAAAGGAAACCACCTACACAAAGACACAAAGACTATATCCCTAGGAAAAGACAGAATAAGCTGACCATAACATTGCAGGTGTCCTCCCTGTTAACTCAGGTGCATGGCAGGTGACCTGGGAGGGGAGGTGCATCAAGTCACATCCCAGGTCTTTCAACTCTGAGGGACCTGAGGACTTGGGCATTCAGGACGGCCAGTCATCTCTGTGTATGGTGAAATGGTGTGAGTCTATGGCCAACATCTTGTGAAGTTCAAAGCCCTTGATCCTACAAACATGGAAGAGCAGGGCAGTGGGATCATTACATATACAAAATCAATGCAAAAGACTGGTGCTTTTTCCCTGTGTGCCATGTGGCATCGTTGTCAGGCCAAAGGAGCTGGGAGCTGTCTTTAAGGTTAAAATATCAAGGTCTACATCTTAATATCAAATAGTTTAGTGATTAAGAGAGTGGATTTTGGAATAACATAACCTGTATTTGTAGCCTGACTTTGATACTTGCTAGTGGCGTGACCCTCAGTGGCTTAGTTATAATTTCATATCCTCATCAAAATATGGGTTTCTTCATATTATCAAGTCTTATTTTTGGATCATGAACATAACAAAGGCATGGAAATCAGAGGAGAGCAATGTCTGTCAGTCTTTCTCTCTCAATCTCTCTTTCCCTCTCTCACATATGCACATATAGGCACAATTTTTTTTCTGAAGTACTTTACAGGAATTCGGAGATATTTTCTTTTACCTTTAAATGTATCAGAATATATCAATATTTCTTAAAAGAGGGACATTCTATCACAGAACAAAAGCACAATTAGCACAATAACGAAATGTATTATTATATAATATTATATTATGCAAATTCAGGCCATATTCAAGTATCTTCAACTTTTACAATGATTTTCTTTATAACTTTGTCTATATGCTTGTTTCCTGGTCCAGCATATAAGCCAGGATCACAAATAGCATTTAGTTGACATGGCTCTTCAGTCTCCATCATTCTGCAAAATTCTTCACTCTACTCTTGTCTTTCATAAACTTGACTTTTTTTTTTTGGCTGTGTTGGGTCTTTGTTGCTGCACGCGGGCTTTCTCTAGTTGCGGCAGCGGGGGCTACTCTTGGTTGTGGAGCACGACCTCTAGGCACGGGGGCTTCAGTAGTTGTGGCATGCAGGCTCAGTAGTTGTGCCTCGTGGGCTCTAGAGTGCAGGCTCAGTGGTGTGGCACACGGGAGCTTAGTTGCTCCGCGGCATGTGGGATCTTTCCGGACCAGGGCTCAAACCCGTGTCCCCTGAATTGGCAGGCGGATTCTTAACCACTGCGCCACCAGGGAAGTCCCAAACTTGACTTTTATTTGAAGAGAATAGAGTAGTTATTTTGGAAAATATCTGTTAATTTGTGTTTGATGTTTCACTCATAAATAGATCCCTATTATGCATTTTTGACAAAAAAAAACATGTTGGTAATGATTGTCCTTTTCAGTGCACCATATCAGGAGGTATCTGATATGATTTTTGGTGATATTACATTGGTTCAGACGGTTTTCACAACTTTTTTTCCCATTTGAAAGGTCTTATTTTCCTGCATTTTATTTAAAATAAACGATTTGTGGGAAGATATTTTTGATTCTATGCGGACATTCTGTTTCAGATCAAATTTTCATCTACAATGTTTAGACAGAAAGTAGATTTGTCAGGCATGCCTGGATCTATTTAAATAATATCATAGGACTCTATTTCTCAGACAAAAATTAATCTTAATCTAAAGAAACAAAAAAAAAAAATGGAAATCTTCCCCAAGCAGAAACTATAACAGCTAAAAAAATTTAAAAATACTGTTAAACGTGTCCCAGAACAAATTACAAGATAGAGTAAAGCTGGATAACATTTTATATTCCTTTGAATCCTAACATACTATGAGATTCTCCAAGCATAGGAAAAATCCAGTATCCCAAATGGTTTTCTTTACACTAAACTGTGATATTTCCCCTACTTGGTGCATTACTATGTTCACTAAACAATTGACTGTATTTATAATCCATCAAGTCACTAAATCTACATTATAACAGTTTGGTCAATGCCCCACCACCACTGTAACAATTCTCTTTATCCTTCTATATTTTAGGATATTAAGAATGCAAACCATGCTTATTCTCCTATGTATCCCTTGTATCTACCATAGTATGTGGGCCCTACTTAGCCCTCAATAGTACTTTCTTAATAAAGGAATAAAACTTCATAATTTCACAGTATTACCCACTTTCATGTCTCTAGACACAGACTTATTAGAAATTTAAACCCATAAATCAATTCTGAATGCATCATAAAATGCAATACATGATAGAGATCTCTTGACATTCAAGAGGGAGCCATAAAGAAACCTTCGAGAGACAGTAGTTCTGGGGAAACCATCAAATGTATGATATAGGAGGAATATGAGGAAGAAGGAAAAAAGGAGAAGCATATTTAAGCCTGATTGTGTCATAGCAGATACTTCTCAATCATCAAGAATATATGTGTCTTTCTAGAATTTGAAGATGGCTTTGATATTATTTGTGATTTTGAATTAACAGTTTACCACAGCTTGAGGTAGGAGATATTTAGGGAGGAACATTTGATTCTTTCACAAATTAAGGGATCCCCAAGCCAAGGGGTTAGTGGGGTACTAAAACCAAAACTATACCCCACACCTAAGAAAACTTTTCATATATAACTCACTTTTTGTGTTTTTATAAATGAATATGTTTACATATGGGCCTTAGAAAAATGTCACTTGCAGAAGCAAGTTTATTCTTTCAAAATAGATACAGAGAAACAGAAACATTTTTCTATTCTAAATTCTATCTGAAGATCTTGTATGAGTTTCTTTCTTTTTTTTTTTTTTAATGTCTGTGATTATTTTAGGGATTCAATAGTTTTGATCCAAACTGTGTTTCTCCAGATCATACCAGGATGGGGTTAAAAATAAGATAAAAACAGCAATCAATAGGATTTCATTGGCTCTGGTCCCCAATCATTGACATAGACAAAAATGTCAGTTCTTCTCTGAGTTTCATTCATTTGTATCTTGAAATTCCCAGCAGGGGCCTCACAGGCCCTTGAACAAATTCTGCCACAACAGGTCTTTCATTTTGTTCTTTGCTACCTAGGAAGGTGCTTGAGTGCCTAAACACCTCTTCTCCCCACAAGGACAATATTGTGCACTGGGTCTACAGCTTCCAGAACCTTTAAAGAATATAATTCTGTCCCCCTGGGAGCTCAAGGCATAGACCACATGGCCTCTCCTGCCAGCCTCTGCAGCTGATATGTGATATGCTGCAATCCTGGAGCTCCTGGAATTCTGCAAGTCATAAAGCAGGCTGGGTCCAAAGTGAAACAGTATTGAAGAATCTGGCCTAGAATGTAACTAAGTAATATCAAGGGGTTCAATAGTCACCTCCACTCTTGAACTTTTGACATTAGCAAGCATTCCAAAGCAGAAGGCACATGGCTATCAACCACAGGCATTAACCCATGAGTCAGGAATTGCCCAGATGTGTCCTCTAAACTATTGATTCTGTCCACGTCTTCTTTCTATATGATTCCCTGCTTAGGAATTTCATTTTATGATATGTACTTCTAATTTCCATCTGACTTTGATGACTCATACAGACTCTTCTCTCTTGCCAGACTTGATCCACTCTCTGCTTAGTTTTTGTTTTTTTACATGCTCTGAAACTGCACAGCTTTGGCTAAAAGGCACCCTTGCTCCAGCCTTGACCTTTGCAACCCTCACCTCCTTTTCTGCATACTTGCTGGCTGAGAAAAGTGGACAATGGGTATCGCTGTTTATATAATATATATGCTGATAATGCTCTCTGTGGAAAAGTCCGTATTGACTGCCATGAGCCTCTGAAGGTGTTGTGGCTCTCCATAAGTAAGCGTAGAGAGGCCCCTCTTGTGTTCTGTGTCATCTGGCCCTGCAGACACCTCTAGCTACGTCTCTCCCTTGTCCCTCTTAAACTCTATGCTCCTGCCACACTGAGCTACTTAAAGCTTCCCATTGTGTTATAATCTCCTTCATCTCTGTGTTTTACACTTCTACCAAGAACACTTTCTCCTACTCACCCCTTGGTGCCCCTCAATCTTCATCATGCTTCCTTCCAATCTGAGCTCCAAGGTCTCCTCTTCCTAGAGATCTTCTCTAATTTCCTTAGGTGAGGTCACATTCCCACTTATGTCTTTTGTAATGGTGTGTTTGTGTTCACCTCTGGTCTGTGAGGTGAACACAAAGCAGAGGTCTGTGAGCTCCTGGAGTACACAGGATGCTGTGTCACACATCCTTGTATCCCCCAGTTTAGGTGGCTGCCCAAAATACAGAAGGCACAATGCATATGAATAAATTATGCTTTTACTGCTTTATTGCTCCTGTAATTTCTAATCGACTGGGGTTCTTCGCACCCTCTATCCCATACTGCTATTCATTTCAATAGGTGTTAACAGAAAAGAGATTGCTATTGATGTGATTGTTAGGTACAGTGTAAGCCTGGCCATTAAGCCCCGCTCCAAGCCAAAAAGGTTTAAAAAAAGTCAGTTGTAGGGAAGAATATCCAAGAAGTAAATGACTTCATGCTCTGCATAATATTATTTCTGCTTTTCTCTGCCTTGGGTTTCAAGTGAACCTATACTGTCAATGCACAATAATCGCTTGCCCACCAATTATATGTTCAGCTGATAGTTTGGTTAAAAATGCAAACAAGGGATTCCCTGGTGGCGCAGTGGTTGAGAGTCTGCCTGCCAATGCAGGGGACACGGGTTCGAGCCCTGGTCTGGGAAGATCCCACATGCCGCGGAGCAAATGGGCCCGTGAGCCACAACTACTGAGCCTGCGCGTCTGGAGCCCGTGCTCCGCAACAAGAGAGGCCGCGACAGTGAGAGGCCCGCGCACCGCGATGAAGAGTGGCCCCCGCTTGCCGCAACTAGAGAAAGCCCTCGCACAGAAACGAAGACCCAACACAGCCAAAAATAAGTAAATAAATAAATTAATTAAAAAAAAAAAAAGAAGCTAAAAGACTGAGCTGACTCTGCCATCTAAATATACCACCGGAGCACACACATGTTTGTGATAAATTATTTACTCACTGGCTTGGAGGAATTCAGCTAAATTATCTTCTAAGACACCCACCTAGCCCACCCCAGGGACAATCCTTTCCTGAGGAAGAGGTTCTGTGACAAGTAAGACACCCAGTATTCTTCTATTTTACCTAGTTACAGAGTCTTCTAGCCAGCTAGCTTCTCAAACTCCTAGGAGAATTTCAGATTGAAGTCAATGATTTTAGTAAGCTTCCTTGGACATGTTAACATAGAGCTAGTCCTTGAACACAGAGCTCCACATTTTCATGGGCTGCAAAAGTCGCTGAGGAATGGATTTCTGTTTATAAATAGAATATAGCTCCAGCGCTATGGGTGTAGCATCTCTTAGCTGCTTCATATCAGATGGAGTGCTGATCCTGAGGCCAGTGAAGAGAGTATGCTATGGTACGGAGTAGGAAATACTTATTTTAGTTTCATAATTTATTTAACAACTCCATGTAGGCCTCTGTGCAGATTATGAGGCTGATAGACCATGAAGTTCGACAGGAACTAGGGGTCCATGCTGGGTGCTTAGGATTGAGCATATAGCTGAGCACTCTATTGGTATTTAATAATTATAAGTTGTATTAACTTCCTGTGGTGGCTTTGACTCTGTAAGGGAGAGGTATTGACCCTGAAAAAATTGTTATGTGTAGATACTTTGTTCCTCTCTACCAACTTTATCCACAATACTGCTTGATGTCACCATATTACAAATGTGGCCATTTTGTCGTCAGTGGTAAGAGCTGAAAAATCTCTCAACAAATCACATTATTTGGGGGTTGACAATCATATTACAGAAAAATCCTCTAAAAGCCTTGGTGGGCCACTCGATGCTGAGCAAACCAAGACAAGTTCAGAGTAGGCTGTGGGCCCTGAGGGAAGTGGCAGTCTCATCACAAGACAGTTAATTCAGGAAGAGGAAAAAAAATCAAAGCAGAGGCCAAAGCTGCCATTGCGTTTGCGCAAAATGAATTTTTATTGCTGTGAATATAAAAAGCGATTCGAATCTGAATATTTTCTTGCTCATGTGAGTCCCTCTATCTTTTTCTCTTTCTCTCCTGGCCAATTCCTCTACATCTGTCCATCACGTTTGCCTCTTCCATGGGTCCATCCCATGATTTCCCAAAGCTTCATTATTTAACATTTAGGGTAATCATATAATTCATTAGCTAAACTAGGAAGCTTGACAGTGCATGAGGTGTTATTAATAATTACTCCAAGGAAACAAGGGTAAACCATTATTGTCTCTGGACAAACTTAAACGTATGGTCACCACTTTCCATAGAAAAGAGCACATATATACGGACATATATGTGTGCCAACTTATTTCTATGATCTCTTGATTTTTGATTAACCATTTCACATATGCTTGACTTGGGCCTCAATCTAAAATGTCACCTCCTGGAGAACAAAGACCCTGTATTATCCCTTTTGTTGTTCCAATCATTGCTTAACACTCTGCTAGCAGGTACACAGTGAATATCTAGCATGTAAATTTAAAGCAATATAAATGATTCATGCTGATGACCACACAGAAGTCATTCTTAACCTTAACTATCCATTAGAATAACCTGAAAAATTACACACACACACACACACACACACACACACACACACACACACATCTTGATCACAGCTCCAGATATCAGATATTTTGATTTAATTTGTCATGGGTTTTGGCTTGAGTGTCAGGGCTTTTAAGCACTGCCAGGTGATTCTGATGTCCAGCCAAAATCGTAGACAAGCCCCAGGGAGGTCATTTGTCAAGCACTGTGGTGATGAAAACACATACTTTGTGAATGGAGAGGCCAGGAAAGAATAACCCTACAGAACCATATAATATTAGACCTAGAAACCATGTCAGAATTGCAGCAATATTATGAAGCACTCAGACTTTAGAGCCAGATAAATGCAGATTCAAATTACTTGAATGGAACAGAATCTGCTGGACAGAATGACAAGGAAAGAATAATCCAATTCACTCTCCCTAGAAAACATTAAGAGGTAGTAAATTATCCTAGATTCCCTCTAATTATTTTAATTTAAAATATGCTGGCTTGTGGTCAAACATTAATCCCGAATTGTTCTGAAAACAGATCATCAAATTCCTACACATCTGGTAAATCATTCTATTGCCCCCTGTGGTGGTATGACTTTCCTCCCCATGTCAGAACAGGGCAATGTGGAAAGATGGCTACTTTCACTGACTGCCCATTATATTAAGCAAGAATAGAGGTTAAAGTTCTTGCTTACTGTTTAAATTCAAATTCTTTGATGTTCAACTTAATGATCTAATCCTTGTTTTCCTCTTGAATTGTGCCACCTGGCATCCCTCCTCGACATATATTCCAGCCACTTAGAATTGCTGTCCCATACTCCTTCCCACTTTTGCAAAGGAGACATTCCTTCACTGTATCCTAATTCTCCTTGACTTAAGCTGACAGAGGTATCACTTGTAACATTTGTCTCCCCATATTGTCATTTTTGGTCTCCATATCTCTTTACCCTATAGAATGTGAGATTTGCAAGGGCAAAGAGTATGTTTAATCTTCCTCTACATCTCGAAGAACTAGCAGAGAGCTGGCCTATAGTAAGTTCTCAAAAGGGATGAACAAGTGAAAGAAAGAATAAACATTGATTATGCAATATTAATGGGAAAAAGCAAAACACAAAACTGGATTACTCACATCTATGAGAAAAAGTATGTCTGCTTATTGATGATGAGAAGGAAAAGATCCTGTGCAGAAATATAAAATATTGATACTTTTATTTTTTCCCCTTGCTTGAGAAAAAAGCAAAAACTTGCAGAAAAATGGCTTCCTCCCAATGCAACAAGTAATTTATTTGCTTGTTTGCCTAAATAAATGAAATAAGTTTGGGTAGTGTAGGAGCTTGAAGCCCTCCTGCTGTTATAACGGAAGCAGCAGCATCTAGTTTACACTGAGAGCAGACAGGAGGGAAACCACGACTTGGAATCCAGTGGTCTCTACCATTTACTACCTACAGGCCATTGGAAACTTTCAAATATCTCTGAACTTTTATTTTCTCATTTTTAAAATGGTTATAATGACACCTGCTTCATTTGTCTAAATTATAAGTGAAGTGACCAGACTAGTTCGACACATGGGACAGATAAATCTTTTGTTTTCCTACTCGTCTCCTAAGTCAGAAGAGAGCAAAGCCAATATGGAAGAAAGCAAAGCAAAACAAAACAACAGATTGGTTCTTTTACACTCTGTGATTATGTTGCTTAATTGAAATGTCACCAAAGTACCTAAGATTATGGTAAATAAGTAATAGCAAGTGAAAACATTTTTTAAACCAGAATTTTACACTAAAAATAGACCACTTTAATATTGTGTAAACATCAACAGCAACATGAATATATCAAGAGATCAATGGATCTATCTGTCACTTGATGAAAGACAGTGTCTTTCTCTGCTGAGGAAACATTTTTTCTTCCTTATTTTCCTGCTTGGTCCAATACTTAATTCTGACCATCCAGGAGAGATCTTTGTTGTGCCTCCAGAAGTGTGATCCTTATAAGTCCTGACTTTAATTCCTTAAAGTACAGCTAATAGGAATCCAATGACCCTAGTTCCCTTTACAAGGCAAAATGAAAAATGGTTCTTATCAGAAAAGCAGGAAAGAGCAAGCCCAATAGATGAAATGCCTCCCTAATTGTCTAAGTTGGCTAGGGCTGCTATAACAAAGTACCCCAGACTGCGTGACTTAAAAGACAGAAATTTGCCTCAGGGTTCTGGAAGTTAAAAGTCCATCATCAAGATGGTTCTTTCTGAGGCCATGAGGGAAGCAAGGACCTGTTCCAGGCTTCTCTCCTTGGCATGTAGACAGTGTCTTTTCCCTGTGCCTTCACATCATCTTCCCTCTGTGTATGTCTGTGTCCAAATTTTCTCTTCTTGTAAGGACAAAAATCATTTTGAATTAGGGGCCATCCTGATGACCTCACTTTAATCTAATAACCTCTATAAACACCCTATCTCCAAATAAAGTCACATTGTGAGTTACTGGGAGTTAGGACTTCAACATAAACTTTTTTGGGGGGCACAGTTCAGCCCATATACTAGTTTTCTTCTTTTACATTGGATCATTAACAAAGTGTGAGGATGTCATCAAATGCAGCTTTTAGTCATCTTCATCTTAGTGTGAATTTTATTCAAATAAATTTAAGTACTTAAATATAAATGTTTTTATTAAATACAAATTTAAGTGAATGAAGTTTTGCCTTTTAAATGATAATTTGCATTTAGCTGTAAAAAAGATTTTATCTCTGCTTAACCTAAGACCGTGACAAATAGAAATTTTATTTCTGCTTAGTCAAATGTCTACATGATAAATAACATTGCATGAAGTGTTCACTATATTTTGAACACTGTGAAAATCACTTTTTAGAAATTATCTGTCATTTGTGTGCTCACAGCAACAATGTAAGGTTAGTGGGATTATTAGGGACATCTAGATCTACAGACATAGAGTTACAGAGATGGGAAGTGCAAATTCCCCAAGTGGGTCACGGGGACTCATGTATCACGGGGCCACTCTTACATCCCCCTTGATTCCTAGATTTTCATGTTCAGCATTTAGGAGACATAGCACCATATAATGGTCATTTCTCTGTAAGACTTTTGGATAGCTGTGCTTGCTAAGGTTCTGTAGGCAAGGAGCGACAAACCATACCCAGACTGTGTATTCAATTCATCACAATGAACTGATGCACTCTCCAGGATGGAAGGAACTCAATGTATTCAAATTGCCACCAACTGAATGACTTATATCCTTGAGGGATGGTATGATATTGGAGCTAGGCATTTGTTTCTGTTGCAAGTTGGACACCTGTTGCAGTGGCAATAGCTAGATGGGATTTGGTGAGTACAAGCCCATGCAGTTGGGCTTGTGTAGTCTTCATTTCTGTCATTATAACTACTCAACTCATGTAGCCTTTATGCCCGCAATAGTGTGATCAACCAGCTGAGTTATCTTGTCCACTTGATTGTTTAGTGAGTTTTCTATGATGGGCGCATTGCAACAGATGCACATTTCTTTTCCATTTTACAAGGTCTATCCACAGACCTCTTCCCCAGACTTCTTTCTCTCTAATTCTTCACTCTTTCTCCTTCTAGGCCCCTGACCAACCATTTGGTCCATGAGTTCGTACAACCACACCTCAGGCCACATCTTTTCACCAAAGGTGTATTATGACACTACACACCTATTACAATGGCCAAAATCTGGACTGCTAACACCAAATGCTGGCAAGGTGTGGAGTAACAGGAAACTCCCTCATTGCTGGTGGAAATTCAAAATGGTGCAGCCACTTTGAGAGACAGTTTGGTGGTTTCTTACAGAACAAAATATACTCTTACCAAATGATCTAGCAATTGTGGTCTTTGGAATTTACCCAAAGGAGTTAAAAACATATGTGCACACAAAAACCTGCACATGGATGTTTATAGTAACTTTATTCATAATTTCCAAAATTTGCAAACAGCCAAGATGTTCTTTAGTAGGTGAATGGATAAACTGGTACATCCAGACAATGAAATGTTATTCAATGATAAAAAGAAATGAACTATCAAGCCATGAAAAGACATGGATGAACCTTTAAACGCATTATTACTAAGTGAAAGGAGCCAATCCGAAATGGCTACATACTACATAATTCCAACTAAATGACACTTTGGACAAGGCAAAACTATGGATAAATGATAAAGTAAAATGTCAGTGGTTGCTATGTGTTGGGGATATGGAGAGGGATAAATAGGTAGAACACAGAGGAGTTTTAGGGCAGTGAAAATACTCTATATGATACCATAATAATGGATAAATGTCATTATACATTTGAACAAACTCTTAGAATGTATAACACTAAGAGTAAACCATAATGTAAACTATAGACTTCAGGTGATTATAATGTGTCACTGTGGGTTCATCAATTTTAAGAAACACACTACTCTGGGTGGGATGTTGTAATAGGGAGGCTGTGCGTGTGGGGGGCAAGGCTATATGGAAAATCTCTGTGCCTTCCTCTCCATTCTGCTGGAACCTAAAACTATTCCAAAAAATATAAAGTCTTAATTTTAAAAAATGGATTCTAAGGTATACCTCTTGAAACTTTGCCAGCGGGGATAATTCCCCCTCACTTCTGTCTTTCAAGTTCACTGTTGTTAATCTGTAATGTATTTACCAAGCATTTCAGTATGCCTCAATATACTGAGCTAACTCACTGTGGATAAAGCTCAGTACTTTTCTTTATTTGTTGGCTGGTCACCATAGGTATTAGTAGAGAGTGAGATACTATAGCAAAAGTGGTAGATAACATGGGTATCTGGGAAACCTGATTGATCTGCTTACTTGTGCCTTACTCCTGCCTGATCTTGGATATACAATTTCTATCTAATGATGCCCAGGCTTGTGAATTGCTGGGTGGGAGGGAAATCAGCTAATGACCAGTAGTTATGACCACATGGTCATGTAATGTCATGGCCTGACTCAAGAAATATAGGGGATCTACATTCTGGTTCTTTTACTGAATCTGACTATAAAATCCACACGGCATCTTTTCCTATTGCAGATAAATGTAATACCAAAAGATAGGATAGGTCATATGGTAGAACTTACACCACATCCTGAATTTTATTCAGAGCCTTTTTGTACACTCTAGGACTCACTGTAGTTTTATGTCACATGGTAAATGCATTGAAATAATTTTAAGTGTGAAATATGCTTCCTGCAGTACCTGAAGAGTATTATCAGGTTGTGAGTCTTTCTTAGTGGTGGGAGGTGCAAGAAGCAATTTTTTGTACTTTATTTTGGAGCAGATATCCTGTCATGTCCAGAACACTAGACCCCTAAAAACTCTAGTTTTGTGTCATGGGCCATAAACTGTTTTAGAGTTTACCTAGTTTGGAGTGCATGTGTCTACCAAAGTTTCCAACATTTTTGCTACCTCTTGTTCATCTGATATGGTTAACATAATGTTATTAATATAGTAGAACAACATGATGTTCTGTAGAATATCCAGACAGTGAAGATCATTTATACCAAAGGACAAGAGAATGAATGTAGCCCTAAGGGATAAAGGCAAATGTATACTGTTATTTACTCTGCATGAATGCAAAATGTTTCTGACACTACTTCTTGGCAGGGATGGGGAAGAGTGCATTTTCCAGATCAATGACCTCATACTATGTATCTGAGACTTTGTCAATCTGCTTCAGCAAAGGTACCTGTTCTGGCATAGCATCTGCAATTGGACCTATTACTCTGTGGAGCTGGAATAATTCACTGCCATCTTTTCTTATCCATCTGATTTTTGATGGGGCCATTAAATACAGATAACATTGGGACCATCTCCCCTGCATTCTTTAGTTCTTTAATTATGCCACTAATCTTTGCTACTCAGGGTCATGGTCAGGGCTAGGGTGCACAATCTTGAAAGTGAGTGTTTTCTTAAATTTTGTTCCCTAGGTGCTTTATTTGCTTCACCCTAGTCCTGGCCCAACTTGGAACACAATATTATTTTTAATTTAAAATCTTGGTCTACTTGGCCTTAGGCCACAGGCTAATAAACCAATAGAAGGCCCTGCCAACAACCACATTGTTCATTCCATCCATACATTTGAGGACTGGGGAATGGTCAGTGGGAATGGGTCATACCCTACTCTACCAGGGGTACCATAATGGCATTTTTGATCCTTGGGCTTTAATGTCAAAGCAGATCTTGCATCTAACACTCCTCAAAAAGCCTTGGAATTCCTATTTCCATATGAAAAGTTTTCCAAATTTATGATCTTAAGTCTCTTTGAGAACAAGGGACTCCCATTACTGTATATATTTGTGATGTTACATGATCCTTCTTCCTGAGGACTCAACCTCTTCACCAATGTGTAATATATCTGAAAATGACTCAGTTTCATAAACTGGGCAAATAATTGAGGTTTTATTATTAGGGTGTCTTCCCTTAGCCCCTTGATTGTCTTTGATCTCTCTCGATTGTACAGGTTGGGCATTACTCTTTTATCCTGCCTAACCCTCTCATCCCCAAATACTGTGTTTTATTAACTTCTTCCATACCTCTCTATGAGTTAGGGTGCCCTGGCTGTCATTCAGACCTTATAACTCATTATGATCATTGTATCCACCTTTCTAATGTTTCAGCACTGCATCAACCTGATCCTTGTGATTTTGATATCCTATAATTCCATTGCTATTAGGCAGGTCAGTTCTATAATAGTGTCTCCTATCGTAGCTTCAACCAACAGATGACAGCCGGTATGAACTTTTCAGTGATGCTGGGGCTCCTTTCACCAGCACATCCCTTATCTCTTTGGAACACAAAATCCTCTAGCCCTCTCACAGAACAAAGCCAGCTGTTTGTTTTTTTTTTTTATGGTGGCCTTTCATAGTATATACACTCTAGTATTTCCACATCTCTGAACCTTTTAATCTTCTTTTCCAACATCTACCTCAGCAGCCCTGACATTTCTACTTCCATTATTATGAGCTATTACATTCTTAAAACTTTCAAGAGCCATCCTAGCAGCACATGAGCACTGTCTCCCAGAGTCCTTGTTAGGGTGTTAAATCCTTTATCTGGGATGGTGCTCGTTGTCAGTAAAACATTCCGTCCAATTATGTGTTTCTGTCCCCAGATGAAGAATCCTCAGGTTCTAGTCCCTCATATAATTTCCTGGCTGCTGCCAGTTTGAGCTGACTTCGTTCTGCAACTCCTGCAGCTCAGTGGGGTAAAGAACATTTCCTACTTTTAGCTCAGACTTCCCTGACTAGTGTGTGTTGTGATTAACACTACACATTGGTCCTGTGGCCATTAAGGGTGGTGAAGTTCAATTCTCAAAGGGTATTTATATTGTCTTGTAAGGCAGAGGACTCATCTTTGCCTTTAAATGATGGGGTGCACTGGGCTTTACCAGAGAAAGGTGTTCTACTTCTGTAGTTTAGGTACTTGTGTGGATCCAGGTTTATGAGTTTACGTATCCAGATAACCCAAGCCTAAGACTCAGAGTCTCACCAATCTTTTGTAGTCAGGGCTTTGCCCCAGCGTAGCAGACTTGATATTTTTGAGAATTCAACCTTCTCTGGAACCTTCTGCTTCCCTTATAATTGAGTAGCAGACTTGATCCTTAGTTTTTTTCTGTCCTCTAATTGAAAAACCAATCATCCTTATCTTCAAACCAGTGATTTAACTGCCCTTGGCATTTCATTTCACTGTCTTTCTACAATACATTGATCAGCCCTAGCCACAACCATCCTGTCTCATTGTTCCTATGGTAACTACTTTGTATTTCTCAAACACCAAAGGTATTTAACCTGCCAGTGCATTCCCTGTCACAATTACCCCATCCCATTTCACCACTGGTGAATGTTAAATACATGCACTGCAAAGGCAGCACAGAGACTATCAACATTCCACCTTCCATCAGTGATGGAGTTCTCACTCACTGTCTGCTGGTGGTATACCTGTTCCAAAACACCATTTTATTTATTTTATTTTATTTTTTTAAAGAGTTTTTTTTTGATGTGGACCATTTTTAAAGTCTTTATTGAATTTGTTACCACATTGCTTCTGTTTTATGTTTTGGTTTTTTGGCCCTGACGTATGTGGGATCCTAGCTCCCTGACCAGGGATCAAACCGACACCCCCTTCATTGGAAGGTGAAGTCTTAACCACTGGACAACCAGGGAAGTCCCCCAAAACGCCATTTTAGAATGTTCCCTAGGACCACTTCTGACTCCTTTTACTTCAAGTATCGAAGACAGAAAATAGGGTTTGAGATGTAGACTGGCATGCTGGTGTTTTATTTGGGATTGCATTTTAATAAGAACACCTATATGGGAGTGAGGGATGCAGGAAGAGACAAAGGAAGAAGTTGAACTGTGATTCAGTTGCAATAGAAGCCTCAGCTAATTACACAGGAAGCTCTGTATTTAGAATAGCTAGAAATGTCCTTAATTGAGGCAAGGGCCAGTCCTTTATTTCTCTACATCAATCTGCTTTTAGATGAGGGGTGCTGTAGAAAGGGGCTCTAAACCTGGGTGAAGCAGCTTCCTTTGGCCAAGAGCATTTTCTGGGGAGAAACTCAGCTGAGGTACATCAGCAGCAACATTCCCTGAAGTTGGGATAGTGAATATCTTTGTCCTGAAGGGGTGACCTCAGTGACACACCAACAGTATGAAAATAGACCACCTTACATTTTTCTTCCCTACTTCTCCGGAAATCTCATGCTTAGCAGAGGACAGCAAGAATGTGGAATAGAAAGAAAAAAAAAAAAAAGCCAAAATGTGGTTAATTCTTAAACAGTTTAACTAGTTCCTGAAATACTGATTGTTCTATACACGGTAATGCTAAAGGAAAAATAGAATGTGGTATGTTATTATATATTGAGCCTCGGAATCTTGGAAACCTAGGTTTGAATTCCATGCCAGATATATTGGGCAAGTAACCATATCTCTAGGTATCAGTTTCTCCCTCTATACAAGATGGTGTTTGCAGTAGTACTTCTCTTAGAGAGTTAGAAAATTTGCCTGGGGCCGTGGATCTGAAAAATCTCTATCTCAACCTTCCCTGCTACTTTGGCAGGAGGAACTTAATAAATTGGATTTCTCCCCCTGCTCCTACCAACAAGCAGTCAATCTGCCAATAGCGTGAGTGGGTTTGGATTGAACTATCTACTCCCTCTCAAACAAGTATACTCAGAAAGAACGTAGAAGACTCATTTTGACTAGAGGTGCAAGCATTCTGTGCTGGTGAAATAAGTTTGTTTGTTTGTTTTTTTCTCTGTGTGAAACTATTTGCCTGGGAAACCTCCCTCCACAACTCCAGATTCACTATCTGGCTGCTCAGCTGATCACCCCTGACCAACCAAAGGTAAGTCCTAGCTTGGACTCAGAAAAAAAAAAAGAGCCTACGTGTGTACACTTTTCCATGTGCCAAATGATCTTCATTAAGGCCACCAAAACTTTAATAATCCAGAACATGCAGACATGTATTACAATTTTAGAATCACTAATGATGGGAGTAAATTACGAGGAACAATGGAAGCTAAAGAGAGCTGACTAGATTTTGGATCCCTACCAGGAAAGCCAACTGTTTTCTGAGAAGGTCCACCTGTTTAATTAGCAATAATCAGAGCCTTTAGATGATCACAGAGTAATTAAATAGCTAAAGATAAATAACCTACGAGGGTTAACAATTTAATCCCAACCAAAGAGAAAACAGAATGCAATCTAAAAACGTCATGGCAAGCAGAATTGTAGGTTAATGACCTTGCACTTGATAATCTAATGGAGTACACATAGTAGCAAATTGAAAGTAATGTACTATAGGAAATTAATACATATACTGGCATTTTATAAATAAATTATTCTAACACTAATTGCAATTAAATCACCTTGTTTTAATATGATCTAGTAATTAAGCCACAAGTAGCTTGCTGCCTGGTTCTTGTCTGAAAAGGAACCAAACTAAAGTATTTGACTCAGCTAAAATGTTTGTGAATATATCTCCAAACTTTTTCTTTCATTAGGGTGGAAATATTAATTATTTGCAAAAGAATTACCTTGTTTGTTTTTGTTTTTCTTTTAGGATATGCATCTGCCTAGAGAAAGCATTATTAGAACAAGTTGGTCAACCTGGGCTGGGCCCTCTTTCGTGGAAGAAACACTGTCAATGCTGACAAGCTCTCTCCAAGAGGTGATTGCTTCCAAGTTATTCAGTTTCATCTATCATCTATCCCTTAACAGTATAAGTGTCACTCTATAGTCAAGAATCACATACGACTGGCCCCATGGTTCTAGCTACGTGTAAGCCTCTCCTGGTTTCATCCAGGTCAGTTGTCTCCCTTCTACGCACTAAAAATCCTTCTGTGTATAGCTTTATAGCACTGTTCTCACCACATCCCAATCATCTGCTCATGGGTCTGGTCATGTGGGCTTCTGTGGTCTGTATCATAATTCTCTTATGTCCCCAGATGTTGGAACAATACACTGGGTGTTCAATAAACTTTAATTCATTGAAGGAAGGAAGGAAGGGAAGGAAGGAGAGAGGGAGGGAGGGAGGAAGAAAGAAAGTAACAGAATATAACCTGTAGTTCTGTCAAATCACTTCTTGTCCATTTGTATTAAAAAAAATATTTTCTTAAATAGTGTCTGGCCTGTGCAGAGATCTATAAGAATTAAAAGAGAGTGTTAAACACACATGTGCATGTGCATGAGACAGAGAGAGAGAGAGAGAGAGAGAGAGAAAGAGAGAAAGAGAGGTAAAGAAAATTCTGCCCCTGATAACTTAGAGTTCATTGGACAAAACAAGGTTTATACACACAAAACAAACAGCAAAATTACTTGCCAATCACTGCAGCGGTAATCATATGAATGTGTTTCTCCTCACTGTAAACCCAGGCAATAGGTACTACTGTCATTACCATTTTATAGATAATGAAACTGATGTACGAAGAATTTAAGAAATTTCCCCAAGGCCTCTCAGAGTGTAAGCAATGGAGCCTGTTTTCTAAATAAGGTAATCTGCTTCCAGAGCCTGCATACTAACTGCTACATAATATAATTGTCAAAAACATAGATGTTTTGTATTCAAAGGAGGAAAAGGTCATTGATCTTTAAGAATTGTAATGACTAAAAAAGTTTAACAGAAATGTTAAAAACCATAAAGGATCTGAGGTTTTACCCTACTTGCAAGCTAATGAGTTGTCCAGCCAGAGTTTAATGGGCACTGGTAGAGGATATGAAACTTCTGGGTCAGAGACAATAGACAGTTTATTACAGCAATCAGCATTTACATTGGTTTTTCAATCCCCAATATTTATAGGCGTACAGAAGCACAGTACAGAAGGGGAACCTTAAGTTTGGGGAATGCAAATCTTTTATAATGGGCAGTAAGCAAACCAGCCCTTTTGCTTCAGTGGGAGATAGTATCTTTGTCTTCCAAGGCTGTAAGTAAACCTCTCTCTGCTATTCGTATATTCCAAAACTGTTCATTATAAACAATCTTTGAAAATATAGTCCAGGAAAAAAAGGCAATCAATAACTCTGCTCACAAGGCAAGCAGAAACACAAGAGACCTTCAGAGAGAGAACTGCCTCCTAATAAGCCAGGTATAGAGTCAACTGAGTCTTAAAAGATGAGACAGATTTATATAAACAAAGGGAAGGAAATGAGGAGAGCGGAGTGAGAAAAATCAGCATAAAGACAGTAGCAAACATGATTTAGTGTGAGTGACATTCCCCTATGTATCAGAATGAAACAAAAAGCTGGACAGATCTCCTGTGGAATACTTCAACTGCCATGCTGAAAAACAAAACAAAACAAAACTTAGATATTCTTGTAATCCAAGCTCTTCACAGTGTTTACCTGGCACCCTGCCCAAGGCTAAACTCCACAGGTTGATCACCCTTTCTTTTAGAAAGTAACATTACCAGCAAAACCCAATGTACAAAATTGGACCCACTAGCCTTAAAATTCTAGGTCAGGGCCCCTCTGCCCTACAAGAAGTGTTGTGCTAATTAGAAAAAGTACCATCTGCAGATGGGCAAATGGCTTGGTGAGGATGGGATGCCCCTGTACAAATTAGAAAAAGGAACACCACTGAGCAGAAACAGCCCAGAGTGAAGAGCTTGGTGAGTGCAACACTAGTTAGATGGTAAACCCTCCTTACTCCCTCACCCAGGAGCCTTTGAATAGTGTACAAACTTTATGAAACTGTGCAGAACAGCACTGATCTCAAAGAAAAGCTTCATAAAAGCTGTCCTACAAATTTGCGAAGATTTATATAATTTATATACTTACAAAGATTACTGATATATATCCATGCTCAAATTTGATGAAACCCTCATCAAAGAGCAAGGAAAGGAAGTGGCCGCAAACACTGTGGTAAAAGTTTATAAAAAATAATTATAAGGTTAGTAGTAATTTTAACCCAGTAACTCTGGTATGGGAGTAAATCCTAAGGAAATGTTTTCTGTAAACTTCAAAAAGCTGTTATACATAAAGATGTTCAGAGTAGTCTATAGTTAGATTGGAAGTGATAAAATATTTATTAGTAAATCCATTGGAATGTAATTCAAATATTAACATTTTTACTTTTTGTTTTTAATAACATTAAGAAATGTTCAAATTATGTTTTATTTAACTATAAAATTGTATTTATATAACTTAAAAAATTGAAGTATAACTGATTTACAATGTTGTGTTACTTTCAGGTGTACAGCAAAGTGATTCAGTTTCTATATATATATATATATATATATATATATATATATATATATATATATATAATTTTTTTCTTTTTCAGATTCTTTTCCCTTGTAGGTTATTATAAAATACTGAGTATAGTTCTCTGTGCTATACAGTAGATCCTTGTTGGTTATCTATTTTATATATAGTAGTGTTATCTAACTTATTTTTAAATGTGTTAAAATACAACAGCAAATATGGTATTATATTATTTTTATCTTCATATTTCGATGTTTTCTACACTTGTATGTATTGTTTGCATTATTGCAAATTATAGTAAGAGATCCCAAGTGATTTCATGGTAAATATGCATTTATTACACAACTACTCTTTCCCTGGCATTCTGCTAGATTCTCAAAAGATTAAAGGGAAAAACATGTTTCTTGCCTTTAAGGAATTAACAATTTGATGATTAAAAACAAAATCTTAATTTTCAAAAAAATTTTCATGTAGCATGTTCTGGGAGGTGAGTGGAAGCTGTTGACTGGTCAAAGAAACAGTAATACTCCATGGAAGAAATTCTATGTGTTCAGGGCCTTAAAGGATGAACTCCTGGCTGCCACATCCCCTATGGTAGGGTCAGCTGGAGAGCTCTGACCCTTGAATAGTGTACAAACTTTATGAAAGTTTATGTCTTCTACTTTGACATAAATAAATGAAGGCATTCCTGATTTAAAGTAAGATCGAAGGAGAAGAAAAATCATCTTTTGCTTGAAGAACACATTCTATACTAGAATACAAAAAAAGAAAAAAAAAGGAGAAGAATTTTGAGGGGTCTAGGCTGGGAAGGGAGAGTCAGCAGAGGAAAGAGAATTTATGAGTTATAGGAAAATATGCCGGTTTACTCTTTCTCTGGGGGAAAAAGAAAGTTATCAGTATCTAATAAAGTAGGTTTTTTTCCAAGGAGAGTGAATGTGTGGAGGTAAATACATCAAATAAAACATGTTTTTGAGGAATGCTTTTTTATGATGAGTGAACTTGATGATGGTAGGAAGGGCCAATAAAAGGTGTTAGGGATTTTGGGAGGTTCAATAAAAAACGGCCTTCTGCCCTACCTGGGTTCTGAAAGAATTGAGCAATGAAGGAAAATAGCAAGGCAGATAAGGGATCAAAATATTATCTTCATTATAAAACAGGCTAAATAGGAGGATATAGCTTGATATAGGAACCTAACGATTAGGACAAATAACCACATAAATAAAAGAATTAGGCAGACTTATAATCCAGTCACTTTGGAACAGGGCGGCCTCAATGTTTATATGGGGCCTGGAGAAAGAGCCTGCACCAGAACAGCAGAAGACACCTCCTCCCTACAGGCAGGTTCTCCCAAAAAGAAGAAAATGAGGTAAGCCAAGCATGCCTAGTTTATTCTCTGCAACTTTACAACCTAACCGAAAGACATATTATTATATATGCCTTGTGATAGAGGGAGTAAATGGGCAGGGAAAGAGAGTTCAAAAATTACACTAACTGAGTTCTTATCATAGAGAAAGAAATATCAGCCATCCTCAACGCAAAAAAATCACTTTTGAAGCTTGTTTAAAAGGGGGGTTTGTAAGCCAAACCCACAGAGATTCTCATTCAGTAGATTCTGGGATATAGCTCATGAATTTATATTTTTAACATTCACCTCCCTCACTAACCTTGAGTCATCTATTATTATTGGCTTTTGGACCACATTTTTAGAGACCATAAACCACCTCATGTTGCTGATTTCAGATATCTTTTTTTGAAGGAAGACCTAATAAGGTAATGGAAAATGAAATATATAATTACATAGTTATTTATTATAGCTACTGTTGTTATTAGTTCATCGAATTGTGATACTGCTTACATTCTAGTTCACAAAGTAATTATGCTTTTGAAGGAAATTCTCTTGCCTTCATTTGGTTCAAAAATGTCTAAGTCATACATCAATATACAAAGTGTTTCATGACCATTCAAATGAACTAAAAAGCATTTTTTAACTTCTGAAGTAGTGGTTACTGGAAACATTTGCCAAAAGTCTGCAGCTGATACTTCTGCAAGCTTCACAGGGCATTTGGTCCTGTCGGAAACATCCATAATACACACCAAAAGGTTCATGAAATCCAGTCCTGTCTAAAACATCCACAAGCGTATTTGGTCCATGACAAATGCTTTTGGACAGGTTCAAATATCCAGGACATTTTGGGATGGATTAAATATCTTATGTCTCATGAACCAAATGTCTTATGGACATTTTGGACAAGACCAAATGTCTGCTAACCTTCTTCAAAAGTTGTTTTCCCTAGCTAAGATGACATAAGAGGCCTTCTAACCCTGGCATTCATATAACCCTTAGTCCTGGTGTGGCAGGCAGGATTCTAAGATTCTCAATACTTGGTGTACACATCTTTTCCCAGATATCCAGCCAAACACTAACATACGTAATGACATAAAGAGATTTGATAGATGTAATTATGGTCCTCAATCAGTTGACTTTAAGATAGGAAAATTATCTAGGTGAGCCTGACAAAATCACATGAGCCCCTTAAATCTAAGACTAGAAGTCAGAGACAAAAGAAGTCAGAAATTAGAAGTATAAGAGGGATTTTAACACATGAGAAATTCTTCTGCTGGTTTTGAAGATGGAGAGTGCTATATGTCAAGGAATATGGGTGACCTCTAGGAGCTAAGAGTGGATCCCTGCTGACAGCCAACAAGGAAACCAGCACCTCAGTCTTACAGCTGCAAAGAACTGAATTCTGCCAACAACCTGTGTGAATGGGAAATGCCTCCAGATCAGAATGCAGCCTGACACCTTGTTTTCAGTCTGAACAGAGAAACTAGTTACACTGTGTCTGAATGTCTGACCTTCAGAACTCTGAGCTAATAAATGAATCTTATTTTAAGTTGCTAAATTTATGGTAATTTGTTACACAGCAACAGATTAACACACTGGTTTCTTGGCTAAGTGCCCACTTAAGTTACATTTTGCTTCTCCCCAGGTCTATCAAAAAAAATTTTTTTTTCTAATGATACTTGAGAAGCAATTAGATAAACTCAGCCCCCTCTCCTTTCTTCCTCATCAACACATTAAGTCTGACAATGGTAGGAGGATGTTGGTTCCAACTAGGAACCACAAGACTGAGTATCTGCCCATTTTCCCCTTTGCAGAAAGAAGTCTCATAAGGAATATTTTTTTGATTGGCTGGTGCTTAAGTTGTCAATATCTGGTTGCTTTAAGCAATTGTGACATCATGCTTCAGATGAACCAGGAAGACAGATGCTTGGATGTTCATCTCATTTTGTCAGTAAAATCCCCATTCAAAGGAAATTAGGTTGTCCCCAGATGAAAGCTGGAATCAATAGCCATTTCAAGCACTATTGTTTTAGGTAACAATATATTTCGTTAAATTAGGGTGGTAGATGATGGAGATGTCCTTGTATCTTATCAATTATGAATAAGCTGTTGTTTGAAAAAAACAAGATGGGTCCTGTGGTGGCAGAGATCAGCCAGGTTATGCCTCTGGAGGGACAGACTTTCTGAGTTAGCCGATGATCAGATCTGACTTTGCTGATCCAGGCACCGATCTAAGGCAATCACAATATCCCCAGCTCAGCCTGACTCACTGAGGAGGACAGGTCCCTACAAGTCCAGTCCGGACCTTCAGGAAGTCCCTGGGGAAACTGGGTGACAGAAACTAAATAAGACAAAGCTCATATGGAGCTAAATGAAAGATGGGAGTTAGTTGGGTGTTTTGGACAGAGAAAGATCTTTAACTATTACATGTAAACAATATTACTAATTCTGTCTACTGAAGAGAGTAATATTATTGTATTAGCTGTGATTTGGAGGGTAAGTCCTTAGTGCCAGACACTGTACTAAGTGATTTCACTTAATCCTACAACTGTCTTGTGAGAAGGATATTATTCTAATATCATTTGTTTGGATAAAGAAATCGAAACTTAGAAAATTAGTGACCATGCAGGGCAATATGACTAGTAATTGGTGGGACCCGAATTTAAGCCCAGGTGTTTCTTATTCTAAAGTCCATGATCTTAACATTGTGTGAAAGCCTGCTAGTTCCCTGATCTACTAACCCACATTAATGGAATATAGTTGAACCATTTTCAGATAAACTAGTCTCTTTGCTGTTTGGGACCCTGTCCCATACACAAAATAATCAGCAGCTAGTTACTAATAAGATTTGGGGAAATATCAACATTTCCCTTGGTCTTAAATCTATCCTACATGTTTTCTATAAGCCCAAAATCCCTTTGAGTTGCCATGGAAGACCGTGTTCAAATTCAACCTGTGATGGGTATGGGCATGAAGAAATAGTGAGAAAAAGAGAGAGGTGACTCATTTAACCATCAACAGAGGTAAACTGCTTCTTTGGACTGTTCCCTGATATCACGTACTACCTAACAAGTTTGAAATAGGCAAAACAGCACTGAGGAAGGGAAAGCGCATAACTCACAGCATTAAGTGAAAAGCAAATGTGAAAAGGGCAGGTTTGTTACTTCTTGAGTTTCCAGAAAGTCAAGATTTGTCTTAGTTGATCGAAGGGAAAGCCACCTCTCTTCCACCTTAAATTGCTTTCAAAGTCCAGGCATACTATTCATATAATTTATATCTAATAAATATAACAACAGTAAACACAGTAATATCCATGTAGCTGCTGAGCATTTTGACATAAGTTATCCCATTCTGTTCCTAGAAAAACATGTGAGAAAAGAAGGGTGGGTATTTTCATTTCCTTTCTATGAGCATAGTAAATGTCTCATATTTTGTTGCATAATCCAAAACTAGCAGAGCCAGGTCTGGACTGGATATTTAGCTATAAATGCTTTTTTTAAACTTGTAGCCCAGGAAACTGTAGCAGATAGAAGTCACCTCTGAAAGCAAGAAATTGGAGAAAGATGTAAACTTTGATGCCTTTATGCCTGGGACACTTTTCCTGTTTATATCTAGATCTTGGGATTGGGGAAATAAAAGAATGTGTCCACATAATTGTGATAATTTCAAAACACAGCCACACATTCTTTGATATTCCTCCCATTAGGAGGTGATGTCTATGTCCTGAAATATGGATAGACTTGTAACTGCTTCAACCAATTGAGTGGGCAGAAGCGACATTATATGACTTCCATGTCTAGGTCACATAAGACTGTACAATGTCTTTCTTGTTCATTGACAAAATCCCTCTCAGAGCCCTGAGATACCACATAAATCTGACTACCCTGACATCACCATCTGGAAAGACCACATGTGGGCTCTCCAGGCTGCAGTTCCACCAAGCTCAACATTCCAGCCATCCTTTCTAAGGTGCCAGACATGTGAGTTAAACCATTACGAACTTGCTAGACCAGACTGTCTGCCAGCTGTATACCAGAAGTGACTTCCACTGATGCCACATGGTACAGAAGAATCACTTAGCCAAGTGCTGCCTGACTTCACAGTCTACAAAAGTGTGACCTATAATTATGTGGTTGTCATTTCAAGCTACTCAATTTCTGAGTAGCAGCAATAGATGCCTGGAACAACGTGTGTGTACGTGCGTGCACGCGTGTGCTAGTGTTGGGATACAGAGGTACAGGTAATCCTGATGCTTTCATCTCAGTCACAGAAACTAGCTTAAAGGAGCTGGGGATATGCCATCATTTTGTTTTTAGAATGTGGCACAGAGCCGTCCTTGGTTTCCTCTTCTCATGCATCTTGGCCAATATAGTCCAGAATGGCCTGAGTAGTTTTCAGATCACCTGAGTAGTTTTCAGGGGTTTAAGCAGAGGCAAAGAAGTTTGCCTTGCTTTTTTGTTTTTGTTTTAAATCACCCATCAGTGACCAAAAAAACCATGTTATTAACATCTGCTTTTGAATTAAATGGCTTAAAATGATCAGTATTTTATGATGGAAGTGACAGATGCCGGGTTTTTCACTACACAGAGTTCCATTTATATGGGAGCAGGAATTTAGAGATTTTTGGCAGGGTCAAATAATAAAAATAATATATTATTATTATTATCAACACCAAATTGTCATTATCGTGATCATCAGCATCAAATGCCTTAAGTAGATAAATCATCAGAAGAAATCAATAAACCATGTAATCACACTTAACTTGTAAAAGTGCTAATTGCTTCAGAATAAAAGCTAGGCTTCGGGGGAGTCCAATCATTTACAGTTAGTCTAAAGCACAAAGAAACAACTCCAAGTCTCCTTCTCCTAGGAAGAGACCTGAAGCTAAGCAGAAAACACATATATAAACATATATATATACCACACACACACACACACACACTCATTACTGTAACAGCTTTCCTTTGATGGTGATGAAAGCTGACATCTCCCATCAGACAAGAATTTGAAAACTTGATTTGTGCCTCCAAATAGCCTAAGCTCACAAGGAATAAGTCTAAGAGGGTAGACAACTCTTAGACATATAACAACTGGAGGAACAAGTGTGTTCCTCACATACAGGAGATTCAGTGTTAGGGGCCTTCATCTGGTATTTTGCCACTGACCAAGGTAGTGTGGTGCATCAGAGTAGAGGTTCCAGAGTTTGGATTTAAATCTCATGTAAGCCTGCCAGTTTCTGGATTATCTTGAATATTATAGCTCTCCAAAACTTTATTTTACTCTCTGTAAAATAGGGATAATGATATTAGCCACCACAGGGGGTGTTTTTAAAGATAAAATGAGCTAGTGCAAGAGAAGAACTAGACAGTGGCTGAATTAAGTAAATGTGGGATAACATGTTAGATAAAGAAAGGTAAAATGGTAAGCCTGGGTATGACTAGATGGAGCTCAAGGACCCAAATGAGAAGCTGCATCTTAAGGGTGTGCCAAGAAGATCATCTGAAAATTGATGGCCAATCAAGAAGTAAAATTTAAACGGGTTACTCCAGTGAAGCTGGAGACATCTGTAACTAAGGGAACCAGATACCAAGGGAGGTTTTAAGTAGAGGGTTGGAATCACAGTTTAGCATCATATAAGATCTGATACGCAGGTGACTGAAGGCACTATTGGTCCCCAGCCACTGATCGTATTTAAAGGGGTGGTATTAGTATGGGCACCAAAAATAAAGACAGACAGCCAAATTCTCCCCCCAAATCTAACAGCCTCTCCATTCTCTTCGTCTGTACCCTAAGACTTATTTATTCTGTTACCTTGTCAAACATTATCACTGGAATACGACTTTAGCTATTGTAGCCTTTGCCATGGATTGGATCTGTTAATGACCCTTCCTAAGAGTAACATCAGCTTGAGAATCTGGAAAGTACATTAAGTTTATTTTAGGAAACTGCCAATCTATGCCCACTAATGTGGGCTCCCAACTCTTGACACCTTGAAGTGCGTGTTTTATCATGAACCCCAATCCTAAATCCCATCCCCAACCATATCTCTACAGTAACCAGGTCCATCCAAATATAACAGGAGAAGATACCTTAGAAGGTTGGAAAGACAGAAAGAAAAGTAAATCAAGGGGATCCCCAAGGATGGGAATTTGAATCAGGGCACTCAAGTTTCAAACGGTGGATGGCAGGGTGGCTGCAAAGTCAAGACCGGGCTCCCAGTATCAGAACAAGTGCACATATATTGATGAAGGACTGGAGACCAGAGGAAGCAGATGAGGAAAACAGAATGGAACATGTGAGGGAAGACATCCATAGAAGTCATAAGAAGAAGAGAAATTCAAGTCTTAATCTTCCTGAGGCTTGACATTCAGCTTTCCTTGTGTTCCCTTGAGACATCACTGTGGTCCCTTCTCTGCATCTGAATTTCTTT
Organism: Balaenoptera acutorostrata; assembly: GCF_949987535.1. Taxonomy (NCBI): domain Eukaryota; kingdom Metazoa; phylum Chordata; class Mammalia; order Artiodactyla; family Balaenopteridae; genus Balaenoptera; species Balaenoptera acutorostrata. The sequence continues at coordinate 22,224,177 of NC_080079.1, read as the reverse complement.
GTCTTTCTTGGCACAAAATGATTCCTGACTAGAAGAGTAGCCCTTTGTTCATTCTGAAAGCAGAGTTTGAGCAGTAAACTTTTTTTTTTTTTTTTTTTAATTTGAAGAGCCAATGCACAGTGGTTGATGCTATGAGAGAGATTTGGAGAAATAAGAAAAAAAAAATCTATAACTGGCTGGGGCAGTCACAGAGAAACTACCTTTTATCCACTTCATCTCAGGCACGACACAGCACCTTTCCCTAGGAAACCATTTCTGAGGTCAGTAGAGACATCAGAACCCACTGGAATAAGTCCAGAGCTCTGCAGTGGCATAGACCAGGAACTGAAATCCAACACGTCCACCTACTAGCCATGTGGCTCCAGGTAGTTGTTCCACTTCTCTGAGCTTCACTTCCCATATCGCTGGTGTGAGTAAATGAGTAACTATCTTGTATGAGCTTTGTACACATTAAACACAATACAGCCAGTCTATGGAGCATCTAGGCTATTCCTGGCACATGGTAGCTGACTTCTGTTTGCTCATACAGTGGTATTTTTGTGTAAACTAGAAAAAGAAGCCCCTTCCTTTGGGTGGCCAAGTTGGCGAATAGAGTATGGGAAGGATTCCAGATGCTATTTTTCTCCTTGGCTGGGTGCACTTGTGTGATGCACAACCTGCACAACAGTATATGGAGGCCCTGCGTAGCCAGTAATGGTTAGCTGACCACTATTCTGATGCCTTTGCAGATGGCATATATCCAAATGTATTTCCTTCAGGAAAACAGCATGGATACATGTGTGGAACTAGTATTTTTTTTCACTGTACAAATTGTTTCATAAAAAAGAGGAATAGCACAGGTGAAAATAAAAGTGTCATCAAGGTTTTCAGCTGGATTGGAAAATCAGTGCAATTCAAGGTGTTACCAATATCACCAATTATGTCTCATTGGGCATAATCAAAAGTGGTTTGCACTCACCTATTACAGATTATTTTCTTAACCTGATGCTTGGCCACTTGTCACCTGAACCACTGAATCAGAAGCAGGTTAAAATTAAAACACATCCATGTCTTCTATCAGTATGGCTACCAGCTGGGAAGTAGTTTATCTATAGTGCAGAGTATATAATTCAAATTAAAATCAGAGGAAAAAACAGTTTGTTTTCTGTTATGTACATGCAGAGTTAAGGTTGCTGACAGATTTATGAAATTCAACATGCTGACACTTTTCACCCACTGACATTTTTACTCATTTCCTATTGAGACAGGAAGATTAGTTAATCTTCAGGCCCTTTGGATGATCTTTCTCTGGGTCTCAACAGGCTTTAAATCTAAGGAACTTACTCACTCTGATTTGATGCTACAAATGGTAGCTGTCTGAGACCGAGTTGCAGCAGCTCTAAAAGTGACACAGACTTTTCCATATGGCATTTACAGGGGTCAACACTATAAAACAGGCTGTGACACAAACCACAGACACTGAGGACATTGCTCAGCCACACTGTGTTCTCTTTTGATTTTTTCATGGGCTGGGGGTGATAGTAAAAAGAATTCAGAGCCATGAGATCCTCTTATCTCCAGATCAAAAGGGACAGTAAGTAATAGAAAGAGAGCTCCAAGTCCATGGTGAGAATTCAGAAATATCATTTGGGAGAAAAAGCCAGGGCAACATCTTTATTCTAGAGTTGGCAACCCCCAGCTGTGTGTGTGGAAGTATTCTAGAGTGAAGAGGTTCAGGAGGCCTCCATCTAAAACCTGCCCTTGGGCAATGAAAGCCATGAGAAAGCCAAGAACGGCAATGTTTCTGCAAAGTCAGTTCTCTAGGGTTTCTTTTCATCTGTCTGCCTCATAAAGCAGTGTTTCAGCACCCACTACGCAAGAAAAAAGTAATGGGTTTTTCATAGGTCTAAAAGTGCCTAGTACACAGTAAGTGCTCACAAAGGGGTCTTCCCTCCTTCCTCAAAAGGACACACTGGTCTTCTATTAGAATTGAAGAAGGAAAAAGTTAATTCTGCCCAAAGATGAGCTGCACCAGCATATTCCCTGAGTCTGTGACAGAAAACTGCTCCCTCAGCAATAGCTAAGGTTTAGGAATCCCCCTCCCCTTCTGCCACCTCATCTCTGGAAGCCAGGTAAATTCTCACCTCAATGGGAGGATATGTCACCCTGAGAGTGAGGGGTCAATTCTCTCTGAGTCACCTTTGCCTGTAGGCAGAGGGTGTGGTACCTCTGGCTGACCATCGTGTGGCAGACATTCCTGTCAACGTGGTCTTCCACACAGGTAGATTTCAGTGGTTAGGTCCTAGGTGCAGTAGGTAGAAGCAAACAGATCAGAGTTTGAGATATTGTGGAGAGAGTTTATTATCTTGTCTGAAAACGAGTCAGCACATTAAAAAAAAAAAAGATATTACTACTTTTACTTAAAACTCTACCACTAGAGAAACATGTCTTTAATTCAAACACCACCCTCCCTCCACCTACATGCAGTCATATCAGTGCCAATTCCCCCGACAGAGTTACCCCGCTAAGTTACCACACCAGGTATGAATCTATACCCCAGATCACCTTCCGACAACGGGAGAGTTTCTTAGGAGAGCTAGAATAGCCAGAGGTAAGAGGGTAGAGGAAAGACAAATAAACAAGAGGTGGCGATTTCCCAAATGTCAATGAAATTCACATTCTTTATAGAAAAATATGAGGTCAGATAGTACATTATTGCAAATATGTCATTAAACAGCAACACTCCCAAGACACAAATCCTGTTAAAATATAGGGTAGAAAGAGATGAATTATAAATTCTGAATTCTAAACTGAGCAGGAAAAGCACAATGATGAGAAAGGTAATCACTCTTAAAAGGAAAAAAATGAGGGGTGGGGGAATAAATGGAGAGACAGAGAGAAATGTATCCCTAAGTGTAATTTCTTGACTTTTTACCGTAAGCATCAGAACAATTTGAGTGCACAAAATGCATCAGAGATGGTACTGCCTGTTTTCAATGACTGGCTTGAAAGCCTCTTCTTGATTGAGACTCGAGTGATCTGAGGTGGAATTAAAGGTCCATAGTTAGCTGTTCTGGAGTCCACTTTGCCTGGGTCTGAATACGAGAACAGGGCTTCCTAGACATGGAACCACAGGCAAGTCAACTGAACTCTCCAAGTTTCTGCTTCCTCCTCGCTAACACTGAAATAATATTAGTAGTGAACCCAAAAGGCTTTCTGAGGAGTAAATAAGACAGTATATCTAGAGTACGTACCCAGCTGCCTGAGTCATATTTATTATTCTATTGTTATTACTGCTGTTAATATTATTATTATCATCACCACTTAAACACAGAAACTGGAAGAGCCATGAATGGCCTTCAATGGAAAGGTGTGAAAAAGCACCGTAAAATCTATTCTGCATTTTCCTAGATAGCTGTCATCCGGGAGTTGGTCAATTAGAACTTGGGCACCCAAGAAAAGTCTATTTAAAGAGATTGCAGGCTATGGAATTTGCTGCCAAACATAGAGACCCCTCAGTGAACCAAATAACCCTAGGGCATCATTCAAGTCTCCATCAACAGAAAATGACTGATATAGAGTCCCTGATCCCAAAGAGCCCACCCAGCCAGTTGGGAGACTTGGGTTAAAATCCTCAGCAGGGGAGGCAAAGGCTCTATGATAAATGAATCATCAGACCACACAGGGCAGGCAGCTGCAGGCTTTCATGAGCATTAATTTTGCTTAATATTACACATTTTAAATGGCTGCAAATACATACAAGCATAACAAATAGAAAAGCACTAAGTGATCATTAGGGTTATAATGTGTGTGAATATGCGATCAGAATAGGCACACTGCAAATAAAGTACTAAATAAATGCTAAATACCTCACCATTTGCTACTACAATAATGTGTCATGTGGCTGTTAAGTACCTTATGTTCTCTGCTGGTATGAAGTCATTAGTCCCATTTGTACCATTAATGAGGAAACCCTGTGTCCAAGTTAGGAACCAGAGGAAAAAAACTGAAATTAAAGACAAATGATGGTTCATTTTTCTCTAAAGCTCTAATGATCTTTTGCTAAATAACACATATTTCCCTGAACCCTATTTTAACCACTGCACAATCCACCCTGAAAAGAACTGATTATTACCACGACGATCAATTATTTTCAGTTGGATGACCCACACATTGCCACTACCCAGAATGAACCTGGGTCCTTCAAAAGCTTCCTCTAAAGTATTCACGTTTCAATCACTCTTTACAAGCTGAATCAGCTATTTTCCAAGTGTCAACAAAACAAGATAGGGAGGGAGAGCTTCTACTCTGCGAGGTTGCCCATTTTTAAAATTGTGACTTGGGGAGGGGGAAGGTAAGCTGGGATGAAGTGAGAGAGTGGCACTGACATATATACGCTACCAAATGCAAAACAGATAGCTAGTGGGAAGCAGCCGCATAGCACAGGGAGCGCATAGCCCAGGGAGATCAGCTCGGTGCTTTGTGACCACCTAGAGGGGTGGGATAGAGAGGGTGGAAGGGAGACGCAAGAGGGAGAAGATATGGGGATATATGTATATGTATAGCTGATTCACTTTGTTATACAGCAGAAACTAATACACCATTGTAAAGCAATTATACCAATAAAGATGCTTAAAAAAAAATTGTGACTCTTTCATCACAGAACAGAGTGTGTCTTAATGGTGAAGGGAATGAGCCCTGGAGCCAGAAAGCCCTGGTTTGAACACAGCTTCATCTCAGGGTGTATAACCTTTGGGCAGGTTACTTAATATATTTGAGTCTAGGAGTCTTCATGTTTAAAATGGATGTGACAATACTATCTACTTTTAGGGTTATTGGCCAGAGTATTGATTCTTAGCAACAAATGAATAAATACAGAATGAGAAGAAAAAAAGGTAGAATGTAAAGAAAGAAAAGAAAAATCCAGACAGACACATCTTTTAATAAAAGACTTGAGACAGGATAATCTGAAAGAATCCTTCCCATAATCTGAGGTCTCCTTCTTGAATCTAATCAAAAATGTCTCAATCAAGGAAAATGTGAATTTGAAAGAGATAAAAACCACCTTCTAGGGTCCTGAACCCCAAAGGCGATCAGGGTAACAACAATCCACTTTTTTATTGATGTTAGTATATTGGTGCTGAGGGTGTTAGTCTTGTGTGTGTATGTTTGTGTGTGCATGTGTGTGTGTTTAAAAAACATTAACCTCCCCAGAGAAAGGAATGGGGACGTGGAACCTTGGCTATTCTCTCCAGCAGAAAACGTCTTCAGCTGGAAGGACTTCAGAGAAAGCCTTCGTCCTTTTTGTGCAATTGCAAGGCATAATTACTGAGGAATTTACAACAAAGGAGCCTAATGCAACTTAAGTGACCTTTATTAACCACTATGACAACGCATATCTTGAGAACCATTAGGAAAAGTATCTTACTCCAACCTTGGTCTGCTGGGATCCCTTCTCATTAGGTAGCTACTTTTAGAGGCAGCTCTTCTCTCCATTGAAGTGAAATGTGACAACTAGTTTGGTCCCCAGAGAGGTGCTTGGATCTCATAAAACTATGTTTCAGTGAGGGTAGAATAACTCTAAGATGCCACCCAGATCTCCCTTTAATTAAGATTGTGTTGCTCAACTGCTATGAGTGCTGTCAGCAGAGGGACCCTTCAGTAATTCCTTCAGCAGGAGACAGCTGCCCCACTCAAGTCATGCCCCTTTCAAGGTGGCTCCTATCTGAGGACTGGTCAGTGCATCTCAGCCCCTTGGACGACTCCAAAGGCCATTCTAACTCCAGAGCTCCCTGTGGGATCAGCCAAGTCTATCCCAGCTCAGTTTCTGCCTAGTCCTGCTTCTTTCCTCTCTTTTTCCACAGGTGGTGATTTCAAGGGCACTTCCATATAAATATCTTGCACACTAAACCTTTTATCAGAGTTCATCTCCAGAAGAACCCAACCTACTACAGCGACCACATATTTATTTTCCAAACAAGGACACTTAAGAGGGGAAGCATGCTGTTAATAATTTTGCTGTGACCGCAGACAAACTAATACTGCTCTTGGCAAAGAGAAACTTATGGTAACCCCAACTTACCATGGCTGAAGCGGGGAATGAATTTGGTTAAGGTTTTATACTGGAAACCCACAGAGGGAACAGGGTATGGACCCTTCATTACTTAACCTTTTGCCTTTGAAAACAACCTTAAGTCTTGTCTTTTAAAAATTTTACATCTTTAAAAATGTTAAGGGAACTCCCTGGCAGTCCAGTGGTTAGGACTCTGTGCTTTCACTGCCAATGGCTGGGGTTCAATCCCTGGTTGGGGGGACTAAGATCCCACAAGCCACACAGCGTGGCCAAAAGAAACAAAAGTTCATATGTTCATTAGGAACTTTTAAGCTACATAGAAAAGTAAAAAAATAAACAGAAAAATGTACTCAAAATAGTTTTTCCCAACCAGGGGGAAAATATTAGTATTTTAGTTTGATGAAAATTATTCTAGCCATCACTTTGTTCAGAATGAATAAATGGATAGATGAATGAATGGATGTGTACACAGAGTGAATAATTTTATGACAGTAGGATCACATAGCAGTTATTTTTAATTATATATAATTAATGATACACAAAGATGTATATATATACACGCATATATATTTATATACATAATATATGTATATAAAGCTTTACTTATCAGACAAAAAGAAACTATTGTGAAATTGAAGGAAATTTTAAATTTCAAATAAATACTTCTTCATCACAGTAAGATGAGCTCTTATTCCCCAAATCTCCAGGGTCCTGCAACGATGCAGACCCAATCCCATTCTGACATGACTCCACTTCATTCAGTATGACTTAGATTAAAGAAAGGTCTGCCTTTAGCTAGAAGGAGGCAGGTAGCCTTGGTGCTGCCACTGAAGGAGTACCAAAGATGTTCCCCTGCCCCCAGTGTCTCCTATACAAACCTACTTCAAGGTCTGTAATTTCTACCTTTGGTTACTGATGGGGGAAATGTCCCTCCAAGCATGTTGCTTCAGAGAGGTAGTTTGATGCAGTTGGCAGAGCACTCCACTCAGAGTAAGGGACTCAGTCCTTGTCTGGGCCTGCAACAGCCTGAACGTCTCTTGAGCATTTTGAGCCTAGTGCTTCTTCTTCCTCAGAAGGTTGGTGGGAAGGTGAAAGGAGAGACTACATGAGAAAAGTTTTACAGCTCATAAAGCCTGACATTAATGCAGAGTATGGTTAAAAGAGTGACCTCTAAGTACAATGACAACACGTCCTGTTTTGCCTGGGACAGTTCCAGTTTATCCCTCTTGTCCAAGCATAATTAATAAAAGTCACCTACTTAACTTTCAAATGTAATAAATTATGGTAGCTCTACCATTAAGTCATTTTCTGTATTGAAGTATTTTGCCCAAATTAGGCAGCAGGAACAAAAAAGCAAATGTATGGACACAGTTGTATGCATCATAACTCTGTGACACTGGCCAAGTTATTTGTATTTCTGGAGCCTCAGTTTCCATATCTTTAAAATGGGGATACTAGTACAACACACCTCATAGAATTATTATGAATATTAAGTGAGACTCCCTAGAAAAAGATTGTAGCACAGAGTCTGACATATCCTAAGAATACTTTCTGTCTCTGTGTCTCTTTGTTTCTCTCTCTCTCTAGTCATATATATAGATATAGATATAGACATAGATATAGATATATATACAAAATGGTAAAGTCTCAAGATTAGAGGAAGTCATGAAAAGCACTGGGGTGCTTCCTGTGATGAACAGGGCTAAGTGGACAGGGCACCCCTAAGATGGCATTATGCCGATCTTAGAGCGAAATGGGCATTCTGATCCTCACAGCTCTTATTGTCTAGTGGAGCTAGCAACTCTGTAGAAGTCTGTGGTGCAGGATGCTTTTGTACTTTTCAAGCTTTATACTGCCTCAGATCAAAAAGGTCTAAGTGTGGGAAGTACTACCCAGAAATATCCATCTCTCTAAAAGGAAGGAAGATTGGTTCCTCTAGGGCTCACTGTTTGTTTGCCATCCTCCTCCAGGTAAACATAATCCGTAGAATTTGCAGAAAACTTATAGCCCTGGGACTTGATTTGCATCCATGAATACGCAGCAAACAGTTCCTAGGGTAGGACATCTGCTGTGAGAAGGGTATTTGTGTTGTAACACATGTCTATACATCATGCCTTCTTGTATTAAATTCTCAGTTCAGATGATCCAAACCTCAGGAATGAAGAGGAGAGGGATAAATCCCCTCTGCCACCTTCCACTTTATTTTTCTTTATTTATTCTTACATTGTACTTGCTTCTCCCATCCCTGAACTATTTTCACTTTAGGGAAAAAGGAGTGCTACCTCATTGTATTTTAGGGGCCAGTTACTTTAAATAATTCAAAGAGCACCAACACTTGCCCCAGGAAAAGCTTTTCTATGTTCTGTGTCTTCAGAACCAGGGGTTTCCCAGGAGGTGAGAACTGATCACTACAGTATCTCTAGGTCTTGAGCCTACAAGTGGACAGAATAACAACCTGCCTAAGGTGTTCATGTCATAGTCCCTTCAACCTGTGAACGTGTTAAAATTCTCTGGCAAAGAGAAATTAAGGTTGCAAATGGATTAAGGTCACTAATTAGCTGAATTTCAGATGGGGACATTATCTCAGAGTATCCAGGTGGACTCAACATAATCACGAGGGTCCTTAAATGTGGAGAAGGTTGAGAGTGTCTCTCTATGTTTCTCAAAGTGAGGCCCGTGAACCATCTGCATAAAAATCACTTGGAGAATTACTTTCAAGGTTAATTCCTGTTTTTCTTCTCCTGCCCAAGATCAGTCTGAGTTAGAGCCTCAGAAACGGCTTTTAAAAATAAGCATCCCAGGTGATTCCTTAAATATTCTCACCACTCACATGCTCATGCACAGCAATAACTGTATGGGTTGCTAGGGTGAAAAAAATGTGGGAAAGGGAGGCAAAAGTGTCAGAACGATGTGATATGAGAAAGAATGGGCTGCCCACTGCTGGCTTTGAAAATCAAAGGGGCCACAAGCCAGGGAATGTAAGCAGCCTCTAGAAACTGGAAAACTTAGAGAAATGGACTCTCCACCAAAGCCTCCACAGGGAACACAGTCCTGCCAACACCTTGACTTTAGCCCAGTAAGACCAATTTTGGATTCTGACCTTTAAAATTGCAAGCTAATAAATTTGTGTTTTTAAAAGCCACTATGTTTATGGTAATTTTTTACAGCAGCAATTTAAAAAAACTAATATAAGCCCCTAAATGCTTAGAACTTTCATAGAAGCATCAAAGAATCAGTGGATAGGAACTTGGGCTCTGGAAGGATGCTGCCCACGGCTGAATCCCACTGCTCCCAATTATTCGCTGTGTGACTTTGGGATGAGCATTTACATTTTCTGAGCCATGACTTCTTCTTCTTTAAAATAGGGATAATAACAGTACTTCCATCACAGAGTTAGTGGGAATATTAAATGTAAAGACCTAAAAAAATGTATTTATTATACTGCCTCTTTTAAGGACTGAATAAATTTTGGGTATCTGGAAAACTAAAGCCCTTAAGTCATGTATTGGGCTCCAAATCACATTTGGGGAACTTGTTAAATAAGTGACTAAAATTGATTGGCAAAATACTTTAAAAGAATTGGAACAATACCTGGAAATAGATAAAGAGTTATCGCCCATAGTTTTGGGTAGACTCACCCAAGCAAATGGAAGAAGTTTCTATGGAACTGTCTCACTTTACTGCACCTGAACAGAACACATTGAAAGCGCTAACCAACACTGTCCTGATTATTCTGTATCAGAGGATACACATCTTGTTAGAACATAATGAAGGGGGAGTGTTTTGAGGCTGTAGGCAGGTGACCATTGAGCTCTGGGAACTAGGTGGTAGTGGATCATCTCCTTTCCACAAGGAGGGCTGGGCATGGGGAACAGTCCATCATTATAATGACATCTTAGTCTTGAGCTCTCCCAGCTCACTGCTGTCAAAACCTAATTGGAGGTCTGGGGCTGCTATGGGAGAACAATCGGGTCTGCCCAGTAGCACAAAGTAGGAAGCAGAGGGATTCTCCTGAAGATGACTGAAAGGACTAATGTCCTTAAGTGGACTCAAGTATGCATGAAAGTTCATTGTCCTCAGCCCCATCTTGCCTTCTTTTGGATTGAGCTGTGTATTAGAGCCTGGAGAGTTTTATTTCCCCACTTGCAAAGTAGAAATAATAAAGACTGCTCTGACAAGGATCCTACTAGGCTCCATGTTTCCAACACCATTTACACTTATAAATACTTGTTTAACATCTGGCTTCCATTAGACTGGACACTCAATGAGATCAGAGACTACACTTGCTTTATTCGTTGCTGAATCCTAGTCCAGAGCAGAGTACTTGGCATTCAAAAGGTACTCAATATATATTTGACAAAAGTGAACACTAATAGATAATACATAATGCAAGTAGAACAGAAGAAAATGCAAATAAAATTAAAACTTTACTGACCTTGACCCTGGGTTCAAAATAATAGAGTCCAAATGTTCACCAAAGAGAATATCAGGAAATCTGTATTTTAATTTTAGCTTGGGCATTAACTTTAGTTAATTATTACATTTCTCTGATCCTCAGATTTCTTACTGTAAATATCAGAGTAGGTGATTACTGAAATCCTGTATAGAACTAACCCCACAGACCCAAGGATGATGCCACCCCAAGCTATTATAATTTCACAGATCAAAATTCTGATACATGATGATTGCTCTAGAGTTATAGAACATGATTATAAATCCTGACACTTGACTGTTCGCTTTCCCCCACCTTCCCTTCTTTTCTTTCTATTCTTTCGAGTATTTATACAGTTATTAAATGCTTGCTCTGTGTGTACTTACCCTAGGGAAGTTCAAAAATATGCCACACATACCTGTCTTGAATTAAGCACCCATATTCTGGCTGAAGTCTCTATTTTTGATGAGATTCAAATTCTAGCCATGTGTTTGTTTCACTAAGTGGTTTAAAAAGTTATTTTCTGACCTTGACGCATTATGGAAATGACAGAGGCTAATTTGCCTTGAAAAGTAATCTTCTAGAAACAGAATTTTGATTTCAGTGATGTGGCCAAACACATACTGGAGAGGGGCTTGCCCCACATACTCATTTCTTTGAGTCTTTTGCCCTTCAAGAAGGGTTAATGTGCTTGTGTTTACTTTCCTGACAAATTTCTTTGCCTTCGACTATAGATCAATAGTTTCTATATCAGATTAACTTCCATGATGTAAAACAGTATACAACCACATATTTCCTCTCCCTCCTCACTATTTGTAGGTATCATAGCTAATTCATTGGTTCACAGTTATTAACACAACAGTGATCAAATAGAAAGACCCCAGGCAGAGACCTGACAAGATCAAGAAAACAGATGATTGTTGGAACTCATTTGAAATATTATAGTATTCCAGCATACTGTACGTTTTTGACCTTACGCAAGGGGAAGTTGATGACTTTAATAGAGTTTTCTTTATAAACCTTTTTGTTTCTGCTTCAAAAATGCTGACTTTTTAAAATCTTTCTTTCCTACAATTGCTTTCAAAAGCATAATTCTAAGTTTCCAAGCCAGAGTTCACTTCAATAATGCTCGGTTAATTGTAGGGTGCTTACACTTGATGGGAAGCCAAAGGCTCTCCTTGACAGGATAAAATATAACCCTGGAATGCCTGCCCCCTCTCTCTTCCACAGAAGGCACTCACTCTAATTATGAGAAAGTACTTCTTTGGTTCCAATTGTCTCAAAAGTAGCCCAATAATAACAAGATCTTATTTATACAACCCAAGAAGTAGAGATAGAGATGTAGAGAACAAATGTATGGATACCAAGGGTGGGAAGGGGGGGGTGGGATGAACTGGGAGATTGGGATTGACATATATACACTACTATGTATAAAATAGTTAACTAATGAGAACCTACTGTATAGCACAGGGAACTCTACTCAATGTTCTGTGGTGACCTAAATGGGAAAAAAATCCAAAAATGAGGGTATATATATATATGTATAGCTGATTCACTTTGTTGTACAGCAGAAACTAACATGACATTGTAAAGCAACTATACTCCAATAAAAAAAAGGAGTAAGACAGTTCTGTTAGTATAGATCTGGATTCAAACACTGCCACTAATAGACATTTGTGGTTAAATTCTAAGGCTCAGTTTCCTTTCTTTCAACTAGATTGATAATAGGATCATGGTGATCATGATAGGATCATAGGTTCATGATCCTATCAATATATAGGATCATAGTGAGGGTTAAATCATGTGCTTATAAAGTAATTTATAGAAATCCTGAGATCCTGGCACTTACCATGTACTTAGTAAACAATGGCAGTGGATATGTATGTTCTTGTTGAACAGCTACCTGTTACTGCTGAGGGAACAAGGAAATGTCTTTGGTCTTTGACTGAAGGCAGTTACCAGATCAATGGCAGAAGAAATTCTGCAGTTTGAGATATGATAAGGGCTGCTATCTTGGGCACCCTCCCCCATTTCCTTGTCAGTCTGACTTCTTATATTCCTGGTGTCTCTTCTTTTTACAACTCCTGCATTTGCTTTCAAACTCCCCTTCCTTCATATCTATTATTATTCAGTGATCTCTCTTACTTCTCTCTCTCTCTCCTTCATTTGTCTATTGTAATCTCCAGCAGGGTGAAATATGAAATATGGCTTTCTCCCTCATGGACTGGGGTAGAAATAGAAGCCTCAGCTACATCACTCTAAAAGAATCCTAGATATCATCTGTTACTCAAAGGGCTTAGCTATTAGAAATCTTGCTTCCCCAGGAAAGCTATTCTGGCGATATCAAATGAAAAGAAATGAATATGGACATGCAGGTGCTAAATTAAAATGTCAACCCTGACCTTTGGGGGTCAGAGCCTTCAAAGGTCTTTAGCCCTCACAGGTAAAGAAAACATTTTTATAAATTGAAGCCTCACGGAATGGAGGAAGGTGTGTGGATGGGTGCAGGGCAGGATGCCAAAGACATTCAGGTCCAACTCTCCAACCTCCTCTTCAAGCTAGCATCACATAATTATGCCAGTTTAAAATACTGATTAGAATGTGGTTTGGTTATTTATTCATAAGCTTTTTAGCAAATTAAATTTACATGACAGATTTTTTTTAATGCATTAATGGCTAGAAATCTTCCAGGAAGTTTCAGAAAAAAGCTAGGCAAACATACAAAGTATCCCAGCATACTCTACCTGTTTTCACCTGAAGACATTATATGATTTTCTACCAGTCCCCAAAGCACATTCAAGGGGACAACACAGATGAAGACTTTCACCTCAAGCATCTTCACTTGCCTAAACTGCCTCATAGAATAACAGAAACTTCAAAGTCTTTTCCTGTTATGTGAGGTACGAAATCAAAGAGAAAAACGCCAAAGCTACCATTTACTGATTATTTTACTCCGAGTACCTCCCAGGTTTTAGGAGGGATCCCCATATTCAGTGTCATACCCCACCTCCATCCACCACACGCTGATAAAATACAAGGGTAGAAGCTCCTAAGGGCAAGGGAATTGATTTCCTACAGCAGGAATAATGACTGCTTCTTAAATGCTTCAGGAATAAACTAAAACTGTGTTAATACCCTTATCTAGCTACTTGGTTAATTTTTCTGAAGCAGAGATTATGTTACTTTCCACCTCTTCAAACTTTTAATGGTTCCCTACTACCTGGAAATTCTGAGGAAATGCCATTGTTAATTTGATGCCGATGTACCTTTCCAGATTCACTTCTCCTTGCTTACAGTTAAACTAGACTTCTCCCTGTGTGGGAACAGTTTTCTGACCACTCCACCTTTTTATTATTTTTCCCCAGATTTTTGTATCCTAGAATGACCTTTATATAGGACCTCCCAACCTACTAGGGACCACCTCAAATATTCCTCTTTCCATGAATCCTTTCCTGCCTAACTCTCTCACAAACATATGAGATCATTCCTTCTTTTGTACTCCCATAACATTAGCACTCTGTGTATTACTGAGAAAAATATTTTCTCCTGATTTTATTATAAGTATTGACATACTATTTTACCTCTATGCTTGTCTCTAAGTTCCTTGAAGGCTGTGGTTGGTCTTAAATATTTTTGTATGTCATACAATGTCAAGCAGAGTGCCTTGCTCATAGTAGATATAGATATTCTTGTAGAAATGACTAATTTAAAAGTAGGAATAAATAGCTGCATTCCAAACAGAGTTTAATGAATATGGAAATCATTGAAGTACAATAACATTCAATATGTTCCAGTGCCCAATAAATACTAAATTTTATTAAATGATGGATTAAAATCAACATGACAAGCCCAAGAAGCAAGAGTTCAGAAGGCTTCTAAATATATCCAGTTTGCCCTAGATTCCCTCCGATTCTAGGGAGAATTATAAATTAGGAAAGTATAGTGGCCAGAATTTCAGAAAGAAGAATTCTGTATGGATCCAAATCAATCATAATATTTAAGTAAAGAGTGAGCTGCAGCATCGGGAGGATTTTTTTTTAATAGTGAACTGGGGTTGGAGTAACTGGATGCCTATTTAAAATCAAATAAATCTGGATTTATGTGTCATACCGGAATGAATCCTCAAATGACCCAAGGTTTAAATGTAAACAATGAAGCCTAGTTATTACTAGTAAAAAAAAGATGAGAGGATAATTAAAATTATTTTTTAATCTCAGATTTATAAAAAAATTTTGGACTTCTGAATTTTCTGTCACATTTAGAAAAGTATGTTTAATTCTAACATAAAAATAATAATAAGTTTGAATGTCAGAAACTACCATAGACAAAGAAAAGGATGAATGACAAATTGGAAACAAAATTAAAACTCATATTTCAAGCAAACAGCCAATTTTCCCAACATGGAAAGAAGCTTTATAAGAAAAATACCAAATATTTTATTAAAAATAAAAGACAGATATTAAAAATATTTAAATTAAATATTATAATTAAAGTTTATCAGAATAGGAATTGTAATGACATTAAACATGTGAAAAATACTTAATTTCACACAATATAAAATACATGCAAAATAAAATTATACTATAACTATTGTTCACTTATAAGATTGTCAAACTTAAAAAAAAGTCATGTTGTATTGTCAAGGCTCAGGTGAAATGGATAATCTTTTACATTGCTGGTAGAAGTATATATCTGTACAATTCTATACAGCATGTTATATAACCAAACATGCAACAAAATTAAAATGCACATACTATTTTAGGTAGCAAATTCACTTCTGTGAGCTTAGCCTAGAGATTCCTTCTAAACGATATCAGTGGAAGACTATTTACTGTATTGCCATTTGTAAAAAAACTTGACTAAAAACTAATGTCAATCCATAGTGGACTGACTAAACAAATGATGTTAAATTTAAAAATAGAAAAGGTGTAAGAAGAATGGGTAATCACTCCATGAACTGATATGGAATAATCTCCAAGATTTACTGTTAAATGAAAAAGAAGTGCAAAGCAATGTTTATTTGTGCAAAAAGAGAGAAAATAATATATGTCTAGTTTTGGTTTATTTACAAAATGTTTCTTAAAAGATACAAAAGAAACGGATAAAAGTGGTTGCCTCCAGGAAAGAAACTGGTTGTTGAAAGATCACGAGTGGGAAAAAGAATTTTCATAAATAAACAAACAAAAAATAAATAAAGGAGAAAGGACAGTGTGTCTTGATAATCGAATGCCAAATAAAAATATGTATCCCATGGCCATTAAAATAATAAGAACAACTCAATGCCCACAAATTTGATAACAGATGAAATAAATTTATGCTTTGAAAGAAAAAAAATAAAACTCAACAAAAGGAAAAACTGATAATCTGAATAAGCCTCCAACTATTAAATAAACTTAATTGATAAATAATAATCTCTCATAAACGAAAGTACCAGGCACAAATGATTTCACTGGTGAATTCTACCAAACGTTTAATAAGAAACATTTAAGAAATTCTCATATTGGAGGAACCAAGATGGCGGAGTAGAGGGATGTGCTCTCACTCCCTCTTGTGAGAACACCAGAATCACAACTAGCTGCTGGACAATCATTGACAGGAAGACACTGGAACTCACCAAAAAAGATATCCCACATCTAAAGACAAAGGAGAAGCCACAATGAGATGGTAGGAGGGGTGCAATCAGAGGAAAATCAAATCCCACGACTGGTGGGTGGGTGACTCACAGACTGGCGTACACTTATACCACAGAAGTCCACCCACTGGAGTGAAGGTTCTGAGCCCCTCGTCAGGCTTCCCAACCTGGGGGTCTGGCAATGGGAGGAGGAATTCCTAGAGAATCAGACTTTGAAGCCCAGTGGGAATTGATTGCAGGACTTTGACAGGACTGGGGGAAACAGAGACTCCACTCTTGAGGGCACACACAAAGTAGTGTGCGCATCGGGACCCAGGGGAAGGAGCAGTGACCCCAGGGGAGACTGAACCAGACCTACCTGCTGGTGTCCGAGGGCCTCCTGCGGAGGCGGGGGGTGGCTCTGTTTCACCGTGGGGATGGGAACGCTGGGGGCGGAGGTGCTGGGAGGTGCTCCTTGGCATGAGCCCTCCCAGAGTCTGTCATTAGCCCCACCAAAGAGCTCAGGTAGGCTGCAATGTTGGGTTCCCTCGGGCCAAACAAACAACAGGGAGGGAACCCAGCCCCACCCATCAACAGTCAAATGGATTAAAGTTTTACTGAGCTCTGCCCACCAGAGCAACAGTCAGCTCTACCCACCACCAGTCCCTTCCATCAAGCCTCTTAGATAGCCTCATCCGCCAGAGGGCAGACAGCAGAAGCAAGAAGAACCACAATCCTGCAGCCTGTGGAACAAAAACCACATTCACAGAAAGATAGACAAGATGAAAAGGCAGAGGGCTATATACCAGATGAAGGAACAAGATAAAACCCCAGAAAAACAACTAAATGAAGTGGAGATAGGCAACCTTCTGGAAAAAGAATTCAGAATAATGATAGTGAAGATGATCCAGGACCTCGGAAAAAGAATGGAGGCAAAGATCGAGAAGATGGCAAGAAATGTTTAACAAAGACCTAGAAGAAATAAAGAACAAACAAACAGAGATGAACAATACAATCATTGAAATGAAAACTACACTAGAAGGAATCAATAGCAGAATAACTGAGGCAGAAGAACGGATAAGTGACCTGGAAGACAGAATGGTGGAATTCACTGCTGTGGAACAGACTAAAGAAAAAAGAATGAAAAGAAATGAAGACAGTCCAAGAGACATCTGGGACAACATTAAACGCAACAGCATTCGCATGATGGGGTCCCAGAAGGAGAAGAGAGACAGAAAGGACCAGAGAAAATATTTGAAGAGATTATACTCAAAAACTTCAATAACATGGGAAAGGAAATAGCCATCCAAGTCCAGGAAGTGCAGTGAGACCCATACAGGATAAACCCAAGGAGAAACATGCTGAGACACATAGTAATCAAATTGGCAAAAATTAAAGACAAAGAAAAATGATTGAAAGCAGCAAGGGAAAACCGACAAATAACATACAAGGGAACTCCCATAAGGTTAACAGCTGATTTCTCAGCAGACACTCTACAAGCCAGAAGGGAGTGGCATGATATACTTAAAGTGATGAAAGGGAAGAACCTACAACCAAGATTACTCAACCCAGCAAGGATCTCATTCAGATTCTATGGAGAAATCAAAAGCTTTACAGACAAGCAAAAGCTAAGAGAATTCAGCACCACCAAACCAGCTCTACAACAAATGCTAAAGGAACTTCTCTAAGTGGGAAACACAAGAGAAGAAAAGGAACTGCAAAAAACCCCCAAAACAATTAAGAAAATGGTCATAGAAACATACATATCAATAATTACCTTAAACGTGAATGGATTAAATGCTCCAACCAAAAGACACAGGCTTGCTGAATGGATACAAAAACAAGACCCATATATATGCTGTCTACAAGAGACCCACTTCAGACCTAGGGACACATACAGACTGAAAGTGAGGGGATGGAAAAAGATATTCCATGCCAATGGAAATCAAAAGAAAGCTGGAGTAGCTATACTCATATCAGATAAAATAGACTTTAAAATAAAGAATGTTACAAGAGACAAGGAAGGACACTACATAATGATCCAGGGATCAATCCAAGAAGAAGATATAACAATTATAAATATATATGCACCCAACATAGGAGCACCTCAATACATAAGGCAGCTGCTAACAGCTATAAAAGAGGAAATAGACAGTAGCACAATAATAGTGGGGGACTTTAACACCTCACTTACACCAATGGACAGATCATCCAAAATGAAAATAAATAAGGAAACAGAAGCTTTAAATGACACAATAGACCAGATAGATTTAATTGATATATATAGGACATTCCATCCAAAAACGGCAGATTACACGTTCTTCTCAAGTGCGCACGGAACATTCTCCAGGATAGATCACATCTTGGGTCACAAATCAAGCCTCAGTAAATTTAAGAAAATTGAAATCATATCAAGCATCTTTTCTGACCACAACGCTATGAGATTAGAAATGAATTACAGGGAAAAAAACGTAAAAAATACAAACACATGTAGGCTAAACAATACGTTACTAAATAACCAAGAGATCACTGAAGAAATCAAAGAGGAAATCAAAAAATACCTAGAGACAAATGACAAGGAAAACACGATGATCCAAAACCTATGGGATGCAGCAAAAGCAGTTCTAAGAGGGAAGTTTATAATTATACAAGCATACCTCAAGAAACAAGAAAAATCTCAAGTAAACAATCTAAACTTACACCTAAAGGAACTAGAGAAATAAGAACAAACAAAACCCAAAGTTAGCAGAAGAAAAGAAATCATAAAGATCAGAGCAGAAATAAATGAAATAGAAACAAAGAAAACAACAGCAAAGATCAATAAAACTAAAAGCTGGTTCTTTGAGAAGATAAACAAAATTGATAAACCATTAGCCAGACTCATCAAGAAAAAGAGGGAGAGGACTCAAATCAATAAAATCAGAAATGAAAAAGGAGAAGTTACAACAGACACTGCAGAAATACAAAGCATCCTAAGAGACTACTACAAGCAACTCTATGACAATAAAATGGACAACCTGGAAGAAATGGACAAATTCTTAAAAAGGTATAACCTTCCAAGAATGAACCAGGAAGAAACAGAAAATATGAACAGACCAATCACAAGTAATAAAATTGAAACTGTGATTAAAAATCTTCCAACAAACAAAAGTCCAGGACCAGATGGCTTCACAGGTGAATTCTATCAAACATTTAGAGAAGAGCTAACACCCATCCTTCTCAAACTCTTCCAAAAAACTGCAGAGGAAGGAACACTCCCAAACTCATTCTGTGAGGCCACCATCAACCTGATACCAAAACCAGACAAAGATAATACAAAAAAAGAAAATTACAGACCAATATCACTGATAAATATAGATGCAAAAATCCTCAACAAAATACTAGCAAACAGAATCCAACAACACATTAAAAGGATCATACACCACGATCAAGTGGGATATATCCCAGGGATGCAAGGATTCTTCAATATAAGCAAATCAATCAATGTGATACACCATATTAACAAATTGAAGAATAAAAACCATATGATCATCTCAATAGATGCAGAAAAAGCTTTTGACAAAATTCAACACCGATTTATGATAAAAATTCTCCAGAAAGTGGGCATAGAGGGAACTTGCCTCAACATAATAAAGGTCATATACGACACACCACAGCAAACATCATTCTCAATGGTGAAAAACTGAAAGCATTTCCTCTAAGATCAGGAACGAGACAAGGATGTCCACTCTCACCACTATTATTCAACATAGTTTTGGAAGTCCTAGCCACGGCAATCAGAGAAGAAAAAGAAATAAAAGGAAAACAAATTGGAAAAGACGAAGTAAAACTGTTACTGTTTGCAGATGACACGATACTATACATAGAGAATCCTAAAAATGCCACCAGAAAACTACTAGAGCTAATCAATGAATTTGGTAAAGTTGCAGGATACAAAATTAATGCACAGAAATCTCTTGCATTCCTATACACTAATGATGAAAAATCTGAAAGAGAAATTAAGGAAACATCCCATTTACCATTGCAACAAAAAGAATAAAATATCTAGGAATAAACTTACCTAGGGAGACAAAAGACCTGTATGCAGAAAACGATAAGACACTGATGAAAGAAATTAAAGATGATACCAACAGATGGAGAGATATACCATGTTCTTGGATTGGAAGAATCAACATTGTGAAAATGAGTATACTACCCAAAGCAATCTACAGATTCAATGCAATCCATATCAAATTACCAATGGCATTTTTTACAGAACTAGAACAAATCATCTTAAAATTTGTATGGAGACACAAAAGACCCCAAATAGGCAAAGCAGTCTTGAGGGAAAAAAACGGAGCTGGAGGAATCAGGCTCCCTGACTTCAGACTATACTACAAAGCTACAGTAATCAAGACAATATGGTACTGGCACAAAAACAGAAACATACATCAATGGAACAGGATAGAAAGCCCAGAGATAAACCCATGCACCTATGGTCAACTAATCTATGACAAAGGAGGCAAAGATATACAATGGAGAAAAGACAGTCTCTTCAATAAGTGGTGCTGGGAAAACTGGACAGCTGCATGTAAAAAATGAAATTAGAACACTCCCTAACACCATACACAAAAATAAACTCAAAATGGATTCAAGACCTAAATGTAAGACCGGACACTATAAAGCTCTCAGAGGAAAACATAGGAAGAACACTCTTTGACATAAATCACAGCAAGATCTTTTTTGATCCACCTTCTAGAGTAATGGAAATAAAGACAAAAACAAATGGGACCTAATGAAACTTAAAAGCTTTTGCACAGCAAAGGAAACCATAAACAAGACGAAAAGACAACCCTCAGAATGGGAGAAAATATTTGCAAACGAATCAATGGACAAAGGATTAATCTCCAAAATATATAAACAGGTCATGCAGCTCAATATTAAAGAAACAAACAACCTAATCCAAAAATGGGCAGAAGACCTAAATAGACATTTCTCCAAAGAAGAGATACAGATGGCCAAGAAGCACATGAAAACCTGCTCAACATCACTAATTATTAGAGAAATGCAAATCAAAACTACAATGAGGTATCATCTCACACCAGTTAGAATGGGCATAATCAGAAAATCTACAAACAACAAATGCTGGAGAGGGTGTGGAGAAAAGGGAACCCTCTTGCACTGTTGGTGGGAATGTAAATTGATACAGCCACTATGGAGAACAGTATGGAGGTTCCTTAAAAAACTAAAAATAGAATTACCATATGATCCAGCAATCCCACTACTGGGCATATACCCAGAGAAAACCATAATTCAAAAAGACACATGCACCCCAATGTTCATTGCAGCACTATTTACAATAGCCAGGTCATGGAAGCAACCTAAATGTCCATTGACAGACGAATGGATAAAGAAGATGTGGTACATATATACAATGGAATATTACTCAGCCATAAAAAGGGACGGAATTGAGTCATTTGTGGAGACGTCGAAGGATCCAGAGACTGTCATACAGAGTTAAGTAAGTCAGAACGAGAAAAACAAATATCGTATATTAACGCATGTATGTGGAACCTAGAAGAACGGTACGGATGAGCTGGTTTGCAGGGCAGAAGTTAAGACACAGATGTAGAGAACAGACGTATGGACACCAAGGGGGGAAAACCGCGGTGGGGTGGGGATGGTGGTGTGCTGACTTGGGCGATTGGGATTGACATATATACACTGATGTGTATAAAATTGATGACTAATAAGAACCTGCAATATAAAAACACAAACAAAACAACTAATACGAAACTTTCTTTGGGTTATTTGTATGGAAATATGTTAATATAAATGTTTCAGACATTGCAAGAAATTTCTAAAAATCTTATATGTTCTGGTATAATGTTATGTCATAATTCTAGTTATTACTTTAAAATGTGTATCTCAGAAATAACTAAATTTCCTTGTCAATTGCATTATTATGAACTTTCATCAAACCTTTAACCATGGTCATTTTTAAGTCTTTTGTCATTTACAGACAGTTCTGGGTGTACTCTGATGCTTTTGCAAATATGTTCTTATAAAAGGGTTTCATCTTCAAGGAATTCATGGAAAAGACTCTAACAAGTACAGGTTTCTGGTAACTGACTATACTGCTGAACTGAATGAATAAGCATTTTCGGAACTCTAATGGAAAACTGATGAGCTCATAAAAGTGCTAACAAAAGATAAAGATAAAAAAAAATTAATTACATGGGACTGAGTGAACTGATGAGGATGATTATAATTTTTGTGACTTTCTGTTTGAATAAAAAAAAAATCCCACGAGGACTCAGAGGCAAAGAATATACAAATCAATTTTCACTGCAAAGTAAAGGAGCTGTTATAGTGGAGGATTACTGGACTGAATGTCAATATTATGACATAGTATGAGTGTGGTTTGTGTTTAATTGCAATCATTATTGCTTTTGTTGTGGTCATCTATTTACAATGCTTGGTGTCAGTCTATCTCTTGTAAAAATAAAATACAGTGCGTGTGTGTGAAAAAAAAAAGAAATTCTCTACAGTTTCTTCCAAATAATATAAGCAGAAAGGAATATTTCCTAACTCATTCTATGATGCCAGCATTATTCTAATACCAAAACTGATAAAGGCATTATAAGAATAAAAAACATATACCAATATCTCTTAAACATAGATGTCAAAATCTCAACAAAATATTGTTAAATTGCATCTAATAATGTATTATAATAATTACGCATTATGATCAAGTGTGATTTATTCCAGGTATACAAGACTGGTTCAAAATCCAACACTTCAACATGCTGAAGAAGAAAAAAAGGTACTGATATTATGTGATGCAGGAAAATCGTTTGACAAAGTCCAACACCCATTCATGATAAAAACTCTCAACAAAGTAGGAATAGAGGGGAATTTAGTCAATTTGTAAGTAACATCTATAGAAACATTCAGCTAATATTATGCTTAATGGTGATAAACTGAATGCTTTCTCCCTAAGACCGGGGACAAGGTAAGAATGTACTCTTTTATGACTTGTGATGAACATTGTAGGTGGAAGTCCTAGCTACTTCACTGAGAAAAGAAAAGGAAATAAACAATATACAAATTGCAAATGAACAAATTCAACTGTTCTTGTTTGCAGATGGCATGATTGTCTATGTTGAAAATCCCAGAGAATCAAGGAATAATTCCTGAAATTAATAAAAGTTTATAGCAAGGCTACAGGACACACAATTACTATTAAAAAGTCTATTGCTTTTTATCAGCAAACACTAATTGGAACTTGAAATTAAAACACACAATATCATTTACATTAGTACCCAAAATGAAATATTTAGGTATAAATTTAACACACTATTTTTAGTATCAGTATGTAGAAAACCATAAAACTCTGGTGAAAAAATCAAAGAGCTAAATAAATGGAGAGATATTCCATATTCATTGATTGCAACACTCAATGTTGTCAAGATTTCAATTATTCCCACCTTGATCTATGGCTTCAATTCAATCACAATCAACATCCCATCAAGCTCTTTTGTAGATGTCAACAAACTGTTACTAAAATTTGTATGGAAAGGAAAAAAAACTAAGTAAACTAACAAACAAAATACCTGGAAGAAGAATAACAATGTTGAAGGACAGACATTACTCAATTTCAAGACTTACTATAAACCTAAAGCGATCATAGAGTGTGGTATTAGTGAAAGAATAAACACAAAGACTAAGGGAAGAGAATAGATAGTCTAGAGATAGATCCATACACATCCTCAAATGAAAGACCCCCTCCTCTAACAGAATAAAAGGTGATGATTGAGAGAAAATGAATTACGACGGAAAACTGAGCTGATACGTCCTTCTCATCCATGAAATTACAAAAATTTATGCAATTATAGAAAACATGCCAGAAAAACAATGAAAATCATACCTGCCAAAAGCGTACAAAAAATTAAGGCGATTCTGAAAGTAAGAGAGCATAAGAAATGAGATCTACAGAAAAACAACTAAAGAAATTATGCAAGAGACTACTCTGGAAGTGATTTTAAAAACAAAACAAAACAAAACAAAACAAAACAAAAACAAAAAAAACCCAAAAAAAACAAATGAACAAACAAAAAGCACTAAGAATTACCAAGCAATAAGGAAAATACAAATCGTGAAACTGAAATATCAAACTCAATAAATAGAAAAATAAATTTCTAAAAAAAGAGACGATAGAATAAATTGAAATGGAACATAGAATAAAAATATAATACTCTTACAACTAGTTCAAAGACAGTGATTATGTACAATAAGATAAGACATCTTGGGATTTACATTTCTAATTTTCATAAGTAACACTAAAGGATATTAGAATTTTAAAACAAACAAACATAAATATAGGAAACTAAATTCAAGTCCAAGTTAAGGGTGGTGGTAAATATTCAAAAGATAGGTGAAAAATCATGCTCAAATACTAGATGGGCTACAACTTGACTTTAAATTTGCCTAATAACCAAAGAAAAGAGAAAATATGATTAGCTTGTGAATTATAGAATTCACAAGTTGAACAACATTTAAGAGATTTGGAAGTACGTCTCATAAGGGAAGTTGCAAGAAAATTTCCCACTGAGCTTTTACAAAATGGATGTGTTCATCACTATTTCTTAAATTAATGTAACAAATTTATTAACAGAAAGGTTTGTTATTGTGTTCCTCAGTGGCAGGAATTATAATAATTTTTGAAAGCGCTTTACTTTTTTTCTTTAATTTTCAGGGAGACTAATGAATTTTAATTTCAAGGGTTGGGTTAGAAGGAGATCCCAGTGGTTTTTACAGAAACACAGAATAAAATATTGCTTAATGCAGCATTTCAGAGGTAAGCAAAACATGGTTCCTCTATACCTGGAGTTCAATTAGGAGACAAACAAAGGTTCTGTATTTACTAAAGAGGATTATTTTTATTATTTTGTCTTCATCAGAAGGAGAGACGCGGGAAGGTGTTATGGGTTTGATTGAAAACACTCACTATTTTGAAATCAAGAGTAGTCATAAAATATAACCACTGATTGGGACTTCCCTGGGGGTCCAGTGGTTAAGACTTCACCTTCCAATTCCGGGGGTGTAGGTTCGATCCCTGGTCAGGGAACTAAGATCCCACATGCCTCATGGCCAAAAAACCAAAACATAAAACAGAAGCAATATTGTAACAAATTCAATAAAGCCTTTAAAATTGGTCCACATCAAAAAAAAAATTTAAAAATATATATAACCACTGATTATTATGTCTATTTTGAAATATGTCTGTGAATATTTGACTACTGAATTCAACATAATGGTATTTATGGTATGGCAATGTGGTGTAATTACATATTCTTCAAAGTACTACAAAGATAGAAGAACTCTGTTTAATTTTATTATGTGTTCCCTTTGCATTATATTTCTAGCAAATCAAAATTTGATGAATTATTTAGTAAGAGTTGGCAAACTGATCCAGCAGTCTCTGCACATAAAGTAATTCTGGTTCCAATAAATGTATTTTTGACAAATGACTTCTGCTTACATGATTTATCAACTTAATGTGAAATGGGACTAAAACAGCAGAGTAGTAGGCTTCTTTTGCACTTGGTCCTGTCTTTGTAGACAAAGAGGAGAAAGGTAGAAAATAAAACATACCTAAGAAGAGGTTGAAAAAATATTATGTTTGTGTTCAGTTGGCAGCACATGGATCAAACAACAGAAGCAATAAAGACACACAAAGTTTACCTTTATCTTCAATCATGGAAGTTCTTTATGTCTACTGAAGAAAGAAAAAGCACCATTAGGGTTAACAAAGTGACATCTCATGTCATAAACTTAGTTCCAAGTGGTTCCAGTCAGTTTAGATTTAGAGGCCACAACAGCAGCATGGTTTAACTAGGAGCAGTTTGGATGAAAAATGCTACAGCTGAAAAATGCATGGAGTCAGTCAGTCACTTTCTTGACCAACATTCTCAGATTTAGAGTGATCAAATTGTGGAGGTTTATATGCTTTGAGATCCTTCATCAGCTGACAGTTCTCTATAGAATCTGAAATTGTATGGTTGACTAAAAGCATCTGTTCAATAGTTCATTGATATATAATGTGACAAAAATTTCAGTCCAGCCCAGGAAGTAACCTAAAAGAGTCTGTCACTGTAGCAACCCAAAATCCATATGGAGGCAAACACTACATAATAATGCAATAAATTAAAAGAGCAGGCTATATATTCTCATTCACTCAGTCAATTAAGGATACACTGAACACATTATTAATGACAGGTATTCTACCAGGCACAGGATGGGAATATTTTCTGCCCTTGTGGAATATACAATACATGGAAAAATAGCCTACAGTAATGGTTGCAGAAATCAATGAAAATTCAGCTCACAAAAAAGGTAAAACAAAATAATGTGCCTCCTGATGAAAGCACATGAGACCACCTAGGCCACAGTTTTCCCAAAATATCAAAAACAAAGAGAGAGAAATATGTTAAATGTCATCATAAGGGTGCAATAAAAAAAAAAATCCACAGTGCAGAGAAATTAACAGGGCAAATAACTCATGATTCTTCAAAAAATAAATGGCAAAACAAATAACAAAATAAAACAATCATGTATAAAAACATATTTAAGAGAGACACCAATCCGTTCTAATGTGTTCTTGTTCTCTGGTTCGTGATTTGAATTCTGATTCAAATAAACAAATTGGTATAAGGGAGAGAGAGAGGCCAGAGACACAGAAATAATGACTAGGTATTTCATAATACTATGAAAATACTGGAAAATACTGTAGATTTTTATATGTGATCAATGGCATAAGATACGGATCTTTTAAAGATACGTATTGCAATGTTTGTAGAATTTATTTCAAAATAATCAAAGTGAGGGAGGGGGATATAGGTATAGATGAAACAAAATTGGCCATGAGTTGGCAATTTTTGAATCTGGATGATGAGTATATGGGGGTATATTATACTACAGTATTTTCTCTTTTGTTTATGTTGGAAATTTCCTTTTTTAAAAAAGAAACCCTTTCTTGATAGTGCAATAGAGGAGTAAAGGGGAGTATAATATGTATGAGAGAGAAATATTAACCTTAGAATGGAGACTCATGAAAGGCTCTTCCAAGAAGGTGACATTTACTTTAAAAACTAAAAAATAAGTAGGAGTTATCCACAGGCCATATAGGGTAGAGAAAAGTGTTTAAGTCAGGGTACAACGTATATGAAAATCTTTGAAGTGGAGAGAAGTTAAGTGGATTATCAACAAAAAAAACCCCAAAACACTCAAACTGAAACTGAATAAAGCACGGTAAAGCAATGAGTGCTGCTCATCAGCCTATACAGATATCTGCTGAATCACACAGAGTCTTAATGCCTTTTTACAATATTATAGACATATTATTATGAAAAATGGGGAGCCATAAATAAAATGTAGCAGGTAAAAGCATTACATATGAGGTATTAAATGAATACTGCTATAGACTGAATGTTTGTTTTCCCTACCAAAATTCATATGTTGAAACCTAATCCCCAATGTAATAGTCTTAGGAGGTGGGGCCTTTGGGACATGATTAGATCATGAGGGATTAGTGCCCTTATAAATCAGACCCTAGAGAGCTCTTTCACCCCGCCAAGCCTTGTGAGAACACAGTGGGAACCAAGAAGTGGGCTTTCACTAGACACCAAAACTACCATCAACTTAATCTTGGATTTTCCAGGCTCCAGAACTGTGAGAAGTAAAGTTCTGCTGTTTATAAGCCACCCAGTCTACAGTATTCTGTTATAGCAGCCTGAACAGAAAAAAACAAACACTTGTCACCATTGTGAAGGGCAAGAACAGAGGCAGGGAGAACTACGTGGCTACTGCAAAAGTTGAAGTGAGCAATGGTGGAGGCAAGGACCAGGAGGAAGGTAGTATGCGTATAGAGAACTGGATGCAGTGAAGAAATATACAAGTGATAAAATAAAGACTTGTGGTGCCCCAGATTGGGGGTGTAAGGGAGGGAGAAGTCAAAGAAGACTCCCAGGCTTTTGGGCAGTGAATGGAAATGCTACAGCTGCATGATGTCACTTTCATCAAAATGTGCATGAGCCCTCTTGCGGGAGATAAGCATGTGCTTAGTTTTGGACTTGTAGAGTTTAAGGTGCCTTGTAACATCAACATAAGCATGCTACAGAGGCCATTTTATATAACTATATTGAGCTCAGAAGGTGGGTCTCGTCTGCCAAAATAAATGTAAAAGTCTTGTAAAGATGTGATCATCCAGGAAAAATGTAGAGGCAAAAGAGCACCTACACTTTAGTCCCAAGAAGCTCCAAATTTTAGTATCCTAAGAGATGCCTTCTGCTTCCATGTAGATGTAGTAGGCTGGATCATCCACCTAATATACTCCCTGCAACAACCAGAAGAAGCTGTATAAACCACACAAATCATTTTTCAAAGAAATCAGAGCACCATGTAAGCAATAGGGGCAAATGAATTGAAATCTCAGAGGCCCAGGAGCCCATCCAAGTTGGGTTGGCCATCACTGGCCATGTTCAAGACTGAGGCTTGTAGAGTTTGGTCATGGACTTAGTACCAATTTTGGTTCACACAGATTTAATAAAATGGTTGAAAAAAATCAGTAAGCCCTTGGCAGACAAACAAAACCCTTGGCAACAGATTGAAAACTTATAGAGCCTTGAAAGAGCAGCTGGTTTTCCACATGAGGATGTGCTCAGTAGGCTTGAGGACTAGAAAACATCTTCTAAAAGGCAGAAGAAAAACTTCTATAATCTTTTAGTGCTTCATAGGCAAAACCTTGCCAGAGGGAGAGGCCTGCCTCAAGCACACATTTTGGATCTCCATCAGACTCTTGCCTTATTGAAGCTTCAAAGAAAGGGGCTAAAGAGCAAAGTTCAAAACATCTAAAGGGTGGAGCTGAATATCCTTTATTCTTTTTTGGGATGAGGAAACAGAGACACACCAGGATTGGAATTAAAAGTCAGGGAAGTTCCTGCATGAGGAAGAGGGACAAACCAGAAGTGGCCTGACCCTTACTAAAACATCAACCATAATTCCAGAGTCTTAGAAGTCCAAGATCAAACTGTTACCAGGGTTGATTTCTTCTGATGCCTCTCTCCCTGGCTTAAAGATGACTGCCTTCTTGCTGTGACCTCATCCAGTCTTTCCTATAGGCCTACGTGTATCTGTGCCCAAATTTCTCTTCTTATAAAAGAACACCAGTCATATTGGATTAAGACCCACCCATATGACAACATTTTACCTTACTGTCACCTCCAAGATACAGGGAGTTAGAACTTTAACATATGAATTTTGAGGGGTTAAAATTAAGCCCAGACTGTATGTAATTAATAAATCAATAAGTTAAGAATAATATGTAGAAAGTAGAAATTTAAAAGGTAAGTAGGAAAAAAAGTCAGAAATGGAGACTGAAATGGAGCAGCTTGAAAAGAGGAAAACTAAGAGTTTTTGATATTAGAAGATCCAACGGAAAAGTGTTTTTAAAAGGAGGATGTGCTCAAATGCATCAAGTGCTCTTGAGGTATTAATTAAAATGAGAATCTGGAAGTGTATGTTGTCTTTATAAAAGGGAAGGTCACTGTTGGCCTTTGTGAGAGCAGTTTTACTGGAGTGGAAAGGGTTACATACATATTCAAGTGGGTAAGGTAGGGAACAGAAGGTGAAAAAGAAGAATAAGAGAGTGAAGACACTTCATTTGAGAGATTCACCTGTGAATAAAAAAATGAGATGGAAGTAGCTGGTGGGAAATATAGGCTTGAAAGTAGTTGTTGTGGTTTTAGTTTTGGCTGTGGTTTCTTTGTTTTTAATAAAAACTGGAAAAGATTTTTGCATGCCCTACTGTTGGTGAAATGTGGGGAGTAGTGAGGCAGCAGTTGAAGATATGGGACATAGAGGAGATACTTAAGAGCTGAAAGGGAGCTGGGATCCAGAGCAGTTTGTGTTTGAAGAGGTGGTCAGCTCCTGCATTGTCTTTTATGAAATTTAAGATGAAATGGATGAAGTGCATCAATTTGAGATGTGGCAGTGGGAAGTTGAAGGGACTGTAGCTAGGGCACTACCAATAGTGGCCAGCCCTTCTGGAGGCTCACTTGCATGGGATGGCAATGAATGGATGATATTCCTCAGCTGTGATCAATAACTTGGATGCAGCCAACAGGAAGACAAGGAGTCAGGTTCAGCCTGGTGATGTAGAAGAATTTGACCAAGATAAACACATTTATGTTCACAAAAACTCAATGTGATGCATGCTTATTATGTACATTATGTACATAGATTAGCTTCAGTTTATCCAAGAGGAAATTGAAGAACAGAATAACTAAATATCTTGCCCCATTTACATTGCTAATAAAGAGGTGAGTCAGGATTTGAGTTCATTCTCATTCTAAAGAACATTATCTTAATCATTATGCTGTACTTCTTAATATAAAAAATACTATAAGTATTCCCTAAACAATAATTTTATGTAAGAATATAGGTACTATTTATAAAAAGAATGTGTAATAACAGGAATTATTTAATTGCAAAATTAAATGAAAAATCTTAGTCTCCAAAACTGATTACATGACATTGTCACAACTACATCTAGCGTAATATCAGGCACTTAATGGATATTCTATAAATAAATGCTAAACAAGCCATGTTTAAAACATAGAAAAGGCTAAAAGAAAATATAATAGAATGGTTTAACATGATTACTCTTTGGGTAAGAGTGATTTCTTTCCTCTACTTAACATATTTTTGATTAATGACTACGTAGGGCTTTTAAGAAAGTAAAAATGAACTATGAACAGAGTTTTTCTCAATGAAATTCCACTCCTTCCTTCACATCCATACTATATTCTCAACTTCTTGTGGCCACAAGGTAGGCAGCAAATTTCTGCAAGTCGCCATTGAGAACTCCTGCTGAGTTTACTCAGATACTGGCCTCCTGGGGTCTGAAAACCAAGCTGTGGAGTAGATCCTAGACCAATGTAATAAATACACCCAGGAGCACTGCTTCCATACAGAGGTGCAAGGATGAGAAAATATGCACGTCTGAACCAGCTGGGGAAAAGCCCTAGATCTTAGATGGTTTAAAATCCATTACATAGGTAGCTTTGGGAGTGTATAGGCTAGTCTTGTAGGCAGGCTTCTCAACCTTCCTGAGAAACCTACAATTATATGGGGAACTAAGTGAAAATTGTGTGAAGATAGCAAATGAAATCACCTTCCTGCGAGAATTTTAATAGTATTCTTAGAAGAGGAAGGGAGGGGAAGTGGGAAAAAGGGAGGGAGGAAAGGAGAGAGGTTTAAAAGCATTTTTTTTAAATTATGGGGAATGAAAAAGTCAGCTTTTCATCACAATAAAGCGATGTGAGTAAAAAAAAAAGGGAAATACATACATACACATATATAAACATATATATTCCTTGTTTTATATAGTATATATTTATATATATATATAATTACTGAATGCTATTATTACATACATAGAATATCTTTGGAAAATAAATAAAGACATTAATGTTTTCTTTCAAGGAAAATAACTGGTTAATCTGGGAACAAAATAGGTAGGTAAGCATAATATTCACTGCATTCACCTCATTTTTTTTTTTTTTTTTTGAATCTTGGTCAATGTGCATGCATTTCCTATTCAACAATTAATAAACAAAATAATATTAAGGTAAAGTATCCAATTATTAACAGATCATCTTAATTCGGTGTCATCATCACAAGAAACTCAAATGAAGCTAGGGATTACATAGGCCTGCATATCCTGTGTATTATCTGGACATAGATAGGATGGTCTAAGGTTGGGCAAATTGTTTAGCTCTCTTGCAAATAGGGATCATTTTATTGGCTTATGAACCTTAGCACCTTATTCGGTTGCATTACACACATACCCACACACATTTTCCATATATGTGAGTGCATATATATTTCTATATGTATAAATATACAATAAAATATTCATATTAATTGCAATAATAATGTCACAGAAGCCATGCTGATTGTGAAACATTCAGAATTAGGCTTTTTCTATGGACCTGATGACAAGAATGCTTCTTTAACTGAAACAGTCAGGAGAAGGAGAAATCAGATGCTATGATCTAATCACCACTATTCATTTTATATATTGTTTCAGGACTTATTAATAGGGCATTCAAGTTCAGGAGGAATGTATATTGCTGTTGGGTTGACCCTTTCATCATCATTAAATAGTCTAACTGTGGAAATATTTCTGACCATAAATATTTCCTTTTTTAATAGTAGCAAGGCAATATTAACTTTCTCTTTGGTTAGGATTTGTATCTTTTGTCTTTCTACCTCCTTTAATTTTCAACTTTTCTATGTTCTTATATTTAAAGGTATTTCTTATAATGAGAGTTTAGCTAGTTTAGTTTCTTCTTTTTAACATCTTTTCTAGTCTTATTTTAATTATAAAACAATCTGTTTTAATTTAATTAATAATAAATTTTGGCTTAAATCTACATCTTAATCTTTGTTCTATGTGTATTTACATATTTTTCATAGTCTTGCCTTCTTTTAAAATAATTAAGAATTTTAAAAATCATTTAATTTCCCCTCTAATAATATCTTGCCTGTTATATAGCTATACATTTCTTTAATTCATTTCCATGTTTATCCTTGTCTTATCAGAGTATATAATAAATTATTACTTTTACTATTTTCCCAACACTGAAAATATTTTTACAACCCTTACTCACAGCATATATTAAAACTTAAAAACCGTTATCCTTATTGTTTTAAATAGCTTCTATTTATTTAGATCTACTTACATTCTCCCTTTTTTTTTTTTTTAACTTGCTTCATCTTTCATCTGGGATTATTTTTCTTCTGGCTAAATGACTTCCCTTTGCATTTCTGTTCATGTGAGTTACTCTGACACAGGCTTCTACATCATAGCCAGAAGCAAAAATCTTAGCCATTGGTCCTTCATCTTGAGTTCAATAAATATTTATTGGGTACAGCTCTTTCTCACACTGAGAGGGAGGATGGAGAAATGAGAAAGAACTGCTTATAGCAGAGGAAGGATGAGGACCTGCAACCAACTGATTGTATTCAAAACTGGAATGTGTATTCAATAGAGGCGAAAGTACTTTTCAGGAAATATAGAGGGAGGAGTAATAATAAAAGGTGATAGAGGACAAGGATGATGATTCTTTTGTCTGCAGATGACTCAGTGTTGATTCTTGTGTCTGCAGATTAAGTCCAAATTCCAAGTCACCCCTTATAAAATTGGTGACAATAAGGGTAAACAGATAAAACTTGTCTAACTTCCAGTCCCAGCCCTAAAATAAGAAAGATAATACTTCACTTTATGGAATGGATATAAAGATGAAGATAAATAATATATTCAACACTTAGTACAAAGCCTGTTACCTAATAGAACCTTTATAAATCATGCAGTTATTAAAAATTCAAGCAGGGCTTCATGGATATTGTATCATGGAGGTTGACTTTGAAAAATAAGTAGATCTTCAATAGAAGGAGATCAGAGGCAGTAAACTGCCTGGCGAAAGATCAGCAAGAACAATGGCTGGAGGTATGAATGAAGTTACCATGTTCATGGCACAGCAAAGATGTCAACTGCTGAGGCTCTGGTGCCCTGAGGTAACCAGTGGGGCATGACTTTGGAGGAAGGTGCCTTGAAGCATCATCACAGAGGCTTTGGGTGCCATGAGAAGGTAATAATTCATGAAATAAAGTGGAGACGTGCACTGAGTGGATTCAACATCATTATGGATACTTGTGCAGCAATGCATACTTGACCATCTTACCAAACAAGTTCAGACTTTTTTAAATAAAATGCATAGTATAGAAAGGATCATCCAAGTCTTCTCGTTCTGTCATTGTCTGCCCACAACTCCCACCTCCCACTCCACTGCCAGCCACCTTAGTAGACTGATCGACATGATAAAAATTTCACCAGGAACAGAATATTTCATTTGCTTTTCCCTTAGAAGATTTTAGATCATTTAACCCCAGTTCCCAGTTTTTCTTTTGCAACACCTTTTCTTACTGCACAAACCATAGGTAGGAAAAGACGTTCTCTCTTCCCTTCCCGCATGTCCCCCTGGACTCTTAAAAAACTGTCTTCAGCCTTGTTTGTGCATAGTATATTAAAAAACCTGCCATAGCTGTTGTTAGAAATACAACTTTGCAAATCAAAGATTCACCAAGGATTCTGCTTTGCCAAACCAGTAGAGAGTATTTACCATGAAATGACAAATTTATCACCTCTGGTGCTAAGCCAAATTCTGTGGAATCGGAATATGACAATCCAGACACATGGTTTTGGGTGTGGACTAGAGGTAAAGCCCTAATACATGCAAACAACTTTTGTAATTTCTCTGCTCCCTCTATCGCTGAGCCCCTTTCAGAATTCTGACATATCTTGTTCAAGTACACTTGGAAACCAATTCTGAGAAGGATTTCAGGTAGGTTAGACTTGGTTATATGATTCTGGATCTTTCAATTTCTTTTCTGTTGTAATGAGTTTACTCCTTCCCATGTTGGGCAATGATTTGAAGGAATCCACAGAAAACCACTCATTTCTTCAAGTTCTAATTCAGGTTCATTTGCTAGTATTCTGTAAATACACTAAAGTAAGTAATAGGAAGTGTTCTCAGGAAGTGTACTCATGGAAGGGGGCAGCAGATGTGGGCATAAAATATCAGTAATCCTGCTCTCCTGGGAGCGTTTAAGAAGACACTTTCTGAGGCTTACATAT
This sequence comes from Balaenoptera acutorostrata, assembly GCF_949987535.1. Classification (NCBI taxonomy): domain Eukaryota; kingdom Metazoa; phylum Chordata; class Mammalia; order Artiodactyla; family Balaenopteridae; genus Balaenoptera; species Balaenoptera acutorostrata. The sequence goes on along the minus strand of NC_080079.1, from coordinate 22,189,340 downwards.
TTCAAAATACTGTGACCAAGATGGTGAGTGGTCTGGAAACTGCTGAAAGAAGAGTATTGGAGGAAGAGGGCTCTTCAGGGACGAGAGGGATGACAGGACATTAACAAGACAGTCATTAACTATATATAGAGTGCCATAGGGACGAAGAAGCTGGCTTGTTTGCTATTGCTAAAAGCAAAAGGGCAGAAGGTGTATATTGGTACCTATGGTCAGCTTAAGTGGACAGCTGGTGTTATCCTCAAATGGACAGAGATGTAAGAAACTCCCAGAGAGAATTTCAGCCAAGGTTACAGGGCCCTTCACTTGTGATATCATAAGTGATATCAATACATTTAATTGGACCAAATCACCTTGGAATCCTTTTTCCAACACTAAAGCACTGTTTTAAAACCAAGATGTGCTTTAGCACATGTACAAAATCTCTCTTCTATTATTCCTAAAGACTTCTCCTCTTCTGTTCATCTCCTCTTTATCTTCTTAGAAATATCTAAAATCCAGGAAACTATTTAATTGGCACTATTTGAGATTTCTCAAGCCCCAGTGCAGTTTTTTTTTTCAAAGTATGTTCTTAGATCCCCTACAGAAAAATCACAGAAATAGCTTATTAAAAATATACATTTCTATGCCCCATTGTAGACATACTGAATCAAGGTCCTTGGGGAAGGTGCCCAGGACTATGCATTATAACAAGCCCTCCAGATGATTCTTATACCCATCTAAGTTTAAAACCATTGTCCAGCCTTCTTCTCTCCAGCATTGTCTGTACTTATTAATTTTATAGGTAAGCAGTGCTCAATTCTCTCAACTTAGAGTGAGGAACTGAGATTTAGAAAGATAAAGTCCTGGTTTCTAAATATATTTGGCCAGTTTTAGCCCCCTTCCTTCCTTCTGCCAAATGGGTAGCTTTGTGCAGATGCAAGGAACAGGGGGTATTGAACCTAGTGTTCTATCATGATGAATCCCGAAGTTTGAATATAAAAATGAATATATATACACTACCAAGTGTAAAATAGATAGCTAGTGGGAAGCAGCTGCATAGCACAGGGAGATCAGCTCGGTGCTTTGTGACCACCTAGAGGGGTGGGATAGGGAGGGTGGGAGGGAGACATGAGAGGGAGGGGATATGGGGATCTATGTATATGTATAGCTGATTCACTTTGTTACACAGCAGAAACTAACACACCATTGTAAAGCAATTATACTCCAATAAAGATGTTAAAAATTTTTTTTTTCCATTGCCTTTTCTCTGGGAGAGGTCTTAAAGCTCCTACTGCCAAGAACAAGGAAGCTCAGCAAGACATATACCTGTTGGGCGGTGGTTCCCAATCTTGGCTGCACATAGACAGAATCATTGAAAGTTCAAAACAAATACCTAAGCTGGGCCTCACAACAGGACAGTTAAATTAAATGCTCTAGGGCTGAAGACACCGCATTTCCTTTCTTGGAAGGACCAATTTGAGCATCACAACTTTTGTAACTCCACAGCACTTTGTTTAGAACATTATTTTTGTACTGATCACATTTTTGTAATTATTTATGTTTTAGTGTCTTTGCCCCAGCTCCCCATGGATACCTAGAGTAAGAACTGCAACTTCAGTGCAGACAGTAGGCCCCCAGGACATGTGCATATTTAAACGTAAGTGAAATATTGTAGAAAAGCCTAGAAATTGCACATGCTCTAAAATAATTTGTGGAGTATCAAAGTTTACTTCATGCTTCCTGGGAGGAAATTTTTGAGCATATTTTGAAAGTCTTTCTCCATTTCTGAAGTTAAAGAATCACTCTAGCATATTTTAGCTACAACTCAGAAGTAGCCTTTTGACTAAACATTAATAAAGTTTCTAAGTCATAAACACACTAAGATTTATCACTTGTCCTAAGGTTGACACTGCCATTATTCTTAATTACTCCTTCACTTTTACACATTATTCACTGTGTCCCCAGAGAAGGGAAATGAGCAGAGAGTTCTGCTTTAAGAAAGAATAAATTCGTTCTGAGGTTAAATCTTGTATACTCAAAATACCTCCCACATTTGTAAATGGATCATGCTGATCTGCTTTTTGGGGTCACTGAACAGGCACAAAGGGTGTAAGCAAATATACACACACATGTGCATCGGTACGCACACGTTAAAGTGCCTGACACTGGCAAAACAGGAACTGAAAGTCAAAATCTGTGGGTCTTATTTTTAAAAATCTTTTAAAACCATCTAGATGCCAATGTCTCATAGACACAACCTTGACACCCGGCCCACAGGCAATGCACATGCAAGTCTAAAGCCACAGAGGAAATATCAGACTTTCATCTTCAAAATAAAGTAGAAACTCTTAAGTGCAGAGCCTGGTGTCTTCTCTACATCTTATTGGAGCTCAGCAGAGCGAGGGAACTTGGATGAATGGACTTTTGCTCATACTAGACTGAAGGCTCCTTGGGAGCAAGAATCCCATCAGTTTTGTTGGCTATTGCATACCTAGAACTTAACACAGTGCCTGCTGCATAAATGTTGTTCAGTGTTTATTAATGACTGGATGAAAGTCATGCTCACAAAGTATTGCACTGATAATGGATACATCAGAAGTCTGTTAAATAAGAATATGGAAAAGGTCTTTCTAGGTCCTAAAACCGAATGTTTCTTAGAGGTTGTTGAAAGTTGCTTTAGAGTTTACTTCACAAATAAAATATAACCCAAAAGCTTACAATAAAGAATGACCACGAGCTCCAGACAAAAAAATGTAGGTTGTTCTTTCACATCCTATAATGAATGTAGAAGGAAAGATGCTTCTTAAAAAAATCTTAAAAGCCCTACAGCAGAACTGGAGAAAAAATTATGTTAGAAAATAATTTTTGATGGATGAGAGTTACCAATTTTCTAGAAATCAGAAAGGAGATACAGAATTAGTTCCATAATATCTGCTGTTCAACTATTTCAGCCTCATATTCCTAACAGAAAAATACATATCAGGCACAAGAGGTGATTTTTCCTACATTTTATATCTCTAAGACACTGACCTTGGCAACAATTCTTACATGTAGTACGGGAGAACAGATTACAGTTTGCGGGGATGGGTGCCTAGACCTCAAAAGAGAAAGGACATTTCTGCAGCTGAAAATGGCGTGAAATGGGGGGAAAATCCATCTCTAACTGCAACTTTTAACATGATTTACATGACCTAAAACATAGTTATAAAAGCCAGATGGCATTTTCATGTCTTTGATTTGGGGTAATTATTTTTATAGCTGAAAGATTTCTAGTGTCTCTCACATTACTTTTGGCCATAAACAGAAGACTTTTGATTTTCAGCTTCCTCCCTGCTTAAGAAAAAAGAAAAGAAGAGGTATTCTCCCAAAACTCATTTTCACAGGGAAAAATGATTGCCCCAACATAATTAGGCAAGAGGATGGTTAATTAACACAGCTTGAGGAAGTAACCCCATATCTGACATAGCCATGGGTCAGAGTCATTTAGACCCACTAGTTCCAACCACAATTATCTCCCAGTTGTTGGTTGGGTGCATGTAGCTACAGCTACATGACTAGTCTCTGTGCTTCCATTCATGTTGATGAAATCCATTCTCCACACAACAGCCAAAGTGATCTTTTACAAAAAATCCCTTCCAATGACTTCCCCCGACATTTAGAATGAAACCAATATTTTATCCCATATTCCACGTCGTCCTCATGATCTAGTTAGGATTGCTTTGGCCATTAAAACTTAGGAAATTGTTGAGAGAGAAAGAATGTAAGCTCTGGATGTACGTAGTTTGACCTGGAGATGTGACCTGCAGGATTCCCAACATCCACTACACCAACAGTTTCTTTCTGCCCATTTTTTTCCTCTGTCCCTGTATTTAGACTATTCAGTCCTATAAATCTCTAATAAACCTTATTTCCCCCCCTCCTAAGTAGAATTGTCCCAAGTATCTGCAGCAGAAACACAGATTCTGCTACTGAAACTTATTCAGATCTGAGGAATCTAAAAGAAGTATCATTTTCACTTAGATTATCTTTGCTTTGGATACTTTTGCTTTTTTATCTCAATATGAAAAATTAACAGCTTGGGCCAACATTATGAAATCAGTCTGACTCTTAGAGGCATATCAACAGCAAGCAAACGACAACTATCTGTGGGTATAAGCAATCAGCCTGGAGTGGAAGGAAGAATCCAGAAATGGACACTTCAGAGCTAATCCCAACCTGCTTGCCCATCACCGGGCACCCAAGAGGCTCCTCTCATAATCTCTCTCTCTGTCTCCTTTTCAGTTTTATCTTGGATTCATCATATTATTAGCCTTGTTAAGAAACAAACCTTGGGATTTTTGATAATTACTGATTCTTTCATTTGTCAATTTCTGCTTCTATTATTATTATTTCCTTCCTTCTACTCTTTTGGGAGCATTTATTTCATGTCACTTTCTAAAATTTTTTGAATGAATCCTTAATTTATTCTCAGGCTTATTTACTTTCTAATGTAGGTGTTTAAGACTATAAACTTCTTCTATTCACAGCATTACCTGCATTCCTTAATGACTGAATGTGTTTTGGGTTGTAATGATAATATTCATTGTCTTCAATTAAAAGTAACTTTTAATTTGATTGTGATATCTTGTTTGACCTAAGAGTTATTTAGACACATATTGCTTAATTTCTAAATTTTTGGCAATTACAGATTATTGCCTTCTACCTTAATTCTAAAATAGTCCTAGAACTTACTCTTTTGTATCTCAGCTATCTGACATTTGTTAAGAGTTGAACAATAGCTTAACACAGTCCATTTTGTTAAAAATACTATGTACATTTGAAAACAGTATGTGTTTTTAAATTCTTGGGTTCAGTATCATCAAGTTTGTCCAGGTATATCAAGTAGACTCATTCATTTTTCAGATTTTCCATATTTCATTGAATTTATTGGACTGTTCTATCACCTAAAGAGAAAGCTATGTTAAAGTTTTCTACCGGAATCATGGAGATATCTATTTTGCTATTCATTTCTGTACACTTTTGCTTTGTAAATTTTTATACAGTATCATTAGATACATTTGTATTTAGAATTATTATATTTTCCTGGTGAATGAACTCTTTGATCATTATGAAATTACCACTGTTTATCTTTAATAATAATTCTTATCTTAAAATCTGAATTCTCTGATACAAATTTGCTATAGCTGTTTTTTGCTTAGTGTTTGTATGATATTATTATTTTACATTCCTTTACTGTCAACTTTACACTTAAGATGAATCTACTGTAAGCAACATATAAGTGAGATTTTTCCCCGAATCTGGTTGATAATTGCAGTAGGTTGAACAGTGGTCCCCCAAAACATATTGAGTCAGCCCCTTTGCCCTACTCCTTTATGCTGCCTAGTACATAGTCAAGATTTCCACAGTTCAAGAAATCATTTTGAAACATAAGGCATCTTAAAGATAGATGATATGTGATATGAATTGAAGGAAAGAAAATCATAAGAAGACTGGATTTCCAATGAATGTGAGTCCATGTTTCTGGCTCTCCTCTTCCATATTCTTAAGGTTACTATTATTTCCATACACTGCTATGAACAGTTGAGTGAAAGTTATATCTGAATACAATTTCAAAGAACTATTAATACTTAACTAAACATTTTATTCTTATTCTGATATAAAGAGACTTTTGTACATCAGCCAACAACTCATAATACTGAAACTCAGGACATGTTTTTCCACCAAAACATCTGACCAAGTATAAATGAACTTCCAGGCATCAACACATTAGTTGATTGGAAGAATGCTTTTGCAAAATCAGTTTGAATATTATTATATTTCATCTACTGTATTACTTGCTACTTCTACTAATATTTCTATCTGTGCCTTTGCTCTCTTCCTTTCTTCCTTTTTCTGTCATATTAGGTTTGCTTAGCGTTCTATAAATAATCCTTCTACTAATGACATGAGTTGTGTGACAGCTAACAGCTTACATTATTTACAGTCTTTGTTTTTTAGAGTAAAATAGGAAACCATCAAATGCAATGATTTACTCAGCTGCAGTACACAAGGTATTCCAGTCCTTCTGAAGAAGAATAATTGTTATGGTAATTTAATGATATATACAATGCCTGTTATTAGCTATCTATTAATATATGAATACTTGAGATCTGCTGCTACTAGTGCAAGTGAGAACAACTTAGTTTTCAATCAAACCTAATTGCCAGTGCTGGTACATGGAAAGAAATTTAACTCTTCTCATCAGATTTATTGGATTGCACCATTCTTGCCAGATTTCAAAGTGACATATAATTTATATTAATGTCAGGATGTTATATTTAGAGTTGAGATAAATCCTAACCTCTAATATGCCAATCTACAGGAGCAAGAAAATAGCAGGAAAGGATATATGTTGAAAACAGTGATTTACATATTATATTGGAATCCCACTTTGCAGGAATCAGTAACCTGAGGAGTGCTGCTTCTTGGCAGTCTATCCCCTGTGGTCTTGGAGGAACAGCGACCACAAATAAGGTGTAAAACTTATAACTTCTCTCAGTGCCTGCATTCAGTCTTTACTGCAGGATTATCAAACGAGAAAGTGAAAAAATGGAACGAGGTAGTTCGGCAGAGTGTCTAAGCCATCCAACCTTGATTACTGGGATTTAGATACATACCTAATCTAGTTGAAGGAGAACAGAATCCTTTAACCACCAACATCCTTTTGTAAATAGTGAGAATTACATTCTATACTCAATGGTAAAGGATACCAAGAAAAAAAATCAGAATTAGTCAGGTTCTAGCATTATAATCTTAGATACTGGGATTCCAGAAAACTCCATCCCTTTGTTAGGGATGTCTTCTAAAAGAGATTCACTGGGAAGATCTGTGCTACTCTGGGGGAAAAAAACCCTACAGAAATGCACAAGGCTTGTTGGTGTTATTTTCTTCCACAGAATCTCAGCTATTTCAATTTAGAGCTGTTTTTTGGTTTCGTCACTACTAAGTCTTCCTTGATATCTATCAGCTCTGTGAATTAAGAAAAAATATTTAACATTTATTTGGCTTCTTTTTATTTCTGTAAAATATGGGATAATAACAGTATTTATTTCAAAGTGCTACTGTGACGATTAAATGAGTTATATGCCATTTATTTAAGACAGAGTCTGAGAGAGAGAAAATAAAATCTGAATATTAATGATCACTCCCATTACCATTATCATGCTGATTACCATCACAGTCATCACAGCAGTATTACCTGTCTATCGACTGATTGGTCAGCATCCTCATCATTGATCCTCAGCCTTCAGTTCTGAGTTTTATACAGTTTATATACAAAAGTGGAAGACTTGTTGCATCAGAAAAGCATCCCTGACATGTTTCTTCCTGACTAGGTGGATGAGACTTATTTCTGCGTGTACTGAGTGAATGAAACTAACCCTGCTGCTCTATTCACAACTAGTTGGACTAGGTTGAGTTGAAGGTTGAAAGAAACCATAAATGCTGTAAATAGATATACACACATACACACAGTGAGAGAAAGAGAGAAAGAGAGAAAGAGAGAGAGAGAGAGAGAGAGAGAGAAAGAGAAGCCCAGCTTCAGTAACCCTTTACTTCATTTCCCTTTTTCCTTGACAAGACTTTATTCTAATCCTGCTCTTTTCCTACCATTTCCTCTTGTCCACTGCTTGACTTATCCATTAGCCTAATTCTACAACTTTGAACCCTGATGTAATAAAGACAATTAATACAATCATATCTCCTGGCTCCTACAAGAAGCCCTGCATTTATAGGCTTCTCAGTCCCACCTACTTAGGCTGGTAGTCAAATCTTATTTCTTGGAACAACAAAGCTGCCTCATTTTGCCAATTTGTTATCTCCTCCTTGGAACAGTTTATTTCCTGCATTAGTGAAGACAAAACACCGCCTCTGTTACAACACAAATTTTTAACCCCTGGCCTCAAAATTCAATTCAGATGTCTTCAGCCAGACCTCATTGACTCAACATAGAAAACACATATTTTATTTATTTATATATATATATATATATATATATATATATATATTTTATCCAGAAGCCTAAAGATGTAATTCTTTGAAGGGTAGAACATTGTGAACCAAAGTATTTTGAACTTTAGAGAAAACATGTTTCAGTTTAAGAGTTAGTTTATGTAAATTATTTTCTCACATACAGAGAACCATTTATCTCCATAACCATTTACTTTAAAATACAAATTTAATATGTATTAGAAACTTATTTTTAAAGGTTGCTTCTTGGAGACACCCCAGTTGGACCTGAATTGGGCTTTACATGATATGTCATTTCTATTTCTTTGCTTATTTAATCTCCTCACTTGGCAGAGGCATTCCCAGGAAGCATTTACACTTCCCCCAAATGCCTTAGAACTTGAAAGAGAGAAGGCACTAGGATTTTAAGCCAAGCTTGGATACCCACACAAGCTGACATGGTACCCAACCTTCAAATGTGGCAGAAGAGTGAAAGAATAATATATCAGAGAACACCGTATTCAACAGAATATGGGTTACTGGTGGTTGCATAAACAAGGCAAGGTAGGAAGTATCCATCATTTACTAATGGTCAGCTGTGCCCCATATCTCACAAGATGGATTGCAGGGACCAAGACGGGCCGACGACTCGAAATGTCACAACTTAGCTTTTTGTTCGTTCACTGTCCAGTAGAGAAAAAGAAAAAAATACAAAAACTAGATAGATAGATAGATAGATAAATAGATAGATAGATAGATAGGATTTGGGGATTATGTTGTTGCCTGTGTACAGACAGTAAAAAGAACTGTTGTGCCAGATATCTACAAAAATATCTAGTGAAGGAAAGATAAAGAAGTGTTTTTACAACAACTATTGTGCTTTCTGCACTGTGCTTAGAACACGGAATCGTCTCCATTTTCAAGTGGAGTATAGTCAGGTTGAGGAGGCAAGACTAGACTGGATGAAAACAAATGGGATTCAGAACTGGTGCAACAGGTTGAAATTGTCAGAAAACACTGCCATCATCTTAAGATCATCTTATGTGGAATATAGTAGTTTGAAAAAAAAAGAGTGAATTCAGATATAAAGAATCTATTTATCTGACAACCAGGTTCAGTAAAGTCAATCTCAATCTGCAATCAGCAATATGCTTAGTTCTATGTCAAAAAGGTTCTCTAGAAGGAAGGATGCCTGCATTAATTGCTACATGATTGTAGCGACCATGTGCTGTGTCTGTTGCTGGATTTATTTGCATTGAGTCTGGGGCTTTCGCACCTGACAGCTCTCTAATAGGAACTGTTCCTGTTGAGTCTTCCTCCACACCTTTGGGTGTGTCAGTCACCTCACCTGGAATAAGTTAACCTTTTTTCCAACCATCCAACTTTTTCTCATCCTTCAGGGCACATTCAAGTTCTTCTTTAGTGGAGTTTCCTCCAATGGTAAGCATCTTTATTTGTCAAGTGTTTGAGAGTTAATCTTGCCTCCCCCCAAACAGATTTTTAAAATTTCCTGTTTGTGTTTTAATTACACTAATGATCACAAAGGAAGCTGGAGTTTTGTTTCTTTTTTTCATTATGGTACAATCATGTAAGTTTGGCCAACAGAATGACAGAATGGGCATGAAAGTAATAGGCACATTTCTAGACATGTTCCTAATTAAAAGATAAAACAAAATCCTATTTATGATTATTTTATCTATTCCATTCCACGGTGACATTGGAAGCCCTTGTAAAGAACAAGTAGTGCCAAGTTCAAAGATTGGAGCCCTGGTCAGTACTTTTAGAAGTGCTGCCTAGGAGACCTCTCCAACCAGCAACATCAAAGATAAATTTTGTGTCAATGAAAAATAAACTCACATTTTAAAATAACTGAAGTTTTTTTATAACAATAGCAAGTTAATTACCCTGAGTGATATACTGCTTTCTCTATTTATTCATTTATACAAGTTAATACATGCTCAACACTTAGAACCACGCTTGGCACATAATAAATGCTTAGTAATGCTAGTTGTCATTATAATTACTACTACTAGTATATTTCTACTAATGTAATCCTTTCAACTAGAATTTAATGAGTACTCACTAGGTACTAAGCATGTTCTTGAGCACTGTAGAAAAATTCAGTTAATAAGCACTGCCTTTGTTCTTGAAGAGTTCACAGTCTATTAAAAATAAAATAATAATTATAGTAATAAAATAACTAACATCTATTGAACTTTGCCTGAAGTGTGCCACTGTTGTATGATATCTTTATATATTAACTCCTTTTTTCTTTAAAATAACTTTATATCAACCCATTTTACAGTTGTGGAAACTGAGGCACAAAGAGATGAAACGCAGTGCCCAATGCTGCAAAGCTGATAATTGGAAGGGCCAGCATTTACATCTAAGTTAGGGAGTCTAACTTCAGTGCCTGTGCTTTTATCTTCCATGCTGTGCTGCCAATGAGAATTATGTGAATTGATGGAGCTGTGTACAGAATGTGATGAAGACACTTCATTGAGCAGGTGACACTAGAACAAAGTTTGATAGATGAGTAGAAGTTTGCCAGGTGCACTATAGTGTTAAAGACACAATTTTTAATTAATAAATTATTTACTGTGGATTTTGATTGACTGAGTAATTGATTAATGAAGCCAATTTTAGGAAGCATTGGGTTAGACAGTCTAAAAGCTCTTAATTAGTGATGACTCTTGATTGTAAGAAGGAGAAATCCAGCTTAAAGTATACTTAGAAAAAAGGAGGGGAACACTTATGAAGTCACATGCAAAGGCTCAAAAGATGTAATCAGGACAATGCCTCTCTGTCTGCTTTCATTCTTATGAAGACTTTTTTTCCATATTGGGTAAAAAAGTGGACACCATTACTCAGGGCTCATATGTTATGGACCCATTAACCTCTACAAAAAGAGCACTGAGACGGATACCAAGTCACCATGCCAATTCTTCCTCCTCGGCACACAGGAGGACCCATTGTCTAGCCTCATCTCCACATTGCTGGAGCCATGTGACTGAGCTCTTGCCAGTGAGTTGTGGGAGGAAAAGGTCTAAGTCCTTTCAGGTTTGGCTCTTAGACATAATTTTTCTGTGTCATCCAGCCTCATTTCTCTGGTGCAGTGACCTTGACAGCCACATGTTTCATATGGAGAAGTCACAAGCAAGAGTATGGACCAAACCAAACTGGATTTTCCTTGGCCTATAAATATATCTTTATTTTGTTAAGTTGCTGAAATGCCAGGGTTAATTTGTTACTGCAGCATATACTAACCTATCCTGATTAATACAATACCTGATTTATGCACGTCTCAGAGATAAATCTTGGTGGACTAAATTGTCTTACATGCTAATCTCTGAACTAAGTACTATGCAAGAGTTCAGAATAATCCAAATGGTCATGCAAAGGAACAGAGATGGGAAAAAAAAACTGTGTCCACTATGTATTCTACAGTCTTTGTCTTATGGTACGCAACTCATAATAAACATAGTTGCTAATTAACTAGACCATTAGTAATCACATCCATATCTACCGGTTTCTGAAAAGACAATCTTTCTGAGAATAAAGCTGTGTGGTCTATTTCCATATATAATCTGTTCAACATTTTACCTTGATAACCAAACATTTTTTTCTGCCTGAAATTTTTCTTCTCACTCACATCTTATTTCATGTCTAGGGGTTAATGCTGCTTAATTCAGTCATCTTATTCAGATATAGAAAAGCTTTATGTACATTTCTTATTTTTTGCTAACACTGTCATCTGACTTTGTTTTTATTAAATATTAATACATTTGTCTTCAGGAATAATTAAATTTCTTTCCTTGCAAAGCCCATGGAAGTAGAAAGTGAAATTGAAGGGCTCACCATTGGTATGGTGCTTGAGGGAGTCTCATCTACATTAATCCTATTTGGGGGCCAATTTTTATTACAGATAATATCTGTGCATTTAGGAAATAAAAAGGGAATGCTAGAATTCCGAGTCCACAGAATAATCTAGTCCTTCTTTGTACTGCGGCTTGTATAATGCAATCATGGGAATCTTTAAAGAAATACGATTTCTCTCACTTTAAATTTCAGACTTTTTAGGAAAACTACTTCTACAATTGGGCACAATCTTAAAGAGCAACTCCTGCCATAGGATAAATTATTCCTTTTATCTTAAACTATATTTTTTATGCTCTAAAACTGTATTTGGAGTCATACTACAAATTGGTACTATACTGAATTCTGTGAAGTATTTTAGAGTAGTCAGAGGCAGGGAAAACAAGAGGTGCACATCTAAATGCCCAGAGCAGTAATATAAGCAATAAGTTAATTTGTAATTAAGAAAAAAAAAAGATAATCTCAACTGAAAAGAATGCTCTTGATAAACATGAAAGAATAGGTATTTAAAATGGCATGAAGAATGGGTTTGTGCAAGAATAAAATTTTTAAAATAGTATGGTACTCTTATTTGAGGTATTCAAGCATGAATGGAGAAACCATGTGACAAGGTTACTTTAGAAAGATATAGGCATCGCATGGAGGATTGGGCTACATTATTATTAATATCATCATACCATCATTATGATGATTCATTAGAAAGTGTATTCTCAGTATTCTTGTACCAAAGTTCTCTGTGACTTAATATTAACTAACATGGCTTAAATAGTAATAATTTATCAAACATAGTAATAACTCCTTTACATCGACTAGTACATTTAGTGCTAATAAAAAGCCTATGATGTAGAAACTATTATCCTTATGGTCATATGCATGTTTGCAAGCATATATTCAGAAAATTTTCAGACCAATAAAAAAAAAAGTTAGAAAATAATTACAGTAAACACCCCCACCTTCACTAACTGCTTCATTCTCTCCCCACACACAGGCTCAGGATGCCAAACCATTTGAAGATAGGGTGCATCCGTAGCAATACTTCCACATGTGTATCTCAAGAACAAGAACAGTGAAGAATCCATTTCTCAGTGTCAAAGACATTGCCGTACACAACCACAACACTACTATCATACAACATTAATTCAACTATATCCTACAATATTCCTTCCATTTTCAATCTCCAGTGTCTGAAAAGCATACTTATGGTTTCCTTTTAAAGGCAGGATCTAGTAAAAATTCATGCAATTATTTTGGCTGATATGTCCTTTTAGTATTCACAATTTAAACTAGACCCTCCACCATCCTATATTTCTCATAATATTGAATCCTTCGTGACTCCAGGTCAGTTCTCCTAAAAATTATTCCACATACTTGATTTGCTGACAATTTCATAATGATGAGATTCAGATAATCACACATTATACGTGTTTGGGGGAATGCTCTAAACATACTAGAAAAGCAGCTCAACGGCCACTTCTGAAAATAAACTTTCTATTATTCCCTCATTAGCTCAAATACTGTTCTCTCTTTCTTTCCCTCTTCTATGATTATTCTTCAGCTCACCCTGTGGAAAGATGTCTTCTTTATCTTGTACAACAGAAATATGCATAGCCACTAATTGCCATGCACTGTTGAAGGCCTGGAAACGTGCGCCTTTCTAACATATAGGAAAATACAAATGATATTTTTGGAGTAATGAAAGTATGAACATAAGATACACTGGCCAACTTCATTACCTATTAAGTTCTGCTTCGTTACCTAGCAAGTTTTAAACTTAATAACGAGAATGAAAAGGTAGATTCCTTCACAGTAAGGCTTAGGACACCAAAATAAATTTGAGATGGATTAAATTTTGAGCATAAAAAACTGTAAGACACTCACAAACATATAGTGAATAGTCTTCATAAATATGAAAAGAGATTTTCTAAAAATACATGCAATTAAATAAACCAGAGAGGAATTGAAAAATTTAAGTGCAAATAAAGTTCTTTATATATCAAAAACATGTAAACCAAATTAAAAGGCAAACAAAGCCAAGGAGAATATCTATGAAATATTACAGAAAAAAATTAATATTATTCTCTGAAGAGCTTACATGTTAACAGGAATTATACTAAAATCCCAAAAGGTAAGTAGGAAAAGGGAATAATGTGATTTATAGAAAAAGGTATTTACAAATAAAATTTATTTAAAATGTTTAATTTTATGAATGTTTAAAGAAATTAAAATTAACAAAACAATAAAATACTTATCTAGCAAATGTTCAAAGACTTTTAAAAAATCAGGTGTTTGCAAGTATGCAAGCAAATGACACTTTCATTCATCCATCCTGTGAATTTAAATATTCCCATTGCTCTGTAAGAAACAAATTAGGAATATAATATCAATAGCCTTAAGAAAGTCTCTACCATTTGACTCATTATTTCATCTTATAGGATGTACCCAAAAAATGAGAAAATCTACCAAAGAAATAAATAGGTTTTATGCAAATCAAAATCAAAACAAGTAATGGCTAAACAAATTCAACTGAAGCTACAGGATGGCTTTACTATTAAGAAATTTTTAAAAGCATAAGTTGAATGGGAACACGATAACATACTAATACAAATAACATTTATATTTGATAAATGCTATATTGTATATGATTTATATAAATATATATTTTATATGATAAATATATAGTATGATACTAATTATGAATTATAAAAACATACTTTTATTAAGTAAATATTCTGGGGTTAACTCTGAAAGTAGGCTCCGGAGGTTTTTTTGTTTTTGTTTTCCTTTTTTGTATCTTCCAAATTATTTCCAATAATCATGTATGCATTAAAGTTGAATTTTTTTAAGTGTGTAAATAAACTTAAAAAATATTTAGGTTAAAGCAATTATACTCCAATAAAGATGTTAAAAAAATATTTAGGTGCTGCTGTCAGATGATCTTAGCGGTTGGAGAGTGACTTCATGTTGAGGTGAATAGTCACAAGTAGGCTACAATGATTTGGTACAGTGATTTGGTTTCTGAAAGAAGCAGCAGGTGCATTATATTTTTCTTTCCATCCTCTGTTGTTTAACTATGCTGATACTTGACTGGGTCTCAACCATATGGATGTGCATTTGTCAGCCTCAGCTAAAGCCTCAACAGACAGCTTGGATGCTTCTTGACAATCATATCGAGGTCGGTCCAAAGTAGGCAGCCTGTCAGTGACTGATCACCTCTGGGAACCCTGGGGAGTTTTACATTTTATATATACTTCTCTCCCCTTGGGAAATTTGGCATTATCTGTGTTCACGTCTATCTGGCACAATAAAGACTCTCTAAATACATCTCAAAATTGTCTTCATTTGCAAAACGCACAAATTTTGTTCATCTTAAAATTGAGGGTTTTTTTTTTGTTAACTGTAAAGTTTTGAAAAACTCAGTTATACTCTCTATGCCTTAATTTCAAAACTGACAAAACACACAATCCGAATAGCTTAATACTTATTAAAGAAATCGAGTTTGTATTCAAAAGCTTCCCATAATTATAATTTCTTGCTTGGATGGCTTCACCAGAATTCTGTATTAAACTTTTAAAGAAGAAATAATACCAATTAAACATAAACTATTTCAGAAGATAGAGGCAGCATTTCTAACTTATTTTATGAGGCCAGAATAATCAAATAATTCTGATACCACAACCAGAACCAAGAACATTACAAAAAATAAAATTACAAACCAATATTCATTGTGAATTTAAATGCGGAATACTTAACAAAATAGTAGCAAATCAAATTAACATTATATAAAAATGAAAAAAAAACAGGGAAAGTTCACACGAGGAATGCAAAGTTGAGTTAAAATTTATAATTAGATAAATATAGTTTACCATATTAATAGAATAAAGGCGACATAAAAATATAACCAGCTCAGTAGAAGAAAAAGACTTGACAATGTCAACACACATTTATAATTTTATTTCATTTTTTGTAAAAAACCTAACAGCTTTATTGAAATATAACTCATATAACACAAAATTCACCCATTTAAACTACCCAACTCTGGGCTTCCCTGGTGGCACAGTGGTTGAGAATCTGCCTGCCAATGCAGGGGACATGGGTTCGAGCCCTGGTCTGGGAAGATCCCACATGCCACAGAGCAACTAGGCCCGTGAGCCACAACTACTGAGCCTGCGCGTCTGGAGCCTGTGGTCCGCAACAAGAGAGGCCGCGACAGTGAGAGGCCCACGCACCGCGATGAAGAGTGGCCCCCGCTCGCCGCAACTAGAGAAAGCCCTCGCACAGAAACGAAGACCCAACACACCCAAAAAATAAATAAATAAATAAATTTATATTAATAAATAAATAAATAAAGCACACAACTCAGTGGTTTTTAATATATTCATTGAATTGTGCACGTCATTACCACAATCAATTTTAGAACATTTTCATCACCCCTGCCCCCAGAAGAAACAGTGTACAGTTTAGCAGTCACTTCCCATTTCCCTCAATCCCTCCCACCAGCCCTGGGCAACCACTAATCTACTTCCTGTCTCTACAGATTTGTCTATTTCAGACATTTCATATAAATGGAATCTCCATTTATATGAAATGTGGTCTTTTGTGACTGGCTTCTTTCATTTAGCATGTTTTCAAAGGTCATTCAGACTGAAGTATGTATCAGTACATCCTTCCTTCTTATTGCCAAATAATATTCTGTTGTATGGACTAGACAACACTTTATTTACCCATTCATCATTTGATGGACTGATGAATGAATAAATAAATTTGGGTTATTTCCCCTTTTGGCTATTACAAATAATGCTGCTATGAACATTTGTCTGTAAGTTTTGTGTGGATGTAGGTTTTCATTTCTCTTGGATATATATTTAGGAGTGGAATTGCTGGTTTATATGGTAACACCTATGTTTAATCTTTCGAAGAACTGCTGGATTGTTTTCCAAAGCAACTGGATCATTTTTTGAGGATTCCAATTTCTCTACATCCTCACCAACACATATTATTTTTTGTCTTGAGGATTCCAGTTTCTCTACATTCTCAACAACACTTAGTATTTTAATTTTTAAACAATCTGCAAACTGGAATAAAAAGAAACTTCCTCCATATTATAAAGCACACATATGTAAGACCTACAGCCACCATCATGCTGAATGGTAAAAAAAAAATGATTGGGGACCCAGCAAGCATGTTCACTTTCATCGTGTCTTTGAACGCTGTACAAAAGGTTTATCTATAACAAGATAACTAAATATAAAGCACACAGATTGCAAAAACACAAGTAAAATGTATTTTTTCAAATGTATTTTTACAGTTATGTATGTGTAAAATCTTAGGGAAAGTACAAAAAAATCCTCAATTTAATAAGTGAATTTAGTAAAGGAACAAGAACCAAAATCATGAATCAATATGAATTTATCTTTATAGATTAGTAGACTAGTAAATAATTGGCATATTAAATCAAAATACATGATTTGTCATCATTTAGAAAAAATTAAATACTTAGGGATAATTGTAGTAAAAATGTGCAGGTATTATGCACTGGAGAAAAAAGAAAACACTGATGAACAAAACTAAAGTAGACAGGAATAAAAGGAAAGATAATCCATATTAATGCAATGGAAGATTCTATTTGTTACGACATCAATTCTTTCCCTTAACATTTCTTTTAAGGCTAGTCTCTCTCTCCTTCAATTATGAATGATAACTTTACTAGGTAGTGTATTCTTCGTGGTAAGGCTGTTTTGGTTTGTTTGTTTCTTGTTGTTGTTGTTGTTTTTCCCCTTTCAGCACTTTGAATATTTGGTGCCAGTCCCTTCCAGCCTGTAAAGTTTCTGTTGAAAATTAGATGATAGTCTTATGGGGGCTCCCTTATATGTAACTAGTTGTTTGTCTCTTGACACTTTTAAAATTCTCTCTTTAACTTTTGACATTTTAATTATAATGTCTCTTGGTGTGGGTCTCATTAGGTTCATCTTGTTTGAGATTCTGTGATTCCTGGATTTGATGCTGTTTCCTTCACCAGGTTAGGGAAGTTTTCAGCCATTATTTCTTCAAATCCATTTTCTCTCCCTTTCTCTTTCTCTTCTCCTTCTGGGACCCCTATAATGTGAATGTTAGTATGCTTGATTTTGTACCAGAGGTCCCTTAAACTACCTTCAATTTAAAAATAATTTGTTTTCTTTTTGCTCTTCTATTTCCACTACTCTGTCTTGCAGATCACTGATCCATTATTTTGTATCCTCTAATCTGCTGTTGATTCATTTCAGTTTTTTATTCTTCAGATATATTTTTAAAACATCTTTTTTATCTTTTCATTGAAGTTCTCACTGTGTTCATTCATACTTCTCCTGAGTTTGGTGACCATATTTATGACTATTACTTTGAACACTTTTTCTAGTAAATTTCTTATCTCCAATTTTTCAGTTCTTTTTCTGAGGTTTTCTCTTGTTCTTTTGCATGGAAGGTATTCCTTCTCTTCTCATTTTGCCTAACTCTCTGTGTTTGTTCCTATGTATTAGGTATTCAGCTATATATCCTGGCCTTAGAAGAGTGGCCTTATGTAGAAGGTGTCCTGTGGGGTCCAGTGGCACAATCCCCCTTGGTTACCAAAGCCAGGTGCTCTAGGGGTATCCCCTGTGTGGGCTGTGAGCACTTTCCTGTTGTGGTTGGGTCTCGATTGCTTCAGATATCCTGATGGGCAGGGCTGTCCCTGGCCTGGCTGTTTATAAGGCCTGGCTGTAACTGCTGTGGGTGCACTGATGTACAGAGCTGGCCCCTGGTGCATCTGGCTGCGAGATATGGCCATGACTATTATGGGAATGATGGTGTACAGGACTCACCCCTTGAAGCAAAAGCCACTTTGAAAGGGCACTGGTACCAGCTGTGGCTTCCTGTCAGGTGGGATGGGGTGGGAACCACTTTAGAGGGGTGCACACAGTGTTAGCTAGGTTGACTGAGGGTGAAAGAAACAGTGCCCATGAGTGCCAGTCTAGCTGGGTGGATGGAGAGTAAAAAACAAATGGCACCCACCAGTGCTTTCGTCCCTGAAGAAAGTTTCACCAGATGACTGCTCCTCTAGAACATGCCCTAATATTTGTCAGTAAATCTCCTCCTATGACCCAGTTGCTTTTCAAGCTGCTATCTCTGTGCTGGGACTGGAATTAAGTGAGTTTGTGTGCGTGTCTTTGAAGAGTGGAGTCTCTGCTTCCTATAGTCCTCCAGATATAAGCCTTGATGGTTTTCAAAGTCACACGTTATGGGGACTCATCTTCCTGGTGCAGGTATCCTGGGCAGGGGATCCCAGTGTTCAGACCCCTTGCTCCTCAGAGGGGTTCCTCTGTGGTTGTGGTATCGCTTCCATTCTAGGTCATCCACTCGGGAGTGTGGGTCTGACTGGACTGCATCTCTGCCCGTATTCCCTCTCAATGTGACCTTTTCTTTATATCCTTAGTTGTAGAAAATCTGTTTTACTAGTCTGCAGTTTGTTCTCAGAGATAGTTGTTCTATATGTAGTTGTAGTTTTGGTGTGTCTGTGGGAGGATGTGAGCTCAGAATCTTCCTACTCTGCCATCTTGATCCCAGCAGGCATTTTTTTGTCAGAAACTGACAAGTTTGTTCTAATATATGTATATATATATATATAGAAATATAAAGGACTTAGAACTCCCAAATTAACCTTGAAAAAGAAGCACAAAGTTGGAGAAGTTACACTATCTAAGATTCCTGTAATGCTACAGCAATCAAAATAATTTGTTAGTTTGGCAAGGATAGAAAAATCGATCAGTGGAACACTGGGAATAAACCCACTGTCACCTGATTTTTAAAAAGATGCCAAACAATTGTCGGTTGGCAAACTGGCTCCCATACACCAAGGGCAAGGGGAGACCAAAGAAAGAGACAGGCTACTCCAGATTGGTAGGTGGCAGATTTATAAGCAAGGGAACTTAACTTGCAAGGTTTGTCTTGGGTGGTCGCAAGAGAAGATCGCTGCCCCTGCCCACAAGAATCTTAAAAGTTTATACATTTGTCCCTCGGTATCCACAGGCGATTGGTTCCAGGACCTCTTGCAGATACCAAAATCCGAGGATGCTTAAGTCCCTTACGTAAAATGGCACAGTATTGTCACATAACCTATGCATAACCTCCTGTATACTTTCAATCATCTCTAGATTGCCTGTAACATGTAATATAATGTAAATACTAGGTAAATAGTTGTAAATACAATGTAAATACTGTGTAAATAGTTATCAACATGCAGCAATTGAAGTTTTGCTTTCTGAAACTTTCTGGAATTTTTAAAAAAGTGTTTACAACCAGCAGTTTGTTGAATCCAAGGATGCAGAACCCACAGATACAGAGTGTTGACTGTATAGAGGCCTCACCTGGGTTCAGTCAAGTATTCATTCAGAGGGTTGCAACAACACCTTACTCTCTCAAGGCTAAGTCCTTAAAAATGGCTCCCATTGTGAGAAGAGTGGTCAGAATGTACCTTACAAGGACAGGGGAGGGGGTGAGGGGCCTCCAGTTGCCTGGGTCAAGCTCTTGGGTCAACTGGTAGTCACTTCGATCTCTTCCAACAACAATTCAGAGGAAAGTATTTTTAACATGTGGTTCCAGAATAATTGAGTAAACCTCAACCACTACCTCACATTTCATACAAAATTAACATGTGGTGCATCACTGGGCTTCCCTGGTGGCGCAGTGGTTAAGAATCCACCTGCCAATGCAGGGGACACAGGTTCAAGCCCTGGTCCGGGAAGATCCCACATGCCGCAGAGCAACTAAGCCTGTGCACCACAACCACTGAGCCTGCGCTCTAGAGCCCACGAGCCACAACTACTGAAGCCCGCGTGCCACCACTACTGAAGCCCACATGCCCTAGAGCCCGTGCTCTGCAACAAAGAGAAGCCACCACAATGAGAAGCCCGCTCACTGCAACGAAGAGTAGCCCCCACTTGCTGTAACTAGAGAATGTCCACACGCAGCAATGAAGACCCAATGCAGCCAAAAATAAAAACAAAAAACAAACAAAAAAAACACATTGGCATGTATTTTAAAAAAACATGTGGTGCATAATAGACGTAAATATAAATGCTAACATTTTCAAACATCCAGAAAGTAATATAGGAAGCTAATTTTACAACACTGAGATGGGATACGTTTACTTAATAAGACACAGTCAGAACCATCATAAATTTAAATAAAATAAATTGGACTTCAAAATTAAAACATCAGCTTTTCAAAAAACACTATTAAATATGAATAGGCAAGGCACTAGAAAGGAAGATATACATCTGTCAAAAAGCTGTCATCCAGGACATATGTAAAGCACTTCTACACATCAATAAAGAAAAACAAACCACAGAATTAAAGATGGAAGAAAACTCAAAAAGACAATTCAAAGAGGAATATTTATATATTCCTACATAAAATTGGCAAGGAAGTACATGAAAAGGTACTCAACATCATTAGTCATCAGTGGAAACACAATGTGATTCTGCTGCACACACACTAGAATGATTACAGTTAAATGTCTAATACCAAATATTCAAAAGGATGTAAATTATCTAGCTATCTTAGCTGGAATTATCGAGTAGATACAATTGCCACAAAAAGGAGCCAAAGGAGAAAAGGCTTATGGAGTTGGCATAGGGAAGGAAGCCACACAATGAGGCAGAAAAGTGGTCAGAGAAGGAGAAGCATAGAGCAAAATGGTAGCATAGAGCAAATCTCAAGAAAACCAGGGGCAAAGAGACCAATCAATATGTACTCTGATAAAAAAACAGTCGGGAGTTTCTCGTTAGGCACATAGTGTGACCTTCAAGATATGAATTATCACAGAGGAGTGGGGAGAAAAGCTAAAGTGAACGTAACTAAGAGATTAATGTTAAAAGGACAATGAGAGGAAAATAGCTTAGAAACTCTCCTGAAAAATATACATTGCAGGAAAGAAGAAAGCTAAAAGTATAGCTTGAAATTATATGAAATTGAAGAAAATCTCTTATAGGAGAAAAAAAAGACAAATTTGTTTCTAGGTGTGGGGAAATAGCTAATAAAATGGAGTTATGAAGATATAGGACAGGATATTGACAAATGCTGGAAAAAGGTTTCAAAGAAGTCAGAAATAAACAAGACTAGGATCATATATGAGAAAGTTTAACAGGTAGTTAATGACGCAGAAGCAGCATTTTGAGGCACAAGAAAAGGAAGAAGAGCTTCATGTTGTTTGAACTTGATCCCAGAAGAGAAGGAATTGGGGCTATTTTGTGAGAATAAAGGGCTCAAAGGTGGAACTGATGACTGCAGAATAGTGGGAAACATTTGTAATAGCAATTATAAAGAAATGGAAGGTTAAGAAGGGATGAACAAAAGGACGGCAGAGCAGCAACGAGAGGCCAAATAAAGTGAATTAATATGAACTTACAAGTAGGTATCAAAAAAGTTTTATGATTTCATGTAGCAATATAGTAGTTTAGGTATGCTTGTAGTTATTTTGTCCCTTGGGAATATATATTTGTATTAATATCCATATCTATATCCAAATCCCTATATCTATCTCTCTATCCTTCCACGTTTATGTATGTTTTCTAGTTTAGCCTAGTGATATGTAATTATCTATCCGTCTGCACTGAACTAGTGAACTTATATGTTTATAATAAACATGAGTGGGGTGGGGATAAAAGGATGTAAAGACACATATCAAGGAGTTAAGAGTTCAGGAGACACGAGAAACAAATCAAATGTCAACTCCAACGTGACGACTTCCTCCAAATCTGTGCATGGTTAATCACTTATAGCAAATACAGTGCTGTAGGCGGCTTATAGCCACTTATGACAGCAAAAGATTATATTTCTTTCCAACTTCACATTCAGTGATGATTTTGGGAGCTTGTTGTCTTCCAGAGTCAGGGTGTTCACAACCTGGAAATTGGTAAACATCACATATTGTTTTTCTTTTTTTTCCTCTGAGATCTGGTTTACCAAGATTCCACTGTTTCTACCTTTTCTGAGCTTCCGTTGCACAATTTCTATGCTTTACTATAATAATGGATTTCCACATTGATCTTTTCCTATTATGTTGTCAGATACAAAAATATCTATTTCTTTTTATCAAAATCCCAGTTTCTGGCACATATTTTCCTTTCAGAAGGAAGGGAGTAAGAAAGGATGAAAGGAAGTATGTAGAGAGGGAATGAGGCAGAAAGGGAAGAAAGTTGCATTATGGGTGAGTCTGCATTTGAGATTGTGATGAAAAAACTAAAGTAAGTTGTTCCTAAGGTAGAATTGTCGTTCAGTTCACCAAACTAATATGGCTGCTAGATTCTCAAAAACAATGACGGCTGGTAATGTGAGGGTGGGAGGAGATTATGATGGTCATTGAGGAAGTAAGAGATTTTCCTTCAAATTGGTGGATAATAACAGGATGGGAAAGACCATTTTTAAAAACCGGGATACTGATCTTCATTCTGAGGATGAAAGGGGTTGATATCCTGTCCCAAACAGAAAGCATCCTAGTTTTGCAGTTATATGGAAGTATGTGTTTGATCATTTGCAAATTGAGACAAACTGTTTTTGACTGATCACTGTTTTTTCTCACTTGAAGCAAGTCCACGAACAGCTCGGCTACAACTCTCTTTGAGAGACAGCAGGATCCCTTATCTAGGCAAATATAAAACAAGAAGGCTGAATTCCACCATTAATAAGGTAGTTTCTGTGGTCAGACTACCTGAGATCAGATCCCTGCTCTGCCACTTATCATATCTGTGAACTTGTACATGTTACTTATTTGTAATTTTCTCATCTGAAAAGTGGGATTAAAAATACTTTATTCACTGGGTTGTTTAGAGACTCAAATAAATGAATAAATAGATCATTTATTATAGTGCCTGGCACATGCTAAGTACTCAATTAAATGTTCGTGACACTAATGATCATGAAAACGCTATTATGATTATGGTTGGCTAAATAGAAGCCAGGCCTCTAGATCTCTCAGTCTGTGTTTTCTGCCCAGAGGTATTAAGGAAAGAGATGGTTGCCTTTAAGAAGTCAAGATCATGCAGGCTTCCCAGGAGCATCCATAAGAGTTCATTCACATCTGTTCATCTCTTTCCAGTGACTGCTCAAAATAAATTCTGTTCCTCCTAAAAATCTTAGAGTTTAGAGTTTAATCTTAGAGTTTAATCTCTGAGTTTAATGGGAAATTTACCAAAATTCTGTATCTGGTCTAAAATTTCACACTTAAAAAGCAAGAGTATTTTCCATAAGTACTTACATTCTTTAGTTTCACTCTCCTTCTTTGTCCAAAAGATGTTTGCCTTACTAAATGTAAAAAAAAAAAAAAAGTCCCACTATATTTATCACACACCCCAAAATGATAGTCTGAGTACTATAAATGTTTAAAATAATCAGGATTGACATATACACACTACTATATATAAAATAGATAACTAATAAGGACTTACTGTATAGCACAGGGAACTCTTCTCAATACTCTGTAATGACCTACATGGGAAAAGAATCTAAAAAAGAGTGGATATATGTATAATTGATTCACTGTTTTGTACAGCAGAAGCTAACACAACATTGTAAATCAACTATACTCCAATAAAAATTAAAAATGAAATAAAATAAAATAACTGTCCAAGAATTATTATGTCATTTTAATGACTGCTGGCATATCTGGAAGAATTGTTAATTTCTATAATAAGAGCCTGAGTTAATCAAGTTCTTACTGACTTCATACTCAAAAGTTATTAATAACTATACTTCAGAGAAGAGTTTTATATCATTTACTCTGATTCTTTTTCTAAAGTTTGAAAGATTTGCCTAAGATTTGCCCGAAATTGAAAATTATTCATGCTTTAATAGACTGTGGTGCCTGGGGAATTACAGTAATAATAATAAAGCAACTTTTATTGACTGATTTCTAATCCTCTGGAAAGTCCTTTCCCCTCCCCAGCCAAACATATCTGGGATCTCCAAGGAGATGAAAAACTTGTATTCACAAACAAGCCATTTTCTGCTGGCTCCCACTGCTCCTGCTCCATGGAATTCCTAAGTGCCTACAGGACCCTGGTGAGTTAACACTTGCCCACCAGGTGCTGCTGTTTCCCCTAAGACCCAAATCTGTCTCTTGCACAGCTGAAACTGTAGGGCGTATTACCCTGAGAAGGGAAATATTTCCTCTCTCCTCTTGGGCCATATTTTGTGAGAGGGGCTCTCAAGAAATGCTGCTTATGCCCCAAAGTGTTTCAGAGATTTCAGTACAATAATACCTTCTGCTTTGTTTCACTTTGTTTTTGCTATTGTTGTTTTTAACTTGAAAACCTTTGTTTCACATTCAATTTAGAGATAACCTGTGTGGGGGGTAGACCAGGAACACAGCCAAGTGATGGGCACCATACTCTACATAGAATTATCCCTCCTTTCCTGCAGATCTCTCCAAGGAACCTCTCAAGCCATCATGGTAACAAATGTTGGCAGTCCCTGCCATAGGTTGGGAGGCACATATGATTCTAACCCAGAGGTAATTCTCACTTGCTCTTCCCTCCAATTGCTCACCCACGCCACCGCCCACCACCTTCCAGCATACTTGCTTCCCTACTGCCTACTCACCAAGTGCTACGTTTCCCTTATCATTGTTTCCTATGTAAACCCTAACTTTGCTATTTTTGAACCTAAGGCTAGTTAACTTGGTTACTATTTGGGGCACCAATGAAGCAAACATCTTCAGTTCAGCTGCCTTGTCTGACCATGGCCCACAGACTGGGTCACATTTCTTATTCAGATGCCATTTATAGAAAACAGAGTGTTCTTCAAACCTTCCAAGGATTCCTGATCTTCACTTGAGGCCAATTTTACTCATCATGTGACATGGCTTTCTCTGCTACTGAGTAGTTTTCAGTTAGTTTACTTGGGGTGACAATTTGTTACCATGAGATTTCAAACAAGAACTGCGGTTAACACAAAACCAAAGACTTAATCTGTTAGAACAGAGTTTACCATAGAAATTCACTGTGAATGAGAATAGCCATGGGAAAAATTCACAAGGGTAAGCAATAGAGCTGACTCTTAAAATACTAACAGAAATTGCTTAGAGGGAGAGGTGGTTGTTCCAAGGGAGGAAATGACAGTTTCACATTACAAATAATTTTCACTGATTCTGATTCTACTGGTGGGTTCTCATCACCAGTGATAAATTTCATCTAATGTGAAAAGCAGCTTTAAATGGGAATCCCATGAGAATTAAGAGAATGGTTCCCAGGCCAATGATGCGAACATTACCTGCCATTTAGAAGCCAGGGGTATATAAAAGAAACTCACCACTTTCTATTCCATGTTGGCAGTAGATGATTTCCCTAAATTCCCCGTCTTTTCACCCCAGTTCAAGACAAAATTTCTTATCGAAGTGTGAACTTCTGGCATAAAGTGCATGATTTTGCTAAGAATGCCAAGTGTGAAGCTAAAAGCTCTTCTAGTACTAAATGAAATTAGTTTGACTTCAGCTAGAAACTCAAGCTTATGATCTTTTATTTAACATTTTATACACTTATGTACTTTCCTTTATAACACTGATGCTTTGGCAAAACTAAGGAAAACACAGATTATTTTAATAAATTCTTGATTTAGCAAGCCTTAAACACACTAGTAACTTGCACGAATAAGTCATTGTTGGACTGAAACCAACAATGTAATTAGTCTCCTGTAACCCTGGCTTCTTTATCATAGAATAGTCACTTCATAAGGCTTGAGATAATTTAACATTTCAACAACCATAAGAGACTTTTTGTGGAGAAACAAGCAATGTTTTTCATTTCATTGTCTCTATTTTTTATAAACAATATAAACTTTTGAATAAGTGCACTATTATGCCATCCTGAGCTTAAAACAATTTTGGTACAGTTTTGCTCTTATTACTAATTCCATTTTGTGCTCTCACTGTTTTACCACAAGATGAAGATGGCATAAAGCATTGGAGAATTTAATCGCTTCCCATTATAAAGTCACATCTATCAATCATCTATATATGTATTTATCTATATATTTATTATTTCAATAATGTTTATTTCATTTATTTTAGGATGGCACTGTAGATGACAAAAATAGAATCATTGAAAGAACAAAAAGTCCTTATCTTTAGAATTTGTTTCAATTAAAGAATCAAAATGAAAGGAAAAGAAAGAAAGAAAACAGATTTGAGCTGTAAAAGCCAGTGATCCTTAATAGAGGTAGTTGCTTCATGAAATTTGTTAAATAGGGAACCATCAACAATCTGGACACTTAATGAGACTCATCCTACAAGTACCTGGACACTGTGCTGTATGATTTTAACATTCCATTTGGGAAGGGGGAAAAAACATCCTTAAAAGTCCCTAACCTATTCAGTTTGTGTTCAAATTGCTTTCATTTATGAGAGCCTATTATTTGTCAGCACTGTGCTAGATACTAGATGTGGTACATCACCTCATAATAACCTTAGGTGGAGGTGCTATGATCATCTTCATTGCACTGATGAGGAAACCTAGGTTAAGAGCAGTAAACTACCTACACCAAACAGCTTATAAATGGCAGAGCAGGGATCTAAGAAAACAGATGGATTTTTAAACCCCATTCCTTAACACTAATTCACAGTTGAGTCATGAGGAGGGTAAATAATTTCATACTACACATTTATCCTCATCTAGCTTTTCCCTCTTTCTTCATTGCGTTCTTTTAATTTATGTGTCTACCTGACCCACTTGAAGCATCTTGAAATCAGATACCACATCTTAGAGGGAAGGAATCTCACAATGGATATAGGACTCTCCTGATTGTCTGGGCAATGGAGCTGTTGGGTAAGTGGCAGAATCCTTCAATCACTTAGCAGACAAAGCTCTCCATGAAGGCAGGCATACTGAAAGCGCCTAGATAGCTAGGAGGATCTCTCGGCCCAAGATACCCAGCACTGGTCTCACCAGTGAGACCCTTTAGGACTCAGATGCTTGTCACCAGAGGAAGGTCCTACAGGTGGGACCTAGCAAGGAGGAGCTCATTCTACAGAGTAGCATTTTTGATCCTGGATTCTGTCCTATATAACAAACAAAGACCAGATGCATGTATTTTATAATCCAGCACTTAGTATAGTGCCTGACAGAGTTAACGTTTGTTGAAACAATAATATCAATATAATGACATTGGACAATATATGAACATTAATCACACTTTTCTAAGTGCTTTATGTTCATTATTTATACTCACTGCATTCTGCTAACATACCATTCTTACTCACGTTTTTAAGTAAGAAAAATGAGATACAGAAAATACAATAATTTGTTCATATTCACTACTCTTGTTAGTGACTTAGGTGTTTTAAAAGGTTTGCCTGTTTCCAGAGCTCTTAAACACTAGATTGATTTGTTTTCTCCTATAATCCCAAGACATAGCACAACTCCTGGCACAAAATCAGGTCTCATTAATTTTTGGAGAGTGGCCAAAACAGCAGATGTCAGAAACTGTAATTATAGCCAAGCATATAGCCACCAGAATCTAGCTTCTACTACTTTGGGAGTTTTGGCTCAGTCTTATTCGAGAGATGATGATGGCAAAGATGGAGATGTTTTCTTTTCTTGAGCTACAACTACAACAGCATTCCTCCTTTTACCACACCCCTTTTCTTACCTATTTACAAAGATTGAAATCCAGATAACAAGTCTCGGGGTGCCTCAGCAGTAAAGTCCTACAATGATGTGTTCAAGTAAGAAGGACGGCAAAAGGTGCCCCACCCATTCTGTGTCCTAGAACTATATCTCCATACTTTATGAGTAATTAATGGGGCATTTCATGTTCTCCAATTTCTCTATACTAATTGGAAACCTCAGGGTTATCCCCATGGGTTATCATAGATGATTAGAAACCTCAGGGTTAACCTCAGGGTTATCATAGACAATTAGAAAGAACCACAGAGTCAGCAGAACTCTCGCCTCTTATCATCCTGTGCATCATCAGGGAAATTCAATTCCATCCTTAGCAAGAAACTTCAGGTGACAGTACAGTCTTACAGAATCTGAAAGTCTGTGTCTTATTTTCATTAATTTTATTCTTATCTTACAGGGTGACAGACATGCATGCCCAGGTCACCAATTCTGGGAAGTCCAACAAGAGGCTTAATTCTTGCTGCCATGAAATTCAGGCATCATAAAATATTTGTGAAACAAGAAATGACAAAGAATCAAACCTTTAAACCGTCACCTTCATCTATCATGCATTGGTCCCAAAAGAATTTTGCTTTTAATATTGCTAGAATAATTGTATATCATCCTGTAAGACTCACTGTTTCCTCTGTTTTTATTTAAAGCAATATTATTTTGCATGCAATGGAAAATCTCCCCTTTTTGCTACCAACTAACATCTCTGACATTTATCCCATAAGCATCATTTATTATGCTTACCAGTACTACTATAGATTTTGGAACATGAGGCAGTCAGTAGAAGTAAGTGAAGTAAACACTACATGCATACTTAACTTTGAAATAAATTATTTACTCAGGGCTACAAAGTAAGTGGCCCTTTATGCTCCTTTATGTTTAACCAGAAATCCAAAATGTTTAAGATCGGATGTTCTGGTAGGTCCTCATGTTTAATTCCTGTCTAATCCTTTAAACACTCCTGAACATTCTCTTTTTTTGCAAAATCTTTTGTCTCAGCCTACCTGTCTTAACCCATTTTATTGGCCCATCCCCTAAACTTTATGTTAGGAAGGAGCTGGTTTTGAGTTCATACTAGGTTTTGGACACTGAAACATCCTACAAAATGCCTTCAAGAATACTACTAACTAGTTATACAACTAGGCACATGAATATTAAATAACAGAAGGGCAATAATAAAACCACTGTAAACAATTTAAAACAAGACACTACAATTCAAATATATCAGTGTACTCTTAATTACATCTTTATGTAGTCTTTGTGATTTTTGTCCTGCCCCATGCTAGCTAGCTCATCCAAAATTTACAGAAAACTTCAAGGAGAGTAGCTAAATATAACTTGTATCAAAAACACATGTGACTTGTATGAATAATGAGAGCTTCATTATTTATTTGTGCAGCAGGTGATCACAAAATCAAGCCTTAAAATTAAGCCCTTGATAAAATGAAACTGAAGGTCATTCATCTTGGGCTACATCTCATATAGAGGGGAAATGACTCATGAATAGTTATAGGGTGCAGGCTTTTGGGATAAAAAAATGTATTAATGGGAAGATGATAATAATTAAGTGGAAGCCAATCCTTGGATATCAATAGCCACTCACAGACTCATTGGCAAAGGTAATGAAGGAATTATAACTATCATGAATATTCCATATTAGTCTTTAATTACCGTGGCAGAAGCCTGAGCATTGATGATTTTTTAATGAAAGGTAGGATGATTTCCTAATTTAGCATTTTTCATTTTAAAAGCTCGTTACCCCACAAAAAAAGTATGTGATGAGATGTATATGTTAATTAGCTTGACTGTAGTAATCATTTCACGTGTATGTATATCAAAACAACATACTGTACACCTCCATATATACTATTTTTATTTACAAATTTTAAAAATAAATTAATAAATATTAAAAACCGGGAAATATTTTTTAAATAAAAAAATTTATTTTTTCCATTATAGCAATAATATTCCACAATGCAACAAAACTTGACCAAAAAAAAAAAAACAAACAAACAAGCCGGTGGAGGTATTCAAGCTACATTTTAAAGAGTAGAACTCTTCAAGATTTACTTTTTTTGTTGTTACCCAATAAAAGGTTCTTTGCCAATTTCCCCTGTCCTCACTGTGCTATAAAATATTAACCCTTAATTTCCCTCCAAAGAGAGAGAACTCTGTGTTACTTAGTACTAGGGGCAATTTGGATGCTGCAAACTCTCCAAGACCAAGTTCAGGTGAGAAAGAGAAAAAGCTACGTCTATTGCCTTGAGAACCTCAGATAATCCAATACTTAGCCTAACACATCACTACATCACTGGAGCTTTGAAATAGTCACCCATAGAGGCAGAGTGAAGGCTGTCTTCAAAATTGGGTCCCACAAACCCATCAATGGTCTCAGCTGGTTGACAACTAGCACACAAAAACAAACACAAACCTTATTGGTTTCACAGTAATATTTTATATTGGATTCAACAAAGGAGAAGAAGCATGCGTTACCGGCAAGAGAAAAAAAAAAATGTTTAGCAGGAGCCGATAATCTAGTCTGTATATTTGGGAAAAGCACTGCCCTGGGTCTCTGGTACACAAGCTTTTGCTCTTTTTAATCCTTCCTCTGAAATTTGCAGGCAACACTAGATTTTAAAATTACGTTAGTGTGGACTTTCATTCTTTGGTGAATACATTAAAGGTAGCCAATATTAAAGTTTCTTTTCATATATATTGAAAAATAAATGAATTAGCACCCTATTAGACCTCTTTTAATGTTCTCTAAGCATACTATTTGCACAGTTAATTGTAAGCCATCAATAAGCAACTTCTGGATTGATTTTTTCAGCATGAATAAGAGAGGTAGGGGTGTGTTTTTAATTATGGTGACATGCACCCTCTACCTTAAACACCCAAAAGAAGCATAATTTCATAAATCCATATGATAAGGGGAATGTGGGAATAATGCCTTTTTCTTATTAATAATTTCTATTTCTAGAAGGAAGATAGATTGAGAATCTTATTTGGAGGTTATAATACTTTTAAATAGTCAGATTAAAAGAAGTTGTGAAATAGCTTTTGAAGTTTGGATGCAATTGGAATTCATTCACAGCCCATTTCCATCATAATAGGATCTTAGAAGTGAGCACAAGGGAAAAAGGATTGATTCAGCCCTTGACGCAATGTGGAACTGTTCTCTTCAGTAATATCTGTAAGACGTTGTCCCGACTGGTAAGAATCCCAGATCTCACGGCCTTATTATTTTTAACTTGAAAACCTGTTTCCTAATAGTACCGTAGCCCCCCACCCCCACCCCTTATTCATGGGGGGATATGTTCTAAGACACCCAGTGGATGCCTGAAGCTGTAGACAGTACTGAACCTTATATATACTGTTTTTTTAATATACAGACGTATACCTCTACGATAAAGTTTAATTTATAAATTAGCGCAGTAAGAGATAACAACGACTCAAAATAAAATAGAAAAATTATAACAGTATACTGTAATAAAATTTATGTGAATGTGCTTTCTCTCTCTCTCTATTAAATTATCTTATTGTACAAATTTAATGCCTTTTCCATCTTAACTAAGCACTTACCACAGTGTGGCCATAATTTTGCAGTTTGAGGAGTAATAGCAAAACTAGCACAGATTTATTTTTCCTTCTTCACAATTTCACGGATAAAAGATTTGTTCTAAACTGTAGATCTTAGCAACCTCAGCATATGATTTTTTTTTTCTTATTAAGTGGAGAACTTTCACCTCTTCACCTAAAGGAAGCACTATATGACTTCTCTTTGGCATATCCGAATTGCCAGTGTTACTACTCTTGTACTTTATTAAGTAAAACAAGGGTTACTTGAGCACAAGGACTGTGACACCATGACAGAAGATCAACTAACCACCACCTTCACCGCCGTCCAAGGCAGAAGGGAGAAGTTCAGCAAGAGAGTTCGTCATGATACTCAGAATGGCAGGCAGCTTAAAATGTATTATTTGCTTGTTTCTGTAATTTTGTATTTAATATTTTTGGACCACAGTTGACTGTGGGTAACAAACTGTGGAAAGCCAAACCATGGGTAAGGGGGAACTACTGTAATAATGACTATTGTACCAAACCTTTCTCTCTCACTAAAAAGTGAAAGGAAAGCAGTATTTTAGGAAACTAAGAATGAAGGAAAAATGGCGCGCAGGTCCTAGCTATAGTATGGCAATACCTGAGGTAGCACAAATGCTTTTGTTATTCCACCTTAGTGCTGTCCAGTGGAACAGGCATTTGTAAGTGGAGGTGAGACAATAAGGGGAAACCTGAGGAACCTGAGAAGTGGCTTGTATGGTCTGTGTGAAAGGTCCTTGACATTGAAGTGATGCCAAGTGATGTGTACCTGTTCATGAGGCTTACCTGTGGAAAAGACCACTTCTCTTTGAGAAGGAAATGGAATTGCTATCAAGTTCTCTACTGTGGCTTCCACATATTGTGACTTAGATTCACTGCCATAAGTTAGTCATAATTACTCTGCTTTGGAAATTAAATCATTGGGAAAATAAAAACCCAGAAAGTACTATGGAAAAATATCAGAGTTCGACACAATGTCTTCTAGTAGGACTTTTTAAATGCCAGTCATGGTCACGGCACCTTCTGTGAATATTTCCTTACCTCATTTAGTACTTGCTGGCGCTACTTCCAGAACAGAATAACTTAGTTCAATTGTTTCCATAAACTTCAGCTGATTTTAAACTCCCACTTTCTCACAACCCCAGTGAACACCACCAGATAAGCTGAGAGATCTCTGGCCTCCACTGTGTGGAAGAGCACACAGAGGAAGGGAGGAACAAAGGGGATGAGAGAAATCTGTGTAGAGGCATCAGGAATCACTGACCTTCTCGTACAAGCGATGTAGACAACATCCACCATGAGAAGAAATCACCATTTACAAGTTTCATTTTGAAATTCTGAACTTAAAGTCTTTTGAATACATCCTTTAAAGTGTTTGAATTGTGCTATGATTCAGTGGAGAGTGTATATAGAAATATTTTAATGGCACATGTGATGAACACCGACAAGGGCTTCTAAAATTAATCAAGGTGATTTTTAAGCAAGAGAGCCTCTAGTATGACTAGAAAGTTGGTGGGGGCTGGCCATCACTGAAATTTCAAGATAAAATATTAATATGATATTTTTTGTCTTCGAAGTTTGCCGTACTGGGAACATACCAAATATACATCTTTGTTACTAGACAGTAAGCTCTTTGACAGCAAAGATCCTGCCATCTTTCTTAGTATCCCCATACCAACCATAGTAATTAGTGCAAAGTTAGAATTCTACATTAGGTATTAATGGATGAATGAGAGATTAAATGTTAAATGTATATCAGATGTGTACACATCCCTACAATGAGATTCAGCCACAGAAATGAGAGTAATTGTTTCCATTTGCTAACAGCTATTTGGGTAGAAATCACCAACTCAGTAATGTTTATGGCATTCAGGCTAAAAACTGCACATCTGAAAGAACAAAAGAATCTCTTGAAATCAAAGAAAGGAACAACAAAATAATAATTCAATAAATGTGATTTGTCATCAATATAGATATCTTGAGGTTGAAGTCAGTCCTAAAAACAAAGCCAGGCAGTTTTCTGAAGTATTTGTATGTAAGGGCCTTTATATTACCTGGGTGTTAAAAATATCATTAAAAGGCAACAAAGTAAATAAAACTGATTTTATTTTATTTATTTACTTATTTATTTAGCTCAAGGAGAGGACTGCGAATAGTTTTAAAAATATATGTAGAGACCTTTTTTAAGTTTATTGAATTTTCAGGTGAGGCCTGAGATTCCCAGGAAGCCTACTCATGTTAACAACAGAGAGCCATTCAACTGCCATCTACAGAGGGTATGTCTGCAGGACTGTTGTTGTGGCTGCTTGTTTTTGTTTTTTTTTCTCTTACTGAGAAGGGAATGCACATTTGGGACAGAGCTGAACTGTTCAGAATAATGGAGAGGGGTGGCTGATCCCTAGGTTACATCCTCATTCTACATGCTTGCCCACACAGCACTCCATCTCTCTCCATAAAATGTAGCTGAACAGACATATGAAGAACGTGATATCACAAATTACTGATCCATATATTTCAGTTCTACTTTGCCTAGAGGTGCATAAATTATAGCTTAATGAATGAGGCTACTGAATGAATTGATGGCCACCCAGTCACAAATTTTGATAGACTTACAGCCTGAAAAAAGTAATCATGGGTGACTTGTGCTATATGGTTCTAATCTGAAGCACAGTTAGTAAAAATGAAGCTCCTCCCACCCCCCCGCACCTCCCACACCCCCACTCCCTGGTTCAGCCCAGGCCTGCTTCATTGTCTCCTCCTTCTCTCTTCAATAAAAGTTCCCAAATCAAAATAAGTCTTGGTATTATCTGCTTTTGTTCCCAGGACAATCAAGAAAAGAATAATGATAAATATAAAAACACATTCATTAGTTTCCCTTTGTTATTGTATCTGTGGAAGGAATCAGCTTAGGGATATAGGCTGGTAGAAGCTGCTGCTTCATAACCAAGAGTGACAGATGAAGTGTTTTAGCAGAGAATTTTGTGTGTGTGTTGAGGATGGAGGTGGCAGTTAGGTATAACTGAAAATAGCTGTTAGAAGTTGAAAGGTTGCAGATGACTTTACCAAGTGATGAGGGTTTCAGTTATATTTAAGCATGGCCCAGGAAAATGAGTCATTCTGATGATGAGGTAGCAGCAGGATTTTTTTTTAAAAAATGAGTTTAAAATATAAGAAAAATGTACCAAATGGTAATTAGTATTTGTGATTTATCTTCAGAATGTTGCAAATTTTACTTTTCCCATTCCAGAGAAAATAATCAGGAATAAGAGTTAAAGTATTTAACAGCCGAAGGGTTTGGACACCACTCACTCAAAAAGGATACCAGCCCATAAGGTTTGAGTGTAATCATAGGGGATTTTTAGGTAAACAGCTGACAGTGCTGTCCCCTCAAAGAGTAAGCAGCTTAGTCAACAACAAATATTTTATTGTATGACTCCTCTGTGCTAAGAACTTTTCTAGCAGAAGAGAAAACAAAACAAAAACATACCTGTCCTCATAGAGCTCAAATTGTCATAGGAAAGCAAATAAATAAAATAAGAAAAATACATAGTATTTTTGTGGGAATGACGAGTGCAGATACAGGAAAATTCCATTTCCAGAGATGTCAAAATAACTGAATCTGAACTTGCTTTCTTGTTATAAATAAAACAGGACAAAATATGCAAAACAACTCATATAGCTATCACACAACAGGAACCTCAGGAAGTGATCCCCTGAGAGTAATAAATGAGGGGCAAATGAGCTGAATCCTGCAATTATCCCTAACATTTTTCTAGAAGTTACTTTTCTGACTGCATACAGGACAATTTCTGGAAAAAGAACAACAAGGGACCTGTGCACTTAAGAAGATATAACAAGGATCTGGGAGAACTTCAAGGTCCTACCTGCCAGGTTGGAAACAACCCATAAAAACTCCCATGAGTTTCAGACGAGACTCCAGAAGTTTCAAACATTTTTAGCATAGATAAATTAACCTTAGAGTAAAGGTTAGTCCAGACAAAAAGCTTTTAAGAGCTTTTAAAAATCACACTGATTAGCATGAAATTTAACTGCTAGTCAAAAGAACTAACACTCTTTAAAGAAAGACAATAAAATCCATTTAAAAACTGTAGTCACAATATCCAGCATGCAATAAAGAAGTACTAGACATGCAAAGAAACAGAAAAAAACACTATGACTAGTAAAAAAAAAGTTTTAAAGGAACCACAAAGCATAGAAATAATGGCACTAGCAAACAAAGAACTTTAAAGGAGCCATTATTAATATGTGCAAGAAATTAAAGGAAAACATGATTAAATAAAGAAAGACATGGAAGATATACAAATGAAATTTTGAAGGCTGAAAAATACCAACATACACAGGATGGGCTTTAAAGCAAATTCAGCACTTCTGTAAGAACAGATTAGTGAACTTAAAGACATAGAAAGAGAAAATGTCCAAACCAAGTCACAGACAGAATAAAGTGCTAAATGATGACCAAGAACCTATGAGATAATTTCAAAGTAAAATGTATGAAAGATTACACGTTAATAATTTTTCTTTAAGTACATTCAGTTAATATAAGAATCACCTGTTGAGAATCCTCCTGCATTGTGTTGGTGGTAATGTAAATTGGTGCAGATACTATAGGAAACAGTATAAGGAGCTTCCTTAAAAAACTAAAAATAGAGTTACCATATGATCCAGCAATCCCACTCCTGGGCATATACCCAGAAAAGACGAAAACTCTAATATGAAAAGGTACATGCACACCAATGTTCATAGCAGCATTATTTATAATAGCCAAGACATGGAAGAACCTAAGTGTCCATCAACAGATAAATGGACATGAAACAATAAGCTTCTTTTTGAAAAATTCAAAAAATTGACAAACTTCTAGGAAGACTTAACAGAGGAAAGAAAATGAGAGAAGACAAAATCAACAATATCAGGAATAAAATGAACAGCGAAA
Organism: Balaenoptera acutorostrata; assembly: GCF_949987535.1. Taxonomy (NCBI): domain Eukaryota; kingdom Metazoa; phylum Chordata; class Mammalia; order Artiodactyla; family Balaenopteridae; genus Balaenoptera; species Balaenoptera acutorostrata. The sequence goes on along the minus strand of NC_080079.1, from coordinate 22,152,272 downwards.
GTGAAATCAATATCAGATGGGTACATGAAACTGTACTCAACATCACTATTTATTAGGGAAATGCAGATCAAAACCACAATGAAATATCACCTTACAGCTCTTAGAAAGGTTATCATCAAAAATACAAGCAATAACAAATGTTGGTTAGGATATGGAGAAAAGGGAATCCTTGTGCACTTTGGTGGGAATGTAAATTGGTACAAGAACTATGGGAAATAGTTTGGAGTGTCTCCAAAAAATTAAAAATAGAACTATCAGATAATCCAGCAACTCTACTTCTGGATGTATATCCAAAGATGAGATTACTACCTCGAAGAAATATCTGTACTCTCATGTTTATTGCAGCATTATTTGTAATAGCTAAGACATGGAAACAACCTAAGTGTCCATCAATAGATGAGTGGATAGATACGACGGGATATATATATACAGATATACATAAAACTCAGCCATAGGAAAGGAAATTCTGTCAGCTGCCACAACATGGATGGGCATTAACCTAAGTGAAATAAGTCAGACGTTGTAAATGATATATTGTACAAACTCTGGATTTTATTATAACCCCCTAGAGGATGTTGATGTTTTTGTCTTAGAAGACAATCAAATTAGTTAGGTTCAGACAGGGCAGAGTGGTACAAATCTCACTTCAGTTTTCAAAGCCTTTGACGTACTGATTTGAGGCTACCTTTATTTGCAAGTTTCAGTGATTAGACTGAAATTGTATAGATCCACACATAGAATTAGGTGTCATCTTCTCTGGCTCCCCCCACCTGCAGTTTCTCCTCACCCTGTGGCTTACATCATCTTCTCTGTATGCTTGTTTTGGCCATAAAGATGGCTTGGTTGCTAATGGAGTTTTAGCCATACTGCTCTGCTCCATTATTGGGGAACACCCTTGTGATGAAGCTACAAGTAGGGGAAAGTAATAAACTCGATTTGACACCATGCTGATTACTTCTCTGCATTTTAAATTCCCTCTAACAATCTGCCTATTTTTGTTTGCTGTACTTAGTTTTCAGGTAGTTACTTTTTCTTTTGAATTTTGTCCACAGTTATACTTGTAGCTAGCTGGAGGGCTCGTCTTTAAGGGGATTACTCTGAAATATTAGAACTGGAACTATATTAGTATATTTTGATAATAAAGGTAAAGGGATTATATTATATATCAGATATTGATTGTTAAAGAGAAAGGAGTCCGAAATGAATTTGTGGATTTTGGCCTGATGACTGGGCTAACGCTACTGCTATTAGATTAAAAATGAAATATTTTGTAGAGAAAAGATTTATAGTGGGGGTGTAAAGAAGTTCAGTTTGAACAAGATTGAAATACCTATTATGCATACAACTGGAAATTTTAAGTAAGAAATTCATTATACAAGTCTTTATTTCAGTGGAGATGTCAAAACTGGAGATAATTTGGTGAATCATCAGCATATAGATGATATAAAAAGGCATGGAAGTGAATGATATCACCAAGGGAGTGGGTGTAGATAGAAAGAGAACAGACCAAAAGAGACCCAAAGGCTGAGACCTGACTCACTTAAGAAGCAATCAATAAAATGTGAAAATGTGCTCAAAGCAATATATAAAATGGAATTATGAAAAGGAATAACTAACCCGGTTTGGGGTGTCAAGGAAGTTCCATACAGATATCTCTTTAAGTGAGTCTAAATATATTCCTAAAAGTTAACCAAGGAAAGGAAAGGATGAAGGTCATTCCCAGATGACAGAAGTACAATGAGCAAACTCAGTAGTGATACAGGAAGAGTACCGCAGGAGAGGTAAATGTGCTGGAGAGGAAAGAATAAACCACCACAGAGGTATCTGTCATGTTAAGAAAACATCCTTTATCAGGAGAGTTTGTGGTTTTAAACTATTTCTAAAGGTAGACTATTTTATTTGAACAACCTGAGGAAGAACTTTAATTCACAAAGCAAATATAAGAGGAGTTTCTCTGCTGAAATTAGTGCATTTAGAAAAAGGGAGGGACCACTATTCACCTTATGCTCACTCCAAGTGGCAGCCCCTAAGACACCTTGAGAAAATCTTCAAAATGCATACTTCGGAATACAGGGAGCTAGTGAGGTGCTTTCAATGACATGACCAGGCTTTAAATATTTTACTGTTTTAAATATTTTAAATATTATACTATCATTTACATGGGATAGATTTAAAGGAGCTAGCATTGACAGATGCAAGGAAGGAAGAGGTCATGTAATAGTCCATCCAAGAAGTGACAAAGATCCAGCAGGAACAGCTTCTTACTGAAAATTATCTGAAAACTCTCTGAACCTTTAAGGGTAGTAAGATCCAGGAACTATACGGTAAGCTGTTTTCTTTCTTATAAACAAGAATCTAGTACATAACAAAGTATACTCTGCCATTCAAGTTAAATATTTTTTAAGAACTCTAATCCATAAAACAGATGCAAAGGGAGTTTCTCTTTGAAATTGAAGTTGAATTAAGATGTATTTAAGGTGAATGGCGGGACCCTTCACAATTTCCTCACTCACAGTGTCAGCCCCTATGTCCTTTTCAGGGACTCTCTAGAATACAACATAGCATTGACAGATAGTAGAGTTTACTGATAAATAGTTTTTGAGTTGTAAAAAACACATTAATCAACATAATCACTGTCATAATAAAGATATGGAACAGTTCCACTACTGCCCAAATGTTCTCCTTAGTACTTCGTAGTTAACCTTTCCCCAAAACCCAGCCCTTGGCAATCATTGATATGTCAACAGTCCCTAGAGTGTTGTCTTTTCAAGATGTTATATAAATGGAATCATGCAGTATATAGAATTTTTTAAACTGGCATCCTTCATTTTAGCATAGAGCATTTGAGACGCATCCATGCAGTTGCACGTAACAGCCATTCGTTCCTTTGTGGAGCTGAGTATTCTTCCCTTGTGTGGATGTACCACAGTTTGTTAACCTATTCCGTAGTTGTGGGACATTTGGATTGTTTCCAGGTTTTGGTGATTATAAATAAAGCCAGTAAAATATTTGCGTACAGATTTGCGTGTGAACATACATTTTTATTTCACATGGGTAAATATCTAGAGAGGAGTGAGATTACTGTGATGAATGGTAAATGTATGCTTGACTTCATAAAAAATTATCAAGCTGTTTCTGTGTTGTTTAGAGGTCCTTTCACATGACAACAGCAAAGATGAGTTGTGGTGAGAGAGATTATATGGCTCACAAAGCCTAAAATATTTATTATTTTGCTCCTTATAGGAAAAGGTTGCTGACTGTTGGCTCAGAATATGGTGCATCTTGGTGAATGTTCCATGTGCACTTGAAAAAAAAATGGGTAGTTTTCTGTTACTGGATGAAGTGTTTTATAAATGTCAATTAGTTCACATGCACTGATGGTGACATTTAAGTCTTCTATATTCTACTAATTTTCTATTTACTGGTTCTATTAATTACTGAATATGTAGGGCTGAAGGGTGTAAAAGATTCCAACTATAATTTTGTATCTGCCTCTTTTTCCTTTCCATTTTATCTACTTTTGCTTTATACATTTTGAAGCTTTCGTGTTAGGTGCATACCCATTTAGGATTGCTCTATCCTCTTGTTGACTTCAACAGTTTATTATTTTTTTGATACACCCCCCCCCCCTTAATCCCTGGTGATATGTTTTGTCCTGAATTCAATTTTGGCTGATAATGAATAAATTAGAAAAAAACAGTGTTATTAGTTTGCAAAAGTATAGAGGTTGTAGACTTTTCTCAAATGAAGTAGAACTTAAATTGGACCTTGGCTATTAGGCAAAATTTGAACAGAAGGGTAACAAAGAATTGCAGAACTGAGTATTTTGTAAACAGAGTATCAGTCAAGTTCCTAATTAAACGAAATAGAAAGAAACTCTGGGTAACAAGCAAAAAAAATAATTGATGGGATGGATAAGGAGCAATTCACTAAATCAAGGGAGAAATGAACAGGGGCAGGCAGCTGTGAAGATATTGGTGGCAGAGACTCAAAAACAACCTCATCAGGCCACAATACTTAGTCTGATCACTTCTGACCATTTTCCTGTGGTATTCTTTTCAAGATGAAAATTCCTCAAAAAATTGCTTGCAAATTAAGAAACATGCTTCTAAATAATGCATGGGTCAAAGAGGACAAAACAATGAAAATTAGAAAGTTCTTAACAAAATAAAAATAAAAGTATGACATCAAAATCCACTGGATATAGCTAAAGGTGTGTTTAGAGGGACGTGTTTAGAATTATATTAGCCTGAAAATTAAGTATCTAAGATTCCATCTCAAGAAGATATAAAAAGAACAATAAATTAAACTCAAGGGAATAGAGGGATTAAATAATAATAAAAGGATTAAAAATATTATTGAAATAGAAAACAAACATGAGATAAGGAAAATCAACACAGACAAAATTTGTTCTTGTTCTTCTACTTATTAAACCCTTAGTTGGAATAATTAAAAAAAGAGGAAAAATACAAATTATTAATATCAGGAATAGAAAAGAGAATATGCCTCAAATCTACAGACATCAAAATATACAAGGAAGATGTATGATTAATAATTTTATTCTAATCATTTTGATAATCTAGGTGAACCAGGTAAATTAATTGAAAAACACATTAAAGAAATGAAGAAGAAAAAACATATGACAATCTGAATAGTTGCCAAAAAACGTTTACTAACAGTTAATACTCTATGTGATGAAAATTTTCAGCAAATTGGAAATAAAAATAAATTTTTACTTTCTTCTTGAGGTTAGTAACACAGCAAGTATATTTACTCACACCTGTTTTAATTGATATTTTCTTAAATATGCCAGCCACTATAATGTGATATGAGGGGGAATGGTATGAATATTGTAAATTTAAAAAAATATACACATAGAAAATCTAAAAGATTTATTTGCTATAAACTCATTATACAAAGATCAATAGTATTTTATATAGCAGCAATAAACCATAGAAAATTAAAGATAAAATGCCATTTAAAACACTACCATATAACCATTAATAAATCCAGAAAAATATATGCAAGACTGCTTTACTGAAAACTACAAAACATAGAGAGAAAATGAAGAAGAGGTAACTAAAAAGAGGGATATACCATGTTTATAGTGTGCAAGATTCAATATTTTGTTACGTCAATTCTTCTCTATTAGTCTGTAGAGTTTTTAAAAAAATGTTCCAAAGTCCCAGCATTTTATTTTTATGGAAATTGAGAGATTGATACTAAATTCTCTATGAAAATACAAACAAACTAGAAGAGCCAAGACATTCTTAAAAAGAAATCAATATTATGGGTTTTAAACTACTGAATAATAAGATAAATTATAAAGTTACAATAAAATTAAGTTGGTGTAAATGTTGGACTAAGGATAGAAGAGTAGCCCAACTTAATATAATTTTTGCAAGTCGATAAACAGAATCAATATATGAGATCACTTGATTTGTGACAGAGGTGCCACTGTAATTTAATAGGGGAAAGGTATCTTTTTAATAAAAGATACTGGGTTACACAGTATACAAAAAATTTAATTTGAGATTGATCATAGATATAAATGTGAGAGTAAAACAATAAATCTTCTAGAAGTCTGCATAAGAAATTAGTTTCATGACTGGGAATTTCTTATACAGAACACAAAATATTAGTGAAAAAAAGATAAAATGGATGTTATTAAACTGAGAACTTCTGTTCTTCAAAAGACATCAATGAAAGAGTGAAAATGCAACCATGATTTGGGAAGAATAATTGCAATGAATGCTTCAGCAATGGATTCACTTCTAGACTATATAAAGAATTCCTAGAAATTACTGACAATGGTTGACAATGCAATAAAAACTGCAGAAAATACTTGAACAGATACTTCATAAAGGAAGATATCCAAATGGCAAAAAAATAATATGAAAAGTAACTCAACATAAGAAGTCTTCAGGAAAATAACAAAGTAAAATCATAAGCTATCACTAACTTGCACTCATATGCAACAATTAAAAAGACTAACAATACCAAGTATTGGCAGGGATACGGAACAATTTTAATTGGAAAACTCTTTGGAAGTATTTATTAAAGATAATTTTCTACACACAATGGTCTATGATCTAGTGCTTCAACTCCTACTTATATACTAGTGGGGATGAATACATTGTCTCATCAAAAGATATGTACCACAACGCTCATACAGCTTTATTTAAAATTAGCAAATCTGAATGTTCACCAATAGTAGGATGGATAAAATATGGTATATTCCTAAAATCAGGTAGTACACAGAAATGAAAAATAATACTACATACAATATGGCTGTCCCTCAGACACACTGCTGCCAAAAAAAATCAACAACAACAAAACAACGTAAAGAGCACATATTTTATGATCACACTCAAAGTACTTCAAAAATATACAAAACTATCCTATGCTAATAGAAGTCAGAATATTGATTACCTTATCAGCTGTCACTAGGGATGGGCATGAAGCAGGTTTCTGTGGTGTAGGAAATATTTTTTATCTCTATCTTTGTGTGGTTCCATGGGTTTATAAGAGTGTAAAAGTTCACCTGTCTGGACTCTTAATATTTGTGTACTCTATTGCATATGAATAAGTCATCAATGAACATGTTTCTCTGTTTGCTTTTAAATTATTTGGAATGAAGATCTGATTGGCCTAGGAGGGTCTCATGCTCATCCTTTGGCTTGGGCAAGACAGAGTACCTTGAGCACGGATTTCACAAAATCGCATTAAGGAGGAGTTTCCCAAGGAAATTAAAAGAATTATTACCAAGAAGGGAGGCGGGATGTGTGCGGGCAAAACATCCAATAGCTACCAAATATGGTAATGGCAGGATATTAATAATAACTGACACATGTTTGAGTAAGCCTTTCACATATTTTTATTTCATTTAACCCTAACAATAATCTTATAAGCAAGTACTGCCTTTATTCATATTTTACATTTAAGGTCAGTGTGACAGAGAGTACTTAGAGGCAGATTTGGGATCTGAATACAGATTATCTGCGTCAACGGTCTACATTATGAACTTCTATGCTATGCTGCCTCTCAAATGTGTACTATAGGCCCAACAGTGTTGAAGCAGACCAGGCAGAATGGAGCAAAGGAAAGCCAAGACATGGACGCATTAAGCCGTTTCATTGTTCCATTTCATTCTGCTTATGCAAAAGATTTTCAAATGTTTATTTTAGAAAACAGGCAAATTTATGGTTGCAAATTCACTAAAGCCTAGGCAATTATAAATGCACAGGCATATACATAATGGTTTCATTTTTAACGATTTATCACCTATAATTGGAAGTTGGGAGTCTTTGTCCTTTCCAAAGCTCAGTATCATCTTTTTCAAAATTTGGGGCTTCAGTGTTTGTGTTAGCAAAAGATTCATTTTGCTATTCATTCAAAATTAGAACTTCTACTTGGAAGTGGATAAAATAACTGAGAAAATGTCATTCAGGTCTCTCATCATAATATTGAATAGGGTCACATAATTGGAAAGTTATTTAAGCATAGCAGGTGCTATCGGGTGGTGGTACAGTCAGATACCACGGTTATCTCCCTGCTTGCAAACCCAGGTCATTTCACAGTGGAAAGGACACCACCCTCAAGGGACAAAGAAAAAGGTCTTGTGAAAGAAATCATTCTGCAATGGCAAGTATACCAATGCCCTCAGGGAACTGTAGCAACAATCACGGTTTAATTCAACTAAAGCAAATACTTCAGGATACAGGAAGGTAATGTCAAATAAGAGGCTTTATTGGATTGGCCTCTGAATCAGATAAATGTGCAAATGCAAACCTGATGAAAAGAAGTAAGTCTGTTACTACCCATTAAATGGATCAATATCAATCTGCTAACTCTAATCTTTTAATGGTAGTTTTCATTATAAATCAAGACCTGTATTTTTTTAACAATCCACCATCAAAAGTCTAGCTTTGAGTGAAATTAAGGGTTACCTTTACATTTTATTAATGTACTTGCCTTTGAATATTAACTCAAAAGGAATTTGTTCATTTCCCTTAAAGGCAGTTCATCTTCATGGCCTTTCAAGATCCTTATATTTGTATCATTCTATTCAGCTTAAAATACTCTGATTTTTAAAAAATGGGCAGAAACCATAGCAGAAATGCATGAACTTTAGCAAATCTTTACAATTCACATGAACTCTTGTGTATTCCGAATGTCAAAACAGCTTCTCAAAGTCACTTCCATATTGTTGTCAATATTTTCATTCACATCTACCTCTGGGCAATCTGGAGAAAAGGGCCAATCCATGTTCACATACAGAAATCTCCTATAAGGAACACGATGAATGACAGAAATGAATGAAAACAGGAGGAAGAATTACATGATATATTTTTTTTAAAAACCTCATTTCATTGAATATTAGAAAAGCTTATCTAGTACAACAAAGAGCTTATATCAATAACCAGTGGCCAGTCATATAAAGCCTTACTTTTTAGACTTTTCTTAAAGTGACCCAACAAAGTAATTGCTGTAAGAGCTAAAGAATAGTGCCAGGGAAAAGATGCTGAGGAAATGAAAGCAGTGTTTATGCTTTTCTGAGCAGTTGGTCACAAAGAGATGATTATACTTTTGTTCATTAGAGTACCAATATTAGATTTTTGAAATAAATTGACGACGGGTGTGTGTGTAATTATTTTACTTTCTGATGTTTAAGGGATATTATGTGCAGATTCAGCCTACTGTAATCATGTAATTTTGCTATTGCTTTTGGCTACCTCCTTTTTTGGAAATGCCACTTTTTAAAAAAATAGTTGGCTATGAATGTGTATATTTAAATTTCTGAATTAAAATGGTATTACTACAAAAGAAAAAAAAAGAATGGGAATTTTGGCCAAGATAATTTGATCTATTTTTTTCTATTCTCAGATATAAGTTCCTCATGTGATATTTTCTCCAAAATAGGGAGCATAGCATATCTTAGGTATTAAAGAGAGAGAGAATCTTTTATGTGTAAGTAAAATATTCCACAAGTGTGGCAAAAGCCAAGATAATCAACCACTTTTGTATATTTCAACTTGTTGTTTTGAGGCCAACATAGTTTTCCTTCCCTAACTTTTTAAGAATGTTCCAATGATGGTGCAGACCTACATAACAGATGCCTTGGGAAGGAAGAGACTGCATTAACCTCCAAACTTGGGAAAGAAGTAGAAGGGAAGAAAATAAATTCTTCAATAAAACAAAATATTATAAAACATACATGAATTAAAAGAAAACTACCTAGAACCAAAACAATGCAGCAGAGTTGTGAAACAGAGATAAGAAAGAGCAACATATAGAGTAAACAAATACTGAAATGATTTTCCAAGGAGGTTTCATAAAGCTGCCAAGCTAGTTATCAGATGTTAACATCAGAGGAAAGAAGCACTAGGAATGAAGTAGTGAGCCATCTTTAACATCAGCCAACATATGAGTGGCCTTTTAGAAATTAAAGGAGGAAAAGACAGAAAGAGAGGGAGGAAGGGATGGAGGGAGGGAGACGAAAAGAGAGAGAGAAGGAGGGAGAGAATCATCTTGATTATAAAAATGACAGAAAAAATATTCTGGGACTGCAGAAATGTTCAGACACACATACACCTTTTTTCTAGCACACATTCAGCAAATTCATAATGGAATCTTCTATATGCTAGAAATTGTGCTAAATTATGAAACTCAAAGATGGAAAAGTACAGTCCAGGCTCTAATACTTTCATTAAAAGACAAAAGGTCCAGATCTGGACAAATACAGTCCTAAGGAAAGGACAGGGCAACTGTTCCAAATGATTTAGATGGGCATTTGTCTAAAGGTAAAAACTAAGCAGAGAATCCTCAGGATTTCTCTGATTGTTAAAGAGTGGAACATGGCACATTTTACCAATCAAATCTTTTAGAGAGTTTACATACCCTGAATTTAGTATTCTATATATGGCATTTGAAGATGGTCATATTTAAATAATCCAGTCCTAACATCCCTGCCTCGTTCTTCCTGTTTTTATTCACTTTTAATTTGGAAGCAGGCAAATTTGAGTAACTATTGTATAATGTAGATATATGTATTTTAAATTGCATGCAGAATGACATATATTGGTGGAGTGGGGGAGAGAATGAATGCATGCTGAAATAAGACAGATCTAAAATTTAGTCCAAGTTCTGCTCTTTATTCAGTACATGACCTGACCAAGTTGTTTAATTCTCTGCTTATTCAGTGTTCTTGTCTGTAATATGGGGGTAAGAAAATTACGATATCTGTATGAACAGGCCTAGTCTAGTATCTATGATAGAATATGCCCTCAAAACATGGATATTAGCTAAACTCAATTAAACAAGTTCTATACTTCAAATATTATGCCAAATTCTTCATATGCAGTACCTCCTTTATTCCTCAATACAAGTCTATAAGATAGTATTATTTTCCCCAATTTTATATATAGAGAAATAAAGATCAAGAGAGAAGCAGCAGTACTGAGATGTGAAGCCACATCTCTCCGGCTTCAGAGTTAGGACTTATCTCTAGCATGCTCTATACACTGCTGTATTAGCTGCCTTGCTCCTTCTTCCTCTGTTCTGTTTCTTCTCCTTCTGGTATTACCACTGCACATATACTACACCTACCGTAATTATCCCAGAGTTCTTAGATATTCTGTTCCATCTTTGTCATTCTTTTGTCTGTTTGCATTTCAGTTTTGGACATTTCTATTGACATATATTTAAGTTCCTTTCCTTGGCCACGTCCAGTCTACTGATACGTCCATTAAACGCATTCTTAATTTCTGTTAGACTGTTTTTATGTATAGCATTTCCTTTTAATTTTTCTTTAGAATTCCCATCCCTCGGATTACATTACCCATCACTCTTATGTTGGTCCACGTTTTCCACTGAGTCCTTAGTTTATTAATCACAGGAATCTGAAATTACTAATCTATAACTCCAAGATCTCTGACATATGTATGTCTGATACTTGTTCTGGCTCTTCAAACTGTGCTGTTTGTTTATTAGTATGCTTTGTAATTTTTGGATGAAAGCTGAACATAACAGGTAAAATGAACTTAGCTGAATAGGACTTTAGCTAGAAGTCTTATGTTTATCTGGCTATAGGTTAGCTATGTCTACTGATTGCCATAGCTGTAGGTGTCAGAGGCTCAAGTTTCCTCTGTTGCCCTTGTCTTTGACTTCCCTGTCGTCTTTGTACTTCTCTAGAGACTTCTTAAATAATTTCTGAGATGTGCAGTTCTTTCCGTTGTAATCTCCCTATACAGAAGCCCTGTTGATATGGTGGTAAGATGTGGGAGGGAGGGAAGCTGTCTATAGTCCTCTGATTAGATTTCTGTCATTTTGTGAGACTGTGCCCCTTGACTGTGTCCTTCTCAAGTGCTTCTCAGCACACACACACACACACACTCACTCACACACTTTTAAATGAGACAGTGGTACTAGCGGAGGCTGGAGTTCAGTATTTCCCTTCCCCCAGTCAATTCATCTCTGGTTAAACTCAAGGTGATCAGGCTCTAATGAAATGTTTTCCCTTACAGGCATGCTTTTGGTAAGGTAACGTATTGGATATATTTCCAAACGGCTACTTTCCCCCACCTCTTGCCTGAAGCAAGTGACTTTTTTTTTCTGATTATCACCCTGAGAACGATGGGACTCCTGGAGGTAAATCTCAGGAAAGTGTGGAGTCTCTCTACAACTAGGAGTTTTTAACTCTCAAGCTTATCCTTATTGAGCCCCCAGTAGTTCATTAACTAAAGTTTACGTTTTTGTACACCATTACTGGCTCAAGTGGTGGGCTTCTGATCCTGGAATTCTGTTCCAATAAGCTGTGATTCTATGTATCTGCCTATTTGTCTCTCCAATTTTGGGGGCAGTATTTTCCCTTGTGACCTTAATTTTCTGATAAATCTAAGAAGAGTTGTTGATTTTTAGTTTGTTCAGCTTTCTTCTTGTAGAAATAGGAGTGCCCACTTCCAAGCTTCTTATATACCAAGCCATAAACCAGAAATACCCCTCAACTATTTAAGACCTTCAGAGATTTGGAGTCTTATCTTTCTTTTTTGCTTTCATCTTCCTTTTCCCCAAGCTATCAATCCTTCCTCAGGAGTCATCCCTGATTCATCATTTGCTGTTTCTTCTTCATCAGACCATTAGACACTTTCCTCCCATCCTTTGTCATTCATGGAGACAAGTGTGTGTTCTAAAGAGAGGATAATGGACACCTCCATTTTCACTCAAAGTGAGGTGAGGGAGCTTCTGGTTTCCGAATTTAGAATAGACTTAAATCAGGAGACAAAGCCTTCAGAAAACTCTGCCTAGTGCTGTTGTGGTTATGGTAAAGATCACAGATGTGGGCTTGCATAAAATCCAAACAAAGGGGGTTAAACAGGGAGCCTGAAGCACTTTCCTGGAACAGAAGTGTAAGAATAGATGGACTCGACATCTGGGAAAATGTAGAAGCTCTGTCCTGTTTGTCTGTACACACACAAAAAGTTTGAATAATAATTTCTAGGGGTTGGGGGAGTTGAAAATACTGCTGGAGTAAAGTGCCCATCTCTGCTGAGCTGTCAAAAGAAGCTTCAAGTGAACAAGAATGAAGAACCTGTCCTGTTACACAGTGTAAACACAGGCTCCTTTCAAAAGTGATAGGAATACTTTGGAGTTATACACAAGAGAGAAATAACTTTTGAAGGTTGGCTGGAAATATAATTGAAGAAGAAAGAGGACAGAATGATTGAGGGCCTCAGCACCAGTCTGAAGAGGTACCTTCTGTTTACCAAATTTTATTAGACATCAGGCACTATTTAGCACTTTATGCAGAATTTCTACCATTTAATCCTCACAACAGCCCTATCAGAGAATTACTATCCTCATTATAAAGATGAAGAAATTGAGCTGCAAAGTATTAAGTAATGGGGTCATGGTCACCCTGTTACTTATTTCTATAACCAGGATTTATACCCAGATCTGCATTATCTCCAAGACCATGCTTTTAACCCATTCTGCTCTCCTCTAACAAAGCCATTTTTTGTTATCACTGCTCCCTTGTCAAAATAGTAACTGAATCCTCTAGCAGGGGCAATGCTCTGAGAAGAAATTGAGGGCTCTAATGCCTTGGAGGAGTGGCCTCACTTATCAAACTGAAAACAGAAGTTTAATACTGTTAAAAAAAAATTCAACAGAGTAAATGTGAAGATCTAATAGGTTTTATTCAAATATTTGGGAATCTGGCAGCATCCCATCTAGCAATTGGAAGGGTCCTCCCAGGGACTGTACACAATGGAAGCCTTCTATAGAAAGGAGGGTGGAGCAAGGAAGTCATTAGCAAAGAAACAAAAGGGTTATTTGGGACCCGGATGTCTTCTTTTTGGGGAAGAGAATGGCAGCGTTCTTTATCACAGAGATTTTTCTCTTCTTCCTCTGGGGGATGGAGGGGGCCTATGTGATAGATTACCTCATTGGTATTGACAAGAAAATTCTAAACTGCTTGACTAAGATTACACTTCTGGGGAAGGTCAAAACTGCAACTAGGTCAGTATTAAGTCTAATTTTGGTATAAGGGGCTTTGGTACAATGACACTATTTTGGGCCTGTGGTTTTCTCCTTAACAGTATGTTATTATTATTTTTGAATCCATTTTGCTCTTTATGGACATATGGCTTTTAGCCATGTCCTGTTAAAAATATATCGCATCTTTCTGGGTCATGAGGATCCACTTAAGTATGCAGTTGAGCTTTATTTTTATTTTATTTTTGACTATCAACTCCACCTACCACACACTCTACAGCATTAAGGCAAATCATATTAAGCTTAAGAGTATATGAAAATGTCTCTGCGAGCAGATGAATCTAATTATAATGAACAGAAATGGAGACATTTTCTCTTTTATGCAGTCTCCTTTATTAGTTAAATCTCTTCCTGGAATGTACTGGAGCACCATGCTTTCTTTGGGTCCTTTCAAATTGTAGAGGAGTGCAGAGAAGGGTGGTCATGGGTAAAGTAACTGCATAACTGTATACTTATTTCCAAGTAAAGCTCACAGGAAAAAGCCTCAAACATGCAAATTTCACCCTTTCTACTTTGTTTTTCATGGGTTGATATCCCTTCACTTTATCCCTACTTTGACTGTTCTCCAGAAACTCCTTTTTCTTCCCCATCTCAGTTTTATAACCTCTACAGGAGGTTTACTCTATCCAAGTTATGCCATCATTACTAGGATTAAAAATTTCCTGAAACATTTTTATAAGGGTGAAAAGTTGGGTTTTTGTTTGGGTGGTTTTTGCTTTTTGATTTTTTGACTGCATCTGGCAAAGCTGATGACTTACATAGAAAATAATTCTTAGAAGAGATAAGCAGGACCTTGAGAGCCTAAGAGAAGATGAGAGGCAACATGGAGAGAAAGATGAGGCACAGCAGAGGGAATGGAGACAGGAGGCTGGGCACTAAATCTGTTTCATGCCTAATTTTTATGAAGAGCAGTCCTGGATGTGGCTTTGCAGCAGGGGACCACCTTCACCAACTAGCCTAGCTGGAGCTTCTATGACTTGACCTGATCTGATCTCTTGCTCCTCCTGGTGTCTGCTTTCAGGACTGCAGCTCTAATGTATTGCTCACCTCTGTTTTCAGCGGCTTGCAAACTCTGGGGTCAGTCCAGTCAGTGCTCTGATTCAGGTGAGACAGAAACCAGTCCCTAGCGCATTCCCCAGTCAAGCCAGAACTTTGGATGCACTGTCCAGCCCACTCTTCTGTTTCTATCTTGAAGGATGTGCCCTAGTTCGGGGTCTGGGGTCCTCGCATTTGCTCTGCACTAGGCTGCAGAAGGCGAGAGGCATGGAAGGGCCTGCCAAACACTGCACATTTTTCTGCCTCTTTCACTGGAATCCCTTTTTGGTTTTACAATAGCTTGGGTGCTGTAGCTTTTCAACCTGTCTCTAGGGTTCTCACAGAGGTATTCTTTTCTATATTTTGTTACCTCCCTGTCTCTGTTGAAGAAGAAGGGGTTGTAACTTCCTGGTCCACCATCTTGTTGACACCTGGTCACTATAATGCATTTTCAGGGGACTTATTTTTGGTTATTTTATTTTCTCAATCATTGATTTACAGCCAATTACAGTTGATTTAGGCTAATATTAAATTTATTTTAGGTATTCTGAGAACTCACTGAGAGTGGAGAGAGATGACCTTTACGTTGGATGTTGTAAAGAGATTAACCTGCCATTAATTTTACTGTGTGTATTTGAGAGTTGACAGTACATTGAATTCAAATCATGCTTTTATTCTAAGACTCACAAGTACAAATCACACAGTAGTGTTATTCAGACTTCCAGGAATTCACTCCTATTTTAAATACTTATTAACTGCATGTTCTTGGGCAGGTTATTTAAAATGTGCTAGCCTCAGTTCCTCATCTAACATATAGGATGATTACAGTAACTACCATGCAAGATGTTTGCCAAGATTAAATGAGGTGATGTGTGTGAAGTTTTTAGCATATTACCTGGCACATAATAAGTGCTTAATAACTTCTAAAACCACTTCCTTCCTGCTAACTTGGAAGCTACAGGCAATGTAGCTAAGAACTGTGAGGGTCTTGTTTTAATACATAGAATAAAATGTTCTCATATCACTATTATGTATCATGATAAAATGAAAAAGTGTAAATTCACTTTTTACAAGTAGCCGAAGAAGTCATGATAGCATGTGGATTATGATCTTACTCATTCCATGGCATCTTGATGAAATTCAAAGCATGCAGTTAATTCTTGTCCCTATTTTTCCCCCAATGGCAAAATTAAGGCACAGAGATAAAGGGAAAACTTGGCCCAAGTTATACAGCAATTACATAATTTATGTGAGAATTGAATCCAGTCTCTAGTCAGAGGTATACCAACTGCAATTATGACTGACTAAAGATGAATCCTGGGTTGGTCATTTACAAGTTTATAGCATAGTCACAATTTTTCACTCTTTTGCTATAAATATAAATAAAGGATAAATATACAATATTTCTTAAGTAAAGGGATCTAAGTGACAAAAAAAGTTATAAAAGAAAAGATGCATGCAACCCAATGTTCACTTCAGCATTATTTACAATAGCCAAGACATGGAAGCAACCTAAATGTCCATCAAGAGATGAATGGATAAAGAAGATATGGTACATATATGCAATGGAATGTTACTCAGCCATAAAAAAGAATGAAATAATGCCATTTGCAGCAACACGGATGGACCTGGAGATGACCATACTAATTGAAGTAAGCCAGACAAAGAAAGACAAATATATGATATTGCTTATATGTGGAAGCTGAAAAAAAGATACAAGTGAACTTATTTACAAAACAGCAATAAGCCCACAGACATAGAAAACAAACTTATGGTTACCAAAGGGGAAGTGGGGGGAGGGATAAATTAGGAGGATGGGATCAACATATACATACTACTATGTATAAAACAGATAACCAACAAGGACCTACTGTATAGCACAGGGAAGTACACTCAATATTTTGTAATAACCTATATGGGAAAAGAATCTGAAAATAAATTATATATATATAATATATATTTATATATTATATATATATAATGTATATGTATAACTGAATCACTTTGCTGTACACCTAAAACTAACATGATATTGTAAATCAACTATACTTCAATTAAAAAAAGGGAAAATATTATGGCTACTTGTAGTCACAAGAAACAAGATTAAATGTCACTTTTGGTCTATCCAAATTCTAAAATGTGTATGAGTGTATGTTGTGGTTGCTAATAACTGCTCTTTCCCATAGAGAAGAGACTTAGGCATTAATCAATATTTATCAAAAGCTAAAATTATTCATATAGTTTAGCCTGACAATTCTCCATATAGGAATTTATTATCTTGTATATGTAATTACAAATACACAAAATATTTATAAACATTATGAGTTATGAAAAACTTGAAAAAATTCAAATTCCAATAAGAGGATATTGGCCAACTAAACATCAGTAATTAAGAATGATGGATAAAAATACTGAGCCAATAAAAATCAAGTTTTAAAAGAATAATTAACTGCAAGAGAAAACAGTCACAAACCATTAAGGAAGAAAGCAGGTTAAACAGCAGATGTTGTATGACCCAATTTTGTAAAGTATACATAAAAATCATTGGGTGAATAAACAAGAAAATGTCATCAGTTTTCATTCTGAGGCATGAGTTATGAGAACATTTTGACTTTATTATTTGGTACTCTTACTTTTATTTTCTAAAAACCATTGACAGTCATGGGGAGTGAGAATGGGGACAAGACATTACTAACCACCTGCTCTGCACTAAATTTCAATACAAGTGTTCTCAAAACTGAGTCATGAAAAAAGAAAGTACGTTTCTTGGATATGCCTCTAATCGTGGAGTTTAAACTAATAAAACTCTTTTCTCTAGCATTTCCTTTCAGGCAGTAATGCCATCAGTCAGATGATGTGAAGAAATATGTAAGAACAAAACATTTAGTGTACTACCTATCTGAGTATAACTAAAGTCATTGGGAGATTTAGCATGTGTACAAAATTTAAGAAGTTTCTTAGCACACAGATTCATACAAATCTTTTATTACTTGGTGATGTTTTGGCTTTTTTTTTTTTCTTTGCTTTGGGGAATTTTTCCAAATTCTTCCTAAGCTCTTTCCTCTACATTGAGCAAGCTAAATTTCAGATTGCATCATTCCTAATTACTTTTTATAAGTAATTTTCATGGATAAGTGGACTTTTATATTATACTAACATTATCAAGGCTACAGTGATCACAAAGCTTTCCAAAGATGCTGGGGCTCCCCTCACAAGCTTATTTCTCACAGTATTAGTAAAAGGTGTGTCTTCTGGACCCTCCTAGTGGGAGTGAGGTCTTAAACATTCACATTTCCCTACATCTTTGAATCCTTTACTCTTCATTCAACCAAGACATGTCCAGCATTTTTAATTTGCTCACCAGGGACCACTTTTTGATCCATGCTTCAGCCAAACAACCAGACGGCTAGAGCCTTTCTAACTACCTGAGCTACCTCCTACAATTAAATGCAGGATCTCTGTTTAGTGAGCTCATGTCAATAAATTCGGCCTGATCCAACTTTATGTTCCTTCCATCACTATCCCACATTATTAGTATTTGTTCCTAAACATGTTCTCCAGATTTGTCTGTATAAATTAGAAAACTAAAGTGGTTCTTTTGGAGTGTCCCATGCATGTTACCTCACATCGTACCTCACCTTTAGGGGCCTGCTGGGACTTCAGTCTAGTTATAGGTCTAGAGGCAAAGAGAAATTGGGGGTGAGTCCTGAGGAGAACCAGCACCATCTCACTAGTGAATACATATTCCTCAGGAATGCGGGGTTAATTTGCTCAGATGGCCACAGAAAGGCTGATACTACTGTAGGTGAAGAGGCTGATACCACTAGGAGTGAGGAAGCCTCCCCTGCTGGTCGTGGGGAAGCTGCTTCCACTAGGGGCGGGAAGCCCTCTTCCACTAGCAAAGAAGACTTATCAGAATTTAGGTGTTCGATGTCCCAGCTTCATCAGGGTCTTCCTAATGGGTCCCTATCCTAACTTATAGGATTCCATTCTTTCCCACTTAATGCCCTCCCTCTACAAGTGATGTAGAGTCATATGAAAAAGAAATCTACAAAAATAAGCACTTTCGATTTTCTGTTAAACCTTGTGTTAGAAAGGGGCCCTATGAAGGAAAAGAAACACCTATTTCCTGTACATCAAGCAGAGGTTCTGCATCCAAGAGATGTAATGATATATAATAAAATATAAATGTATACATATACACACAAATATACAGAATATCTGTATATAATAACATTTCTAGATTTATGATCATCAGACCTCATTTCTTCCTTCACAAGAGAACTGTATGATCCTGAGTTATCACATCACCTAAGCTTTACTCTTCAGAAATATGGGGATAATATTACGTTGCTGTATTGCCTTTAGGACTGTGGTCAAAACAATTATAAAAGGAAAAATGGTATAAAAATACAAGGGATTGTATATATTTTTAAATTTCATTTATTTATTTATTTTTATACAGCAGGTTCTTATTAGTTATCTATTTTATACATATTAGTATATATATGTCAGTCCCAATCTCCCAATTCATTCCACCACTACCCACCCACCCCCTTTCCCCCCTTGGTGTCCATACATTTGTTCTCTACATATGTGTCTCTATTTCTCCCTTGCAACCCAGTTCATCTGTACCATTTTTCTAGATTCCACATTCGTATATGCATTAATATACGATATTTGTTTTTCCCTTTCTGACTTACTGCACACTGTGTGACAGACTCTGGGTCCATCCACGTCTCTACAAATGACCCAATTTCGTTCCTTTTTATGGCTGAGTAATATTCCATTGTATATAGGTACTACATCTTCTTTATCCATTTGTCTGTCAATGGGCATTTAGATTGTTTCCATGATCTGGCTATTGTAAATAGTGCTGCAATGAACATTAGAGTACATGTGGATGTGTCCTTTTCAATTATGGTTTTCTCTGGGTATTATGCCCAGCAGTGGGATTGCTGGGTCACATGGTAATTCTATTTTTACTTTTTAAAGGAACCTGCATACTGTTCTCCATAGTGGCTATATCAATTTACATTCCCACCAACAGTGCAAGACAGTTCCCTTTTCTCCACACCCTCTCCAGCATTTGTTGTTTGTAGATGTTCTGATGATGCCCATTCTAACTGGTGTGAGGTGATACCTCATTGTAGTTTTGATTTGCATTTCTCTAATAATTAGTGATGTTGAGCAGGTTTTCATGTGCCTCTTGGCCATCTGTATGTCTTCTTTGGTGAAATGTCTATTTAGATCTGCCCATTTTTGATTGTGTTGTTTGTTTTTTTAATATTGAGCTGCATGAGCTGTTTATATATTTTGGAGATTAATCCTTTGTTGATTCGTTTGCAAATATTTTCTCCCATTCTGAGGGTTGTCTTTTCACCTTGTTTATACTTTTCTCTGCTGTGCAAAAGCTGTTAAGTTTCATTAAGTCCCATTTGTTTATTTTTGTTTTTATTTCCATTTCTCTAGGAGGTGGGTCAAAAAGGATCTTGCTGTGATTTATGTCATAGAGTGTTCCGCCTATGTTTTCCTCTAAGAGTTTGATAGTGTCTGGCCTTACATTTAGGTCTTTAATCCATTTTGAGTTTATTTTTGTGTATGGTGTAGGGAGTGTTCTAATTTCATTCTTTTACATTTAGCTGTCCAGTTTTCCCAGCATCACTTATTGAAGAGACTGTCTTTTCTCCATTGTATATCTTTGCCTCCTTTTTCATAGATTAGTTGATCATAGGTGTGTGGGTTTAACTCTGGGCTTTCTATCCTGTTCCACTGATCTATATTTCTGTCTTTTTGCCAGTACCATATTGTCTTGATTAATGTAGCTTTGTAGTATAGTCTGAAGTCAGGGAGTTTGATTCCTCCAGCTCCGTTTTTTTCCCTCAAGATTTCTTTGGCTATTCAGGGTCTTTTGTGTCTCCATACAGATTTTAAGATTTTTTTGTTCTAGTTCTGTAAAAAATGCCATTGGTAATTTGATAGGGATTGCACTGAATCTTTAGATTGCTTTGGGTAGTATAGCCATTTTCACAATATTGATTCTTCCAATCCAAGAACATGGTATTTCTCTCCATCTGTTTGTGTCATCTTTAATTTCTTTCATAAGTGTCTTATAGTTTTCTGAGTACAGGTCTTTTACCTCCTTAGGTAGTTTTATTCCTAGGTGTTTTATTCTTTTTGTTGCAATGGTGAATGGGATTGTTTCCCTAATTTCTCTTCCTGATCTTTCATTGTTAGTGTATAGGAATGCAAGAGATTTCTGTGCATTAATTTTGTATCCTGCAAATTTAACAAATTCATTGATTAGCTCTAGTAGTTTTCTGGTGGCATCTTTAGATTCTTTATGTATAGTACCATGTCATCTGCAAACAGTTTTACTGTTTGTAAACAGTAACAGTTTTACTTCTTCCTTTCCAATTTATATTCCTTTTATTTCTTTTTCTTCTCTGATTGTCGTGGTTAGGACTTCCAAAACTGTGTTGAATAACAGTGGTGAGAGTGGACATCCTTGTCTTGTTCCTGATCTTAGAGGAAATGCCTATAGTTTTTCACCATTGAGAATGATGTTTGCTGTGGGTGTGTCATATATGGCCTTTATTATGTTGAGGTAGGTTCCCTCTATGCCCACTTTTTGGAGAGTTTTTATCATAAATTGGTGTTGAATTTTGTCAGAAGCTTTTTCTGCATCTACTGAGATGATCATATGGTTTTTATTCTTCTATTTGTTAATATGGTATATCAAATTGATTGATTTGCATATATTGAAGAATCCTTGAATCCCTGGGATAAATCCCACTTGATCATGGTGTATGATCCTTTTAATGTGCTGTTGGATTCTGTTTGCTAGTACTTTGTTGAGGATATTTGCATCTATATTCATCAGTAATATTGGTCTATAATTTTGTTTTTTTGTAGTATCTTTGTCTTTTCTTGGTATCAGCATGATGGTGGCCTCGTAGAATGAGTTTGGGAGTGTTCCTTCCTCTGCAATTTTTTGGAAGAGTTTGAGAAGGATGGGTGTTAGCTCTTCTCTAAATGTTTGATAGAATTTACCTGTGAAGCCATCTGGTCCTGGACTTTTGTTTGTTGGAAGATTTTTAATCACAGTTTCAATTTCATTACTTGTGATTTGTCTGTTCATATTTTCTGTTTCTTCCTGGTTCAGTTTTGGAAGGTTATACCTTTCTAAGAATTTGTCCATTTCTTCCAGATTGTCCATTTTATTGGCATAGAGTTGCTTGTAGTAGTCTCTTAGGATGCTTTGTATTTCTGTGGTGTCCGTTGTAACTTCTCCTTTTTCGTTTCTAATTTTATTGATTTGAGTCCTCTCCCTCTTTTTCTTGATGAGTCCGGCTAAAGGTTTATCAATTTGTTTATCTCCTCAAAGAACCAGCTTTTAGTTTTATTGATCTTTGCTATTGTTTTTTTTTTTGTTTGTTTGTTTCTATTTCATTTATTTCTGCTCTGATCTTTATGATTTCTTTTCTTCTCCTAACTTTGGGTTTTGTTTGTTCTTCTTTCTCTAGTTCCTTTAGGTGTAAGGTCAGATTGTTTATTTGAGATATTTTTTGTTTCTTGAGGTAGGCTTGTATAGCTATAAACTTCCCTCTTAGAACTGCTTTTGCTGCATCCCATAGGTTTTGGATCATCATGTTTTCATTGTCATTTGTCTCTAGGTATTTTTTGATTTCCTCTTTGATTTCTTCAGTGATCTCTTGGTTATTTAGTAACGTATTGTATAGCCTCCATGTGTTTGTGTTTTTTACCGTTTTCCCCTGTAATTTACTTGTAATCTCATAGCACTGTGGTTGGAAAAGATGCTTGATATGATTTCAATTTTCTTAAGTTTACCGAGGCTTGATTTGTGACTCAAGATGTGATCTATCCTGGAGAATGTTCTGTGTGCATTTGAGAAGAAAGTGTAATCTGCTGTTTTTGGATGGAATGTCCTATAAATATCAGTTAAATCTATCTAGTCTGTTGTTTCATTTAAAGCTGGTGTTTCCTTATTAATTTTCTGTCTGGATGATCTGTCCATTGGTGTAAGTGAGGTGTTAAAAGTCCTCCATTATTATTGTGTTACTGTCAATTTCCTCTTCTATAGCTGTTAGCATTTGTCTTACTTCTTGAGGTGCTCCTATGTTGGGTGCATATATCTTTATAATTGTTATATCTTCTTCTTGGATTGATCCCTTGATCATTATGTAGTGTCCTTCACTGTCTCTTGTAACATTCTTCATTTTAAAGTCTATTTTATCTGATATGAATATTGCTACTCCAGCTTTCTTTTGATTTCCATTTGCATGGAATATCTTTTTCCATCCCCTCACTTTCAGTCTGTATGTGTCCCTAGGTCTGAAGTGGGTTTCTTGTAGACAGCATATATATGGGTCTTGTTTTTGTATCCACTCAGCAAGCGTGTTCTTTTGGTTGGAACATTTAATCCATTCACATTTAAGGTAATTTTAATATGTATGTTCCTATGACCATTTTCTTAATTGTTTTGGGTTTGTTTTTGTAGGTCCTTTTTCTCTCTGTGTTTCCCACTTAGAGAAGTTCCTTTAGCATTTGTTGTAGAACTGGTTTGGTGGTGCTGAATTCTCTGTGCTTTTGCTTGTCTGTAAAGCTTCTGATTTCTCTGTCGACTCTAAATGAGATCCTTGCTGGGTAGAGTAATCTTGGTATTAGGTTCTTCCCTTTCATCACTTTAAATATATCGTGCCACTCCCTTCTGGCTTGTAGAGTTTCTGCTGAGAAATCAGCTGTTAACCTTATGTGAGTGCCCTTCTATGTTATATGTCATTTTTTCCTTGTTGCTTTTAATAATTTTTCTTCGTCTTTAATTTTTGTCAGTTTGATTACTGTGTGTCTCAGTGTGTTTCTCATTGGGTTTATCCTGCCTGGGACTCTCTGCACTTCCTGGACTTGGGTAGCTATTTCCATCCCCATGTTAGGGAAGTTTTCATCTATAATCTCTTCAAATATTTTCTCGGGTCGTTTTTCTCTCTTCTCCTTCTGGGACCCCTATAATGTGAATGTTGGTGCATTATTTGTTGTCCCAGACCTCTCTTAGTCTGTCTTCATTTCTTTTCATTCTTTTTTCTTTATTCTGTTTTGTGACAGTGAATTCCACCATTCTCTCTTCTAGGTCACTTATCCATTCTTCCAATCAGTTATTCTGCTGTTGATTCCTTCTAGTGTATTTTTCATTTCAATTATCGTATTGTTCATGTCTGTTTGTTTGTTCTTTAAGTCTTCTAGGTGTTTGTTCTTTAATTCTTCTAGGTCTTTGTTAAACATTTCTTGCATCTTCTCGATCTTTGCCTCTATTCTTTTTTCCGAGGTCCTGGATCATCTTCACTGTCATTATTCTGAATTCTTTTTCTGGAAGGTTGCCTACCTCCACTTCACTTAGTTGATATTCTGGGGTTTTATCTTGTTCCTTCATCTGGTACATGGTCCTCTGCCTTTTCATTTTACCTTTCTGTGAATGTGGTTTTCGTTCCACAGGCTGCAGGACTGTAGTTTTTCTTGCTTCTGCTTTCTGTTCTCTGGTGAATGAGGCTATCTAAGAGGCTTGTGCAAGCTTCCTGATGGAAGGGACTGGTGGTGGGTAGAGCTGGCTGTTGCTCTGGTGAGCAGAACTCAGTAAAACTTTAATCCTCTTGTCTGCTGATGGGTGGGGCTGAGTTCCCTCCCTGTTGGTTGTTTGGCCTGAGGCAACCCAGCAGTGGAGCCTACAGGCTCTTTGGTGGGGCTAATGGTGGACTCCAGGAGGGCTCACGCCAAGGAGTACTTCCCAGAACTTCTGCTCCCAGTGTCCTTGTCCCTGTGGTGAGCCACAGCTGGCCCCTGCCTCTGCAGAAGACCCTCCAGCACTAGCAGGTACGTCTGGTTCAGTCTTGTATGGGGTCACTGCACCTCCCCCCTGGGTCCTCATGCGCACACTATTTTGTGTGTGTCCTCTAAGAATGGAGTCTCTGTTTCCCCCAGTCCTGTCGAAGTCCTGCAGTCACATCCCTCTAGCCTTCAAAGTCTGATTCTCTGTGAATTCCTCCTCCTGTTGCCGGACCCCGAGGTTGGTAAGCCTGATGTGGGGTTCAGAACCTTCACTCCAGTGGGTGGACTTCTGTGGTGTAATTGTTCTCCAGTTGGTGAGTCACCCACTCAGCGGTTATGGGATTTGATTTTATTGTAATTGCACCCCCCCTACCGTCTCATTGCAGCTTCTCCTTTGTCTTTAGATGTGAGGTACCTTTCTTGGTGAGTTCCAGTGTCTTCCTGTCGATGACTGCTCAGCTGTTAGTTGTGATTCTGGTGCTCTCGCAAGAGGGAGTGAGCGCACGTCCTTCTACTCCACCAGCTTGAATCAACCTCCCACCACAAGGGATTATAATTACAGAATTTTTCTCTAAGGTTGCTGAGAGGAAGATCTGATTCTTGGTTAGTAAATTCACTACTTATAAGTCCTAGTCTTCCAGAAGATAACAGTACTTTTACTATCTTAGTAATCAACTTGTTCTTAAAATATCAGATACTCTGGGCTCAACATCCATGCTTCCTGCTTCAACATACATAATATAGTTGTTTTCTCACAGTAAATATAATATTCAAAAGCTTTCTTTCATTAGCTGACGTGATCCCTTATTGCCTTACATCCTAAAATTTTCCTACAGCATCTGCGAAGTTAATAAACCAATTATGGAAGTCATCTGGAACCAGAAGAGAGATGACAAAAAAAAAAAATCCTGTTCTCTGAATAACTGATACTGTAATAGATGGTATGTCACAGAACAGTGCTGTTACAAACCCCACTATCATTAAAGGAGAGAGGAAAGTTTTACTTAAAGGAAATACTGATTGTTTATTATCAGTTATGGTGAAGTTCCATGGTAATTCACTCCTGAAACAGTCTGAGCAGTTATGTCTATTGCTTACCTGTCCACAAGCATGGGGCCCTTAGCTCATTTATCATGGGACAAGCAGAGCTCAACTGTCTGCATGAATGAGGACATATTTAGCAATCTTGGGCAAGTTATCTAACCTCTCAGGGTACTAGACTCCTTATTAAAAATGAGAAATTTTGCCATTAACCCATCTTATAGACTTAGGTGAATTACAGGAGAAAACATTATAATTGTTCTAACATTGAACTTTATTATTCACATGTAGTTGAGAAAACAAAGAGAAAGCTAAACCACAATTCAGAATGTGTTACTAATAATCCTGGAATATTCTTAATCTATTAGTGTTAGTATATGGTAGTGTTGAGACGTTAAATATGGGGTTAAGTTAAATGCTTTGTTTGGTGTCTCAACTATCCTGTTTTAAACCCTATTTCTGCAACCTACTAACTGTCTGGTATTGGGAAATTGTACTACTTCTTCAGGCTTCCTTCTTCTCAAATCTTATAGTGAAAAATCATATGATTCTAGTCAGAATTCAATGATGTAATTCAGAAATCACTTCACATAATATTTTAGTGCTCAATAAAAGTTTTATTATTCCATTTTATATTTATTTTAATTCAATGATTATATATCTAAGGCAATGAATGAATTTCTTCTCTCGCCTCTCTTGACATATTCCCCAAATCTTGAAATTAACCATAAAAGTACTATAAAAACTGGAAGTAATCAATAATATTTTTTTAAAACAAAAGGAAAACATATACTCTCCCTTTGCTATCCCAGTTTACAGAAAATTCCTGAGACCAGAAGAATTTTCCTCTAGGTCTGCCCCCGATACATAGTGTTCACTGGATCTTGGGCAAGTCAGTCAATCTCCCTTAGAAGGTTCAGTTTCTACAACCATAAAATAAGAAAGTCATGTTGACATGCTCAGTTCACTAGGCATGTGTAAGAACTAGAGCCTCATGTTACAGCAAAAATTCTATCACCTTAAAAATCTTATTTACTATTCAGATCCTTTAACCTAGTAATCCCATTTCTTGGAATTTATTCTTAGAAAATAATTCTCAAGTAGAAAGAAAAATTGTGTTCCAAAATGCTTACAATGACCCCTCTCAACAATATATTATAAACATTTCTAAAGTTACAGAATATTTAAATACTTATATAACCAGTAAATAATTTCTACCTTCAATATATGAGCTTTATCACAGATCTCCTTCTCTATCCATCAATTTATCCAATCATAGATCCACTTTATTTTTTGATACTTGTGTTGAGATGATCGTATAGTTGTTGTTGTTGTTTTTCGAATTCTCTTAATATGGTGAGTTGCACTGATTGAGTTTTGTATTCCTAGAATAAACGTTACTTGATAATAATACATTATCTTTTTTATATGTTGCTGGATTTATTTTGCTAGTATTTTGTTAATATTTTTGCAGCTATGTTCTTGAGAGACATCTGTTATTTTCTTTATTATAACCACTTTTGCCAGGGTTTGGTA
This sequence comes from Balaenoptera acutorostrata, assembly GCF_949987535.1. NCBI lineage: Eukaryota > Metazoa > Chordata > Mammalia > Artiodactyla > Balaenopteridae > Balaenoptera > Balaenoptera acutorostrata. The sequence goes on along the minus strand of NC_080079.1, from coordinate 22,125,266 downwards.
ATAGTCTGTCCTGGTCTCATAAAACAAATTGCAAAGTGTTCTCTCCTCTATTTTCTAAAAGGTTTTGTGTAAGATGGGTTTTATTTCTCCCTTAAATATTTGATAGAACTCATCTCTATGTTTTTTTCCCTAAGGGTAAGTCTACTAGCTTTCCGCTTGTTCTTCCTTCTCTGTAACATATCTATTGTTATCTTATTGCTTTCAAGATTTTCTCTTTATCTTTGATTTTCATCAGTTAGACTATGATGTGCTTATATACAATTATCTTTGTATTTATTCATTTTGAGCTTTTTGACTCCAAGGATTTGAATATGTACGTTGGATATGTAGTTTGATATTTTTCAAAAAATTTGAACATTTTATCTATTTTCCTCAAATAATTTTTCTGATTTGTTCTTTCTTTCCTAAGTTACTGGGAAATCTAAAAATAGAATTACCATATGATCCAGCAATTCCACTCCTGGGCATATATCCGGACAAAACTATAATTCAAAACGATACATGGGGCTTCCCTGGTGGCTCAGTGGTTAAGAGTCCGCCTGCCAATGCAGGGGACATGGGTTTGAGCCCTGGTCCGGGAAGATCCCACATGCCGTGGAGCAACTAAGCCCATGCACCACAACTACTGAGCCTGCTCTCTAGAGCCCACAAGCCACAACTACTGAAGCCTGCGTGCCACCACTACTGAAGCCCACATGCCACAACTACTGAGCCCATGTGCTGCAACTACTGAAGCCCGCGTGCCTAGAGCCTGTGCTCCATACAAGAGAAGCCACTGCAATAAGAAGCCCATGCACTGCAACAAAAAGTAGGCCTTGCTCACTGCAACTAGAGAAAGCCCGCGTGCAGCAACGAAGACCCAATGCAGCCAAAAATTAATTAATTAATTAATTAATTTAAAGAAAAGATACATGCACCCCTATGTTCATAGTAGCACTATTCACAATAGCCAAGACATGGAAACAACCTAAATGCCCGTCAACGGTTGAATGGATAAAGAAGATGTAGTAAATATATACAATGGAATACTACTCAGCCACAAAAAACAGAATCGCATAATGCCATTTACCTCAACTTGGATGCAACTAGAGATTATCATACTAAGTGAAGTAAATCAGAAAGAAAAAGACAAATACCATATGATATCACTTATATGTTGAATCTAAAATATGACACAAATAAACTTATCTATGAAATAGAAACAGACTCCGAGACATAGAGAAGAGCCTTGTGGTTGCCAAGGGGGAAGGGGTGTGGGGGAGGAATGGATTGGGAGTTTGGAATTAGCAGATGCAAACTATTATATATAGAATGGATAAACAACAAGGTCCTACTGTATAGCACAGGGAACTATATTCAATATCTTGTGATAAACCATAATGGAAAAAAATATGAAAAAGAATATATATACATAATTATATATGCATATATAACTGAATCACTTTGCTGTATAGCAGAAATTAACAAAACATTGTTAATCAACTGTACTTCAATAAAATAAATTTTAAAATAAATAAATCACTAATCCAGCTTTCCTACTACCACCCTCACCTAATTCAGTGCATCTTAATTAAGGTTATTTCCCTGTGAAACTAATCATAGATGTGGTCTCAGTGGTGTACTTTGCACTTCTGCCCTCCTCAGACTCACTCATCACTGCTGCCTTGACCCCGAGATGAATGGCTTCTGATTCCTCACATTGTTGAAAGTGTTCCAGGCCACTCTTCTGTGACTTTTCTATTCTGCTCATAAGACCCATGCACTGAAGCTCTTCAGCTATATCTCCCACCCCTACATTCTAATGAAACCCCATTTTCTAGTTCTGAGCTTCTTCACAGGTCCTTTAAGAAAGGAGACCCAGGCACTCTCAGATTTCTGGGCACAGCTTTATTCTTAGAGTCTTGACTCAAATGGAATGTCTCAGTTCAAACATGTTCATCTTTTAAATGAGCTGTCTACGTTGTTTGGCTCCACAAGCTCCCCCCGATTTTTTTTTTTTTAATGTGTGTGCCCTAGAAGTAAATGATCAATGTTCTTAGTATCCATATAAACCAGATATGAGTCTATGACTGCAACTTTGGTAGTTTTAAATACAGTCAACAAAAGTAAAGATGTTTTTAAATTTTGTTTTTCCTTGACAATAAAACAATCAAAATATGTGCTATGCTTCCATATAAATGGTTCTATTTCTTTGCTTGAAATGCAGAAGGAAAGCGTACCATAGTTTTTACCCTTGAGATGATAAAACAGTGCGGGACTCAAGACCAACACCTTAAAATAATAGTGTTCTTTCCAAGAAACACTTTGGGCATTTATGTGGCTCAAATTATAAAGGGTTTACAGTTTCAGAAGACATATTGCTCTTTAGGTGGTAATTACTGAGAATAACCTAGAATGAGATAATTTGTCCATAAAATGCTCAATATCTATAAATATCTGCATATCTGTGGATATAAAATATCTATAATAACATGGTAGTTATGCATACTACAAACCTATTATCAATTTTCTCCAAAATCACAAAATGAACCCCACTCTATTTCACCAAAATCTGATGTGAAAATGAAAGATACATGAATAATATCAAACACATATTATACATGCTGATCATCACATGTTTTCATATAGCTTATCTTATTTAAGTGTCACAATAATCTAGAGTCAGGATGGGGCAGGTATTTTATTTAACAGTGAAAAAAGTGAGGCTCAGTGTGGTCAAGTGCCTTATTAAAGGTCACACAGCTAGTTAATTATCCTACCACTCTAATTTGGCTCCTGCAACAGAACTGAGACATCAAGACACTTCAGTAAGTTTAAGTGTCTGATCAATAATTCAAGGAGCTACTCATTGAATGGGCAACATTTATGGATACATTAAAAGGTATCACTTCTCTAAGAGGCACTATCAAAGGTCATGTAATAGCTGCAGCTCAACCCACATTGTCATAATCATCCGTCTAAATAAATTATTCCGATTAGGAATTACATGCCCATTAGCTTCAGGTAAAATGTTGATAAGCACATTTATTCTCAAGCTGCTCACTAAGCACATTAATATGTATTTTCTCAAATATAATAAATAAATATACTTCAAACACGAACAGATGAAGGCATCAGAACAGTCCATTCAAGAACAGGGAAAGAGCAAATTAGCTTGCCGGTTTCAGCAAACCTACACTATTAGGTCTGTACTTCCAGAATGTCATTTCAGGATAAACATCTTTTGGGAGGTAGCTACACAGCTGCTTTCACAGCAGAGTTAGGCTTGCCTGTGGTGCTATCAATGAACAGCAGATGTGTGCTGGTGAGCTGGGATCAGTGACTTTAATTACAAGAGTAAAATGATCTTTGAAAAAGAAAAAAGCCCAGTGTTATCAGTCACTTTTGTGAAATTCCCACACACTGCGTAACTAATCGTGTGTGAGAACTGGCTCCATTCTGAACGATGTGGAAGGGAGGGACCACAACATTTGCCTACTGGTGCTGTTTGAATAATTTTACGTTTTCTAGAAAACCTCAGGAAAGAAAAGCCTGCAGTCTTCAAACTCTCAAGAAAGTCTTTTAAACTTAGTTATGTGGTTATTGGTAATCGGGGAGTGGAGAAAGTGAAAACAAAAAGTTCTTAAGTGATTATGATGTCTTTCCTTTCCATTTAAAATTAAATTTAAAAATGAATTGAATATATTGATTTAAATCAACAAAATTAATAAAGAATAAATTAGCAAAGTGTCAGCATTATTCTTCAAACCAAGTATCTACAGAGTATTATTTTTTGCTGAGGAATTATCTATCATTAATACTGTTTGGGATGTAAAAAAAAATAGTTCCAAATCTTGGAGTCAGTTAGATCTGGATTCAAATCTCCAGCAGCTGCTCAAAAGCTGTGAGGACTGAAGAATACACAGTAAATTCCTTTGGTCAGAAAAGAAACCATCCTAAGCAAATAGGGAAGGGCATTTGAATCTAATAAATAATTGGATAATAAATTCTTGGGAAGCATCAGAACCCGGACATTTCCAAGGACCTCAGCAATAAAAATAGGGGAACTTTTCCCTGAAGCTCTGCCATTAAATGTCTCAATTCCTGTTGGAGGTCACAGTAATGTTCACATGGAGGAGAGACCAACACTCTGAGCCTCTTTTTAAGTTGAATATGTTGAGATGAAGCTTGTTTTATGGATCCATGATACCCTTGGCCCACATCCAGAAGTGGTAAAAGGTCTACTGCAGGTGGGGGAGCATGCCCACGTGCAGAGCATCAATATTTTATGTGTATGTGTATGTGTGTATATAATCTATATTATATTATGTTATATATATTATTATATTTTACATATATATAGAGAGAGACATACAGACAGACAGACACAGAAGACAGAGAGACAGAGATTTATTATAAGGAACTAATTTACATGGTTATGGAGGCTGACAATTCCCAACATCTGCGGACAGCAAGCTGGAGAGTCGATGGTGTAGTTCCAGTCTGAAGACAGGAAAACAAACAGTGTCCCAACTCAAGGTAGTCAGGCAGAGGAATTCCCTCTGACTTGAGGGAGAGTAAGCCTTCTCACTCTATTCAAACCGTTTTATCTTGTTCTTAGCAACCTTAGATTAAATGACAGCAAAATAAGGGACTGAGCTAATACCTCTACAGATGTAATTTTAGGAATCCCGTGAAAATCCTTGATGCACCCCCAAATAAATATCCTTATTAGTTTCATATTTGAAATGACTTTTAATTTAAAATAGCATTTGCATCAATTATAATAGACAAGGGTTTAAATGTAATGCAAATCCACCTGAAAAGTCTATGTCAGTATATTAACCACAAGGCTTCTTACTTGGAGTAATGGAAACATAATTTCAAGCTTGTTGAGAGGAAAAAATATCATTTGACTATGTTACTGAAAACTTAAAAAAATCAGAAATAGCTGAATCTAGGGGTTCAAATTATGTTAAGAAATGTACAAATACATTATCTTTCTCTCTCTCTCTCTCTCCTGCTTTTCTCTGGGACACTTTCATTCTCTGGCAGTTTCTCTTCTCTTGGTGGGAAAGACAATAAACCTTCCAGGTTCACAGGCTGCTTGCAATCTCAGAAGAACAGAGCTCCTACCTTTCCTGGAATCTAAGCCTATCTTGTAAAAGAGGCCTCTAATGGCCCTGATCGGGAGGCAAGGCCCTTCGATGAGCTGCCCCCCTGCTTTATCACATTGTGTCTGAGAGGCATAGCACCCCACATGAAGGGATGCAGAAAAGACTAAATGAGTAACAAGTCTTTGGCAATGATTGACATTCAGACTAGAGTTTGAGTAACGTTCTGATCCCTTCCTGGGAACAGGTTTAAGTTAAAAACAAAAACAAAAACAAAAAAAAACAAGGAGAAAGAATGCAGACACTGGGAACTGAAGACGTTTATAATGGCGTGATAGCAGGATTAAAGCAGGAAACTAGGAAACATAAGTATTGACAGAAGCAAATGAAACCAGGTAAACCCTTACTGTATTTCAGGCTCTACAATTTTCATCACTAAAATGTCAACACTGACATTTATTTTACAAACAAAAAAAATAGCCTCAGAAAATGTGTTTATGGTTCTTATTCCTTTTTTGTTTGCTTGTTTTTTTTTCCTTGACTTAAATATGTTTATAGGATAGAAGTACATATCTGTCAGTCACTGAGTAACTAGCAATGAATCTGAGTGTTTTACATGTGCGTGCAAATTTAGGGAGGAGGGGTCAAAGTTAGTTTTTGCTATGTAACAAATCACCTTGAAAGTCAATGGTTTAAATTACAATGATTTACTGTTATTTACATAAATAAAAAATGATTTATCAACATCATTTATGATTCTGTGGGTTGACTGGGTGATTTCAATGTTGGTTTTTCCAGGTCTGACTTACGTGGCTGAATTGTTGCAGGCTGTTAGCTGGGAAGCTCAGTCTTTCACGTGGTCTCACATCCTCCAAGAAGCCATCCCAGCTTCTTTGCGTGTCTCAGGGAAGTGTCCGAGAGTGTTAAGGTGGACACTGCAAGACCTTTTAAGACTTAGCTTTGGAAGTCTCCTAAAGTCACTTCAGGGTAAGTCTGTCGGTCAACATAAGTCATAAGGCCGGTATTGTTTCAAGGTTGAGTAAATAGACCCTATGCCTTAATGAAAGGACTGACAATGTCACACTGCACACTTGGGTGCACACTGGGATGGGAAGAATCTGTGGCCATATTGTGTGATCTATCATATACCCTAAACTTCATGATTCAGGTAAAAAGTGATTTAGAAAAGACATCCTGGTCAATACTTACTATATTTTAGATCTCTCCTAGATCTTTAAATATAGATCTTTTCTGAGATAAACAACATGTTCTATTCATCAGACAACACTGATGGTCAGTCAGTGACCATCAATGAGTCATCTAGTGGTCAGCAATTCAATAAACTATATTTGCAAAACTTCAACTTTTAATTTAATATTTTTATCCATTTTAATTTAAATTCTTGGCACATCAGTTAGCCTCGGGATTGAAAGAGTAAACACAAACATAAATTATCACTTTGTCAAGTTCAACAAACGCCATGTTCATATACTCAGAACCCCTAATGTAGATTCATGAATTATTCATTAAAGCTATTTGTTAACCAGGGTGGCTATGCTTTTGCTAGCGATTTTAAGGTGAACAAGAAAAGAATTTTCTAGTTCTTGATCTCACAGTCATTATGAGGCTGAATATAAAGGTATTAGTAAAATACTGTGGGAAATGAGGTTAGCCATTAACCAGAGATTATCCAAAAGATAAGAAGTAGGCAACATTCCTTAAGAGCTTACTATATTAATTAGCGCATTTTTTAGTTTATAGTGTGAGTTGACTAACTATAGCTATATACAGGTTCTGAGCACCCAATTCCAATGTGTGTGTGTGGTTTTCCTTACATACCATTCAAATCTTGGGCACCAGCTGGGTGTCCTATGATTCATCTACATTGTGACACTCTACCTTGAGATAACAAAAGATCCCACAGGGTAAGAGCTCAGTCCTAGAAGACTCTTCCCCACCCCCCTGCCCCACCACTTCAGAGGCCAGCTGAAAGTCCATGTTGTCACCTGTATATTGGAGGCTCCGACAATACCCCTCTTCAGGTTCAATTAATTTGCTAGAGCAGCTCATAGAACTCAGAGAAATATTTCACTTGGTAGATAACCAGTTTATTATAAAATGATACAACTCAGGAACAGCCAGATGGAAGAGATGTCTAGGGCAAGGTATGGTAGAAGGGCGCAGAGCTTCCTCTCCAAGTTGCCACTCTCCCCAAATTGCCACTTGTTCACCAACTGGGAAGCTCTCCATCCTTTTGTATTTTTATGGAGGCTTCATTACATAGACTCAATTGATTAAATCATTGGCCATTGGTGACTGATTCAGTTTCCAGCCCCTCTCCCCTCCCCAGAGGTGGAAGGTGGGGGTGGGACTAAAAATTCCAACCCCCGAATCACATGGTTGGTTCTCCTGGCAACCAGCCCCCATCCTCAGGTGTGGTCCAAAGTCACCTGATTAACATTAAAAAAAAAAGACACCTTTATGGTTCACATCACTTAGGAAATGACAAGGATTTTAGGAACTATGTGCCAGAAATGAGGACAAAGAACAAATGTGTATTTCTTATTATAAATCACAGTATCACAGTATGCCTTTTTTCTTCTTCTTTTTCTTATTTTTTTTAAGTTTAGGAGATCTGAGCTAAGCTTGGAGATATCAAATAAGTTTCTGAAGAACATACACAGCTAGTAAAGGCTGTTACTAATATTCAAAACCAGGAAGATCTGACTGCAAATCCCCCTTTTATACAAATTATATAAATTGTAACAACCTATTTATAATTTGATGTCTGTGGTGATAGTTATCTGTTGCTGCAAAATGTATTACTGCAAACTTAGTGGTTTAAGAAAACATAGCTTTATTGTCTCATAAATTCAATGGGCTAAGAATTCAGACCCACTTTGCTAGCATCTCTGCTTTAGGGTCTTATCTGACTGCATCAAGGAGTTGGCCAGGCTGTGTTCTCATCTGAATTCTTGACTGGAGAAGAAATCATTTCCATGATCACTCAGGTTGTTGATATTTCATTTCCATGTGATTGTAGGGCTGAGAGCTTTAGTTTCTTACTGACTATCAGCTGGAGGGCACCCTCAGCTCCTAAAGGCTGCCCACAGTTCCCTCCCATGTGGCCCTCTTTACAGGCAGTTCACAACAAGGCAGCTTGCTTCCTTTGGCCAGCAGGAGAGCAAGAGTGAGTCAACTAGCAAGAAGAGTCCTATATAATATAACAGAATGACAGAAGTAAACTCTCACCACTTTTGTCATGGTCAATGGATAAGAAGCAGGTCCTTCCACAATCAAGGGAAGGGGACCATACAAGGTGTAAATGCTGAGCTACGAGGTACACAGAGCCACCTTAAGGTCTGTCTACCATACTGATTGCAGACATTAGCACTGATTGGGGGTATACTCATGGGCTTCTAAGCTTATGAATTTTCAGGTGCCACAGGGAATGCACACATATCACGCACACAATGCAACATCTTCTCATCTTAACATATACCACACCCCTCTTAAGCTTCACAGAAACTTTTGCAAAAACATTTCAGTCTTGGCAACAAACTTTTGGGTTTTAATCCAAAAGGAAACAAACTTTATCCTTACTACCTCTTAGTCAGCAAAGAGTCTGGCAGTGGGGGGGCAGGGGGGAAGAAAGGCAGCAAAGAGTCTGGCAGGGGAGGGGGGAGAAGGAGGGCTGCTAAGAAAAAACAATCAATTATGTTCCCCTCAAGAGTAAAAGCAGAAGGACACAACTCTTATCACAGACTTTTGCAGGCCACAAAACAGTCCAAAACATGCACAGCAATTCCATCATGAAGGTAGCCCTGCCACCCATTAAAAGGTTACTTAGCTGGACTGGCAAACAATGTGTATTGAAGAAGGTTTGTGTCAGATGAATCCTTTTGACTTGAGTGCAGTGATGAACATTTTGAACCAACTAATTTACCTTTCAATTTCCATTCTCTTCTTACCTATCACTACTATTATTATTTACTCTGGTACAATACTTTTGTTAACTAGCTAAATGGAATAGGATTCTTACAGATTAAGTGTTGTGCCCAAAAAACTGCTTTACTTTTATCAACATTATTTTTTGTAGCTATTACTCATCAGCGAACCGGGATATCCTACTGGCTTTCTTCATATTGTCCTTCATTTATATTCCTTGGCATTCTTTCTCCTGAAACTTTTCCACTACAAGCTAAGCAGTTCTTTTCACTTTTCCTTTTAAGAAATCTCTCTGTCTCCCAAACATCTCCTATCATCTTCAGGGCTCTCTTCCTATGTAATTCTAGATAAGAACAGGACATTGATTTATAGGTAGTCTTCATCCACCGCCGTGGAGAAGCAAAGAGAAGTGCTACATCTTGTGAATAATTACTTTAGAAAACCAACCCAAAATGTAGCAGGATAAAGCAACGGAATTCATGCTTCATCTCATTCATTTTGACAGTTGCAAGAATCCAGGTCCCATTGTGCTGCTATTAAAACTACAGGCAGAGGCTGGCAAAAAGGAAAAGACATGTTACTGTCAAAGCAACTCTCATTGCAGCTGAAGGACCTAAATTTTGCCTGAGTAGGACACCAAGCTACTTTCTGTGTTCTTGGCAAATTAATGACTATGAAGGGGATTCTCAATGATTTTCCATGTATGACCATTGAATAAATAAATAATCCACTAACACCTGTCATACACGGACCACACATTTCCTTTGATACCCATTTATGATTCCTCCAGGTTGACCTTTGTTCTCAGGTGAGGGCTCTCTAGAGCCAGGGACAAAAATGCTATAGATCTCGGGATGTAGGAAAGGAACAGGAAAGATTATCTTTGTCTTTCATTTGGTTTCTCTTTTGGGCATAAGTTTGGAATAGAAAAATAATTAGAAGTGCTCTGCAAAGGTGAGATGGAAAACTATAAAAAATAAAGACAAATATGTCTAAATTTAACAAATTAACACACAGAGTTTTAAGAATATTTCTGAAGACCCATGAATTAACAACCTTAAAAATAGAAATTATTAAAATTAAAAGCCAGAAATTATTCAAATAAATCTGTCCAGGGAGTGGGGGGTATAGGCAAGAAGCTGTGGGGTGAGAAATTGTTGCTTTTAAGTAAATCAGTAGTTTCTTTTAACTATGCCATGTATTACCTTGATAAATGTAATTATTAAAGATACTATAAAATATGGCTATAAAATAAAACATGATTTTGTATAGAATGTGAACTAAGTTAATTAAATAATAATATAAATTTTCACACTTATTTTCTACCTGGGAACTAATAATAATAATAATATAGGGAGGTCAAAGTTTGTTGCTCCATTTGTCAAGGAAAAAAATTGAGATTCAAAAATAGTGAGGAAGGGCTTCCCTGGTGGTGCAGTGGTTGAGAGTCCGCCTGCCAATGCAGGGGACATGGGTTCAAGCCCCGGTCTGGGAAGATCCCACATGCCATGGAGCAACTAGGCCCGTGAGCCACAACTACTGAGCCTGCTCGTCCGGAGCCTGTGCTCCGCAACAAGAGAGGCCGCGATAGTGAGAGGCCCGTGCAGGGCCCGTGCACCGCGATGAAGAGTGGCCCCCGCTCGCTACAACTAGAGATAGCCCTCGCATAGAAACTAAGACCCAACACAGCCAAAAATAAATAAATAAATAAATAAGTAAATTTATTAAAAAAAAAAAAATAGTGAGGAAATCCTCCAAGATTACTCAAGATTACTCAGAGACCTGGCGATGAGGACAAAACCTAGGTTCCTGACTTGGAGGTCAGCATTCTTCCCATCTGCCCCTCACCTGATAAAGGGGATGTTCCAAGGACCATTCACGAGAGCTAAACGATTATATGGCAAGTGACGGGAAAAGAAAGCCATCTTTACCCACAGAGACACTGTCCTAGGATTTAAAACAGGTTGAAAATACAAAGTGATTGAAGACTGTTTTAAGATTGTTTTAAATAATGCATAGGTGAACCACTGAGTCACAAGATTACAAGATATTAGACATCAGTGGGACATAGCCCTAACACTATAAGGGTGACAGATATGCCATTCCATTTATCATCTCTGACAGAAAGACAATACTGGAATTAGTGGACCATACGTCAGGTGTAGTGTGGCAAGGCCAAGATTTAGGGAACAGCAGAGCCAAGGAATATACGTCTCACTAAAGTGGGGCCAAAGGAAAGGATTAAGAAGGATGCAGACCAGAAGATAACTTGAACACAGGGCAGATCTGGCAGCCTGGACCACTCTCCTATCATTCATCACAACATTCTTGCTGGAGAAGAGGGGGGCATCTATTCCATTCAGAGCTTTTCTGACTGTCTTGATTTCTGTGCAATGTAAAGCCTTTTGCATCAAGCTGTCTGCAGTGATGCCTGAACAGCTTCTCCTTGGAGATTAATTCAGAATGTATCTATGCATTAGTTTCTGTCTCTATGAAAGTGAGTCTTTTGGGGGAAAAGTCAGAGGTTAGACCTTTTGTGCCCTGTGTCTGACCCCCATCTTGCCTCTGTGCATTTCTGCCCTGGGTTTGTTAACCTCTGTGCAGTTTATACTTTTAAAAATAATTTTACCATGATGTCTTTGGATGAAAAGTGACATGGAAGTAGAAACAGAGTTTAGATAAGTCAAAGTCCTCTCATTCCCCTGCAATCCATTTTGTCACCCTGTTGCTGAATACAGGGAAGGAAGGGAGTTAGGGAGTTGTTCTGGAAATACGATTCCAAAGGTTAAAAAAGAAGGAACAATTATTAATGTCTTTTCATTCCAAAATGGTACACACACACACACACACACAAAACTCTCATGTCCCATTCCCAAGGTCCCCACCCCAACTGAAGTGGCCTGATGCTCCTTTGCAGTGGAGGACTCAGTTAAGCATCCAGCCAATTACAACAGTCCATCCGCCCTGGTGTGGTATCTATAACTGTGGTTTGGTCTAAATTCCAAAACATAAGAGGGCCTCTGTGTGTGTGTGTGTGTGTGTGTGTGTGTGTGTGTGTGTGTGTGTGTGTGTGTGTGTGTGTGTTGGGAGGAGTGGGGGAGATAAAATCAGTAAATGCACTTCCTTTCTGATACAGGTTGTCACCCCTTCGTATTTTCATAACCTCTTTCAGAATCCACTCACTCTGAATCCACGTTGAAAATTAAAGAAGGAAGGAAGAAAGTTCAGAAGTTTTCAGGGAAAAGTTGGAGGTGGTAAATAAAGCAAGCAGCTATGAACTTTTCATTGGGGATCTATCTGGAACAGGAAAAAAGCAACACTTTTTCCTATCCCCAGGCATCATGGGGGTGACAGTTACGCGAAGACAGAGTCTGAGATGCACCAAGGTGTGGAGCTGCAAGATGGGGCCATGAACAGAAAGCAGGGGCAAGAAAGAGAGAGAGGCAGGCACAGAGCACACAGGGAGGGGCAGACATGGACACAGAGAGGGAGATGCAGATACCAACCACACCGCTGCAGACAAAGAGACAGGCAGACCCAAGCTCAGGGATGTTCAGAGGCCCCAGAGTTAGGGGTGACTTTTCATTCACCTCAGTCATTCTTAGAACACCTTCCTGGTGTTTGCAATATCCTTAGTCTATCTGTATTATTATTGTTCTTAATATTTTCTTTAAATCAGATCATTTAAAATACTTTTTATGTAAACATTTTAGTAGAACCACCTATGCGAAGCCAGTATCACTTTTAAAACTTAAAAAGTAAAACAACAACACTACAAATTTTATGATGGCATTCCAGCTAAGTGTTGCTGTCCATAGGAGGCCCTAAGCTTCAAGTTTCTTGTTCATGTTATCAAAAAAAAGGAAGGAAAGAGGAGGGGCACAAGTTGTTTTCACCTTTGGGCTCTTGTGAATAATGCTACTATGATTGCTGGTGTACAAGCATCTGTTTGAAACTCTGCTTTCCATTCTTTTGGGTACAAATCTATTTCCTTCATGGGTCATACTCTCTAACAGCAAAAAGAGAGCAGATAAGTGACAACTGTTGAATATTGTGTTACCAGGACATATATCCTGTGACAGAGAAGCACAAAATAGCCAGACAGAACTTGGGCATACAGAATTCTAGTAGGAAAGAAAGGAATGGCACAGGTAAAAATTCTAAATTAAGAAAGTGCATAATGCATTTGGAAACAAAGAGAAATTATGGAATACCTAGAATAAGGGATAGAATAGAGGAAAAAATGAGATTACGGGGAAGGGGAAGGAAGTAATCCTACCCACTTACTGGCCACATTAAGATTTTCAAATCTTCCAAACATCCACAATTCACTCCTTCACATCATTCAGTTCCCTTAATTCAAATGTTACTGTCACACTCTCATAAACTAACAGGCCACCCTTACCAGCTTCTAATTTTTATGTTGTATTATTTTTTCTCCACAGTATTTATAGTCCATATATATGCATTTGTGTGTGTGTTTCTCCCACTTAGAATGAAAGTTCTATGAGGCAGAGTCTGTGCCCTTTATTTCACTGCTGCATCTCTGGACCAAGGTCAGTGGCACATAGTAAGTGAGCCATAAATATTGGTGGAATTAATGAATGAATGCTTTCATTTACTAGCTTTATCACCTTGAGTAAATCATTTCCTTTTCTAAATTCAGGTACCTCTTCTGGGTAGTCATGTGGATGAAATACAATGTGCATAAAGCTACACAGTCTAGGGAATATACTAGAATATACTAAATGTCCAATCAGTATTAGCTCATAGAATTCAGAGAAAGGGAGATAGGCATCAGGAAAAAGGTAGAGGGGACTAAATATAAGAAGACAAAACAAAGCAAAACTATCCATCCTTTATTTCCATTTTCGTGAGTGTGCCTTCCCTGTTTTAGATGAACAAAAGGAAGCAAAACAAAACAAAACAAAACCAACAATACAAATCTTAGACTTCTGACTGACTCTCAGGAAAAGATAATGAAATAATAAGACTTAGGCTGATGCTGAGCACAATTAGAATTTAGACTTTTATTTCATAGAACCAAGTATCAGACAGTCCAGTCATAAATTTTGTTTTCTCACAATTATCTACCAGTTTCCACATCTTCTGGAGTGAGTGAGGGTGTGTGTATGTTTTTGTGTGCTGTGTATGTAAAAACATATGTGCATCAAAACACACAGAATAGATATTACGCATGTAGAGTGAATGGGCAACATGACTTAGGTGAGTATATTAGCCACACAAGTTAATCTCTGGTTCCCTTACAGTCCATCTAGAGGCCTAGAATCATCAGAAAAATCAAGAAATTTGAAGGTATTTTTTGCACCTCACCTCCCAAAAAACTTTACTCTTTACTCTGGGGATAGAAAATAAATGTATAGACTATAGTGATGCTTGTTCCTAATTTAGTGAAAAACAAAAATCAGTAATACAGCACTGATGAACATGAACCCTGGAGTGAAAGAGAATCACATCATGCAGGTGTTAAAACACATATAAAATTGGAGATACTAAGTAAGGTGTTTTAACTGTAGCTTTTGGCTTGGAACTTATAAGACAGAATACTCTCCCACAAGGAAAGGGTTTGGTTTCATACCTACTTTGTAGAGCTGGCAATAATTCTGAGGCAGGTTGCAAGGACTGTGACTTACTTTGCCAATTTCATAGCTACTCTTGGATCCAATGAATAGAGGCCCAAGGCTCCTTTTAGAGCGTACTGAGTTGTTGTTGATTTTTAAATTTATTTATTCACAACTTATACCTTTCTGCTTACAAGAGGAATTTGCGATGGTTTAAAGCACACTTGCTTCTATACCTTGAAGAGCTGTTTTACCACTCTCCTGGCTCTGAGGGAGGAGTGAGAGCTGCTTCTGTTTAGTTCCAGCGAAAGAGTGCTCTGGATATGGATGTGGTTAGCGGAAGAGGACAGGGATTTTCATTAATATAATGAAAAAAACATTTATTTTGAGTATTTGATTTATTTGTTCCCATTTAAAACTACCACTGCAGTAGGTATACACTAGGTCAGTGGTTCTCATACTTACATGACTGCCAGGATCACCTGGGAATCTTGTTTTTAAAGCAGCTTCCCAGACCCCAGTTCCAGACCTTCTTTTGCTATGAGTCTGGAGAAATCACATAGTAATCAAAACTCGCTGATTGATTTGTTAGTACTCTGTGTATGACTTGCTGGTCAATTCCTGTTCTTTTCTCCCATGGGCCCCAACTTGTCCATTTGGGGAGGTTAAGCTGGTCGCTGGTAGAAAAGTCCCCCCATCCATCCCTGCTTCTCTCAGCAATTAAGTGACAATGGTAAAAGTAACAGGCACAGACTTAGAAAAAGAGACATAATGATATTGTTTCATCATCCCAACGATTCAAGAAGATCCATATTCCAATTTATTACAGATGTCCTTTTAACAGTTGAGGAAACTATTATTTGGAAAGAAAAATGGACAAAGCCAATGTCAGAGAGGAGTGGGAGAAGAAGGAAGAGCGCAAAATGTGTGGGTTCTACGACACTGATTGTTTCAAGAAAAAAAATGATCATTCAGAAACTGACTGTTAAATCACACAGCATTGGGAAAAAATAATATAATAAAGAAGCAGAAAGTTAGGTTTTGTCACCAAAGTCACAATGAGAAAGCCACTGGGATATAAAGCATGAAAGAATCAAGGTGAAAACATGAAGATTTGGTTTCCCTTTTACCACAGGCTATGTGCGAAAGATGTGTGTGTGTGTTTGTGTGTGTGTGTGTGTTTGTGTGTGTGTGTGTAATAGACTATCAGGAAGGGAGGTTAGCGACTTCTCCATGCAGAGAACAAGCTGAGTCCGTGTTGATCAAAGGTTGATATCAAACATATGACCTCCATAATTAAACCTGCTGTTCATAAATCCACATTAGAGAGCAGGAAGGATCATTATGAGTTTCTCAGGTCACATGTATTAACTCCATGTCATTCTAATTTCCAGTCCCCAGTAACTCTGCCACATCTTTTTGCTGCGTCTCAAAATCAATTTGCAATTTAATGTTGTAGGGTCTGCCAAAGAAGTTAGATTCTGTCACCAAAGTTGCAAGTAAAAGTCATTAGTGTGTGAAGCACCACAAATCAAGGTGAAACATGAGGGTCTGATTCCGTTTCTATCTACAATCAGGCTATGTGGGAGAGAGGACCCAGGCCAAGAGTGTGTGTGTGTGTGTGTGTGTGTGTGTGTGTGTGTGTGTAATAAGCCTCCAGGAAAGGAGACTGACATCTTCTCCATAGAACAAATTGTGTTGGTCCTGATTACAAGCTGATAGCAGACATATGGCCTCAATAATGAAACCTGCTCCCTGTAAACCTCTTTTCGAGAGGAAGACACTTCATTATGTTTCCCAGGAACATGTGTTAGCTCCATGTACAATAGTTCTAATTTCCAACTCTCAGTCACTCTCCAACATGTCCTTTTTCTGCCATCTCAAATTCAATTTGCAATTTAATGCCATGGTGTCTGCCAGTGATGCCGTCTTCCATGTCCTCAGTCCCATGGAAAAACATAGAGCATTCTGTGCAGGAACCTTGTCCATAAAACAGCAGCGGCATTACACCATCAGATTGAAAGAAAATCACATTTCATAACTTCTAAGTTTAATCTATATGTAAATTTAGCCAACAATCTTAAAAGAATAATAATTCACGAGTATTGACGTTTACATTGCTTGGCAATTTTTTTATTACTTTAAGTAATGATCCACATGAAAACAACATTGTTTTTTTATAAAAACAAGCAGTTGGTTGTCTGAAGAGATGCAGATCCATCTCTTACTTTTAGGCAGAAAACAAAACCACTGGAATGTTTCCCGAGCTCACAGAGAAGAGTGGTGATACTAAACAGAAGGCTACCAATTGTTAGTAATTTATATTCAAATTCTACTAAGAAAAATGTAAAAGTTTCCTCTGAATGCACACTTTTTTTCTAATAACTATACTCTAAATCAACAAAAAAAAATAAAAGCAACCAGTGACAACTGAAACACTGAGATTGTTCAGACATAGAGTTATGTTCCAAGAACCAAATAAGAGATATTTTTACTCTTTGTATCTTAAGAGTCTAACATATTGATTATGAAGGAGAGATACTGTTCACCAAGGAGCTTTTGATAAATACTGTCTTCGAGGAGAAATCTCACGTTCAAGAGCAGTTACTAGGGTAACACCAACTACTATGAGAAGTAATTGCCAACATTTCCCTAACATAACATATTAGAAACTTTTTTCTCATTTGTGTAATCTTTTTTTCTTATTCATGTAACAACAAACCAACCTGTCATCAATTCAATGCCCTAGATTCCTTTCATCTTAGGGCTCTAGCAACACCTAGGGCTTGTTGTTCTCTGCATAGGTGAGCCAAAGGGTAAGGACTAGACTGCTTCTTAGAAGCCTTGGGCCAGCCATGACAACATCGCTTCCATTTACGATCTATTGGTCAGTACTAGTCATATATTCATACCTGGCATGCAACGTGCTCACTGGCTGACCGGTCGTTTCCCAGCAAAACAATGTCTGCTGTAAAAGGGGGACTGAACATTGTGGCAGACATCCAGCCCTGACATAATGAGAACCACAAGACCGTGTCTAATATAATCCCTCTCAAGCATGCCTATAGACCAGCATCACTGAGACTTTGTTTATTTAAAAGTACAGATCCTGGCCAGTGAACAAAGACACTGTAATTTAATAAGTATGTTAGGGTTCAGAATTATCCTGGCCAGAACCACTGAATTCCAATTCAACCTCTATCTCCAACTCGAAGCACAACCAAATCCACACTGAAATATCCACACAACCCAGTAACTTGACATTTACATCAAAATCCTGAGTTAAGGGTCCATGAACCTGCATTTTAATAAATTATCTGGACCATAATAATGGCTAAATTAGCCTTTTTTAACCATTTGCTAATTGCTACTAAGTGTTCTAAGGACGTTATATAAACCAACTTATTATTTTCTTATGTAATCTTCAAGAAACTCAATAAGGTAAGCATTATCTCCATTTTTACAGAGAAAAAAAAAAAAACAAAAACAAAACTGAAGCACAGAGGCTAAGTTGCTCAAGTTTATTCTAGAAAGTGTCCAAGCTGATTCAAACTAAAGTAGTGGAAATTCAGAGCTTCCATCTTCCTTACTACACTGTATCTAGGTGACTCCAATGCATATTAAAGCTTGAAAACCACTGAGTTATGAGATAAATATACAAGGGTTTCTGAGTAGTCTGAAGAACTCCTTGAGAAACACTAAATTTTTTAAAGGTTCCTTACTTTTGCTTTCACACTTACATCCTCAGTCCAGACATCTCTTGTGAACTCATCTGTACATTCAAATACCTTTTCTATCTGTCTCAGTTCAACACTTCACATCCTAGAACAAATTTAGAAAATTATCTTCCCATTTCTCTTTCTCCAGTGCCCTCTGCCATCTTCCACACAGTTGAGCAGTTCTGAAAATCCTGGCGATCATCCTGACATCTTTCTTTTCCTCATCATCAACCTTCCTGGCAATCAATGTGTGATCCCTAACACTCTTTCCTATTAAATTGCTCACAAACGAGCTCCCCCTTTCCGCGGGCCACGCTATCATCATCACCATCATCGCTGTCATCATCATGTTATCATCATCACCATCATCATTATCACCACCATCATCATCACTATCATCATTATCACCATCATCATCACCACCACCACCACCATCATCATCATCATCATCATCTATCTCCCCAGGACTTTTGCAGTTGCCTTGCATTTTGTCACCCACTCATCCCATCCAAGCCATTCTTCAGTGTGGCGAGCGTGATTTTTCAAAACACAATGGCTGAAGCCCCAGATCCTTAACATTTCCTGGAAAACCCTGCATGTGCCATCCTTCCTACCCCATGGGCTTCAGCTCAGACCATTTCCCCCTCATCCTTACACACCAGGCAGGGGTTTGCTATCCACCCCATGTTCCTTTGGCTTCACATTTTCACATGTGTCTCTCTGCCTGGAATACTCCCATTAGAGGAGCATAAATTACTGAATAGCCACAGGGTTCAGCTGTCTCATGTTTAAAATGGAAATAAAACAACGTTAGAGTTGTTAAAACTATGAAATACAAGTATTGTATATTCAAATTTTAATTACTCTAAATATGTTCAAACATTTTAGATATCCTCTAATACTCCTCATATGAAACATGCTTAATGATATATTATTCCTTTCCACCATTTCACTGGTTGTAATTTCACGGAATTTCAAGGTTAGACATGTCATTTAGAAAATCTGTTTATCTTATTTCAGAAATTCATTAAAATTATCACAAATCTTGCTGTGAAGCATTCTCCTTGCAATTTTTAATTACTGTGTAGTTAACAATATCCTTTAGAATATTGCAACTTTTTCAAATGTGGTGTTGGATAGCTATAATTTTCAAAATTACTATTTTGTTCTAGAATCTATTTAGTGAGTTAGTAAAAACAATTAATGGAAGTTACATACTTTCATTGGCCCTGACAGGAAAAAAAAGAAGATTCCAAATAAATGAGCAAGTGAAGGAGAGTTAATTAGCATCTAATTTGTAAGAGCAGAGTGCAGTGCTCAATAATTTGAAAAATAATTGAACTTTTATGTTGATGTATAAGGTAAAAGCATAGCCAAGTTCTTGCTAAGATAAGACTAATATTACCCTAATAAAAACTCTTAAGAATACTAATTTGTTGAAGTAATAAATGTATATTATTTAAAGGTTATCAGTAGTATAATCCGGCAAGAAGAATGTTATGGTATCACATGTGTGTGAAATATGGAACTGCAGAGAGAGAAAGAGAGAGAGAGAGAGAAGGGAAAGACTGAATAAATGCTGACAAATGAACAACAGGGAATTCTGGATTAAGGGGATACATGACTTTTTGTATTTTTCCTGCAACTTCTTTTCACAATTGAAATTATTTCAGAATAACATTTGTGGATTCTGGATGCAGAGTTTATGCAATCTTCCCATAAGTAGAAATTTATTTCATGTAATTTTTAAAATTTGCAACTTGCCCCTGAAGCACCTTCCTCCCTGTCCCATTTTTCTCTACAGCACTTCCTGTTGTTTAATATATAATGTTTTAATTTATTATTATGTTTTCTTTCACTAGAATATAAGTTTGTGAGGCTAGGGATTTTTTTTTTCCATTTCATTGGCAGTGGCACCCCTAGCATCCTGAATAAAGCTTCTTAATAACAGGCATCCAAATAGTATTTTGAATAAATGAATGATTGAATGAATTAATGAATAAATAAATCCATGACATGGTGGTAATAACAGGATCAGCATAATATATTTACATTATGCACACATGTGAGCACCCAGCAGAGTGTCTTTAAGCACTTGATAAGAATGAATTATTTTTACCAAGTAGTTCAGCATTGCTAGAGTTCCTGCTGTGCAGTAGTAAGAGATTAGGCTGAATTTACAGCAACATGGATGGACCTACAGATTATCATACTAAGTGAAGTAAGCCAGACAGAGAAAAACAAATATCATATGATATCCCTTATCTGTGGAATCGAAAAAAAAATGATACAAATGAACTTATATACAAAACAGAAACAGACATAGAAAACAAAGTTATGGTTATCAAAGGGGAAAGGGGGTGAGGGATAAATTAGGAGTTTGGGATTAACATACACACACTACTATATATAAAATAGATACCCAACAAGGACCTACTGTATAGCACAGGGAACTATACTCAATATTTTATAATAATCTATAAGGGAAAAGAATCTGAAAAAAATAGATACATATGTATATATAACAATCATTTTGCTGTACACCTGAAACTAACACTTTTTTTTTTTTTTTTTAATTTATGGCTGTGTTGGGTCTTCGTTTCTGTGCGAGGGCTTTCTCCAGTTGCGGCAAGTGGGGGCCACTCTTCATCGCCGTGCGCGGGCCTCTCACTATCGCAGCCTCTCTTGTTGCGGAGCACAGGCTCCAGATGCACAGGCTCAGTAATTGTGGCTCACGGGCCTAGTTGCTCTGCGGCATGTGGGATCTTCCCAGACCAGGGCTCGAACCCGTGTCCCCTGCACTGGCAGGCAGATTCTCAACCACTGCGCCACCAGGGAAGCCCAACGAACACATTTTAAATTAACTATACTTCAATTAAAAAAAAAATCTACACATAGAAAAAAAAGAAAGAGATTAGGCTGAGGCTAGAAACAAGGGCCACATCAAGAAGGGTCTTGTGACTCATCGTAAAAAACATATACATTATTCTATAGGCAATGAGGAGTGGTTTAATCAGATCTATTTCAATGAATTTCTCTATTATGGATTAAATTGTTTCCCCAAAAATTCATGTGTTGGAGTCTTCATTAATCCCTGGTACCTCAGAATGAAACCTTATTTTGGAGATAGTGTCTTCACAGAGTTAATGTTAAAATGAGGTCATTAGGGTGGGTTGTAATTCAATGTCAACTAATGTCCTTATAAAAAGAGGATATTTGGAGACAGACTCATATACAAGAATTACATCATGTGTACACATCACGTGAACATGAAGAAGGCCATCAACAGGCCGAGGACAAAGATCTGGAACAGGTCCTCCCCCACAGCACTGAGATGGAACCAACTCTGCCAATACTTTGATTTCAGACTCTAGCCTCTAGAACTATAAGACAATAAATTTCAGTTTTTATAAGCTACCCAGTTAGTGGTACTTTGGATACTTGGTTAGGGCAGCCCTAGGAAACAAATACAATCCTTCTGGCCATCATTTGATAAATGGGAGGAGTGAGTTACTAAAGCAGGGCAAGTCCCTTAACCCTTTCGAGCTCCAGTTTCCTCATCTATAAAATGGAGATAACACATGATAAACAAACCTCATGATTCTACATGAAAGAGAAAAATATAAAAATGCTTAAGAACATGTGATGATAAATATAAAGGAACATGAAGAATAAGGCACATAGGGCACAATATGGTAAATATATAGAAGCTCTTTTATTTATTGGAATGTCTTAGAATATTCATCACAAGTAAGCTTCTCTGATCCAGAGGAAAGCATTGTCAATGGCAAATCACCCACACTTTTCCTAAGGAGAATTTCCCTCCTGGGTATCATTTCCAGTGGCTAATGGACCCATCAATGAAATGTGACATGGACAAAGAATGATATCTCTATGGTCAAAATCCCCCCACAGAACCTGTGAAATGTGAAAAAGTCTGTCCTGAAAAATAACTGGAAGTGATAGTGGGGCCAACCAGTCATCCTGCTCTTGGGTGGATGCAAAGGATTGAAGGGTTGATGGATGAAGGAAACTGCCCCATGAACAGAAAGATGTAATTGACTGATGAGCTGACTTAATAACCACCTTGGAATCTTAAGAATTAAATTCTTAATTGAGCTAGATACTTTTTGTTGTCACAACCCACAAATGAGAAGTGGTGGATAGGAGGTTCTTGCAACACTGAGGAGAGTCCAGTGAAGCTGTTAAACATCTTACAATTCACAGGGCAGTCCCCCAACCTTGAAGAAGAAGGAGAAGGAGGAGAAGAAGAAGGAGGGGAGGAGGAGGAGGAAAGAGAAGAAGAAGAATTATATGAGTGCAAATGTTAGTAATGATGATGTTGATGAGGTTGAGAAATCCCAGACTAGGGGAACAAAGCACTAAGCAGTGTAATTCTCAGCATACTTGGCAGTGAGGAGAGTTAAGAAAGAATATTTGTTGACAAGAAATCAAAGCCCTTCTTCACAAGAATCATGATGTATAAAGGCAATGACATTCTCCTAGAGAGGCAGTCTAAGTAAGCAGCAGAATATAGTTAGATTCTCGCCTTCGGAAGGGAGAGTGAGCATGGCAGAGCAAAGATCGCCAGTGGCTGAGCCTTCTGTGGCTATCAAAATCTGATTTCAGAACGTAGCATTGGTGTTGTTTCCAATCCTGGGACCCTTGGCCTTCGAATTACATCTCTTTCCCCTAATTTTTCTATTTCTGTGGAGCAAGTCCTAGGTCCTCCCCATCTCCATACTCTCCACTGTCATTCAAGTGGCTTACGTGAGGCTCCCATAAATTTTTAAGCGTAAGTTGTCTCATCTGTAACATAGGAATAAGCCAACAACGATAAAAGCGATTCAAAGCGTGGGTTTCTGTAAACCTGAGACTTACTTGGAATAGAGAAACTAGGAATTGCGTCTCAAACCTATCATTTGCTACCTATTTCATTTTGACCTAACTGCTCAACCCTCAATGCTCTCATTTGTAGGATCAATCTCACCTATATCAACAGGGCATTCTGAGGATTTGATGGGAAAAGGAAGAAGAACACTGAGCTTGGGTCCTGTCACACTGCAAATGTGTAATAAATCATAATGTTGGTGGTACTGTTGTTACCACTGATAACCTTCTCTCTGGACAATTTTCTATGCATTCATTGATTAGTTAATTTGTTCATTCATCCATTTATTCTCTTGTTCATTTACTTGACCAACATCTGATAATATCTTGACATGCTCTAGATGTTATAATATACAAGTGCCTCAGAATGTCTCTTTCTTTGCCAAAAATACTTTCTGAAGCTCTATACTTGGAACCAGCAGAAGAGCCAGCCAATGTGGAGAATGAATGAAAGTAACCTGTGCCTACACCTTATCTATTCTCAGATAGCAAATCAAACCTTTTCATCCACACTGGCTTCCTCTTAGCTCTATCTTCCTGTCTTGTCACCTTGGTTGTTCCTTCTGTGGGTTAATTCAGCACACTGTGATGTGCTTTATTGCAAAAAACTTTACCGTGCTAGCTCACATTAACAACCCTATTAAACCTGATTTAGGCAAAAGAAAAAGGCTAGAGAAAGAAAAAGGAAACCTAGTAAAAAGGAAACCTAATGACACTGTGCCTTGGGATAAACAGGCTGTGATGACAGAAAATATGAATTCCTGTCACTCCCCTCACACACTTCTACCTCCACTCCTAATAAAAAAAAATGAGGTAGGCATATTGAATTTTATTGCTGCATAACCAACAAGCACCAACAGTGACATGAAACAATATGCATTATTTCTCACGGGATGGCTCAGCTTCAGCTGCGGGGCTGCTGCTGCCCTACCTTGCGCTGCAGCCTGAGGTGTGTGGTCACTTGGGGCAGCCCTGATTTACATGAGATCACTCTGGGGCCCAGACGGAGTGGGTAAAAGATACTCAGGGAAAACCCTTCTCAGGTAGATGCCATGGGTACAACAGGGTAAGTGGAAATACATCAGGTCTTTCAAGGTCTAGACTTAGAAATGGAACCCTGTCACCTCCCTCCACGCTCCACAGGCCAAAGCAGGTCATAACACCAAGAATAAAGGCAAGCAGAAGGGAAAAATACACCCTCCATTCTCCATTTTTTGGAAAGGGGTGGAAGTGTGCAATGCAAAAAAAAAAAAAAAAAGAGGAGAGAGAGAGAAAGAAAAGGAGAAAAAAAGATGGAAGAAGGGATAAAGAATAGAGGCTGATAAAATGACCTTGAACATAACCTATGAGCTGTGATGACTTGGGGAGGACCAACTGAAATAACTCAACAGGTTAGCCCTGGCCACTATTGATTTGTTTCATTAGATCAACAGGAAATGGCAGGTTAAAGTTTTTAAAAGGGAAGTGCTTCTCCAAATTTTTCTAATCCAAAGACTAATACCTTGTCTTATTGTCGTAGTGATTATTTTTACTGAAAACATTTCTATAAAGTTGAAATAATCATAATCTCTAATTCACAGGATACATACAGGACTAAATAAGACCACGCATAAGCAATTCTTCGCATTGACACATAACAAATTCTGGATAAATATTAGTCAGTAATAACAATGAGGGATTTCCCTGGTGGTCCAGTGGTTAAGACTTCGCCTTCCAATGCAGGGGGTGTGGGTTTGATCCCAGGTCGGGGAGCTAAGATCCCATATGCCTCACGGCCAAAAAACCAAAACATGAAACAGAAGCAATATTGTGACAAATTCAATAAAGACTTTAAAAATGGTCCACATCAAAAAAATCTTAAAAAAAAAAAGATTAACAAAATACAAACATTTATTCAACATACATTTTATAAGCACCTAATATGTATAAGACACAGTGATAGATTGTGCCAGAGATAATGAACTTCTGCCCTCAAAATATATGTTCTAAAATTAGAAGATGGGGTTACGAAGCTCTTACTAGTCATCGGGTTTTTGTTTTTTTTTTTTAATTGGGGTATAGTTGCTTTACAATGTTGTGTTAATTTCTGCTGTACAGTGAAGTGAATCAACTAGATGTATACATATATCCCCTCCCTCTTGGACCTCCTCCTCCGCCCCCCAAATCCCACCCATCTAGGTCACCACAGAGCACCAAGCTGAGCTCCCTGAGCTATACAGCATGTTCCCACTAGCTATCTGTTTTATACATGCTAGTGTATATATATCAATCCCACTCTCCCAATTCATCCCACCCCCCTTCCCCGTCCACCCCCACCCCGTGTCCACACAACCATTCTCTATATCTGCACCTCTATTCCTGCCCTGCAAATAGGTTCATCTGTACCATTTTTCTAGATTCCACATTACAGCACTACTTACAATAGCCAGGACATGGAAGCAACCTAAATGTCCAATGACAGAGGAATGGATAAAGGAAATGTGATACATATATACAATGGAATATTAGTCATAAGAAGGAACAAAATTCGGTCATTTTGTAGTCATCAGTTTTAAATGGCATCTTACTAACCCAACATATGCCATCTATTTTTTTCCCTTATGCCCATTTCAGTGGTCCAATAGTCTGTCATAAAATAACCTTGACTAACAGAGAGAATATGCTGACCTTCCTACAGAGGTGACCGGCAGTAGCAAGGTAAATAGTATTGAATTAGGTGAGTCAGGTATGATGTCCCAGAGGAGGTGACATCTAAGGTAGAGGGGCTTTCACATGCAGGTATCAGTGGGGAAGTACTCTATGCAGAAAAAAAAATCATGGACAAAGTCATAGTGACCTGAAAGAATAGCATGTATTCAGGGCAAGGAGGCCAGTTGGACCAGAGCACAGGAGAGAAGACTGACCCATCCCTCCCACAGTTTAAATAACTAACTCTTTCATACCCTACTTTGTCAGCTCAGACTTCTTCTCTGCAATATGGCCTTGCCTGAGCACACTGCCTAATGTCCCTAGTTAAACTGTATTTTTGTTTTACAGGTGTCATAGCACTTATATTTTCTGAAATTCTCTCATTTGCTTGTCAATGTGTTCATGGTCTGTCTCTACCCTGGTATATGAGCTCCATGAGAACACCTTTGTCTGTATTGCTCTCTCTCAATTCCCAGTGTTCACAACAAAGTTCACAGTAAAAATCTGTTGACATGACAGGTGAATAGGTGAGGGAGGGTTGAAAGTAAAGCTGGAATCAAAAATCAGAGGCTGTACAACACCAAAAGCATGATCCATTAAAGAAATAATTAAGAGGCTGGATTTCATTAATATTAAAAATGTCTGCTCTGCAAAAGACAACATCTAGAGAATGAGAAGAAGAACCATTTTCTCCTTGGTAGGAAATATTTGCAAAATACATATCTGATAAAGGACTTGTATCTAGACTATACACAAAGAACTCTTAAAACTCAAAAATAAGAAAATGAACAACCTGATTAAAAATTGGCAAAAGATCTTAACAGACACTTCACCAAAGGAGATATACATATGGCATTAAGCATATGAAAAGATGCTTCACATAATTTGTCATTAGGGAAATGCAAATTAAAACAACAGTAAGATACTACTACACACCTGTTAGAATGGTCAAAATCCAGGACATTTACAGCACCAAAAGCTGACGAGAATGTGGAGCAATAGGAACCCTCTCATGCACTGCTGGTGGGAATGCAAAATGGTACAGCCACTTTGGAAGACTGTTTGGCAGCTTCTTATAAAATTAAACATTCTCCTACCATATGATCCAGCAGTCGTGCTCCCTGGTATTTACCCAAATGAGTGGAAAACTTATAGCCACACAAAAACTTGGACATGGATATTTATAGCAACTTCATTCATAATTGTCAAAACTTGGAAGCAACCAAGATGCCCTTCAGTAGGTGAATGGATAAATAAACTACAGTACATCCACACAACGGAATATTATTCAGTAATAACAGAAATGAGCTATGACGCCATGAAAAGAAAAGGAGGAAACTTAAATAAGTATTACTAAGTGAAAGAAGCCAATCTGAACAGTCTTCACACTGTGTAATTCCAATTATATCTCTTTCTAGAAAAGAAAAAAAATGAAAATAGTAAAAATACCTGTGGTTGTCAGGGGTTGGAGAAGAGAGATGAATAGGCAGAACACAGAGAATTTTTAGGACAGGGAAACTACATTGCATGATGCCATAATGGTGAATAATGTGATATACATTCGTCAAAACCCATAGAACATACAACACCAAGAGTTAACCCTAATGCAGATTATGAACTTGGGGTGCTAATGAGGTGTCAATGTGGGTTCGTCGTTTGTAATAAATGTGGCACTCCGGTGCGGGATGTTAACAGTGGGGTTGGCTGTGTTTTCGTGGGGCAGGGGTGTAAGGGAACTCTGTACTTTCTGCTCAGTTTTGCTGTGAACCAAAAACTGCTCTAAAATATAGTCTATTTTACAGGGAAAAAAAGTCAGAGGATGCAGGTTCTGGGCTCTATTCACAGAATAATAAAGATCTGGGATACTTTGAAAAGGGAAGTATAATTTTCAAAGCTCTGCTTTTGGAAGGTGTATATGTATGCAAGAGGCAGCGGCCAGGTGTGGATAGTTCTCACGAAGGGAAGGTCATTTTAAGCATCTGAAGAAAGAAGTAAAGTTGATCTACTTTAGTGAATGATCTGTGGGAGCCCAAGTCTTTTCCTCTACCTGATGTCCATACCAAAGAGAACATCAGCTGATTTTTCTGTCTCTCAGTACTGGCTGCAAAGACCCTTGTTTCTTCAGGTAAATTTTTTGAAACTAGAAACTATCTTCCATATGAATCTATGATGGCTATTTTCCCCCAGGCATTGAAAAGAAACCTTGCCAGTAGTTGCTTGATCAGACGATGAAAGCACAGCAACATTCAAAGCTTCTACAGCAAAGTTCAGCTTTTCACATACGTACTTCCCTACTCCAGGCCCCAGCGCACCCTGGGCCAGACGTTGGCAACCTTATCTCCCTTCACATAAATATATTTTTTTCCTACAGGTTCCTTACCAGTCATGTTATTCACTCTTTTATCTTGCATGTTTTTGTACTTGGTAAAAGTTATAATATCGTGTATTTCTCTGCATTTTGATTTTAGAAGGTTTTTAGAGACTGAGCTAATTTGATATGTGTTGTATTAGTACATTTATTTTAACAGTTTTACAGCTTTTCATTTTGTGACTCTATCACAATTTATCACTTTATTTTATCCTCTTTTTAATTTACTTTTAATTTTTTTATTGGAGCATAATTGCTTTACAATGTTGTGTTAGTTTCTGCTGTACAATGAAGTGAATCAGCTATATGTATACATATATCCCCTCCCTCGTGGACCTCCCTCCCCACCCCATCCCACCCATCTAGGTCATCACAGAGCACCAAGCTAAGCTCCCTGTGCTATACAGAAGGTTCCCCCAGCTATCTATTTTACTCATGCTAGTGTATTTATGTCAAACCTAATCTCACAATTCATCCCACCCTCCCCTTCCCGCACTGTGCCCACACGTCCGTTCTCTACGTCTGCCTTTCTATTCTTGCCCTAGAAAACAGGTTCATCTGTACCATTTTTCTAGATTCCACATATATGCGTCAATATACAATATTTGTTTTTCTCTTTCTGACTTACTTCACTCTGTATGACAGACTCTAACTCCATCCACCTCATTACAAATACCTCCATTTCATTTCTTTTTATGGCTGAGCAATATTCCATTGTATATATGTGCCACATCTTCTTTATCCATTCATCTGTCGATGGACACTTAGGTTGCTTCCATATCCTGGCTATTGTAAATAGTGCTGCAATGAACATTGGGGTACATGTGTCTTTTTGAATTATGGTTTTCTCAGAGTATATGCCCAGTAGTGGGATTGCTGGGTCATACAGTAGTTCTATTTTTAGTTTTTTAAGGAACCTCCATACTGTTCTCCACAGTGGCTGTATCAATTTACATTCCCACAAACAGTGCAAGAGGGTTCTCTTTTCTCCACACACTCTCCAGCATTTAGTGTTTGTAGATTTTTTGATGATGGCCATTCTGACCAGTGTGAGGTGATACATCAGGACAGTATGGTACTGGCACAAAAACAGAAATATATCAATGGTACAGGTTAGAAAGCCCAGAGATAAACCTACGCACCTATGGTCACCCAATCTATGACAAAGGAGGCAAGAATATACAGTGGAGAAAAGAGAGCCTCTTCAATAAGTGGTGCTGGGAAAACTGGACAACTATATGTAGAAGAATGAAATTAGAACACTACCAACACCATACACAAAAATAAACTCAAAATGGATTAAAGACCTAAATGTAAGACTGGACACTATAAAACTCTTAGAGGAAAACACAGGAAAAACACTCTTTGACATAAATCACAGCAAGATCTTTTATGACCCACCTCCTAGAGTAATGAAAATAAAAACAAAAATAAGCAAATGGGACCTAATTAAACTTAAAGCTTTTGCACAGCAAAGGAAACCATAAACAAGACGAAAAGACCACCCTCAGAATGGGAGAAAATACTTGCAAATGAAGCAACAAAGGATTAATCTGCAAAGTATACAAACAGTTCATGCAGCTCAATATCAAAAAAACAAACAACCCAATCAAAAACTGGGCAGAAGACCTAAGTAGACATTTCACCAAAAAAGACATACAGATGGCCAAGAGGCACATGAAAAGATGCTCAATATTTATCACTTTTGCTGCTGAGGATCATTTAAGATGTTTTCATTTTTTCCCAACCACGTACAATAATATAAAGGGCATTTAAGTATACATCTTCTTTTGCACATGTGTGAAAATTTCTTCAAGGTATGTACCTAGCATAGAATTGCTGGGTTAAAAAGTCTATAAATAATACAATTTATTAAATAGTGTCTATTGCCCCCCAAAAGAATGTACCAACTCCCACTCCCACACTATATGAAGTTTCCAAATTTGCCATATTCTTACCCAGCCCTTTGGAGTTACTTGACTTTAGATTTATGTGAGAATCATTCAGTATGGGATAATACCTTACTATTGTTTTAGTTTGCATTTCCCTGATGACATGTCAGATTGAGCATGTTCTCATGTACGTATTGGTCATCTGTCTTTTATCTTTTATGAATGACATTTTCATAAATTTTGCTCATTTTTTTCAGTGGGTTATCTTGTTTCATTTCAATTTGTAGACGATCTCTATAAATTTTGCATACTTATCTTTCATCAGTTTTATGCATAAATATCATCTCAAAATATTTTGCTTGCCTTTTACCCTATGATACCTTAGATGAACAGATGTTTTCCATTGACTGAGTCAAACTTATCCACTTTCTCCTTTATGGTGTGTCTTTTTTTCATGTCATTTAAAAAGGAAATTCCTTGCAAATTTAAGATTATAAACATAATGTTTTACATTTTATTCTCAATGTTTAAAATATTACCTTGCACAATTGATCTTTCATCCATCAGACTTTAATTTTGCATAATCTCTTGTTTTTCTTCTTATGGACCCTCCACTAAAGGACCCTCCCACCTTTATTCCTTCACTAAATCCTAATTTGTTATAAAAAGCTTATTTCGCACTTTCCTTATGAAGCCATCTATGAACACTCAAACCTTTGCTAACTTCTCCTTCCCTAGACTGCTAAAACATGTCTCTGATATTGTAACTAATTTTATCTGAATACTGGGAATACGAATGTAAATAGATACTTACAATATCCAGAAAGGTAACATAAATAAGTGAAATGGGTGAGAATAAATATAATGAAGGGAGAATGCTGGAGATTGTGGTGGACATGGCCTACCTAACGGATGAAGCACCTACACAAGTCTGGCCAATTAATTCCATGGGAACTATGAACCCAGAGTTGCCAGATCTTCTGATTTTTGTTTTTAAACAAAACCAGGAACTTAGATTTTTGTATAAAATCTCTTGATATTTAAAGTTAATAACAATTTGAAATGTTTCAGTGAATAACATGCAGATCTGTGACGTGTGGTCTAATGCTGTGTTTCTCAACCTTTTTGTCATTATCACCTCTCTAAGGGGCCTTAGGTATTTTTTTGTCCTAATCACTTACCCATGGAATTAAATACTAAGGAATATGATTTTATCAGATAAGGTTGAGATCTGAAGGAAGGGTCACAAATCATTGTAATATCTAAGAATTTTATGCCCCCCAAGAACCAACTCTTTCCTTGTTAAGAATGATGTGATGGTTTCTAATCATTCATAACATCTAATCATTATATTTCCCTCAATTAATCATACGCTTGTTGAGAACAGGAACTCTTACTCTGTATTCAGAGTCTAATACAGCGTCAAACACTTGATACATCCTCAATAATTATGGAATAACAGGGAATTTCATAATCACATTCAGATTCTGATAAGAGAATTCAGAGGAAATTCTAAAATATAATCAAGGTGGTTTCCCACTTATTGAGCACTTTTCATTCCAGCCAGATACAGACCCTGAGAAAATGGCAAACAGGCAAAACCTCTTCCTGAAATCAAGGTCACACCTCCGGTTCTTGAGACTAGGATGCAATCCCCTCCAAGAGATTATTTTGTTTGTTTGTTTTGTTTTTTGGCCATACCACGTGGTATACGGGATCCCAGTTCCCAGACCTGGGATTGAAACCGTGCCCCCTGCAGTAGAAGCAGGGAGTCTTAAACACTGGACCGCCAGGGAAGCCCCTCCCCTTCAAGAGATTATTGAGATGTCACTGGCCCGAACGCCAGGGAGATCAGTTTCATAGTCCTCAAAGCAGCAACACAGGAGCACGGAGAGAAGGAGAGAGGCCTCATTGTCTTCTAGGGGGATCCATGCTCTTTGTAATGATGTTTAAGGCACGGCCATTGCCCTTTCAGTTCAGTCATATTTCCTAAACTTCAATCTCTTTACCTAGTCTAGTTCATATATAGTTCATAGAATGGTCCAAAGGCTCATTTCTCTGGTGAAATCAGCCCTGGAACAGGCCTCAGAATACTAGATTCAAGTCTTGTGTGTGCCCCTGGGAGCTTGATGTAAAGTACTTAACCACCCTGATCTTCAGTTTTCTCATATGCAAAGTCAGAATAGCCATAAGATGGACCCCGAACTCAGTGTTTGCAGAGGCCATGCCGCACAATTGCCAAGAGCACCGACTCTGAGTCCATCAGACATGAATTTGACTTCCAAACAAGCAACTTAGTGGTGGATGACCTCGAAAATATTACACAGCCTTTCTTGGCATTAATTTTGACAATTATAAAATGTTTATAATAATAATTCTTATTTGCTTGGTTGCTCTGAAGATCAAATGAGATCACACTGAACAGTTCTGATATGATCAAATGAGTTAGTAAGTACAAAAGAACTTATTATAAAAGGCCACAGAGACATTACATTACTTATTAATTCTCATTATTACAAGCTGTTTGTTAAGCTTTCTGGAACTATGTCAGCATCCAAACCTGAGTTTACTTGTTTCTCTAATTTTCAGGTTCCCATGAAAGGAATATTTTCGGTAAAATCTCCTTTTCCAGCAAAATATGTCTAATTCTCTCTTTGGAGGCTATAATTCCAATCATATCTTCCACATGATCCACCTGGGCAAGGGGCCAGGGATTTTGCAAGTGAGCTCAGCAAAAGCCCATCCACCAAGAGGCAGCAAATAACATGTCAATGGCACTTCAAGAACCCAAACAAACACAGGCAAGTAAAAAAGACCCAAAAACTACTAAAGGAGAATTTCTGAATATGTGTTTCTCCTCTTATATCTTTGTTTGCTGGGTGTCTATGTACATCTCAGTGGATTCTCTTTCTTAATTTTTCAACAGCTTTATTGAGACATAATTTACAAACCATGAGGTTTACCCTGTGATTTTTCTTGATCTTTTTTTGAGTATCTCTGATGGTCTTTCTCTGTGTATGGGACTAAGTTTATACATACATCCTCATGAATGCATCCAAAATATGTATGTGGTTGTATATGTTTGTGTCTCTGTGTACCAATACTTAAGTCTGTATGAACCTGTGTCTGTGGATTTCTTTCCTATGGGATCTTAGTGCCTGTTTATACCTGAACATATATATCTATGAGCCTGTTTGTGAGGTTTTAGGAATGAGTCTGGATGCCTGAGTGTGCCTATGCCGTGCAGGTTGCTAAACATGCCAGTGTTTGTCTCTGTGCCTGGTCTATGCCGTGTGTTTGTGTGAGTCCATATCAGTTTTAAGCATTTGTATGAGTATTTATGTTACAAAACAGAAGGTGGAAGAACTTTAATTTGGTCCATTAATGTTACTAAATTGTTCAAACAGGCATGGTAGGAAACACAGGCCAACGGTTTTAAATTCTGATATTTTTAACACTGAGATCTATACCCTATTCTTCAAATAGAATTTGAGAGGATCTGAATGACCAGTGATTGGTCCTAGGTAGGGCCCTAGTCATAAGAACTTGTAAAGGTTCCCCTGGTGATTCTAACGTGCAACCAGGGTTTAGAACCTCTATACGGTAAAGTAGTTAGGTCTTTGCCATTCTTCGGGAAATCTGCAACCTGCTTTTCTTAAATTTGACATTAATTATGTCACAGCGCGGTGGGGGGGGGGGGTAGGTTAATTTGAGTTCTTTATTGGATGTGACAAATAATGTATCCTCCCCTTTCCTGTGGAGCAAGGAAGTGCCCCAAGAGACTGGAGTCTGTGCAATAATAGCCCCTAAATTAACCTATGAAAACAGCTGAGGAGGAGTTCCCCTCCTGCTCAATCCTGCTCCTATTCCAGGAGATACTTGTCTTCTTTTATGAGTTCATCTGTCTAATTAGACACATGTAGTGCTGTGCTGATTTCCATATAAATTCTCCAGACCCAATGAAAGTATCTGTCAAACCCAAAGAGAATTTATTAGTATAATAGACAGTATCTTATTTTTTAAAAATTGCATGTTCTGCAACATTCCTTCTATGAAGAGAGTCAGGAAAAAGAAAATGCAAAGAGTGGTGTAAATTAGAGATCTAAAATTAAAAGAGAGGGAGAATCCAAGAAGAGGGAAGGAAAAAAAGCTCATGGAGAGCTTTTTCAGGTCCTAAGAATCTGAATTTTGGCAT
The DNA here is from genome assembly GCF_949987535.1 of Balaenoptera acutorostrata. Classification (NCBI taxonomy): domain Eukaryota; kingdom Metazoa; phylum Chordata; class Mammalia; order Artiodactyla; family Balaenopteridae; genus Balaenoptera; species Balaenoptera acutorostrata. The sequence continues at coordinate 22,090,891 of NC_080079.1, read as the reverse complement.
TCATAGTCATGAATAGAGGTACGTAGCAGACTTTCATTCACTGAGGCTAGAGAAAAGTTGGATTCCCTACTATTCTCACCATTCACTATTGCAACTAGAAGTTTACATGACACACAGTAAGTGTTCAATAACCATTTGAAGAATAAATACACAACAGGTCTGGGTTTAACAATCTGATAGATCTGAATAGGCTACCTAGAAGTCCCCTCTTCAACAGAATGGAAAGCAAATAATCAGTAAGAACACTCCCTTTAGGTCTCTAAATTTCTCACAAGGGAAATATTATGTGAAGTAAAGTATTCCTTAAAAAAACCCCAAAACATAATAGGATAAAGGCATAATAGGATAAGGAATAAACACTGACTCATGGAATATGAGTTAGTGTTTATTCTTATAAAAGGCAAATAATGTGGGAAAAATACCTTAATACCACACTCTATCTGAAAATTTCAGTCATATTTTAAATACTACTTTATGGCTCCTAACTCAGTTAAAAGTGGTTGGATGGGTAAAAATAATAGCTAAATTTTACTGAATCTCCATTATGTACAAGCATCATGATCTACACAGAAGGCCTTATTTCATATTCTCATTTACTTCAGTAGGTCAGTTTAGTATATCATAATTTCACACAGGTGAGAAAATTTAAGTCTCAAGAGGTTAAATTACTTGCCTAAGCTCACAGGACTAGCAGGAGGGAATCTAGAATTCTAAATCAGGTCATTGACTACAGAACCCATATGATTAACTACTACACTATTTGATTTAACTTTTCTTGATCACAGCAGTACCAGGTACCAACCATTCTCACAACCACTGACGTCTTGACTGACAGTACAGTTACTGTACATGGTAAAGGAGCTTGAATGGGAACTACTTTGAATGTATATGATTCACGTTCCTTAAATACTATATCCTAAGACAATTAAGTACAGCACAAGGCATACATTGTCTCCATAAGTTTGGGGATACCTCATTGTGGAAGGTATGATATTGCTTTGTTCGGCAATTTTTGAGATAGAAAAGACGGCTGTCCCATAGAATTCTACAGTAATCCTTGCGACTATTCAGTTCTATTTCTATCATTTTGTAGTTGAGGAACCTGGTGCCCATAGACATGGAGAAATTTTTCCAGTACGAAAACTGGATGAGTGGTAAAACCAGGATGAGAATTCAATTCTGTCAACACCCTAGCTACAGATCTTTTGATGATTTCTGATGCTTAATCCTCTTAAAACATTTCAGAGGTGGGAAGACAGATTTATAGACCTTACTGGTCTCTGACTAAACAGCCCCGAGAGAGTTTCAAAATAAATTCTTAATAGAAAGATCAATTTTTTTCTCAAAATGGGAACCAAGAAGGATTCTTTCCTATTCTCCAGACCCTGGCATTTATAACGCAGGGGAAATAGTTACAAGCATCATGCGATTCTTTCTCTTAGAATGAATCCTTTGGGATGGCCCCCGCCATTATTTTGGCCTCTGACTTAGAGTGATAGACTCCTGGAATATTGGGAGGGATATTTACCCTTATACCCTAACAGCATCAAGTCTCTGCATCACAGTCCTCAAGAAAAGTCAAAACAAAAAAGCAAACAAAAAGATTTTTCTAATTGTGGTTTCTCCAAAGCTTCCCAGAAACAACCAAAACCTAAGGATTTTCATGCAGTATTATGCAGTCTTTTAAATTAGGCCATCATTAGAAATTAGTACTGCAATTTGCTAAATTGATTCTATTTTCTATTCAATCCAGCTTTTTTTCTGACCAATATTCTGTTATCTCTCACAGTCAACAGTTTCCCCCCATTTGACACTGCTTTTAGTTATTTCACTTTAAAATGGAATGAGCTTCAACTTATTGATGAGAAATCCCCTTTGGAAAGAAAAAATAGGATCTTAAGACAAAGGAGATGAGAGACAGCAAGTTTTAGGTTAAAACAGCATGTTTTAGTAGGTGCTAATCTGAAAGTGGCTATTAGATAAATAATATCAACATCTTGCTCCTGAGAAGGAAAGACAAAGGAACAGTAAAGTGAAAATGAGGAAACAGAGGTAACATCGAAAAGGGGAAATATTTCTCAAAAACTCTTCTACTCTGAACTTAGCACTCTGAGATATAGTTCATTTCTATGTAGTCTTTTATCCACAACTACATTGTCAGGATTCAAAGAGACTTGAAGGTCTTTTATTCAAAGAGACTTGAAGGCCCTTTATTCCAAATCTTACTCTTTGGGGAGTCCCCCTGGTGGCCTAGTGGTTAGGATTCTGGGCTTTCACTGCAAGGCCGGGATTCAATCCCTGGCCGGGGAACTGAGATCCCACAAGCTGCACAGAGCGGCCAAAAATAAATAAATAAATGGAAAAAAATTACTCATTGTCTCCAACGTATTCTACCAAGTAGTTGTTTAGCTTGTGTTTAAATAACTGCTGGAATGTTAAATGTATGGCCTTGCTCATTAGTTCACTCCTTCTTTGAATGTCCTTATGATGCTTCTTCTGCAGAAACAAACATTTAAGTGGGATTCTCAACTATTTAAACAAATATGAAACATTGTCATTTTCACTAGTAACCAGAGATTTGCAAATTAAAACAGCAAGATGTCATTTTATAAAGGGTAAATTAGCAAAACATATTTCTCGATGATGATAACCTATGCAGGTTCACAACTTTTCTTGATTCTATCAGAGAGCGGGGATTGTAAGGCAACTAACTGGTAAAAGAAATATATATATATGATATATTATATCTATATGTTTTTAATATGATATGAGATATACTATAATATATATTATATATATACGAGATACCTTCAAGGAAAGACAAGATGCAAACATTAGCTTAGGTGGAACAGACACAAGTGGATGCTGGTAATGAGAGTTTAACTGGAAAGTTGGTGCAGGACAAGTGTGAATGGATGAGAAAGTGTAAAGCCCTTGGGGATGAGTGAAACTAGAGAAGTCAGAGCGTTCTTTGGGTTTCTCTATAGTAATCCCAACAGGTGCTCACACAAAGGCTGTAGAGTCCTAAGAAAATGTCCCTTGTGGTACACAGAGACCTGGGAGAGAAAAGAGCAACCACTACTAGTGAGGCACACAGCTCCACTTGTTCACTACTCACCTATCTTTTCTGCTGAACAAACCCTTTATCTGAGTTAGAAGATGTAGTGTGTTGTATGGTGCACCACTCCCCCAAATATATGTCCATACTCTGATCCCTAGTCCTTCTGAGGATTACTTTATATTGCAAAGATGTGATTAAGGATTTTGAGACGAGGAATTTATCTTGGATTATCTGGGTGAGCCCTAAATGCAATAACATATATTCTTACAAGGTAGACACACAGAAAAGAGGACATATGAAGGAGAGGGTGATATGAACATAGAGGCTGAGATGTGACCACAAGCCCAGAAATGCCAGGGCAGTCCCAGAAATTGGAAGAGGAAAGAAATGGATTCTTCCCATAGAGGCCCTGGAGGGAGCATGGCTTTTCAGACTTCTAGCATCCAAAACTGTGAGCGATTAAATTCATGTTATTTCAAGCCACCACCGTCTGTGACAACTGTCACAGCATCCTCAGGTTACTAACACAAAAGGGGAACACCAATACCCTAAGGACAATAGTGAAATCCTACTGCAGCTGGAGGAAGGAAAAAGAAAAAAAGCTCCCCCTGGAGGAGGGGCAGGCTTAGGTGCTGGGCCCAGAACTATAGCCAAGGAGCATCAGGAGCACTGGAAAGACCGCAAACCCAGTGCCATGCCATCAGTTTAGACGGAGGCTTAATCAGAATAACAGTCCATGCGCCACACATGCCTCTCGTTGCTGAGATAACAAGCATCAAATAACAAGAAACAGGGAAATAATGCTGGACATGGGTAGGAGAGGGGCAAGAGTGGGGGAAAAGATACTTTGTAAGGTAGATTACAAAAACTCAGCAAGGGACAGGCATTGAGAAAAGCTATCTGGCAAATGCACCTCTATTTTAGACACAAAGTTTTGCTAGAGGAATTTGAAGCCTACGGCACACTGAGGATAACCATACCAACAACAAACTTCAAAGCAGCCCAACTCCCATTTAGAATCACTCAAACCTCACTCTAAAGTTCTAGCAGAAGAAATGTTTTGCCCATTTAGCTAGTTACCTAGAGTAAAACTAGTTTCTACTGTGTTTCCCAAGACATTCACCTTTCTACAAAAAATTATGAGACATACAAAGAAAAAGCAAACACAACACACTTCCAAACGGCAAAGCAATCATTGTTACCAGACTGTGATATAACGTAGACGCTGGAACCATTCAGCAGGAGATTCAAAATAATTATAATTAATATGCGAAAGGCTCTAAAAAGCTAGACGGCATGTAAGATCAGAAGGGTAGTTTCAGCAGAGATGGAAACCATAAGAAAGACTCAAATGTAAATACTTCAAGTGAAAAACACAACCACTAAGATGAGGACTGTCTTTGAGAGGTTCCTCAGGAGACTCAACAATGTGAAAGAAAGAATCACTGACTGTGAACGCATATCAACTGTAATTACTCAGAAATAGAAAAAGAAAAGTTAAGAAATAAAAGTTTAAAAAAACCAGTGCATCTGAAAGTTGTATGACGGTATCAAATGCTCTAACATATGAGTAATTAGAATCCCAGATGAAGAAGAGAGGTCCGATGGTGACAGAATATTTGAAGAAGCAATGGCCAAGAATTTTCTAAAATTAAATGCAGATCTAAAAAGCTAAGAGAGCACCAAGAAGGGTAAATTCTCCACTGCCCCCCGCCCCCACACACATATACACATACACACATGCCCCTAGGCACATCTCATTCAAATTGCTTAAAACCAAAGACAAACAAAGTATCTTGAAGGTAGGCAAGAGAAGTCATTACAAGAGGCCACAGTTAAAAATTATTGGAGACCTCTTGTCCAAAATCATGTAACCAGGAAGACAATGGGATGGTTTCCTTAAAGTGCTATAATAGAATTAGATAAATACAACTGTCAACCCAGAATTCTATAAAGAGCAAAGGAAAAATAAACACTGCTTCAGAAAACTGAAAAACAGAAATTGAGGGTATTCTTTTCCAGAAGACATATGCTACATGAAATATTAGAGGGAATTCTTCAGAGAGGAGCAATATGATAGTGGTTGGAAACTTAGGTCCACACTATGAAATCACCAGCATTGGAAATGGAATAAATGAAAGTCACAAAAAACTCATTTTTCTTTTAATTGCTCTAAAAGATAACTGGTCGTTTAACACAAATACAGTAATAATGCATTTTACGTTTGTAACATATGCAAATGTAACATTTAATGGCACCAAGGATGGAAGGCAGGACTTGGAAAAATATTGTAACAAGTTCTTTAGACTACACATGAAGTGGCATATTATTATTTGAAGGTTAATTCAGATTGTTTAGAAACGTTAAAGGAAATTTTCAGGCGTGAAGAATATGTGTATTTAAAGAACATGCAAAATAAATGACAGAAATAAAACAAGATGAGAAGACTTGAGACTATACAGTTGTATGGTTCTTAAACTACATATTAAAACTGTATAATATTATTGCAAGGTATTATTTAATTGAATAGAGATATATTATAAAATCTTAGTGAAACCATTATAAAATTTTTAAAACGTTTTAATGATAAGCCAATAGAGGAAATAAAGCAATATCATAAATATGTTCAGATAATTCAAGAGAAGGCAGAAGAAAGAATAAAACAAATAAAAGCAAATGGAACACATACATGAACAATATGGCAGATTTTAGTTAATTTTTTTGATAATCATATTAATATAAATGGTCTAAACACAGCATTTAAAAGGGAGAAATCATCAAATTGGATAGAAAAGCAAGACTACATGTATACTGTCTACAAGAACCCCATTTTAAATATGAAAAAATATGTTTACAAATTATATTTTTTACAAAGAACTTGTATCCAAAATATAAAACAAAATGTCAAACTCAAATTAAGGCAAACAGCACAATAAGACACGGAAAAACATCTAAACATATTTTGCCAAAGATGATATAAGAATGGTAAATAAGCATATAGTGATATGCTCAACATGACTAATCATTACAGAAACACAAATGGAAACCACCATAAGTGACAATTATAAACCTAGCAGAATGGAAAAAAAAAAAAAAAAGACAATATAAAGCAATATAAAGTGCTGGGGAAAAAAATGAATCAACTGGAACTCTCATTAATCACTGGTGGAATACAAAATAATACAGTGACTTTGGAGAAAAAAATAGCAGTTTCGTATAAAGTTAAAATATAAACCTACCATAACAGTAATTCCACTCTCACGCATTTACCCAAGAGAAAATGTATGTTCATACCCATACACACACACACACACACACACACACACACACACACACACACACACAGGTGTATGTGAATGTTTCTTGCAGCTTTATTCAAAATTGTTACATTCTCAAAGCGACCCAGATATACTATAAATGGTGAACTACTGTGGTATACACATACATTGAAATACTAGCCATAAAAATAGCAAACTAGATAGATAGATAGATAGATAGATAGATAGATAGATAGATAGAGACAGAGAGAGAGAAGATAAGCAAGCAAACACACAATAGATATATAATAACATGAATAAATCTTAAAAATATTTTGCCAAGTGAAAGAAGCCATAACCAATAGACTACACAACATATGATTTAGTTTGCAATAGTAGAAATCACACAGCTAGAACACAGAACAATAGTGGCCAGGAGTGTGGATGCAGTGGGTTACTGACTAGAAAAGAGTAGCACAAGGGGCTTTTAGCGGTGACAGAATTGTTCTATGGGATATCGTGGTGGTAAGTACATAACTTCAGACATTTTTCTTTTCCATGATAAAGAATTGTATACCATAAAGAATGAGTATTACCATGTGGAAAATTTTTTCTTAATATACCAGGATATGCAGGGAACTCAAGAAAGAGTGAGGACTGTGACAAATGATTCTGTGTTGCCAAAGAATCATCTCACCCCTCTGAAGGGGATGAGAAAGAAAGGAGCTGACCTAAACAACTTTGCAAACCTTGTTTTGACTGGAGAGTGTTAAGACTTAAGATAATGAAAACTCACAAAAACTGTACTCTGCTTGGTAAATTTGTTTAAGAGTTAGCAATTCTGTATGTATTCAATGAGAGTTAGTTCTCACTGTCAGAGAAATAAGCTAAAAATAAGAAAACAGTAAAGACTAGAATAAATAAACCCTGTGTTGGTAGACTGGAATCAGAAATTATTAAAAACTACTTTAAAAAAATATATATATATATAAATAGATGTAGAGATAATTATATATGTGTGCATTCGTGTGAGTTTAGTAGCTGTGACACCATATTAGTAATGAGAACACCTAACAGCTGGACTTTAGTTTCTAAACACCACGCTCCAACCAAACAACATTCTTGAAGAGGTGGTTCTTTTCAGGACTGAGGCAGGCAAAATATAAAACGACTCATGAATATCTTTCAGAGGGAGGGAGGACTCTGAACAACTTAGCTGAACAATCCTATTTGAAACAGTCCAAGGAAATTCAAAACTTAAACCAATAATAATTCCTTTTTAAAGTAAATGATGACCCTAATTTATTAGTTGCATTGTACAGTAGATGCTTTGTATTTTTCCTTTATATTTCTTTCTTTTATTAAAAAATTATAGGTCCTACTCTGGTGGCTTGGAGGAACATGGGTAAATTTCTTAGGGGCCTTTGGCTTGCATGGCCATCATCCAAGAAAAGCAAAGAGAAGTCAAAACTATTTTTCTAATGTATACAACATTAGAAAAAGTTATCACCTTTCCTGGTCATGGTTCAGACATTCAAAGAAAGGTCCTTGCTGTCTTTGAACACTTACAATATGAAGAACAGAGGCTGCATAAAGAAAATGAGATAAAGTAGCTTACATCCGGGAATACCAATAACTTAAATATACATATTGGGTATTTTAAGCTGCTTAAGAAATAGACAGGTCTACTGTAAAGACATTCATGATTTACAACAGTGTGGAGATGAGCACCTCCATAGTCGGGCAGTAGCTCAGTAATGACCTTAAGAGACCATTTTTCCCACCTATCCTGCCCTGTTATCTTCATCCTTATTGTCCTCGCCTCACCTTCACAAGGAGGCTGAGCACATTCAATGTAAGTACAAGTGCAAAGCTCTTGTACCTGCGAACTCTGTCTCCTTCAGAATGCTCAACCTTTACTAACAGTGTACCCATTCTGTGTCATTGACCATAAATGAGTTACCTGGCCATGCTTAGTGGCAAGAGAAGCTGTAAAAGGGGCAACAGAATTATTACAATTAACACTGCACTGCTACCCCCATCCCTAGCAAAAAAAAAAAAAAAAAAAGCTATTAGGAAGAAGCCCTATTAGGTAGAAGAATTACAGGGTAGGCAACAAGTAAGAGTATATTCCAAGGCTTTTTTTTTTTTAATTTTTTAGGCTTAATCCCTTGATCCATCTAGTATTCTCTCCGACAAAGACACCAAGTTGCAAATTATAGCCCTGTGATGAGCCTTCATAATATCATTCTTTAAAGGTTAGTTATGTGCCTTATCCTACTCATTAGGCTGAAACAATCCATATGAACGCAAGCCATCTAAATCAGCTTTCTCAAATGTCCTCCCCTGAAGATTAGCTCTAAAACAAGGACCAAGAGTAAAAAGATTCCTGTTGTCAAATACATTGGAGATTTTTAACGCACAGTTTTATGTAAAATATTCTGGCAAGTGCTAAAGTTAAATATGTTGAATACAATGTTTCTCAAATCACAAACGTACTTTTGCAACAAATACAACCATTCTTTAGAGTTAATTTGGACAATATTGATAAGCTTTCTCTCATAAGCTTGGAAGGCTAACCCTTACTTTCTACAGACAAAAATTTTCTACAGAGGATTTTTCAATGAATCCACTGATATTTCAGCTCATTGCTAACAGTGCTGCTTGTCAAAATTGTTTGTTTTTCCTTATTTTTTTCAGTTCAAGCAATTGGATCAAGTTGGATTGAGTAAGTCTTATTATTCTTTAGTTAACGAGTCTCTGACAGAACCAGATAGGTTTTAGCAAGTCAACTGAAATTTTAAAATATGACATCTTGAATTATAATATGGGAAAATAAGCACTATGTGATGAAATTTGAGACTGTGAAAAAGTGGAAATAGATAATATGTGCTATAATTACTAAAATAAAAATTCCATTTAACTCACTTTAAATATGACTGTTAAAACTACTGGCTGTGAGAAAAGTCAAAGACAAGACCTGGCAGCATTTTACCATGAATTCCAACTGCAAGAAAAACACATACACCTGAGTTTTGCAGTTCAGATTTATTTATTAAAACACACACAAACTAGACACACACACACACACACACACACACAAAGTTTTCCTTGCTTTTCCTCTTTCCCCCTGATGGGTGTTACCCTCAACCTCATCTTGGATGCTGTAGGCTAAGTGGAGATCACACACAGCAATGGAAACTTTGGTGACTGGGAGAGATCCAGCGAACACAGGTCAGAAGTGGAAATCCTGCAGAGAATTTAATGGAATACTCCTCTGAAAGCACCCAACTTTCATGTCGATTTCTACTCCACCAGAATGTCCACATCAATCCTATCGTTCCCTCTAATCTTATATTATCAAATGTACCCTCAGAGCATCAAAATCTTCTTGGAATCCCTGCCATATTCCAGGTCCTCCCCATCTGTCTCTTCCATAAGCCTCCCTCCTCTCTCCCCACCCTGCCCTCCTAGCCCTTGCCTCAGGGAAGTTAAAGAATTCATTCAAGGATGTCCCTGCTGTTAAGTAGAAAGGCTCAGATTTAAACAAAGGTTTGTGTGACTGTCTGACTCCAAAGTCTATCCTTGATCTTACTTTCCTCAAACAGGAATAATTCTCTGATGCTGCTCTCCTAGTAGGAGGTGGAGTTGCAGATCCTGGTCCAAATAGTCTAAATGCAGCGTCCACACTCTTAATGGCTTCGTTTCTGGGGCCTGCAGAGAGCACACTGGGGTTGGTGGTCAGACTGTTTAGTAAAATCCGCTTGCATTCACATATCCTAGAATCACGGAAGTGTTGGTGAAGCAAAGGGAGGGATATTGTGGAGAAGATGTGAAGAAGAAAACAAAATTCTGGGCACCTCACAGTAACGTCTTTATAGATGTCAACTAGTGCCTTTATTGGCAGTTTCAAACCAACATTTTGGACATTCCCCAAGCAGGTGGTTACTATACAGTGAGATTCAAAACCCAATCAAATTTACGAGGCAGCTTACACATTGACGTCACTGTGACATGTTTGTGTGAAAAAGGAATCATGAAAACAGCTCCATTTTTTTTTAATTCAAAGTTTAAAAAAAATTTATTCTGTTAAATTAGTTACAAAAGCTAAACACACAGAAGAGAAATAGTTATGCCAAATGAGATTGATTTGAAACTTGATAGCCCTCTGATTACTGGTGATGTTCTGCTCATCTGGCCGTCTAGGTAGCTGTTTCATTTCTCTCTCACTGCTCCATTTGTATGCTATGGGTAGACATTACTCAGGTTCAAAACATCTACCACTGAATACACATTGTTAATGTTTTCCCATATTTGGTTTGCATGAGTGAGAAATACATTGTTGTTGAGTTAAGCCTCATATGTTACATCAGAATAACCTAGCCCATGCTGACTGATACACATGTGAATTCACCTGAATAAGCTCTCAAAGTGTATTTGGAGGATTGAAGAATATTAACATTGCAAACAGCTCCATTTATTTCTGGCAAAGGTTAGATTTTTAACAAGTACCAGCTATATTATGGAAGGCACAAGATGCTAGGAGATCCTTCTTCAAAAGAAATTCCAATTCCTTTCCTGACTAGAGTGACTAAGCTACTCCACTGGGCATAGCCCCAGGTCAAATATATTTTAAATCACAATCTATACAGATCATTTTCATCCGTATGCACTCTCTAGAATTGTTAGCTATTACATTTTCAGATTAAAAAACAACTAAAATGAGGATTTAAACAATTTACTTAGAAATAACATTTTGAATTTGGTACTGTCACTGCCATTGGATTTAGCTATCTCATGGGAAAGCGACCTAACAGAAAATTCATATAATACTTCTAAGTTCTCATCATTCCTCCAGCACCATCTCAATTAATCCTTATCATAAAACTCAATGCATCAATTCATTAACCTTTAGAAGCATTAGAGTGTCCCAAGGATATTTTTAAATTAAAAAAAAGAACAACTGATTAAACCAATTTTCTCAGTGGTGAATTGTAGCTCAGTATTCTAAATGCACTGTTTCCTGCCTACTTTTCTCCAAAGACTCCTCATTCTGCATAGCCCAGCTCACAAGATCTCTTCCACTTTCTGGAAGGAATCCCTTGCCCCTCTAAACTCCCATAGTCCTTTGCTTATTCTTGTCCTCTGGCAGTTATAATTTGCCTTGCTTTAGAGATCCTTATTCTAACATACTACAAATTCTACGAAAACATATTAAAGTTTGTTCACCTCCGTGGCTCCACCATATCTAGAAAGAGCCTAATTATATTGAAAATATAATTTATTGAAATATAATTATATTGAAATAGGAGTAATTCAATATAACCTTACTAAATGAGACTATGTTCAAAACTAAGTATTATGATAGCCAGCATCATTTAGGTGATTAAACACCACCTAAACAGTCTGAATCATAGAAAAACAGAATAATGACAACACAATCTTTAATATCAGGTGGCCTTAGATTCCATATCTGACAATTACTAACAAAAGGACCATGGGAAACAGTTTAGGTTTTATAAATCTTGGGTTTTCCATCTGTAAAATGGATGACATTAGTGCAACATAGTTCTTAGAGTTGTTATTAATAAATATAATGCTTACTATATAATAAAAGACCAACACATGTTCAGTTAAGTAAATCAGGGCAACCTCTCTGCCCACACTCCCACCCAACTTTCTCTCTCTGAATCTCTCTCTCTGCCTGGGTCAAGAAAACCTAAGGCAGTGGTTTTCAAGATGTGGACTCTGGATCAGCAGCATTGGCATCACCTAACAGCTTGTTAGAGACCTTCAGATCCCATACCAACCAGCTAAATCACAAACTCTGGAGGTAGGCTCAGCAATCTGTTTAAAAATTCTTCTGGGTGATTCTGATGAACACTAACATTTGAGAAGCCACCCTCAAATCTCAGTGGCTTAAAAGACTCCTTCTTCTCTCACAGTACATGCATTAACTGGTAGCTCTGTTCCAAATCAACCTCAATGGGAGGACCAAGATGCAGGGCCTTCTCCAGCACACATGTTACTTCCATTTCCATTTCATTGGGCAAAGCAAGTCGAATGGCCACACCTGATTTCTAGTGCAATCCTAGAACATGCCCTGAAGAAGAGGGAAAATAATATATCTGGACAGCCCCAGGGACAACCACAGTTACTTTCACCTTTTTGGTTTCTTCCCACGGTGAAAACGGAGCTCCTGGTTAAGTCAAATGCCGACACTTGACCTTTGCCTCAAAGAAGGAAGGAGGTTACCCACCTCCACTCATGTGGAAACTTGACTGAGATATTCTGCCGAAAGCATTTAAAAGGGGCATTTTACCCAACTGTCAGAAAGAAACTAAAGTATTGGGTTAACTTTTTCTCAAGCTTAAATCTTTCTTTCATAAGTATTTAATCCTCAAAGCTTGTTTCATCTTGCTAATATTGGATCTAATATAAGATGATATCTGATACAGCTGGAAATGCTTTATATTTTTATCAATATTCCAGTTTTCAGTGCATCCGTAGAGGCCAATGTAACCTCCAGGAACTCAACCTCTGCCAGATGAAGATATGTGAGCATCACCCATGTTCACTCAAATGTTCAGCACCTCTCAATCCTCAGCAGGCAGGCCTTCTCATTAGCTCTCCACACCCACTCACCAAGTCACCGAGCCATTGCATACGCTGTGCAAGCTGTGTACGGTAGAACATTAACAGTCTAAAGGGTACCAGCACATCACCAACATCAGGTATTTGTATATTTATTAAGAATCATTCACACAGCTGGCAGTAAGATGTCTATTTTTCTTTAACAAATCAGTTTATTCCGCCAAAGAGAAGCAAACTGTCTTGTCTTGAGAAAAAGGATGAGTTTGTTTTTTTTTAACAGCACAAAGGCTGCTTAAGGGTTAGAGATGACCTGTGTACTATTTCATCCAAGTTTCTGCTTGATACATTGTCATGTGCCTAATGTGTTTCACAACCTACCTATATTCTTATAAAGCTACTTATAGAAATTGAGCTTTTGCAAATTGAATTTCTCTTACAAAGGGAGACTCAAAATATGCAGTATAACTATAATAGTTTAAAGCTGAGTCCTCTAGTAATACTAACAATTAACACACTGACATACCCTTGGTAGATCTTCTTGAACCAACCTGTTTGGATACACACACACACACACACGCACACGCAAATGTATAGTAAGTGAGGGTATTCTGTTTCAGCTCATTGAGCTCTATAGCAAATTTTGCAAGATAATAGAAAATAAGAGAATTATCAATAATTATTTAGAGTGAAGTCCCTAAATGAGAGGTTTCAGGTCAGTTAGGTAAAAGTTCTGGGAAATAATTTTTTTTTTCAAATTTTGTAAACAGCCTTCCCAAGTCCTGACTCTGTTTCTGCACTACTTTGTGATCACATTTGGGTAAATGGCTTAGCAGTCAACATGTGAATTCTTAAGCCGACCACATTCTTAAAAGCATATATAGGAGTGCGAGATTCATGATGAGAATTACATTCAGTCTAGCATGAAAAGTACACGTGTGTGTTGATGTAATTAATAGAAGTGATGTGTTAGGCAGACGCATTGCCAGGCCCTGAGAACACAGCACTTTTTGTTCCCAGTCAATATTGCTGAAGTGTGGTCCCAGCTTCCTTCCTGGACCACGACCACTTCTACTGAACTTTTCCCAAGGTCACTAACAGCTCAGCCTAAAACAAAAGCTTGAGTGTCAAATAATCTGAAAATACACTGATCACCTCTTGAGTAAATCCTGGTGCCTGTGAATGAGCCTCTCTGAGGGTAAATCAGACAAGATATTTGAGGGAATAGTCTGCTTTGAGTCTCCTTGGAGACAAAAATTTGAAAGAATGAAGGAATTCGGTCCTTAATTCAGGACCTTAATTGCAAAAAACACAAGCAGAACTTTGAAAACTGAAGCCAGAGTCCTTCAAAACTGTTAGTTCTTCTTTACACTGATTTAATTTACCAAATTTTACTTTTAGTATGTTCAGGACTTTTCTGCTGCACCAAGCAAGCATTTAAATCAACCCTTCCTACTGCCAGCAAAAGTCAGCAGAGGAGGAAAGAACGTAGAGGATAAATATAGCTTACCTCTTCCTACAGACTGGATGTATTCCTTGTAAAAGTTGTGACACACATGGTTCTGGCCTGGAACACTTTAATGCAACCCCTAACTAAAGACTCATACTCCAGACATACAAAAATAATTACAAAATGACTCAGATCTCTTCATGTACTTTTTTTTTCTGTTTCTTTTTTTTTTTTTTCACTGTGGTAAGAACATTTAACATGAGCTCTACCTGCCTAATCAGTTTTCATTTGTACCATACAGTACTGTTGACTACAGGTACCATGTTGTACAGCAGAGCTCTAGAACTGATTCATCTTATATGAGTGAAATTTTATGCCTGTGGATTAATAACGCCTCATTTCCAGAAAATGTAAATCAAAACCACAATGAGATTTCACCTCACACTCGTCAGGATGTCTCTCATCAAAAACAAACAAACAAACAAAAGATAGTAACTGCTGGTGAAGATGTGGAGAAATTAGAACCCTTGTACCCTGTTGGTGAAAATGCAAATTGGTAGAGCCACTATGGAAAACAGTATGGAGGTTTTTAAAAATTAGAAATAGAATTACCGTATGATCCATCAATCCACTTTCGGGTATTTGTTCAAAAGAATTGAAATCATGGACTTAAAGAGATATGAGCAACCCAGTGTTCACTGCAGCACTATTCACAATAGTCTAGACCTGGAAACAACCGAAACATCCATCCATCAACAGATGAATGGATAATGAAAATGTGATACACACACACACGAGTGTATTCATATACTTTTAAAACACCTACTACAGTAACCTTTCCTCTGTCTTCCTTAAAACCCCTTTAAAAAGCTCCCAGCCCTAGAAAACTAAATATTGTGGGAAAAAACACTTTTTTTTTTTTGACTTTACCTCTATTGTCCTCCTCCCCTTGTCCTTTGTAACAGACACTTCCATGAAGCATGGGCAAGAAAAAACACTGAGAAGCACAACATCTCCTTTAAAGTTCATGGGGAAATGGGAAAGAGAATTCCGGAAATCTCACTTAATCATTTCTATCCAGCACATTAAATTAAAATGTAATACTTGACCCATATTTTTTAAGAGCCACATTTTCAACTGCCCTTAGGTCCAATTACAGATTACCTGTAAGCTTAACATCCACATACTTTGAAAATTCTTTCTTTCTTTCTTTTTAACTTCTACTTTCTTTTAAGTAGTGTCTAGGACTTAGCAGTCATTACCCAAATTTAGTGCTGACCTACCAAAAAAGACACATGAGTTTGAACTTAGGGAATATAAAAGAAAAGGAGGGTATGGGTTTTCTTTTTTGTCAAAGTGCTGACAGTTGTTTAAAGAACACTATTGGATCATTTATTTTAATAGCTTTCCATTTCCTGTTTCAGTTTGTAATACCTATGGGACATAGGAAATAAGTGCTATTCTAGACAAGTTTCTTTTGGTAAACATTGATCCACTTGCTCTTATTCTGATTGGAGCTGAAATAAACTTCTCCTTCCCTATATTTATTCCCCATTATTTCAGATGGATATCCTGAGCCGACCTAAAGTTGTTGGTCACAAAATCCTTTCAGCACAATCACTGTCAGACCCTTGGGCATTTTACAGTAGTTTCCTATTTCAGAAAAGAGTAAAAAAAGAAGAGCTCATCTTGCTTTCTTTTGCATGGAAAACAAACAACAAACCTATTTTAAGAAAAAGGAAAACTTTTGAGGAAATGACATAATTATTTGTTAAAGTGTACCGATCAGTTTTCTGGTAGATCTCCTTTCACATCATGGGCAAGTGACTTCATTTCACCAGACCAGCTCCTACAACTATATAATGGAATTAACAGTAGTATAGTCTTCAGAGCTTATTGTGAGGATTCACTAAGACAATGCTTAACAAACATAAGACCTAGGCAAAGTCATATTAACTTAGTACCTATGGACTCAGCTCAGACCATGGTACTAGAAAAGAAGGAATACCATAAGAATATATGTGTGTGTGCATATACACACACACACACATATACACACATACCTTCGGACGAGTGGTATACTGTCTTGGAAATGCATAAAAACTAGTCCAGAGTCCACATCCACTGTTGGCTCTAATGGGAAATATTCTCTAAAGGGAAAATATTACTGCCAAGCATATTCTTAGAGCTGCTTTAAAAAACACATATTCAGCAACATGTCCTGGCAGAAATAAAGGCAAGAATGAGGATAGGCTATTTCTAGATAAAAATATATGAAATGTATGCAGAGAAGAAAAATCAAGCCTATACAAATTTCCTGCTTCTCCCACAATTGTTGACGCCTACATACCAAGAGTTTTTTCTTTCTTTTTGTTTTAATATTTTAATTATGGAATATTACAGAGTTATCCAGAAAAGAAGAGAATAATGATGAACTTCTATGTACCTTAACTCATCCTCAACAATTATCAGCTCATTTATTTTAATCTATACTCTTTACTCACTCCCACTCCCAACCACACCACTCTTTTCTACTCCTATGCAGTAATGAAGTGATGGGGACTGGGCTGTGTTGCAAACAAATCTTTTTGTTCTTGTTTTTTTAAAAAAAAGCCAAACAACTGGACTCTAAGGGCAGTATATTTTCCCCTTAGAGAAGTGGGAGGTGCAGGGCATGAGAAGGATCAGAAATCCCCAAGGGAAGGAGGGTCTCCTTAGTTATTAACATAAAATAATGTTATTCTTTTAAAATAACATTAAAACATTTAAAATAATGTTATTTTAATCCACAGGCCTCCAGGAGATTACAAGTCTCCTCTCTGTTCGTTTGGGACCCTAGAACAAAAGGAAGCCAGGGAAACAGACTCACGGGGAACAATGTGTGGCATCCACCAACACCTTCTGGAGCCACAGTGGTAGAAAAGGCTGTGTTGAGATCAATTCGGCAGCATCTTCTGCTCTCCTGGAGGTAGCTTCTCATCTTCTGCTCGTACTCTTTAGCCTAAGGCGCAGCACACCATAGGCCTGAGAACCCCCAAGGGTCTTGTTTGAACATGAGACCTTATCAGTGTTAAGGCATAATTTCTGAACAACTGGATGCTTCCTTGCCCATCACCTTCAGCAGACTTCTATGACTCCATTCAGACATCTATGACTATGAAAAAGCCCAATAGTCTCAAGTGGTGTGGGTAATGATTTCTTTCTTTTTTTTTTATATCTGTCTCTTTACTAAGAAAAATTATGAGGTGAAATTTCATGACCCTCTTTTTCAGGACTTTGCACAAAAACTTCAAGAGAAGATATTTAAAAAATGAGGCTGAGTATGTCTAGATCCCAGCAACGAATAGTGTATTAAGTATCTACGGCTGCATAACAAATTTCCCCCTAGCGAGCAGCATGAACAAACAGTGAGTAATTTTCTCAAAGTTTCTATGGAACAAGAATCTAGATGTAGTTTATCTGGGACCCTCTGGTTCAAGATCTTTCCTAAGTCTGCAGTCCAGCTGCGGGCTGGGGCTATGGTCATCTTAAGGTTCACCAGGGGCAGGTCCCCTTCCAATCTCACTCATATGGTCGTTGTGAGCATTAAGTTCCTCACAGGCTATAAGACTAAGGACCTTAGTTCCTCACTGAGGAACCACCACAGACAGCTATGAAAAGAATCCTGGTGATTGGTTTTATTAATTTTTTTTTTTGCCTTTCATGTTTGATACAGTGAAACCCATATATTTATTGTAAAATTAAACTTAAAATCGTTCTGCCTGGAGAAAATGCAAACCCTCAAAGTGCCCCAGTGCTACCCTGATATCCGTCACCTAGCCAATCCTCTACTTACCCATCACATCTCCTTCTTCTGGGAACATATCTTTGTCTCTCCACATTAGGCTCGTTGTCTCTGTGATTCAATCTCATGTCACCCTGTACGTCTACATGGCATTGATCCCCCATAATTGATAACTATCTAATGTCCCTACCTCACTGTGCCAAGTACTCTGTTAAGCAGCACATATACTTAACCCATGCACATTCCCCCAAACCTCAGGAGACGTGTGTCATGATATTTATGCTACAAATGGGGGAACTGAGCCCAGAAAGGTTAAGTGGACTTAACCTCACTCTAGGTTATTACATGGAAATGTGGGGACTCACACTCCACTCCCTGACTCCAAAGTTTAAATTCCACCAATAATTCATCTCTTTTCTTTGCCTTTATTCATCTTATCTCTAACACACATGGGATAAGGAAAAAAAAAAAAAAACATTTGGCACAAAATCTTAACTTTCAGCAAAGTTTTAGCTAATACTCCTACCAGATCACAGAGAGTGGGTCTCAGCCAGCAACACGCCCTGCCTGCCCTGCTGAGGTAAGAACGCAGGACTAGGACTCATGAATAGAGCAGTGTGTTGAGCCAAAAGGTAACATTTTATGTGGTCCTTTCTTGGGTTGTAACTGCACTCCCTTTAATGCCCTTTCGTTTCTCACTCTCAGAAGTGTGGGGTGAGAAAGAGATTAATTATAGTGAGCCCATGCCGCTGCCCGCTGACAGAATGTTTCTCATAAACTGCAGGCTAGGGATAGATGTTCCTATAACAAAATGAAATGATAGGCCATCCCCCGTCTGGAAAAGACTGAGAATAAGCATTACTCTACTTGGGTTGAGAGGTGCTCAGACTATTTAAAGGGCATTTCCTTTTCGTATCAGTTGCCACATCCCTTGAAATGACAAGATTGTCTCACTGTTGTCCTAACACACCTGTTTAGGTGTGTGTATGGATGCACACATGCACACATTCCAGACATAAACATCACATATATGTGGACTCAGACACATGCATTCACACACATACTTGGGGGTACGTACATAAACACACACACACACACACACAGCAAACTCTAGAGAGAAGAAATCAAGCTGGCTCTGAGTCTGACAGACTGCTCCTCAGATTCTAGTTCCATCATGCATTATCTGTAAAATTTAAATGTTTCTTTCCTCTCTGAGATTCAGTTTTCTACAATCTATAAATTAGGTATAATACCATCTCTTTAATGGGATTGTTATAAAAATTGCATTTAAGGATACAATGCGTGCAGATGTAACTTAGCATAGGGCCTGATGCACAGTGAGCACTGACGGAATGCTCTGCAGATCATGTACATTCCTAGGATCCAAATTAGGCAAGAGCCGTCTTGGTTATTATACACAGTAGTCTGTGTATAATCCAAAGAGGAAAGAATTGAGACAGGTTTTGTAATGGAAGGATCTGAGGTTTTCTTTGGATCCTTTTAAGTTTTTTTGCAGTGAAGGAAAGAGAAAAGGAGAAATTAAAAGAAAGAAAGGAAAAAGACAGACTCTTTAGAAGATGCAACAAAGGATTCATAATCATTGACTTAACCAAGAGTAATTAAGGAAAAAAAAAAAGGAGGGGGAAGGGTGGAGAAAGAGCATTAAGCTAAGCATCAAAATGACCTGGAATCTGGTCCAGGCTCTACCACTGGCTGACCTGTGACCTTACTCAAGCCACATCCATCCCTGGGCTCCATATTAAATAAAAATTCCAACACTCGATGGGATGCTTTATAACCCCTTTCAACCCTGATGGTCTATGATTTTGGTTCTACTCCTACGAAAGAATGGAGATATCCAATGTTTTATTAAACAAGAACCAAAACAAGTAAACAAATACAAGTCTAATAATAATGAATGTAAATGAATACACACCATTATCAGGCAATTCTAATAATAAAACATGGACTTATTCCACCTAGTACAGTCCAAACACAGTTCTCAAAACTCCACAGTTAATTATTAAGAAGATAGGCTGCAAATTCATGGAAGGAAGGAAGGAAGGAAGGAAGGAAAGGAGGAGGGAAGGCCAGGAGGAAGGAAGAAAAGAAAGAAGGAAAGACATAAGGAAGTTCAGGGAGGGAAGGAGAAAAATTAGATGTGATCTTTAAGGAAGTTCAGGGAGGGAAGGAGAAAAATTAGATGTGATCTTTAGGAGCCAGCATGAATTATACTCTTAAAATGAAAAGTTATGTTCTCTTTCTTTGCCACCCAATACTGTGCAACCACATGATTTTGAAATGCACCCAACAGGGAAGGAAGAAGAGCCAAGGAGGGAAATGAACTATGTATTCTTACATTAGCATTTCAAAATAATACGCTGTTGCTGTTATAATTTTATAAAATAGAACAAAAATCCATTATAGAAATTATTGGTTGTTCAGTCTGATGGTGACTCTTTATAAAATAATAGTCTCCTTGGAAGAACATCAATGACAGTTAAGGACACTATTTGATATATGTACACATTTGACAGATGCCATCAATTGTTCAATGGGTCAACCTAAATATTCGTATCTAGAATTCTGCCAGAAATATTTTTACTTGGATCCTTCTAGTACAACATTTTTTACAGACTTAGATAAATACACAAAAGAATCATTTATCTCATTTACAGATAATATAAAACTTAGGTGACATGCCCTAGCTATTGAATAACAATCAAGAAAAAAAATTTTTTGATCAGTAATTCCAATTCCAGCATTTTATCCTAAAATAAAAATTAAGTAAATGTCATTGGAATATAGGCTACCCAAAATAGAATAGCATTTCATAAAATATTTTTTATTATTTAATAAGCCCTGCATGAGTAATTTTAGATAATTATGATACATCCATACGATGAAACATTTAATAATCACTTTTAGAAGAAAATGTACTGATACCCCAAATGATGATACTGTATTGATAACTCTGTGTGTGTATGGGGGTACCTACAGAAGAATATTACAGTATAATAACATTAAAAAGGCCAAATTGCTTTTTTAAACTTGCAAGAACATATACTGAAAAGTTAAGAGTAATTATGTTTGGAGAGTGAGATTATGCCTAATATATTCCGCTATCTCCCTCCTTTACATTTGTTTATGTGTGTATATAAAATTTTTAAAGACTTCTCATGATTTGGAAATAAAAGTTTTATCACTGACTGTAAGTGACCTTATGTGTGGCTGAACTAGGATAAAAGGGCAAAGATCAGAGGGAAGAAACTTTCATCTCAACAAGATAAAGAGCTTTCCAAGTATAAGACCATCCAACAAAGGGGTGTAGTACCTTATGAGGCAGGAAGTTCCAAATTGGAGGCTAAATCATCATTAGAGAATATAGTAGAAGATACTCCATCAGGTAAGAGATTGACCCAGGTGGTGTCTCATGTTACAATTTTAATAGTTCTCACTAGTAATTAGAGGAACTCAGAAAAGACAATCTAGCATTTCCGAGCCATCGGTTAAGACAAACTACACGTAGTGGGGGGTCCCACACATCCAACTCTGATCATTAGAGAATGACTCTTGAAGCTTCAGAATATGAAGAAACAGCATTTTGCCAAGGCACACATTTGAAATGTGGATTCAAAGTGATTAGTATTAGATACTGAGTGTATCTGACTATCCAACAGGAATATTGCATTGTTTAAAATTTAGTTTGCTTATCTTCTATTTACTATGTTTCTGAAATAAGAACGTGCTCTACCCTGGTGGTATTTTTGAACTTTGGGATTCTTCAAAATGTTGGTATTAATTCTTCAGAAAAATTAAATCCTAGTGACAAATGATAAGAAGGATGGAGAGTGCTAGATTCTACCAACACAGTGAGACCTGCTGATAAAGGACCTTGGACGCCTCTCTCTTCCTCCTTTCTACACTCTTCAGAGTTATGTGCCTGCACTGTGTTATCTGTCACTGAGGATACTATAGGGAAAGAATTATCCTTGTGTTCAAGGAGACTTTAATGTTCTTGGGGAAAAGCACTCGATTTGCTCAAATAAAGCAGGTGCAGAAATGAAAGTTAATGACAATGCTTTAAAGTTTCATGACACCTTGACATATGTGGGTTAATCTGAAAATATTCAAGTGATATTTTGTTTTACAATAATTCTTTGCATTGTGTAGAGCAGAGCTTTGTATGCCCATTTTGCAGATTAAATAGTTCACTTTATACCTGTTATTGGCTGAACTGTGTCTCCCCAAAATTCGTATGTTGAAGCCCTAACCCCCAATGCGATGGTATTTGAGATGGGGCCTTTGAGAGATAGTAATTAGGTTTAGATGAGGTTATGAGGGTGGGGCATTCTTGATACAATTAGTGCCCTTATAGGAAGATACCAGAGAACTGCTCTCATTCTCTCTTTCTGCTGCATGATGACACAGTGAGAAGATGATTGTCTGCAAGCCAGAAAGAGAGCCCTCACCAGAACCTAACCATGGTGGCATCCTGATCTTGGATTTCTCAGCTTCCAGAACTATGAGAAATAAATTTATGTTATTTAAGCCACCCAGGCTATGGTATTTGTTATGGCAGCCTGAGCAGACTCAATGTGAATTCTTATGGTAAAGGCAATGGGCATATAAACAGTTCAGGGAGGAAAACTTTCACGTGAACTGGTCCAGAGGGTTTTAAGAGAGATTGAATGATTTGAGGAGTACAGATGGGGTGAGCAATCCAGATGATAAATTACATGAGAACAAGGACTGTAACTGTCTTGTTTATTGTTATATCTTTAACATGAAAAAAGTCCAGCAATAGGAGGTACATTAAGTTGCTCAGTAAATGCTGAATGAAGGAAAAGATGGATGAATAATATAGACTGACAGCATATGGTCCTGCAGTCCCAGGCCCATACTATACCCTCTAGCCTTAAATGTCAAAGAGCCTGGAACAGCTCACTACAGCACTTTATACAAGGAAGCTGGAATTCCTCCCACTAGAGGGAGGAGGGAAGGGGCATTTATTCTTTTTGTAAACATTTATCCAACTCCCACGGTGAGGCAGATGCTGGCCGGGGTGCCTGCTGCTCCTATTCTGGTCTATGCCCTCCTCCTTATTCTCTTGGATCACTGTAATGGCCTCTTGGTATCTCCCTTTCCATTTAGTCCTCCAGGTCAGGAGATGCGAGAGAGAACAAGGCCAACCAATCACACTTTCCCCCTAGAGTTTATCAGGCTCCCTCTGTTGGGATTTGACACATCAGCACTCCTTTCCTCTCCATTTGCACATGGAGAATTTGAAATGTGACCAGAGTGCATGCAGATTGGTTGTAGGAAATTTTATTTCCTTTCCCACTGAAGCCAGAATTAGAAGTGCCAGAGTTGAAGGTAATTTCACAATACAAAACTATCATTTGTTTTAGATAATGAACCAGAGGCTCAGATAGATCAAACAGCTTGCCTAAAGCCATGCTGCTAGTTTTTGGCAGCTTCTTTGTTCTCATCTTGAACTGGTTTCATCTTCTCCTTTTAGAGAGTGAAGAGCCCAGTGTTAGAATGATGAGGAGTCCACAATCTGTCCATAATCAGCCCTCGATCAGAGTCATATGTCTTCTCCCAAATGGACTCCAATGAATAATAAAATGAAAATGTTTGGGGGTGGAGGGAGTTAGTTGAAACTACCTTGTTCTTTGCGCCCAAGAGTAAAAAAAATCCTGACCACTGGTGATAAGCTAGAGAAACACTGAATCAAAGACAATGTGATCCTGAAGAAAGTTTTTCAGTCAATTTTATGCCGCCAACTACTTCTGTTGGAAGCTCAACTGTACATACTACCTGCAGCATTCAAATTGTGTAAGTAAAACACATATCAACAACGAAGATATGCTGGGGGTGAAGCTGTAGGATGAGACAATACTATGGCTGTAGGATGACAAGACCTCTTTACTTATCTGCAGGAGACTATGGGGCTTTTTAATGGAAGAGATAATTATGCTTCCAGTAATAAAGCTGGGGCTTCAGGCAGAGGAGGAGGGTGAAGAAGGGTATGGACAGTAAGAGGAGAAAGAGGTAGTAGGATCTGAGATTCTGACTTCAGGAGGGGTTATCAGTAAGGAACAAGGTGAGAACACTTTGTTCTCAGTCAATGTAAAGTTTTAATCTTTTAATACAACACACCTGATAACAGGACATTATTTTCTTTTGATTGTGTAGAAACTTTAACATTTTACCCCAAAGGGTTCCACAGTTATGATCCTGTCTCATTTTCAACTCAACCTCCTTATATTAGGCAGCTATTTTTATTTCCTCTAGAAAGGGAAGACAATGCATAAAGAGTTGTACTGTGACTTGCCTGAGGTCACAGTAAATTGATGACAAATCTGGGATTGATCTCAGACTCTGAGTCCCAGGCTTCTGCCCCTCTCTCTAGGTCAGTCCTGTATCCTTTGATGGAGAGACCCAACCCTGAATATTGCACCATGAGGTGGATTTGAAGGAGAGCATCTTGCTCTGTAGCATCAGATTCAAAATCTCACAGTTTCCTCAAATATGCTCTGGGTAGAGACCAACTGGGGACTAGTTTCGACCTTACTGAACTTTCAGTTCAGTAAATACCTTATGAGAACTCACTAAATGCGAGAAAGATTTTGTATTTCTCTCATTTTACTTTTTCAAAAAAGAGTTTGGCCCTGCAAATTAAGCCAGTTATTTTGTAAAATGCCCTTCAATAGCTAAGTTTGTCTTAGCTCTCCTCATGATTAGACCCAGTTTATGCATTTTTTTATAAGAATGCCAGAAAACAGATGTTGTGTGCTTTCAGGGCATCATATCAGATGATATACTGATGTCATTTTGTCCCAATATTGGTTATGTTAGCTTTGATAATATGATTAAGATGGTGTCCAGTTTTCTTCACTATGAAGTCACCCTTTTCCTCTTTGTGATAAGCAGGTAATTTGGGGAAAATAATTTGAGATTACGTAGATATCCAACAACGACATAGTAGAAGCAACAACATAGTCGTCCTAAATGACATTTTCAAACATTTTGATGTAGATATGGGAATATTTTTTTAAAGTTCTCCACATGATTATAATGTATTGCAAACTACTATCCTAGAAGTATTGACTTGGGAAAATGTCAGTGTAGGGAGAAGAATTTATGCAGACTATTATTACACTAAAAAGAAAGAAAGAATGAAACATTTGCCAATCTAGTAATGTGTATGAGCATAGAAAAAATAGACATGGAAAAATATGAAATATGGGAATTTGATAAATTTGATAAAGCTGGCTAGTAATAGGTAAAGAAGTGTTCAATAGACTATTCCCTATTGTTTCTTGTATGCTTATAATATCTCATAATAATATTTCAAATAATATTTAAAATCTATATAAATACATAAAACCTTAACACAGTGTGCTTTCCAGAATTAAAAATGAAAAATAATCATCATTTAAAAATTTACACCTTTGTATAGTTTCCATTTGTTTCAAAATATGTGTAATCTTTCTGCAAAACGCTGAATTCAATAGTCTTTTTTTAAATATAATAACCTAAGTCTCATATATGCACAGTTAGCCTGTGAACCACCAGTCAAGATACTTTTTCTCATTCTTATCTGGCTTCCTTATCCTGAAGCAACCCTAGGAAGCTTCTTACCTTTTTGAGCTACTCCTAGTTGGTTTTAATATAATGTCTCGTAGTTGGTTGGGTTATGATGGAAGGAATACAGGAAGCGGGCTCAACATGCAACTCTCCAGGCCTAAAGGGACACTTTCTCACAGCCCAGGAATGAGTCCTGCTTTAGAGACCATCTCCATGCTTGGCGCTTATCCCACTGAGATGTCTCCTTTACCTTTTTTCACATTGCAGTACTTAAATACTGCAGAAATAATTACTTAAACCTAGAGAAGATTATGAGAAATCAATGAAAAGATTAAAAGGGAGGATTGGGCCCAGGGACAGACACCTGAAACATATCTCCAGAGTCCTTGTCATGCTACCGAGAGGGAACAAATAGACTAGATCACAATTAAATACATGCAATTATATAAAAATAATTATCAGGCCCCATCAAACAAATAACAAAACAAATTTAAATTAGTAAAAAGAGTTGGACAAGACTGTGAAATACTTGTGCACTCAGCCAGTGCTGGCAGCAAAATAAATTTTTTCCATCTTTCAAAAGGGCAATACTCTGAACAGGCAACATGAGCCATAAAAATGATACACACTTTGACCTAGTGATCTCAGTGCTGGGAATTTATCCTAATGAAAAAATAACAGTAAAGCAAACAAAGATAGCAAAACTAGATAACAACAGGAGTTTGTAAAGTAAATTTCAGTGTGTCGGCTCTCTAGACCATTATACAATCATAACAGATAAGCTTTCCGAAGCCCAAGTCGATTCTCAGAGAAGTTTATATGAAATCATAGCAGGGAGAGAGTCCTTAGAAATAGCCAAGTTCACCATACTCTAAGATGCTCAGTATCAATTTTAGAGCTTGCTAACGCAGATCTTAAGGCCTGAATCTCAATTGCTCATTCAGGCCATGCCAGAGCCCAGGCTTGGTTCCCATGCTTGGCTCTCCCAGGCCAGCTCTCTGCCATCTCATTATTAAATTGGGTTTCTGAGTTATCAGCAGATATAATGTTATTGTCCTTCCAGAAGCCTAACTAAGGGGACTCTTATAGTCTCCTGTGGTGCTAACCAGGAGGAATTCAAAAGAATAATACAGAACATGAGTTTACTGCTGGGAGAATCAAGCTCTGGTAAAATCCAGTCACTTTTCCCCTGCCAGATGCCCAGCTTGTCAAAATGTCTAATAGAGAAAGGGGGTGTCAAAAAAAAAATTGCACTAGACAGAGTTTAACAGGCAAGGGAGACTTTATTCAAGACTACTGCAAAAGAGGAGACAGAATGAGCTCAACTCTGCTGAAATAAAAGGCAGGAGAGTTTTTAAGTACCTGGTGAGCTATTGGAAAATAGTGGAGGGCATTAGGGAGGAATTTGCTCAATGTGATTAGACCAGCTCTGTTTCCTAACTGGTGCTTATCAAAGTCAGCCTCCTACCCTTCCACAGAGACTGTGAAATTAGGCTGCTATCTTTCTTGATAATTAAAGGAATAGCTCCTATCCTTGAGAAAGACATTCCTGGGTTATAAAACTGGCAAGTGCTAGGAGGATTTACATCTCAAAGGGGCAGAAAAAGTATTTATAATTTCAAGTTTTCTAAAGTAAATGCTCCAAGAAAATGGAAGTCGGGGGACTATGTTCAAAAGCAAACTTGTGTGAAGATTAGTCAAGCTGAAGGGAATATTAAGGCAATCTGGTCAGGAGAGAACATCCATGAGAAGGCAGCTGGCTGGGATCATGTTTGTTTGGGAATCATATCTTTCTGGACTGCCTTGTATCAATAATGGTACCATACTGTCATCAATTTTATTATTTTATTCTAATGGCTGGGTAGATGCAATGTATTTTTGCATGGTCAGCTCCTTATCAATTACATCTGGGACAGGTCACACGAAAGCAGATTCCGGGAAGCCAACTGGACAACAGATTTGTGTGCCAGAAATTTACTGGCAAGTGTTCTTCTCAGGATCCAACTCTGTGGGGGGAGTGAAGAAAGCAGGGTTGGGCAGAAGGAGAAGTACAAATGTGTTGCAATCTCAGTGAAAGTCTCAGTCAACCCTGTGGGGAGTTTTAGAGCTAAGAAGGCCGGTATGGTTGTCTTTTATTAGGATGAGGTGCTCAGGTCTCTGAATGCTTACTTGATGATTCATTACATGTAAACTCCCTCAATGGCCCCCTGGAAGGAAACATGACCTTGGGTGAAGCAGTTCTCTTCAGCTGAAGGCAGTCACTAAAGGGGGAAACTCAACTTCAAGGTGACTATACAACTTAATATATCCCATTCAGATTCTCCTGATCACAATTATAAATTATGCTTCACAATTTTTACATGTATCATCACCTGAAACTGTCATGTTTATTTGTATAATTGTTTATGTCTCTCCCTCCATCTAGAATATAAACTCCATGAAGACAGAGACCTTGTCTGTTTTACTTAACCTTGTGTTCACAACACATATGTAGCATATTTCATGGATTATAGTAAATAGTAATATCAATATTTGCTGAATAAATCAATAAATGGATGTGTCAAGTGCTTTCTGTGTATTAACAATTAGAAAGTTCTATGAAAGATTTTCGACCCTATCCATAGATGACCCATTTTTTAAAAGCCTTGGTCTTGAAGAAGTCCAGCTCCTGAAGCTGGTCTTCTCTGTATCTTAGTTTAGGGCATTCCTCTCCATTAGGGTACAGATTTTTGTGCATTCTTTTCTCTATGGCACTTACAAAAATGCCTGGCATTTAGTTGATGTTTGGTATTATTTAATAGATAAATGAATAAATGAGATAATAAATAGATCAATCTTAATCTTTCCTCTTGGAGCCATATGAAATTAATCTGACACTCCTCTATGTAACTTCCATTTAGTCCTTGAAACTTCTGGTCTGCTCCTACTTAATCTTTCTAAGACAGTATCTCTGAGGTTTTCTCATCATTGCTCAGATGACTAGTTTCTAAACTCCTTCAACATCCTGGCCTACATCTCTGGACTAAAATCAAGGTACTCCAGAGGCTTACTCAAGTTTTATTGGTTCATATTTCCCTCCACAACTATGACAGAAGAACCCTGAGAGCAGAGACTGTGTCCCATTCTTTTCTCTAAATCCCCACACTACCCAGTACAGCACTTCACAACATTGCATGTAGTAGATGCTAAATAATATTTTCAAATGAAGCTATTAGCCACTTTTAATATGGCAAGTTGACAAAGTCAAGTCTAACTAAGCTGATTAATGACTAAACATCTTTCCCTTTGCTTTTCTCTTTCATTCGTTTTCTCTCTCTCTCTTTCTCTCTCTCTCTCTCTCACCTGTGGAACTTACCCTATGGAAATGCTCCCCCCTCCCACAATCTAATTGAGGTTTTCCAATAATTATAATAGTTGTCAGAAGACACACCATGCCTTAGATTCTAACAGTAAGCACTTTCTTAAAACCAAGATGATTCTTTGCTCATAAATCTTTCAATTTGTATAGTAAGTGATAAAATCCATAAGAGAAAATTAGAAGCATCATTGGACAAAGTTAGAGAATATGGGAGCAAGAGCATGAATTTATTGCAAATAAGGTAAAAATAAAACAGAAGAACATAGACTGAAGAAAGTTTGAATCTACAGCTTAATTACTAATACTCTGCATATTTCATGCAAATGGCCTCATTCCAACAACTCTGGAAATAATTTGCACAATTCATTAGTCCATAGAAATCTACCATCTACCAGCTGTGCATGTCCCATAATTACCACTAAAACTTTTTCTCCCTAGTCCCTATTTGTCTGTATATTAGTTCACACTGTATTAGAAACAGTCTTTAGTACCAGGCACCCAGTGGTAGGTAAGATAGACAAAGCTCTGAATCCTTGGGATTTCATTCTAGCATTGAAGATAGATATTAATCACAAAATTATACAATTGATTAAATACAGTGATGATGCATCTTTCTGGTTAGTCTCAGACAGCAAATGATTATTAGTTTTCCCATTTTATAGATAAAGATACTGACCCTAAGAATGTAACAAATAATGTTTATAATATCACCTAAAATGCATTGATCTTTATGATATGGCAGACTCTTATGTACACTATTTCAGTTACCCTCATGGCCATCCCATTAAGATGATGAAGCTCAGAGAGGTTAGGAGACATTTCGAAGGTCACACAGCCAGTACTTAGGAGAGGTAGAATTTAATCTCCTGCCAGATCCTGTGTTCTGAACTTCAAGCTGTACTGAAGACTTCTGGACAAACTGAAGCTTAGGGTGGTGGAATGATGGGCCCAGGATCATATGTCTGGTAAGTAAAAGAAGATGTAACCCAGCATATCTGACTCCAAGGATCATATGCTTGGTAAGTAAAAGAAGATATAACCCAGCTATATGACTCCAAGGTACCACTAAACATGAAGGATTGAGTTCCTCAGTGTTCTAAGTTGGGGCCTGAGCATATCTTGATTGGGACCTAAAATTCTCCAATACAGAGCCCACCTTGTCCCTCAGGCAGTAGAAGAAATAGACATCCTGCACCCTTCTCAGTCACTCCTACCCACCAGGATAACTGTCCCTCTCTTTTCTGACAATACTTTTGCCTTTCTTCTTTCTATTCTCTCCAGAAAACTCCCCTTCTTTGAAGAGCCTTCACACATTTTACTACAAGGTTTATGAGCTCTCCCTGCTCTGCATCCCCTCAGCACTGATCAACTCCATGTGCACTTCTTTAATCTGCACCTGTTTATGTGCTGCTCTGAGAATGTTCTTAAGTCATTTTCATGTATGTGCACTCTTTCTCCTCAATTCAGATTTACGTTTTTGCAAGGCAGGATTAGAGCCCTTTATGGTTTTTGCAGTAACCTCCACAGAAGGTTCAGTTCCTGCAAACAGTGGGGTTAATTAAATCAAGCCACCTTCACCTACTTCCCTGGACATACTGATGCAAACTGATCTTGTGGGGAAAAATAATTGTCTTCAGACAGAACACAAAGCAGAAAATGTTGCACCTATTGGAAAGAGGCAGATAATACCTCAGAGGAGTACATGGGATGGAGAGAATCCTTCCATTTTAGGGGTAGAGGACACATCAGGGCAGTCAGAATGAAGATGACATCTGAGTTGAACTTCAAAGGATGGTAGTAATTGGGTATTTACAGAGGGGAGAATACTGAGATGGATGGAACAATGGAAACAATGTCCCCAATGAGGTAACTGCAGTCAGACATGAGGAGGAGAGAAAGAGTCCTTTAGGGTGGGCCACTGGGTGCAGCAATGTATGCAAAGGAGAAATAATGTTTGAAAGATAAGTAGGGTCTAGATAGGAGAGAGTTTGAATAGCAGGACTTAGAGTTTGAAATTTAATCAGTACACAATGGGGAACCACAGATTTTCTTAGTATCAAAGAATCACACGATCAGAAATGTGATTCAGGAAAATTCAACTCATTTCCCAAGGACAGTAGATGGAAGGAGGGCAGGTTGTAGGCAGGAAAACTAATTATGAAGTTATTCTAGTTCAGAAAGAAGGAATAAAGATCTGAACTACGGTAAGGGTGGAATGCAGGGCCAAAATAGCTAATCTGGTGTATGAGGATAACAATAGCTAACATTCTGTGGTTCCTTGCTCTGTTCCAGGTACTGTGCTAAGCATTTGATATACACCTTAGCTCACTGATCTTTATAATAACTGCTTTGAAGTAGGTAGCAGCTATGAACTTAGATAACGGCTATAAACCTCATTTTATACTTATAGTAGCCGAAACAACAAAAGGTAAAATAATTTGTCCAAGTATTGGACTGGCCAAAAAGTTCGTTCCGATTTTTCCGTTACATCTTTCGGAAAAACCCTAACGAACTTTTTGGCCAGCCCAATAAATCCAGCTATTAAGTGACAGAGTTGGGATTATAAACCCATGAAGTCAGGCTGCTCAGCCCACAGCTTAACCATAAGGCACTAGTGTAGTGTCAAACACAGAAACTCTAAACATGGCAACCATAGTGAGTGTGCTGTGAGTAAAGGGTGAGAGGACAGATGATCTCAAGAAACACCACCTGAGGGCTTCCCTGGTGGCGCAGTGGTTGAGAATCTGCCTGCTAATGCAGGGGACACGGGTTCGAGCCCTGGCCTGGGAGGATCCCACATGCCACGGAGCAGCTGGGCCCGTGAGCCACAATTGCTGAGCCTGCGCGTCTGGAGCCTGTGCCCCGCAACGGGAGGGGCCGCGATGGAGAAAGGCCCGCGCACCGCGATGAAGAGCGGTCCCCGCACCGCGATGAAGAGTGGCCCCCGCTTGCCGCAACTGGAGAAAGCCCTCGCACGAACCGAAGACCCAACACAGCCAAAAAAATAAATAAATAAATAAATAAATAAATAAATAAAAGAAAATCCTAAAAAAAAAAAAAAAAAAAAAGAAACACCACCTGAGACAAGAAGACACTGTGGGGGACCTGAGGAAGAGTCAACAAGGAAGATAGAGTGAGAACTGGTCTGACTTACTGGCTGCTAACTCCATGCCAGTACAACACACTTTTAATACCTTTCTTGTTGATCCCATGCAAGTACATTATTACTAGTTTCTTTTTTACAGATGAAGCAACTGAGAACCAGAATGATTAAATAAGTTGTGTAGGATCACACAGCTCCTACACAAGAGAGTTGGGAACGGATCCAGAGTGCTGTGTCAAAGCCTATGCTCAAAAGTGTTAGATACACGCACCCAATGTGACGTGTCAGTGAGAATGAGGACTTAGTAATGACCATTTATATGGTGATGGAGAGGTGGTCTTGACCACTTAATTTATTCTCCAATCTGTGAGATTTTTGTGGATTTGAAAACAGGGATCCACTAAAATGAGTTCCAGGACCACAGACACACACTATAACTAACCGATGAAAATTAGGATATAGGGGCACCTGACCAAGGAGACATGGTCATCACTCCAAAGAACAGTGTCCACAGAGCTGTGCAAGTGGAAGCCAGACAACCATTGATTGAGGGGAAACTTGGAGATAAGGAGCAGGAAGAATTAATGATTACTTGTCTTCCTCAAACAATTTGAAGATGTAAAGAAATAACTCAAGAGGGAGGCTGGACTTGCCTGACTGTGGGCTGGGCTGGCAGGTGGACATAGGATGGATACCCGATATATATGAGTCACTATCAGGGACAAAGAAAGGGGCTACTTTTGTTTGTTTTGCTTTGCTTTTGTTTATCTCATTTTCTAAGACAGGGGAATATTGAGCATATCTATAGGTAGAAGGGTGGGGGGGACCCAGTAGAAAGAAAAAGATAGGTGATGCAAATGTGAGAGGAGAAAATAAAACAAGAATGGTTGGAAAGCTTCGAGTGTTCAAGGAGGGAAGTTTTTCTTGAAAAAGGAAGAAAATTTTTTCTTAGATAATAAAATGGCCAAAAGTATGACAGAGACAGCTATCTATTAAGAAGTACCCAGCTCCCTGGCTGAAGATGAGTGACGGCAATATGCATTCTAGGTCTCAGTCAATAAGCATAGAATGAGTATCTGCCAAGTGCAGGCACCTGAACATGCACCCTCCTGTAAGTTGGGCCCTGCCTGGTAGAGATGCCTCAAGCATGATTATCTCAGGATGAAGGAGCCTGCAGCATGGCAAGGACCCTGGACTAAGCTGAGGAAGCCTGGACTCCACGCCCACTTGGGTCACTAATTTGCTTCATAACTTTGAATCAGATAGTTTCCCTCTCAGGTCCTCAGTTTTCTCATCAGTCAAAAAGGAAACCAAACCAGATCAGTGCTTTCCAAATGCCAGTTTGGTCTATACAGGGCTTTGATGGCATAGCCTTTATTTTTTATTTTAACTTAAGTAGAATATACCAAAAAATACATATAAAATACTGGAAACCTTGCTGAATTTTCACAAAATGAACTGATGTATGTAACATCACCTGGATTAAGAAACAAAACATTACTAATATCCTAGAAATATGCCTGCCCTCATTCCCTTCCAGATAATCTCCATCTACTCCTTGATGATAACCCACTGCCTTGACCCAGGTCAGCAGAGATCAATGTCACCTGTTTACATCATTTTTATAAATGGAGCTACGCAGTATGAGCAATATTATGTCTGGCTTCTTTCACTCCCTGTTAAATTTGTGTGATTTATCTTCGTTGTAGAGTGTAATATTGAAGGGTTCAATGATGCATGCTTTAGATATAAGAAAAAATAAGAAAATAGAGCATGTTTTTCATAAAACTAAACTTATCCAAAATAAATGATTACCTTTTCATTGGAGATTATGTGCTTGCATCCTTTTGAAATCCATTGTTAACTGCTGAAGTTTGGTTTTAGTGTTTTGTTTATTTTTTGTTTTGTTTTTATTTTAATGTGCTAACTTAGCAAATTCAGCCCCAAGTTTTATAACTCTGTAAAATTTGACTGGGCCTTGAAATCCCTAAGCATGGGTTCCCTAGGGCTAGAAGCCCCCTAAGTCTCTTGGCTCTGATTTACAGGCCAGCTGGAGGCTTTGGGCTTTGGTTACAGCCACATTCGCTGGTCAGCTCGTAAGGGCAGATTCTCAGAGTTGCCCACAAAAATCCCAGTTACCAGTTATTGATTTTTCTTGAGAGCCATAAAGGAAGCTGTTTTTCATGCTTGTAATCTACATGCATAAAAAATAAATAACAGCATCAATTTCCCTAAGTACCAGGTCAGATTAGGTCCTATCAGAAGGCCTCTAGAATTGCCAGAAAGAGTGGACGAGGAGGAGGTGCATGATCCACTTGCAGGAAAGGACAAGAGAACCAAGACATCAAGCATGAGATTTCTGTGTCCCAGGTTTCTGGAGAAGAGAAAATGTGCCCTGGGCTGGTGGCCCTCAAGGAAAGCCTCATCACCATAAGTAGACTGTAAAGAAAATGTAGAGGCTCTTAGCAGGCACTCAACTAACAAACATGATTCCTTAAAGAAGACGATAAAATCAATCATTCTAGCCAGGGTTGAAATCACATGCATCTTGCAAAGAAAAATCACTCACATGATCATACACACAAAGAAAAAGAAAAGAGAAAGGGATTACAGAACATTCAGTTCCTAAATGATAATTGTCTGGTTGAAGTAATGAGATCCGTGATGGAATCTTCCATCAAGATCTATTCAAAAGAGGAGCTTCCTGCTGGCAGAATTCAGAATCCTCTTCCCCAAGGGATCTCAATTACATATTCACCCTCTTTCCCTTGGAGAAAGGCATTACAGGTCAATTCAACTTTTAAACAAAATCAATCTGAGGTTCCATTTTTCAGTACTAGCTGCAAGAAGATGCAGCACCCAAATTATTACAAATAAATGGTTACCCTTTTACAACTGAAATAAGAAATAAAGCTTTTCAGAAACCTACCTGTAATATAAGGCAAGATACAAACATATACACGCACATTATATATCGTCTTTACATTGTTTTCTAGAAAAAGATTTTGTTTGTTTCCGGCTGGTTAGCACTCAACACTTCACCTCTGTTTCTATAGCATGTCCATTTTCTATTTGGGCAATTCTTCAAAGTGTGAGATCTTGGCAGTACCTAAGCCCAACCTCCCTCTGCCATCTCCCCCTGATGAGAGCAAAGGAGGCCATATTGTTCCTCTTCCATCTCCTGGAAAAGCCAAGATGTGGGCTAGTGTCCCGATCTTGGTCAATTGGATCTTCTTTTTTAGGACTTTGAACCTTGATTAAATGATACTAAGAGTAAGAGAATGCCTGAAGCTCAGACATGCATAAACCATACTGTCGCTTTGGTAGAATCTTGAGGTTCTTGCTGCCTTATCACCAAGCTAATGATATTTTTCCAATAAATCTCTCTCCCACCTTTTAAGTAGAGTTTATTTCTGTGGGCTTTCAAACAAGAACAGTTTCTGAGGCATGAGCTGTTGAGCATATGTGCATCCTAATACATTTTCATTTTTCAAAGGTAAAAAACACATTTTCTTTTACATGTAATAAAGCAGGTGTTTGAAAAAAATAGTTTTCACACCCTGACATTGCCAAAAGGAAGGAAAAACTATTAGATGACCTCAAGGACGAAGAATTCAAAGCTAAAGATGAAGTTTCCTGAAGAAAGGCAAACAGAAGCATCTTAAAATCTCCTTGCATGGTTATGTTTTTAAATAACGTAGTTTTGATATTGAAGTGCAAGAATAGAAATACATATACTATATTTCTGCTTCAAGATATACTAATCCTGATGCCCTTTAATTTACAGTCACTGGGAGGATTCACTTTTAATTAATATACATTTGTTCACATAATAAGGAGGGAAGTTTCTTCTGATTAGTATCAGATCTGGCTCATATACGCATGTCCTCTAATTCCATATGCCGTAGGTCAGAGGGTAGAGTCCAAGAGAGGGAAGGGCATGTGGCCCTGTCTTTTCCTTTATACCCAGAAGATATTTCATTCATTGGTGCCCAAAGACTTGACTACAGGAATTTAGTCCCCTCCCTGCCATTGGACACTTGACACAGTGCACCTGAAACTCTACTGATCCTTGACACCTAAATCCTTAACTAGGTTCCGAATTTGATGACTTGTGGCTGCAAATGTAGTTTCCTTCATAACAGAACCATGGATGTCCCTTTCCCCTCAGCTCCCCAGAACTTCTCCAACACATCCAGTTCCTGCGAGTCTGTTTGAATCTGAAAATGACCAATGCCAACCTGAGAATGGCTTCAGGAGGGAAGGAAGCAGAGAGAACTGTGGAGTCTCACTGCCTGAGGTTACATACTGGCTCTGCCACTCAGGAGCTATAGAACCTTCTGTGATTTACTTAGTTTCTCTAAACCTCAATTTCCACAAATGTAAAATAGAGCTATTTTACCATCCATATCATGGGTCTGTTGTGCATATTAAATGAAATGATAAATATATAGCACTTAGAAGAGAGTCTGGCACAGAAAATGTTCAACAGATGTCCACTTTTATTCTGTTTTGACACATGACCTTTCAGAGACCTTGAGGTCAGTGTTTACAGTGATCCCAGTGGATACGAATGTCCCTAATCTCAGCAGTGTCACCTTTTTGCTACTGTTGTTCTATAAAGATGATAGGGGTGCCTCAATTTCTATACCAAATTCTCTTTGAACAAGATTTCCAGGGATAGTGACAGACTGCACTGATTCGTCCACACTCTCCCTTACCTGGTTGCTGCTGAGTCTAGGGCTACAAAGGGGGAGGCAGTGTGTCTCAGGACTTCCCTGGGGAGGGAGAGAGATCACAGTATGCCCACTGGAATGGTCAGCAACACAAACATTCAGAGATAGAGAAACTATGTCATAGAGTAAGATGAGCAGTGCTAATCTAGGCTGGTGGTCCCTTCAGGGAAATTCACCAAAAAGGAAAGTTCCCACCAAATGAGAGGAACAGAGACTTGTGTCATGTGAGAGGGAGCAAATCTGGACATTCAGGCAGATGGCAGGCATCTGTAGCCAGGCCCAGAGAGAGAAATTCGGGATTAAAAAAAAAAAAAAACAGAAAAGAAAAAAAGAAAGATGGGAGATGGGAAGTAACCTCTTTATGTCTTGTCTTTATGTACAGGTGCTTGCTGTATCTTACTGTTTCTAAATTCCACCACACATTATAAGACAGTATTACTAACCACCGCCAACCATTTAAGAAAGAAAGAAACTGAGGTTCAGAACCAGAGAACTTAGGAAAGATCACAGTCCTGGTATATGGTGGAGCCAGACTTGGGTTTGCCTTCCGTGGAAATTACAAGAGGTCTGGGCAGGAAACCAAAGCTGTATTTTAGGTAAGAAGAATAATTCAGTAGCCTGATTCTCAAGCCCGATAATTAATAATGCCAAAGGTACCCTCTTAGACATAGACACAAGGGAGGAACATGAATCCCTTGGCAGAACAAGGATTCAGAATAAGCTTAGCACTCAGCTACAGCATCCTAATTGCTCTCAACTGAGAACTGCTTTCTTCAGGGCTTTTGCTATGAAAGGGACAATCAGGATCCTTGTAGCACCACCATTTTTTCAAACAGTTTGGGGAGATTGTTGCTGTAACTCTCAGAGAAGGTGTTTACAGAGTCTTGGGTTTTTTTGAAGGAGAATATGATTTTTTGTCAGCATGTGAAGATTACTTGGAGCCAAGGGTGGTACTCAACCTAGGGAATGTTTTGGTCCAAAATGATATGTAACAATGAAATGAAAGTACTGATTTTTTTGTGATGCTTGTAAACATCCATTAAAGGTGTAAATGTCCAATATTAACCCCATTTACCAGAATCTACTAAAGACTAAAGAAGATTGAGATAATGGAATAAAATATTAATTTGTCTCTGTGTAACATACAAGCCCTTAGGAAACATAAAAAGCAAAAGGTAAAATAAGTGCCTTTAATTGTAATATTTAAACTCACCTAGCCGTCCCAATACCATTTATAGGCAGCTTAATTAAACACTATCCTAATTCAGCATTAGGAGACCTAAGGGGACATAATTTATACCTTCAAACTACAAGTGTGAAAGAAAGCTTTGTTTCTGAAGCCTTTGTCCCTGCAATGTTTAGGCAACTTGGAGAATATTCATGAGTCACCCAATCTGCTCCTCCTCTGGACACCTAGGGGGTCAAAGAGGACAGCACTGACCTGCTACAACGGAGACGACCTTTTGCCACATGCTCCCCATGTCCCCCTGTGCTCCAGGAACCTGAAATTCTGATTCTATATTGTATCATGCTGACTACCTCCATTTTTACAACATGCTCTGGCTCCGAGGACCTGGGCTTCAGCTACACTCAAGATCATCACTATCCTGAGGAGTATTGGTCACGTTTTCTACAATAAGCAGAATTTTTGCATTTTGACATCTTTGAAATTCAGGATGCATCTTAGAATCGATGGATATAACAGTCACTGTCAGCCAGGTGGCAATTATAGTGCTATTGAGCAAAAACCTTCTATAGACAGCTTCTGGAAAACTCAAGAAGGCACCATCATCTAAGCACCTTAGAGTCAATGAAACATGAGTACATATAGCTAACATTTACTGACCACTTCCATGGGCTGGCATACCAGTTATCTGAGGCCACATTAATGCTGTCTAACCAACAACCATAAAACCTCAAGTGTTGTGCAACAATAACATTTATTATTTTTCATGAATCTGTGAGGTGATTAAGCAATTCTGCTGATCTAGGCCAGGCCCAGCTGGACTCACCATGTGTCTGCAGTCAGCTTCAGTTGTGTGTTTCTGCTGATCTTGGTTGGGCTCCCTCATGTTTAGAAATTAGCTGGCTCAAGGCTGGTTGTCTAGGACACATTTCCTTCCTCTTGTGGTCTTCCATCCTCGGGCAGGTTAGCCTAAGCTTGTACTCATGGTAGCAGGATTCCAAAAGAGGAGATGAATTCATGCAAGCAGTTTTTTCAAGATTCTGCATGAATAATAAATACTTTTTTAACGTTCTATTTGGCCAAACCAAGTCATTTGCCTAAGCCCCAAAACAAACCTGAAGATGTTCAGCTCTTCCCCTGAGCTCTCTTTAGCATATTGTAACACTTAGCTGGAGACAGACATCTGCTGCTCCCTTTAGGTGATAACTTTTCAGCCTACCACCTCCTGATCCTGTCAACCTAACACATGAGCCATATCTGCTTGACATCTGTGGCCTTACAGATGATGCACCCTATTTAATTCTTAACATCTACACCTTTAACTATCATTGTAATTACAAACTACAGTAGGGCTTTGGAAATAGCGAAACACATCTTCCTCTCAAACACATCATCCATCATCCACAAAGTCCAAAGTGCTAGCACTATTGCTAAAAAATATATCAAAGTGACTCATAAGATCCTTGTGGGAGTTCCTTTAGATCCCCCCAAAGAACTGGAAACTCACCAACTGTTGAACACCAAGGGTAAGATCATGTTTAAGACTGGTGATCACAGTTCTCTTTCTTTCATTTATTTTTTTGCATACTACCCGTTTTTATTGGAGTATAATTGTTTTACAATGTTGTGTTAGCTTCTGCTGTACAATGAAGTGAATCAGCTATATGTATACCTATATCCCCTCCTTCTTAGACCTCCTTCCCACCGCCCCCATCCCACCCATCTAGGTTGTCACAGAGCACCGAGCAGAGCTTCCTGTGCTTTATAGCATGTTCCCACTAGCTATCTATTTTATACATGGTAGTGTATATATGTCAATCCTCATCTCCCAGTTCATCCCACCCGCCCTTCCCCCCACCCCATGTCCACACGTCTGTTCTCTATGTCTGCGTCTCTATTCCTGCCCTACAAATAGGTTCATCTGTACCATTTTTCTATATTCCATATATATGCATTAATATACGATATTTGTTTTTCTCTCTCTGGCTTACTTCACTCTATATGACAGACTCTAGGTCCATCCACTTTCTTTTAAATCAGCCTGTCTAAATTCCTCATTCTGAATCAATCTAATGAGAATGACTGACAGTTGTTAGAAGACTGTACTGTTAGTGCTAGATCCATACTAATTGCTGGTCTTGTAAATAAAACTTTAAGGATAAAGTTGTTAGTCAAAGATATAGGGTCTGTTCATCTGGATTTATTTTGTAATTTTAGCCTATTGATCATTTTCTCTAAATATTTTTTTCAAATATATACATAAAAGTGAGGAAGAACATTTTTCACATGCCACATTTTTATCTCCAAACCATCTTTTTTGAGTTCTTGTGTATTACAATTTTATTGTGGTCTTCAGTCTTCATGGGGCCATCTCACCAAGTCTATTTCTCTCTAACTTAAACAATAGCTGATGACAAGGTCCGGGAAAAAAGCTTCAGACAAGCAGGGGACTTGGATATTTTTATTTCTTGTGCTTGAACAATTAAATAAAACTTTGCTCTGTAGGCTGCCTTGGGAAATGACAGGCTTAACAGCCTGGTGAACAAACAGTAGAGTTGCCGTCACACTTGAGTTACAGTCTGTCTAAACCTCAAATCAGCTACCACTTCAGGGCTCACATTTCCTGAGCAGGTGGGACAGAAGAGCCTTCAGGATATCATGGAGACAACTGCCTAAATCCTAAAGAGGAGGTTTCCACAGTTTTAAAGGGGACACCAGACAAATAATAAATTAAAACTCTTCCTAAATGTTCAAGGAAAAGCCTCCTTTAAAGTCTAACCTTATGAAGTACATTAGAGATCTGAGCAAGTATAAATCAAAGATATCCCAAAATGGTCTCTAATGGGTCAAAATTTAGACTACTATTGTGAAACACAGTTTTAGGTTTCCCTGGCTTGGTTACAAATGTAACCTGAGAATTACTGTAGAAGAATGTTAAGATTCCACTATGCTATTTTGAATCAGTGGTTCTTAGAAACACACACACACATACACACACATCTATCTGTCTGTCTGTCTATCTATCTATCTATATACCAGGCTAAGTTGTTTTTAAGTACTTATTTTAGAGTAGGCTTACCCACTTCATACAATCTAGTTTGCTGCTATCTATGCTGGTATATTCGACAACTGTCACCCTGAGTGATAAATATAGATTGGTTTCCTTTATTATCTGGGCCTCCAGCTTGACAAAGTAATATATCACCATCTCTGATTTGGTGGTGGGTGGTGAATGAACTATGCTTTTGTTTGTTCATTTTTTAAAATCATCCAAATTAAAGATGCACTTGGGACTTCCCTGCTGGTCCAGTGGCTAAGACTTCGTGCTCTCAATGCAGGGAGCCCGGGTTCAATCCCTGATAAGGGAACTAGATCCCACATGCCGCAACTAAGAGTTTGCACGCCGCAACTGAAGATCCCACATGCCGCAACGAAGACCCGGCAGAGCCAAATAAATAAATAAATAAATATTAAAAAATAAAAACAAATTAAAGATGCACTTAAGAATGAATGAGGGTTCTTAAATACATCCATATAATAGTCTATTTTGCAGCCATTAAACAGGATGAGGTAACATTAGCATCCAAAAAAAAAAGAAATAGGTATAAATTGAACAAAACATGTTTAAAGAGCTATATAAGGAAAATTACAAAACTCTGTTGAAAGAAATCAAAGGAAAACTCAACAGAGAGATAATCCACATTCATGAACAGGAGGACTCAACAGTGTTAAGATGTCGGTTCTTCCTGATTTGATCTATAGATTCAATGCAATCCCAGTCAAAATCCCAGCACGTTATTTTGTGGATATCAATGCATTGATCCTAAAGTTTATGTGGAGAGGCTAGAGACCAGAATCACTGACACAATATTGAAGGAAAAGAAAAAGTTGGAGGATTGACACTACTTGACTTCAAGATTTTCTGCAAAGCTACTACTACTATAATCAAGGCAGTGTGATACTGGCAAAAGTTTAAACAAATAGATCAGTGGGAAAAAATAGAGTCCAGAAATAGATTCACACACATAGAGTCAACTGATCTTTGACAAAGGAGCAAAGGCCATTCCAGGAAAATAGGAGTCTCCCAACAAATGAGGCTGGGACAACTGGAAATCCACATGACACCTTACACTTTCATAAAAATTATCTCAAAATGGATCATAGACCTAAATGTAAAACACAAAACTATAAAATTCCTAGAAGAGGAGAAAATCTAAATGACTGAGTTTGGAAATGACTTTTTAGATACATCACGAAAGGAAGATTCATAAAAGGCTCAATTCGCTTTGAAAGTTTGGCATTTTGTGTTTTTACAAAACTATATGTATTTTTATTATATAGTTCAGCCCTTGGTATTTACCCAACTGAGCTGAAAAATTAGGTCCACAGAAAAACCTGCACACAAATGTTTGTAGCAGCCTTATTCATGATTTCCAAAATGTGGAAGCAAGGGAGATGTCCTTCAGTAGATGAATAGACAAATAAACTGTGGTACATCTGTACAATGGAATATTATTCAGCACTGAAAATAAATGAGCTATCAAGCCATATTAAGGCATGGAGGATCCTTAAATGTATATTGCAAACTGAAAGATGCCAATTGATAAGACTACATAATGTACAATTCCAACTATATGACACTCTGGCAACAGCAAAACTATGAAGAAATTAAAAGATCAGTGGTTGTCAGGAGTTTATGATAAGAAGGGATGAAGAGGTGGAGCACAGAGGATCTTTAGGGCAGAGAAACTACTCTGTATGATGCTATAATAGTGAGTATATGTCATTATACATTTATCAAAACCCATAGAATGTACAACACAATGAATGATTCCTAGTATAAACTATGGTTGATAACGGTGTGTTAATGTTTGTTCATGGATTATTACAAACGTACCACTACGTTGTGGGATGATGAATGCAGGGGAGGCTGTGTACATGAGGAGCAGAGTGGTTACCTGGGTACTCCGTTCTTTCTGCTCAATTTTTCTATGACTCTAAAACTGAAAAATAAGATCTATTACTTAAACATAAAGGATGAGGTAGATTTGCATGGAAGGATAGGAAAAAATGACTCAAATCTCTTGCCAGTGAAGAAAAGGCAAAGTGTATAATACGCATTGTATGAACTGATCTCTGTGTATATGTCTGTGTGTTTAAACATTATTTTATAAACACATACGCAGTCATTCTGTATGTTCCTGAAAGCCTCAAAAGATAACTGGAAGAATATGTACTAGTTAATGGTGATTATCCATAAGTGGCAGCTTAATGGGTAATCGTCATGTTAGATTTTTATAATTTATGTTGCTTAATATTTATTATATCAAGTACGTACTGCTTTTATAATCAGCCAAAAAAAAGTGCTATAAGAAAGGAAAACAAGGTTTGCAATCAGTTAAGCCAGGCAGACTGAGGAGATGATGCCAGAGTTTTCTCCTCAAGTTAGGGCAGATTGGGGAGGTGTGTTCCGCCTGCAAAACTTCTGCCACAAAAGTCCCATCAATGGCAAATTCTCCAACAGGCACAGCCTCCAGGGCTTGAGACCAGTTCGTCTGACAATGGGGGAGACGGCACTGTGGGCAGAGAGACGCCTGAGAGGGAGTACAGCTCTTCTATTGTGTTTACTGATCAGACACAGTGTCATGAGATCCAGGCCATCGTGAGTAATCACTTGTCACATGGGAGCACGGGCTCTTTTTCCACCACTGGCCAGAATTATAAGGTTTCCAAGGGGCTGCCCCCATCCAAATTTTCAGTCCTGAGTGAGCATTCAGTTGGTGTAGTCATTTTATGCT
This sequence comes from Balaenoptera acutorostrata, assembly GCF_949987535.1. NCBI lineage: Eukaryota > Metazoa > Chordata > Mammalia > Artiodactyla > Balaenopteridae > Balaenoptera > Balaenoptera acutorostrata. The sequence goes on along the minus strand of NC_080079.1, from coordinate 22,046,971 downwards.
TGGATCATACTCAACAATCACAAAGAAAAATAGGAGCAAAAAGTTTGCAAGAAAATATGAAATAAGTATTTTAGTTGCTGTTATGTTGCCATTTTTAGTATGAAACTCCCCAAAACAGTTCGGGAGGAAGGAAAGAAAAATTAGAGGATATCAGGAGTCAGATGTTAACTTTTTTCCCTTTTTCCCCAAGGCATATTAAAAAAAAAAAAATGTAGCAATATGTCAATGCTCTTTGGAGGTGGGTCTGGTCCTTGTTAAGAGCTTCCTGATGCCCCACTTTTCATATTCTTTTCTGAGCACTTCTCAGAGAGGCAGAGGGGACAGACCCAGCATCCACTGCGCAAAACTTTCCTGAAAGACTCCTGCATGTGAGGGGCGCAGTGGGACACTGTGGTCATAAACATTAAGAACAGACTCCAGGGAGACAGCAGTCTTTGCTCTGCCACCATCTGTGGGGCTTCCAGGAGGGGAATCCCAAGCTGTGCTTCCTTCAGGACAGGGAAGCCCTCATCCCTCATGGATGCTTTTATTTAATACCACATGTAAGGCCCAAAGGTGCCCTAAGCTCCAAACGGTATCCCTGCCTGATGAAGTACACAAAGGCTCTTGGGATGAAACAAGTGGCTACTCAGATTGAAAGAGACCTCTTATTCTGTGCCCCACCCTCCTTGCTAGGCCTGCCCTTGCAACTTCTAATAGTCATTTGCTTTTTATGAGATTTAGGAGCACCTACTTTGCTCTACCTCTGGAATTTTTGTCCCACTGGCTCCTGTCCTCCTCTTTGGGTCCCTGTAGTCTGTCTTGTGCCGGCCGTGCCCACACTGGTTGTGACCCATGGTTCTGCTCCTACTTAGAACATGTACCTGTTCCCTCAGGCCCTGCTCCAGGGCACTGAGCCTGCCACGCCTTCAGCATTTATACCCTTTACCTAAAGGGTCTTTAAGACCTATAATCCTCTGGGCTTGACTGGCTCCCAGCCTCTGGGAGATACCAGCTGCTCTTGTAAAGGCTTTTCATGGATCCAGCATAGTCAGAGTTAACTCACAGGGGCCATTTATGCCTCTCTCCTCCTCCACAGGAGAAATGGGCAGACACTTAAGAAACCTGCTTCTCATTTCCTTAATGCTCTAGGAAATATACACAATGGACAAATGGCCTTGAGGTCCATCTGCATTTTTGAAGGAGACAACACTTCAACGGGGGGATGCCCTAGTTTACAGTGGCGCCTGCTCTGCTGGAACCAGGTGCCTACATCTCCCACCCACAAAATCCAACAGCCTCACAGTGCTCAGGGAACAGGAAGCATGAACGCCCCATGCAGGGGGTCCAACAAGGAAGAGAGAAACTTTTCTTATTTTCAAGCAGCCCACGACTTGAAGACTCAGGATACCCATACTTCCCATTTTTTTTAATGTGAAAAGACTGGCCATCTCTCTCTCCCACTTCCGCTTCCCATAAACTTCTTCCTGTCCTGCTTTTCATAAGATAATTCCTATCTATTATCTTTGTCTGTGTTAGGACCCAAGTTAGAGGTTTTAAGACCTGGTTTCCCTGGCTGTTGAAATCATAGCTCGGGAAAGAATAACATAGAACTTTCATGCCTCTTCACCACAGCCCAGCACCATGAGGAACTGCCCATCAGATATGGGCGCCCTCACTACTGGCACCAGGAGGTCGTCTTGGTCGGTTGACTTTTCATCTTTCCTAATAAGCACGAGATACACAATTAGCAGTTTCTCATATGCACAAACAGACACCTGTGACATCAGAAAAATCTGAACAGTGTTGGAAGCACCCCAGCGACCAGGCCCCAATAAGGTTAATGTTTCCTGGCCTGGAGGCGAGGCACAGATGGAGTGAAGCTGTGTCTGGGCTTAGCCTTTTGTATTAGGTTTTGAGAATTCTACTGGGGCTAAACAACCAGAAGTTTCTGTTTGGTTTTATTTTTATTTGTTTCAACAGTCAACCATATGCTACTGCCTCAAGCCAGCCAGTCCCCAGAGGTGAAGACACACAGTTTGTATCCATTCCACAAGGGTGGAATTGGCCCACAATGGAGGAATGCAGCTGGTTTTCTACTAGTGGCAGTGCCTTTGGGGAGATGTGGGATGCCTCTTTCAAGTGATAACGTTTTAATTGGAAAAAATCCCTTCCATCACCCTTGCTATAGGTGTATGCAGCTACTATTTTCCAGTTGTGTAATCTTGATAATCACCAAAGATGAAATCCAAAGTAAAGCTCAATATCTAAGGTGTTACGACTTGTTGGAAATACAGGTGTGGGGACAGGACAATTCTCTTTCAGGCTAAGTTGATGGCCTAGAAACCTTCTTCTGTGCATGGGTCAGAATCCATTTCTTAAATTTACCTAACAAAATTCACTTGGGAAGTTTGTAGACAACAGAGATTCCTATTCCCTTATCTTGGTGATTGGTTCTGCAAGTTTACAGAGGAGTGGGGATACTGCCCCCTTAATGACGACCCCAGATGACTGAGCTGATTATATGAGAGTGGAGCCTTCCTGCTGCCAGAGCTATGCTCTAACATCGTCCCAAATCATATTGATGGAAGACAAATCTGTGATTCTTTGATTTCTAGCTCTGGGTTCCAGTGCATTAAAAATTTTCTTCCTGCCACTGAAGGACAGCAATTGCCTGATACTGTACTTGGATTTCTTCAATTTCCTTGATCAAGGGAAAATCCTTGATATCAGAGGAAAGAGTCATTTCAAGCCCTTGGTGGGCCCGTTTGCATCAGTAAATGAAACAAATCCAAACATCTTGTTGATTATAGAAATCACCAGTACAGCATTTTGAACTTGAATTTGTGAAGTGAGGATACAACACACTAATATATATGCACAAATCAACCTGTTTTTTTAGCTTTCCAGCTCTGACAGGATCTGATCTACATGTCCTGTTAACTCTGCCTACTTAGGAAGAGAGGAGTGAAGGGATTACCCCAGCACTTGGAAAATAAAATCCTGCTGTGGGAATCCAGAGGTGTTGCCTTCTCCCTTATTTCCATTTCTCAAAGAGAATAGCCCTGAAGCTCCTGGAAATTGGCTACAAATTAGGGATTACAACAAAGGGTTCATTGAGTAAATTACAGTGTATTCATTCAATAGAATATTATGATGCAACCATTATGATGATACTTATAAATAATTGATAATGACATGGGTAAAGACAATACAATGTTCAATAAGACAGCAAAACAAAATGCAGAGCCACATAACCACATGTTACATAATTTCAACAATTACACATAAATATACAATCATATATGTGGAAACATGACCAACGTGTAAGGTATAAAAATATTTTATTTTTTTACAAATAGATGGGTTACAAATAACTTTTATTTTATTCTTTAGATTTTTTTCTAAGTCTTTTATTAAATTTAATTCATCTTTATTATATTTCAGAATAAAAAATAATCCAAGGTAATAGAGGGGGAAATTATTTCCAAGTTAAAATAATTTAAAACATGTTAAGAAACCTGCTTTTACAATTATAGCTCTAGGATTTGAGTAGACCCACTATGTGTGGGGACACCTATCATTAGTAATAATCACACTTTCTTCTAGGGATCATCAGGAAAACTTTTATAACCGATGCCACAAGGACCCTTGAGAATGTTCAGGAACACCAGGCACCATGTTCTGTTCCATGCAGACAATCCAGATCAGAATCTCAAGGGCAGAGCAGGCAAAGGAACTGAAAAAATGACTTGATACCCAGTTTAAAAAAACTGACTGTATTTTTTTTACAGTAGTCTTCAATATACAGAAGACTTCGAGATTAAATGTACTGTTGGATCCAGAGATGAAACAGAAACCAGCAGGTAAAAGTTATTGGAGAGTTCAGATTTCAGCCTGGCACAACTTTCTCACAGTCAGAGCTCCTGAGGAGGCCAGCTCCCCCACCAGTCAGACCTCAGTCTGAACCTGGAGGATCATCTGTGCAGGAGGCTGGTGAGGGGATGGTCACCGGCAGCAGACAAAAGCTGTGGTAAATAACATGCAAGCTTCCTACCCAGGTATGGGACCCTAAGGTTTCAGACTTACAAAGTTGAGATTTTATTTGACCAGGTAAGCAGGACAGACATGACTCCTCCCATCATACAGGTGAGGAAATTGAGACTCACAGAGATTAACTGAATGTCCAAGTCATACAGCTAGAGCGGTGACAGAACCACTAACTTCAAACCAATGCTGTGAGCACCAGTATATGCACTCAAATACCAGGGTGTATGTATAAAGCCAGGATACCAATAACTCTAACAAGGATTCGGGAGACAGACTCTTGAGTTGTAAGCAGGAAGGAGAAGTGGCAATTTCTTCCTCAACCTTTGGCCTTTGTGACTGGATTACAGTTTGCATCTTGTTTCATTCAGCACCACAGTTTGCTAGGAAAAAGAGTCACGGCCGAAGCCACAGTCCAAGGCAAAGCTTTATTCTCTGAGAGGCTCTCTGAATTTTCTGCGGGGCTCAGAAGACGTGCTCCACGCAGCAGCCATACTTGTCATGACTGGGTCTGAGGCTGGGGCAGGAGCTGCTGAGACAGGAAGGGAAAGGCCGTCTGAACTTCCGCTGGGATAAAGACATGCTTGGTTGCTGAGTGAGAACATGAGCCGCAAGGGAAGCAGACGCCTACTGCCTCTCGTTCTAGGAAAACTGCTGTGCTCCCAGCTCTGCAGCTCCTGAGGAAATACGTGAAGCATTCCTGCCAGAGAAAACCCAGCGGCACAGAAGAGGACTGGGCAAGGAGGGGTAGCCTTTCTCATCCTTGGTTTCTGGCAGTTTGGCCCCCGACTGTAGTTGTCGTTATTGCTGTTGTTGCCGCTCTACCACAAATGGACATCATAGCAAGCAAAAAAAAGAGAGAGACAGAGAGAGAGAGAGAGAGAGAAAGAGAAGGAGAAAATTCCAGTAAAATAAAACTGGGAGCATTAGACAGGTAGACAGGTTTTCATTTTTTTTTCTTTTCCTTTTTTTTTTTTTTTTTCAGATAACTATCATGGCATTAACACTGTATTAACAGCATACTCAGCATTCCAATTTCCATGATTGGTGATTTCATTCAAGTGAGTTCTAGGAAGAAGTGAAAATCATTCCAGTTAACGTTTTTTGAGCACGCATCATGCAACAGGCACTCTGCTAGAGCATTTCCAGGTGTTGAATCATGTTAGTCTCTTGAAGATCTTCTGAGGTGGCTAATATCACTGTGCTTACTTTACAGATAAGGAAATACACAAAGAAATTGCAGTAAACTGTCCAAGGTATTATTCTTATAGCCCAGGGGAGGAAACTGAATGCTCAAGGAAGGTTATGGGACTTGCCCCAAAATTTCAAAACAAATGAAGGACAAATCAGAACTAAAACTCCAATCTTCTAGATCAGAAGACTGATGATCTTCCCCCAACCTAAAAAGAATATCCTGGACCAATGCTCACAAATCATGACCATTAGCATCTCATGAAACTTCCTGGCTCATAGAAGCTTCTTGAACAAATTCTCTTTGAGAAGATGGACATATATAATTGAACCAAAAGTTCAATGGACATCTACAGTGAGTCAGGCCCTCACTCCGTCAGATGCTCTCATAGCTTATGGGAAGCTGACTTGGGAAATGGTATTTTTATCTCCTTATTTGTGGAATGTAAGTGCCATATTTGAGACCTCAGAGCCAGTGTATAGCAGAGGATGAATCTGACGTAAGTCTTTTGACCCTGAGCCCAGGCCTCTCCTCTTCACATCTTAGATTACCTCCCCAAATGGAAGAGACTTCTTGAAACAATGCAATCGCTAAAACCATTTAAACTTGAATCTTAGCCACTGTGACCTTAATAGAATGCTGTTAAAATTTTCTCTAAATGTCTTAGCCTTTAATAATTAATTAAATTGAGCTCATAAATAGGATAATCCTGACTCTACTACAATGAGGTGTTTTAGTCTCCCTCATATAATTTTACTGATGTCTACGATCACTTTCCACGAAAGTAACTGCCCTTCTCAAGGAAGCGAGTTGACATCTCTACGGTTTGGTCTCCATGTTACCTTCTCATAGACCATGAGGAACCCAAAACCCAGAGATGAGGTAAAATTGGTAGAGCCAAGCCTTTCCAAAAAGAGCCTTTGGAGATAGAGATAGAGCTATATCTACATCTATACAGAGAATGAATATGTATCACACAAGCAGCCACTATGGTAGGAATGAACTCAGCCAGCCCTTACGAATTAGCAATTCCACAGAGATGCTTTCAGTGAAGCTCTGAAGTCAGCAACATGAAGTCTGTAACACCATAAGAGTGTAAAACAGCAGTTTTTCAGAAGAACTGAACTTGAGCTGGAAGCCAACTACACATACTAGATTGGCAAGGGGCTCAGCAGACCGAGACGCTGGGGATACAGAGGTGCCAACTCTTGGAACAACCTCACCATACATTCTGAAATAGAAAATAATACCTCCTCAGATAATCCATCAGTGAAAGAAAGTCCCTGCCATTACCTAAATAGCCCTGATACTTTTAGTTGAATATTGCTATTAATAGAAACCCACCAAATTCAATCAAAAGTTGTGTTTTCTACAGTCAGGCTGGTTTCTTAATTACGTTTTTCCACTAGCCACATTCATAACTTCCAGAGGGAATGAAGCATTAAAAGTCAGTGCTCTGAGGCATTGGTCAAATCACGAACAGTCACATATTCTCTATGCTCTTTATACACCATTTCTTATACCCTCTCAGTCTCCCATATCAAGACCCCATTCCAATCTTAAGTTCTCTCCTGAGATGCTTAAATTAAGGATAACTTCGAGGAGGCAAGACGTGAGAGAAGAAAATCAGCAGTGAAGGGGCAGGCTTCATTTCTCATTCATTAATTCATTACAAATTAAATAAACAAACCTCTCACTTCATAGTATCCCTAGGACACTTGTTGCTAGAGAGGACTGACTGATAGTTTACTGTGGGGGGGTGCGGGGCAGAGGACTCTGAATGGCTCCCCCATTTTATTTTTTATATGTTCATCAAAAAGACACATATGAGTATAAATCTCAAATTACAGAGCTCAAATAATTCACAAATAAATATAATTTGGAAGAAATTAAAAAACATAATGCTGAATTAAAAAGCCAGATATAAAAAAGGACATAGAATTGAATTCCACTTACATAAACTTTATATTAAGTATAAAAGCAATTAAAACCATCCTATGGGGCTTCCCTGGTGGTGCAGTGGTTGAGAATCTGCCTGCCAATGCAGGGGACACAGGTTCGAGCCCTGGTCTGGGAGGATCCCACATGCCGCGGAGCAACTAGGCCCGTGAGCCACAATTGCTAAGCCTGCGTGTCTGGAGCCTGTGCTCCGCAACAAGAGAGGCCGCGATAGTGAGAGGCCTGCGCATCGCGATGAAGAGTGGCCCCCACTTGCCGCAACTAGATAAAGCCCTCGCGCAGAAACGAAGACCCAACACAGCCATAAACAAATAAATAAATAAACCCAAAGTTAAAAAAAAAAAAAAAACAGACAACTTCCATCTTGCTTACACCTTTAAAAAACAAACAAACAAAAAAAAACATCCTATGCTATTTGAAGTCATATCAGAGGTTATCCTAGGGGAGGGAACTGACTACAAAGGGTATTAGCAGGGCCTCTGGAACGCTGCAGTGACATGAGTGCTTCGCTACATTTGTGTGTGTGTTCATTTGTGAAAATCCTACAACCAGCGCAGTGATGATACTTTTTAATGTACAATTACCTTTAAAAAACTAAAATATCCATAGTAGGAAGAAGAGATGGACAGGAGTCTTTGGGGGAAAAAAATGTAAAGTCTTCTATGAGTTAATTTTTTTCTCTGGGAGCAGCTTTGAGAAAGCTGTTGAGATTACAGTCATGAGCTATGCACTGACCTAATTTAGGTACACCATCCCTCACATTTACACGTATATACCAAGGTGACTGTGGATACGGCGATGTCGTTCCCTCTATCACATACCGTCACACCACCTAGGGAAGCGACATTGCACTAACAGAAAATGACAACCGAATTGTCATAATCACCCCAACAGCCACACTGATTCAGGCCACAGGCCCAAGAAGATGACAGGATCACCCATTTCCATCTTGTGCAGAAGCAGCAACATCACAAATATCAAGTAGAAACTGTCACAACCATGCTAGTGACATTCTACTGTGAAGAGATGAGAGAGCAAATGTTTAAGATTTAAGGCGAGTCTTTATCTGTTTGGGAGCTCAGATTCTTTGGTCTACTCAGAGACACGATGCTTAAAAGGAAAAAGGAAATCAAACATGATATTTAAAGACTGTTAGTCTGGGTCCCAAATGGCATGGAGATGGAGGAGAGTCTAAAGGAAGAATGATCGATCACATATTGTTACATGTACTAAGAACCACTAAGATGGACCTAATTCTCATAAAAAAGAGGGAAAACTGGGTATAGATAACCTCTCCTCTTCCCAATCATCCCTGGCTTTGCAAATTCCTAATCCTGGATAAATAAAGGCCAGCTCAAATACCAATTTCTTATAAAATCATTCCTTCCTTCTCCCAGGAGGATTAGTTGGCTCCCCACCCATTTTTGTTCTCATAGTACTTTTCACAATTCTTATTATGCTTATTATGCACTTATCACTCTAAACTGCAATTTTTCTGTTTGTGTAGCTGTCTATTCCCACCAGTATACGCAACCTCAAGGGCAAAGGCTACATTTTAGTATGTAGCACAATCATTTAAAATGTTTTAATAGTTTTATCACAAAAGGAATACATACACATGGCAAAAAATTTTAAAACAGCATAGACAAATATTAAAGGAATGGTTAAAAATCTCCTCCCCATGATCTAGACCAGTGGTCAGCACACTTTTCTTATAAAGGGTCAGATAGAAAATATGGTCTCTGTTTTCCATACGGAAAATCCAGAACGAACTTTTTGGCCAAACCAATACAACTACTCAACTCTGCTGTTGCATCATGTATCACAAAAACAGATGATATGTAAAAATGAATGAATGGGGTTGTGTTCCAATAAAACTTTATATGTTTGTTTGTTTATTTATTATATGAAACTAAGATTTCCTGTAAAGCAATAGGACTCAAGATGGTGTGTTTTTCCCTAAGAAAAACAATGATAATTTTAACAATATAGGAAATTCATAAATAGACCTACAATTATATGGTCAATTGTTTACCAAGAATGTTACAAAGACAATTCAAAGGGTAAAGGATACTCACTTAGAAGCAGGGGCCTGAGGATCTTACCTGAAGGTAGTTTTGTTGTCAGTAAGAGAGCCCACTTCAAAATCCCTCCACCCACTGGACAAAATACAGGGCAGGTCAGGTGGAGATTAGAGACAGAATGTCCAAGTCCGGGTGACAAATGCCCTTTTCATAATTCTAATTGAGAGTGGTAGGAAGTGAAGGACTAAACCAAAGACCTTTTACTTTCCAAATAGGCAAGCCCTGAATCAGATGGACCATGAGTTTGGGTTCCCACATCCTCCGTCATTCTAGTTAGGGAAGGTGACCAGAACCCTCAAACCTTAGGCTCTGGGAAAAACCTGAACGAACTTTCTGGCCAACCCAATATTGTTCGCCAAATACCTGATAACATGTCTCAGTAGACCTATCTTAAGGTAAGTGTCCATGGTGTCCGTGCTGCCTCTCTAGGGTCAGCAGCCAGCAGGGAGAAAGCAAGTGGCAGCTTCCACACATCTTCCAGGATAACAAGCTGGAGACAATACACATTAGTGACGCTATGTGAGTCATTCGCAGGGATAACTGGAGGTCAGGAAGGAATAAAAAGGGCCAGGGACCTGAGAACACGGTGACTTGGAAGGGGGCACACTTAAGATTTTTCCTCTCATGCCAAGACTTCTCCCTACCATCACTCTGAACTGACTTATAAATTCTCTAAGGAACCCCAAAATAAACCCATACACAGGGGCGGCGTGATCCAGTAGAAAGAACTTTAGGGCCAAAGTTAGAACATAACTCAAATCTCAGATGTGTCACTGGTCAGGTAATTTAGGGCAGCTTTCTTAACTCCTCTGAGCCTCGGGTTTCCACAGTATTAGAACAGAGATAATACCTACTTCACAAGGTTGTTGTGAGGTCTCAATTAAATAACATAGTGATATTCTGCAATGTGCTTACAGAGAATTGCTCAAAAGATATGGTGATTTTTATTATTGTTGTAAAAAGTCAGCTTCTGTTATCATGTAGATAGCACATCTGGGTGGAGCAGAGTTGCCAGTGTTCAGCAAACTCCTCTCTGCTTTATCTGTAAAACCCCCTCCACCCCCCATCTCAATTAGATACAAGTACAAAAGAAGGCACTGATGACTCATTTACAATGGTGGGCACTTAAAATAACCTTTGTATCAACAGGCAATGGCACCTTGCTTGCAGTAAATCTTGGCAATGCTGTGCATGGTCACTTTTTTTTTAACATCTTTATTGGAGTATAATTGCTTTACAATGGTGTGCTGATTTCTGCTGTATAACAAAGTGAATCAGCTATACATATACATATATCCCCAGATCTCCTCCCTCTTGTGTCTCCCTTCCACCCTCCTTTTCCCACCGGTCTAGGTGATCACAAAGCACTGAGCTGATCTCCCTGTGCTATGTGGCTGCTTCCCACTAGCGATCTATTTTACATTTGGTAGTGTATATGTGCCAATGCTACTCTCTTACTTCATCCCAGCTTCCCCTTTCCCCTCCCTGTGTCCTCAAGTCCATTCTCTACTTCTGCGTCTTTATTCCTGTCCTGCCCCTAGGTTCTTCAGAACCTTTTTTTTTTTAGATTCCATATATATGTGTTAGCATATGGTATTTGTTTTTCTCTTTCTGACTTACTTCACTTTGTATGACAGACTCTAGGTCCATCCACCTCACTACAAATAACTCGATTTTGTTTCTCTTTATGGCTGAGTAATATTCCATTGTATATATGTGCCACATCTTCTTTATCCATTCATCTGTCGATGGACAGTTAGGTTGCTTCCATGTCCTGGCTATTGTAAATAGAGCTGCAATGAACATTGTGGTACATGACTCTTTTTGAATTATGATTTTCTCAGGGTATATGCCCTTTTTAAAGGCTAATAATGACCCACAAATCAACCTGGACCAAGCAACTTGCTCTAAAGCTCAGCACATGTAATTTGTATAGGTTCTCCAGTGCCCAATCTCCACGCTTCTCCCCAACCACTGAGGTCCCTGATGGACAGGAGTGCAGGCTTCAGCCAAAACATAAATTCTGTCTCAAACCCACGGCAGAAAAAGCCTGAGCAAGTCCAGGGATCAGTGGAATGCTGTGTCCTAAGGTTTAGCCCCTCTTCCTCCAACAACTGAGTGTAAATCACACAGGTAATCCAGTGGTGCCTGTCTCATCTCCCACAAAATGTTGGTAATAATCATATCTGTCCTTCTAATCTCTTAGGACTATGATAAAAATAAAACTGAAGTAACGTGACAAAATTCTTCAAAAGTGAGTCATTTCGAACAGTGCAAAGGTACATTACTGATTTAAGTAGTATAAAAACATTCAGCAGAGTTCAGCAGAGAGATATGAGACCTTTTATGTACATGTAAAAGTTCATGTCAGAGCATTCAGGTCCTTTTATCCCTACCTACACTTTAAAATAAGCTCTGTTCTTTCACTGTAAACCTTGAACAGCAGGATTTCACCTCTGTTTCTCGCCAAGGTTTTAACTATTGCATCCATCTGATCTGAGTAGAGCCCCCACTCTGCAGAAACCATTATATTCTGAGGAGTCTGGCTCCTCCTCACACTTCTTTCAGGCCATCACCTTTGTCCACTGCAGGGATGCTCTTTGTCCAGTTTCCCCTCTGGAGACAAAGGTGTAGTCTCCATACTTTCTAGAGGTATAGGACAATAATTAAGATACACAAAAAGGCAGGTCACAGAATTTGCATATAAATTTAAAGACATAAAGCAACATGGCAATCTGGGCAGCCTGGCTGAGGATGTCTCTGACAGAGTTTACTAAATAAATGACAGTCTATTTTTTTTTTTTTGAAAACTGTGTTTGAGAAAGAAGTCATAATAAAAAAAAAAGCTACAACATCCAAGATGAGATTTAAATGTGCAAATAAGGGCAATCAAATCTTTAAGGGATGGCACAGATTTTTTTCCTTGGCATAGATTTTCAGTTTCTCATTGGGCATGCAATATATCTATAATCATTCAAAATTGAGGTCACAGATTAAGAAATTGTAATCTCTTTCCTCTCCACACTTGCCCTTGCGGTTCTTTTGCCTACCATGTACTTAGAGTCATCTCAAAACTCCCCTTTTAAAGTCCTCACTACTATTCATGGTCCAATGCAAGCATCACCCTTGCCATGAGCCTTCACAACCATTCCAGCCATTAGGTTCCCATCTCACCTTTACTTCTTTAGCAGTTTTGCCATCAGATGAAGAGGATCTTCTACTGCCTCATAGGAATGTTCATAACTTTTTGTACCACTTCACACACACCTTTTGATCAGTGCCTGGAACAAATTAGGTGCTCAGCAAATATCTGTAGAATTAAAAGTCGATAAGATAATTTATATAAGGTTGTTGGCTTGTCCCTGGCACACAGTTTGTACTCCCTGAATGTTAGCAATTATTAACATCATAAATAAAGACACTCCATGTATTTTGTGCCCAGTTATTCTCTATTCATAACTCTAAAAATGTGAATCATTCCCAGAGTCAATATTTAATTATCTTTTCTAGATGGTACAGCAAATTTCAAAAAGGGGTTAATTTCTATTCTTAAATTATGCATTTTGTAGCTAGAGATTCCATATTTGCCAACACAAAGATGATGTAAAACAAACTACTACACCTTTATATCTTACTGCAAATACCCGTACCTGATTTAAATAGTGGCATTCAAATTTCAGGAATTTCTATAAATACATATGTATATGAACAACAGGGACACACCTAATCATGTGAAACGTAAGATTTGCTCACTCTCAAGTCAAGGGCATAGATCAATGTGTCACCTTTATTTCCCCAGAACCTGACTTATAAGTACAAAGTGTTCAACCCTCTCAAGTTGAAGACACTAAAATACTGTCAGACCTGGGTGGACAGTCAGAGGAACAACCATCTATGCGTCATCAGAAAGCAGACAGCAGACAGTCTCCCTATATTAAAGACAGCTAGTAAGGAGATCTGAGATTCAAACCTAAGTCCATCTGCCTCCACATCGTATGCTTTTTTTCCTCAATAGCAAATAGCCTTCCATGCCACACTGCATTTGCATTCTTGATCAGAGCCTTGATCAGAAAAGGAAAATATAAGTTTGCTAAAGTTTTGCTAAAGAAAGCCAATTCTATTAAAATTTAAAAGGTCAGGTGAGGGCTTCCCTGGTGGTACAGTGGTTAAGAATCCACCTGCCAATGCAGGGAACACGGGTTCGAGCCCTGGTCCAGGAAGATCCCACATGCTGTGGAGCAACTAGGCCCATGTGCCACAACTACTGAGCCTGCACTCTAGAGCCTGTGAGCCACAACTACTGAGCCCGCATGCCACAACTACTGAAGCCTGCACACCTACAGCCCGTGCTCCGCAACAAGAGAAGCCACCTCAATGAGAAGCCTGCGCACGGCAAAGAAGAGTAGCCCCTGCTCTCTGCAACTAGAGAAAAGCCCACGGGTAGCAACAAGGACCCAATGCAGCCAAAAATAAATAAATAAAACAAATAAATTTATTAAAAAAGAAAAAAGGTCAGGTGAAAAGATCTTACACAAATGATCACTAAACCCAGTTTTCACAGCCAATGGCAAAATAAAATCAGATTTTGTTGTTAACTCAGAAATGTATTAAACAAGACCAGATCTCAAAATCTGCCTGTGACCCTATGCTCAATATATCACCCAATTGTTCATTTTAAGACTCTCTAAAGATGAAGTGGGGGAACAATGAAGTCACCTTTGGAACTAAGGAATGAAATGTGACAGGCACATGTTAAAAACATTCCTTTTACACAAGGAGGTAGAGCTTCCCTAACCAGGATTTACCTCTTCTCAACCTCCTCTGAAATCCACTCAAAATAAATAATTTTACAATCTTAAAAGGTCCTGATTTCTAAGTTCTACATTAAAATCTGTAAGGCAAGGGTAGATTTTGGAGTCAGATCAAAGCAGGTTCCAAATTATTCTCTGTTCCTCACCCTCCCTAACACCTTAGCCAAGTTACTTACCCCTTCTTAACCTGTTTGCCGATCTGTGTAATGGGTGTGAGAATGTGTCCCTCACAAGATTATTGTGAAAATTAAATAAATGATGACAATAAAGCATTTTACCAAAAAAACTCCCAAAACCCCCAAAACAAAAAATGACCTAGCTTAATTACCAAGGTTGTGTGGTTACATCTCAGGTCTAAAAATATCAGAAGGAGAAGACATGCAATGTCAAACAATCAGACAGTCATGCAGCATTTGATACATGCAGCATTAATACCATCATAATGATGTAAGTTAAATAGCGTATTGCAGATGACTGTTTTTGAGAAACCCTGCCAGTAAGAAGGAGACGGGGGTGAGAAAACAAAATATTTCAATCATATTCAGCGTAAAAATGTGAGAAAGAGATATTAATGCTTACTACCTACCTAATAAGAATTTCATAGGGATTAATGAGCTAATACTGGTTACCATTTTGGAACTCAGTGGAAGAAAAAATAACACACACACACACACACACACACACACACACACACCCCACAAGACAGTAAATATCATCATATAAAATTAGATCATGTATAAAATAAGTTGTGCAGAAGCAGCATGTTCTTCCCCTGACAAATTATCTGCACTCAGCATCCTTGATGCCATGGGATTCCCTCATTTGGTCCAGATCTTGCACACATTTCCATCAAGAAAGGCTGTCCTGTATGACAAGGATGCAAATATCAGTACCTGGGTTTAAATAATGGCTCTCAAATTTTGGGAATTCCTCTGAACACACAAACACACACTCATAGAAGAGGGAATGGTCTCATCATGTGCACAGCAAAAATTACATCTACCAATGGCTGCTCCAAGCAGGAAGGAGACAGGAAGGAGAGAGAGGGAGGCAAAGAAGCCACTCAGAATTCTTGACAAGTTATATGGGTAGCCTATAATTACCATAAATTAATATATTTTTTAAATTAATATTTTTAACTCAGGTTTTATTATAATCATTAGTCTTTCTTAGCCTTGGCTTTTAGCTAAAGATCAGACAGGTCCAAAAGATGTGTGGTGCCTGCATCCCACCTCTTTCTGGGGGAGGAAATCTAAGTGGCAAATTATGAACTTCTGACTTTGTCTTCAGATTTAGGGTTGATGAACTGTTCCTCTTAATGATCTGAGAGAAAAAAGTGTTAGGAATGGCAGTGACACACACGTGTATGTGACTTTACAACAACAATGCCCTTTTTATCTGTATCAAGATATGTGATTCTGTCAACTGATCCCGACTGGCATGGACCCCAATTTACAGATGAAGAAATTCAAACTCAAATCATTATATCGACTTGCTGATGGTATGTGATAAATATATAGGACTAGAATTCAAATCTCCATTCTTGCTTTCTATTTCAAGTCACCTCTATCTGTTTCCTCTGATTCCCCATACTCCAATTGACAAAAATAATAACTTTAAACGTTACTTTCTCCATCACGCTCAGACAGATGAATTTGGCTAGATGAAATTGATTAGCTCTGTTTATGAGGACATGTACACACATACCAAAAAAGGTGTGTGTGTTGGGGGTTGAAATTAAGAAATGGAAGACTTCAGACAAGAAAGAAAGCTCACTAATTAGCAAATTTTGGGTGCTCAAACATTAACAGTCACCACTCCTATTATTTATTACAATAAGTAGCCTTACTGGACTACCACATGCCACCCATCCATGATTTGACCCACACTGTCATTATTTGACTTGTAAGCACAAACATATGAGCATGCATGTAACACACACACACACACAATCTGACAATACATTTCAGTCATTTCTTAAATGAACAAGCATCTGGTTTGCCAAAGATGTATTTTTTCTCTCTCTTATTCTATCCAAAATCTTTCAGGACTAGGTAAGGGATACTCTGCAGCTGAGATAACAGCATATGTTTCTTTTTCAGAGTCCTTTGATGTATCTGAAACTTCCCTTTAAAGCCAGAAATTCTGAATGAACTAACTGAAGAAGTGCAAAAGTTTTAGAAATTCAAATTTAAACAGGATGAATAATTTTAGTGATAATGATATTAAAGATGCGATTAAAGAAGGGAGTGAGGGCAAAGGTCTCCAGGAGCTTGATGGAGAGAATATCTACTGCAATTATTTCAGTAAACTTGTATATGAACAACATACGAACCAGAAACTGTGTCCTCAATGCCAGACATTAGGGCAGGTGAATGCTCCTGGGATAGGGCTGTCAGTACTGAGTGCTGGTATCATGATTTGCATCAATACTATCTATACCTATGTACCAACAGAATTCCTAATGAGCAGATATTTATTTTAAAATGTTCAAAACAATTATTTCAAAGCTAACAACGAGCACAACTCAATGACATGTCTCTGGGAAGGTTTCTGGAGATTCTCTCATAAATGAAGGCATGGTAGAAGTAGCTGGGCTGGATGACCTGTGCATATTCCAAAGAGTAAACGCTCAGTTTCCTGACTGAATCCCCACTTATCTATATATGTGTTTACTTTTTGTCTATCGTTGGTCATAACTTCTCAATCCCTGCTTTATGGTAGCCTAGAGAACTTTCACACACTTTTTAAATGGTCTCTAATCATTACCAGAAAAGCTATTGTTTTATTATTTCTGCCAATAAGAGTTTCCCCGTTCACTGTTGACAGCTTTGACAGATTGAAGAGGTGCCCATTTATTACCTCAAATCTAAAACCTCTCCTGGCATGGCCCCAAATCACCAACTTTCACCCTTACTGACCTCTTCGTGTCCAGCAGAAGCCCATCACAGACCCCCTGTCCCTAGGTGTCAGCCTCCTGCAATCTATTCATCTCTTTCACCTCATAAGAAAAGGTCCATTTTGTGTGTGTGCGCGCTCTTCACTGCAGGAAGTCAGGCAGTGGTGGAGATCAGGGGTTGTTAATCACTGGGGTACTGAAGTTTCTAGGACTGGATCACACCGGAGAACAATCAAAAATGCACAAATTGCAAAGCCCCGGCTCTACACACACACACACACACACACACACACGCACACGCACACGCACAGGCACAGACACACACACGCTGGGGCCTTTAGAAGGTGATACAGGCTCTCTCTGTAACTTGCAACCCCTAAATGCCAAGAAATAAGGATGGCACTAAAGGGCAATGATTGCCCATCTCAGTTCTCATCCCCTTCCATAGAGCCTATAAATATGTCATCTTAAACTTTAACTAGAGACATCAGTAAGCTTGTAGCAAGTAAAGGGGGAATCACTCCAGAGAATGTCAGGCTGCCCTAAAAGTTAACCCTATGACCCCCTCACTCCAAATACTTAACAATATCCTACTCTTGGCCTGGTCTTCGACTCCACCGGCCACTGTGACAGGAAGTAGGATTTCCGTGCTTCCTCGGCAGTTTCTCTCAGGGTTGGCGCTGGGAGCAGAAGATGCAAGTCCCTGAGGGAGGGACGCTGGCACGTTCTGAGGCGATACAGCTCCTCAGGAAGGTGGGCAGAGGCTCCATTTTCCACACTCCCCCCGTCAGGAGCCTCACACCGGCTTCTCCAGCCCCCTTTAAAGCCCACCACCCCTCGCCCTTCATCTCTTCGACCCGCCCCCTCAGCACTGCTCTGCTCACCGGCTGTGGCGGTCAGGACAACGGAGCAGCCTTAGTGTGGTGGAGGCCCCGCCACCGCTCCCAGGCTGTCTGTCAGCCTCCGCGCCTCCATCCCCGAAATCTGTGGCTTCTTCTTCTCGCTCCGGAGCCTACGCTCCGGCTGCCCCAAGTCCCCAGGGGCGGCTACTGCCGCTCCATCTGCTCCTGCTCACGTCGCACCGCTCGACAAGGGAAGGGGTTGCTAGGAGCCCATCCTCGCAGCGACGGATGAGGGGATCTCCGGGGTCGGGACTCCGGTACCACAGGAACCAGCAGGAGCCGCCGCCACAGGCACCCGGTACCTGGAGGACCGCGAGCCCCGCGCCAGCGAGGAGCGCGCGCGCTCAGCCGGGCTGAGGAGCCGCCGCCGGCGCCAACTTTTCCCATCGCGAGAGCGGAGAGGGGTCTCGGACCTGGGATGGCGGGGCGGGGCTCTCCGCCGGCCGGCTGTAGGGGGCAGGCGCTCAGGACCCCAACTCCAGTAAAGTTGGGCCGCGGTGGGGGCTGGCGGGGGCGTTGACGGGCAGGTGGCGGCCGCTGACGAGGAGCAAGGCGCCACCACGCGGGCTGGAGTCTCGGAGACCCGGGCGCGGCTGCCTGCGGAGCCCACGCGTGGGGCCACAAGGGGCGGGACACGCACTCCGAGAGGGCACGGCTGCGGGCGGAGACCCCCGGCAAGCACTGCCGACCCTCCCTCTCCCGCGCGCTGCCTCTCGCCTTGTTCTCCTTCTGTTCTCTTTGCAAGTTGCCCAGATTTCCTCAACCGTCAGGACTCTCACCAGTGTCTTTGGGAAGAGAGGGATTGAGGGAGTCCTACTTTTGCCCCTTTGTCTCTGTGAATTGGCACCTCGATCTAACCCAGAGCACAGCCAATGTGTCTTGGCCTGGGAGAGACGCCAGGAGGGTACTAGAGGACATGGGGTGGGGTTGTGTGTGTGTGATAGATCAACAGATTGATCTGCCTTAGATATATCTATAAGTACAGATAAACATAGATATATTAGTTCTTCTTCCTATCTACCTACCTACCTACCCACCCACCGACCACCTACTTACCTACCTGTCCCTCCATCTCTCCGATGATGGTGATGGTATTTGTATTTAGGGGTTTCTCCATTAGTCACCATGCTTTACTCCCCTTCTATAAAACTCATTCTGTCTAAAACCAGTCTTTTTGCATAATCTCATTTGAAATAGCACTTTGCTGCTAGCCATGTTCTGAATGTTCTTTGTGTTTACATAGGCATACACTTCCTTGTCCTCCAAAACACTACAAAGTCCTGGGGGGACTCAAAAAGGAGCTAAAACTGTGGGCTTGGGACCGTTTTGGTTTTTGCACACTATTATAGTCCCAGGGCTTAGCATAAAACCCAAGACTCCATAGGAAATCAGTAATCTAGTATATAAATAATTTGCATATATTATACAACTGTTGGATAAATTCACCGATTTACTTGTATCAACCCTCACCCTTCTGGCAGGAAGACATGCTTTCTGAAACCTTGGGATGAACTCTCCATAAAATTAGCAGTCTTTTATTTGTGTACAAGGTGCTCTGCCACTAATTTCTGTGAGATCTCAGGGAATAACCATGTTTGGTTGCTTAAGCTTGAAAAGGAATGGGTTACGAATGCGAAACATTCTACAAAATGAGGAACCAGTACAATTAAAAAATACCAGCATCGTGAAGGACAAAGAAACTGAGGAACTGCCCTTAATTAGAGAAGGTTTAAGAAACATGGGAACAGTGGGATTTCCTTGGTGGCGCAGTGGTTAAGAATCTGCCTGCCAATGCAGGGGACACGGGTTCAAGCCCTGGTCCGGGAAGATCCCACATGCCACGGAGCAACTAAGCCCATGCACCACAACTACTGAGCCTGTGCTCTAGAGCCCACGAGCCACAACTACTGAGACCACACGCCACAACTACTGAAGCCCACGCGTCTAGAGCCCGTGCTCCACAACAAGAGAAGCCACCTCAATGAGAAGCCCGTGCACTGCAAAGAAGAGTAGCCCCTGCTCGCCACAACTAGAGAAAGCCCGTGCGCAGCAACGAAGACCCAACGCAGCCAAAATAATAATAATAATAATAAATTAATTAATTAATTTTTTTAAAAAAGGAAACAAAAGGTGTGATCCTGGATTGGATCCTAGCCTAGGAAAAGGACATTAGTGGATCAATTGGCAAAATTTAAATAAGTTCTAAAAATCAGTTGACAGTATCATATCACATTTAATTTCCCAGTTTTGAAATTCCACTGAGGTTATATAAGATGTTTATATGTGTAGCAGCTAAACAAAAGGTATAGAAAAATTTCATTTTTGCAACATTTTGTCATCTGGTACTGTTTTAAAATGAAAAAAAATTGGTATGATAAGAACCTAGGGGCAGGACGGGAATAAAGATGCAGACCTACTAGAGAATGGACTTGAGGACACGGGGAGGGGGAAGGGGAAGCTGGGACAAAGTGAAACAGTGGCATGGACATATCTACACTACCAAATGTTAAACCGATAGCTAGTGGGAAGCAGCCGCATAGCACAGGGAGATCAGTTCAGTGCCTTGTGACCACCTAGAGGGGTGGGACAGGGAGGGTGGGAGGGAGGGAGATGCAAGAGGGAAGAGATATGGGGATATAGGTATATGTATAGCTGATTCACTTTGCTATAAAGCAGAAACTAACACACCATTGTAAAGCAATTATACTCCAATAAAGATGTTAAAAAAATAAAATAAAATAATAAAATGTTTGGATTAAATGACCTTTACAACCTTTCTGAGACTAGAATTCTTCAATTGTATGACTATAATATCTACCAAGCCAGCTCTCCTGCTGCTGCTATTATAAAGTTCAAACGGAGATTTTAGGGAGGAAAAATGACTTTGAAAATTGCGAAGTATTTCTTAAAATCCAAACCTTTTCAAGTAGACAGGTTATTTCTAGAAGGGTGAAATGTCTTCAGATTCCTTTGCAGTCTTCACAAAGCTAGTAATACTCCTGTATGCACATGTAGGTACTCAACATTCAATAAATGAGTGCCAGAAAGATAACAGCTGTTATAACAAAATGTAAAAGTTCCTCTTCTAAATATAAATTTTGTTTCTTCCATGGTAACTTCATTGAAAAATATAATGTCTGGATCTGTGAATTGGCCACTTTGAAGATAACAATGTAACTCTTACTCATTAATAATTAAACCTTTTCTAACATGTTTAATGGAAGGTTCTTGTACACAAGCTCTTTTGTGAGATGTGTTTTTAGAAGAATCTTCTGAGTTATTCCTTAGAACAATCTAAAACATGAGCAAAATCAAGCAAAGCAGCCATCTCAGCCATTAAATTTCAGTGTTTCATGAACAACAGAGCGTCCTAAATGGTAGCTTAGTTCACTCATTAAAAAAGCCTGGAATATTCTTCCAAAAATGTCTTTAAAACCCGTAAGTAAGGACTTATTCTTGGAAAACTGACCTGTACCCTACTAATAAAGCAACATGCCCACCAGCTGTGGTTTGTATATGGGAGAAAGGAACCTGTGGTCCTCTTCCCTTCCCAAACCACAAATGCTATTTGTTAAAGACCAGAATAGCTGTTTCTCTCTTCTCTCACAAATTCTGGTTTCAGAATTTGCAGAAGCATTTGTTTAATATCTTTTCTACAAACCTTCCTAACTCCTTTCTAGCCATGATAAGAGTGTGAAAATTATTCCACAGGTGGAAAACCAGATTAAAATGTCAAAATACAAGTAGGTCCCTATAAAAATACAGAGCTGGATAAAGCAGAGGAAAGAGGGCATAAACAACTTTGAAGGGTAAGGACTAATGTTGATTTTGAAATAGTGTTCTTAATATTCTAGCCCTAGATATTTGTCATCCTCCTAGCATAAAAGAATGGATATCCAGACTGAAACTTGGTGAGGATACAGATGCTTTGTATTTTTTTCCCTCCATATAAATGTTACTTTTCCCTATCTTCCAAATACATTTCCCTAGATCACTTAAAGAGGTGGTCCAAGAGATTCATTTATGGGAATTCACTGAGGCTGGGCAATTTTTTTTCAGCACATTTAAAAATTAAACTACTTTAGTACAGTTGTGGATTTACAGAAAAAATTGTGAAGATACTAGAAAGAATGGGTTCTTAAGGTGGGAGTTCCTCAGTTAAGATGGTGATCTGAGGAGATCTGGGGCTAGTATTCCCCACCCTGTATCAACTGAGCATTCAGCAACTCAAGGTGGAATTTCACTCATAAAAAAGCCAACCATTGTCCCCACCTCCAGAACTAGACCAGTGGTTCAGATATTTTGCTCACAGGGAGAGGCAGGCCATAGAACAGAGAGCTCCAATCCTATCTCCAACCCCTAAGGAACTGATTTCAATTGCAATGAAGTATGGAGAAGTCCAAGCCTAAGGGCACACTGAAAATCAGTACAAATTATGATGAAAGGCAATTGGGAAAAGATCAATAGATTCATTGGTGATAAAGGCTGCATGGGAGTTTGTGATTGTCCTCATTTCAGTGGAGAGAAATAAGGACAGTGCCAGCTGGGAAGATCTCTCTTGGGAGGGACAAATATCAAACCCTGACCTCAGGAACTGTCCCTTCAAAGGAGTCCCAATTTGATTGGATTAGTCTGTAAAGGAATTTATGACCCAAGGCATTGTTGAAAACAACAGAGCAAATGGCCAGAATTAATGGAGCTAACAGCTGTGTGTGATCAGGAAAAGAGACATCCAACAAGAGATCTACCATGATCACTGTCATCCTAGGCTGACTGTGGTCATATCCAAGTCTATGTCCCCTGAGGAGCAAAATCAGAGGCTTCACACCGCGTGTGTGTGGTGTATGTGTGTGTTTATGAGCAGGGGTGGGGTGGGCTGATAGTTTACACCAAAATAATTCAGACCATCACTAAACAAAGAAATAATAATAAGCAGTAGTGCATAGAATTGCTGGAAATTCTATGAGTAGTGCATAGAATTGCTACATTATCCAAAATGTCCAATTCCAAAAAAAAAAAAAAAAGAGAGACAAGCAAAGAAACAGAAAAGTATGATCCATACACCAGAAACAAACAAACAAAAAAAGAACAAAAACAACAGATTATGGAAACTGCCTCTGGGAGCAATCAAATGTCATATTTAACAGACTTAAAAGCAGTCATTATAAATATGCTCAAAGAATTAAAGGAAACTGTAATTAAAGTTAAAAAATGGAATGATGACAATATCATATCAAATAGTCAATATAAAAAAGAGATAGAAATTATAAAAAAGACCCAAATAGAAATTTTGAAGTTGGAAAGTACATACAATTAAAATAAAAATTCACTAGAGGGCACAATGGTAGACTTGAACTGAGAAAAGAAAGCATTGAAGAACTTTAGATAGATCTATGGAGATTACGCAATTCAAAGAACAGAGAGAAAAAGAAGAATGAAGGAAAAATGAACAGAGCCTTAGAAAAATGTGGGAAACTAACTCTCTGGACATATATGTAAAAGAGAACTAGAAGGAGGAGTCAGAGAAAGAAGCAAATGAAATATTCAAAGAAATTACAGCAGAAAACTTTCTAAATTTATCGAAAAACTTCACACATCCAGGAAACTCAACTTTATTAGATTTTCCAGAATATTCCTTTTATGGCAAAGTCTTAAAATTATTAGATCACATAGTCTTGAAATCATTCAACATACTTTTAGTCTTGTCATTTCATACATTGGTCTTGAAATGGATCATCCTCAACCAACCCATACAGTTCTCTGACATACTAGCCCAGGTTAAAAAGAATATGATGTTTTGAATTCAAAAAGCCAACTCTAAAAGGTATAAATGAAAAGAATGAATTGGAAAGCCCAAATTGTTCATTATAATTTATTTGGGATCATCAGCTTGAGGAAGCGCAGCAAGATAAATGGGTATCTTTCCAAATGTTTCTCTAAGGAATAGTGACAGGCTATGTCAGCAAAGAAGGTATCGGTTCTACCCATCTAACTTCAAGGAGCTTATCCAAAGATGAATGAGGTTAATTGAAGGCAGATGCAGTAGATTTGGGGCCATTCTATTCCAACAGAGTGTATCTGTATAAGTTGAATAGTGGTCATGACAGTGGCAGAACAGAAGTCCCTTTCTCACTGTGGGTTTTGAGTTGACATAGTCTATAACTGGGGGCAGAGACAGATTTCAATGCTAAATTAAGTTCAAACTTTTGATTAAAATTGGATTGGACATCCTAATTTCTGATGTGAGATTGCTTTGTGACTTAAAGTAGGATTCCCTCTTACCAAAAGTGAACATAAAAGTCATGGACCTGGGGAATTTTTCACTCAGGGCCAGAGAAATATCTGATCTTAAACATTTTAAAGGAACAGTGAGAGATAAAGTTTTGTTTTATGTCATGAGTCATGTTTAATCAATACACTGATTTCACACATGTTTGCATCTTAAACAATTTGTTTCAAATTCAAGATGTTTAATGAGCCAAAGCTGAGCTAATAGCAAGTCCATGCACTGACGAATGCCAGATTTTCAAGGCAACATCAGTTGTGAGTTTAATTTTTAAAACCTTTTGTAATGATATGGAATAATTTTGCAATAGCAATTCAGTGTAATGAATGAAGATTTTCTGCCTTTCAGTCTAAGTCTTTTTTTGAAATTCTAAGTCAGCCACACATTAGTCGTGTTATATGGAACATATTACACATTCCACAGAATTGTGTAATGAATGGCTGGTCTAGGTGATTTTTAATATTGATGGGATGCAGTTCTATAGAATTATCTAAGGGTAGTAATGTCTGAATAAAATATGAATTCCTGTTTCTGTTCATTTACTTGTAACATGATCTTTGGCAAGTTGTTACTTTCTCTAAACGTCATTGTCTTATACTTAAAATGACTGCCCTACATTCCTACAGAGTGTGTGTACTCAAAAAAATATTAATATGTGAATGTCTTTGAAAAGTTTAAAGTGCTCTAAAGGTTATTAGGCATATCTCTTTCCTCCTTCTCACCCTATTCTTATCCTTAACTGGACGCTTTTTCCTAAATATCACAAGCACAGATATTCATCAAAAAACCAGAGATACCAAATCTAGATTCTCAAAAATCTATTTCATTTTAAACAAGAGGAGTTCAAAATGCAAACAACAATATTTTTATTATCAGTGAAGTGACCAAACATTACTGTGTTGAAAAATCTCCACATTAACCAAGTTACAAGCTTATATCAAATGACTTTTAATTCTTGTTTCTAGGTAACACCTATTATTTGACTGTCTGTTCAAATTTACCCAAATAATTAAGGCAAATGTCTTCAAAGCATAAAATGAAATTAACTATCCATAATGCAAACAAATAATAAATGATACTGCATGTACAAAAAATTATGTTATTTAAGATATTATGTATCGGTAGTAAAATTCCATTTTTCAGGGTATGATTTTTTCCCTTGAAAATTGACCACCAATAGGTTCAGAACACCTATAATGGCTTAACTAACACATCTATATTTTTATATAGCTCTGGATGCTTTTATATAGTACATGCCTCAGTCAATTTGGAAATCTGTACATTAGATCTCCAGAATTTTTATATACCTGAGTCTCCCTCGACTCTTGTACCTATGACTTTGAATTATTTTAGTCAACAAACAATATCTCTCTCATTGCATTTTTCCCTCTGTAGCTTCTATTCTAGAAGAGAGAAGTACATTTTATTTTATGTCTCATGTCATCTCTCAGAAGTTTTGAGTATTATCATTGTGTCTACCTTGCGAATGTTAGACTATATTGCCACTATGGACAAACATAAAGGGGTGACCTTGAAGGTTTCCAAATAATTCCCAAGTCAGGGTGAACAAACTGGAGGAAGAATATGGCCTGGCCTCAGCTCCTCCAGGAAATCATATCTTTGGAGGACTGGACCAAGTGGTATGATGCTGTATAGATTCTCTTTCCAGGCTACTTTCTACTTTTCCAGTGGCCCTTACTTTCAGCAACAGACCAACAATCCCCTAGGTTTGATAAAAATCTACACTGAAAAAAGTTCTGAGAATGTTAAGTTACATCTTACTACTAATGAAGTCTGGTGTTGTTCTCCCCAGAAAATTAGGCATTTTATACTTGTCTCTGTAGAAAGGACTATTTTTATCTAAGTGTGTGTTTCTCATGCTGGCTGGTACATACATGACCACATGGGAACCTTTCCACAAAGTATACTTATTAAATTCTATTTCCAAGGGAACCTTGCTGTCTTATCTTGGTTCCAATGATCAATGTCCAGTGAATACTGATAAAGGTTTGGGGCCACATGGGAAGACCATAGATGGCAAAGCTGTGTGTGTGTGTTTGTGTGTGTCCGTGTGTGAGGTGAACAGTTTATTTCTCTACCAAAGGATTACCAAAATTCAGCAGGTAATAAAACAAACAAACAAACAAACAAAAAGATTAGTATGAAGATGTCTTCCCTGTGACCAAGAATAGAACTATCTGAGAAACCAAATGACCAGTGCAAATTTGGGTAAGTTTGGCCTGCATCTTCTGTGCCATAGGGTAAGGTGATAATTTTTACTAAATTAGTAAAGTTACTAGTAATATTTTTACTAATTATTGCCATACTAATGACAAAGAGAGCTTCTTGAAAATGTAAGAAATAGACTAACCACAGTGGGTGATTCAAACCTGGCCATGTCTTAAACAAGCCACATGAAATTCATGCATAAATCAAATACATATTTTTCATCACAAAAGAGGATGGGTATCTCCCACCTGTGGTAAGCAGAATTCTCAGATGGCCCCAAGTTCCCCAACCCTTTGTATAGTCCTCTTCCCTTCTGAGGCAGAACCTGTGAATATGATGGATAGTTTACTGCCTTGATTCGGTTATTTTATATAGGGCATATGGAGATAGAATAGTCACTCCCATTATTATGTTATATTGTATTACCTCCTCCTAGCAGACTAGAGAGGAATTAAGAAGTCAGAGAGATGCAATCCTGCTGACTGGAAGAAAGCAAGTGGCCTTGTTGTGAACTACCTATGGAGGCAAGGTTGTTGAGGCAAGAAATTGAGGTCAACTTCCAGGAGCTGAGAGCTACCCCTGGCTGACAGCTAGCAAGAAAATGGGATCTTAGTAATACAGCTGCAAGGCAATGCACTTTGCCAACAATCTGTGACCTTGGAAAAGGATCCTGAGCTTCAGATGAGAATTGAATCCCTAGCCAACGTCTTGATTTCAGCGTGGTGATTCCCTGAGCAGAGTACCCAGCCAACATGTACCTGGACTCCTAATCCATAGAAATTGTTAAGATAATAAATGGGTGTTGTCTAAATCACTGTTTGCAGTAATTGGTTACACAGCAATAGGATACTAACAAACCATTAAATAACTCGTCAGTACATTCATTTACTGACTTAATAAACATTTACTGTTTATTACAGCATAATAGGTAGTGGGGAGTCAGAGTCAAACATGACTACCATCACTCCAATGCAAATGAGAAAAGATTTCCATTAGGAACTAGCTCACCTGTTCAAAAAGAAATAACTCCCTGAACTTCTCAGGACATTGTCATCTGTTTGTTAGGGATAAATATGTAGATTCAGATTACAAAGGGGATAACTAGAATTTACACTCAGACTTCAAAGACAGTCAGGTTATCACAGGATTGAAAATGATTTCTTCATGTTGCTACTCTTTTCCTTCCTCTCCATTGTTCTCTACTTTTCCGTCCAAGCCAGAAACAAAGGCAAACGTTCCATGTTATGAGAAAGATATTTGTAAAGAGTGCTCCAATTTTCTGAGATGTCAGCCTTGGAAAAGCATCCCTTCTCCTCCCAAAAGTCCCTGACTCAACTAGCCTCAAGTTCAGATTTGTGGCTGCAGAAATCATCCATGGAGTCCTGGTTTCAGCCACACCATGCCTGGGAGACACAGTGAATAATAAATGGCATTCAGCTACAGAATAAAAGGTTGAAGCAACTCTTTATAATTTCTCTCACTCTAGCTGAGGCAGAAAATAGCCCCTCCCAAACACCATCGTTTCCCCCACACCTACAAACACAGTCTATTTTCATTGTTTCACACCTCTGCCATTCCAGATGGCAAAACTGCAAGTATTTTCCTTATACTATAAGCATTAAAATCCAATTTAACTTGTATAACCTGAAATAAAATTCATCCCTTTGTAAGTTTATTTTTTCTCATTCTTTCAGCTTCTTCATTTGAAGGGATTAGGGAAATTCTATCATTCTGTGAAGGAACTAATGGTCCAAACCAAGAGACAGATAGAGAGCAAGGAAGAAAATGAGAAGAAGAGAGGTAGGGAAGGAGGGGGCAGGAGCTAGAGAAACTGAAGGAAGGAGCCTATTGCATCACTGAATGGCTAGCGAACATGCAGGAGGCTCAGTGTGGAGCATCTACAGGGACGTGAGACTTAGCTAAGTTTCAGTTTGCTGACATGGCACCCTGGGCACATGCAGCTCCATTTTGGGCTTAGAAATTCATTTCAACAACACTAACGTCATAGTTAATGTTATAAACATGTGTTTCCCCTTGTATAAGAAATTAATTTCTCCTCACTGTCATTACTTATTCATTATGATAGATTATCTGCTCTGCAAATATTAGAGTTAACATAGGTAAAGCCCTTAGCTTAATCCCTGTTATAACTGTTATTATCATCACAGTGTGTAGTGTACCTGGGTTGAAGGGCAGTTGTATAAATATTAAGGTAGATATCCCAAAATAAAACAGAAAAGAAATTTAAAAAATTATTTTATAGATGATTCTGCCTCCCATCCCCCAGATGACTTCATTCACAGCATAGAGTTCTTCTAATTATCCTCAAACTTACTTAAATACAAGCCTAAAATGCCTGACTTTCCTAACTTTGTCATCTTCTCTCACCAGGTAGACTCCAGTGTTCTGTCTGCAGAACTGATCCTGCTCTCTGTTTAAAGAAAATTTGGCCTATAATACTAATTCCAAGATTGCAATCTTTGTCTTGAAAATAAAACTTAGACATGGCATGTATCTTTGGTCTATTTCAATAATGTCAGATCTCTTGCAGCTCAAGTGTTTGATAGATTGTAAATTGAGATGCCTCTAAATGGAGAAGGCATGAGCCCTTTATATGTAACTGTCACTTTTGGAAGACTGTATGAGTAGTGATGTACAGAAGACACAAGGGCCACTTTGATAAATAGAAAGGGTCATTTTAGGGTTTTAGGCAGTGGTAAATAAATCAACCCATTTCAGCCTGCTGTAAAGACAGGGATCAGGGCAAAAAGAAAAAACAAAACAAACAAAACCTGGAATACTTACCCAGAAGTGTCCCTCCCAATTTCTCCATGTAAAATCTTATAAAGATATGTTTTAATATTATATTTCTCCACCACAGTCCATTACACTCAACCAGACAACCCTACCAGTCAATGGAGCTGACATCATTTTGCTCATAGTATTTAGAGAAATTAAACTGTCAGTCTTCATTTCTCCTGATGCCTATACCAACATGTCCCATTTTTGTCTAAGAAGCTTATTTGAATTTAAAATCATCCTGGTGGCTTCAGAGTCCTTACTTTCAGATTTCTAGCTTCTGATGAGACCCAGGATAGTGGAGTCCAAACCATCAATAGAAATAAAATTTGACCATATCAGAGAGAAATGGAAGTACTTTTCTTCCTGCCTGCCTTGAAATTCTCTAATTAGAAAGCTCAGAATTATTTTGGATCCAGAGATGACCTCATTGTTGCTGAGATAGGAGGGTAGAGGCTTATGAACTACATCCCAGGACTAGAGCAAACAGCTGGGAGGTGAGGAAGAATCCTCCCATCTATGAAATTGTTATTACAATACTCCCCCAACCAGGTGATCACCCCAAATCTGCACCACAGAGGACTTCTCTGGAAGTGGCATTGTGTTACCTTTCTTGTCATTTCAGAAGCCTGAGCTCCATCAAACGAGAACTTTGGAGATTCAGGACCTCACACAGCTATCCAATCAATGAAACTTAACAAGCAAAGCAAGAAGGACAATAGAGAAACAATGGACACTGATCTCCACTGTCCTCCTTGACCCAAATCACTACATGCCTGGCTCTAGGTTAGAACACCCTGTGGGTGAGCTTGACTTTGAGGGCCACCCATGCACATTTCTAGATTCTATCATACATTTGTGTCCATTCACACAGCCTCCCAGTAGTCTCACATTGCTTTCCATCACTCCAAACTCCCAGCCTACATTTAGTTTCTACCCTACCTTGTGCTGCTTGTCAAGCCATGACTCCTCCATTCCTCATTCAGAGCAGTGACATTTCTATTTGCTTCCTGCCTTCAGGAAAGGCGAAAGCCACTAGTCATTCAACAACCCATGGAAATCAGTTTAACCAGCTAACAGTTAGGTCAGCACTTCTCAAAGTGCATTCTGAACCAGCAGCATTAGCATCACTGGGAAACTTTGTTAGGGATGCAAATTGTCAGGTAACATCTTACAGAGCTGAGGGTGGGAGGAAATCCCTGCAATTCATGTTTAACAAGCCTTCAGGATGATTCAAATGCACTGTGAAGTTTCTGAACTGCTGAGTGAGAATAACTCAATCTGGTGAAACTGATTCACCTGAAAATACGAATGGCTGCTAGATTTTGCTCTTAACTAAATATCTTTTTTTTTTTTTTTTTTTTTTTAAGTAGAGCACTTTTTAACCTAAAACAAAACACTTTGGGGACATGGCTATCTCTTACTCATGTTTGTATGTTCCACGTGCTCAGTCACTCCAGCAGGCTTTCAGTTTGGAGAACAAACTTCTGTTTGTTTTCCACATGTACATGAGCGTGTGAAGCCAGGAGTGAGATACTGGATCCCAATTTGTTGGTGTAAACTGTCACAAAGCCTGAGTGTTGTCTCTAATTTGGTTCTGGGCAGGGTGTATACATAGCTGCTCAATTACAATAAAAGATCAACCACCAGGAAGGCTCACTGCATTCACTGTGGATAGAAGGAGACCTGGCCTCTAACCAGTGTTGTCACTATAAGTGACTTGGGAGATTTCTAGTTCTACCACTCCATGCTCCATTAGCTACTTCCCAAACCTTTTCAAGTAAGCACGTAATCTTTACAAATAAAAAACAGAAACAGTATCATATATTCAAATACACTTTCAAAACAATTGTTGTAGCCTCACTGACAAGCCTAGCAGATGCTGCCTGGATAAAAATTATGTGAATTACCAAAGGAGCTGGAACTGAACCATGAACAACAGACAAGAGACTGTTCCATCTTCCTTGCTTCAGGAAATTGAGAAAAGGACTAAGTTGCTGAACTCCTCATTAAATAAAGGTTATTTACACATTCTTTTACAATAGTTCAATTTTGGCTCAACAGTGATAATATTTTTAATATAGTTACTTATAAATTACCTGCCTTCATTTCTTTAGCTCTAGCTTATTTTGGATATGATCTGATTTCAAAAAGAGGGCTGGTTTCCCTTCTTTTTGAATTTGAGGGATGGGGGTAATACTAATTGCTAAACTAAATCATATTCAGAGGCAATTTTCATGGATCCTAGGTTATCAAAAAAAGGCATTAAACTAAAATGTTCAATAGCAGAAATGCAGGCTAGAATGATGCATTTTTACTTCAATCAACTGCATTTGATTATTCTTACAATGTTATTACTATGATCACAATCGTTTCATTTTGTCACTATAGAGAGTCACACAAGGATATGTGGCTTGAAATCAAGAATATGAAAGATTGTTTTCTTGAGAACACAGTTGTAGGGTAACATTCCATTCAGGAAGCTCAATGTATTAGGCAAAGTCCAGACACTTAGAAACAGGGAGAAAGACACTATGCAAAGAGCAGTGAACTTGACCCTAAGCAATGTCATTAAAGAGTTGCATCACCCTGGACAAATCATACTACTCCTACCATAAAATTCCATGAAAGACACTTTGATGAAAACTAATTAATGCTCCCATGCCTTTGCACAAGCTGTTCCCTTTGCAGAAAATCATTCTTCCCTTTTCCATAAGGTCCACTTATAGTATATTCTTTCTTTTCCTTCAAGTCTTCACTTAAGCAATGCCTCATTAGATCTTTTCTGGCTCTTCTTAGTTAGAGCTGACTGTAAAATATATTCAACAATAATGACAACTTCTAACATTTATACTGGGTATATAAAATGTTATGGTGGCAATAGATTTCAATCATCACATTCTTGTGATTTTTTTGTCTACATACCTGCTGGCCCTATCAGATATGTGTCTTAAAAACATAAAGTGTGCCTTGCCCAACTTTGATTTCATGCCATCCATATCACCCATCATACGTTTACTCCTAGACATTTAGTAAAATGGTTGAATAATGATCTTCCTCAGTAACATGAGATAATGGTGACTATGCTGTCCATCTCACGGAATATTAGATCAGTGAAATAAATAATGGATAATGAAAATACAAATAGGGACTTCCCTGGTGGCACAGCAGTTAGGACCTCCGAGCAGGGGACACGGGTTCAATCTCTGGTCAGGGAACTGGATCCCACATGCATGCCACAACTAAGAGTTCTCATGCCACAACTAAGGAGCCTGCGAGCTGCAACTAAGGAGCCCACCAGCCGCAACTAAGGAGCACACGTGCTGCAACTAAAGGAGCTGGTGAGCCGCAACTAAGGAGTCCACCTGCTGCAACTAAGACCCAGCACAACCAAATAAAAAATATATATATATATATAAAGAAAATACAAATAATAATCTTAACAAATCATGTGTATGTCAGAAGTTACTATAATCCCCCAAACAGACAAAGAAAATCTTTATGAGAAATCATATAATTGCTCCTCAACAAAACAGGAATCTAGGTTGTGAAAACACTAATGCATAACCTCAAGCTGCTCATCAGGAGATAAAAACAAACACCATATACTGAATCAAAAAGGGAAAGGTGAAGCCCTGCTATTTACCTTTATTTATTTATATTTTTTGTTGTTTTCAAGTAAGATACAGAGTATGGAGAAATGCAAAGCATGGCAAAATGAAGATAAACTTTGAAACAAAAGCCACATTTAAAAAAATACTTACAAACACTCATTCTGTCACAAGCCTATTCTTAACATGTCAAGTCTGCTTCAGAAATCTAGGACCATTTCCTCCTTCAGAGGATCTAGGTGAATAACTGATTTCAACAAGGTGCATGCTCCTTCAATACCATAGGATCACATGAGGCATTAGAAAGACCCTAGGATTGGGTTTGACTCATAGAAGGAACCCAAGGAGAAAAATCACTATGATTAGGACAGCCGTGGGTCACCTCTGCTACTGCTGGTCAGAATGGTTATCTAGGCTTTGGTGGCCTTAATACCGATCCTGTGCTCACATGGACACAGCTGGGAGGCAAGAGGAAAGAACACACTACTAAGGCCAAGGGGATACATGGGAACAAGGGAAAACAAGGAACAAAATGGCACTTGAATCTTGGTGGTAACACTAATACTGTACTCCCAAGGTTTGCCACTGATGGCCACAATGCTTGCAAATATAACTCATTTCCACAGCTTCAATTCTGAATTTATTGCAGATATATTTTGTGGGCATGGGAACAACATAGAAACAAGCCATTACTTTCTTTGGTAGTCTTGAGGCGGGGTACAAGGCACTGCAACTAGAATGGCTGGGCCATTAAAACTCCTACTGGGGTTAGGATAGGGAAGGAGGAATGTAAAATGTCAGCTGAATATATTCATGCTCATTCTTCTCTCCTGCTAGTCTACACAATATAATAAGCTCTGTGAAACTCCTCTAACCTAGCACAGAGCCTAACATATAACGGGCAACATACAAACATCTGTTTAATAAAAATAATTGAATGAATGTTCTTAATAGTCACATATTCAAACATAAGTGTACCTTGGGTCTATTCAACAGGGAGTGTGCTTTGAGGGTGAATAAACAGTTTAAGATCTGAGACAGGGCAACATTAACCTAGAGATCAATATCCTGATGAAAGAACATTCCAGAAAATGTGTTTCTACCTCGAGATACAAGAGTGGGGCCGACGTGTGGTCCGGCACTTACCTCTATTCCAGTTCTGCTCAGCATCCTCCCAAAGCCACAGCAGGGGAAGAGCCCTAGAGATACAGAAATGGGGATCCAGGTCAGGTTCTGCTATTGTCAGCTACAAAGTCTAGACAAGGCATTTTGGTTTTCTAGGTCCCACTTTTTCTGATCTAAAAAATGGTGATGAGGCTGGCAACTCACTCTGTGCTTCAGCCTGATGCCGAAAGCAATTCAAAGTCTAAACCCAGGCACAGCCTATGGATTCTACAACAGTCAATGTGTTTCTATGATTTCTCATATTTTACTTTTTAAAATTCAAGCACATCCTTCATTTTAACTCAAAATCTACCCATGTTTGTTCTAATGTAAAATACATTTTTATGTATAAAATCTTCTAAGTGAAGATAAATCTTCCTGAAAGCTGAAGCAGTTTTAGCCTTTGATTTCCAGTAATCCCTAGTATACCAATTCATGCCCTCATGGGTACTGCATTTCAGTTGCAAAAGCACAAAGATAAATGATGTTTATTTTCTCTTTTATGTTCAAAATCTAACTGTAAAAATAATTTTAAAGATCACTCTCCCTCTTTTAACCCAAATTAACACAATTTCACTTTTCTTCTCCTCTGTGATATTCTGAACTAAAATTGTCCTTTGATTAGTAAATTTAGGGAATGTTAAATCTAGGAGAACTGTTAGTAAATCCTTAAATTACTTTATCATCCTTTGTTGATTGATAGGGTTCATTGGTTCCACACCTCACCTCTCAACAAATCAAGGTATGTATTAAATGTCCAGTAAAATTTTTCTCCCCTGTCTAAAAGCATGTTATAAATGTCATAATATTTTGTTTGTGTTCATACCAGCTAGCTCCCTTGCTTCTTGATCATACATGATTGAGATTCCTACAGATGGCATGTTTGTTTCCATTCTTTTGTTTGTTGTTATTGTTGCTGTCTTCCTTATCAGGGTTATAATTTTTAGACCTGTTTCATCAGGGGTATACTACTGTGTTTTGTGTTTAAGAAAAATGCCTGGGTTGCTGAGGGTTAAAATATATTGAGAAATTCCAAGATTACTTGGCAAGAACATGTTCTGTCTCTAATTTTCCTGAGGACAATTTACCAGGTTTTCCCCACAATGACCTTTCAAATTGAGTAAAAGCTGCTTAGCTGCTAGGAGCATGAAAGAGAGACTCTATTGGCAACAGTCCTTGGGAGGTCGCTTGTGTTATGCCACCAAAAATTAGTGAGGTCTTTAAATCAGAAGGCTACCTCTAACCCTCGGGATAGCAAGCCAGGGACTGTCTCCTTATGAGTTAAATTTATTAGCATCAAGGACACATGTCCAACTGTGAAGGACTCTCCCAAGATACATCTCTCAGTCACCATATGTGACAATCTATGTCACAAAAAGGATTTTCCAGCATTCATAATAATCAGTTAGCAAGTTTTCTTTGAGGAAACAATTTAATACAAATAATAAAGTTTAATCTGAATGGGGAAAATGCATCATTAACTTTACAATGGATAATTTTTTTATTTTTGAAACTCCATATCATAATCCACGTTGAAATGCATCCCCAAAGTTAATTTGAATCAAATGTAACACATACTCATAGGTTGTTGCTGACCCAGTACTTTCAACTATATGGATAGAACCTCTCTTGTTGAACAGAAACGTTTTTGGTTTCAATATATTGTATAATTCAAAACCACACTACATGCATTCTGAGCCAACTGAAGTCAAGTAAAAACAAGAGATCTGCATCACTTATTCCAGGTCCTCAGGCTTAGAACACTCCTTAAATATGATCAGAAAACAATTAGGGAACTTTACCTTTTGCAAGGTAGAGATTTTAATTTTATCTGTGGCTGTGATTCAGAATTAAGGACTTTATAATAAAGTTATCAAAATGGCAGGGTTATGTCTACCTGCAAGATATAATAAAGAATAATTCATAATAAATACTTCAGTAATTTGTTAATTAAATTAACAATTTAATAGTGATTGAAGAGGTTAAAAAAAAAAGGAGGGGCAAGAGACTGGAGACAAATTATTCAGCCATTATTGAGGGAGAAATCAGAAGGCTGGTCTCTAGTCTTCAGGGGTAGCTGTTCACTAAAGGCTGTGAAATAACTGCTTAGGCAATTTATTTTCTTTATAAATGATATTTTATATCTATGCATAGATATAGATACATATTTATATATAAAGTATGTTCACAAAAGTATACACAAGTACCCAACTTGAAATTTTAAAAAAAACTGAACACCCCATGTAACCAGCATTCCGACCAATTAACAGAACATTACCAGCACCCTAGAAGCTCTCTTTTTTCCTAGTCACTACTCCTGGAAAGGTAAACATATTTTTATTCATGACAGCATAGATTAGTTGTGTAATTTTCTTCCTTAACATAAATGAAATGCTATATAGCATTTCTATTACATCTGGCTTCTTTCACTCAACATTATGTCTATGAGATCCATCTCTCTTTTTGCATACAGTTCTAGATTGTTCATCCTCAGTACTATATAGTTTTCCGTTGAGAGACTATGTCACATTTTATTTATACATCTTAACTTTCATGGATTTTTTAGTAGTTTGCTTAGGTTAATTTTAAATGTTGGCATAGACTCTTTATAATTCTGTTATAAATTTATGTTATTCAAGATACAAAATCATATATGGTATGTTAAAATAAGCCTTGAAAATAACCTGTAGAAAATTTGTCAAATGCTACTATTAACCTCAATTCCTCTTGGTCATTTTACTATATCTTTATTAAATTTGTATTTAAATTTTTTCTAAATTAACATTTTATTTCAGTATTGGCGGGGAGGAATAACTCATAAATAATTTAAGCCCCACTAAATCCATCTAGTCAAAAATTATTATAACCTACTAATTATCTGAAATTGTACTAAGCCAACCCTATAGCATAGAGCAGAACCATTCTTTTCTGAATGACATCTGCCAAGGTGGGAAAAACATGAAGTCAGCAAACAAATGACTATTTGCTTACCTATGTATGTGAAATTGACTAATCAGTCTGAGTTCACCTTGGGGATAAGGTGACCATTAATCCTCAAATCCTCCAGCAGAATTTATTACAAACACACAATCCAGTAGGTTGAAAGACATGTACTCTCATACTGACATATTTTCATGTCAAAGGTACATTCCTCATAATGTAACATATTGGGCAAAAGAAGAAACACTCACTGACAGCATATCGAACTCAAGTTTCTGTTTAATTATTTGCAGGATTATTTGGTTCTAGCTGCCACTGACCACAGAGACGGTTGCAAAAATTTTGTTTGGCCTAATTCTCCAAACCCTCATTTTTGATGAGATGCCAGCACACAGTTTTCTGTCTTCTTTCATTATATATATATATATATATATATATATATATATATATATATATATATATATATATAAAATACAGCTTATATCTATCTTCTCATCATTCCCAAATTATTTATTAATTTTACCTCAGGCCCTAGTTGGGGGAAATGTATTATGACTCTTCCTATAGTACATGATGTTGTCGTATGGCCCCCTTATCCATTTCCCTCACTAGTAAGGTCTCCACCATCTGCAGAGAAAAGTTCCTAGAATACTGACAGCTTCCAAGCTCTGTGTGTTTCTGCTTCTCAGGATGAGGATTTCATGCAGTGACATGGGAGCTTGCTCAGAAATGTGCAAAGCAGACCAGAACTAGAGGGCTTTTAACACACTCAGGACAACCCTCAACCTAAGTTCCCAACCATCCCAGCAGGATGGAACTCCAGTTGCCAACAGTCATGACTCACTCATTCCACATAATTGGTTGGCTTTTTCTCCCACCCCTCCTTCACTTACTCCCTCACCCTTGCTCTGCTCCCTGAGATCACCTCCTAAACAAATAACTTTATTTCAGTCTTTTTGTCACGGTTTGCTTTGGGAGAAATTGAAGCCAGGCATTTCCTCTCTTACGAACTTTAACTCCTTTAAAGTCATATTAATAGACATCAGCTGTATTCTAAAAGTCCAATCCAGAGAGCTGTTATGTTAATAGGTATTTTTTGGGAGGAGAAAGATTTAAACAGTTGTTTTTGCTCAAGCATTTATTAGAAATTTAAGTGAATTGAGGTGCTCCCGGAGGAGGCAGAAGTTATTAAAAAGCACTTGCCAAATTTATTTGATCAAAGAACTCCCTTTGTTGTGTATTCATCTACCAGGTTGCTACTGGTTCTTAGATCAGAACTCAAATATCTTAACAGGAAATACCAATGAGGTAGAGACTACTGCAAACAGGAAACCGCAAGTTTCCTGTAAAGGCACTGGGTTCTACTCTTGCTGTTCTGTAGCCAGGTCCTATCGACCAGCCTTGATCCTCACTTGTAGTGAACTCTTCCCCAATCCATTGTAGTCCTTAGTCTTCTCAATTATAAAGTAAGTGTATTGAGTCAGAGCTCAATATGTTTCTCTAAAGTTTTAAAATTATATAGCTATTATGGATTGATGCAGTATTTTCCTGTGGAGATTGAGTCCACCAAGAGATTCCTTGGGTCAGAGTTTATCAAATAAGCTACTTTCTGTTGTACAAAATAGAAAAATCAACCAAATGATTATGTCAAAAAAGCTTACAAAGGTAAAGCTTAAATGGCTAAAGGAATGACTTAAAGTGGGGCTTGAAAAATATCACCAGGACGCACCCTATTCCATCTTTCTTCTCAGCTTTGTTTCTTCCATGTAGGCAGGTATAATCTTTGTCCTCGGAGGTGTACAGCTGTTCTGAATTTCATATGTTTTTAGCTTCACCTCCAGCTTGAAAGAGAATTTATCTTTCCCTCAGAATCAGACAAATGTCCAGGGTTAGCCTCTCATAGGTTGGATTAGATTCAATTACTACATCTGAAACAATTAAACTAGGTAGGGAGGTAAGCTCTCCAATGGTTGAAAATCACTGTTTGCACATTAGAATCACCTGCAGAGATTTAAAAAACACTTATGCCAGGGGCCAGCTTTAGACGAATTAAGCCGGTACATCTGTGAGTGAGAAATCAGGCATTAGTATAGTTTAAAGTTCCCTAGTGATTTCAGTGTTTATCCAGAATAACCACTGCTTTAGACCTGGACTATAATGATTCATGTTTATACAGTTCACCCGGGGAATATTTCAAAAGGCAGATTCTGATTCAGTAGGTCTGATGCAGGGCCCAAGACACTACATTTCTTCCTTCCTCCCTTCCCCACTCCCTCCCTCCCTCCTTTCCTTCTTTTCTTTCTTTCTTCTTTCTTTTTCTTTCTTTTTTTGGACATTGGAAGCTTTATTTTTAAACCTCACACAGACAGAGCATGGAGGGCTGGATGACTGGACACTGGGCCAAAGGAAGCTTGTGCACATGAGCTTAGCAGTCCTGCTCCAAGGGACAAAACTTCGGGCTGGCCTGGGCTTCTGTCCATCCGTCCAGTGGCCTTGCCCACCTGCCCCAAGGGAAGGCTGGCCACTCTGGGCTGCAGACTTAGGGCACCACCCACAGTGGGAGGACAGCTCTGCCCAGAGCCTTTGATAAATGAGGGTTTACATTTCTGTACGTCGTTTTGGAGCTTAAATTGTAGTGTTCTAGATATTAGAAACAGATTTTGTAAGTCCCTGGTGAGGTCATCAGGTTAATTAAAGGACTTCTGAAACAATTCCCATTTCTAATCCCTCCTAATATCTGACAGATACCATCAAGAATAAGTGTTGAGGCATAAAAATACTATATGTGTATATATAAAACAGCAACAGAACTATACCACATTTCTAAAGCAAATGTACTGTGCAGAGAACACTACATAGTTTAACTTAAATGCATTTATAATCCTGGCAACACGTCCCACACTTCTCAAGGAAAAATAATAAATATAACATAATAAATATAAATAATTTAAATGAAAGTCACGGGGTGATATTTACCATTCAGGAATTTAAAAGGGTGGAACATTCCAGCACTTTACCAGCACATCTGCTTGTGGTCTCATGAGTA
The DNA here is from genome assembly GCF_949987535.1 of Balaenoptera acutorostrata. Lineage (NCBI taxonomy): Eukaryota > Metazoa > Chordata > Mammalia > Artiodactyla > Balaenopteridae > Balaenoptera > Balaenoptera acutorostrata. The sequence goes on along the minus strand of NC_080079.1, from coordinate 22,007,023 downwards.
GCCTTCCTTGAAGCCTGCTCACCGTCAGTTCATTTGGTTTCAAATGGAGCTCGGAGTTTGCAGAAGACCAACAAGAACTGTGTTAAGAGTCTTTGTTGGGATCGGTTACAAAAATATCACGTCGTCATGGACCAAAACGCTTCAACGCCACCACAGAGACGGTACAAAACCGAAGTGCTCAAACCGGAGGAGCAGTCAACGGGCCCAGAACATAGAAAAGCTTTAAATATAAGTTGAGTATATACAGAAGCCGGGCAGAGGAATTTCAGGAGCTTCCTCCGGGTCAGGAAGCATCTTTCGGGAGGAGCCCGGGGCCTCAGGCTGAGAATTGGGGAGAAGCCCGACCAAGAAGGGCGCCACCGGCTCAGGCCGGTTCTCAGTGACTCACTCCTTGAGGACGGTGCCTGCTGGGCCCTGGCGGGTTCACTGAGGGCCAGGCCGCAGGTGTCCGCGGCTTCAGGCTCCTCGCAAGTCGGGCCCCGTGCGCGTGGCTGCGCCCTGGAGGCCACCCGGAGCCTGAGCGCTGGGTCGAGGAGGCGGCAGAGCGCCTGCAGCCTGAGGCTCGCGCTGTGCCGAGCGCTTCTTTGGCAAGTTGAGGTCCGTCCAGGCCATCTGGGCACCAGCACGGACCCCCCCCCCCAGGGCGGGGCACGACTCTCCCCACAGTGCAGGCTGCGAGTCCAAGCAAGGAGGGCGCCAAGGGAAGCCCAGGAGAGAGGCTGGGCCAGACCCGCAGGAGCCCAGCGCTACGGCTGAGAGCTCTGGGCCCTGGAGAGGCTAGGGTCAGGGGCGAGGGGTCAAGGGGCGGGGGTCAGGGGCGGGGCCCCCGGGGCAGGGGCGGGGCGGGGCGGGGCGCCCCGGGCGGGGCGCCCCCACCGACCGCTAGCCAGTGCCCCTCTGTCCCCAGCCAGCTCAGGCTACTGGCCACGGCATTAACCTCGTCTGAAGGAGTTTCGGAGCTGGCCCGTGCCCTCCTCTCTCCTAGACTCCCCTGACTCTCTTCCTGCCACCCAGCGCTGGGGTCCCAGGAGACGCACGCCACGGTGACCACACTGAAAGCCCCCGGACGCCTGCGGCAGGCCGGGCCCACCGGCCAGAGTCAGGTTAGCACATTGTTTTGGGAATGCCTGCCCTTCGTTTTGGAGCTGTGGCCCCGATGCGCCGCAGTTCAAGATACTACATTTCTTTTTTTTTCTTTTCTATGCCTGTGAGTCTATTTCTATTTTGTAAATAAGTTCATTTGTATCATTTTTTAGATTCCACATATAGGTGAAATCATTTGATATATGTCTTTCTGTGTCTGGCTTACTTCACTTAGTATGGTAATCTCTAGGTGCATCCATGTTACTGCAAATGGCATCATTTCACCCTTTTTTTGTGGCTAAGTAATTTTCCATTGTATGTGTGTGTATGTGTGTGTGTGTGTGTGTGTGTATCACTACATTTGCAATAGGTTTCCAAGTGATACTCATGATGTGGTTCACTGCCACACTTCAAGAAGGAAGTTATATGCTATTCAATATCTATTCCTAAAGCTGTGAGTTAGGTCCATTTTGACCAAAACATGTGGGCCAAGAGTGGAGAAGGCATGATCCACCAAGGGAAAGTTTAGCTATTTCTGATGGAATTTTCTTATAAGACTGGAGTTGACAGAACCAGCTTTTGTTATTATGTGTAACAGCTTATACGCATGTTCGTATTGTAACTGTCTTTAAAATTCTGTACTCTGGTGAATAAGGAGCATCATTTGCAAAGAGATTGTCTGGCAGGTGGCCAGCAGCTTGCCAGTAACCAACAGCCAGAAAGTGTTAAATTTACTTTTATCCTTTGCTTCCTTCTTGTGAAATAATAAAATTGGGCATGATTCTTAAAACATAAATTACAAAAAAGTACTGTTTAAAATGTCTAAACAATAGTGATTTATTGATAAGGGTCAGTTTCCATGGATAAAAAATTGCTGTGTAAAATAAGTTCCCAAAATACATTTCTGTAGGTAAAGAGTATCTCTTAGTAAAAGAACAATTATCTTTTAACAAAAGTATTTATTTAGATTTGGGCAGCAAAACAATAGGGGATTTAAAAGTGTAACAGTGTAGGTCCACCCACACCTGCATAACCATTACTAGGTGGCACCTAACCCTAAGTAGTAGTTTTACTCAAGCATGCACAGGGTTTTACACTGATCACTTGCAAATGCAGTTTTTAATAGCTTTTACTAGCATAGTTAATAATGTCAAAATAACTTAAATAATTGACCTTCATGGAAATGCTCTAAAGTCATGGAATGTTTTTTCTTTGTTACAACTTTGCACAATGCGACTAAGCTCTGTGTGTGTGTGTGTGTGTGTGTGTGTGTGTGTGTGTGTGTGTGTGAGATAGAAAGTCATCCTGTTATTTTAGAGACATAAACAGCAGAACAAGAGTGGTGAGATGCTAGTTCCCTTGATAGGGCCAGATTGAGCACAGGTTCTGTCTGTGTGTGTGAGGTCAAGCCTGACCCAGCAGCCTTGACCAGCCTTTTCCTACGAGGAGAGGGTGTAAGGACGACCTGGGTGGAGGTGAATTTTCCGCCAGGGTGAGGGGGGTGTGTATCTGCTCTTGTTTCCCTCAGGACCAGGTTAAAAAGGCCAGAGGGCCCATAACACCCTTGACCAAGAGCACCCCAAGCTGGCTTTGTCTGTGCCTGGAGCAAAGCCATGTTCTAGAGGGGAAACTGTGGTGCCCTGTGGTCACCAGGAAGGCCCCAGGTGTTCAAGAACAACCTGCAGCAAAGCTCACTGGTTAGCAAGCACTGGCCTCCCTCAGCCCAGCTATCTCTGCGGGGACGTCAAGGAGCATCCAAGGCAGCCAGACTTCAAAACAAGAATTAGGGCTTCCCTGGTGGCGCAGTGGTTGAGAATCTGCCTGCCAATGCAGAGGAGACGGGTTCAAGCCCCGGTCTGGGAAGATCCCACATGCCACGGAGCAACTAGGCCCGTGAGCCATAGTTACTGAGCCTGCGCGTCTGGAGCCAGCCTGTGCGCCGCAACAAGAGAGGCTGTGATAGTGAGAGGCCCGCGCAGAGAGGCCCGCGCACCGCAATGAAGAGTGGCCCCCACTCGCCGCAACTAGAGAAAGCCCTCGCACAGAAACGAAGACCCAGCAGAGCCATAAATAAGTAAATAAATAAATAAATTTAAAAAAAAAAAAAAAAAAAAAAAAACAAGAATTAAAATGATAAAAATAGATGCCAACTATTTCAAGCTGAACAAGTTTGCCCCTTTCTTCATCCCTGTATCTCCATTTTATCCTCTGTGTGGGCAGGAGGTGTGTGGGCTTCCAAGGCCAGATGGTGCAGCAGCTAAACAGCCAGAGTGAGGAGTCCAATGTTAACTGGAAAGTCATGTCTTATATTCTCTCAGGAAGTTACATCCCTGCCATGTTATCAGATGACGAAGTGTTGTCTTTCCTCCAGGGGACTTTGTGAGAACTTTCCCTCTCCCTTAGATTCCCAGGTTGTAATTATTAGCCCCAGAATGAATTCCTAAGACTTCCAGGCTCTCTTGAAATACAGTGGCTTTTACAGTCAACTAACCTGTTCCCTTCTCCCTCTCTCTCGTCCCAAATGTATCCCAAGGTTCACAAAATTTTATTTTATTTTATTTTAAAATTTTTCTTGGAGTATAGTTGATTTACAATGTTGTGTTAGTTTCAGGTGTACAGCAAAGTAAATCAGTTATACATATACATAAAGCCACTCGGTTTTAGATTCTTTTCCCATATAGGTGATTATAGAGTATTGAGTAGAGTTCCTTGTGCTATACAGTAGGTCTTTGTTAGCTATCTATTTTATATATAGTAGTGTGTATATGTCACTCCCAATCTCCCAATTTATTCCCACCCCCTTTACCCCCTGGTAACCATAAGTTTGTTTTCTACATTTGTGACTCTATTTGTGTTTTGTAAATAAGTTCATTTGTACCATGTTTTTAGATTCAACATATAAGCAATATCATATGATATTTGCCTTTCTCTATCAGACTTACTTCACTCAGTATCACAAACTCTAGGCCCATCCATGTTGCTGCAAAATTTTAAATGAAGATATTAACTCCCAGTCTGTTTCCTTGGCCTCATTCCCAGGTACTATGTCATATCAAAGCAACATGAAACATCAAGAATAAAAACCTGAGGCTATGACTGAGTAACTGAGATCCATGCTTAACTCACTTAGTATCTCAGAAGTTCTACAGTTGACATCAGTTCTGAAGAGCCTACCAAGAACCCTGCAGTGATACCTTAGGTGGTCCTTAGTCACACTTTTGATGACTCAGTATATTTTGAATCACTCTAAATAAATCCCTGTTCAGCCTTGAATGCTAAACGTTTTATACCTAAACCATATCTTTGCCTGGGTCCCGGAATCTCCTACCCCCAGCTGCTCTAATCATATAACTCTCTGAAGCTCTTTCCTCTCATTGCCCTGCTCCCCACTAAGGTCTTTGAAAGACATACATTATTAGTAGCCATGTGTACAGTTAAGGAAACTGAGGGTCAGAGAGTTAAGTAATTGTTCTCAACTCATACAGATACAAGGGCTAATTTGAACTCAGGCCATTTCAACATACCACACTTAATGCGTTAACCTTTCCAGGAGCCAATTTTCCTTCCTGCAGGAATAGTTGCTGTCTCAGATTTTGAACTCTTGGAGAGCAGTAGTTGTATCTCATTTGCTCTCAAGTGCTCTGCACCAGCCAGAATGTCTGGCCAAAATGGCTGTTCACTAAATATTTGTTGTATCAAAGAGATGGACAGTAAGTGGTGAAGATATTTTGGTTTGGGAGGAGATTTTAGCTCCCCCTAATTCATACTCAAGTTGACAGCTTCTTCACTGTCCCTATATACCTTCAATAAGGAAACAGAAGTATCTATTTGTGTGGACAGCACAGGCATGCCTAAGTACTTCCTAGTTTGTGCTTTCAGGGCAAGAAGATACATAAGCCAGGACAATTACTTCCACCTTCCCATTCTCCCCTGGTTGACTGAACCATGACCGCAGTACCTCTACATATTCACTGAATAGGAGAATCTTAATTACTTCTTTGGCCAGTGGCATTTACTTCCATTAGAAACCCTTGGAACCTGGTACTTAATAGTTACTTAAAAATACTTAGAGTTATAAAATATCAGAAGGTGATGTAATGGCAAAAGGGAATTAGTCTAATTCCTTTATGTTATTGATGATAATATAAAATCAAAATGGGAATGGGTACTTGCCCATAGCTATCAAAGCAACAGGTTACTTTTGCTAGCTTGACCAAATTGAGATAGAAAATGACTTGCCCTCCCTACAATCTATTATGCAGATTGAGATTGAATATAACTGCTCTGGAGAATGTCTAGAGCAGTTAAACATTTGACCCAAAGAAGTTCAAATTAAATATGAAAGTGGTGATGGGGCCCTTGAGGAAATACTTCTGCCAGACTTGACACCCCGACCTGTTACAAATTAGCTACTCATTGGTTAATGCCCAGGGTCAAGAATATGGATGTCTAACAAGAAGGGCTAAAGGGAAATGCTTTCTCATCATGAACCAGGGTTAATGTGGGCTCTTACAGGAGACTCAGGTGGCTGTAATATCAGGAGTGTTAGTCACACAGCCTGGGTTTGTCACTTTCAAGGTTATATAACACATGGTGACTGAAAGACTTAACATCTAAGGTACTGACACATGTCTTTCAGTTTTCTGTAAATGTATATGTGTATTTATAATAAAGACAATATAAATATGCATCCCAATGCAATATGTATTAGGATGTTGACATAATGAAGAATTACTGGATGATATTTAAGAAATATAAATTGTTGTAATAACCATAATTATAAAAATCTGTAAACTAATAACTGTCAAATGACAGTATTTATAATGTTGCATCAAACATTCTGGATTCTATCATCCTAAACATATACTTTTCAAAGTAATTTGTTGTTTTTCCTGGAAAACATTAAAAGTAATTTATTTTACTGTCTATGCATGTAGAGGGAGGAATGTCATTAGTGTTTTCCAGTGATTTTATATCTTTGAATCCTGAGGCAGAGAACTCGGGAGGAAGAGATATTCATTCAGCCTAAGTTTTGACAAGCGTTTTATTTGAGAACTGGATAATTATTGATCTTATAAGACCTGGCCAGCTTCACTATTAAGGCAGGAAGAAAAAAAAAACCCTAGACTGTCATGGGTACCAGTATAGTCCAGGCACTGTGCTCAATTCTTCACACATTATATCATGTCATCCTCATGACAATCATAGGAGTAGGTATAACTATCTTAATTTTATGTTTATGGAAATTGAGGCAAGGAGAGCTTACATGACATAAGTACCATGCTCTTCCCTTGATCCCAGGTGTCTAAGATTTGCTGACTGTGTACACACAAATCAATGACAAATTAATAGGGTTGTTAAGTAGCTGTCATGTCAAGTAGTAGTGATACTGGAATAGTCAGAGCACATCCTCAAGAATGACCTGACCATATTCAAGGTGCCAAGCTTCCATTAGCAAAACTATTGTGAGGAAAATTAAATTTACTGACATGTATACAACCATAGATTCAGATATTTTTTATCTTGAAGATATCCTTGAGACCTTTTAATCAAACTATTCCTTTTATAGAGGAGAAAAATGATATTCATGAGGTGACATGCTTTGCCCAAAGTCACAAAGAAAGTAGGAAACTGAGACCTCAAGATGAATTAATTACAATCCTGGTTCTCTTGTGGCTATTCCACAATTCTTCTATTAACCAGTCAGTTACAGAATATGGAGACAAACAGTTCTGAGTGGCATTTTCTGAATTCCATTACTTTACTCTGGGAAAGAATATCAGGGATCTAAGAGTCATGCAGCCAAAGCCTGGAGTTTAGAGGATGTGGTGGAACCAGAAGTCAAATACTATTAGCATTGGACACTGGACAGACAGATTATTGGTTTACCTTTTCCCTTATTCATGAAGCAAATCAGTAAAGAGTAGAATATATCATGAGTACCAGGCTAGGTTCTGATAACATTGGGAAGAAGCAAATACCCTGGTGAGGTTGCTGACTATTGCTGCAAACAGCTTACATTCATTGAGCTGGCCTGCAAGGCTTTCTAGGCCAGAAAATATAACATATTCAGGCATCCTATTAAGTACTGAGAAGAAGCACTGCCCTTCCTACAGTATTTTCTAATATTAATAGTTGGGTGAAACAAATGGGAAAGTTCAGTTATCTTTTCTCTGGGAAAGGAAAGGAACAGGTGATACTCCTTCTATTTGGCAGATGTGGGGATCTGTCATCGGACTGTGGAGGTGTCCGCAAAGTCTCAGGTGCTTATCATGCCCACAGGAGCAGGTCTCAGTCATCCTAAGGGAAACCAAGCCCTTTGACATGGACACAGGTGATGGCATCAGGACTAAAGAGAACCACATACCATCAGAGCAGAGCAAGGTCAACTGTCTCTCAAATGACTTGGCCTCAATCTTTGCTAAAGAAAGACACTCCATAGCTGAATAGCAATGTGACACAATCAAAATTTCTTTGTGGGTAGTATAACAACATGTGTGCTCAAATATTTGACCTCCTTAAGTATAAGGGGATGTCTCATTTCATAATGAGAAAATACATACTAAAGAATTTTAAGACAATATGAACCACTACCAAAACAAAGCAGCTGTTACTACAAAGCAGTTCACTACTACTAATGAGAGGTAGGTATGGGTGGACATTTAAACTCTTCACAGAATATTAGGAAATTCATTGTTAGAACAACTTTTACATCACATAACACAATAAAAAGGAGAGAGATGTGTTTCCTGAAGTTGTTTGAGACACAGCGCTTTTAAAAGCAGTATCCAATGTGAATACTAAAAATTGTAAGCCACGAATACCATCTACATAATACTAAAGCAATATTTTAAACCATCCTTGAAATGTATATTTATGATCTCTGCAATTGAACTTCACAACAATAATTTGCTGTGTTGTTTTATAGTACCATCATGGAAATCTTCTTTACAATTATATTCATGATTTGCAATTGCCAAGGTGTATCCCTTGGAACAAATACCAAATGTGTTTAAGATTTCTAGTCCTCCTGTTATAATTTTTAAAATATGATTTGATATGATAAACTTTATAAGCAAGAAACCACAGTGCTTAGGAATGTGGGCTCCAGAGAGAGGCAGCCTATGTTGAAATTTTGGCTTTTCTATATCATAGCTGTTCAAACTTGCACTGCTCTCTTAGTTTCCCATCTGTAAAAAAGGGTAATAATAGCATCTGCCTCATAGAATTAATATAAAGATTAAAAGAAAATCTAAAGATCATGGCCTTAAACATTATTAGCACTTGATGAATTCTATTTTTATGAGCATCCCAAGCTAACAGTGGTTGACACGATTTCATAATAATATGCTTTCCCCAAATTGTTTGTTAGTTTTGTTTTGTTTAAAATAACTGAGTGTGTGCTCTACATTAGGTCCTTGTCGGTTATCTATTTTATATATAGTAGTGTGTATATGTTAATCTCAACCTCCTAATTTAGAACTGTACACAACATTTTGTAATAACCTATCAGAGAAAAGAATCTAAGAATCCAAAAAAAACCCAATATATATATCTGAGTCACTTTGGTGTACGCCTGAAACTAACTCAACGTTGTAAATCAACTATACTTCAATAGAAAAAAAATCAGAAAAAAAACTGAATGTGTCATAATCAGACACAAAGATTAACTTCCTCTTTTATGAGAGATAACTGTCAAAGCAATTCCTACCTTTAAATTTTTATGTCTTCAATATTAAAGAATAAAGAAAAGAAAGTAACCAGTGCTTTGGCTTCATCATGAAAGAAGCCAAACGATTTCTCTGGACTTTCTCCAAGGCTTGCTGTTATCCTTCACAGTTAAAAGACCATGACCACAGCAACCATAAGTTTATTTCTGTGACTCCTTGCAATAACCTCCTCCATTAAAGGTATCCAAAAGAATCTTTTTTATTACAAATCCAAGAGTATGCTTAATGGGGGCAAAAAAGATACTCAGAGAGGACAATTTTAGCCAAGTCCAGAGTATGTTAATGGCAAGATTGGGTTAGGAACCCTTGTTCAACACAGAAAATATAGATGTCCTGCTACTATTCTTGGACTGAGGAAAAAGATCAGCAAATATGTCTGAAACAAAGCTCTGTTTTTTGCTCTATTTGCTAAGCAAAGGACAACTTTGGTTGCAGAACTCAGTCATTTAGAACAAAGCAGGGAACCAACTTTATATAGTATTTTGGGGACGCATGGGTTCAGGGATTGCCTGACATTTAGAGGTACAGTGATGGAAGGCTGGTTTAGAGACTGGCTGACTTTCATAAGCAGGGTAGAAATTAGGGTGAAGAGAGTGAGACAGGGTCATGAGATCTAGGGCTGCAGCCTGTCTTTCATTAAAATTGTATTTTGTTCAGTATGACTTTTTTGCAGTAATTTTGATTTTTTAAAGATATTGCTTTATAATGTAGGCATGCTTCGAGATAGTATTGGTTTGGTTCCACATCACCATGATAAAACAATATCACAATAAAATGAGTCACACAGATTTTCTGGCTTCCCAGTGGATATAAAAGTTATGTTTACACTATACTGTAGTCTATACAGTGTGCAATAGCATTGTCTAAAAACCAGCGTACATACCTTAATTAAAAAATACCTTATTGCTAAAAAATGATAACCATCATCTAAGCCTCAGGGAGTTGTAATCTCTTTGCAATACTAACATCAAAGATCACTGATAACAGATCACCATAAAAATATAGTATTGAGTTTGAAATATTGTGTGAATCGCCAAAATGTGACACAGAGGCACAAAGAGAGCAAATGCTATTGATAAATATGGCACTGATAGAATTACTCGAGGCAGAGTTGTCATAAACCTTCAATTTATTTTAAAAAACACAATATTGGTAACGTGCAATAAAGCAAAGCACAGTAAAATGAGGCATGCCTTTATCCTGATTACTGAGTTATTTGGTATCTCCTTAAATTTTGTGTGTGAGTTGAGTGCCTCACTCACCTCACCCTAGTCCTGTCTTGTCTGAAGCAGGGATACTGAAGTAGGGCTGCCATTAACTGAGGGGGACTGGTTAACATCCAGTTCTGCGGTTACTTGGAATTCAGGTCAGTGAACAGTCAGTATGTTTTTTTAGAGAGTTGTAGCATTTTATTCTCATTATATTACAATTACTTTTTAAATTTGAATGATTATCTACTACCACATCTCAGTATTTCAAGCCAGGTATTGAAATGCTGAGAAAGATAAAAGGTGGAGAGCATTCTTGTAATCTCTCTTACATTCTACTCAGTGTCTGTTCTACACCCGCTCTACTCTCTCTATATCTTAGACTTACACCCTCACCTCCTCCTTCTTGAACAATTTAAAACATGCTGTCTCCTCTGTCCCTGTTTGCAGTCTATCTCTGTCTACAATGTCAAAGGCATAGAAGGCTATACTTCTGTCCAAAACGAATTATTCCACCAACGCATTGAATCCCATGCTCTTCCATCTTCTCTTTTTATTTTTTATTTTTTCTTTCAACTACAGTTTAGACTCAAGTATAGTTCCACAAGTTTATCTAATATTATAAAAGAAGCTTTAATGGAAAACCTCATGAATCTAGTTTTAAACCTCAATTTTTAAAAATTTTCAAAGTATTTCAAGTCATTTTTGCTATTTCTATGTCTCACCTCCATATACCCCCATGGTTCATTATAAACGTTTTCACCATCTCTACGCACATTACCAATTTATCTTCTCTTCACTTGCAAGAATCACTGATAACCACTAATACCCAAATTCAATGGAAAAGGTAAAATCCGTATATTACTCAAACTATGTAAATTTAATACCAGATATCACTGACCATTTAATCTTCGAATCTCCTTTTCCTTGACTTCTGTCACCATCTGGATCTTCTGTTTTTCTAATTTTTCCTCTGTTTTGCTTCCTCATTTTCTATTTCTTTGCTCATCCTTTTTTTTTCTCTACAAATTCTCATCCCTAATCCTCTTTCTCTAACTAAATAATACGTCTGGACAATCTTTAATATGACAATGACTTAAAATATGTTTATGCTAATGACTCACAAGCTTACCTCACCAACCAAGACATCTCCCTGGTGAATCACACTCATATTTGCACATTTCACAGGAAATATAGGAGGAAGACAATTAGCTTATCTTTAAATGTGATGAGTTATTGGATCACCTCGTTTGAATTATCTCAGTTAAGATGATCACAAATTCCTCGAAAATAGCCCTTAACTTTTCTTTTACTGTTTTCCAAAGCCAAGTATTAATTAGTTACTATTAATAGTCATCGCCTCCTTTCTCTATTTCTCTGCTCTCATCACTTCTCACTTGGCCTATTTAAATAGCCTCTGGAGTAGGAATCTGACTCCAGCTTCTCTACTCTTCCAGGCGATCATCCAGAGATCCAAAAAGGAGTCTTCAAAATGCAAATTTAACCAATTACTTGATTAATATACATATTGGTGGTTTCCATTTTCTATAGGACAAAGTCCTACACATAAATGAAAAGACCTTTCGTGATCTATCCCTTCACTCATATTTGAACTATACAATACATTGAATAAGGTGCATAAATCTTAGGTATAAAACTCAATAAATTATTACATGCATATACCTGTGTAAACACCTACAAGATATAGATTACTTCTAGTATCCAATAAAACCCTTTTGGGCTCTTTCCCGGCCAGTGTTTCCCCAGGGGTATCTTCTATTCTGACTTCAATCACCTTAAATTATTTCTTCTTGAAGATCATCTGTAGAACTGTACAGTATGTACTCTATGCCTGTCCTCTTTTTTTAAATATAATATTTGTGACATTCATTTACATTATTGTGTATGTAGACCTAGTTCATCTTGACAATGAAGAAAACTTCTTACTATGATCTTTATTGAGGTAACTTTTTCTTTTCATCTGTATTCTCATTAATCAAAGCATTATTTCTTTTTTCACCAGTTTATTTAATTTACTCTTTCTCATTTTTAAGATCAGGATTGAAAGTTTTTGATGATTCCCTGACATAAGCAATGAATTCCAGCCAGATGCAAATGTATCTTGCTCACACTTAGTAAAAATACATATTACGATCTCTACCTGTTGAAACTAACCAAAAATATTAGTTGTTTCTTCACTTACAGACTCTTTTCTCAAATCACAGTGAAACATGTGATGGTCTCTGACCTGATGGGTGAATGGAATTGTTTAAGAAAAGTAGGGGTCAGAGAGTCCTGCAGAGTGATCAGACAGAATAGATTAAGTTCTGGGGTAATAAGGAGAAGGGTTAATTACTTCAACCAAAAGGCACACAGTTCAAAGGAATTTACATGATTATTTCTCTGTGAATGAAAAATAAAATACTTGCAAATAAGCCTCCTTTCTCGGAGCCATTGATTAAAATACTGTATATATTTATGTGTGTTGTTCTGGAACAGAATGTAGAGAGGAGGAAGTGGAAGAAATAAAGTGTAATTAACATATACAATTTGTCATCTGAATATTTTTAGATGATGAAGCCCCCAAAATGTTTGAGAAGGGCAGATATGCAGAAGGGCTTTGGAATCCAAGCTGGGTTTGAGTTTGGACTTAACTCTCACTCTGATCAAACGTTCCTCTCTCTGAACATTAGTTTTATTCATTGTCAATAAAACCGATAATAATACCCACCACACAGGGTTGTCCAGAGGGTTAAATGAGAGGGTGCCTGTCAAAATGCTCCACCAATTAAGAGTTCCATTTAATTACACTATTGACTAATTGAACCACAGTGGGATTTTTATTAAAGGTTCAGAGTATATATTATACATCATTTGGGTTAGGGAAGTTTTCTGGAATGTTCTTCAAGGCTGGTATGTACCATAATCATAATCAAAGTCTTACAGTAGTAGTAATAGTAGTAATAGTAGTAGTTAGCACTAGTAAATGTGTCGGAGAAAAATCATCTTAAACTTTTAATGGCAAAACAGATACTAATTTAAGGTTATTTATACTTTTTGGTTGACAAAATACATGAACAGTGCAGGAGGTGATACATAATTAGAGGGGTTTATTAGATGTTAGCAGGACTTAACTGTCTGTTTCCACACAACTTTTTTCTTTGATCACACAATCAGAAAGAGAACTAGAATTAGGATACGAGTTCCCAAACACTGCATTCAGATAGTCATTCATGAGATCACGTCACTTCTTTCTAGTGAATGATTTCCCTTAGTATCCCCATCCTTCTTTCCTTCCAGTTCTTGATAAATTTGACATCAGAAAAGCAGAGATTCTTGCTGTCTATTAATGTTATTGATTTCAACAGAAATTACAGAATTCAGCTTAGAGAAAAACTGAGCTGAAGAGAAAAATTCCTTTTATGATCTCTTTGTCTTTTGAATTCTCTTGTGGCTAAAACTAGGGAATTCCTGACAGCACATCCACCATAACTTTGTCCAGTTGAGTTTTAAATAACTCATTTTATTGGCCTTTTACAATTGCTCCTGGGGACTTGTTCTGGCATATAATAGAACTGAATGTTAGGAAGTTCTTCTTGATATAATATACCTGGGCTCAATTTTGGGGAAAATTTCTTCTGCACAATTTCACCTCCATAAAGAAATCAATGGGAGTCATAAAAAGAAAAGAAAGTACTTGTCAGGTGGATAGGATAAGGGCATTGTGGGATAGGGTGGGGGGAAGCAGCACTGATAGAACACCTGCCAGGGAAGAAAGGAGGTGGGCAAAGTCAGCTTACATCAAAAGAAAAGACTGGTTGGAGAGAAAAATCGTTCCTCCAAGTGAATCTTAGAAAGCAACACCACCCCTGGAATCAATGGAAAATGCTATCCCTAATTGATGGCACTCTCTCAGCTGAAATGATCCTCAAGATGCTGACTTTAGGAACATCTAGGGGTGTGTTTAATTTTCATATTGTTAACCTCAAATTAATATTTAATCCATTTAAAAACCCGTTTCTATCCAAGTTAACATGCATAACATGGCAAACATCAGCTGTGGGAGCATTTGGGGTGGGAGTGGAGAAAACAATTTAACTCTCCTCCAGGCTTTAATAAAACTGTTACTTTCTCACTGAGACCCTCTTATCTCCACCTCTCTCATCACATTTCCATGATTATCTTCTTTGAACTTTGAGTCCTCAACCTCAAAGCAGTGCATTCTTTCCCTGCCTATTCCAGCAGTCAAGAACGTTTTCTCTCAATGGATTGTATAAAGACAAAAGTATCAGATAAAAATTTAGGGTACCTTTGGGAAAGACATCTAAAAAGGAGAGAAATTCGCAGTATTATTCATGCAAGCCAAATTTAGGCATGCTTTAATTCAAAGTTAAGTCTTGCTATACTTTATATATATATATATATATATATATATATATATATATCGTGCTGAAGTTTCCAGACCCCAGAAAGTTCAAATCCAATGGGCCACATTGCTTTTGGGCTAAAACTCAAATTTGTCAATTTGATGAAGAGAACACTGCGTGATCTGGCCCTTGTCTGTCTCTCCAGACTCACCTCTGACAATTCTAACCTGCCTTCTGGCCACACTGGCCCAGTGTGGACTTCGTCAAATGTTCCATGTCTCCTCCTGCTTCAGGGGTCCCACGTGCTACAGTTCTCTCGGGTTTTACTGACTACTCCTCTGTCCTCCTTCATCCTCTTATCTCTTCTACTTACTTTTGGGAGCATTGCTGAATTTTCATATTCTCAGGAAAATCACCATCAGATTGGGTTCCCTTATTTTGTTGTGAGTTCCCATATGACACAGCCCTTTTCCTGTAAAATAGGTGTAATTAAATATACTCACACTAGAAAATATATGAATATGTCCCTTACTAAAATGTAAGCTCCATGAAGGCAGAGTCCTTGTCTCTTTTGTTCATCGTTATACCATTAGTGCCATCTCAGTGCTTGTTGCATTATGGAGCCCTACATTCTTTTGTTGAATAAGTATGCATATTACAGCTTATAATTAAAAGTGGTTATTTATAGCAAGGTGTGACATATCTGGGAATAGCTGAATAGCACCTTTAATAACCACTGGTTTTGAAATGAGTAAACAAAGTCTTTCCCAAATTTGAATTAGTTTGCCGCCTGCTTGAGTCATCAAAGTCATGCTCTAAAAAGCAAATACACGTGCTTCCCACCACACAGCTAAAATAAGCCTACATAACCATTTAACTTCTCCTCAACATTCTTTCCATCTATAATCTGTTTTCCTCATTTTATATATGTTTCCCCCACAGCAGTCACTGCACTATTAAATAATGCTTACAATACTATTTAAGGATAACAGCCACAACATATATCTTGGGAAATTTAAGAGGATCTCAGAATACTTTTATCTTTGTAGTGGATAGATAACTGTGATATTTAAATTCAAGTTGACAAGTGCTTTACAAGAGTAAAGAGATTCTCTGGTATTTCATAGATACACAAAAATCGTGTATCATTCAGAAGCTGTTTTATTCAAAGTTATGAGTAAAAGGAAAAGATCAATAGAAATTCCACTGGTTTATGTAAAAATAAGCAATGCTAGTGTGGGGAGGAAAACATAACTGCACAAGAGGTATTATTAGGATAAATGCACCTTAAAATGTGGAGAAGTGGGAATGAATGAAGAGTGATAAGGTCCCCAAGAGGAAGACAATAGGGCTTAACATGTATGGAAGTAGGAGCATAGCTATTATCATGCTAAGGCTGAGTTGAGGAAGAGCTTCTAGGGCAAATATTTGAACACTTAGAATGGTAGATCTGAAAACAGGAGCTTACAGTTGCAACATTTCTAATGCCCAAAGTTGAGATATGAAGTTCAGCAGTAGCTAAAGCACATACACCCCAAACTGAATTGCCAAGACCAAATGGGCAAATAGGAGGGTTCACCAAGGGAGTTTCAATGAGAATGGGCTAACTGAACCAATTCATGAAGACTACCATCATTCCTCCAACAAACAGTTGTCCCTTCACCCAGATGCCCCTTGAATTCACTGTCCATTTTACTCAGATGGTAATAAAGTTTTGATACTTCAGGTGATCATTTTATTTATTTATTTATTTTTAGCATATTTATTGGAGCATAATTGTTTTACAGTGGTGTGTTAGTTTCTGCTGTATAACAAAGTGAATCAGCTATACATACATATATATATATATATATATCTCCCCATATCTCCTCCCTCTTGCGGACACAAAGCACCGAGCTGATCTCCCTGTGCTATGCGGCTGCTTCCCACTAGCTATCTATTTTACATTTGGTAGTGTATATATGTCCATGCCACTCTCTCACTTCGTCGCAGCTTACCCTTCTCCCTCCCCGTGTCCTCATGTCCATTCTCTGCATCTGCGTCTTTATTCCTGTCCTGCCCCTAGGTTCTTCAGAACCATTTTTTTTTATATTCCATATATATGTGTTAGCATACAGTATTTGTTTTTCTCGTTCTGACTTACTTCACTCTGTATGACAGTCTCTAGGTCCATCCACCTCACTACAAATAACTCAGTTTCGTTTCTTTTTATGGTTGAGTAATATTCCATTGTGTATCTGTGCCACATCTTCTTTATCCATTCATCTGTCGATGGATACTTAGGTTGATTCCATGTCCTGGCTATTGTAAATAGAGCTGCAATGAACATTGTGGTACATGACTCTTCTTGAATTATGGTTTTCTCAGGGTATGCTGGGTCATATGGTAGTTCTATTTTTACTTTTTTAAGGAACTTCCATATTGTTGTCCATAGTGGCTGTATCAATTTACATTCCCACCAACAGTGCGAGAGGGTTCCCTTTTCTCCACACCCTCTCCAGCATTTATTGGTTGTAGATTTTTTGATGATGGCCATTCTGACTGGTGTGAGGTGATACCTCATTGTAGTTTTGATTTGCATTTCTCTAATGATTAGTGATGTTGAGCATCCTTTCACGTGTTTGTTGGCAATCTGTATATCTTCTTTGGAGAAATGTCTGTTTAGGTCTTCTGCCCATTTTTGGATTGGGTTGTTTGTTTTTTTGGTATTGAGTTGCACGAGCTGCTTGTATATTTTGGAGATTAATCCTTTGTCAGTTGCTTCATTTGCAAATATTTTCTCCCATTCTGAGGGTTTTCTTGTTGTCTTATTTATGGTTTCTTTTGCTGTGCCAAAGCTTTTAAGTTTCATTAGGTCCCATTTGTTTATTTTTGTTTTTATTTCCCTTTCTCTAGGAGGTGGGTCAAAAAGGATCTTGCTGTGATTTATGTCATAGAGTGTTCTGCCTATGTTTTCCTCTAAGAGTTTGATAGTGTCTGGCCTTACATTTAGGTCTTTAATCCATTTTGAGTTTATTTTTGTGTATGGTGTTAGGGAGTGTTCTAATTTCATTCTTTTACATGTAGCTGTCCAGTTTTCCCAGCACCAGTTATTGAAGAGACTCTTTTCTCCATTGTATAGTCTTGCCTGCTTTATCAAAGATAAGGTGACCATATGTGTGTGGGTTTATCTCTGGGCTTTCTATCCTGTTCCATTGATCTATATTTCTGTTTTTGTGCCAGTACCATACTGTCTTGATTGCTGTAGCTTTGTAGTATAGTCTGAAGTCAGGGATCCTGATTCCTCCAGCTCCACTTTTCTTTCTCAAGATTGCTTTGGCTCTTCGGGGTCTTTAGTGTTTCCATACAAATTGTAAAATTTTTTGCTCTAGTTCTGTGAAAAATGCCATTTGTAGTTTGATAGGGATTGCATTGAATCTGTAGATTGTTTTGGGTAGTATAGTCATTTTCACAATTTTGATTCTTCCAATCCAAGAACATGGTATATCTCTCCATTTGTTTGTATCATGTTTAGTTTCTTTCATCAGTATCTTATAGTTTCCTGCATACAGGTCTTTTGTCTCCTTAGGTAGGTTTATTCCTTGGTATTGTATTCTTTTTGTTGCAATGGTAAATGGGAGTGTTTCCTTAATTTCTCTTTCAGATTTTTTCAGATCATTATCTTTAGAGTGTAGTCAGCCCCATCTATCCAGAAAGGTCAAGTAGACCAGGGTCGATGAGACTATGGTCCATCTCCCATTATTCTCTTGGCCAGCATGGTACATGGCCCAAAACATGGTGCCTATAAAGGAGTGTTAAGTTTTAAAGTAGCCTTGTTATACATCCAATTCACAATCATTATTCCCAAGTGCAGGTCTAGAAATCTGTTCCTGATAAAGTATTGGTTCTAGTGCTGGACATCCAGCAGAACAGATATTTTCAGATCTAGCTATATGATGCAGATACTCTGGTGGAATATCATAGCAATCACAGCATGTTTCTCATGGAACTACAATAGATGAATTGTCTTTCTTTTTTCTTCTCTCTTCTTTGAAGAAACCCTATATCTTGACAGTGCTGGTGGTCTAGATTTGTTCACTAGTGTTTACGTAATTAGGCTTGTTTCTAGGTTATACCTTTGGTTTCCTGCTAGGTGTTCCTGGATGCTAGGCTATATGAGAGTTCTGAGAGGATATTTTCATTTTCCCATTGGAACCTGTGGTGAACTGTTCAAAACAATTGTTATTTTAGAAGTTGTGTGACCAATAGATTTGTTTACTTTGTACTAATGTCTGAAATAAACTCATAATTACCCCTGTCCTGCCTCTTGCCTATGAGACTTGAAATTTAAAGCTTAGGTGCATAATCTGGAGCTAAGAAGACGTGAACAAAATAAATCAGATCATTAATCCACTTAAGTGAGTGCAAAATAATTAGTAGGAAGTCAATTCAGAGAAAATCATAACATCTTCAATTTCAGCCCCTAGGTTAGATGGCAGAACACAAGATAAACTGAAATCAGTTCTATAACCATTAGATTTTGCTTTGTAACAAACTTCCCCAGAACAGAATGACATTAAAAAACACCTTCTTATATTGGTGTGAGATTACATGCTTGAGCTGAACTCAGCAGGCTTTCCTACTTCTTGGGTTCTGGCTTAGCTGTTTTGGGATGAGACCTTGGCTAGGATGACTGGAATGTCTGGAATACCTGGGATGACTGGTGTCTCTCCCCACAGAGTCTCTTATCTACCAGTAGCTGGACCTCTTTATATCTAAGTAGCTAGATCCCAAGACCCATCAAGGAGTGATGGATAAGGCAATGAAATGCTGCCTTATTTTTTTTTAGTAGGGATCACTCCATGTACTTCAATTTCCAATGCACAATCCTTTTTCGAGCCTCTACATATGCTAGATTTCTATTGTCGAATTGCCCAAAGCAAGCCACATACCTAAACCCATAGCCACTGTGACAGGAGACTACCCAAGGACATGGGCATGGACATAGGGAGGCATCAACAGATTATCTTTACTGCAGCAGTCTGACAGAGATTCTACTTATAGCTGTCACTACCCAGCTTAATTCCCCTGAAAAAAATTCACCGTATCTTTTGAGGTCTTTGTTTCTTCACTTATAAAGTGAAAGTTTAGACTAAATAAACTAGTTCTAACACCTTTTCTAACTTAAAATCCTATAAACACATGGCTCAACAACTCAAAGCCTGATGATGAATAGACCTGCCCTAGTCTAGTGAATATTTGTATATGAATGAATGAAAGATAAGTGCCATTAGGTAATGTCCTTAATTTCTACCTATACAAGTTAATTTTCAACAATGGGAGAGTCATATGCAATGTTACTTTGCAAATTAAATAAAATATAATAAAGTAGTAACCATAGAGCGAAGTATTTGTTAGAGCCAGACACTACGCTAAAAAAAATTTCCCAGTGTCCTGTTATTATCCTTACAACAATTCTAAGAAGGAGGCCTTATTATCTCCTCTTTAACAGATAATAAAACCAAGCCTTAGACAGAATTAAGTGACAAGTCTAGTAAGTTGTGCTCTTATATTTAAACTTATACCTTTCTAATTTTAAAGCCACTATTCCTATACTCAGTATGGAATGAACTAAAAAAAGCACTTGTGTTTTCAATGTTAATCAGGAGATTCTGAAAATACTAGAAGAAATGTTGTATAAGAACCATGAGATGTTGACTTTTTTTGTGGTAGGGAATACTCTATGGCACTTCTATTCCATTATTTTTGTGGCACTATCGATTTCATTCAGTCTGTCTTTGTGATGAGAAAAGTTAATCATCACACAATCAGTAGGATCTATGATATTATATGAAACTCCCTGCCTCCATTGCTTGGACAAATATAATAGGATTGCTCTTCTGACATTTAGCCTAGAAAAAGAAATTTTCTGTAAATAGTGAAGTGTCCCTTGTAGGAATAAATGTTTGTAAAGTGGATATCAAGAGAAAAGACATATTCTAAAATTTGGCTGCTGGGATTCTGTAGATAGCAGACTTCATCAACCCCATCACATGCACATATACACACACACATGGCGGGTTCATTAGTAAGTACCCTTAAGCTGGCACTGACTTCATGGATTTTGCACAGGGGCTAGAGTGTTTGGAAAGTGTACAATGTGCTCTGCCTGATCCAAAACCAAAGAGAACCACCATCACTTACAGTAGGACAACTTTAGGGTCTACTCTATGCACTGCATTAAGTTATTGGGTTTAATGTGATGACTACACAGTGAGTGACTTCCTAACCCAATAGCACAAGAAGGACTGCAGAAAGTCTCATGTAAAGATGTATATCATGAAAGGATTCAGTCAACCCCAACCTCAGGCTGCAGTGTTTTTATAGATAAAATCATTGCGACCTGTAAAGCCCATTTAAATCTGTTAAGTAAACTATTTTTGCTCCCTGTTCATTCTGTGGCTTATTCTTGGTTTTTTTCACATACATAAGAAAAATTCAATAATCCTGAAGTTGGCATGCTAGAACTGGTCCTAGAAAGAAAAGACTCAGAGAATGCTTAACTAGTCACTCATGCTGCCTGTAGAGTGTGCACTTTGAGTTGTTTTTCTAATAATGGAGTGGTGGTATAATTCATTCGCCCTTGGGTGGTCTTCACTTGCTATTGTGTGGAAGATACCAATTCCCCATGACAATGGGGTCACTCAGAGGCTCCCTCCATTGACTTTTACAAGTAAAGGAAACCAAAGAGACCACGTAGTCTGAACTCTGATTGCCTGGGGCTGGAAAACTTGTCTCTAGGAAAACTGATTCATGACTTTGGCCTCAAGAGCACCCTGCCCTTCTATATTAGTTGAGCACATTTGGTTTCAAGTTACACTGTATCACTTGAGCTAGTTTAAGATTAAAAAATTGTAATATATGATAAAGATATAGGTGTTTCAGAGACAAATAAAAGCAGCCTCAGTCTTCTCTTTCTTTAGACTCTCTTTGCCAAAATCTTTTTGTGGAATGGGTTGTGCTCAGCTGTATAGATGATACTGACAAAAGCAAGTTTTCCAGTCTCCATTCCCAAGGAAAGGACTTTGATTGACCCAGTTGGGTCTAATACAATGGTAGGTTAATGGTTTAGTTTCCCTTTCATTACTACCATGTAACAGAGTCACACTTTCTCCCCATTGCCACAGCCACAGTGTTGGCAGAATATACATCCCTCTCCCAACTGAGTTTGCGCCTCACCATGTGACTTGGTTTAGTTATGACACAGGTAAAGGGTTGTAATAGGTTTGCACATGTGGACTTCTTCTCTGGTGATCTGACGATCCACCATGAGAAGACCATGTTCCACGTAGCTCTTGTACTTTCAGCTGAGGTCTCTGAACAGACACACCCAGAGTAGACATGAACTGAAGCAGCAGCTAACACTGAGACCAGTCTAGATCAGCTAAACTGCAGCCAACTTACAGTCCCATGAACGTAATAATAATGCTGTTTTAAATTTGGAGGTAGCTTGTTCTGCAGTAGTGTTGTCATAATAATCAACCAGTAAAGAAATCAGTACTGAAAGTTGTGTGCTGCTGTAGGAAAACTTAAAATGCACTGCATTAGCACTGAGAAAGGACAATAGATGGTATGGAAACTATAACAGGAGTCTAGAAAAATATCAATATATTTGTAACAGTGTGAAAGCAAAAATGTACCTCATGAACATAAAGCACTGTATGAGGGAGTCTCAAGGCAGAATATTGAAAAGGTAAGCTGTTATTAGCTGAATTTGATAAGGTTCACCAAGGAAGAGATAAGCTGAGGAACAATTCTGTTTACAAACAGAATTGAAATTAAATATAGAGAGCCCAGAAATATGATATTTGCAATGTTATAAAATGAAACTGTCTCTAGATATTTAAAAGCTATGAACATTTAAATTCTATGGACTTTAGGACCAAAACCAAATCCAAATAATTTCTTATTTGGATTTCTGAATGTAGAAACTACTTGTTCTGATTTTTATGATGTTATACTTTCATAGGTAAATATAATATATATTAATTTAGACTCATTATATTTTGTAAGGTTGCCCTTTAATCCAATTTTACTGACAGATGCCTTTAAATCTCTGAGGAGCATTTATCTTGGTAGGTAATTTCTCCTAATTGACACTTAATATGTGGGTTCCATAATTTTTTTCTAATATCCACACCAAAAGTTAATTTGTTTAAAATATTTAGGGCTGCCCATGTTTTTTATGCGTTTACATGACCTTTTTTAGTATGGCTGATGGAATTTCTATATAGTTTTTGTTGCATAAATCACATAATGTATCATCTATAGTTCTAATTCCTATTTCTTTAAAGTATAATAAGAAATTGGACATGTGAAAAAATTTGCACGTGTGTTTATCATGTCTTCGTAAAGTACATGACAGTTTTTATGCCAACAATTCTCTTTTCATACCTTTAAATCAATACTTTATGATATTAACTGAACCACATAATTAAAGTAGTAAGTGCATAATTGTTGTGGCAGATAGACTCTAGAATGCTCCACCTCAATTATTCCCACATCCTACTATTCACATTCTTGGATAATCTTCTTTCCTGAAATGTAGTCTAATGACTTGTTATAACCAATAGAACATGACAAAGGTGATGGGTTGCCACTTCCATATTTAGCCTACATAAGACTGTGGCTTCTATTGTGCTATCAGAATCTCTGTATTGCCCACTAGGCTTTTACACTTTGATGAAGCATGTTTCCATACTGCAGAAGTTCACATGGCAAGAGACTTTGGGAAGCTTCTAGCCAACAGCCAGTGGGAACTAAGGCCCTTAGTCTAACAACCCTTGAGGTATTGAATTCTGCCAGCAACCCAATGAGTTTCAAAGTAGATCTGTCCTCGGTCAAGCTTTTAGATGAGACCCCAGACTTGGCTACCAGTTTTACTGCAACCTTGTGAGACACTCTGAAGCAAAGGATCCAGCTAAGCAATGCCCAGACTCCTGACATTCAGAAAGTGTAGAATAGTAAATGTGTGATTTTTGAAGCAATTGCAAAAAAAAAAAAAGGAATCCAGAGCACTACTGTTAAGATCAAAGACATCATCAAGGAATCAAGGATGTGACTATCATACTTTTTCTGGTATCTCTGAAAGTATTAAGGTGGCATCTTGCAGATTCCTTCAGTTGTACAAAAATATCCAGCTGGGTTTTAGAAATATTGAAAATGAAGTCTTACAGAAGCCTGATACTTACATAATCTAGAGAGCCATGTATGAAAAAAATTGTTGTTGTGGCTTTTGGCATATAGAATAGACTTAAAATAATTGTGCAAATAAAAAGTGATTCAAATTGTTAACCTTATATACAAATAAAAATAAAACTGAGTAACTCCAAAGTGTAACTGGCAAATGAGATACAAATAAGATATTACTGACAAATTTTATCCAGACATACCCACTTCTCAAAGTTTATTCTGTGTCTGTTCTGGCCCCTGAAACCTGGTACATTCTTTGCTTCAACTGGATTCCAATTCCTGGGCAGCCTTGAGTTGCTACCATCACCACCTTGCATAATTCCTGCTTCTATTAGCCTCAAATAGATATGGCAGAAAACTGCATGGTTAAGTTACAAGCTGCCAAGAACGAGACTGTTTTAAGACAGAGAAGACAGGATGACTCATCATTTAATTGTGTTCATGTAAATTATTTGATGCCCTAGAGAGAGCTTTAAATAAAAAATGAGTTCAGGTCATCAACGTGCAAAGCAAAGGAAATGTAATCATCTTCCCCCTCTTCCATCATTAAATTTGAAAAGTATGGCATCACTGAGAAGAGTATCACCAATGCTTAATGTTTCCAAGTCATTTCGCTGCTTATGAAGGGACTGCCCTGATCTAGGAGACAATAGTGGATTTGAACGTATAGGACAGTCAAGCAGGCGGCTGTGACATCTCTGCACCAGTGTACTGCTGCCTGAAAGCTCAGTCTTTGTGACTTAGACCATGACAGGACTCTGCAAACTTAGATGTTTACAGGGCTCTGAAGATTTAGCCCGCAAGTTCCAGGTGGGTGTTAGGGTGCACATCTTACTCCAGGTAAGAGATGCTTTTCCTTGGGGAAAGAAATGGGCTGTATGTAAGCAGACCAAGTGAGGAGCTGGATTTGGAAGCAAGAGGTGTGTGCTCTGGAACTGACACGAACACAAAACACACACATTGTTAGTTTTATGTTCCATCTATAAAATGAGGCTAATACAACATGAAGCAAATGCTTTAACATTAACACAAGTGAGAAGTTTTCTTTTTATTTCTACTTCTCATAGTTTCATGTCCAATCATTCAGTACTTCACACTTTATGCTGCTCTTGAAATCTGTGATACAGCCTCTCCTTGGCTTGGTTCACATGTCAAATTGGATCCAGAAGAAGACACTTTCAAAGCATTAATGAGCAATATAGAAGGAGATAACGCACTTGGGCTGAAGGGTGCTGGGTGTGGATTGCATTGCACACTTCCCCAAAAAAGAAATCTAACCACCTAATCCCTGCTCCTCCTTCCTGGGCTTGCTATACTCTGAAGGGACTTTTGGGCAATTCTGCTAACAGGGTCCCTCTCTCTGGCTTTCCCCAAGGCAGCATGCTAAGCTCCCCTTTAGCTCCTCTATCTGGCCTCTTTTTAAAAATTTCTCTTCTGTTCCCTCTTTTCTACCCTTGATCTCAGGATATACAGATGCTACATTTGTTATAGCAGAAGAAACTAAGTACTTGAGCTTGCAGTTCAGGTCTTACTATTTATTCCAAGTCATAGCCATTCACATCTTTGCAAAATATTGCAAATCATATATCTAATAAGGGATTAATATGTCAGTAACATAAAGAACTCTTACGACTCAACAGCAAAAAAATACTGATTAAAAAATGGGCAGAATATGTGAATAGACATTTTTCCAAAGAAGACATACATATAGATGGTCAACAAGCACATGAGAGGTGTGAAAAATAATGTTTTCAAATACATATAACCTGGAGCAGAGATAAGATATGGAATAGAAGGACATGGAGCTCACCTTCTCCCACAAGTACACCAAAAATACATCTACATGTGACGTAATTCTCACAGAATACCCACTGAACACCGGAAGATCTCATACAACCAAAGCTGCAAGAAAGATCACCAAGTAACCAGGTAGGACAAAAGAAAAAGAAGGAATCAGGATGGGACCTGTGCCCCTGGGAGGGAGCTGTTAAAGAGAAAGATTCCCTCACCCTGGGAACCCCCTTCACAGCTGAGAGATCAGCTGGGAGAGATAGGGAGCTTCAGAGGCTCAGAGGTGAGTTCAGCAGCCTCTGTAGCAGGCAAAACCAGCACAAATGGTCCTGGCCACCTTGCTGCACTCCCCAACCAGAGATGTGCATCTGCTGTGCATGCAAGGGCTGGGTTCTGAAACTCTGGCTTCAGCAGACAGACCCAGCGAGAGGACTGGAGTTGGCTGTGCAGAGACAGCCCAAAAGTACTGGAGTGTGATCTAGGCCACAGTTGGGAGGTGCGCAGAATGGAGCCTGGGTCTGCCACAGAAGCCTCATTTTTAATGTGTTACAGTATATATCCAGAAATATACTCCTGGTTAAATAACTAATAGCTATGCGACCATTAAACGCCATCACAACAACAACCGAATTAAAAAATGGGCAAAGGATTTGAATAGACATTTCTCCAAAGAAGACATACAAGTGGCCAATAAGTACATGAAAACATCACTTGTCATTAGGGAAATGCAAATCATAACTA
Source organism: Balaenoptera acutorostrata (assembly GCF_949987535.1). Lineage (NCBI taxonomy): Eukaryota > Metazoa > Chordata > Mammalia > Artiodactyla > Balaenopteridae > Balaenoptera > Balaenoptera acutorostrata. The sequence continues at coordinate 21,980,872 of NC_080079.1, read as the reverse complement.
TAATAAGATACCACTTCCCACCAGAATGACTGTTACCAAAAAATGAAAAGTTATACATGTTGGTAAAGACATGAAGAAATTGGGACACTTGTTTATTGGTGGAGGAAAGCAAAGTGATACAGTCACTGTGGTAAACAGTTTAGTCATTTCTCAAAAAGTTACACATAGAATTACTATATGATCTAGCAATTACACTTCTGGGTATACAACCAAAAGAACTGAAAGTAAAGACTTGAAGAGGTACATGTGCATCAATGTTCATGGCAGCATTGCTTGCAATAGCCCAAAGGTGGAAACAACTTAAATTTCTATAGGAAGATCCAGGGATGAACAAAATGTAGTATATACTTAAAATGGAATATCATTCAGCCTTAAAAAAGAGTGAAATTCTGATGTATGTTACAACACTGATGAAACTTGAGAACGTTATGCCAAGTTAAATAAGCCAGACACAAAAGGACAAATACTGTATGATTCCACTTGTATGAAGTATCTAGAATCTGCAAATTCATAGACGGTGGCATAGTGGTTTCTAGAGTGGTTACTAGGGGTTGAAAGGAATGAGGTGTTATTGTTTAAAGGGTACAAAGTTTCTGTTCCAGGTGATGAAAAAGTTCTGAAAATGGATACTGGTGATGCTTATGAATGACTATGAACATTGTGAATGTACTTAATGCCACTGAATTACACACTTAAAATGATAAATTTTATATTATGTATATTTTACCACCCAAAATAAATCATCACAGCCATCTATATTCACTGACATGAAAATATCCTCATTCTATTTTATTAATTAAGAAAAGAAGGCATAAGAAAACACTATGCCACTCCATTTTTGTGTGTGAAAAAGAAACTGTAAATGCAGAAGGAAAAAATACTGAAAGTTCCTGTAGCAGATTGTATTTTTAAAGATAACCAGGCAATACAATTCATCTCACCATCAGAGAGGGGCTGTAACTGGAATTGAATTGACACTGTGACTTCCAAGGCTAAATTGTAATGGTAAAACGTAAGATAACAGAAATAACAGGCAAGATCACCAATAAGTGCTAAATTTAGAGGGCAGAGTTTAAGGAGAAATAGTATACTTCCATAGCCTCAGAGTATCTTTCCCAAAGAATTTGTTAATCACAAAGGGAAAAATAAAAACTACAATACAGAAACCTGGCAAACATCACTTGAACCAAGCAATCAAGATACAGTATATGTTAAAAAACATATCCACATCATCAGCTCCTTGATATTATGTACTGAGAAAGGCACATCACCTCTATGTTATTCTTCCTAATAATGCATAACTTCAATCCAACCATGAGAGAAGGTAGATAAACCCAATTTGAGGGACATTCTAAAATATACGGACCAGAACTTTTCAAAAGTATCAACACCATGAAATACAAAGGAGGACCAAAAACCTGTTAAAGAGTGTAAGAGACTAAGGAGGCAGGACAGATAAAGATAATGTGGTATACTGGATTGGATTCTGGAAAAGAAAATAAGACGTTGGTGGAAAAACTTGTGTAGTCTGAATAAAGTCTAATGTTTAGTTACAGTATTGTAACAATGCTAATTTCTGAATTTTGATAATTGTGGCATGATTATATAAATTATTCACATTAGGGGAAGCTGAATGAAGGGTATTCAGAAACTCTGGTGTACTAAATTTGCAACTGTTTTACATGTTTAAATTTTTTAAAATGTATGAACTTCCAAAAAATAGGCCAAAACAGCTTTTGCTTGAGCTGGTTGACATATTTGCCCCCGGAACACAGCTATTATGCTGCAAAGAAGCCAAACAGCTACATAGGAAGGACATGTGGAGATTCTTCAGCCACAGCTCCAGCTGAGGTCCCAGAAACAGCATCAGATATGTGAGCAAGGGTGTCTTCAGATGGTTCCAGCCCCAGTAGTCAAAACACTCCAACCTATGCCAATGAGCAAAGAGGAGCTGAACCCACAAGCCCTGCACAAATTGCAGACTTATGAGCAAAATAATTGTTGTCATTGTTTTAAGTTACCATGTTTTGCAGTGTTTTGTTACATTGGGTTGGCCAAAAAGTTTCTTCAATTTTTTCCGTAAGATCATTCTAGTAACGCTTAGTTGTCTTCAACTTCATTCGAAACATTTTGTTAGATTGTATTGTGACAGCTGTCATATCAGCATGCATTTAAAAAAAACTTTTCAAAATCGGTGAATTTTTGTGTAGCCATTTTAACATTGAAGATGGAAGTAAAGCAACATTTTCAGCATATTATGCTTTATTGTTTCAAGAAAGGTAAAAACACAACCGAAACACACAAAAAGATTTGTGCAGTGTATGGAGAAGGTGCTGTGACTGATTGAACATGTCAAAAGTGGTTTGTGACGTTTCTGCTGGATATTTCTCGCTGGACAATGCTCCATCATCGAGTAGACCAGTTGAAGTTGATAGTGATCAAATCAAGACATTAAGAACAATCAACGTTACACCACTCGGGAGATAGCCAATATACTCAAAATATCCAAATCAAACGCTGAAAATCATTTGCACCAGCTTGGTTATGTGAATCGCTTTGATGTTTGGGTTTCACATAAGCTAAGTGAAAAAAACCTTCACAGTATTTCTGCATGCGATTCTCTACTTAAACATAACAAAAACATTCTGTTTTAAAACAAATTGTGACGGGCAATGAAAATGGATACTGTACAATAACGTGGAACAGAAGAGATTGTGGGGCAAGTGAAATGAACCACCACCAACCACAACAAAGGCCGCTCTTCATCCAGAGAAGGTGATGTTGTGTCTATGGTAGGATTGGAAGGGAGTCCTCTATTATGAGCTCCTTCCAGAAAACCAAACGATCAGTTCCAACAAGTAATGCTCCCAATTAGACCAACTGAAAGCAGCACTCGACAAAAAGCATCCAGAATTAGTCAACAGAAAATACATAATCTTCTATCAGGATAACGCAAGACCACATGTTTCTTTGATGACCAAGCAAAAACTGTTGCAGCTTGTCTGGGAGGTTCTGATTAATCTGCTGTATTCACCAGACATTGCTCCTTTGGATTTCCATTTATTTCGGTCTTTACAAAATTCTCTTAATGGAAAAAATTTCAATTCCCTGGCAGACTGTAAAAGGCACCTAGAACAGTTCTTTGGTCAAAAAGATAAAAAGTTTTGGGGAGACAGAATTATGAAGTTGCCTAAAAATGGCAGAAGATAGGGGAACAAAACGGTGAATAAGTTGTTCAGTGAAGTTCTTGGTGAAAATGAAAAATGCGTCTTTTATTTTTACTTAAAAACCAGAGGAACTTTTTGGCCAACCAATGTACCAATAAATAATTGGGGTATACATACAAGAAGCTCTTAGGGGTTGTTATATCTGGATGACTTCTATTTTGTTTCTCTTAACTATATTTTCTATTACTAGTACAGTAAAAATGATTGATTTATATAATTAAACTAATAAAACATTGGAAGAAAAAGCATTTATAAAGGCAGCATTGCATTCCTATTGTCTCTCCAAAATGTTGCAAATAATTTGCTGGGCTGAGACATGAATATGCCTGGAGACTTAAGGGAAAAAAATGGTTTTAGCATTAAGGAAAGGGTTAAATTTTTTAATTGATAAAAAAATAAATCCTGGATGTTTTCTCTTAGCTGATATATACTATCTCATTGTGGGATTCTTAATGAGGAGAAGTGTGTGATATAATTCCCATGACTGTTAGCTATTTTGACCCACACCATTAAACCAGATTAGCACAAAGTTTACATTGTATGATTTAACACACATAAAACACACCTATTTGTTCATTTACTTATTTATTTCTACTCTCTGAAATCATAACCATAGTAATAGATTAGATTACTGTTCTATTTATTACACAAAAGCCTGTAAGTCACCAACATAGATAATGGTGTAAGTTGAAGAGGAACACAACATTAATGAGACAGGGAGCTCATATGCTCATTAGATTTGAGTGTATTGGAAAGAGCAACAACAGTATGTTAAGGATTGGCAAAATTACATTACAGTGTCAATATCGATGTGGCATTTTTGTTAATGAATAATTAGTATACATAATGCTGACTTCATTTTAAATATCCTAAGTACTGAAGAAGATAGTAGAATCAACAGTGGGAAGCAGATGGATCTTTTAATTTATTTCTCAATTACAGCTGACACATTAGTTACAGAAATTTTCATGTCATTTATTTTTTATGGTCCATTTTACAGCTGTGTTTATTGTTGTAATAAATAAATACATTATATCCTCTTGTTAGAGCAGCAGTGGAAATTTCTTGTACCCAAATCCCCACACACTCATGTGACACAAACACCCAAATGGAACCAATAAGAGGATGTTTCCGTAATGGAAGAATAAAGTCTCTTCGTGGTTAAAGCTGAAGAATGCAAAATGCAGTCATAGAAAAGGGTAACATTTTTTAATTGTTCACAGGGTTATTAATACTTGAGAAGATTTTACATCTCACAAGTTTTTGGAAGAATACATACAAATTAATAAATCTGCGTGTATGTTTCCCAGCAACAAGTGAGTGTTGCAAACTATCATCCAGTTAGATAAGTCATTACCTCCATTTCTGATCCTCCCTACAACCAGCAAGGTCTAACAGGCTGAAGGGAAATATCCACACCAACCTGATATTTTACAGCTTCATTCATTGCATTAGGAGAATGGGGGTCTTTATTTGCAGATAAACAGCTAGGTGGTTTTGTTTTCTCAGAGACTCCCTATTAGAGTAGGGCAGGAAAGCTTGGATGAATCAATCAAGCAACACATACTTATTGAACACCTAAAATTTCTCTCCTACTGCTACTACTGCGGTCTCATCTGATCTACTTGTATCCTGTGTTGACAGGGATTTATAGAGATAGCAGTGCAATTTGAAAAACATATTCCTTGGTTATTTGACTATACTATTAAAACCTGCAACGATGTGGGTGTTCTACCTGTTTATTATATTCCTCAGTTGTTATCACTTTGACTAATTTTCCACTTGGATCTCCTTTTGTCTATGATTTTTGTCCTTAAAAAGTCTTTGCAAACTAAATTTTAACAACTATCAAGGACTTCAACTATCTGAGTCGGATAGAGATAGAGATTAAAATCCTAGTTATTCCAGAGGTTAGATATATGACCTCAGGGAACTCACCTGAATTTTTTGTACCTTAGTTTCCTCATTCAAATTATGAGCATAAAAATTGTATCTATCTCATAGGAGAGTAAGATGACATGAGATACTACAAGGGACTTCACAAGGTTCTTGGCATATGCTATGTGTTGTAGTATTACATATTTTTATTACACGTAATTGTAGTATAATGTGATATTAACGCCGAAATAGGGATACACAAGTTTGCTGCTATGGGAGCACAATGTGCAGATGCCCTTTAAAATGGTGGTTTCTGAATGAACACTTAATGAGCAGGAAAAATCATGTTCCTTTTTAAACTGTGTGACTTTGGGCAACTTGCTTCAGCTCTCTGAGCCTCAGTTTCTCTTCTCTGTAAAATGGGTGACACCAAACCACGGAGCTGATGTGAAGACTACATCAGCTAATGCATGCATAGCACCATGCATGTGGTAAGCACTCAATAAATGCTGATTGAATGAAAGTCTGAATTCATTTTGATTCTGTTACTGGCACTGTATTCATTTTACAGGTGAGCAAATTTAAGTCCAGAGAGGTGAATTGCTCAAAGATCTCACAGCTAGTAAGTGACAGAGCTAGAACCCAAACCCAGGCATTCCAAAGACGTCCACTTTTAGAATCTGCCCACCTGTCTTGAGTTTTTGACAAATTTTTGTAACTCTGTACTGATTCATATATGCAGTTATACTGTGAAGAAGAACATGGGTCACATCTGAGAAATCAGTAAGTTAAGCAATCCATTCTGTACCTCTCTGCATCTCACATCCCAGTGCAATGAACTGATGGTATAACTTCCAATTTCAAGCAATGGCTGAGCTCTTACAATGTAGAAGCCATTACAATAGGCACTGGGCATCATATAAACATGAATTACACCTAACGCCATCTCTCAGGACAATCTGTTTAGTACATTTACTTTTGTGTGTGTGTATGAATAATTTGTGTGCATATGTATATTTTCCTATGAATTTATAGCTTATTTATAAGTATTACTTATTCATTAAAGAGCACTCCAAAATATTTAAAAGACCATTTAAAAAATGTCCAGTTACCGAGACAAAACATCCAACAAACCAGCCAAAATAACACCACTGTCAAGGACAAGAAAGAAAAGGCCATTCGCGCAGATCATAGCATGAAGCTTAGGATTTAAACAAAAAGAAGGGGAAGAGAAAGAAAGAAGAGGAGAAGGAGGAGGAGAAAACAAATATAATGATGGAGAGTAAAAAAATAATTGATCAGAAAATTAAAGCTTAGAGAAGGTATTCTCACAAGGTAAAAAGATAAAGTGAAATTCCTGAGAAAACAAAAAGTGAAATGCAATATTTTACATAGAACTTAAAAGGAGATTACTCACAGAAATATGCATTTGATTATTTTTGTTAAGGGTATTGGACATTCTAACATACAAGATTGTTAGGTCTTAAGTTTTTAATTAGAATTTCAGATGGCCTACATATAATTATTCTCTAAGAACTTTTATTATTTTGTTTTTTTCTTATAAGAAGTATTTTAAAAGAACTGTTTTAAACAGCACTTGCAAAGATACACATAACTAAAACTAGTAAAACAGACCTTTTTGAAGAATGTTTTAGGGTCAGAAAGTGAGTTCTGATCAACACAAACTTAGATGTTAACTTTACAGCATTTACACTGTATCAGGGAAGACAACATTGAAAGTAACTAAAAATGTGATAAAAGCTCCACAGAGGAGTCCCTGAATTTGTATGTACGTGTATAATAGGTGAATGTAACTTTCCATGAGATTATGATGTTTTAACAAAGACATGAAGATTGTAAGAATATATTAGTGATAAGGGATGGAGAGGGGAAGAAGAGAGAGGGGATTCTAGTTTTAGGAAATAAGTGTGTGCAAAGCCTATGTGGTAAGAAAGAACAGGGTATCTAGCAGAAACTAGCCAGTGTGTGTGTGAAAACTGAGGAGTGTGGAAATAATGCTAGAGATGTGGGGATTGCTGGACATAAAATGAAATAATGCCTGTAACAGGCTTAGTAAAGAAAATGAATAGTGAATATGCTAGTGAATATGCTCACTATTGTTTCTATCATGGACTTAAATATATGGCGTCTATTCATAAAAGTCTGGAAAATAACAATCCATCTTCCTTCCATGAAAGTGAGTTGGTTTAAAGAAGGAAAAAGCAAGTAGTTCAAGGCTAAGATAGAGGAGGAAGGGAACATTCTCAATGAGACTTCTGTGCTTCTGGACAATTCTTTGCCAATATTTTATTAATTCTTGAAGACCATCAGGTACCAGCACGAAGTGGGCCCCTTCCAGCCAGCTCTGTGCAGAAAAAGGCTGGACCAGTCAGCTGTGTCTTAGTATAAGAAATGGGCTCTTTCCAGATATCTATTTTGAATATCCTTGGCTCTTTGAGAAACACAGTTTGTTAATTTCCAATTTCATTGGGCTGAGTCAAGGAGATAAACACATGAAATTGTGATAAATGATCAGAATTATTTCCAAGTAGATTTTTATTTGACTGTTTTTCTTCTGGACATTGTTATCTATTTAAAAGACATATTTATTCATTGTGTTAAGGTCTCTGGGTGCATGATTGCCAAGTGCAATCAATGCCTATGCAGTACATTACATTACTGTGAATTAAAGCAAAATGTAATGATTTCTGAACATGTTTGTTAGGTGTACAGATTGTGTGTTATCTACACAAAGGATTGGGGTGTCATACAAGTAAAAAAGAAATGGAAAGATAACTTTCAAGTCTGTAATTGGAGGACAGAGAACTGCAGGGATTTGAAAGGATGCAGTTTATGAATCAGTGGCTGGGGAAGGAAAGTTAGCAGAAGTCTTAATTTTCATTAAGACCAACTACAAAAAGTTTACTCCGTTCCTGGTCATGGTGCTTGCTTCTGATCCCTATTTTTATTGTGTTTGGTGGTGAAAAACCTCACTTTAACACTGACCATTCTGTAAAGGCAGTGTTAGCTTGCAGTGTGCATGCAAATGTCTAGTTAAATTATTCAACAAATCCATCATTATTCAGAATGAGCAGGAGCACTCCTGAGAGAAAAGGGGAGAGTAGAATCACTGACTTGTGCCCTGTAAAATCAACATAATCAAGAGTCAGAAATTGCCTTTAAGTGAATGCATAGGTGGAAGGAAGGCTCTTTGTTGCTGATGTGAAGAGTTAGGAACCTGTGGCTACTCTGGTGTCCCCCCAGTATCCATTTCTTCATCCACCTCCTCTTGGGATCTCCACATTCTCATGTAAGCCATTCTCTAGCTACGTATCAGATTGAATAGTGACATTTGTCAACTACCATCTTACAAGAGGAAACTGCTGTTATTTTGCACCTGTAGCTGCCTTTTGTTTCCCATCATTGCATATAAATTAAACGAGCAGGCGTTTTTTGAAACTGTATATTGGATGCATTGCAAATTCACATTGTGCTGGAGGACGTGGAGCTCCAGAAAAACATAATTAGTTTTCACTCCATATGTTTGAATCTTACCTATTCTTCTTGTTATGACTCCTCTATGTGTACTCCCCTAATGCCTCAACTCACAGTTGTCATTTCTGTCTTATTTATTTAAAAAACCCCAAAAACTAATGGCTCCATTTTTGGACACACCTTATAGTATCTTATATTACTATCATGTTATGGAAATCATGGCATTTTTCTGGGTATATATGGATTATTAATCCCAATTATATTCAATGTAAGTCTTAGGAATTCCATAAAGTAAAAGAAACATGTCTTAAAAACAACTATAAAAATTGACTTTTATAGCCACAGTTTCATGTGTGTTTTTTTAAAAAAAATCCTGTGTGGAAGGATGTCTTAATGATTCCATATGAAAGATGAATAGACTGGGGTCCAATATTACACAACCAGCAATAATTTAGAGATTCTGAATTTAAATGTTTCCACTTTTCTTTAATGGGTTTTATAATTTTATTTCCATCTTTATGTCAAGAACAAGGATTGGCTCATACAGATGCCCAGTAAATACATGGGATTGAATTATGAAATATGCAGGTACATTAAGCTCCACAGCTAATTAATAAGTTCTACTTACTGCACATACAAAGATGGAACAAACCAACCCTGTTTCTTCTGCCATCAAAATGTTTGCAGTCTGGGCTTCCCTGGTGGCGCAGTGGTTGAGAGTCTGCCTGCCGGTGCGGGGTACACGGGTTCGAGCCCTGGTCTGGGAGGATCCCACATGCCGCGGAGCGGCTGGGCCCGTGAGCCATAATTGCTGAGCCTGCGCGTCTGGAGCCTGTGCTCCGCAGCAGGGGAGGCCGCGATAGTGAGAGGCCCGCGCACTGCGATGAGGAGTGGCCCCCGCTTGCCGCAACTAGAGAGAGCCCTCGCACAGAAACGAAGACCCAACACAACCATAAATAAATGAATTAAAAAAAAAAAAATGATCAAGTCCTTTAAAAAAAAAAATGTTTGCAGTCTGATGGAGTCATGTAAATACACAAACTTTAATATTAAATCATAAGTGTAATTAATGGGCATAAAAATAATGTGTGGATTACAGATAAGGGTAGCAATTATCCCACCCACTCAGGAGAATTAACTAAGGCTTTACTAAAGATGTTACAATTCTCCAGGATTTGAAGGATTAGTAGGAGCTTGCCAGATGAATAAAGATAGCTGAACGTTTGTTGCAGAAAGAACAGTATGTACAAAATACACAGAATTGAAAAATTGACTTTGTGCTATGAGAATGATGAGAATCTTACTGTGCTTTAAACTTAGTGGCCAGGTGGGGCAGTACTTTATTAGTGGAGACTGGGGAGTTAGATAGGAGCCAGAGGAAAGAAACTATGCTAGGTATTCAATACTTTACATAATTTTTCTTATTAAATTAAGGTCCTAGAATGACAATTTGAGATAAAACACATGATTCTAATTTTTCAGATGGCCAAACTGAGGCCAAGAGAAGTTAAGAATTTGTCTTTTGTGGCGATGCTGGTAAGTGGTGGAGTTTCGTTCTCACCTGGGATCCAAGTCAAAAGCTTCCCAGGAGTCTGTTGGCAATGAGGAGGGGATAAACACACCACACAAACATACGAGGAGGCCTAATTGTGTGGTACTTAATAACAGTCCTTCAAATTACATAACCCAAAACCAGTAGAATTAAAGTAAAAATATACAAATCCACAATTACAGTTAATGAATTTCATACTTTCTAAATAATGGTAAATGTATTGAGAAGATTAGTTATACTATAGAAAACTTGAACAGCCCTATTAACCAACCAGACAAAACTGACATCAAATATTTCATCCAAAAACAGCAGAAATACATGTTCTGTGTAAGTGTACATGGAACATTTACCTGGATAGTCCATATTCTGGATCATAACGTTTTTTCAACTAATTTGAAAGGATTGAATTGAAATTACACAAAGTAACTTCTCTCACCACAATATAATTATATCAGAAATAAAAAACAACAAAAATATTTGAAAAATCCCCAACTATTTGGGAATTAAACAACACACTGCTAAAAAGAAAGAGTCAAAGAAGAAATCACAAGGCAAATTAGAAAATAAGTTGACTTGAATGAGAATAGAGACAAAAAATGTCAACATTTTGTGATACAGCTAAAGCAGTGCTTTATAGGGAAATCTATATCTTTAATTGTTTATACTGGAAAAGAAGAATGGGCACAAAACAATGATCTAAACTTCCACTATAAGACACTAGAAAATTAAAAGTAAATTAAACCCAAACTAATCACAAGGCATAAAATTATAAAGGTAAAGGTAGAAAAAAGAGGGGAAATAAAAATAGAAGAAAGACAATAATGTCTTCTTCAAAAATAAATAAAATTGACAAACGTTTAAACATATTGATAATGAAAAAAAGGAAGAAAAATTATCAATATCAAGGATGAAAGAGCTGATAACATTAGGCTCACCATATATTAAAATAATAATATAAATGAATTGATGCCAGTAACTTTAAAAACTTACATAAAATAGAAAAAAATTCCTCAAAAGACACAAACTACTAACACCTACTGAAGAATACATAATTCAAATTGTTGTATGTTTTTTAAAAAGATTAAATTAATAGTTAAAAATATCCCCACAGAGAAAACTGTAGGTATAAATGAAATTATTGGGTAATTCTATTAAACATTTAAGGAAAAAGTGATACCAGGTATACATAAACTCTTCCAGAAAATGAGAGATGAAAAAAAATTTCCAAACTCACTTTATGAAGCCAACATTAACCTGAAACAAAAAAAAGAAAGAAAAGACATAACAAATAAAACTGTATGACAATATCCTTTATAAGCATAAATGCAAACATTTTTAATAAAATCGTAGTAATGTTTTTTTTGGCCTTGCCACGTGGCATGCGGGATCTTAGTTCCCCGGCCAGGGATAGATCCCATGCCCCCTGTAGTGGAAGCATGGAGTCCTAACCACTGAACTGCCAGGGATTTCCCAAAAATGTAATTTAAACCCAGAAATATGTAACACTTAATCATAACCATGGATCAGCAGAATTAATATTGTTAAAATGTCTATACTACCTAAAGCCATCAATAGATTCAATGAAATACCTATCAAAATTCCCAATGAAATTTTTCACAGAAATAGAATATATTTCTGTGCTATACTGTAAATCCCTGTTGTTTATCTGCTTTATAAATAGTGGTGTGTATCTGTTAATCCCATATCCCTGAATTATCCCTCCCCCTCCTTTCCCCTTTGGTAACCATAACTTTGTTTTCTATGTCTGTGAGTCTGTTTCTGTTTTGTAAGTAAGTTCATTTGTATCATATTTTAGATTCTACATATAAGTGATATCATATGATATTTGTATTTTTATGACTTATTTCACTTGGTATGATCATTTCTAGGTCCATTCATGTTGCTGCAAATGAGCATAATAATGTTGCATACTTTATAAAGCCTACCACAATATCTGCACATGTTAAGGACTCAAAAAAGTTACCATGAATATCTTCCATATATGACTAAATGGAAGTATGTTACCTTTTTGTTTTTAAATACTGGTACTATATCCCACTGTATCGATATCATAATTTATTTTTGATACATGTCTAGCGTGTATTTTTTTTATGAACAATACTGCAATGAATATCTTTATGCATCTTTTTTGTATGTTTGTCTAGAATTATTCTTAGAACTGGAACTTTGGAGGCAAAGAAGATTCATGTCTCCCCAGTCGCTTGCCAACCATTACTAAAGTCTAGATAGAAAGGTTCTCTGGCTTGCTTCAGTTAAATATGCAAGAAGATGACTGTCAGTTCAAATTGACCTGCATATAGTCCTTAATGACATGATAGGGAAGGCATATTGACACAGCTGACAGCATATTGGTACAAAGCCTGATACAGGCCACATAAATTTCACCAGCCAACATCACTCCTGACCGTTCATCCATGGTAGAACATGGAGAAAACCACCCTGAATGATCCCCCAATCCCCAGAATAAGTTGATAATCAGGCTATAATGGACATTACATATATATTTAAATGGAGAAATGAGGGAAATGGACAATAATGACTATTAGCATTTATTAGATAAAACTAGAAGATTATTCTAGGATTCCCATGAAAGAGGTAGGTGTTTAATGCTCCTGCCTTCAGGGTTAAATACTGCTGCACCTTCTCTTTGATGTTTTCTTTAATCTATTAAAATTAACCATCTAGTAACAACCTTTATTTCCTCATTCTCTTTGTCTTATACTCTTGCATTTCTTTCTGTTGATTTGAAAGTTCTCTGGAGTTCTGGACATTTGTCTGATCTAATAATTCTGGACAGAGAAGAGGAATCTAAAATACCACTAAGTCTAATACAGTCTGGACCGTAGAGAACTCATGGGCTGAAGGTCACATGGTGTTGAAACCTTAAAGCAGAAGTAAGGAACCTTCTGAGAGGCATCTCTCAGTTCATATACTCCAATTATACAAGTCAAGCCCTTATGGGGAATGGAGAGTCCTAGAATTAAAAGGGGTTATAAAATAATGAAATGAGTTTTTCTCTTCCTTATAAAAATTATATTTAAACTGTTCATTTTCAAGCTAGGCTGAAAATCTCCAAAGACCTCCCTAGCTCCCTTCTTTACTTCAGGCATGTGTCCACTATCCCCCCAAAGAATCACAAGGGTTAATACCCACAGAATATAATATTTAGTCTGAGGCATTTTCTCAGTCTGCTTCTCTCTCTCTCTTAATTATGACAGATACTGCTGGTTTATAACCTCTCCTTTTTATAATAGAGACCAATTCTCATATAAAAGCTGAACTTGACAGATAGTTTTCTCATTTTCCCAACCTCTTTTGAATTTAGGATTATAAGCATGCAACCTAATCCAGGCCTGATAGGAAGACTACAGAGGGACTTCTGAGAAAGCTAGTGCAAGGAAATATTCTCCCTCCTGCATTTGGACATATTTGTGTGAGAACATGATGGCTGGAGTAGTGAACACATTGTGTGAGCTGAAGGGACCAAGCCTGGGTGTAAAGGCCAATATGTTGAAGATGTTAAATGGAAAAAGGAAAGCATCTGGGTTTCAGATGATGTAACTGAACTGCCTGTTTAACCAGTTTGGAACTTTCTTCTCCTTATTATATGAGAAAATTTATGCACTAATATTAAGCTACTTTATTTGTATAATTCTCTAATTAGAGATAAATGGATCTAGATATAACACTGAAGCCCCATAATATCCCCTGCACAGGACTCTCAACCCCTGTGTCTGACTTACCGCATTTTAGTTTAGGATGAAACATAAATTCAGGTTTTGGTTGATCTATAATGGTGTAAAAATCACGGTAAAATATAAACATGAATAAATAGAGAAAGAAAGAAAAAGAAAGGAAGGAAGGGTAGAAGGAGAGAAGGAAAGAAGGAGAGAAAGAAGGAAAGAAGGAGAGAAAGAAAGAAAGGAAAGAAAAAGAAAGAAAGAAAGAGAAAGGAAGAAAAAGAAAGAAAGGAAGGCAATCTTGAGCACTGTGAGAGGATGGATATGAAACTCCAGTGTCCCACAGGTAGGAAACAAAAACATATCTCATAACCATATAGCATTTCAGGGCCAAAGCCAGCCATACTCATGCTCTGTCTCCACCTGACATTTCATTCAAGCAAGACACTGTGCCTAAGATATGGATTGTTGTCCAGATAGAATATGTGTAATTTAGACATGGCTAAGCTTAGGGAAACATACTTTATCCTCCAGGTATCAGTACCAGCACACAAGGGTCTAGAGAACATAATGAGAGTGACATTAACCATACATATTCAAATTGTGGACATAATTTTGGTTTATATATCTTTTTGCTCATCTCCTATAGAATACAATTGTAATTCTCAATGATGGTCTAGAATACAGTAGACTCTTTCCCTCTTTGAATGGGTTCTAACCATGATTTTAACACTACATTTTGATGCTTTAATAAAATTATTACACAACGTCTTCATCCAAATCATTTTATATACAGCCCCAGGTATTCACAAGTGATATCCCAGTTATATTTTGCTAATATTGGCAAACTATTATTTCCTGGAAGAACATATTTTCCTAGAATTTACCTCTCAGCCCCATGATTCTGATATATCCTTTTTATGATCTCCTCTAGCACTTAAGGCTGTATGCTGCTCAACACACACTCACATACACACACAGTATGTGCACACACGTGCATGCACATACAGTCACGTATATACACACACACACGACACATGCACGCATAATCACACATGTACAGAGACACTGTAAGAGGGAGATTTCAGCAGTGTTCAGAGTAAAGATAATGGAGGCTAAAATATAGGAAAAATGAATTTCTAATAAGTGTATTAATGAGAGCAGACCTCTAAGTTTTAAAATTCTTCTCCATTCGACTGTTGGAATGTGTCATTTGACTCTTGCAAAGGACAGTTTTGACTCAGGTTGTGTGACTTCTATATTTTAAAGCCAAATATGATGTTAGATAAATGTTCAATAACCTGAATGGAGGTGTATTCAGAAAAAACAAACTAGAGAAATCTAATACAGAAAAACCCAGAATATTGTTTCTATTAATATTTGGTTAAATAATTCTCATTTAATTAATAACTGTAAGCAACAGTGTTATATTGACATGGGCCATATTTTAAATTTTTAAATAATTCTGAATAATGCATCAAATATATTGTGCCCAAAGGAATCATCTAAAATAGTACAAACTCTTTAATCTTAAAAGAATTGATTAAGGTACCATCCACAAGCCTTGGGAACAAGAAAATTTTTCTTTAGTTTAGAAAGGACAATTGTAGGGCTTCCGCGGTGACGCAGTGGTTGAGAATCTGCCTGCCAATGCAGGGGACACGGGTTCGAGCCCTGGTCTGGGAAGATCCCACATGCCGTGGAGCAACTGGGCCCGTGAGCCACAATTACTGAGCCTGCGCGTCTGGAGCCTGTGCTCCGCAATGTGAGAGGCCTACGCACCATGATGAAGAGTGGCCCCCGCTTGCCACAACTAGAGAAAGCCCTCGCACAGAAACGAAGACCCAACACAGTCATAAATAAATAAAAATAAATAAATTAAAAAGAAAGGACAATTGTAAAAGCAAACTGTAAAACTGACCATAAATGTAGAATTAAATAGAACCTGTAATTTCTCCTATCATATAGTAGGTGTTTAGTGAATTATTGGTAAAAGCTTGAATGAATGACAATAATATAAATTATGCTACTGTTCTTTAGCCAGTGGAATATTTACTAGGATTTAAAGTTTATTGTACACAGGCAAAATGTCTGTTTCCTGAGATTTTATTTCAAAATGTGGTTTCTAAGGATGTTTCATTTTGTAAGCACAAGTAAAACAAATTAATCTTACATTTTAGTTATCAGTAAATACTAGTTTTTAGCAAACTACTGAAACTATCTTAAGAGCATGTTCCACTTTTGATTGTTTTGAGTAAAAATAACCAGAAACCGTCAAGAAGATTCATTGTTGTCTATTTCCTCATAGAGGATTTATTTGAGAATAGAGTAATTCTTCCCTCTCCTTATGTTCCTGCTAGAATATTATTTTAAAATAATATTGTATAAAAAAAAGATTCTTCTCTTATGTTTCAGAAAGAATTGAGATTTTTAAGTATCTAAAACACTCCATGTGGAAAAAGATATCTTACATTGAATTTTACTGAGACACGGTGGTTCCGTTACCTGATGAAAAATAAAATACGAGGTAAGTTTGCTTTAGAGAGATTCAGAATAATCTTATTTTAATGGCAACTGCTCAGTGGCTTGCAGAAAATAAATTTATCTTGTTTTGGAACAACAGTAATTACATAATAGAAAATAAGGTTAAGCTTGATTCTAAAGTAAGACAGCGGTACTGCCTCGCTAGCAAAATAATGGAAGGAAACATTCAGCTCAGATCTGTTACATTATTAAACTACTTCCTTTTTACAAAATTGTGATTATCTGTGGCACAAAGCGGGGGAATCCTAGGCTGACTTCTGTAGTCAGCAGCCCAGCTGAAGAATGAAATTACCTTGCCTCAGAATATGATTTGTTTACTTACGTTGTTTGTAGTGCAAATAAGTTTAACTTCTCATTTAAGCTTTAATATTTTTCTATGAAATATGTAAAATATTTTAGAAATTCAACATCTTTTCCAATTTTTTTTTTTTTTTTTTTTTTTAGAAATTCGCATTCTTTTTATTTTTATTTATTTATTTATTTATTTATGGCTGTGTTGGGTCTTCGTTTCTGTGCGAGGGCTTTCTCTAGTTGTGGCAAGTGGGGACCACTCTTCATCGCGGTGCGCAGGCCTCTCACCATCGCGGCCTCTCTTGTTGCGGAGCACAGGCTCCAGACGCGCAGGCTCAGCAATTGTGGCTCACGGGCCTAGTTGCTCCGCGGCATGTGGGATCCTCCCAGACCACGGCTCGAACCCGTGTCCCCTGCATTGGCAGGCAGACTCTCAACCACTGCGCCACCAGGGAAGCCCCCCAATTTTTTAATAATTCTCAAATAATCAAAAAAATTTTAGGTGAGTCAACATAAATTGCAGAAGCTATAATCTATTTCATTTGCATAACAGCAAAGCTTTATTGAGTTTCAATGACATTCCTGGCATCATGAAGCCTAGAAACTGAAGATACATGGAAAACCTGTTCATGAGGGGCATCTAACACAGTCAGAGGAAAAGGAATATGTGTGGCAGAAGATAAACAGCAATTCCAGGAAATGAGCCCTAAGAGCCAAGTTGAGGAAGAGCTTTTAACTTCTGCTCTGGGGAAGTGCACTGCTTTGTCCATTGTGTGGGTCCCTGAAGTCTCCAATTAAGGGCACTCATTCCAATTCTTATTTTATCAGAGTAACTATCCTGCTGCTTGCTCTTGCATATTTATTTATTTTTGAAATTCCTCTTAGAACTGTGTTTTAGCATCTTGAGCTCCTTCCAAGTAATCATTGTTTAGTCCTGAGAGCCTTAGCTTTTGTCTCTGCAATACACTTACACGCAAGTTTAGATTACAGTCCAAAGGAAATTAGCATATTTTTGTGGCTTCTGATCGTGATTGAGCATGAGAATATATTAGAAGAAAGGATAATTACCCTTGAAGGACCAATTAAACCTTAAAAAATGAAAATTATGTACGGGTGTACATTCATCTATAAGATCCTAGCCACTCTCAAGAACAAGTAATACGACATTAAAAAGATTGGGGCCACATAAAATGAACCACCAGGCTGAAAATGCCAGCAACTGTGTTTAATATTAAGAGAACTCAACACAATAGTCAATCTGAAGCTTTCTTACTGACTGTGGAAGGAGCCCACTTACTTTGCTAATTTAAACAAAGATAAGTAATGTATGGAGAGGACTGGATAGTTTAATCAGATTCCTGCCCCCAAAGCTCTACTTTTCTTTGGGAAATCTTCGTGATTCCGTAAGTCACATCTTGTAAAGATGCTCCTATGTTTATCAGCCTTTAAGGAGTAGGGGTCGATTTTACTGTGGGAGATTGCAGGATTAATATACTTTGTTGTGTCTTTTATATGAGGAAATAATAAGACACAAGTCAATCCACGAGAAAAAGTGGAGAGCAAAGAAAAGAGGAATCTCCTTATCGGTATTTGGGGAAAGTGGAAGGATTTTTTTAATAAAAGAAATTAATTTTCAAAACTCTTAAATAAATATATACGCACACAGTATTTTTTTAAGGACAAGAGTCAATCACATTGACCTCAGCAGTTTTGAACACCTTAGACTTGGGCTGATGCGACTGCTTGGTGATGCCTAGGGACACAGTTTTTCTCTTTCCTTGTTGCCATCCTTCCAGGATAATTTGGAAATTTTTGTTAACAAACTCAACTCCTCTGAAAAAAATGACATTTACTTGTCAAAGCCTATGCTATCTCTCACTTAAAACATCTCTCATGTGAAAGAATTTGAGTCTCTTTTGCTCTCAAGCTGGTTGTTTTCATGATTCCATGTTCAAACTCACAATTAATTCTGCATCTCATTATTTGCAATTATTCGGTGTATCCGTTTATCTGGTAGACTCTCTGCTCTCTGTGTTCTCTCTAAATTTCAGATGTGTGTTCCTAAGTTATATGTGTCCGGGCTGTTTAAGAAGCACATGTACATGTACTCCTTCAATGCACTGAGGTTAATTTAAAAGTCTGGATTATGCAAGGAGGGGAATTTGTTCCTGCTCATTAGGTTGTCTTCCAAAGAAAGATCTGTCTCAACTTTGAAGCTGCGGGACGTTTGTAGTTGTCAGCCACGCTTCTCCTGTGGTGCAATGTGAGGGTTCAGCCCTTGACTTGACTGAAATGTACTCCTGCTGTCCTTGCTACTTTTAAATTCTGTTCTTTGGCCTCTTTCACTAGGTGCCTCCACCTCATTCCAGCTTCTGTGTTCTCTGCTGCTGTTTCTGGACTTTGATGAAGAATGGATTCCTATTGCTGCCATTCTCCTATCTTAAATTTAAATATTAATAAGAATGTAATGGTCCTGAGAAAGCAAGAAGGGTATTTTTTCCGCACTTGCTTGATTCATGGGTGCTTTAGACTTCTCTTATGTCTGAGAAACAAAGGGGAAGTAATTCTGCTATTTTAAGACAAAATAAAAATCCCTGAAAGAATACAAACTCTATGAAGATCATGGGATCACTTTGTGAAGATTTTAACAACTAAAAGCTGTTAGCAAAAACATTGTTGTTGAAAAAGTTGTTGTTATTTTAGCAGTATTAATGGTCAGAGTCAGAGGTTAAGAGCTGGAGCAGGAGGCAGTTACACCTGTAGATGGCATTAAAGCCGAATCAGTAAATGAAGGTACAGGCAAAGTCAGCTGGTTCCTTTTGCTCATGCACAACCTCTCTCATTATCACACTTCCTCTCAACACCATGTTTCCAGCCATACCTCCAAGGCATCTCCTTTCTCCAAGTCTTCATCTATCTACCAGGAGGCAGGGTGCTAGGGCACCCTGTTAGTGATGCTACATTAGAGTTAACTTGAAGCTTAAAGACATAGGCAATCTCTGTGTTTGCATTAGAGAATATAGAACCTGGGAAGTTCTTGGAATGACCAGAGATGGAAGGTGGCTGTAAGAGAAGAAGCCAGAGATGGTGAAAGAACAAAAGCTTTGGCATCAGAGTAATCAATATTCAAAATCTGACTCCAACACTTTCTGCCTGTGAGACCTTGAACAATTACCTAACCTCTGTTTTCCACCTCTAAAATGGGGAATATAATTCCTACTGTGTAATTTTATTTGGGAAGATTAATGTATGTGAAGTTGTAGAGTATATGGTATAAATGTATCTCTATATTTCCCTAGGTATCTATCTA
The DNA here is from genome assembly GCF_949987535.1 of Balaenoptera acutorostrata. Taxonomy (NCBI): domain Eukaryota; kingdom Metazoa; phylum Chordata; class Mammalia; order Artiodactyla; family Balaenopteridae; genus Balaenoptera; species Balaenoptera acutorostrata. The sequence continues at coordinate 21,960,874 of NC_080079.1, read as the reverse complement.
TCTATCTATCTATCATCTATCTATCTATCTAATCATCTATCTCCAGATATGCCCACAGGAAGCTCAGTATTCAGGAGCATTGCAAAAATACTTGAGCAGAAGGACAGGTGTGGTTTTAATTTCTGTTTACTTGTTTTTAACTTTGCACTGAGAGGAAAAAAAATCACCTACTTAATGACTGCACCCTGGAGTCTTTTCCTTCTTCCTGTGACACTGTGGAGATTTTTTAAGATCCTCATCATTTTTTGTGTTCTTGATTAATGATTCAGTAAACAACATTTTCATTACTAAATTATGCATTTTATTTCCTTCATCTCCTTTTGCCATGAAGTTCATTGTTAGTTTTAATCGTAATTACTTTATAATCACCATATTATGGCATTAATTGATATCACATCAAGCCACTAACAATGTTATTCTGCATAAAGCTAATCATGTCTCAGTAATCACCCATGGCCCATTGGCATATGGTTGCCTGCCTCTCTTCTCTGGCTGTTACTATTTTTTTCCTTTCTAACAGATTCGCAAGGACTTTTTAGTAGCTTAGATATCCTTAAATTATTTTCTGCTCACAATAAGATCATCTATCTACATTGTCTTATGGAGCTTCCTTTCTTATCCACAGCCTTCTGTCTCTCAAAAAACATTATTCTCCCCTCTCTTACTAGCAGCCTTGGCCCATGGTCAGGAAACTGACCTGTAGGCTGAATGTGGCAGTGGCCTATTTTTGCACAGCCTTTGCGCTAAAAATAATTTTTACATTTTAAAGGGTTGTAAACAAACCAAAACAAAGAATATGGGGCAGAGAACAAATGGTGCCTACAAAGCATAAAATATTTATTATTTGATCCATTATAGAAAAAAGTTTGCTAAGCCCAGCTCTAGGCTCATGATTAGACTTTCCATTCAAAGGAAGCCAGAGGGAAAGTATAAACTGCAGAGCCATAGTACTGTTTTGTGCTCTCCTTCAGGACTGGAGGACAGGCCTCTTGTCACAAACTGTTCATCTCTATGTTTTTATTTTATTATATAGATTTATTATTTGCACCTTAGGGCCTTTTCCTCTTTTTTTTTTTTTGGATTGGACTCATGTTAAAGCAGCAATAAGTAGGAAAAACAGTATAGGACTATATTCAAGGAGACTTGATTACTTGTTCTATTTCATTTGTCATTGACCTTGAGTCTATTCAATACCTCTGGTCCTTTCATCATCTGTAAAATGGAGGAGCTTGATATAATGGTGTTGAAAGTCCTTTACAGCTCAAACATGGTAGAACAGAATGGAGTAAAATGCAAGAATATTTAAATTACTTAGAGGCTAGAACAGCTGTACTGGGTGACACCTGGGGAGTTTTGGATCTCCTTGAGTAACTACAAGGACAGAATTCTCAGACCACTCTTGTCACATAATTACCATCATAGGAAGTCTCTTTGTTTTATAAAACTGCCATCAACCTCACTGTAACTTCTATCCATTTGTCATAGTTCTATATTTTCAGGACTCATAGAATTAGAATATGCCTGAAGATATTAGAACCCAGCTAACATGTGCCACCAGATCTTTCTTCTATACATGAAGCAGCCTTGATTTCTTTGAACCATTCAACAAATGGATGATCTAGAGACATCCCTGTTACTCTGCTCTGAGAACCTATAATATATCTCAATCCTTTCGAAAGGTGGCAGTGAAGTCTATATTTCAGATGAGACCATATAGACCTGGGATATTTAACAAGCATTCCAATACAGTAGAATGGCCAGTAAACAAACTACGTCAAACTTACTCTCTAAAGGCATGTTCTTTTACGAACTATGTCTAAAATATTTTCCTTATTGGCCTATCATGGCACTGTTGGAGGAGTTCATCTTGAGGACATGACCACCAGTTTACCTGAGAGCTGGACCCAGGCAATTGGAGGCTTATCGCACCCTGTCCTTGGAAGGTGCATCTTGCCTTCTCTTCCAATGCTAGCAGCTGTTTCAAGAACATAACATTGAGATAATAAGGTTTGAGACCATCTGGACTGATTAAATGATTAAAGGCCTCTATGTAAACTTCTAAGATTCTAGCAGGCAGGTGTGAAGATCTACTCATCTTGCAGCCACCCTAGACAAGCCTTGTATGAAAGTTCCCTTGCTTACTAAAACTGCCGCCTACCAAGTGGGAGTATTCTGCCACTTTCTTCGGTCTCTTCTTGCCCTCTGTGTACTGGGGCCAGTTTTGAATATCATCTGGGAAACTCCCAAGGTTGCAAACCAACAGGCACCACCAAGCAATCCAGTCTTCCCAGTAGCACCATTCCTTAGCTTAGTTGACAAGTTTAATCATTTTTGTGATAATTTAAAACCTTAAATAAAGGAAACCTTGGGAGTTAATTTTATCCAGTCCTAGACAGGAAACTGTTTAATGTTTTGTAAAGAATTCCAATATTATAAATTCTATGATCTCTCATTTTTTTTCAGTAGAAAAAAATAAAGAAATTTAGTATTTTATTTTTACTTTTATAATTAAAAGTAAAAATAAAATACTAAAATACTTACTATAAAATTGTATGAGCTGCTTCACCATTTCAAATTCTCCAGTTATGTTCCCAGAAGAAACCTTTTTTTAATTATTGATGTGCAATTATCTTGGCATTCATAGATTTATAATGTTATATCTATATGTTCTTGCTTTATTTTATACATTATCTGTCAATATTTTGTTAATATAGGTGAAGATTAAGTGCTATCACGATCATATAATAATTCATCCCCAGATTCTATTTTTCTCCTGTTCTCTGACTAAAGAAAATTTTATTAAATGCCAATATTTATATTATTATGCATCTGTATGTGTTATCCCCTGCAGAGTCAAATAATGCATTAAGATCATGTTTCTTTTCTTGTCACTTGCATAATTTTAATATACCCATTATAATTTATGTCTACCATTACCATCATATGACTAACAGTATTTTTTTTAAATGGCTCAAACATTTCTGAAAATTGATTCCAGTTTTATTTCCTCTGAGCTCTATCCAAGTTTCCATCCTCCACTCAAATACTGAAATTTCTACCAATTACTTTTAGAGCTATTTTCTGAATATTGGATTCTCTGTCTCTTTTTGTTTGTTAACTGACCTCATTTTTGTGGGGTTTCTCCTCAGTAGCTTCTTGTGAAGAATGCATGGAAGCATAAAACAAAAACAAAACAAATTAAAAATAACAAAAAACAACCAAAATATGTGTAAATAATATTTTATGTTTTCACATTTAATGAAAGTGTGGCTGAGTACATAATTCTAATCTGAAATTAATTTTCCTGCTTAATAATTGAAGACATGGCTCTGTTGTCTTTAGCTTCCAGCTGTGACAGAGAAAATGGTATTGCCCTTCTGTTCTCTTACTGATCTAGCTGTCTCAAAGCCTGTAGGCTCTTTTATTTATCCCTGGCATTCTGAAATTCCCCAAATACATGCTTTGGTTTGGATTCATTTTATTCACTTTGGTGAACACTCATTGGACTCTTTCAACCTGAATTTGAATGTCATTCAGTTCTGAAAAATTGCTAGTAAATTTATTTACTTATTTATTTTGAAAGCCATCATTTTCAATCAGCAGCGTATGGTAGTTTTATTTGTTTGTTTGTTTATTTTAACTCCAATTATATCCTTTGGAAACTGTATTTTCATTCACCCCCATCCTTCCTGGTTTGACGATTTGGAGACATTGTTTGGCATGATGGCAGTGGTTGCCAAACTCACTCTGTTCTCTACACTATTGTACACACAGTCCATTCTCCATGTCTTATTTCAAATCCTGTCTCTGTTTTCCCTTCAACTCATCCCAAATTCTATTAGTCCAACAAGGCCAACTTAAGTCCCATGTCCCCTAAGAAGGCCTCTGACTATTGTAGTCCCTCTCTCTTCTTTCTGAAATCCTCTGGTAAGTTTCTCACACTAGATCATTGTTACACCCATGGCAGTGGAAAGTAGGCATTGTAAATTTCTCATTCTTTCTTTTTGGGTTCTCAATAGCTTGCTCTTTCTAAGCGCTTTCATTTGACTACTACAAGTTGTGTGATGAGCCATGCTATGTTTTAATATTTTAATTCTCCTTTTCCTATTCTAGGCAGCTCAGGGACTACAGGGTCTTGAGTATATAATGCCATATTATTTTATTTTGTTAGTTTTTATTTCCAAATCTACGTTATGAACTCCTTGTTAGTTTGTAGCCCCATAGGACATTTTATATATTTAGGGAATCCCCGATGTCCCCTTTTACTCTCATTTCTTTCCTCTTGTTTCCAAAAGGATTTTAAGTGGTTTAAAGAACACAGGACCTACTGACAATAAATATCTTAATGAAGATCATGATACTCTAATATCATGTTTTTCCGAGGATTTTTACTTGAACTGATCTTCAGACATTTCATTAAAGAATAGATAATTCCAGTTGCTTCATAGTTCCCCAGAGAAAATTGCCATAGCCATTGCAAATTACATAACATTTTTAGTAGAAGACAAGGTGAATGTTTTTAAATACTTTAAAAAATTCAAATTAGATTACTAAGTTCTTACTTCCTTTGGGGATTTAATCAATCTGTGTTGAGGGGTTGTTAAAACTGTCAGTGTTTACATTGAGCTAAAAGCTTTGGTATGATTCCTCCAGCAGAACATAAATACCATAAACTATGTTTATGTACACAAAAGAACATTTATTTCATTTATTTTTGGGAGAGGACAAATGAGATTTTGTAAATCACTGTTCTTCAACTTAAAGGCATTTTAATTTAACTGCATTTTAAAATCAGCTTATCAAACAATAATTTACATACAAACTTCAGCAAGTCCACACTTAAGTGCATTTTGACAAATTCATACAATTATGCAACTACTGCCACAATAAGGATAAAGAATATTTTCCTCACTCCAAAGAGTTCCCTCAGCCCCTTGTCAGTCAATGCTTTCCTTCCACTCTCAGCCTCAGCAGGAAACTACTTCTCTGCTTTCTGTCACTATAGTTTTACCTTTTCTAGAAGTTCACATAAATGAAATCATATAGTATGTAGTCCTTCGTGTCTGTTTTTTCTCCCTTAGCACAAAGCTTTTGAGATTCATCCATGTCATTTCTTTTTTTTAAATAGATCTTTATTGTAGTATAATTGTTCACAATACTATGTTAGTTTCTGTTCTACAACAAAGTAAATCAGCCATATGTATACATATATCCCCGTATGCCCTCCCTCTTGAGCCTTCCTCCCACCCTCCCTATCCCACCCCTCTAGGTCATTACAAAGCACCAAGCTGTACCAGTCGTTCACTTATTTTATTGCTGAGTAGTCCTTCACTTTATGGATATATCATAGTTTGTTATACTCACAAGTTGAAATACATTTGGGTTCTTTCCAGTGATATCATTACCATTTGTGTACAAGTCTCTGTGTGAACATAGTTTTGTTTTGTTTTTCTTATATAGTTACTTAAGAGTGGAATTGCTGGGTCATGCAGTAATTTTATGTTCAAGTTTAGAAGAAACTACAAAACTACTTTCCAAAGTGGTTGCACTATTTTACCTTCTCATCACCAATTTATGGGATTTCCATTTACTCAACATTTTCACCAACCCTTGATATTGTTAGTCTTTTGATTTTTAGCTGTTCTACTAGGGGTACAGTAGTATCTCATATGCCTTTCATTTGATTTCCCTAATGACTAACAGTATTGTGCATCTTATCCTTTGCCTATTTTTCGTTTGCATATTTTCTTTGGCAAAATGTCGGTTCAAATATTTTGCCCATTTTAACTTGAAATGGATGATAGGTCTATATATAGAAACTACAGTTATTAAACTTCTAGGGAAAAACTATTCAGTTATATATAACTGTAGTTTCTATATATAGAAACTACAGTTATTAAACTTCTAGGAAAAAACATAGGAGAAAACATTTGTGATTTGGATTACGACAAGATTTCTTATACAGGACACAAGAAGTGTGAATCATTGAAAAATGATAATAGTTTATCAAAATTTAAAACTTTTGCTTTCTCAAAGATGCTCTTCAGGAAATTAAAAGGCAAGTCACAGACTAGGAGAAGGTATTTGGAAAACATATATGTGACAAAGTACTTATATCCATAATACATAAAGAACTCATAACTTATTAGTAAGACATACAACTTGATAAAAATACATGAGTGAATAACCTTTAAACATAGCTTTAAAAATTCTCACTAATCAAAGAGGTTTAATTTCTAAAGCAATGATTTATTTTTAAAATTTCCTTAGTTGGCATTTAAAATATTCAATTTGTACTATTTTTATTTCATTTAATTTCACTGGAATTTTATAAAATTGTAGAATAGTGGGTATGTGGTAAGGTTCAGTTTTCCCAAACCCCTTTTACAGGCACATTATCAGAAGAATGCATGAAGCAATGAGGAGTCACCAAGAGCAGAGGTTTCAAGTAGCTCCCTAATGAAGAGCCAGGAGATACCTTTCATTACATACAAGTAAGTAGGGGGTGTAAATGCCAACTGCCTAATTTTTTGTATTTTCAGTATTTCCTCACTTTCAATAACTTCATTTTGAAGTACTAGAGAGTGTGCTACTGAAGTGGAAAGGGATGATTTGTTGGTCTTAAGAGATAATAATGAAATACAGTAAGTCCCCTACATATGACCGAGTTCAGTTTTGAGAGCGCATTCGTAAGTCCTATTTGTTCGTAGGTCCAACAAAGTTAGCCTAAGGTATCCAACTAATACAATAGGCTATATAGTACTGTACTGTAATAGGTGTATAATACTTTTCATACAGATAATACATAAAAAACAAACACAAAAATAAAGAAAACATTTTTAATCTTACAGTACAGTACCTTGAAAAGTACAGTAGTACAGTACAACAGCTGGCATACAGGGCCTGGCAGTGACTGAACAGACAAGAAGAGTTACTGACTAGAGGAGAGAGAAGAGGTGGGAGATGGTAGGGCTGAAGAATTGTCAGCAATAGGAGACGGAGGGCAAGCTGCAATTTCACACATGCCTGACCTTGATGGCACAGGTTCTGGTTCCTTGCTGGATTCATTTCTATCTACTCTCTTGAAAAAAAACGATCCAGTGATGTCTGGATCACTGCTGCTTTTATGCTTTCTTCCAGAAATCCTGGGCTTAAAATAAAGATACTGTACTACTGTACTCTGTACAGTACTGTACAGTAAAGTACACAAAAGCACAACCACTTGTAGAGGATGCACACACAGGACAATGTACATCAGACGCTTGAACTAACTTTCATGATTAAACATGCAAACACACATTTGCCTCTTTGAAAGTTCACAACTTGAAGGTTTGTATATAGGGGAATCACTGTATCAGATTTCTAGATCTCTATAACCCTAAGGATAAACTGTTTTTCCAAAGGACCTTGCTGACCCAGGATGAGACCAACAGTCTATTGGGAACAACTCTCTCCTTAAGGCAATTCTCAGGTGAAGATCAGACATACTTGATTCACAGGCCTCTCCTGACTTACATGAAATAAGACATGAGAAAAGACAATAGGAGAATGATGTGCAAGGAAGGGGAATGTAGTGAGTTTAAGTTAGGCCTAGAGAAGCAATGAATTAAGAATCTGAGCTTAAAGATAATATCTAACACTGTTATCGTACTTGCCATGTGCCGAGCACTTTACCTGTATTAACTTACGTATATCGAGTGCTTTACGTATATTAATTTATTTTGTTCTCACCGCTGCTCATAAGGTAAGTATCTCACTGTGGTCCTTGTTTCACACTTGAAAGTAAGTGAGGCGTAGAGAGATTAGGTTATTTGCTTCAGGCTACACAGATGGTAAGTGGCAGAGCTAAAATGTAAGCACAGGATATCTGGCCCAAGAGGCTGAACTCCTAACCAATAACCTCTACAGCCCTCTGTGTTTTCACCAGTTATGGAGTGGGTTACCATCCTTGTTACCATTGTTCAAAAAAAAAAAAATCAGTTTGTTAATAATTTACATCTGAATCAATGCTATCTCAGAAATCTCTTCCACTGAATTGCATTTTTAACTTGATGTCTGCTTATTTATGTACATTGAGGAAGAAACAAATCTTGAACTTAATCAAGACCCTCCAGGTCTCCAAGTAGATGTCAATTAATCTAGAGGAGTTGTTCTCAAACTTCATTGGACACATGAATGACCTAGCGTAATTGTTAAAATGTAGGTTACTCAGCCCTAGCTTCAGAGATTTAGATACATTAGGTCTGTTTTGGGGCCCTAGGATTTGCATTTAACAAGATCCTAAATCTTTTTTCCCCCCTGAAACAGTGCCTTTAGATCAATCTTTAAAAAACTTATTAGAGGACCTCACTGACCACCCTCTTTCCAAGACCGGGTCAGGTGCCCCATATATTATAGACAAAGAATCCACCGTAAATCCATCTCAGCACTGACCACGTGATATAGCAGTTGCCTATTTACTTATCTGTCCTTCTGGAAGCTTCTTGAGGTTGATTCTTGTCTATATTTTATTGCTATATATCTAAAATCTACAGAAATTCACATATAGTTGGACCCCACAAATAGTTGTGGAATACTGAATGATTGAATAGATGAATGCACGAATGAAAATGAGGTCACTTCAGATCATCCAAAACATTATCAGATGGCTGAATTCAGTATGCAAAATGCTACATTTAGTTGAGTATTTGCAGAGAATAAGTGAAAAAGAACTTTAAGCAAAAACAGGATGCCATGGGCTCAGCTCATCTCTGAAGGTTGTAGAACACCACTTTTACACATGCAGACATAGGCACAGCAGCAGCAATGGAAAATGTTGCCCAGGGCTTTGTCTTACCAGCAAGACTGTCAGCAGCATGGGAATAATATTGTCTTCTGTGTTCACTTTTTATCATCCACTGTGCCCTGATGATTAATCATAAAAATAGGCTGCTATGGTCTGAATGTTTGTATCCCCCCAAAATCCGCATTTTGAATCCTAATCCCCAAAGCTGATGGTGTTAGGAGGTGGAAACTTTGGGAGGTGTTTTGGCAGAGCCTATAAGAGCACAAATAGGATTATTGCTCTTATAAAAGAGGCTTCAGAGACCTCCCTTGCCCCTCCTACCGTGTAAGGATACATGGACCTGGAAGAGGGCCCTCACCTGACCATGTTGGCACCATGATCTTGGATGGACTAATACATTAGCATATTCATCATATGAAAGCTTGGATACCAGTTACCTATTGACACCATAATGCTGTTGCTTAATAAACCTCCCCAAAACTTGATTTTTTATAATAACTACTATTTATTTAGCTAAATACTCTGTGGGTCAGAAAAATGGGCTGAACCAGATGAGTGGTTCTTATCTTTTCTTCCTGCATCTTTGTTGAGCTGGCTGCAAAGTCTGTGTACAGAGAAACATAGAAAATTGAAAATTTTTATAATCAAATTACAAAGCTTGGTATGTCCCTCCCTTCCTCTGTGATCTCTCTCTCTCTCCCTTCCTTCCCTCCTTCCTTCCTCCCTCCACCCTCCCTCCCTTCCTTCCTTCCTTCCTTCCTTCCTACCTTCCTTCCCTCCTTCCTTCTCTGTGTGTGTATATTTATGTGTGTGTGTTTGTGTGTGTGTGTGTGTGTGAGAGAGAGAGAGAGAAGAAAGAGAGAGGTGGGGGGAGAGACTTCTCTTTGCATTTTGTACAAATACACTTTGTATTTAGTGTTTCAAGGAAAAGTTCAGCTTCTCAAATTAATTGTATTCATCTACGGAGTCACCTATTGAAGTATTTTTTTCTTTCTAATAGGACCATCAAGCCCCACGGTTCATGTAGTTCTTTTTTTTTGTTTTTGGTGTTTGTTTTTGATGTCATTCTTTTCATGGAAGTAAAACAGAGTACTAATTGATTACGGTGTCCTGAAACAATACTGCTGATGTTGTTATTTTTAAACTTGCTCTTGCATTTTACTCCTTAAAACTTCGGCTCTGCCTGTGACTGTGACTTTGCTCTTTCCATTACATAAATATCATAAGGATTTGGATTTTGAAGGAAGATTTAATTTGGCATACTTAATGGTACAGTAAGAATTAAAGATAGACTACCTGCCTCTCTAGGCACTAGTGTTAATTATTATAACACCTTTGGCATTATAGAGGAATTTCACAGGGTAATGGTATAGGTAGTCATTTTTGAGGGTATGATTATAAAAAGTATGTATTTTTTTTTAAACATCTTTATTGAAGTATAATTGCTTTACAATGGTGTGTTAGTTTCTGCTTTATAACAAAGTGAATCAGTTATACATATACATATGTTCCCTTATCTCTTCCCTCTTGCATCTCCCTCCCTCCCACCCTCCCTATCTCACCCCTCTAGGTGGTCACAAAGCACCAAGCTGATCTCCCTGTGCTATGCGGCTGCTTCCCACTAGCTATCTATTTTACATTTGGTAGTGTATATATGTCCATGACACTCTCTCACCCTGTCACATCTCACCTCTCCCCCTCCCCATATCCTCAAGTCCATTCTCTAGTAGGTCTGTGTCTTTATTCCCGTCTTGCCACTGGGTTCTTCATGACCTTTTTTTTTTTTTTCCCTTAGATTCCATATATATGTGTTAGCATACTGTATTTGTTTTTCTCTTTCTGACTTACTTCACTCTGTGTGACAGACTCTAACTCCATCCACCTCATTACAAATACCTCCATTTCATTTCTTTTTATGGCTGAGTAATATTCCATGAGAAAACCATAATTCAAAAAGAGTCATGTACCAAAATGTTCATTGCAGCTCTATTTACAATAGCCAGGACATGGAAGCAACCTAAGTGTCCATCATCAGATGAATGGATAAAGAAGATGTGGCACATATATACAATGGAATATTACTCAGCCATAAAAAGTATGTATTTTTAATATTTCTTAAAAGGAGATTTTTTTCATAAAGATGTTGTCTTCCTTTTAGTCCTTCCAGTTTGTCCACACACACACACACACACACACACACACACACACACACACACAGTAAACTTCAATTTTCATTTTGATATTCTCATTCAGATTTGTAAATTGTTGTTTTTGGTAAAGTCACTAAATTTAAAGCAACATGTTGACGCACTTTATTCTAGGACATTGGACATATCAGGGGATAAGAGATAAGATATCCTTCAGGGGGCTATCATAGTAGCAGAGTGTGGAGGCTCCTGATTTTCACCTAGAGTGTACCACTATGCTGTGATTCCAGACACCACAATCATTACACTGTTAATTATTTATTCAAAAAATCAGCTGTGCTGAAGAATATTTTAAGTGGTAAATGCACACAGCAGACATGACGCATGCTTCAGATAGATTAGGAAAATTACATATATTTAGGTCCCATTATGTGCAGGACATTTGATGTGCATTATTCCATCTTTGAGGTAAATTTTATTATCTCAGTAGGTTAGACCCCAGGTTAGAGAACTTAAGTAACCTGCTGAAGATTGCACAGATGAAAATCAGTAAAGCCTGGATTCTAATCTGGAATGATTGTCTATAAACCTGGACCCCTTTACACTTTTTTAAAAGGTCTTAGAGTCTAGTTAGTAAAACAACACATGCATAAACAGTAGTGATGTGGAAATAATTTTATACACTGTAATTTCTCTTAGGAAGAGCAAGGTAAATTTTAGCAGAAATGCTTGACAAAGTCCTGGGGATTGTATATGTTCAGGAGAAAAAGTATTTACTAAACTAAGAATATTGGGAAAATAATCAGTTTATTTTGATCCTGGGAAATGGGGTGGGGACAAATAAATATAGCATTTGGAGGAGAAAGAAGAGAAGTGGGGAGACCAGTATGATGATGAAAAATTTCACTCTGTAGTGTCTAAGACACACACACACACACACACACACACACACACACACACACACACACACACCCCTTAGATTTCTTAACTCTCCAATCCTTGGCATCCAGGCAATATTAATTAAAAAATAAGTAAGACTAAAAAGGATGTAAGCATAATCACCATGTGCATACCCTGAAATGAAAATCGAGGGGCTGAGGGTAAATTAAGTCCCTTGACTTACAGAGGTCATGAGAAGGGTGAGGACTTTTAGTTGTGTGTCTTTGGTGGTTTCAGCCAAGTTAATATAAATCTAGGAGGAACAAGATACGGAGAAGTGGGGGATTGGATGAGAGGAGGCAGGGTGAGGTCTCCCACAGACATCTGGATTCCAAGAGAATGGCTCGTTCACCTTGAACCTCACAGTAAGTACATCCAAGAAACTGAGATGACTACTGCTCTGGGAGGTAAGAAGCAAAGCCATCACTGTGTGGTGGGTTGGGAAGAGGCTTCTTAAAGGAGGTGGGCCTTGAAGAGAGACTTGAGGAAAAGGTAGGGAGGAAGCTTCCATGTATAAATGGGGCAGAGTGAGCAAAGCTCTAGAGAAAGGACTCAATATAAGATCGTGAGGGGTACGTCAGTCAAGAATCTTTTGGTTTCATGTAACAGAAAACTAAGTACAACTGCTTTTAACAGGAAAAAATGACTCATGTTTCAGGAACTGGAAATAATACCCTTGGAATATTTCTGTCTTTGTCTCTCAACTTACTTCCTCAAGATTCAGTTAATCCTCAAGCAAGTTCTTTACACATAGAGGAGAAATGGTCATCTTGTTGCACAGGTTGTCAAGTAGGTGAAATACAAGCCTACATCCCAACTACTTGACAATCCTAGCAACAAGGGAGTGTCTCTTTTGCAGTGGCTAGGCTGGATTGTATAAGATTTTCATCATACAGCTTAGGTCACCTATTTACACAAGGACACTTTATGTGGCAAGAAGAATGGCTAGGACACCTTCAAGATGGTGAAGGAGTAAGATGTGGAGATCAACTTCCTCCTCACAGATACATCAGAAATACATCTACGTGTGGAACAACTCCTACAGAACACCTACTGAACGCTGGCAGAAGACCTCAGACTTCCCAAAAGGCAAGAAACTCCCCACGTACCTGGGTTGGGCAAAAGAAAAAAGAAAAAACAGACAAAAGAATAAGGATGAGACCTGCACCTCAGGGAAGGAGCTGTGAAGGAGGAAGTGTTTCCACACACTAGGAAGGCCCTTCACTGGTGGAGACGGGGGGTGGCGGGGGAGAAGCTTCGGAGCTATGGAGGAGAGCGAAGCAAGAGGGGTGCAGAGGGCAAAGTGGAGAGTTTCCCACACAGAGGATCACTCCAACCAGCACTCAGCAGCCTCAGAGGCTTGTCTGCTCACCTGTGGGGGGAGGGGTTGGGGCTGAGAGCTGAGGCTCCATCTTCTGAGGTCAGATCCCAGGGAGAGGCCTGGGGTTGGCTGCGTGAACACAGCCTGAAGGGGGTTATTGCGCCAGAGCTAGCTGGGAAGGAGTCTGGGAAAAAGTCTGGAACTGCCTAAGAGGCAAGAGACCATTGTTTCAGGGTGCACGAGGAGGGGGGATTCAGAGCACCGCCAAAACAAGCTCCAGAGATGGGCGCGAGCCATGGCTATCAGCGTGGACAGCAGAGATGGGCATGAAATGCTAAGGCTGCTGCTGCAGCCACCAAGAAGCCTGTGTGAAAGCACAGGTCACTATCCACACCTCCCCTCCCGGGAACCTGGGCAGCCCACCACTGCCAGGGTACCATGATCCAGGGACAACTTCCCGAGGAGAACACACGGCACACCTCAGGCAATTGCAATGTTACACTGGCCTCTGCTGCTGCAGGCTCGCCCCACATTTCGTACCCCTCCCTCCCCCTGGCCTGAGTGAGCCAGAGCCCCCGAATCAGCTGCTACTTTAACCCTGTCTTTTCTGAGCAAAGAACAGACGCCCTCAGGCAACCTACATGCAGAGGTGGGACCAAATCCAAAGCTGAACCCCAGGAGCTGTGCGAACAAAGAAGAGAAAGGGAAATCTCTCCAAGCAGCCTCAGGAGCAGCAGATTAAATATCCACAATCAACTTGATCGTGTACCCTGCAGCTGTGGAAAACCTGAATAGAAAACGAATCATCCCAAAATTGAGGCGGTGGACTTTGGGAGCAACTGTAGACATGGAGTTTGCTTTCTACTTTCTGTTTTTGCTTTCTAATTTGTTTATGGTTTTATGTTTACCTTAGTTTAGTATTTAGAGTTTATTATCATGGTAGATTTCCTTATTGATTTCGTTGCTCTCTTCCTTTTTTTTATATATATAGATTTTTTTTTCCTTTTTCCCTCTTTGTGAGTGCGTATGTGTATGCTTCTTCATGTGATTTTGTCTGTATAGCTTTGCTTTTACCATTTGTTCTATGGTTCTGTCTGTTTTGTTTGTTTTTTTTTTTAGTATAGTTTTTGGTGCTTGTTATCATTGGTGGATCTGTTTATTGGTTTGGTTGCTCTCTTCTTTCTTTTTTTAATGATTTTTAATATTTTTTATTGTTAATAATATATATTTTTTGTTTTAATAACTTTATTTTATTTTATTATTTTTTCTTTCTTTCTTTTTTTTTCCTCCCTTTTCTTCTGAGCCATGTGGCTGACAGAGTCTTGGTGCTCCAGCCAGGTGTCAGGCCTGTGCCTCTCAGGTGGGAGAGCCAAGTTCAGGACATTGGTCCACCAGAGACCTCCTGGCTTTATGTAAAGTCAAACGGCAAAAGCTCTCCCAGAGATCTCCATCTCAAAGCTAAGACCCAGCTCCACCCAACGACCAACAAGCTACGATGCTGGACACCCTATGCCAAACAACTAGCAAGAAAGGAAAACAACCCCAACCATTAGCAGAGAGGCTGTCAAAAATCATAATAAGGTCACAGACACGCCAAAACACACCACCAGAAGGGATCCTGCCCACCAGAAAGACAAGATGCAGCCTCATCCACCAGAACGCATTCAGCAGACCCCTCCACCAGGAAGCCTACACAATCCACTGAACCAACCTTAGCCACTGGGAGCAGATACCAAAAATAATGGGAACTACGAACCTGCAGCCTGTGAAAAGGAGACCCCAAACAAAGTAAGTTAAGCAAAATGAGAAGACAGAAAAACACACAGCAGATGAAGGAACAAGGTAAAAACACATCAGACCAAACAAATGAAGAGGAAATAAGCAGTCTACCTGAAAAAGTGTTCAGAGTAATGTTAGAAAAGATGATCCAAAATCTTGGAAATAGAATGGAGAAGATACAAGAAACGTTTAACAAGGACCTAGAGGAATTAAAGAGCAAACAAACAATGATGAACAACACAATAAATGAAATTAAAAATTCTCTAGAAGGGATCAGTAGTAGAATAACTGAGGCAGAAGAATGTATTAGTGACCTGAAAGATAAAATATTGGAAATAACTTCTGCAGAGCAGAATAAAGAAAAAAGAATGAAAAGAATTGAGGACAGTCTCAGAGACCGCTGGGACAACATTAAACGCACCAACATTCGAATTATAGGGGTCCCAGAAGAAGAAGAGAAAAAGAAAGGGACTGAGAAAATACTTTAAGAGATTATAGTTGAAAACTTCCCTAATATGGGAAAGGAAATATCAATCAAGTTCAGGAAGCACAGAGAGTCCTATACAGGATAAATCCAAGGAGAAACAGCAGCACACATATTAATCAAACTATCAAAAATTAAATACAAAGAAAAAATATTAAAAGCAACAAGGGAAAAACAACAAATAACATACAAGGGAATCCCCATAAGTTTAACAGCTGATCTTTCAGCAGAAAACCTGCAAGCCAGAAGGGAGTGGCAGGACATATTTAAAGTGATGAAAGAGAAAAACCTACAACCAAGATTACCCAACAAGGATCTCATTCAGAATTGATGGAGAAATTAACACCTTTACAGACAAGTAAAAGCTGAGAGAGTTCAGCACCACCAAACCAGCTTTACAACAAATGGTAAAGGAACTTCTCTAGGCAGAAAACACAAGAGAAGGAAAAGACCTACAATAACAAACCCAAAACAATTAAGAAAATGATAATAGGAACATACATATCAATAATTACCTTAAATGAAAATGGTTTAAATGCTCCAACCAAAAGGCATAGACTGGCTGAATGGATACAAAAACAAGACCCATATATATGCTGTCAACAAGAGACTGACTTCAGACCTAGGGACACACACGTACTGAAAGTGACGGGATGGGGAAAGATATTCCATGCAAATGGAAATCAAAAGAAAGCTGGAGTAGCAATTCTCATATCAGACAAAATAGACTTTAAAATAAAGACTATTACAAGAGACAAAGAAGGACACTACATAATGATCAAGGTATCAATCCAGGAAGAAGATATAACAATTGTAAATATTTATGCACCCAACATAGGAGCACCTCAACACATAAGGAAAATGCTAACAGCCATAAAAGGGGAAATCGACAGCAACACAATCATAGTAGGGGACTTTAACACCCCACTTTCACCAATGGACAGATCATCCAAAACGAAAATAAATAAGGAAACACAAGCTTTAAATGACACATTAAACAAGATGGACTTAATTGATATTCATAGGACATTCCATCCAAAAACAACAAAATACACTTCCTTCTCAAGTGCTCATGGAACATTCTCCAGGATAGATCATATCATGGGTGACAAATCAAGCCTTGGTAAATTTAAGAAAATTGAAATCTTATCAAGTATCTTTTCTGAGCACAACGCTATGAGACTAGATATCAATTACGGGAAAAAGTCTGTAAAAAATACAAACACATTGAGGCTAAACAATACACTACGAAATTACCAAGAGGTCACTGAAGAAATCAAAGAGGAAATCAAAAAATACCTAGAAACAAATGACAATAAAACATGACAAGCCAAAAGCTATGGGATGCAACAAAAGCAGTTCTAAGAGGGATGTTTATAGCAATACAATCCTACCTCAAGAAACACAAAACATATCAAATTATCTATCCTTACACGTAAAGCAATTAGAGAAAGAAGAACAAAAAAAACACCAAAGTTAGCCAAAGGAAAGAAATCATAAAGATCAGAAATAAATGAAAAAGAAATGAAGGAAACAATAGCAAAAATCAATAAAACTAAAAGCTGGTTCTTTCAGAAAATACAAAATTGTTAAACCATTAGCCAGACTCATCAAGAAAAAAAGAGAAGACTCAAATCAATAGAATTAGAAATGAAACGGGAAAAGTAACAACTGACACTACAGGAATACAAAGGATCATGAGAGATTACTACAAGCAACTGTATGCCAATAAAATGGACAACCTGGAAGAGATGGACAAATTCTTAGAAAAGTACAACATTCTGAGACTGAACCAGGAAGAAATACAAAATATAAACAGACCAATCACAAGCAATGAAATTGAGACTGTGATGAAAAATCCTCCAACAAACAAAAGCCAAGGACCAGATAGCTTCACAGCTGAATTCTATCAAACATTTAGAGAAGAGCTAACACCTATCCTTCTCAAACTCTTCCAAAATATAACAGAGGGAGGAATACTCCCAAACTCATTCTACGAGGCCACCATCACCCTGATACCAAAACCAGACAAAGATGTCACAAAGAAAGAAAACTAGAGCGCAGTATCACTGATGAACATAGATGCAAAAATCCTCAACAAAATACTAGCAAACAGAATCCAACAGCACATTAAAAGGATCATACACCATGATCAAGTGGGGTTTACCCCAGGAATGCAAGGATTCTTCAATATACGCAAATCAATCAATGTGATACACCATATTAACAAATTGAAGGAGAAAAACCATATGAGCATCTCTATAGATGCAGAAAAAGCTTTCGACAAAATTCAACACCCATTTATGATAAAAACCCTCCAGAAAGTAGGCATAGAGGGAACTTACCTTAACATAATAAAGCCCATATATGACAAACCACAGCCAACATTGTTCTTAATGGTGAAAAACTGAAACCATTTCATCTAAGGTCAGGAAGAAGACAAGGTTGTCCACTCTCACCACAATTATTCAACATAGTTTTGGAAGTTTTAGCCATAGCAATCAGAGAAGAAAAAGAAATAAAAGGAATCCAAATGGGAAAAGAAGAAGTAAAGCTGTCACTGTTTGCAGATGACATGATACTATACATAGAGAATCCTAAAGATGCTACCAGAAAACTACTAGAGCTAATCAATGAATTTGGTAAAGTTTCAGGATACAAAATTAATGCACAGAAATCTCTTGCATTCCTATACACTAATGATGAAGAATCTGAAAGGGAAATTAAGGAAACACTCCCAATTACAACTGCAGCAAAAAGAATAAAATACCTAGGAATAAAACTACCTAAGGGGACAAAAGACCTGTATGTAGAAAACTATAAGACACTGATGAAAGAAATTAAAGATGATACAAACAGATGGAGAGATATACCATGTTCTTGGATTGGAAGAATCAACTTTGTGAAAATGACTATACTACCCAAAGCAATCTACAGATTCAATGCAATCCCTATGAAACTACCAATGGCATTTTTCACAGAACTAGAGCAAAAAATTTCACAATTTGTGTAGAAACACAAAAGACCCCGAATAGCCAAAGCAATCTTGAGAAAGAAAAGTGGAGCTGGAGGAATCAGGCTCCCCGACTTCAGACCATACTACAAAGTTACAGTAATCAAGACAGTATGGCACTGGCACAAAAACAGAAATATAGATCAACGGAACAGGATAGAAAGCCCAGAGATAAACCCACACACATATGGTCACCTTATCTTTGATAAAGGAGGCAAGAATATACAATGGAGAAAAGACAGCCTCTTCCATAAGTGGTGCTGGGAAAACTGGACAGCTACATGTAAAAGAATGAAATTAGAACACTCCCTAACACCATACACAGAAATAAGCTCAAAATGGAATAAAGACCTAACTGTAAGGCCAGACGTTATAAAACTCTTATAGGAAAACATAGGCAGAACACTCTATGACATAAATCACAGCAAGATCCTTTTTGACCCACCTCCTAGAGAAATGGAAATAAAAACAAAAATAAACAAATGGGACCTAAAAAACTTAAAAGCTTTTGCACAGCAAAGGAAACTGTAAGTGAAATGAAAAGACAACCCTCAGAATGGGAGAAAATATTTTCAAATGAAGCAACTGACAAAGTATTAATCTTCAAAATTTACAAGCAGCTCATGCATCTCAATATCAAAAAAACAAACAACCCAATCCATAAATGGGCAGAAGACCTAAATAGACATTTCTCCTAAAGAAAATATACAGATTGCCAATGAACACATGAAAGGATGCTCGACATCACTAATCATTAGAGAAATGCAAATCAAAACTACAATGGGGTATCACCTCACACCATTCAGAATGGCCATCATCAAAAAATCTACAAAAATAAATGTTGGAGCAGGTGTGAAGAAAAGAGAACCTTCTTGCACTGTCAGTGGGAATGTAAATTGATACAGCCACTATGGAGAACAGTATGGGGGTTCCTTAAAAAACTAAAAATAGAACTACCATATGACCCAGCAATCCCACTACTGGGCATATACCCTGAGAAAACCATAATTCAAGAAGAGTCATGTACCACAATGTTCATTGCAGCTCTATTTACAATAGCCAGGACATGGAAGCAACCTAAGTGTCCATCGACAGATGAATGGATAAAGAAGATGTGGCACATATATACAATGGAATATTACTCAGCCATAAAAGAAATGCAATTGAGTTATTTGTAGTGAGGTGGATGGACCTAGAGTCTGTCATACAGAGTGAAGTAAGTCAGAAAGAGAAACACAAATACCATATGCTAAAGAATATATAGGGAATTTTTTTCAAAAATGGTTCTGAAGAACCTATGGGCAGGACAGGAATAAAGACGCAGGTGTAGAGAATGGACTTGAGGATGCGGGAAGGGGGAAGGGTAAGCTGGGATGAAGTGAGAGAGTGGGATGGACATATATACACTACCAAATGTAAAATAGATAGCTAGTGGGAAGCAGCCGCATAGTACAGGGAGATTAGCTCTGTGCTTTGTGAGCACCTAGAGGGGCGTGATAAGGAGGGTGGGAGGGAGACGCAAGGAGGAGGAGATATGAGGATATATGTGTACGTATAGCTGATTCTCTTTGTTATAAAGCAGAAACTAACACACCAATGTAAAGCAATTATATTCCAATAAAGATGTTAAAAAAAAAAAAAAAAAAGAATGGCCTGAATCACATGGTTATTTTTAGTGGTCAGTCCAACTCAAATAGAAGGGGTTGAGGTAAGGGTGTTGGCAGACTCTGAAAATCAAAGATATTTAACAGGATAACACATATTGGGCAAATAAAGTGAATAAATATTCACTAATACTAGGCAATAAATAGACTAGTGAAAAGGGTGTTGGCTTTTTTGACTCATTTATCTAGTTTTGTTTTCATTTGTTTGGTTAGTAGTGTAGTGGCAAATAAAACTTCATTTGTAATTTGGAACTATATCATTTGGGTCTAGTGGTGACTGCCCCCTTTATATGCTATATCAAGAGAGGACTGTGTAATTGAAGAATCTTCAAAGACCTGTCTCGAAGCCATTTTTATTTTCTCTGTCTCTGCTGATGTTGCCCATTTTCAGCCTTTCTTTTTACATGTATGGAGTCTCATTCCTATTTTTTGAATTTACTGGGAAGGTAAGTGACTCAGTCAAGACTAGAAGGCACAGTATACAATTTAAGAGGTAACGCATTGCAGAAAATAATTTAATTAATCCAACACAAATTAATTGAGCACTTAGCTAATACAAGATACTGAACTAGCACTGGGGAAATGAAAATAAATAAGACATTATTCCTGCCTGGGAGTAACTCGAAGACTATTATTGAAAATAGACTTGTGAAAATATATATCACATTTAGGATTATAGTAAAAAGTACAGCACTATGAACAAATGCAGTGAGGATACAGAGGAAGGAACAAATAGATGCCTGCACCCATCAGGAAAAGCTGATATTCTTTCAGTTCAGTCATTGAGGATGAGAAGGCTATTCTTTTTTTTTTTTTTTCACTTTTTTCCAGCTTTATTGAAATATAATTAACATAACATTGTGTAAGTTTAAAGTGTACAATGTGATCGTTTGATACACATATATATTGTGAAATATTTACCACAATAAGATTGAATAACCTAAGTGTCTATTGACAGGTGAATGGGTAAAGAAAATGAGGTATATTTATAGAATGCAATATTATTTATCCATATAAGAGAAGGCTATTCTTAACAGTGGGATGGGAGGAGAGTTGTTGGTCATTCAACTCAAGAGAGTTGATGGTCATTCATGATTCAGGAAACAGCTTGTGCAAAGGCAGAGCACTTTCATAGCACACAGGAATAGGGCCAGAGCAAGGCAGGTGGATGCGTGGGTGGCTCATAACTAGGAGCTCCTTTAAGCTGGCACTATTTGCTTGAGTTCTTATTTATTTATTCGTTTATTCATTTATATATCTCTTTATATTTACTTATTTAGAAAGTAATGGGTTGTCACTAACTGGAGTTTGATAAAGAAAAAGGACTTCTGGAGGAATGCTTGGGTCTCTTATTTTCCTGAGCAGTTCGCCTCCACACCAAAATCCCCTCTTAGAAGAACAAAATTGCTTCAATAAATCAGTCACACCCTCCTTGTAATTCATTCTTGACCTTTAGAAGACTAAATCCAGACCCCAAGCAGCCTACCAAAATGTTACTTCCAATCAATGCCATATTTTCCCAGAAAGGAGATCTAGTCAGTATAGATTTCTCCTTTGTGTTACATTTGAACAACAGTTTATGGATGGATATCCTGGGCAGCTTCCCAGCTGGTGCCTTTGGGTAGGAACGTAGCCCACGTGGGGAGGAAGGTAGGCTTCAGTGGGGGTGGGGGAAAGATGACATTTGGCCTTGTATGCCAAGTGCAGTGTTTGGACTAAAACTACAGGCTTGAACCATTGTTACTTTTAGGAAGATAGGTCTGGAAATGATATCTTCTGAACTTAGACGGACTAGAGGAGGAAGTGGGTAGAAGTGAGGACACCAGAAGGAAGGCTATTGTGAGAGTAAAAGAGAGAACAGGAACCTGATTTAGAGAGTGACAGTGCCCAAAATAGGTGCACCAAAATTCAGGAGATACTTTGTGGTACAGTCAATAGAACTTAATGATGGTTTGCTAGTACTGTTAGAGGGGGAGGGAGCAAAAGAGAAGACGAATTTCAGGGCACGTTTTAGAATTCTGGTTATTGAAACTGGATAGTTGGTGACCTCGTAAATCATGACTGAGAATTCAGAAACCGGTGTTAACTTGGAGAGAGATGGGAATGGAAGTGGTGGGGAGCAGAAGCAGTTGTGCACGTTAGTATTGGGTTTCTTTAGAGCAGCTAGGTGAATCTAGTAGAGAGCGTAAAATTGTGGCAAACTGGTTCTGTACTCAGCCTTCAGTAGGTGAAATTGGTATTTTGTAATTAATTAGGTCACCTGTGTAATTTTCATGCCACAAATTTCCGATAAAATTCCACAAAAATAAAATGCTAGTGAGGGGTGATGAAAAATATGCTTCTACACTGTTACAGTGCTAAGGTGTACACAGTGAGGAAAGGCATGGCTGCATCACTCATGGACACTGCTGCTTTAACTACTCTATTTGAGACATTTATTTAAAGATGAGCTAAATAAAAATATATAGAGGTAGTTACAAAAAAAAAACCTGATAGTGATCAATTAATTCAATGATAATTGACACAGCCTCAAACTATTGTTTTCTGACCCTGTGTACACTGCTAAAGAAGTTCAACATTGTATAGAAACCTGATCTGATGAGTTGAGTGAGAAGTGGATAAATCAATGAACAGAGAAATTGATCGTTGTTCTTTTTCTGAGGCAATTTTAACATGTGTCTTCTTGAGTTTTCTCAAACATTGCCAATGATGGGGAGTTTACTCTTTTGCAAAGCTACTCATTATATTGTATGGTTTTTGAAATGATTATTTCTTTGTTCTGAGGCAAAATTCACTTCTCTACAGCAATGTTCCACCAACCATTTCCCAGATTCCCAGAACAATATCAATTCACTGACAGCTCAATGTCTACATAATGACTACTTGTATTTTTTGCACACCATCTTCTCTAGACAAATAATTCACTTTTTTAAAGAGTAACTTTAGGAAGGTATAACAATTGTAAATATTTATGCACCCAACATAGGAGCACATCAATACATAAGGCAAATACTAACAGCCATAAAAGGGGAAATCGACAGCAACACAATCATAGTAGGGGACTTTAACACCCCACTTTCACCAATGGACAGATCATCCAAAATGAAAATAAATAAGGAAACACAAGCTTTAAATGATACATTAAACAATATGGACTTAATTGATATTTATAGGACATTCCACCCAAAAACAACAGAATACACATTTTTCTCAAGTGCTCATGGAACATTCTCCAGGATAGATCATATCTTGGGTCACAAATCAAGTCTTGGTAAATTTAAGAAAATTGAAATCATATCAAGTATCTTTTCCGACCACAACGCTATGAGACTAGATATCAATTACAGGAAAAGATCTGTAAAAAATACAAACACATGGAGGCTACACAATACATTACTTAATAACGAAGTGATTACTGAAGAAATCAAAGGGGAAATCAAAAAATACCTAGAAACAAATGACAATGGAGATATGACGACCCAAAACCTATGGGACGCAGCAAAAGCAGTGCTAAGAGGGAAGTTTATAGCAATACAAGCCTACCTCAAGAAACAGGAAACATCTCGAATAAACAACCTAACCTTGCACCTAAAGCAATTAGAGAAAGAAGAACAAAAAAACCCCAAAGCCAGCAGAAGGAAAGAAATTATAAAGATCAGGTCAGAAATAAATGAAAAAGAAATGAAGGAAACAATAGCAAAAATCAATGAAACTAAAAGCTGGTTCTTTGAGAAGATAAACAAAATTGATAAACCATTAGCCAGACTCATCAAGAGAAAAAGGGAGAAGACTCAAATCAATAGAATTAGAAATGAAAAAGGAGAAGTAACCACTGACACTGCAGAAATACAAAAGATCATGAGAGATTACTACAAGCAACTCTATGCCAATAAAATGGACAACCTGGAAGAAATGGACAGATTCTTAGAAATGCACAAACTGCCGAGACTGAACCAGGAAGAAATAGAAAATATGAAAAGACCAATCACAAGCACTGAAATTGAAACTGTGATTAAAAACCTTCCAACAAACAAAAGCCCAGGACCAGATGGCTTCACAGGTGAATTCTCTCAAACATTTAGAGAAGAGCTAACACCTATCCTTCTCAAACTCTTCCAAAATATTGCAGAGGGAGGAACACTCCCAAACTCATTCTACGAGGCTACCATCACCCTGATACCAAAACCAGACAAAGATGTCACAAAGAAAGAAAACTAGAACCCAGTATCACTGATGAACATAGATGCAAAAATCTTCCACAAAATACTAGCAAACAGAATCCAACAGCACATTAAAAGGATCATACACCATGATCAAGTGGGGTTTATCCCAGGAATGCAAGGATTCTTCAATATATGCAAATCAATCAATGTGATACACCATATTAACAAATTGAAGGAGAAAAACCATATGATCATCTCAATAGATGCAGAGAAAGCTTTCGACAAAATTCAACACCCATTTATGATAAAAGCCCTGCAGAAAGTAGGCATAGAGGGAACTTTCCTCAACATAATAAAGGCCATATATGACAAACCCACAGCCAACATTGTCCTCAATGGTGAAAAACTGAAACCATTTCCACTAAGATCAGGAACAAGACAAGGTTGCCCACTCTCACCACTATTATTCAACATAGTTTTGGAAGTGTTAGCCACAGCAATCAGAGAAGACAAAGAAATAAAAGGAATCCAAATCGGAAAAGCAGAAGTAAAGCTGTCACTGTTTGCAGATGACATGATACTATACATAGAGAATCCTAAAGATGCTACCAGAAAACTCCTAGAGCTAATCAATGAATTTGGTAAAGTAGCAGGATACAAAATTAATGCACAGATATCTCTTGCATTTCTATACACTAATGACGAAAAATCTGAAAGTGAAATTAAGAAAACACTCCCATTTACCATTGCAACAAAAAGAATAAAATATCTAGGAATAAACCTACCTAAGGAGACAAAAGACCTGTATGCAGAAAATTATAAGACACTGATGAAAGAAATTAAAGATGATACACATAGATGGAGAGATATACCATGTTCCTGGATTGGAAGAATCAACATTGTGAAAATGACTCTACTACCCAAAGCAATCTACAGATTCAATGCAATCCCTATCAAACTACCACTGGCATTTTTCACAGAACTAGAACAAAAAATTTCACAATTTGCATGGAAACACAAAAGACCCCGAATAGCCAAAGCAATCTTGAGAACGAAAAATGGAGCTGGGGGAATCAGGCTCCCTGACTTCAGACTATATTACAAAGCTTCAGTAATCAAGACAGTTTGGTACTGGCACAAAAACAGAAATATAGATCAATGGAACAGGATAGAAAGCCCAGAGATAAACCCACACACATATGGTCACCTTATCTTTGATAAAGGAGGCAAGCGTGTACAGTGGAGAAAAGACAGCCTCTTCAATAAGTGGTGCTGGGAAAATTGGACAGGTACATGTAAAAGTATGAAATTAGAACACTCCCTGACACCATGCACAAAAATAAACTCAAAATGGATTAAAGACCTAAGTGTAAGGGCAGACACTATCAAACTCTTAGAGGAAAACATAGGCAGAACACTCTATGACATACATCACAGCAAGATTCTTTTTGACCCAGCTCCCAGAGAAATGGAAATAAGAACACAAATAAACAAATGGGACCTAATGAAACTTAAAAGCTTTTGCACAGCAAAGGAAACCATAAACAAGACCAAAAGACAACCCTCAGAATGGGAGAAAATATTTGCAAATGAAGCAACTGACAAAGGATTAATCTCCAAGATTTACAAGCAGCTCATGCAGCTCAATAACAAAAAAACGAACAACCCAATCCAAAAATGGGCAGAAGACCTAAATAGACATTTCTCCAAAGAAGATATACAGATGGCCTACAGACACATGAAAGAATGCTCAACATCATTAATCATTAGAGAAATGCAAATCAAAACTACAATGAGATATCATCTCACAGTGGTCAGAATGGCCATCATCAAAAAATCTAGAAACAATAAATGCTGGAGAGGGTGTGGAGGAAAGGGAACACTCTTGCACTGTTGGTGGGAATGTAAATTGATACAGCCACTATGGAAAACAGTATGGAGGTTCCTTTAAAAACTACAAATAGAACTACCATACGACCCAGCAATCCCACTACTGGGCATATACCCTGAGAAAACCATAGGTCAAAAAGAGTCATGTACCAAAATGTTCATTGCAGCTCTATTTACAATAGCCAGGACATGGAAGCAACCTAAATGTCCATCAACAGATGAATGGATAAAGAAGATGTGGCACATATATACAATGGAATATTACTCAGCCATAAAAAGAAATGAAATGGAGGTATTTGTAATGAGGTGGATGGAGTTAGAGTCTGTCATACAGAGTGAAGTAAGTCAGAAAGAACAACAAATACAGCATGCTAACACATATATACGGAATCTAAGGGGAAAAAAAAAAAAGGCCATGAAGAACCTAGTGGCAAGACGGGAATAAAGACACAGACCTACTATAGAATGGACTTGAGGATATGGGGAGGGGGTGGGGTGAGATGTGACAGGGTAAGAGAGTGTTATGGACATATATACACTACCAAATGTAAAATAGATAACTAGTGGGAAGCAGCCACATAGCACAGGGAGATCAGCTCGGTGCTTTGTGACCACCTAGAGGGGTGGGATGGGGAGGGTGGGAGGGAGGGAGATGCAAAGGGAAGAGAAATGGGAACATATTGTATATGTAGAACTGATTCACTTTGTTATAAAGCAGAAGCTAACACACCATTGTAAGGCAATTATACTTCAATAAAGATGTTTAAAAAAAAAAAAGAGTAACTTTATTCACTTAAGAATTCTAAATTTATTTTGTATGTGGACCAGGTTTCAAAACCCTTTCTTATATTTATTATCCTATGTGGGTTGTTATATCTAGTTTGCTCCCAAGGTCATCTGAAATGTCCAGGGCATGGTAACCTTGATAAACATTCCTAGTGAACAGTGTAGTGTGGCATTAAGAGCATGAGTTCAAGCATCAGCAGACTTGGCTGCAAAATAAGGATAACAGTATTAATCCCATAAGATTGTTGTGAGGATTAAATGATACTTTTATGTGAATTTCCTAGCACCATGCTAGGCACAGAGGAGTCACATAGCTCTGAAGAAGGCTAAACATGTCAAAATCTTAGATTTTTTTTTCTTATTCTGCTGATTGGACTTCAAGTTCATAATCAGCCAGAGGTCAATGATCCCTTCTGGGTTTTCTACAAAGTGAATTGTTTGTAAACTGAGGTTCCTCTACCTTAGACTTATGAACTTACTTTTTTTGCTTTAAATTTAAAAACTCTCTATCAATGATCAATTTCCTCTTGTTCGCTTTTCAAGTATTGGTATTCACTCCCCCTCTTAGTTGGATGCCATGCATATGATTTTGAGTGTTGATATTTGCTCTTACTCTGATATATGCATCTACATACTGTTAAATAGCCTTCTAAGCCTTCATCCATGAAAATGAAAAGTTCTTAGAAAAGAAAGTTTCATAATTTGACAATGGACTTCTCATCAAATTGACATCAGACATACACATTTTAAAGTATGCTGTAGCATTAGAGAATGATACAGCCAAGAAATGCCCAAGGAGAACATTCAAGTTGTCCTGCCTGAAACGCACTTAAGTGTGTTTTCTCAGTTCTCTTTGACATCTTTAGATCCACCTCTTAAATTTTCCTTTCCAATGCCCACAACCTTCCACTCTAAACCTAGATCTCTTTTTAAAATTCTTTGCTGATCCTGTGTTTATTTTGCATCTTAGAAAAGGTGAGATGATTCTATAATTAAATCAATAAATAAGCCAAAATACTGTGATGTCTAAAAAGATTTCTCTTATGGAGGGAGTGACCTGAGTCCCCCAAAGTTATTGCATCACAGTTGTGAAAATTTCATGAGATAATATAAGAAAAGTGGCAAGCACGGTGGAACACATACAAATGGTGGTCAGTAAGCATTTTTTTGGAAAAAAAGAATTCTTAGGAAGCATTTCTAGAGATGGATCTACATCATTTTAATTCTGTTTCCTTTGTGACAAGAGGACCTGAATGCTTTACTACAGAAAGACTGTTGTACAGTGTGCCATGGTCATTCCTCCACTGGGTTTAATGACATTTTATTTTTTTTAATTGAGGTATAGTTGACATAGAACATTATATTAATTTCAGATGTACAATACAATGATCTAATATTTGTACATATTGCAAAATGAGCACCACGATAAGTCCACTTAACATCTATCACCAGACATAGTTACAGAATTTTTTTATCTTTTGATGAGAACTTTTAAGGTCTATTCTCCTAGCAACATTCAAATATGCAATACAGCATTACTGACTATAGTCACAATGCTGTACATTACATCCCCAAGACTCATTTCTGTTATAACTAGAAAGTTTTTTTAATATCAATCCAGATTGGATGGGTTTTTTTAATTTAATTTATTTTTTATACTGCAAGTTCTTATTAGTTATCTATTTTATACATATTAGGGTATACATGTCAATCCCAAGCTCCCAATTCATCCCACCATCACCTTCCACCCTGCTTTCCCTTCTTGGTGTCCATACGTTTGTTCTCTACATCTGTATCTCTATTTTTGCCTTACAAACAGGTTCATCTGTACCATTTGTCTAGATTCCACATATATGCGTTAATATACAATATTTGTTTTTCTCTTTCTGACTTACTTCACTTTGCATTACAGTCTCTAGGTCCAACCACGTCTCTACAAATGACCCAATTTCATTCCTTTTTATGGCTGAGTACTATTCCATTGTATATATGTACCACATTTTCTTTATCCATTCATCTTTCAATGGACACTTAGGTTGCTTCCATGCTCTGGCTATTGTAAATAGAGCTGCAATGAATATTGTGGTACCTGACTCTTTCTGAATTATGGTTTTCTCTGGGTATAAGTTGAGTCGTGGGATTGCTGGGTCATATGGTAATTCCATTTTTAGTTTTTTAAGGAACCTCCATACTGTTCTCCATAGTAGCTGTATCAATTTACATTCCCACCAACAGTGCAAGAGGGTTCTGTTTTCTCCACACCCGCTCCAGCATTTGTTGTTTGTAGATTTTCTGATGATGCCCATTCTAACCAGTGTGAGGTGATACCTCATTGTAGTTTTGATTTGCATTTCTCTAATAATTAGTGATGTTGAGCAGTTTTTCATGTGCCTCTTGGCCATCTGTATGTGTTCTTTGCAGAAGTGTCTATTTTGGTCTTCTGCCCATTTTATGATTGGGTTGTTTGTTTTTTTAATATTGAGCTGCATGAGCTGTTTATATATGTTGGAGATTAATCCTTTGTCTGTTGATTCATTTGCAAATATTTTCTTCTGTTGAAGATTCTCTTTTCGTCTTGCTTATAGTTTCCTTTGCTGTACAAAAGCTTTTAAGTTTCCTTAGGTCTCATTTGTTTATTTTTGTTTTTATTTCCATTACTGTAGGAGGTGGGTCAAAAAGATCTTGCTGTGATTTATGTCAGAGTGTTCTTCCTCTGTTTTCCTCTAAGAGTTTTATAATGTCCGCTCTTAAATTTAGGTATTTAATCCATTTTGAATTTATTTTTGTGTATGATGTTAGGGAGTGTTCTAATTTCATTCTTTTACATGGAGCTGCCCAGTATTCCCAACACCACTTATTAAAGAGACTGTCTTTTCTCTGTTATATATCCTTGCCTCCTTTGTCACAGATTAGTTGACCATAGGAGTGTGGGTTTATCTCTGGGCTTTGTATCCTGTTCCATTTATCTATATTTCTGTTTTTGTGCCAGTACCATATTGTCTTGATTACTGTAGCTTTGTAGTATAGTCTGAAGTCAGGGAGTCTGATTCCTCCAGCTCTGTTTTTTCCCTCAAGATTGCTTTGGATATTTGGGGTCTTTTGGGTCTCCAAACAGATTTTAATATTTTTTGTTCTGTTTCTGTAAAACATGCCATGGGTAATTTGATAGGGACTGCATTGAATCTGTAGATTGCTTTGGGTAGTGTAGAAATTTTCACAATATTGATTCTTCCAATCCACGAACATGGTATATCTCTCCACCTGTTTGTGTCATCTTTGATTTTTTCATCAGTGTCTTATAGTTTTCAGAATACAGGTCTTTTACCTCCTTAGGTAGGTTTATTCCTAGGTATTTTATTCTTTTTGTTGCAATGGTGAATGGGATCGTTTCCTAAATTTCTCTTTCCAATCTGTCATTGTTAGTGTATAGGAATGAAAGACATTTCTGTGCATTATTTTTTTTAACATCTTAATTGAAGTAAAATTGATTTACAATGTTGTGTTAGTTTCTGCTATATAAAAAAGTGAATCAGCTATATGTATACATATATCACCATATCCCCTCCCTCTTTCATCTCCCTCCCACCCTCCCTATCCCACCCCTCTAGGTGGTCACAAAGCACCAAGCTGATCTCCCTGTGCTATGCGTCTATTTCCCACTAGCTACCTATTTTACACTTGATAGTGTATATATGTCAATGCCACTCTCTCACTTCGTCCTACCTTACCCTTCCCCCCACAACCCCGTATCCTCAAGTCTGTTCTCTACGTCTGCATCTTTATTCCTGTCCTGCCCTTAGGTTCTTCAGGACCTTTTTTTTTTTTTTTTAGATTCCATATATATGTGTTAGCGTACTATATTTCTTTTTCTCTTTCTCACTTAGTTCACTCTGTATGACAGACTCTAGGTCCATCCACCTCACTACAAATAACTCAATTTCATTTCCCTTTATGGCTGAGTAATATTCCATTGTATATATGTGCCACATCTTCTTTATCCATTCATCTGTTGATGGACACTTAGGTTGCTTCCATGTCCTGGCTATTGTAAATAGTGCTGCAATGAACATTGTGGTACATGACTCTTTTTGACCTATGGTTTTTCAGGGTATATGCCCAGTAGTGGGATTGCTGAGTCATATGGTAGTTCTATTTTTAGATTTTAAGGAACTTCCGTACTATTCTCCATAGTGGCTGTATCAATTTACATTCCCACCAACACTGCAAGAAGGTTCCCTTTCTCCATACACTCTCCAGCATTTATTGTTTGTAGATTTTTTGATGATGGCCATTCTGACTGGTGTGAGGTGATACCTCACTGTAGTTTAGATTTGCATTTCTCTTATGAATAGTGATGTTGAGCATCCTTTCACGTGTTTGTTAGCAATCTGTACATCTTTGAAGAAATGTCTATTTAGGTCTCTGCCCATTTATGGATTGGATTGTTTGTTTTTTTCATATTGAGCTGCATGAGCTGCTTGTATATTTTGGAGATTAATCCTTTGTCAGTTGCTTCATTTGCAAGTATTTTCTCCCATTCTGAGGGTTGTCTTTTCGTCTTGTTTATGGTTTCCTTTGCTGTGCCAAAGCTTTTAAGTTTAATTAGGTCCCATTTTTTAATTTCTGTTTTTATTTCCATTTCTCTTGGAGGTGGGTCAAAAAGGATTTTGCTGTGATTTATGTCATAGAGTGTTCTGCCTATGTTTTCCTCTAAGAGTTTTATACTGTCTGGCCTTACATTTAGGTCTTTAATCCATTTGGAGTTTATTTTCCTTTATGGTGTTTGGGAGTGTTCTAATTTCATTCTTTTACATGTAGCTGTCCTGTTTTCCAAGCACCACTTACTGAAGAGGCCGTCTTTTCTCCATTGTATATTCTTGCCTCCTTTATCAAAGGTAACATGACCATATCTGCGTGGGTTTACCTCTGGTCTTTCTATCCTATTCCATTGATCTATATTTCTGTTTTAGTGTAAGTACCATACTGTCTTGATTACTGTAGCTTTGTGGTATAGTCTGAAGTCCAGGAGCCTGATTCCTCCAGCTCCGTTTTTCTTTCTCAATATTGCTTTGGCTATTCAGGGTCTTTTGTATATCCATACAAATTGTGAAATTTTTTGTTCTAGTTCTGTGAAGAATGTCATTGGTAGTTTGATAGAGATTGCATTGAATCTGTAGATTGCTTTGGGTAGTATAGTCATTTTCACAATGTTGATTCTTCCAATCCAAGGACATGTTATATCTCTCCATCTGTTTGTATCATCTTTAATTTATTTCATCAGTGTCTTATAGTTTTCTGCTTAAAGGTCTTTTGTCTCCTTAGGTAGATTTATTCCTAGGTATTTTATTCTTTGTGTTGCAATGGTAAATGGGAGTGTTTTCTTAATTTCCCTTTCAGATTTTTCATCATTAGTGTATAGGAATACAAGAGATTTCTGTGCATTAATTTTGTATCCTGAAACTTTACCATATTCATTGATTAGCTCTAGTAGTTTTCTTGTAGCATCATTAGGATTCTCTATGTATAGTATCATGTCATCTGCAAACATTGACAGCTTTACTTCTTCGTTTCCAATTTGGATTCCTTTTATTTCTTTTTGTTCTCTGACTGCTGTGGCTAAAACTTGCGAAACTATGTTGAATAATAGTGGTAAGAGTGGGCAACCTTGTCATGTTCCTGATCTTAGTAGAAATGGTTTCAGGTTTCAGCACTGAGAACAATGTTGGCGGTGGGCTTGTCATGTATGGTCTTTATTATGTTGAGATAAGTTCCCTCTAGGCCTACTTTCTGGAGCGTTTGTTATCATAAATGGGCGTTGAATTTTTTTGAATGCTTTTTCAGCATCTATTGAGATTATCATATGCTTTTTCTCCTTCAATTTGTTAATATGGTCCATCACATTGATTAATTTGCATATATTGAAGAATCCTTGGATTTCTGGTATAAACCCCATTTGATCATGGTGTATGATCCATTTAATGTGCTGTTGGATTCTTTTTGCTAGTATTTTCTTGAGGATTTTTTGCATCTATGTTCATCACTGATATTGACTTGTAGTTTTCTTTTTTGGGGACATCTTTCTCTCGTTTTGGTATCAGGGTGATGGTGGCCTCGTAGAATGAGTTTGGGAGTGTTCCTCTCTCTGCTATATTTTGGAAGAGTTTGAGAAGGATAGCTGTTAGCTCTTCTCTAAATGTTTGATAGAATTCGCTTCTGAAACATTCTGGTCTTGGCCTTTGTTTGTTGGAAGATTTTTAATCACAGTTCCAATTTCAGTGCTTGTGATTGGTCTGTTCATATTTTCTATTTCTCCTGGTTCAGTCTCGGAAGGTTGTGCTTTTCTATGAATTTGTCCATTTCTTCCAGTTTGTCCACTTTATTGGCATATAGTTGCTTGTAGTAATCTCTCATGATCGTTTGTATTTCTGCAATGTCAGTTGTTACTTCTCCTTTTTCATTTCTAATTCTATTGATTTGAGTCTTCTCCCTTTTTTTCTTGAAGAGTCTAGCTAATGGTTTATCAATTTAGTTTATCTTCTCAAAGAACCAGCTTTTAGTTTTGATGATCTTTGTTTCCTTCACTTCTTTTTCATTTATTTCTGATCTGATCTTTATGATTTATTTCCTTCTGCTAACTTTGGGGTTTTTTTTGTTCTTTTTCTAATTGCTTTAGGTGTAATGTTAGGTTGTTTATTTGAGATGTTTCATGTTTCTTCAGGTAGGATTGTATTACTATAAACTTTCCTCTTAGAACTGCTTTTGCTGCATCCCATAGGTTTTCGGTCGTCGTGTTTTCATTGTCATTTGTTTCTAGGTATTTTCTGATTTCGTTTCTGATTTCTTCAGTGATCTCTTGGTTATTTAGTAGCATATTGTTTAGCCTCCATGTGTTTGTATTTTTTACAGGTTTTTTGCTGGAATTGTTAACTGGTCTCATAGCATTGTGGTCAGAAAAGATACTTGGTACAATATCAATTTTCTTAAATTTACCGAGGCTTGATTTGTGACCCAAGATATGATCTATCATGGAGAATTTTTCATGAACACTTGAGAAGAAAGTGTATTCTGTTGTTTTTGGATGGAATGTCCTATGAATATCAATTAAGTCCATCTTGTTTAATGTGTCATTTAAAGCTTGTGTTTCCTTATGTATTTTCCTTTTGGTTGATCTGTCCACTGGTGAAAGTGGGGTTTTAATATCCCCTACTATGATTGTATTACTGTCGATTTCCCCATTTATGGCTGTTAGCATTTTCCTTATGTATTGAGGTGCTCCTATGTTGGGTGCATAAATATTTACAATTGTTATATCTTCTTCTTGGATTGACCCCTGTATCATTATATAGTGTCCTTCTTTGTCTCTTGTAATACTCTTTATTTTAAAGTCTATTTTGTCTGATATGACAGTTGCTACTCCAGTTTTCTTTTGATTTCCATTGGCATGGAATATATTTTTCCATCCCCTCGCTTGCAGTCTGTATGTTTCCCTAGGTCTGAAGTGGGTCTGTTGTAGACAGCAGATATATGGGCCTTGTTTTTGTATCCATTCAGCCAGTCTATGCCTTTTGGTTGGAGCATTTAAACCATTTTCATTTAAGGTAATTATCGATATGTATATTCCTATTCCCATTTTCTTAATTGTTTTGGGTTTGTATTGTAGGCCTTTTCCTTCTCTTGTGTTTGTTGCCTAGAGAAGTTCCTTTATCATTTGTTGTAAAGCTGGTTTGGTGGTGCTGAATTCTCTTAGCTTTTGCTTGTCTTTAAATGATTTGCTTTCTCCCTTGAATCTGAATGAGATCCTTGCTGGGTAGAGTAATTTTGGTTGTAAGTTTTTCCCTTTCATCACTTTAAGTATGTCCTGCCACTCCCTTCTGGCTTTCAGAGTTTCTGCTGAAAGATCAGCTGTTAACCTTATGGGGTTTCCCTTGTATGTTTTTTGTTGCTTTTCCCTTGCTGCTTTTAATTTTTTTTCTTTATATTTAATTTTTGATAGTTTGATCAATATGTGTCTTGTTGTGTTTCTCCTTGTACTTATCATGTATAGGGCTCTCTGTGCTTCCTGGACTTGATTGACTATTTCCTCTTCCATATTAGGGAAGTTTTCAACTATTATCTCTTCAAATATTTTCTCAGTCCCTTTCTTTTTCTCTTCTTCTTCTGGGACCCCTATAATTCGAAAGTTAGTGCATTTAATGTTGTCCCAGAAGTCTCTCAGAGTGTCCTCAAGTTTTTTCATTCTTTTTTCTTTCTTCTGTTCTTCAGTGGTTATTTCCACTATTTTATCTTCCAGGTCACTTATCCGTTCTTCTGCCTCAGTTATTCTGCTATTGATTCCTTCTAGAGAATTTTTAATTTCATTTATTTTGTTGTTCATCATTGTTTGTTTGCCCTTTAGTTCTTCTAGTTCCTTGTTAAACGTTTCTGGTATTTTCTCCATTCTATTTCCAAGATTTGGGATCATCTTTACTATCATTACTTTGAATTCTTTTTCAGGTAGACTACCTATTTCCTCTTCATTTGTTTGGTCTGGTGGGTTTTTACCTCGCTCCTTCATCTGCTGTGTATTTCTCTGTCTTCTCATTTTGCTTAGCTTACTGCGTTTGGGATCTCCTTTCCACAGGCTACAGGTTCATAGATATCGTTGTTTTTGGTGATTGACCCCAGTAGCTAAGATTGGTTCAGTGGATTGTGTAGGCTTCCTGGTGGAGGGGACTGGTGCCTGTGTTTCGGTTCATGAGGCTGGATCTTATCTTCCTGGTGGGCAGGACCATGTTCGGTGGTGTGTTTTGGGGTGTCTGTGACCCTAGTATGATTTTCGGCAGACTCTGTGCTAATGGGTGGGTTTGTGTTCTTGTCTTGCTAGCTGTTTGTCATGTGGTGTACAGCACTGGAGCTTGCTGGTCTTTGAGTGGACCTGGGTCTTAGCTTTGAGACAGAGATCTCTATGAGAGCACTCACCGATTGATATTACGTGGGGCTGGGAGCTCTCTGGTGGTCCAATGTCCTGAACTTGGCTCTCCCACCTCAAAGGCTCAGGCCTGACACCCAGCTGTAGTGCCACGACACTGTCAGCCACACGGCCAGGTACATGGGGAGTTTCTTGCCTTTTGGGAAGTCTGAGGTCTTCTGCCAGCATTCAATAGGTGTTCTGTAGGATTTGTTCCACATGTAGATCTATTTTTTATTTATTTTGTATTTGTTGGGAGGAAGGTGATCTCCACGTGTTATTCCTTTGCCATCTCAAAGGTCCTCCAGTGAATTAATTTTGTATCCTACTACTTTACCAGATTCATTGACTAGCTCTAGTAGTTTTCTGGTGGCATCTTTAGGATTCTCTATGTATAGTATCATGTCATCTGCAAACAGTGATAGTTTTACTTCTTCTTTTCCAATTTGTATTCCTTTTATTTCTTTTTCTTCTCTGATTGCCATGGCTAGGACTTCCAAAACTATGTTGAATAATAGTGGCGAGAGTGAACATACTTGTGTTTTTCCTGATCTTAGAGGAAATGCTTTCAGTTTTTCACCATTAAGAATCACGTTTGCTGTGAGTTTGTCGTATATGGCCTTTATTATGTTGAGGTAGGTTCCCTCTATGCCCACTTTCTGGAGAGTTTTTATCTTAAATGGGTGTTGAATTTTGTCAAAAGCTTTTTCTGCATCTATTGAGATGATCATGTGGTTTTTCTCCTTCAGTTTGTTAATATGGTGTATCACATTGATTGATTTGCGTATATTGAAGAATCCTTGCATTCCTGGGATAAATCCCACTTGATCATGGTGTATGATCCTTTTAATGTTTGTTGGATTCTGTTTGCTAGTATTTTTGTTGAGGATTTTTGCATCTATGTTCATCAGTGATATCGGTCTCTAATTTTCTTTTTTTGTAGTATCTTTGTCTGGTTTTGTTATCAGGGTGATAGTGGCCTTGTGGAATGATTTTGGGAGTGTTCCTTCCTCTGCAATTTTTTTGGAAAAGTTTGAGAAGTATGGGCGTTAGCTGTTCTCTGAATGTTTGATAGAATTCACCTGTGAAGCCATCTTGTCCATGGCTTTTGTTTGTTGGAATTTTTTTTTTAATCAGTCATCAATTTTATACACATCAGTTTATACATGTCAATCCCAGTCGCCCAATTCAGCACACCACCATGTTGGAATATTTTTAATCACAGTTTCAATTTCATTACCTGAGATTGGTCTGTTCATATTTTCTATTCCTTCCTGGTTCAGTCTTGGGAGGTTATGCCTTTCTAAGAATTTGTCCATTTTTTCCAGATTGTCCATTTTATTGGCATAGAGTTGCTTGTAGTAGTCTCTTATGATGCTTTGTATTTCTGTGGTGTCCACTGTAATTTCTCCTTTTTCATTTCTAATTTTATTGATTGGAGTCCTCTCCCTCTTTTTCTTGATTAGTCTGGCTAAAGTTTTATCAATTTTGTTCATGTTCTCAAAGAACCCACTTTTAGTTTTATTGATCTTTGATATTGTTTTCTTTGTTTCTATATCATTTATTTCTGATCTGATCTTTATGATTTCTTTCCTTCTAGTAACTTTGGGGGGTTTCTTGTCCTTCTTTCTCTAGTTCCTTTAGGTGTAAGGTTAGATTGTTTATTTGAGATTTTTCTTGTTTCTTGAGGTAGGATTGTATTGTTATAAACATTCCTCTTAAAACTGCTTTTGCTGCTCCCATTTTGGATCATTGTGTCATTATTTGTCTCGGTATTTTTTGATTTCCTCTTTGATTTCTTCGGTGATCTCTTGGTTATTTAGTAATGTATAGTTTAACCTCCATGTGTTTGTGTTTTTTAATTTTTTTTCCCCTGTAATTTATTTCTTATCTTATAGTATCATCATCGGAAAACATGCTTGATATGATTTCAGTTTTCTTAAAGTTTCTGAGGCTTGATTTGTGACCGAAGATATGATCTATCTTGGAGAATGTTCCGTGGGCACTTGAGAAGAAAGTGTAATCTGCTGTTTTCGGATGGAATGTCCTATAAATATCAATTAAATCTATCTTGTCTATTGTGTCATTTAAAACTTGTGTTTCCTTATTAATTTTGTCTGGATGATCTGTCCATTGGTGTACGTGAGGTGTTAAAGTCCCCTACTATTATTGTGTTACTGTCGATTTCCTCTTTTATAGCTGTTAGCATTTGCCTTATGTATCAAGGTGCTCCTATGTTAGGTGCATATATATTTATAATTGTTATATCGTCTTCTTGGATTGATCCCTTGATCATTATGTAGTGTCCTTCCTTCTCTCTTGTAAAGTTCTTTATTTTAAAGTCTATTTTATCTGATATGAGTATGGCTACTCCAGCTTTCTTTTGATTTCTATTTGCATGGAGTACCTTTTTCCATTCCCTCACTTTCAGTTTGTATGTGTCCCTGAAGTGTGTCTCTTTTAGACAGCATGTATATGGGTCTTGTTTTTGTATCCATTCAGCCAGTCTATGTCTTTTGGTTGGGGCTTTTAATCCATTCACGTTTAAGGTAATTATTGATATGTATGTTCCTATTACCATTTTCTTAATTGTTTTGGGTTTGTTTTTGTAGGTCCTTTTCTTCTCTTGTGTTTCCCACTTAAAGTAGTCCCTCTAGCATTTGTTTTAGAGCTGGTTTGGTGGTGCTGAATTCTTTTAGCTTTTGCTTGTCTGTAAAGCTTTTGATTTCTTCCTCGAATCTGAATGAGATCCTTTCCAGGTAGAGTAATCTTGGTTTTAAGTTCTTCCCTTTCATCACTTTAAGTATATTGTGCCACTCCCTTCTGGCTTGCAGTTTCTGCTGGTCAATCAGCTGTTAACCTTATGGGAGTTTCCTTGTATTTTATTTGTCCTTTTTCCCTTGTTGTTTTTAATAATTTTTCTTTGTCTTTAATTTTTGTCAATTTGATTACTGTGTCTTGGCATGTTTCTCCTTGGATTTACCCTTCCTGGGACTGTCTGCACTTCCTGGACTTGGGTGGCTATTTCCTTTCCTATGTTATGGAATTTTTCGACTATATTCTCTTCAAATATTTTCTCAGGTCCTTTCTCTCTCTCTTCTCCTTCTCGGACCCCTATAATGCGAATGTTGGTGTCAGAGGTGTTTAATGTTGTCCCAGAGGTCTCTTAGGCTGTCTTCATTTGTTTTTATTCTTTTTTGTTTTTTCTGTTCCATGGCAGTGAATTCCACCATTCTGTCTTCCAGGTCACTTTTCCGTTCTTCTGCCTCAGTTATTCTGCTATGGATTCCTTCTAGTATGTTTTTCATTTTAGTTTTTGTATTGTTCATCTTTGTTTGTCTGTTCTTTAATTTTTCTAGGTGTTTGTTCATTAATTCTTCTAGGTCTTTGTTAAACATTTCTTGCATCTTCTCGATCTTTTCCTCCATTATTTTTCCGAGGTCCTGGATCATCTTCCTTATCATTATTCTGAATTCTTCTTCTGGATGGTTGCCTATCTCCACTTCATTTAGTTGTTTTTCTGGGGCTTTTTCTTGTTCCTTCATCTGGTACATAGTCCTCTCCCTTTTCATTTTGTCAGTCTTTTTGTGAATGTGGTTTTCATTCCACAGGCTGCAGGATTGTAGTTCTTCTTGCTTCTGCTGTCTGCCCTCTTGGAAATTTGTAACTGTTGACTCTCTTCACCCATTGTGCCCACCTTCAACCCCCATCTCTGGCAACATCCAAGAGGATGTTTTATTGAATTTTTCCCTTCTGGAATATGTTTCTTCTTTTAAGGAACATTTTTTTTTAATTTATTTTTTATTTTTTCTGTGTTGGGTCTTCGTTTCTGTGTGAGGGCTTTCTCTAATTGCGGCAATCAGGGGCCACTCTTCATCTCAG
The DNA here is from genome assembly GCF_949987535.1 of Balaenoptera acutorostrata. Classification (NCBI taxonomy): domain Eukaryota; kingdom Metazoa; phylum Chordata; class Mammalia; order Artiodactyla; family Balaenopteridae; genus Balaenoptera; species Balaenoptera acutorostrata. The sequence goes on along the minus strand of NC_080079.1, from coordinate 21,921,074 downwards.
TGCATGGGCCTCTCACTGTCACGGCCTCTTTTGTTGCGAGCACAGGCTCCAAACACGCAGGCTCAGTAGTTGTGGCTCACGGGCCTAGTTGCTCCGCGGCACGTGGGATCTTCCTAGACCAGGGCTCGAACCCGTGTCCCCTGTGTTGGCAGGCAGATTCTCAACCACTGCGCCACCAGGGAAGCCCCTAAGGAACATATTTTAAGCTGATTTATTATGCTAAGAATTCTGGGCTCATTGTTTCTGGAAGAAACTGTGACTTGCAGGACAGAGGGCAATTTATTGATTTTGACCATAGCCCTTTTCTAAGATTATTTGCTTACAGTGTGACCACCAGTGACACATTTTAATGATTCAAAAATGCATGAAAAGATTGTTAAGCTGAACATTGTTCTTGCGAATTTAGTAAAGCCTGATAATTTCCTGGTGTATAATAGCATTTTTAGTCATTGTACTTAAGATAGCTTTTAAAAAAATCAAATAGTTTTGTTTAAGTGCAAAAACAAATGCCTGCAGGTTCAGGAATTTATCTCCTTTCTATGTATATCATTGTGTAGTTTCGTGGTTACTCTATTCTTAGAGTTTGGGTATAGTATTAATGTTGGGAGAGAACTAATAGTTTAAACTTTAAAGAGCAGATTGAAACTCTCAAGAAGTCTAGGAAAACCCTTTCTAGACATAACCACAGTAACTGTAGGTGACATTTTGGGAAGACACTTCATAAATAATTTGTTCTCATAGTTCTCGAAGTCCTTGTATTAGCTAACTTATTTTAAACATTACTCTGAGATGTGTTTTCCAATATGTAAAATTAATAAAAAGAACTACTCTGATTGAAATTCCAACTTTTCATCTTAGTTATTCTTGTTTCTAAAAATAATAATCTGATGTATTTCTTAACTTCATTTATCCCCATGTTTTACTCCTTAGTGTGGGGAAGAAATTATGCTAGAGTTTTCCCCTTATAGCAGGGTTATAATCATCAGAAATAGTAATTCATGTGAAAGTCTTTTTATAAACTATAAAAGACAGTTTAGCTAAATACTTTTACTAGAGAAAGGGATAAATTCTCAAGGTAGTACTTACATGACAAAGTGATAAATGAGGGGTTAGAAAAGAAGAATTCTAAAAATGGAGCATAGGAACAATTCTAGGTGGTTTATGCAATAATCCTTTACTATCCATTCAAAATGCTCCAGTTGCTTAGTGTACTTTGTATTTAGAATATCTGAGATAACACTGATTATGGACATAAATCATCAGAGATGACAAATAGACTGTCCTTGAAATTTTGGTTGTGTTTGCATGGAGAGTTTTCTTGACACAAATTTTGTGACTTTATTAGCATTCAGAAGGTAAAAGTCTTTTATGATAAATTGATGATTTCTGCCATGTGTGGGAAATTGGAGTGGTGGCATTTGTATGCTGTGTCTTCCATCCATGTCATAACCTAACTTCCTTTGATTTTTCTCTCCCTGTTTCTCTTTCCTGTGTCTTTAACCCTGTGTCCTTCACACCATTCCTTAGAGCAACTGAGACCTTACTTTCCCAAAAGTCTTAGTTGAGGACAGAACATGTTCAACCGTTCCATTTCATAACACAGTTTAGTCTTCTGAACGTCATTGTTTTAAATTCTGGCCAGTCTTCCAGCCATCAGGGTCCTTTATTCTATTATACACTATCTCTTATATACTATAGCATGCTCAGAAAACAACCTCAGGTGAGGATGTTCCACAGAAGCCCACTTCACTTAGGAATTTGTAAATTTATTATTGATACTATAGCATTTTAAGTGACTCTTCCCTTTCTATGGCATTTTTTGTATAAGCATCCAAGTGTTCTTTGTAGGGAAACAGATAAAGCATACTGGTTTATACCTAACAGAGTCTAAAATTTTCTTGATCTTGATCTGTGAATTTCAAACATGGTCCAGCTGCTCAGCAAATGATAATTTTTGCCTGAGCGTTAAGGAGCAAGAGGTGAAATGAACAACTCCTTAAGTTCCTCATGTGCTTAATGAGGAAATCAGTGTGCCCTACTGACTGCGCCCCCAATATCAGGTTTCTTTATCCTTCTGCAAAGTCAAGGTCTCTAACATGTCCATATGCATTCTCCTACCTGTAGTAACAATCTTAATCTTGCCATAGAAGAGATGATAACAATAGCAATTCTATCTTTAAATCCTGCCATGTAACTGCAATGGCTCATGTACACATTGGTCTTAATTCCATCTTTGGATTCAGCAGAAAACAGCTGTTTTGCTTTATGGAACAAGAAAAATGACTGATTAGTGTAGGTATAAAAATCTTTTCCTGCTTTATGATGCATGGATTAATGAAAGTATTAAAACATTCTAATAATAGATTTAAAAAATTACTCCACTATTGCTGAAAGAAATAAAACTATTCTATCTTGTATTAAAAAGTTATGAAACTTTGCTATTTCATTGAAAATGTATGGACAACAAAGGTACAAATTTATAACCCATTGTGGGCTACCTTCATATCTCAACATTTATTACGTGTCTGCTTTATTATTATTGTACAATTCCTCAAAATCGTGTGGGAATCGTATTTTTCCAGAAAAGAACAAGTATATATCACGCTAATATCCTTTTTATAGGGAGTGTTGTTTTATCCTAATTTATTAGCATGCTGCATTGTTAATTTTATGTCATTGATATTGTTTCCTGCATTGTAGCCATGTCTCAAGTTTGAAAGGCATGGTATACTGTGCTCAGAGATCAAATTTGAATTTGAACTGAATTATTAGACTGTGGATCCAAGGAATGTAATTCCTGAGAAGTTCATATTAGTTGTACATCGTTCCTTTAAATGGTGAGATTTGAAGGAGTTTTGAAGAAAGAGCCAGCACTGGCTATAATGGAGATTAACCCTAAAAAGGTGGATAAAAATCTGTATCACTTCTTCCATACAATTTCATATCCTCCTAGCCCCACATTTTATACAACTAACTGCAGCAATACTGTTCCTTATAATCTTGAACTTGCTTTGTGTGGGTAAAAACTATGAGAGCCTCATTTCATGTCCCACACAACTGGATCAACTCTGTCCAATGGCCATGAAAGAAATTTGTCAAATGCTTTACCTTTTCATTCTTCAGGTGAAAATTTCTGAGATGTATTTCTGATGTCTTCATATAATGTTTCCTAGGATCAAACATAAGTATCCCATGGCAGTAGGCAACTCAGTGATGCCTCTTTATATTGACTTTTTCTCTTTAACTTCCTTGTCATCCTTCCTCTATGATTGCATTGCTAAATTAATGACATGAATGAAAGCCTTTACTTTATATTTTCCTTATGGTGGTACCCAAGCAAATATAATATCCCTCTCACCCTTTGCTAATGACAATGACTGCAGGACTCCTGTGTGGAAACTACACTCTTTATCCAACATTAATCTTTGGCACTGAGGCAAGGCCTGGCCTCAGAATCTGGCTCAAAACAATGTCTTAGGGAAATATGGTGAATGGACTGGGGTTGACATGCTTGCTGCAACCCTGCTGTCTCTACATCAGCAATGACCAGAGCTCATTCTGTAGCTATGACTGTCATTCTGGAATCAGTTGCTTTTAAAAAACCCATGAATAATTAGGGGAGTCCTTATTCACCAGGCACCACATTGACTAGTTACAATTTGGATGCTGGACAGAAGCTAGATTTGTCCCTAAGTTTAGTGACTCTCATATATCAGCCATGTGGCATTCAGGATTTAATTCTGTGCCTCAAGAAACTTAACATTGTTGTTGGACTTTCATAGTCAATTGAGAACAGTAGACACTTCATATTTTGACTGAAATATATATATGTGCCTATCATATAAAAAGTACTTGAGAACAACTGTGTCTTGACCTAGTATAGGCTCCCATTTATTATTCTGCTCTCTGAAATAAGTTGAATTTTTTGAGTCCTAGGCATTTGTATGTCTTAAACACCTAGCTCAGTCCCTTTGGTTCATGACAGTACTTGCCCAATCAAACTTGCAACTCCATTATCAGGTTCTGCATGTCCCCAGCTGGGGTATGCTGTGACTTAGTTTCAACATGCCTAACTACTTTTGTAGAGTTCTCTAGGGCAACCTGGTTACAGAGGGAACATGGGTCTCCCAGGACTCCCTGTGAGTAAAAAGATGCTGGTGCAATGGTACCAGAGCATTGGTACTTGGAGCAGTGACTTGGCCCTGATCCTGAACTTCATCCTGACCCTGACTGTTGTCCTGATCGTATTACTTTAGTTCTAGACCTAGTGGCCAGGAGTGGAGATAGGAGTGGGTGATGAATGGCACACAGATTGTCTTTTGGGAGAGAGATATCTGCATTTTCTTCCAGAATAGGGAGAATGATAGTTTTTAAAAGGAATGGGTATGCCATTTCTACAGACTCAAAGTGTTCAAAGGAACAAATTCTTTGGAATCATCCACCCATATTTCCCCTTCCTATGTGTCAGAGACCCATAGTTTCTTAACAAAGGCCCAGAGTATGGCATAGGAAAACTGCCTTGGTTGAGTTTTTCATGTCATTGATGTTTAGCCCCAATCTTGGTCCTCTTCTTTCTTTGTCCACCCACTACAGGAGATAAAATCTTCGTAGGCAACCAGAGAGTCCCTCTGCATTTCAGTTGCCTGCTACTCTATCTCAGTTTATTATGTTCCATGTGCACTTGAGAAGAATTCTGCTGCTGTTGGATAGAATGTTCTAGATATGTCTATTATGTGCATTTGGTCTATAGTTTTGTTCAAATCTGCTGGTTTCTTATTGACTCGCTGTCTGGATAATCTATCCATTGTTGAGAGTGGGGTATTAGATTCATATTACTCTTTATTTTCCTTTTAGCTGTGTTTGTTTTTGCTTTTTATACTTAGGTGCTGCTATGTTGGATTCATAAATATTTACAATCATTATATTTTCTTGATGTATTGATCCCTTTATCATTATGTAATGCCCTTCTTTGTCTCTTTTTACCATTTTTAGTTTAAAGTCTCTTTTGTCTGATATAAGTATAGCTACCCCTGCTTTGTTTTGGTTACCATTTGCTTGACATGTTTTTTTTCAACCCTTCACTCTCTATGTGTGTATTTAGGGCTAAAGTGAGTCTCTTAAAAGCAGCATTGTTGTTGGATCTTGTTTTTTTATTCATTCAAGCATTCTGTGTCTTTTAATTGGAAAATTTAATCCATTTACATTTAAAGTAATTATTGATAGGTCAGGACTTACTGTTGCCATTTTCTTAATTGTTTTCTGGTTGTTTTGCAGATCCATTGTTTCTTGCTTCTTACCCTGCTGTCTTTTTTTGTGTTTTGATATTTGTTGATATCAGTAAGGTTTGACTTTTTTATCATGTTCTTTTGTGTAATTACCACAGGAATTTCCCTTATGGTTACTACGAGGCTTATCTAAAATATCTTAAACTTATAATACCCTCTTTTAAACTGATAACAGCTTCACTTAGATAGTACTTGTAAACTTCACACTTTTACTTCTCCTTCCCCTCACATTTTAGGCTATTACTGTTACAATTTACTTTTTTTTCTTATATTGTGTAATTAATAACAGATTATTGTAATTATGGTTATTTTCACTATGTTTTATTTTTATCTTTTAAATTATAATTGTAAATAAAATATGTACCACTATTACCATATTGCAGAATCTAACTATAAGTATATATTTACCATTACCAGTGAGATTTACACTTTTTGATTTTATGATGTTAATTAACATTCTTTTACTTACACGCAAAGAACTCCCTTCAGCATTTCTTATAAGGCAGATCTGGTGGTAATGAACTCCCTCAGCTTTTGTTCATTTAGGAAAGTCTTTATTACTCCTTTGTGCTGAAGGACAGCTTTGCCAGCTATAGAATTCTTGGTTGACAGTTATTTTCTTTCAATATTTCAAATATGCCATCCCATTCTCTCATCACATGCAAAGTTTCTGTTGAGAAATCTGCTGATAGTCTTATGGGGTTTCTGTTTCACATATCTTCTCTTTTTTCTCTTGCTGCTCTTAAAATTCTTTGAATTTTGAGAATTTAATGGTAATCTGTCTCAGTATAGTCCTATTAAGGTTTAGCCATATGGGGATCTTTTATTTTAGGCCTAGAGGATCCAGATGTCTATTTCTCTCCCCAGGTTTGGGAAGTTTTCAGCCATTATTACTTCAAATATACTTTCTGTATCTTTCTTTTTCTCGAATTCCTGTAATACAAATATTGTTTCTTTTCATTGTGTCACACAATTTCCATCGGCTTTCTTCACTCTTTTTTTTTTTTTTCCTGCTTTGACTGGGTTATTTCCAATTCCCTATTCTCTAGACATTCATTGATTCTTTCTTCTGCATGGTTGAGTCTACTTTTGAAATTTAATTCTTCAGTTCAGTTATTGTATTTTTATTTATTTATTTATTTATGGCTCTGTTGGGTCTTCGTTTCTGTGCGAGGGCTTTCTCTAGTTGCGGCAAGTGGGGGCCACTCTTCATCGCGGTGCATGGGCCTCTCATTATCGTGGCCTCTCTTGTTGTGGAGCACAGGCTCCAGACACGCAGGCTCAGTAATTGTGGCTCATGGGCCTAGTTGCTCTGTGGCATGTGGGATCTTCCCAGACCAGGGCTCGAACCCGTGTCCCCTGCATTGGCAGGCAGACTCTCAACCACTGCGCCACCAGGGAAGCCCCAGTTATTGTATTTTTAACTCTAGGATTTCTGGTTGTTGCCATTTTGATGGTTGGTATTTCTTTGTCAGACTTCTCATTTTGTTCATGCATTGCTTTCCTAATTTCACTTAGTTGTCTTCTTATAGTTCACTAAACTTTCTTAAGCTGAATATTCTGAATTTGTCTGACAGTTTATATAACTCCATTTCTTTGGGGTCAGTTCTTGGAGCTGTATTAATGTCCTTTGGTGTTGTCATATTTTCCTGATTTTTGGGGGTCATTTCTTGGAGCTGTATTAATGTCCTTTGGTGTTGTCATATTTTCCTGATTTTTTGTGATCCTTGATTCCTTACCTTGTTATCTGCTCATTTGAGTAATCAGGCTCCTCTTCCAGACTTTACAGGTTTTCTTTGACAAAGACAGTTCTTCACCAGTCATCTCACTTTGGGTTCCTGAGTATTGCTACAGGTAATGTCTTTGGGTAGATGGGGCCCACTATTATGGTCTGTTTTGTGTTGGGACAACTATTTGAACTCTGAGGGTGGGGATAGGGGTATGTTACTGGCTATAAACTTTTGGATAGGACTGCTGGCTTGGTTTCCTACCCAAGTGAGACTGTAGAATAGGCTCTGCATTTGCCTGAATTCTCTGGTCAGGCTTACAAGCTGCTTGGGACTGGGATACTATATTCAGTAGTATATGGAACTATAAATTAGCTTCCCTGTGCTTGTAGGGCAGCAGAACAGGACCCAGGGGCTGTACAGCTCATTGTTTAGGGACGTGAATCAGGCTAAAGCATGCATTGAATTCCCTGGTCTAGTGAGGCAGACAGGGAAGCCATGGGCTGTGCTCTCTTTTAAAACGCCACTGTATGTGGAGCTGTTGAATGGGCTATGCAGCCTCCAGTGTGCTATGGTGACATTCCCTTGTTGGACAGGCTGAAGGCTATATTCAGTGATGGCAGGGCTATGAATAGCAGGAGAAGCAGCTATAAAGCCTGTAAAGCTCTTTGTTGTCTTAACTCAAGCTGACCTTTACCCAAGTTCCCTGACAGAACAGAGTTACCACATTTTCTCTGCAAACTATTGGCTCTGCATGTCCTCATCCTGGTTCAAGCACTGCTGGATCGTACAGCTTCCAGTTGTTGGCCAGCCCTTCTCGTCAGATGAAAGCAGAAGACACTCTTTACAGTAGGTGGGGCTGTGTTTCAGCTCCCTTGCCAAGGTGGGAGGAGTGAGGGGCCACTCCAAGATACTCTCAATTTCCCTAAAAGGCTCTCTGAATTGGAGGGGCCAGTAGCTACCCTCAGCCTTGGCCATGAATTAATCCTCCTGCCCGTGTGTAACATGGGAATGGGCCACAACTGGTACAGATTTTGCTCTGGGACTGATTAGCTCTGCTTGCCTCCCTCTTGGCTCAAGCTCCGCTGGGCTGCACTACTTCCAGGTTTTGTCACCAGCTCTTCTGGTCAGATGGGGCCAGAAAACATTGTTCACAGTGAGTGGGGTGGTGGATGATTCAGCTCTTTGCCTGGGTGTGGACAAAACTCCTCCTTTGAGTATCTGAATTAGGTAGATCTTTACCCTGCCAACTTCCTTGGTCAGAGAGAGCCCTCAACTTGTTACTGCAGATGAAAAAAACTGGTTGGGATTACTACTTGGCGCTGCAGATATGAACTCAGTCTACCAGTAGAAGTTTTAACAGTTAAGGCTCTACTTTGTCGTAGGAGCCATCTGTGTTCCACCTACTACTAGTGATGTTATCTTGGTTGCCAGAGTGTTGATTAACCTACCATGAAGTTCCATTGTATTGCCTGTTTTCTCACGCAATGAATTGAAGTAGCAATTATTGAAGGTAGCAACTATTGAAGGTTGTATTTTCCAGAAGCAGATGCTGAGGTGGACTTTGGGTATAAGACATTTTTAAGGGATTGATACCTGTGAATGGAAGAGAGAGAAAGCAGAATTGAGAAAAGTGATAAATGAAACTGTAACGTAGTTTCTTAAATCTCAGTTGACTTGGCAAGAATCTTTTGAGCAAATATTATTCATCGGAGTTGTCCCATGTTGGATCAAAATGTCTAGCACTTCCCTGAGAAGGGAGTTTCTTCATTTCAAGTAACTCTCTACAGCTGTAGTAGATGCTGAAGGAGTTGAAAAGCTGGAGGCTGTTTGCTGACCACATCCCCTGTAGCTGTGCTGTAAGTCTTTCTTTCAGGGGCATACAGAGGATGGTGCATTCCTATTACAGGAAACGTACTAATTTAAAATCTTTAAATTTATATTTATTTAACATTCTGTTTATGAAAACTGAGTTCTCTTTCAGGGGAGAAGCCTCTCATTTTCAGGAAATATAAGCAAGCACCTGTTTAGCATCCATTGCTATTACATAAAACTCTTACCAAGTCTTGTCTGTTAGGAATGGTGAGTTATTTGTTCCACTGAGACTGGTTCTTATTCATGATATGGAGGGACAGTAGTGCCTTCTGTGAGTCCAGAAGTTAGAGATTAAGAAACTTGAATTTAGCAGAGGTCAGCTTCCAGACTGCAGATTATCAGGTTTGTTTTGGAGGAAGAGGCAAGTCTCAGTTGTTGAGAAAAAGTAGAAGAAGCTCAAATATTTAATTCATTAATTTGAGACGTCATAATATGGGGACAGGAAACTTAATCCTTAGAGGAGGCTGTTAGTGGTCAGAGGCACTTAGAGATTCTGGAAGAAGATGATAAGAAGGTAGAGTGTGGATATCCTGGCAAATAAAGTAAACAATTTCAGGCAGCTTAGAGGAAAATGATAGTTTTCTAACCTCATAGTATAAGGGACACTGTGTACTTTTAAAACAGATGCTGCACACTTTACAAGTAAGGATATGGAAGGAAATACATCATTTTAAGGTTCAGAAGCCTCTCGTTTTCAGGAAATATAAACAAGGATGCATAGGAAATGCATCCTTTTAGGGTTCAGATATCGATGGGAAAGAAGTTTATAAATACTTGTTAGAAGTATGGACTCAGGTGAAAAAGACAGAAAGCTACTGCAAACTTGTTTAAGCTAAAAAATATGTATTGGCTCATCAAATTAAAAGGTTTATGACAAGGCTGGATCCAAAGGCTCAAGTTATGTCTTAATTAAAATCACTTCCCTCCATCTTTCTTTTTTACATTGTTTTAGCATTATTATAAAGCTCATTCCCCTTTTATGGTGGTCCCTGCAGCTCAAGATTTTCACCCTATTAGTTTCAAGCCAGCAAAATAAATGCCCTGTTTCTCAGTGGTTCTGATAAAGGCTTATGAAATAAGTTTCATGGACTCAGGTTGTCTGGACTTGGGTCACATGTCTACACTTCAGCCAATCAGCTGTGATGTTTTGATGGGCCATTCCTTAATCACATGCCAATCTCTGGAGCTGAGGATGGGGCAGACCTCTCTATGTCAACAACATGATTTGCAAGTGGCAGATGTGTTTTAAAAAAAGAAAATGGGGAAGGGATGAATGCCAAGCAGACAAGAACAAGTGTTCAATCTATGCTTTAATCTTCTTGACTTTACTTGTCAGAAACTTTGCCAGAATTGAAGATTGGGAGATCATGCTTTCCTCCTACCCAGCCCTTTGCCTCAAAACCACATGCAGAGACTTCCTGCTTGGCCCACACCTCATTTACCCTGCTCTCCTGGCAAATACACATCTCTTTACAAACACTTCATTAGTTTTGATGTTTGCCTCAGAGCTCTAATGTGTTTGAAGGGTTTCTTTAAGGTTCGCTGGTATCTCCCCTGAGTGCTCTCTGTGGGCTTTTTCCACTTTCCCCCAGGCTCGTCACTCGGGACACTGCTGGCTACCTCAATATTTATTAATGCTGTTTGACATATTCTTCAATATTTGTTAACACTGTGTATGCGTTCAATCAGTGAGAGAGACCTATCGAGGTCATCAGAATCTTGCCGATGTATTGTGTCCTGTACTAGGGAGTCTTTATAATAAACAGAGGGACAGGCAGTGACTTTCTGATTGCCCAATTTATCATGGAACTAACAGCAAAGAAGTAATGAGTGATGCTGGATTTACTGAGGCAAGAGAGAAGGAATGGGTAGTTGAATATGTATAGGAGAGTCTCAATTTTTATCTAAGTGGCAGGATATCCAGTCTTGGAAACAGGCCTATTCAGGAACTTCTACCACCATTCTAGTTTGGATCTCAGGTAAAGCGAGTACTCAGGTTCCAGCCTGCTGCTCACCAGCTGTGCAGGGAATGCTCTCAAAAACCCTTATCTGAAACAGGCACTTCCCCATTAACTCATGACATCAGAACTGTACAATTCTGTCTCAAATATGCTATTAGAGATTGAAGGTGATGTAATGCTGAGTCAACAGTGAGGGCTTCAATTGTTGTGGGGCTCAGTTAACTTTATACTGTTCCCTGGCCTAAGGCTGCAGATCAAATCCTCACCAGTCATTTTTAATGTAGGGTGACTGTTCCATGAAGGGAAATGGGGGAAGACAGCATATTTGGCTCAGTACAGAAGGATTTGCCCTGTAGGAAAAGTCTTGGAAATGAATGGCTTATTAACCATGAGTCAAGAGTGTAATTTCAATTATAAAGCACATCTAACATCCAGAGCAGTAATGGTATGTAGATGGATGGTCAACTTTGTCCAAGCCATAGACAGTTGACTGGGGTTCCTCATTGCATCATAGCTACAGCAAGAAGATAGATTCCTAAGAGACTTTAACATCTGATCTTGTGGGGTTTTTTCTTCCTATCTTCCAGCAAGATTTTCCTTACGTACCATACCAAGTAAAATGCATCATCTCTATGCAAATACTTCTAGAAAAAATGATAATTCTATGATAATGGACTTTTAATGCTGTGACTATATTTTAATTTCTGACTTTTTATATCTAAATTCCATAATTAGTCAGGGAGAAGAAAGGTAAAACTTCTGCTGTAAAGCCCGAATATGACCTCTTTGGTAGAATTATGCTAATTCTCCCGGCCATCACAAGCCAAAGAAGTTGCTAAGTTCACATTTATTCTTTTAGAATTCCCTTCTGGGCTGTGAAAAGGCCTATATAGGCTAGGAGACTGAAACTTACAGGCAGGCTAGGAACATGGCACACAACAGAATGCTGGAATATAGTAGGTACTCAAAACTTGTGAAGAGAATAGACAAGATTCCCTGCCATCACAGAGTTTACATTCTGGGCATAGGGAGACAAAAATATATAATATAAATAAGTAAAAGATACAGTACGTTAGTGAAAAACTTATCTGGAGAAAAATCAAGCAGAGCAGGATGACAGGGAATAGAGATGAGGGTCAGATGCAATAAGACTGTCAGAAAAAGCTATTTGAACAAAGAGCTGAAGGAGGTGAAGAGGGCAAGTCATGCCTGCTTGGAGGGGGAGCAAGAGGAAATAGAACAGATCAAAGGTAGGGTCGTGCCAGATGTGTTCTAGAAAGAGGCAGGTGTGTCCAGAGAAGAGCAGAGTGCCTGAGGTAAACATTATTTTCACATTCCAGATCCCTTTGATAAAATATCAGGTATTCGATTGTCCACTTAGTGCTGTAACTGTATGTGGCATGTGTTTTATTTTTTCATCATTCCCCAGAGATGAAGACTTTCAAATGTGTGCTCTGGGAAGGTGAAATGCCTGTTTTGTATTTAATTATTCTGTCTTATTAATATCTTTAATCTACCATAGATTTGTCTCTGGTAGAGTGCCAATCTCCACATCACTTAATTGTTCTTCTGGGGTTTTATCTTATTCCTTTGTCTGGAATATATTGCTCTGCTGTCTCTTTTTGTCTAAATTTCTATTTGTATTTTTATGTATGTGGAAGGTTATTTATTTTTCTTGACTTTGTAGAAGTGGCCCTCTGTGGAGGATGTCCTATGTGTCCCAGCAGTACACTCCCCTCTCATCACCCAAGGGCCAGTGACCAACTGATCCCAGAGTAGGTGCTGAACTGTGCTTGCGGCGTCGGTTCCACAAACTTCCGGATTGTATTTTTCTTGCTTCTGGTGTCTGCTGCTTGGTGTTTGAGGGTGGTCTAGAGGTCTGGGCAGACTTCCTGGTGGGAGAGGCCAGTGCCTGCCCACTGGTGGGTGGGGCTAGATCTTGGCCCTCTGGTGGGCAGGGCCATGTCAAGGGGTGTGTCTAGAGGTGGCTGTGGGTTCAGGAAGTCTTTAGGCAGCCTGTCTGCGGAGGTGGGCCCATGTTCCCACCCTGTTGGTTGTTTGGCCTGAAGTGTCCCTGCACTGGAGCCTACAGGCTGTTGGGTGGGACCAAGTCTTTGTGCCAAAATGGCGGCCTCGAGGAGAGCTCACATCAGTGACTACTCCCCAGTACCTCTGCCACCAGTGTCCTTGCCCCACAGTGAGCCACAGGAGACCCCCTGCCTCTCCAGGAGACCCTCCAAGACCAGCAGGTAGGTCTGGCCCAGGCTTCTAAGAAGTCACTGCTTTGCTTTGGTCGCAGTGTGCACAAGACCTTTTGTGTGTCCTCCAAGAGTGGAGTCTCTGTTTCCCCCATCCTGTGGAGCTCCTTGCACTCAAGCCCCAGTGACTTTCAAAGCCAAATGCTCTGGGGACTCCTCCTCCTGATGCCAGACCTCCAGATTGGGTATCCTGACATGGGGCTCAGAATGCTCACTCCTGTGGGAGAACTTATGTGATATAATTGTTCTGCAATTCATGGGTCGCCCATCCGGGGGGTATGGGATTTGATTACATTGCGAGTGCACCCCTCCTACTGTCTCAGTGAGTTTCTACTATATGTCTTTGGATGTAGAATATCTTTTGTGGTAGGCTCCAGTTTTGTTTTGTTTTTTTTTATCAATATTTGTTCAGCAATTAGTTGTGATTTTGGTGCGCTTACGACAGGAGGTAAGTTCAAGGTCCTTTTACTCTGACCTTTTAAGCCTTTACCCACTATATACTTTTTCACAAAATTTGTTCATAGATTCCTGAGCATTTTATTCCGTTCTAAAGATTTCCAGGTCTGAAGAACCATTTGTGAAATTTGCATTTCCCTTAAAAAAATTCCTTAAGGCCATACTTTATGTGTGAAATCTGATATCACTGACATTGCCAGCATTTACTAGGGGCTTACTGTGTACCTTATGCTTTGCCAAATGCTTTACATATATTATCTTGCTTAATCAGTTTGATCTTCGATTCTTTTGATATAAGAACTACTATTATTATCTCAATTTTAGAGATAAGAAACTCAAAAAAGATTTGCCCATAATCAGTTAGGAAGTGCTAGACTCAAGTCCCGAACTCAAGTTTGTCTGTTTCCAAGCCCATGATTTATATCCTTGTGCTACATTTGCTCCTATGGGGCATGATGGGAGTAATAAAATGCTGGGCAATTTTGGGTGCCTTTTACAAAATAATTAACCTTTCAGGGAGAATGGATTTTCATCCTCAGATCCCCATTCTCAATATGTACCATCATTATAACCTCCACCCAATGAAAATAGACTCAGAGAATTGTCAGTGTAAAGGTTCCCAGTTCCATGGTTTCACCTTAAAATGTTTTCCTTGAATATTTTAAATCTTTATTTTTTAAAGACGCTATTGGATCTCTCCTCTGTTTCTATGCTCGAAAATGATTTATTTTCATTAAATTTAATCCTTGGATTTTTTTCAGGGCAGCCAAAATTTCAAAGACTCATAAAAGCATTATAATAAAAACATGCAATTTCCTTGGCATCCTGAAATCCTGGTCACTCCCTTTCTCCTTCCCAAACCCCTAGTTTTTGCTAACACGGAGGTTTCAGAAGAAATGTTAGAGGGAATTTTCATGTGTTCTTCAACTAGCATATGTTTATACAGTGTGCTTCCAAACTTTTCTCTATGACCTTGGGTTATACATTCTAAAATAAATAATAAAATATTCAAATGTCTCTCAGTTTAAAGAAAGAAATTCAGTTTTGAAAGGATATATTTATGTTGGCAGTCACTCTACCTGATGTGTAACCATGAGGAAAGTAGCAAGATAAAAAACTCAGTGTGACAATTGGACAGTGATATGCACCTATTAGATGCTTGCTGTATGCCACCTCTGGCATTATAATCCTTAGGATGATAAGAAAAAGAGGCAACAGGTATGAGCTCTACCCTTAGGAATGTTGTTAATATATATGTACATATAATTGCATACTTACTCTAGATAAGCCCTTGTAGACATTACCTTAATCATTGCTCCAAGTGAATAAACTAGGCACTAAATACAAAATATTTATGATCCTTTAGTGTCCAGTTACTGTAAACAGTATGCACTGTTTGAACAAGCTGAGTGGGGTTGTGGTAGTGCATGGATTTACAGTCTGGCTGAGAAACAAAGGAGAAGCAGAGGAACAAACTCACATAAAATGTCAGGAACTTAAAGTAGTCTATTATTAAGCAAAAAGTCGCATGATGTGGATTGTTTTATGAGGTTAAACAGATACAGAGATCTGTTAGAGGACACCCATTAGGGGATAGGCCGGTTTACAGGAAAAACAGAAGCATAAGGAAAACATTCATGTGGGGAAAGCAGCCAACCACATGGTACCTTTTCCAATTAGAGTTATAAAGTACATACTAATGTTAGGAGGATGGATTGGAACTATGTCAGTTATTGTGGAAAAACTGTAGAGTCCTGTCTGGAGATTGAAATGGACTTTTCTTATATGGGATCATAGATGGTAAGGATCATTGAGGTGTTAGCTGAAGCTCTCGGGCGTTAGCTTGCTACCAGCAGAGGAGCAAGGGTCATAAATAGGCAGAGAAACCCAAGTATGGCTTTGAATACCTGCTTCCAGAAACATCCTTTCGATTTCCTTTCATTTATTTATTTTTAATTTTAAAAATAAAGAAGACTTAGATCGTATTTTGTCACTAGTAACAAAATTAATATCGGCTGACAAAGTACAAAAGAATGGAAGGAACAAGAATTGATTGAAGGGCAGAGACTCTCCAGCAGAGGAGTTGGGGAAATTATTGAGAAGGGATATCCCTAATTTGCTCACATTTACAGAGAAGAAACTCATTTGACTTTAAGAACCCACTCAGTAAATATTTTGATTTATCTCCATTAATGAGACCCTGCAAAATTCTAGCCTAGCCAAGCAAACTTTGGATCCCTAGGTGAAAGGTAATACAGGAGAAGGTGAATATTTATTATTTAGCACCCGAGACCAGTATTGGTTCACTTTATTTATTTAAAGATATTAAAATTTGGTAGATATTGGGAAGAAATGCATTTTTCAATAACCAAGCATCATTTCTTTAACTTACACTAGCTGCAATATGATTTATTTTATTAGCCAATCCACAAACTGCTGCTTTCAAAATAGACAGCACCTCCCTTATCTGCATCCCCTCATCTCCTCTGTCCATTCATCAGTCATTCTCTTTTCTCTTTCTTCCCTTTTGTCTTATTTCTATGAGGCGGAGAGAGAGAGAGACAGGGAGACAGAGAGAGAGAGGGAGTAAGAACTGAGCAATGATTTATAGGTGAACTGCAAATTATTTTATTAAGGGAGTATCATGATGTTTGTGCTATGTATCCACTGAATGGCACAGTTTCCATTCTTTATTCCACACATAAACCAAAAGCTACAATGATTTGCTTGGCATCCCATATTAAATGAAGGTAAAGTTTGCTGAGAAGCTCTGGTTTCTGATGGTCATATCTTACTCTAATAAAGGTTGATGTAAGGAGTGGAAGGGAGGTAAATTTGGGTTTATAATTAGAATGATCCTTTATCATTCCAGACGGATTCTGTGCTCTGAGTAGGCAGTAATGAAATAAGAGCCTCAGGACTTATAAAAGCATAAATAAGCTTCCTAGTAACAACTTTATTGTAACTTTGCTGGGATTAACCCCAGAATGCCCATGTAAGTTTCTTGTCCCAGAACTTTTACGGAAATTACTCAAGTGGGGAGGAGATTGGAAGAACAATACTAGTGTCCCTTTCAAGGGGCAACTCTTCCCTCAAGTATCCTCACAAATGTAGAACAGGTTTGAAGGGAGCTACTGACCTATTAAAACGTATGCAGACTTGATCTCCAGAAAGACTTCAGACTGGGATGATTTGGACCAAGAGTCCAATGAAGAGAAGACATGGGAGAGATGACTTCATCACATGAAGGACTATTATGTAGGATAAAAGGGTGGTCAGTAGAGTCTAAAGGGCAAATGTTTAAGAAAGGGCAAATTTAGCTACATTAAATAAAAGCATCAGTTGGAATTCTTTGAATTATTCTCTGTTCTCTCCCCAGTTGCACAAATGAGATTTTCTGCCATTTTGAGAGAGCCATCTTATGACTCTGAATGTATCTATATTCATGATAGGGGAAGGACTTAAAAGATGTTCAAAGGAATAGTAGTCATTTTAAAATTATTTTCCTGTCCACCTTTACTCCCTCCCTCTTCTCCAATTCAACTCCCTCTCAGCTGTGATGTCAGAGTGATGGCATCCGACTGACTTTCCACGAAAGTAATGTCAAATAGGTTACCTCTCTTTTTTTTTTTTTAAACATCTTTATTGGAGTATAATTGCTTTACAATGGTGTGTTAGTTTCTGCTATATAAATAAGTGACTCAGTTATACATATACATATGTTCCCATAGCTCTTCCCTCTTGCATCTCCCTCCCTCCCACCCTCCCTATCCCACCCCTCTAGGTGGTCACAGAGCACTGAGCTGATCTCCCTGTGCTATGCGGCTGCTTCCCACTAGCTATCTATTTTACATTTGGTAGTGTATATATGTCTATGCCACTCTCTCACCCTGTCACATCTTACCCCTCCCCCTCCCCATATCCTCAAGTCCATTCTCTAGTAGGTCTGTGTCTTTATTCCCGTCTTGCCACTAGGTACTTCATGACCTTTATTTACCCTTAGATTCCATATATATGTGTTAGCATACTGTATTTGTTTTTCTCTTTCTGACTTACTTCACTCTGTGTGACAGACTCTAACTCCATCCACCTCACTACAAATACCTCCATTTCATTTCTTTTTATGGCTGAGTAATATTCCATTGTATATATGTGCCACATCTTCTTTATCCATTCATCCGATGATGG
This sequence comes from Balaenoptera acutorostrata, assembly GCF_949987535.1. Taxonomy (NCBI): domain Eukaryota; kingdom Metazoa; phylum Chordata; class Mammalia; order Artiodactyla; family Balaenopteridae; genus Balaenoptera; species Balaenoptera acutorostrata. The sequence continues at coordinate 21,903,324 of NC_080079.1, read as the reverse complement.
ACACTTAGGTTGCTTCCATGTCCTGGCTATTGTAAATAGGGCTGCAATGAACATTTTGGTACATGACTCTTTTTGAATTATGGTTTTCTCAGGGTATATGCCCAGTAGTGGGATTGCTGGGTCGTATGGTAGTTCTATTTGTAGTTTTTTAAGGAACCTCCATACTGTTCTCCATAGTGGCTGTATCAATTTACATTCCCACCAACAGTGCAAGAGGGTTCCCTTTTCTCCACACTCTCTCCAGCATTTATTGTTTCTAGATTTTTTGATGATGGCCATTCTGACCACTGTGAGATGATATCTCATTGTAGTTTTGATTTGCATTTCTCTAATGATTAATGATGTTGAGCATTCTTTCATGTGTCTGTTGGCAATCTGTATATCTTCTTTGGAGAAATGTCTATTTAGGTTTTCTGCCCATTTTTGGATTGGGTTGTGTTTTTTTTGTTATTGAGCTGCATGAGCTGCTTGTAAATCTTGGAGATTAATCCTTTGTCAGTTGCTTCATTTGCAAATATTTTCTCCCATTCTGAGGGTTGTCTTTTGGTCTTGTTTATGGTTTCCTTTGCTGTGCAAAAGCTTTTAAGTTTCATTAGGTCCCATTTGTTTATTTGTGTTTTTATTTCCATTTCTCTAGGGGCTGGGTCAAAAAGGATCTTGCTGTGATGTATGTCATAGAGTGTTCCGCCTATGTTTTCCTCTAAGAGTTTGATAGTGTCTGGCCTTACACTTAGGTCTTTAATCCATTTTGAGCTTATTTTTGTGTATGCTGTCAGGGAGTGTTCTAATTTCATACTTTTACATGTACCTGTCCAATTTTCCCAGCACTACTTATTGAAGAGGCTGTCTTTTCTCCACTGTATATGCTTGCCTCCTTCATCAAAGATAAGGTGACCATATGTGTGTGGGTTTATCTCTGGGCTTTCTATCCTGTTCCATTGATCTATATTTCTGGTTTTGTGCCAGTACCAAACTGTCTTGATTACTGTAGCTTTGTAATATAGTCTGAAGTCAGGGAGCCTGATTCCTCCAGCTCCATTTTTCTTTCTCAAGATTGCTTTGGCTATTCGGGGTCTTTTGTGTTTCCATACAAATTGTGAAATTTTTTGTTCTAGTTCTGTGAAAAATGCCAGTGGTAGTTTGATAGGGATTACATTGAATCTGTAGATTGCTTTGGGTAGTAGAGTCATTTTCACAATGTTGATTCTTCCAATCCAAGAACATGGTATATCTCTCCATCTATGTGTATCATCTTTAATTTCTTTCATCAGTGTCTTATAATTTTCTGCATACAGGTCTTTTGTCTCCTTAGGTAGGTTTATTCCTAGATATTTCATTCTTTTTGTTGCAATGGTAAACGGGAGTGTTTTCTTAATTTCACTTTCAGATTTTTCGTCATTAGTGTATAGAAATGCAAGAGATATCTGTGCATTAATTTTGTATCCTGCTACTTTACCAAATTCATTGATTAGCTCTAGGAGTTTTCTGGTAGCATCTTTAGGATTCTCTATGTATAGTATCATGTCATCTGCAAACAGTGACAGCTTTACTTCTGCTTTTCTGATTTGGATTCCTTTTATTTCTTTTTCTTCTCTGATTGCTGTGGCTAACACTTCCAAACCTATGTTGAATAATAGTGGTGAAAGTGGGCAACCTTGTCTTGTTCCTAATCTTAGTGGAAATGGTTTCAGTTTTTCACCATTGAGGACAATGTTGGCTGTGGGTTTGTCATATATAGCCTTTATTATGTTGAGGAAAGTTCCCTCTATGCCTACTTTCTGCAGAGCTTTTATCATAAATGGGTGTTGAATTTTGTCGAAAGCTTTCTCTGCATCTATTGAGATGATCATATGGTTTTTCTCCTTCAATTTGTTAATATGATGTATCACGTTGATTGATTTGCATATATTGAAGAATCCTTGCATTCCTGGGATAAACCCCACTTGATCATGGTGTATGATCCTTTTAATGTGCTGTTGGATTCTGTTTGCTAGTATTTTGTGGAGGATTTTTGCATCTATGTTCATCAGTGATACTGGGTTCTAGTTTTCTTTCTTTGTGACATCTTTTTCTGGTTTTGGTATCAGGGTGATGGTGGCCTCGTAGAATGAGTTTGGGAGTGTTCCTCCCTCTGCAATATTTTGGAAGAGTTTGAGAAGGATAGGTGTTAGCTCTTCTCTAAATGTTTGAGAGAATTCGCCTGTGAAGCCATCTGGTCCTGGGCTTTTGTTTGTTGGAAGATTTTTAATCAAAGTTTCAATTTCAGTGCTTGTGATTGGTCTGTTCATATTTTCTATTTCTTCCTGGTTCAGTCTCAGCAGTTTGTGCATTTCTAAGAATCTGTCCATTTCTTCCAGGTTGTCCATTTTATTGGCATAGAGTTGCTTGTAGTAATCTCTCATGATCTTTTGTATTTCTGCAGTGTCAGTGGTTACTTCTCCTTTTTCATTCCTAATTCTATTGATCTGAGTCTTCTCCCTTTTTCTCTTGATGAGTCTGGCTAATGGTTTATCAATTTTGTTTATCTTCTCAAAGAACCAGCTTTTAGTGTTATTGATCTTCGCTATTGTCTCCTTCATTTCTTTTTCATTTATTTCTGATCTGATCTTTATGATTTCTTTCCTTCTGCTAGCTTTGGGGTTTTTTTGTTCTTCTTTCTCTAATTGCTTTAGGTGCAAGGTTAGGTTGTTTATTCGAGATGTTTCCTGTTTCTTGAGGTAGGCTTGTATTGCTATAAACTTCCCTCTTAGCACTGCTTTTGCTGCATCCCATAGGTTTTGGGTCGTCGTGTCTCCATTGTCATTTGTTTCTAGGTATTTTTTGATTTCCCCTTTGATTTCTTCAGTGATCACTTCGTTATTAAGTAGTGTATTGTGTAGCCTCCATGTGTTTGTATTTTTTACAGATCTTTTCCTGTAATTGATATCTAGTCTCATAGCGTTGTGGTCGGAAAAGATACTTGATACGATTTCAGTTTTCTTAAATTTACCAAGGCTTGATTTGTGATCAAGATATGATCTATCCTGGAGAATGTTCCATGAGCACTTGAGAAAAATGTGTATTCTGTTGTTTTGGGGTGGAATGTCCTATAAATATCAATTAAGTACATCTTGTTTAAAGTATCATTTAAAGCTTGTGTTTCCTTATTTATTTTCGTTTTGGATGATCTGTCCATTGGTGAAAGTGGGGTGTTAAAGTCCCCTACTATGATTGTGTTGCTGTCGATTTCCCCTTTTATGACTGTTAGTATTTGCCTTATGTATTGAGGTGCTCCTATGTTGGGTGCATAAATATTTAGAATTGTTATACCTTTTTCTTGGATCGATCCCTTGATCATTATATAGTGTCCTTCTTTGTCTCTTGTAATAGTCTTTACTTTAAAGTCTATTTTGTCTGATATGAAAATTGCTACTCCAGCTTTCTTTTGGTTTCCATTTGCATGGAATATCTTTTTCCATCCCCTCACTTTCAGTCTGTATGTGTCTCTAGGTCTGAAGTGGGTCTCTTGTAGACAGCATATATATGGGTCTTGTTTTTGTATCCATTCAGCCAGTCTGTGTCTTTTGGTTGGAGCATTTAATCCATTTACATTTAAGGTAGTTATCGATATGTATGTTCCTATTCCCATTTTCTTAAATGTTTTGGGTTTGTTATTGTAGGTGTTTTCCTTCTCTTGTGTTTCTTGCCTAGAGAAGTTCTTTTAGCATTTGTTGTAAAGCTGGTTTGGTGGTGCTGAACTCTCTCAGCTTTTACTTGTCTGTAAAGGTGTTAATTTCTCCATCAATTCTGAATGAGATCCTTGCTGGATAGAGTAATCTTGGTTGTAGGTTTTTCTCCTTCATCACTTTAAGTATATCCTGCCACTCCCTTCTGGCTTGCAGAGTTTCTGCTGAAAGGTCAGATGTTAACCTTATGGGGATTCCCTTGTATGTTATTTGTTGTTTTTCCCTTGCTGCTTTTAATATGTTTTCTTTATATTTAATTTTTGATAGTTTGATTAATATGTGTCTTGGCGTGTTTCTCCTTGGATTTATCCTGTATGGGACTCTCTGTGCTTCCAGGACTTGATTAACTATTTCCTTTCCCATATTAGGGAAGTTTTCAACTATAATCTCTTCAAATATTTTCTCAGTCCCTTTCTTTTTCTCTTCTTCTTCTGGGACCCCTATAATTCGAATGTTGGTGCGTTTAATGTTGTCCCAGAGGTCTCTGAGACTGTCCTCAGTTCTTTTCATTCTTTTTTCTTTATTCTGCTCTGCAGTAGTTATTTCCACCATTTTATCTTCCAGGTCACTTATCCGTTCTTCTGCCTCAGTTATTCTGCTATTGATCCCGTCTAGAGTATTTTTAATTTCATTTATTGTGTTTTTCATCGTTGCTTGGTTCCTCTTTAGTTCTTCTACATCCTTGTTAAATGTTTCTTGCATTTTGTCTATTCTATTTCCAAAATTTTGGATCATCCTTACTATCATTATTCTGAATTCTTTTTCAGGTAGACTACCTATTTCCTCTTCATTTGTTAGGTCTGGTGTGTTTTGACCCTGCTCCTTCATCTGCTGTGTGTTTTTCTGTCTTCTCATTTTGCTTATCTTACTGTGTTTGAGGTCTCCTTTTCACAGGCTGCAGGTTCGTAGTTCCCGTTGTTTTTGGTATCTGTCCCCAGTGGTAAGGTTGGTTCAGTGGGTTGTGTAGGCTTCCTGGTGGAGGAGACTAGTGCCTGTGTTCTGGTGGATGAGGTTGGATCTTGTCTTTCTGGTGGGCACGTCCTCGTCTGGTGGTGTGTTTTGGGGTGTCTGTGGCCTTATGATTTTAGGCAGCCTCTCTGCTAATGGATGGGTCTGTGTTCCTGTCTTGCTAGTTGTTTGGCATAGGGTGTCCAGCACTGTAGCTTGCTGGTCGTTGAGTGAAGCTGGGTCTTGATGTAGAGATGGAGATCTCGAGAGATTTTCGCCGTTTGGTATTACGTGGAGCTGGGAGGTCTCTTGTGGACCAGTGTCCTGAAGTTGGCTCTCCCACCTCAGAGGCACAGCCCTGATGCCTGGCTGGAGCACCAAGAGCCTTTCATCAACATGGCTCAGAGTAAAAGGGATAAAAAATAGAAAGAAAGAAAGAGGATAAAATAAAATAAAGCTATTATAAAGCAAAGCTATACAGACAAAATCTCACCCAGAAGCATACACATATACACTCACAGAAAAAGGAAAAGGGGAAAAATTAATATATCCTGCTCCCAAAGTCCACCTCCTGAATTTGGGATGATTCGTTGTCTATTCAGGTATTCAACAGATGCAGGCACATCAAGTTGTTTGTGGAGTTTTAATCTGCTGCTTCTGAGGCTACTGAGAGAGATTTCCCTTTCTCTTCTTTGTTCTCACAGCTCCCGGGGTTCAGCTTTGGATTTGGACCTGCCTCTGCGTGTAGGTCGCCTGAGGGCGTCTTTTCTTCGCTCGGACAGGACGGGGTTAAATGAGCAACTGCTTTAGTGGCTCTGGCTCACTCGGGCGGTGGGGAGGGAGGGGTACGGATGCAGGGCGAGCCTGCAGCGGCAGAGGCCGGCATGACGTTGCACCTGCCCGAGGCGTGCCATGTGTTCTCCCGGGGAAGTTATCCCCGGATCACGGGACCCTGGCAGTGGCGGGCTGCACCGGCTCCCGGGAGGGGCGGTGTGGAGAGTGTCCTGTGCTCGCACACAGGCTTCTTGGTGGCGGCAGCAGCAGCCTTAGCGTCTCCTGCCCGTCTCTGGGGTCCGCGCTGATAGCCGCGGCTCGCGCCCACCTCTGGAGTTCATTTAGGCGGCGCTCTGAATCCCCTCTCCTTGCGTGCCGCGAAACAAAGAGGCAAGAAAAAGTCTCTTGCCTCTTCAGCAGCTGTAGACTTTTCCCCCGGACTCCCTCCTGGCTAGCTTTGGTGCGCTAACCCCTTCAGGCTGTGTTCATGCCGCCAACCCCAGTCCTCTCCCTGCGATCCGACCGAAGCCCGAGCCTCAGCTCCCAGCCCCGCCCGTCCCGGCGGGTGAGCAGACAAGCCTCTCTTGGGCTGGTGAGTGCTGCTCGGCGCCGATCCTCTGTGCGGGAGTCTCTCCGCTTTGCCTTCCGGACCCCTGTGGCTGCGCTCTCCTCCGTGGCTCCGAAGCTCCCCCCCTCCGCCACCCGCAGTCTCCGCCCGCGAAGGGGCTTCCTAGTGTGTGGAAACCTTTCCTACTTCACGGCTCCCTCCCACTGGTGCAGGTCCCGTCCCTATTCTTTTGTCTCTGTTATTTCTTTTTTCTTTTGCCCTACCCAGGTACGTGGGGAGTTTCTTGCCTTTTGGGAGGTCTGACGTCTTCTGCCAGTGTTCAGTGGGTGTTCTGTAGGAGCAGTTCCACGTGTAGATGTATTTCTAATGTATGGTTTCTGCAGGTCAGGAATCTGGGCACGGCTTATCTGGGTCCTCCAGTTCAGGGTCTCTCATGAGGTTGCAAACAAGTGTCCCCAAAGTTGCAGTTCTCTCAAGGCCCTACTGGGGCAGGGTGCCCTTCCCAGCTCACCCACATGCTTGATGATGGGATTTGATTCCTTACTGGATGTTGGACTGAGGACTTCAGTTTGTCCCTGGTTGTTGGCTGGAGGGCCATGCTTAGTTCCTTGATTTATAAACCATAAAATTTTCAAGGTTCATCCACGTTGTGGCATGTATTATCCGTACTTTGCTCTTATTTTGTGGCTGAATGGTATTCCAATTGTATGGCCATATCACATTTTATCCATTCATCAGTTGGCTATCTGGATTGTTTCCTTTTGACCATTGTGAATAGTGCTGCTATGAACTTTTATGTACAAGTTTTGTTTGAATATCTATTTTCAATTCTTTTGGATGTATACCTGCTAGTGTTGGAGGGTCTCCTGCAGAGGCAGGGGTTGGCTGTGGCTCACCACGGGGACCTAGGTTACCTCTCTTGTGCTCTAATTCAATTATCATATGTATTGCAAGGGATTCTAAGATCTGGCCTGGGCTCAGAAAGTGTGCTAGGATTAAATAGTGATGACTGCTATGGACATGAGGTAGAAGAGAGACGTTGGCCCTAGCCGTCTTTTAGGAAATCCATTCAGACACCTTTGCAAATCCTCAATCTTTGTAACAGTCCTTAACATTTACCTAATCATTGCTATGTGTCAGACACTGTTCTAAGTTCTTTATATGTATTCTCTTTTTTTTCATCTTGAGAACAACATTGTGAACTAGGTGCTTTTATAAATGAGGAAACAGGCTTAGGGAAGTGAAATAATTTCTCGTGGTTACAAAGCTTATTTAACTACTCTGCTGTTAGGTAATAGCACTAATTGAGATAACGATGCAGGATAGTTGGGTAGGGACAGTCAGCAACTCATAAATTGATCTTTCCTCCCAGCCTCTGTACCAACTCATTCAAATTCTGGCTAGGCAGTTTACATGCACTGTCTCATTCCATCTCCACAATGATCCTGTTGGGTAACTGAATATTCCTAAACAGTGACTGGCATCGTCAATGGCAAACAGTTAAAACGGAATTTATGCACACACTAAGAAACAACTGTAGCCCCAATTGTCTTTCATGACTACATTTAAATTACATTTTGGAGAACAGAACAAGTGGGCAACACATTGGAGGTCCATGTTTATTCTCTATAATGGAATCTTTCAATAAGATTGCGTTGAAGTATCCACATACTTCAGATAGGGAAGATAGGGAAGTAGTGGAATGCTATAGTTATGTCTTTGTTATAATATCAAACACAGATTTGATGCAAGTAAATATTTTAAAATCTCACTGGCTTTTATAATTCATCATGTATCTCATTTCTCTTTTGCTAGCTTTGTATGGTTTATGTTAAGAGCCAAAACCAGTAATGAAAATTAAAACATTAGCAGAGAGGAGGAGGAAGCTCTTCTGTCAGCTATGTTTCCACTCCCTCATATATTGTCTCTTTTAAAACTAGTTTAGGGCTTCCCTGGTGGCGCAGTGGTTGAGGGTCTGCCTGCCAATGCAGGGGACACGGGTTCGAGCCCTGGTCTGGGAGGATCCCACATGCTGCGGAGCGGCTGAGCCCGTGAGCCACAATTGCTGAGCCTGTGCGTCTGGAGCCTGTGCTCCGCAGCAGGAGAGGCCGCGATGGTGAGAGGCCCGCGCACCGCGATGAAGAGTGGCTCCCGCTTGCCACAGCTGGAGAAAGCCCTCGCGCAGAGACGAAGACCCAACACAGCCAAAAATAAATAAATAAATGAATAAAAACTAGTAAATTGGCCACATAAGATTTGAAAGAAAAAGCAACACAAGATTAAAAAAAAAAAAAAAACTAGTCTAGGTTGATTTATTTTCGTTAGAACTTTAAAGTACCATTTCTGTTTTTGATGAATGAGGTCAAGAATCACGCTATGCTCATCCTCAGTCCTTTTCCTAGAAAACTCCATACATGTGGTCCGTAACTCATACAAGTAGGCAATGGACCACATCAATAATCCTTCAAATTCAGACATTATTATTCTTAACAGGGTAAAAGCTGACTGTTCCCACTGTTTTTCACAGATATACTCTTTGGAAAGGCAGGAACTACTCTTATTAGTTCCCGTAATTATTCTGCTGTTTCATCTAAGAGACAGTGAGCATTCTGGGAAGAAGTCTCTATTGGCAGAAATCTAGTCATTTCTGTACCACATTTCTAGAAAGAAAATGTCATATAACGAAAAAGTGGCAGAAAAGAGCATAAGGCTGTTGTACCAAATGGAAAGCACCAAAAATATCTAGTTATAACGGCAACTGTAAATGATAAAAAGGACAAGGGAAGCAAGCACCATGCTGTAGTGAAGGAAGCAAAGACTCTGGGCTTCCACAGACTCAGGTGCAAATCCTGTGGCCACTTCTAGCCAGCTAAGTGACTCTGGGTGTATTTCACAGTATTGCTGAAACTGTTTATTCATCTGTGAAACTGAGACCTGACAACCTAGGGTTAGAGTGTTCATTAAATGATTAAAAGTGCACAAAGCATCTAGCTTATAAAAAAACTGTCAAAAGAGAAATGAGATACATAATGAATCATACAAACAAGTGAGATATATACAATGTAATCTTTACTAGGTCAGTAAAGACTAATTCTTTCCTGGCACTGCCCATCCCTCAAAAAGAAATACGGGATTTATTTTTTTCTCTTATCATTTCAGGAAAATCTCTTTGCTTTTTAAAACAAAGACAAAAACCAAAAATGAAACTTCCCTGTACAGGAGGGGTGTCCGATTCTTTGGTGAAGGATGTTGATGTCCATCTTAGGGTATAGTAGAAGTGTTGTCAAATTTCTTATTTTTCCAAGGTGACAGACAATCAACTTATTTTGTCCCCTCTAATGTTTGCCTCTCATCTTTCCTTGATAACAGAAAATAAATGTCAGTTTAGAAAACATTTCCCTACCCATACACCTGTCTTCTTTTTGCCCAAATGGTTCAGGTGGATTAGATTCCAGTTATGGTTCTAGGGTTAGGCATATTCCCAAGCTTGAACAATGACAAATTTCAAGAATATCTTATTTGAAACAACAAGAAATAAATTATATTTCTTCAGAGATGATTAGGCAGAGGCCGCCATATGATAGAATTTTATTCAAGAAGGAGTATGACACAGAAATAGGTATAACACACACACACACACACACACACACACACAGGGGATGCTATAGAGACAAAAAGAGGAGCATCTAAACCAACCCAGATTCAGGGAACCACAGAAACTTTCCAGGAGTGAAGGTCTGAGTTAGCTAGAAAAATAATGCAGATAGAGCACACCATAAAAAGGAAAGAGCATGTGCAAATATATTGTGAACTCATAGAAGAAATTCAAGGTTTTGGAGGTAGAACAAAATTAAAAATGGCTGGAGCCACAGATATAGAGCAAGGGCCTCATGATTTGTGAGGTTGCAGGGCTTCACATAATTTGCTTGAATTTATTTTTAAATTCACATCTCTTATCTGCAGAAGAGAGTTGTGATGGCAACTGCAAATAAGTAATGCAGATAATAGGAGCTCTAACTTCTAAGGAAGGAGAGCTAGAATCTTTGAATAATATGCCAATTTAAGGAACTAGAATGGAATAGAACTATAAAGAGTGATGGTGTTGAATAGAATCTACTACCAGGCAGATAGATCCACATTCTTAGTAAGTAAAGAAAGACATGCATTCTTACTTATATAAATTTTCCTTAGAATGCCCTCTTGTATGTATGTAAAATGCCCTCCACCACTTCTATTCTATATCTTTTCCCTTGTTAAAACCCTTTGAGGTGACCTCCTATACAGAGATATGGGTAGGTAATTCTTCCTATCCATGCCTGACCCACGATTATGATTTGTGTGTTTCACAAATGTGGTTTTGTTTTGTTTTGTTTTTATACACAAAAATGTCTGTACATGAAGAAGTTTCCTTAAAGGAGAGAAACTCTGTGTTTGAGAGGAGGAACTCTTCAGGGCCAGCCTTACCTGGGACTCCTGGAATGCATGATTTCAGTTGATATATGTCCTGGCCACAAAGCATTTCTTCCTCTGTCATATTTTTTTCAACAAATTTCTATTAATTTTTTATTTTATTCTAGGTTTCCTACTTGGAACAAATACAGTTTCAAACAAAGACAACATCTGCATAATTTCTGCTTTGATAGTTCCTCTCTTAACTGAGATATATCCTTTAAAAATCTTGTGTTACAATTATTATAAACAATGCTGTAGTAAAATGAACAGGGATTTTGGAGACAAACAGTCCTGAGTTCAAATCAGAGCTCTAACTTTGATACATCTGTGAACTTTAAGTATTCATTGAACCTCTTCAAATATTAGTTCCCTTACTTTAAAAATGGGGGTAATAATACTTTATGGTAGATATTAAACAAAATAATGCACATAAACTGCCATGCCCCTTACACAGGAGTGAGCTACCGATATTGGCTTTACCTTCCTCCTGCTAACCTGAATAGAATATTCCTTAAGGGCAACAGCCTTTTGTGGTTTGATCTAAATATCTTTCAAAACTCCTGGCTGAGTGCTAAGCAAATAGTAAGGATTCAAAAAAAGTGAAAGGATGAATAGCAAGGAATATACCCCTGTGAAAAGTAACTGAGTTATTGAAATTTTCAAATATATCGAAAAGTTGAAAGCAGGTGGGGGATTATGAGATAGCAGCGTGTGTGTGTGTGTGTGTGTGTGTGAGACAGAGAGAAAAAGAGAGAGAGAGAAAGAGGGAGAGAAAGGAAGGGGGGAGAGAGGGAGGGAGGGAGGGAGAGATGGATGATGCAACTTAGATGTCAAACTAAACCAACTTTCACTATTTTACTAAAGTACAATTCTGTCATAATTTGAAATGAGATTCTGTACTGCCTTCTTCTGTTGTTTGGTGAAGGGAAAATGGTCATATTTCTTATAGACCCAAATCCAGCATCTGGTTACAACCTTAGAAACCGGATGTGATAATGACACTTCTTTCAGGAGCCCATGCTCTTCTCAGCTGGATCACACAGCCGTGATGGAGGGTATTTGTTATGACATGAAAACAGAGAGTCTTTCTTTGATCTTCAAATTAGGGACATATCTCAGATAATTGGGATATTCTGCCTGAGGTGCTCTAATCACTTAACATATAATCTCCCTGGAATGTATCTTTCTCCCAGGTGCCCTGATGCTGCAGTTAAATGCTTCCTGTGGTCATGGAAATTATATGTCGCAGTAAGCAATTACAGGTTATAAAAATGAAAAGGGAATAGGGAAGTAGTCTTAGAGCAACTACTGAGCAGACAGAGTCAGGGGCGGACCTAAGCTAATTGGCTTCCTGATAGAGATCTTCTCCAGGGTCTCCAGGCTATAACGAGTGTATGCCAAGATTAGAGGCTTCTCAAAGTCTCGGATACAGTATGGAATATCTCAAGAGAATACACTCTGTAATTGCCCCAAGGTTTCTGGGCTCAAACAGGATGTCATTCAAGAAGGTTCTATGCAGTTTAGCTTTAATTATTTTACTTGCTCAATTTCTCCCATAACTAGGAAGAAGTGGCCTTATTTGCATTTTATGGATAATAGGAAGCTAAGGCTCAGAAATCTTTGCTCTGTCAAGCAACTCTTGGATTGAAACTAAAATGCCCCAGTGCCTAAACCTGAGAGTCTAACTGTGATATCTCACAGCCAAGTCATTAATAAACACTGATTGTCTTAATTACTCATGGAACTTACACTGTATTCAATTCTGTCATTGTTCTAGTTCAATGTGTTTAGTTTTCTTTTTTAATTTGACAACGGATCAAACACAAATAAAGCAGAAGTTTTACCTTGAAGACCTTCTTACCGTCCTAATAATAATATACATTCAGAAAGATATCTAACAATATATTCTGAGTCGAATGAGTTGTAGAAAGTAGGTGTATAGAGATAAGCATAGGCTGTGTTTCTAACGGACATGCTCTCAAAAGACATGACATTTCAGTGGAATCTTTTAAACAAGTGATTTAGATGGATAGGGAAATGGGATAAGAATTTGTAAACCTGGAAAATATCTCTACTGATGCAGAATCTTGAAGGATGGACCGGGAGGGATCGATTTATCTACTTCAGAGTCTTCATCTTGGGATGTAGAGGGAAATAAGAGTGGCCAGCATGGTTATGCCAGATGAGGAAGACTTTGATTTTGGATGGATGTTGTTGAATTTTCATCCCAGAGATAAAGGGGAGTGATTGTCAGTAGGCAGGACAACTTTATAAGATAATTTTAACTTAAGTGTGCTGATCGTGAATTAAAATGAAGGAACCAGTTCAAAATGGAAAAGCCTTCTCCTCTAAGAAGTGGTGAGTTTCTATAAGTAGAGATATGTAAATGATGATCAAAGTAACACTTGTTGGGGATATTCCAAAATGGATTTTAGCATTAGACATAGTGAGTGAGGAATAGGTAATGAGAAACTAGAGGTTAAAGCTTCTTAGCTTTTTGCAGTCCATCCAAATGTCCCCATTTCAAGTCTGAGTGCCCATTGGAATAATGTAGTAAGTAGGTTCTTCTTAAAGCCTATTCTAACCCAGAGAGTCCCTTTAAAATATTCCATCTGGTCTAGTTATTGTGATATTTATCTTTATATTAATTATATTATCTTACCTTTATCCCATCTTTCTGCAGTATGTTGGAATTTACAGATGAGAAAAGTGAGGCTTTGAAAGATTATGTAGCTGGTGTGTGATGTAGCAGAAATTTTATTTTAGACGATTTTGACTTCAAAGCCTCTCGGTCACTACACATACTGCATACAGTATCTTTTTTTGCCTAGAAGACACAGGGTGCTCTTGGAGAATGGGTAAAACGTGCACCCCCAGGAAAATAACAATATCTTTGACAGGTTTGTGAGCAGAACACTCAAAGGGAACATTTGAGATTGCCAGGTTCCCGACTTGGCCCTGTGATCTCAGCTGAATTCTGTGAGTTTATGAGTAAAATTAATTCAAAGGTCAGGGACAAAGGGACAAGGGTGAGGAGGCAAAAGAAAATCTGAGAAAAATTTATTTTCAAAATGTAATGATGTTTATCCAATTAATGTCCTGGGCTGCCTGCCCATGTGTAATGCAACCCTGTCTTCAATGCAATACAGAACTTTCTCAAAATGAGCTTGTTGGACAGAAATGTGATGAACATGTAAAGCAACCCAATAATATAAACACAGTCAGGATGACCAAATCCAGAGGAGGGAGCAATGCCCTCAGTGGTGTAAATTTCAATTTCCCATGTCTCCACATCAAAGTAAGGCAGAGTGGCGCTTTATAATTAACAGGCAGCTCTGTTTACTTCTTTATTCCTTCCCCTAGGATAGGAAAGGGAAATAAGAAAATAACGTTTTCTCTTTTTTTTCATTCCAAGCCGAGTGAATTTTTCTAAATTAAAATGGGATCTGGATAAGTAAAGGTCAGTCCAGCTTTGACACTTTCTTCATTAACAGTAAATCGACATCTAGCTGTCTTTGCTCCTGGCTCTTTTACTAAATGAAGATGCTTGCAGATGCCATCAGTATGGGCTAGTGAAGCATAGAATATATATCCAGAATTATCAACAGCAGAGGCAAGTGGCAATTATTATTTACTTCAGCACATATTTATTTGATATGCATAACAACGCTGTAAATATACTCATGAGACTTAATACCATACTATTAACTTTAGAGATAATGACTTTCTGCAGAAAACAATGAGGCACTTGTATTGTACAATTCTGCTTACTCAGAGGCTTTGGTTCTCCCAGATACAAAAGTGTTAAAAGTCACACAGCCCCTATGACATGCTATAGTACTTTCCTCCTTAACTAGGTATTTGTCTGTGTTGATACCCTTTATATGACCCAAAATGTATAGACTCTCTAGAGAGATTGGAGAGATTTCTGTTAATAACTATACTCTGAAGTGAAAGGGAAGGAAGGAAATAGGAGAATAGTTTAGGGGACAATTAAAATGGAGTAGGAAAAATCTAACAGTGAAGCATGCTTCAGAAGCTGTATTTGGGCCAGGCATATGTTAGGAAAATAGAAGAAACTGATTAAATAGATAATCATTAGTAGAATCTGGCAACTAATTGGTTGAGGAAGAGGTTAATTCTGAAACTTACATGAATGTAGTATTTAGGATGTGGAACGCAAGTAAACATAGCTGAATCTGTAAATTCATTTATGTAGTACTGAAACCAGCACAATTAAACATTAAGTGTGATTTGCAGTGAGTATATCTGTGAAAAATTTTTTACAGATTAAAACATTTTATTTTTGTTATTTAATAACTTTTTATTATACAACAGTTTTGGATTTAGGAAAAAATTGTGAAGAAAGTACATATTCTCTGCACCCAGTTTTCTCTGAATATTAACACCTTGCTTTACTATAGTGTGTTTGTTACAATTAATGAATAATATTTATACATTACTATTAACTAAAGTTTAAACTTTATTCATATGTCCTTACTATTTACCTTATATCCTTTCGTCTGTTCCAGAATCCCATTCTGGATACATTATATTCAGTAGTCATATCTCCTTAGGATCTCCTTGGCTTTGACAGTTTCTCAGCCATTCCTTGTTTTTTGGTGGCCTTGACAGTTTTGAGGGGTACTAGCCAGGAGTTTTGAAGAATGTCTCTCAATTGGGATTTGTCTGTTGTTTTTCTCAGTTTTAAGTTGGATTTGTGTGTTTGGGGGAGGAAGACCATAGACATAATGTACCATTTTCATGACATCATGTCAAGAGTAAATACTATTAACATGACTTGTCACAGTTGTTATGAACCTTGATCATCTGACTGAGGTGGTGTTTATTAGTTTTCCTCTCCTGTGAAGTTAACCTCCCCACCAAAGGAAGTCACTTAAGGACTAGGGAGTTATAAACAACCTCACGGAAGACAGAGTAGCTATATAAATTAATTAGAATTTTTCTGTTTGAGAGATTTGAGTGATTTTATTTTGATGAGGTATAATGTATCACTTTTTCCTTTTATTAATTGTGCTTTTGATGTCAATTTTAAGAATGCTCTCCTTAGTCTAGATCCTGCACAATTTCTCCCATGTTGATTTCTAAAAGTGTTACAGATTTCATTTAAATCTGGGATCTATTTTGAGTTATGCTTGTACAAGGTCTGAGCTTTAAGTCAGGTTTTTATTTTTAGTCTATTGATATCCAGTTGCTCCATTACCATCTGTTGGAGAGACTATCCTTCTTCTACTGAATTGCTTTTGGACCTTTATCAAAATCCACTTGGGCCTATCTGCGTGGGTCTATACGTGGCTTCTCTATTCCATTCTGTTGATCTGTGTGTCTGTACCTCTGCTATTATGACACTCTCCTGCTTATTGTAGCTGTCTAGCAGACTTTAATATTGGGTAATTTCTCCCACTTTATTCTTTTTTTTTAAAGATTGTTTTAACTATCCTTAGATCTCTGCCTTTCCATATAACTTTAGCATTAGCTTGTCCTTATCCACTAAAACATGCTGGGATTTTTATAGGAATCACATGGAGCCTAGAGATCAATTTTGAGGAGAATTGATATGTTTACTATGTCGAGTCTTCCAATTCATGAACACAGTATGCCTCTCCATTTGTTTGTCTTTTTCGATATGAGAAGGCTTTTCTTAAAGATTTTGTTGTTTGTGCCTGTTGACAGTTCTGGAGTGAAGACTTTTGAAGTGCCCTGTCCTAATATCTGGGAGGCAATTAGGAAACCCAGAGAACCCAGTATGCCTTCTTATTTTCACCTTTTTTAATCTTTCCATGGTTGTTGTGCTATTCTCAGAGCTTTCTGGTTGTAAGAGAATGGACCTGGAAGTGATGAGAATACTCCATCTTGCCAGAATCATTAAGTCCTTTTTTCTTAATGTAACTTATGTTGAAATTTTAAGCCGAGTTTGTTACTTTGCTTCTGTCAGCCCTGTAGTATATAAGACCCATATGTTATTAACCTCCCCCCTCCCCCCACACACACATACTTAATGGTCATTTGCTTCTCTCATACTCTTATTTAGGTAGACACTTAATCACAATTAATCAAAAGCAGTGATTTAATTCATCGTGAGTCTATTGCATGATGTGGATTTTCAGTATCCAATTTCCTATTAGAAAAAAGCTCAGCACTGTGTTCAGAGCCAAGGCCATTACCAGATCATTCCTAGTATCTTACCTTTAATGCTGCAGTTCCTAGATCCATTCTTCATACAATCACAGTTTTAAAATCAGAGGACAGTCAGAGTAGCAGCCTGTGCATTAGTAGATGAGATATAACAACTTAATTATTGACACATTAGGTGTTCTTTTGGTTCCCACATCTTTGTCTTTGAAAAAAGAATGAGTCTTTTAACCGTATTTGTCCACAAATCGGAGAGGGACACGTAAATATAAGCATAAGAAAGCACCTCAGGAATCATCCAACAGTGGAGCTACAGGAACAGAGAAAGAATGAATCTAAGTATTTTATGTGCTGTAGTTATATAAAAATGTGTAGCAAAAAAAAAGCCATGTTTCATAAAATTGTTAGCCTTCTTAGAACATAAATGAGGAAAACCTATCATGCTATGTGTTTTGGATACTAATCTCTGCATGGTATTGCTGTTATTTAAACAGAAAGTTAAATTCGCATTCACATTTTCCGTAAATCATATTGATTCTCAATTTCTATAAAATTGCTTCAAGGATATAAACATAAGAGTACAATATAATAAATCATTATACAAAATGTCGTCAAACATAAACCTAAATGTAAAACTGCGAGGTAATAAGAATTTATTGAGACTGTTTTTAACAGCTTTTTCTTTTCTAAAAGCATTTCTTATTTATAATAAAATGGTGTATTGTTACCCACGTGCAATAAGCTATTTGATTAGTATGTACATGAAGAATAGAGTAAAGCCATTTTGATTTCTCACTTGGGTATTTCATTGTGTGTAACGTAAACGGCCATCAAACATATGCTGCTGCTAGTGATATACTGTTACATAAACAGTAGTAAAAGTATCCATTTACAGAAGTAGAAAGGATTAGGTGCATTTTTGCAAGAGTTAAGTATTATATATCACCCATGTCCTCAGAAATTAAGTTGGAAACAGGATAGTTCAGGAAAGGGTTTAAAGAGGATGAATAAGATGGGAAGTGCGGTAGAGCTAAGATTTTAGAGCCAAAACCACAAATACTCATGCACACATACTGGGTCTATCAAGTTCTTGTGCCTTCAAAAAGTTTTTGCCAGGTGATTTTGAATCATCAGAAAGGTTGGATGTAAGGTTGTTGGGATGCAAAAGCAAGTTTTCTGAAAATGAGCCTTGAAGCATTGATAAAT
The DNA here is from genome assembly GCF_949987535.1 of Balaenoptera acutorostrata. Lineage (NCBI taxonomy): Eukaryota > Metazoa > Chordata > Mammalia > Artiodactyla > Balaenopteridae > Balaenoptera > Balaenoptera acutorostrata. Next base: position 21,885,498 of record NC_080079.1, on the reverse strand, counting down.
CCTCCTAGACAGATTGGAAGCTAATCATACTTTAAAGATTCATCCCCTTGGTACTTTCCCTTATTCATGAGCAAGTTAATCCAGAGAAACAGAAACAGTGGGATATATAATACATATACATAGGTGTCTCCTATCTATAAATATATATATATGTATGTATAGCTCTATCTATATCTATCTATCTATCTATCTATCTATCTATCAATGGAGAGAGGGGGGGATTTTGAAGAAATTGTCTCATGAGATTTCAGGGCCTGGCAGGTCTGAAGCCTATAGAACAAGACAGCAGGCTCAGGAAGTAGAAAGGAACTATGTTGCCATCTTGATGCAGAATTTCTTCTTCTAGGAAACATTTCTTTGCTGTTAAGTTCTTTGAGTTGGGATCAGAGGCCCCGCACTATCGAGAGTAATCTCCTTTACTTAAAATTAATGATTGAAGATGTTAATCACATCTATAAAATACCTTCATAGCAACACCTAAGTTAGTATTTGATGAAATAACTGGGTACTATAGCTTAGACATGTTAACAAAGAAAACTAACCATCATAGGTTTCAATATAGTATCCTTAACTATGGCAGAATAATCATGGTAGAAGAGAAAGTTTGGAAAACTGGTGAGGGGCTGAGTTTAGAGCCACTATGAACAGGTAGACAAGATAACAGCTTCAACAAAAGTGAGGCGATCATCTTTCCATCTTGACTTTAATGAGGGTAGCCTCTCATATTTGCCCATGTGTTGACTTCTTAGGGGCACGATATATCAGAGGAAATTCATAGTTAGCACTTTTCTCCCCAATAGGATTCTGATGAAGACTTGGTTTAGAATTAAATGAATAGCCTGGAGTAAAATCAGCTGTACCTAGTCTGACCCAAGGCTGGCTGCATCCAAGCTTTTTGATCCAAGGCCCATGTGGAATGCTTGAGTTACAGGTTCTCCATTGTAATCAAAGCAGCACTAGTAGATTATACATTTCAACAACTGATCTGGAAGCTTATTGAATAATTAACCTCCATCAATCCTAGAAATTTCAATATCGTAGCAGCCTCCACATTTGGGGAGACCCATACTCATCCCTGAAAAACTGCACTCTTTTTCTAACTTCATACGGGAAGCTCGTATTTACTGAATGTGTATAGTAGATTTGATTCTGGCACACGTGAGTCATACCTGAATGAGCCATTCTTACTGTCAGATGTTTACAGGCTTCATAGAGGAGATAAATATAAAAAATAATAATTATCTTCTATACATTAAGAGCCATAAAACTGCATGCCAATTTAATTATGGAATTATAGCTTAGGATGAAGAATTGATTGGAAGGAAGAAAGCCATTACAAATCATATCTTTGACAATGTGATATCTGAATCTTGACATATAAGTAGGGATCTGTAAGTTGGACAAGTCAGGAATATTAATAACAATAGCAAACATTTGTGGAATGCTTACTTAGTCTCAAACAGAATGTTTATGATTTATGAGTATTATCTCATTAACTCTAAGAGGTAGTTGCTTTTATTATCCCACTTTGACAGGTAAGGAAGTGTCACCTGAGAGAAGCTAAATGGTGGACCCAACATTTTAACCCAGGCAGTCTGGGTCTGGAGCATCTGTTCTTGTCTGTGGGTCCTGCCTTCCCTGTAATAACATAGAAGAAAGTCTCTAATATGATATCAGGGTACAAACTGTGCAAATGATGTGAGGGAGCAAAGCTGAGTAATAACAAGTACAGGAAGGGGCCAGGTCACTAAGCATCTCAAATAAAATCTAGATTATATCTAGAATACAATGGAGGACACTGCAGGATTTCAAGAGTAGAGAGGCATTTTCAGACATGCCTTGTAGAAACCTTACTGTGGCAGTCATGCAGAGACAGAGGTTGTAGGCTAGTGAACTAAGTGACAGGGAGACAAAACAGACTGATACAGGATGAGGTGAGAAATAAAGAGGCATGAAAAAGAAGCAGTGAAATACAGAGGCCAAGCAAGAATAACGAGTCATTCTGAAGGTAGAATTTCTAGGGTTGGATAACAGATGGCAAGCAGAGAATAACTCTGGAATGACGCCAAGATTTCTGGACTGGATGAATGATTGTAACTTTCATTGAGATCGGGAATACAAAAAGAGGAGAAGTAGATTTTTCAAGAAAGATTATGACTTCAGTTTTCCTTATTCAGTTAAATTGGATGAGCCTCTAACCCTGTGCTGTCCAATATGGTAGCCATTAGCCATACATGGTTATTTAAATTTAAATTCATTAGAATTAAGTAAAATTAAATCTTAGGACCTCATTCTCACTAGCCACATTTCAGGTTCTTAATAGCAATAAGTTGCTAGTGGGTGATCACTATGTTGGACCACAGATTATAAAACATATCATTACAGAAAGTTCTATGAGACAACATTGCTCTAGATTATGCAAGTAAAGATATTTGTTAGAAACTTGATTATGTTTTCCTGGGATTCAGAGTGCCATGAAATATGTTGCCTCAGGAAGTAATACATTCCTAATCTTTGAAGAGATATCCTTGATGAGGATGTCAGATGAATGGTTTGGTTGTACCCACAAGTGTCGCTGAATGTGTTTGTTAGGTTAGTACATACAATTATTATTAAATCTGATAATAATGATGATTATGATGGAATTGCATGGAGAAGAATAGTAGTCACTTTTTTCATATTAAATTTATTTTGATACATTGCTCTAAACTTTTCAAAGCAAAACCCATCAAAAATATTGCAAAAAGTTTGTAATTTTAAATATCTGTGTAGTTATATGAATGTGTAGTTTGTGTGTATTATTATACATTTAACTATATTTAGAACATATATTTTTTGGCTCAGTTTTGGTTTTGTGTAGATAGAGAAATAATTCATTTTTGTTTTACAAACTTTTGGATTACAAGACAGCTATTTTCTTTAATCTTATGCCTTTTAAAGTATAGTTTGCATACCATAAAATACTCCAGTTTTAAATGTACAATTCAAAGATTTTCAGAAAATTTACAGTTATGCAGCTTTTACCACAATCCAATTTTAGAACATTTCCATCTCCCCAAAAAGATCCTTAGTGCACATTTGCATTCACTTCCCATTGCCACAGCTAGCCCCAGGCAAACACTATTTACATTTTGTCTCTGTAGATATTCCTTTACAGGACGTGTCATATAAATGCAATCATCACCATAAGTGGTCTTTTACACCTGGCTTCATTCAGCCAGCATTCTGCTTTTTGATCTGTTGTAGCTTGTTATCAATCCTTTGTCCTTATTCTTGCTGAATAGTGTTCTACCTTATAGATATATCACACTTTGTTTATTCATTCATCAATTGATGGTCATCTGAGTTGTTTCCACTTTTAGGCTATTTGGAATAATGCTGTTATGAAAATTTGTATAGAAGTTTTTGTGTGAACATAAGTTTTTCTTTCTCTGGGAATGACATCTAGGAGGGACATTGCTGGTTAATATGATAAGTTTATAGTTGACTGTTTAAGAAGCTACCAAAGTAACTGTGCCCTTTACATTCTTACCAGAGGGTTCCAGTTTCTCCACATCCTCTCAAACATGTCTCTCTTTATTTTAACTATTTCGGTAGGTGTGAAATAATATCTTGTTGTCATTTAAACTGCATTTTTCTAATAAGTTATGATGTTGAGCATCTTTTCACGTGCTTATTGGCTATTAATAGATGTCTTTGATGAGAAGTTTTTTCATTTATTTTGCCCATTTTCTTTCTCTGATACGCTTCACTTAGTGAGAATATTGTGGGTAAGCATGTGCAGGTTGAATGTGAGGTTCCCTCCTTTACATTCTCATTATTTGCATGTCCCAGAGGGAGAAGCCCTTTGCTTTTCACTTTTTTCCTATGTGCTTTTCTCTTTTTCATAATATGATGTGGGACTGTCTCTTTAATATCACTGGGCAACTTGCTCAGAATAATTATATGTGATACACATAGGATGATTTACCATGTAAGCAGATATAAAATTATTTTTCTGCCCTACCTCCTTGTCCCAGCAATTCAACTTAGAAAAAAATTCCTGGTAAAATTCAGCTGCCCTGAGCAGCTTCCAGGACCTCCAATTCATTTAACTGGACACATCTGGTTGAGGCTAAGAGTGAAGCAGAAATTGTATTACCCTGGAGAGTTCTTCTGTAATAAAAGCTTTTCAAGTCCCCATCAGTCTACCAGCCTCTGTACTTGGGGTCCATCCATGTATTGGGCATTGATGCATCAGTAAGGAACATCAAATATACAGCCCAGGACCTCAAGGAGTTGCCATAAGAACCTGTCAGGAATGGAATCAAACATTTGAAATGGAATTAGCCTTAAATCAAACCATCCTCAAGTTGTGCAATAATCTTAGGCTCTAGGCAGCCCATGACCCCAAAAGCTGGGCATTGTTTTCTTCCCAAGGTCAGCTCTGCCAGGCCCCTAGGCTGAAATGTTCAGTCAGTTGTCCTGCCTGAGGACCTGGAGTGGACTCTCTGCTCTGCTTCCCCATCTTTGTTGCGGGCTTCCAGAGTAAATGTTCTCTCTTAATTTGAAGCAGCTGCTCATTGCCAGCACTTACCTTCACAGTTGCCAGCCTGGTTCACAGAATTCACAAAGATGAACAAAGCAGGGTCCCTAAACTCACAGAGCTTATGTAACAGAATCAGGAATAATTGAATATTCATAACATTGAATGTATATATGTAACTGCTGTGTGTTTGTTAAAGGAATGTACATAGCATAAATGGACCTCACATAGGCTAGGAAGACTCACAGTCTTTCTAGATGCAGGTGCTGCTTCGTGACTGCCTGAAGCCCACAGTGATTAGAAGAAAGGCCCTTGCTATGAGGTATCATCCTCCTCTGGCAGCTGATGATGAAACAGTGCAGGAGGGGAGGAAGGACACGTGATCTCGGGCACATCTGTAGCCAACTCCCAGCTAAAATCTGATTTCTGTTCTTGATGCAGCTTGGGGTGGGGGTGGGGGGTGAATTTATTGTGTGTATTTATACCAAAGAATGTACTGTTTCACATATTTTTTTGCTAATATTATATTATAATCTATGGTATAAAGTATTTTCTTTTTTGTTCAGCCTGTAATGACAGATGCTGGTCACAGTATCCTAGGCATATTTCTTGAACCCTCATGCTGTTAAGGATACTTTACATTCTTCATAATGGGCTGGTGGAAATGTGACCAATTCCAGTGGAAATCTGTATATTTATGGCAGCACAATTCTGAAAGAATAACAAGAAAAAAATCTACAATGGTTTTCTCTGTTTTGAAGTTTGTTCCATAAATAAATCTAGATGCCAACTATTTGTTAAACAATTTATAAATGAAAATTTTATAAAAGATGTGTCTTTTTTGTCATGCTTTTCTGCTAATCTTTTCTCTCTTTTGTCTGGTTTTTTCCACCAGAAGCAAATAATGTAAAAGTCAGTAAATTTAGTGACTGGCTTTGCGTGGTTAGTTCTTAATCCTCCACTAGTGTCTGTGATGCATTTCCTTGGTATGAGCATCTTCTCTTCCTCTCACAGTTGGGAACAGGGTATCTTTGTTGATATGATAATAACAGTGCTTCTGTGTTGCTCTCAAACCATGATAAATATGTGTGCTAATTGGCTCCACTTTCACTCTATTTTCCCAGATATAATCTACAATATGAATATATGAAATATTTAGCATGCTATTAACAATGATGCCAACTGAAAATAATCACATTTCAGGAAAGAATCATAGTGGCTACAAACAGAAACAAAGACTCGCCATTTAAAATCAAGAATCTCATAAACATTAATGAACAAAAATTGACCAGAGATAAAACCATGGACTCCCCTCCTTCAATATGAAAATCTGAACTGACACAAACAATGCAGTAAAGTTTCGAGAACCATGGTTATTCACAGAATCAAGGATTCTTTGAGTTTCCAAGGGATACACTGCAGGGTTTCTTTAAAGATTGAGCTATGGTAGTATAATTTTAAGATCTAAGATCTTAAAGAAGATCTAAGACTCTCAAATCTCATTTTAAGTATAATTCAATTTTTAAAAATCTAAATCACCCCCAACCTTGCAGGAATGCACTTTTTACCCTCATATAAAGAAAGACCCAAATGACATTAAAATCTGTAGCCCAGTATGGTACCTGCTACAAAAGAAGAACTCCCATAAAAACAAAGGTTATTTTTAATCATGAACTATTCTGTGTGAAGTTAATGTGTAGCTCTGGAAAGGTTCCCTCTAGTCACCTCCCTGCAAGTCAGCCTTTTAGAGCTGTAGTTCTTCCTTTCATGGCTCCAGATAGCGAGAAAATTCTTGGACAGTTCAAATACAGTCAAGAGTGATAATAGGGGAGTTCAGGGCCCCCACGTTGCCCCAGGAGGATGCTCTTTGAAGCTACTTGAACTTTCTTTCTTTTTGTTTGTTAGTTTATTCATGTGTTTGTTTTAGGCTGTCTTTTCCTAAACGTGATGGAAGCCATTGCTCATCAGAGATTGTGTCATTAAAATGGGGCTTTTATACCTGAGGGAAGACATCTTGATTCTGCTGGCCCAGAAAGATTTGAAGAAATACATCAAAATGAATGGGGCCCTGTTACCATCCCTCCTGCCACAGCTTTCAAAGGGGTAAATTATGAACGTGTGCATCTAAACAGTTTATTTTAAAACTTACTTATTTTAAACGTATGATGTTACAGCAGTATAATCATTAATATGAAAATGTCCATTTTAATCTGCTTTTAAAACAAAGTTAAAAGCATTACAGCAGAGCACAAGAGTATTTTTAATAGGAAATATGTATGTAGATAGGTGATACTATGTGTACTTATCCAAAGTGTCTACAGAAGTTCTTTTTAGGTGGAGGGAGTATGATTGGTTTTTATGTTCATTTTCTCATTGATTTTCATGTTTAGATTTTCTTTCAACAATTCATATTAAATATTCAATATAACTATTTAAAGAAAAACTTGTTTTTGAAGCTTCTCTCTTTATGACAACACTATTTTTACTTGAGATGTTTTTTCCCCTGAGATTGGTGATTATTATCAGGAATTCACATGTGAAAATTAAATTTTAGATTTTTTGTATTTCACCACAAAGGGTTAATTAGCCAAATTAACTAGCTTTTGGGATTAAAATGTGATTGGATGGGAGAATTTTAAATTCTTTCAGGGACAACCTTCTCTGACAGGGGCATGTGCTCATCTATAAGCTGGCAAAATTGAGAGAAGAATTGTATTCTTTAGGAAGGAGCTGCAGCAGGACATTTTTCCTCATCCTTTGTGGGAAATAGTAAAGCCTTGTGCTTATTGCAGAAATTGTTCTTTCTGTCTGTTCCCCTGTCAAATATGGCCTGAGCACATGGAATCAATGTGACATTCTGAGCAACTGTCTCCCAGAGAAAAGCCTCCTGTTCTGGGAAAAGACATTCTGGCTTCAAGGTTCTGAAGTCAACCTGTTTCCACTCTCCTGTCTGGGTTCATGGAGGTGGAGACCTTACTGTAAGCCGTTAATGGATCAAACCACAGGGAAGATCTAAGACTCTCAAATCTCATTATCAAACACATAGACTGACCTCAAATGAACTCACTCTCTAAATCTTTAAAGACAAAGACTGGCCCCCGTGTCCGTGTTATCTCAACCTCCTTTCCTTGCCACCTTCTCCTAAATCTTCTGAATTCAGGTTGTACCAGACACTGCCCTCTCCTGAATTTCCATCTTCAGCCATTTTTTCTCTTGGGTAATCTCCCCTCCCCGTTTGCCTATTAAAATCCTACCTCAATCCAGATACTACCTTTGCAAGAAGCTTTGCTTAGAGAGAAGCTTTGCTTGATCGCCTCATAAGGTCTCTACAATTTGAAAGCAACAGTCCTGCCTTCCACAGATTGGCAGCTTTGGTGCCATCACAGCAACAGGGCATGTGGGAGGTTCTTAACAGAAATTAATTGCAGGAAGAGACCAATGAACAAATGTTGTACTTCGTGGTCTGTATAGCCCATAAGACTCACACCTCACGTTATTTTATCCCAGGGCCATATTTTTTTTTTCCTTCTCTTCTTGCAAAGCCTTGTGACTATCAAGGACATCTTAGTGCTCTCCCCCTTCTCCTCACTAGAACCTTACACAGTATCTTTCATTGAGTAGGTACTCAATACAAATTGTTTAAATGAAATAGTATATAAAGAAATAAAGGAATTCTGATATGGCTATAATCCACCTATATGGCTATAATCCTATGTTCCTTATACCATTTGCCAGTCTTTTCTTCTTCACAGAGGCAGAAGATCAACAACAATATACACAAACTGCAACAGCACCTGATTCCACACCAACTTTCCAAGTGCAAGTGTCACTGTTACTTTCACATCTGCCTTCCAAATCTTAGTCAAATTTCTTTTGTGAATAATCCTAACACAGAGCCTAGAGGGAGAGAATTATAGGAAACATACTTCCATTTTAGCTAAATTGTCACAGTGCAAAACTACCAACGAGGCCATGTTAAAGTTTTTGGGTATTACAAAAGATATGTATAATAGATACATCTTCAGTTTTGTCTTGTTTTTCTTCAACATGTAAATGTTGACAGTTGAGATCACAAGTGAGTCTCAATAATAATAACTAATTTGTTAAATGCATTAGTAACCAGTATGCAAAACAGATTGAAACAAACCCTCTCCTATTTATTTAATTTTGGACTGGAAGAAAATTACACCATCATGGTGTATATTTAACTATCAGGAGTTTTACCATTTAAAAAAGAGTAGAATATTTAAAAGGAAATTTAATATAATATAGAAAGTCTCCCACCCATCACTGAATGAATTTACATATTCCTGTTTCAATTCTCTCATTTCACTTGTTTGTTTGTTTAGGCTTACAAAATATCTTCTATTATGCTTGGAACTGTGATTCAAGACATCACAACCAAGTCAGTTTGGAACTCTCTGCCCACAAGCCATCTAGAAAACTGGAAGAAGAGCAGAGTGACAAGGGTTCAACTCTTTGGTAGTACCAGCCTTTCTGACACTAACATGGTGGGTTCAAATGCAGCAACTTGTGAACATCTAAAACTGTGTTTGTCTTTTTCCTCTCTCACTGTTCTCTGCCCCCTCCCCATTTTTTCCTCCTCATTCTTTATCAAGTTACTGTTTTCTTCTTTTTTCTTTTACTGTCACATCTGCTTTTATGTTTCTTTTTCATTCTCTTTACCACTCTTTGCCCTCTCAATCATTCCAAGCTCATACACTATAGGTTCTGTGATTTAGATCTCCTTTTATTTGTATTTTTATCTTTTTCCTTTTTAAAATGTCTCCATCCCTTATCTATGTTTATCAGGTTCTCCCTAGCTTTTGAAGCCCAAGTTGGATTTCATTTCCCCAGGAGACTGTCTCTGAGTTTTCTAGTTTGGCACAGACTTCTCCTTCTAGAAAGTTTCAGCCTTTGAGAATCTGTACCTACCCTTTGTCACTCAGTGGTTACTGTCTTTAATTTTTTCACAGAAAAATCCTGCATGGTATCCCTAGTAAAACACATATGCAGGAAATACTAGATGCTCAATAAAAGCCTGCTAATCAATCGATGGCTATTGGTGAAAATACATACTTTTATAAAGGCCTTCTTTATAGTCTATCTTCTGTTTCTTGCATTTCCCCATTTTCTCTCGGTTATCACTTGTTTTTCATTTACTTTGTCTTGATCCTTCAGTTTCCCATTAGTAGGAGGTTGTGATGTCTTCTCAGGCTGGAAACACCCTATTTCTGATTAATCACCTGAAAGCAGGGAGCTAAGCCATGTACAAGTGTGTGATTGTACAGTAACAAGAATAGCATACAAAGAAATTTCAGAGTACCTATTCAGAGTGAGTTATTGTTACCTAAAGGTTCATAAACAAATGATATTTTTTGTAAGAGTGTGCACACACTTGCTAGTTGTCAGAATTTTCCAGGATGTTCCCCCATACAACCAAAACCTACCCAACCAGGAACACCTGTCTCACACTGTTGTGTTAGAGAGAAGTACATTTTACTGCAATAAGACACGGACATTTTCCAGTGTTAGAACAATTAATCTACTATTCAAACACAAGGCTGCTCACAGGCTAATAGTCATGCCTTGTGTGGATTTTTGTCTTCCCAGTATTATCAAACTCCCATTCCCCTAATAGCACTACCCCAGTATTCCTGGGAAACCTCTGTCTTTAGTTCATGTGGTTTCATTGGGTTGACCCCCATCTCCCTCCAAATTCAGAGGTGAGCATATGAATCACAGGAATCACAACTACCACAACAAATTCCTCTCCTCCACAGTGATAAATGGACCCATAACCCAAATTAGGCCAATTTTTATTATTAGGTTTTTGTCTATGTTACAAGGAAATAAAGATTCTATTTTATAAGGTTTACAGTTATAAGAGTGTCATTGTGGAGGTTCTAGGCTTCTATGTGGAAAATGCCAGCCAGAGAAAGCAGAAATGAGATACAGAGAAAGCTTTTTGGTGGCATTATTTGAAGACCTGAATCCAGCCATATTTGAAGCAAGGTGTCCATGAAATTTTGACTTATAGTAGCATATAACCTCCCCTTTTCCAATTAGTCAGTATATTGGTTTCCCATGATTGCTATAACAAATTATCAAGAACTTAGTGGCTTAAAACCCACAAATTTATTTCATATAGCTCTAGAGGTCAGAAGTCTGAAACCAGGTTCATTGGGCTAAAGTCAAAGAGTTGGCAGGGCTGGTTCCTTCAGGAAACTAAGGAAGAATTGGTTTCCTGGTTTGGTCTTGCTTTGGTAGGCTGCTTACATTCCCTGGCTCACTGCCCCTTCCTTCATGCTGAAAATCAACAGTGTAGCATCTCTCTCTTCTCTGACCTCTGCTTCCATCCTTATACCTCTTTGAATCTTACCCTCCTGCTTCCCTCTTATACAGACCTTGTGGTTATGTTAGGCCACACAGATAATCCAGAATAATCTCTTCATCCTTAACTTAATCATATCTGCAAAGTCCCTTTTGCCATATAAGGTAACATGTTCATACCTTCTGGGAATTAGGAGATGGATATCCTTGGGGGCTAGAGGGGGGTCACATTATTCAACTCACCATAGTCAATGTGATTTGAATTTTTATCACTTAAATGGTGAAGAGTTATTCTGAATTTTTAACTTGTGCTCCTTAAACCTTGCAGAACCTGTGTCTGTAGAATGTGGTCATGGCTCGAGCTACAGGAAGAAGAAGAAAGAGAATGCATATGGGGCAGGAAATAAGCAGACCATCATCTAGGAAAATATAAAACACAGAAGTTCACAGAAGACACCCAATAAACATTTTTGAAAACTAAGCTGTATATTGTGTATGATGTAAATTATGCTAGCATGCTCTTGGGACATTGTCTGTAGACAGGGTTAATTACCTTTGGACCCCTTTCTACACAAACCTTTAATATGCTTATAATCTTAAAAGTAAACCTTCTTTACAATTAGGGTGACACTGTAATTTATCACCCAAATCAGAATATTTTGAAAGGGAATGAAGGTGCTTTTTAAAATTAATACAGAATAACAAGCATAAATTGGGACTCTCCTGGGAAGCCAGGATATGAGTTTCCCTTACTTATAATGAGATGTGGTGACAACATGTTATCGAAACCAACTTGTTCAAGTTCCATGAAAGATGAACTTATACTTATTTCTGTTCTCCAGAAAATAAAATATAAGTACATAAAAAAAAGTCACTAGTTATTTTTGGTTTTTTTTTCTCCTGAGTATGAAAATAATCCACAAGCTTATTTAAGACATTGGACTTTTATGTAGTCTATAATAATGGGAAATATCTACTATCATGGGATTCTTCTAGAAACTACACAGTTATTAAATATATTCATTCATTCATCTACTTACCTAGTAAATATTTTGAGAGCACTAATATGTACCAGCCACAGTACTAGGACACATACAAATTGTGGCCATAACAGAAGTATATAAAGGACTTTGGGTGAAAAAGGAGGAAGAACCAGGGAGGAGTTCTTTGAAAGGGTTGAGAAAGTATCTGACACATTAGTAGGAGAGGAAGAGATTCACTGTTCATTTTGGCTTAAGTGAGGTGAAGATGGAGGGGTATTTGAAGGAGAAGGGTGGTTGGGTCCAGATCTTGAAAAGCCAAGAATGTGAGATTTGGTCACCTCATTTACACTCGAGTGTTAATCAGTAGAGATATTGTCAAACTCAGAATCATATGATCAGATTTACCTTTTAAGAAAACAGTTCTGAAGACCATATGGTGCAGGGCAATCATGTGGAAGAGTTTAGGATAGAGGTAACAAGGCAGCTATAGGACTTTCTGAACAATTACTGAGGGCTGGGTACTGTTACAAGTGCTTTTCCTATTTTAAATTCATATGTATCACCACAACCTCCTAAGCTAATGACAATTGCCTGCCATTTTTCAGAGAAAGATGCCAAAGCAGAAAGATATCAAGTAATTACTGAAGGCCAAACAGCCAGCAAATAGTGTTTCTGGGATTCACACTTAGTCTGACTTCATGTCTGAAGAATTAGTCGCTACGTACTACTGTCTCCCCAAATGAATGATGCCTGAAATAAGAAAATGGATGTGGCAATAAGGATAGGAGACAAAATTCAGAAGACATCTTACTTGCCTTAGAGTTTAGATATCTCCATTGTCTGAGCAGTTGTTTGCAAAACATAGAATGAAAAAGGAATTAGAACTGATTTTAACGTTCATAATTCAGGACATTGGATGTACAGGGATGGGAAATGAAATAGAAATTCTAGGTCAGGCCCTGTAAGAAAGAAAGATAATATTCTCAGCTTGGAGTATATTGAATTTGAAATTTCTGCAGAACATAGTGATAGATGGACATTGCTTAGAGGTAGTAGGAAGGGCTGGGGAGTGGAGAGAGATGAAAAAAGTCAAAAGTAATTGCAGCCAAGGAAATGAAGACAACGTATAATAGTTAGATTCCTACTTAACCTTCAAGGCTCAACTCAAACCTAACTCTGAGCACAGTTTATGGAACCATATGGACATTCAATGATAGCAGCTACTTGACTCACTGACTAAAAGAATTAATTTCTGAAAAAAACTTTTTCCAACAATTCCATCCCACAGTAAGTGACTTTCCCACCTCCCAGTTCCTGCAACAATTGCCAGCTGGGCCACTCATTAGGCACCCATATGTATCTCCTTCTATTAGATCTCATTCTCTGTGTATGCTCCATCTTACCAGCTGACTTGGAAGCTACCTAAAGACAGAGCCACAAGGTAAACATCTTTGTACTCCCCACAGCTTCTAGTAAATCCTCTTGCCTGAGATCAGTGCTAAAGAAAACTCTTCAGACACAAAGCAGCAGAAGCTTGCTGTAAAGTCCCCGCATATGTCTATGATCTGCAAAGGGAAAGAAACAATAGTAAAAGCAACTGTATTTGAATACTCAAAATGAGTTCATTGGTAGGCTAATTTCTTTACCCATTAGTTTCCTCTTTGAACAGATGAGGAAACTGAAACCCAGAGAGATTATATAAGGCCCTAAAGATACAAAGCTGACCCCCAAGTCCATGTAAGACCTATAAACCACTGCTTTCTTAAGTGGGACCACCTGCCTTCTCTTAGGCTACTTCTTCCCTTTCAGAGCACACAGCTTTCCTCATCATTTTTCTGTAGTCAGGCATCTGGAGGTACTGGGGACCACAGGCATGTGAAGGGCCACCTTCACTTCATTCCATGCAGGGTAGGGGCCTCGAGGTCCCAACCCTGAGCAAGCTCAGGCCCAGGAAGATATCAAAGGAGCGGGCAACACAGATTGCAAGAAAGTCTTGATGTTACTCCAAGAACTTGGTTACCAGGGCCCCTCAAAGCAAAAGGCAGCTGTAGCTGCTCTTCCAAGGGTGAAAAGGCCAGGACTGATGCAAGCAGACCTAGAAATCCCTGCCAAGAGAAATATCAGGAGGTGGCCTAACCCTTGCCCAGAGCAGACTGTGTCATTAATAGTGTCCATTCTTTAAGTCTTGTTAACCCTCCATCCCTAAAAGGAGGTTTTACATCTTAGGCTGCTGTGTCTTCTCCAACCCTCCCCTCACCCCTTAAGATAGGTTATTTGTGTTTTAACAGCCTCCCAAAAAACGGACCTTGAGTCCATTTGACAAGTCATAATAAACCCAACTAATGTGTTTTAGGTTTTGTAAATAATTAGAGAAAAATTAATGTATATTAACTGCTAACAGTAATCAATTATGGCATATATTAAAAGTTTGTGTAGAGTTCAGTTGTAAGCAATTTTCCTGTTTTTCTCTTTACAGCCTCACAGTAAAAAGTAGGTTTTATATCCCTTGTTATCAGATTACAAAACTGAGGTTCAGAGACTAGAATTCACCTGAACAATATCCCAGAGTTTTAAGTCTCATCCTTGGACTTGAATTCAAGTTCAGTTTATCTATACCATTCCATCACACCATAACTGCTTTTGAACAACAATGATTAGCATGGTAGTGCTTTAGAGCTCATAAATCTGTTCCATATGCGTCATCTAATTTTATCCTTAAAGGAATTCAGGCAAGTAGGAATGGCAGGCAGTGTTCTCTTTTACAGATGAAGAAGCTGAGGCTCAAAGCAGTTAAAACTATTTGTCTGAGGGAACATGGAAAGTTGGTGGCTGAGTCAAGAGTCAGAAGTTTCTCTGTGGGACGTTTCAGGATGGCTCCTTCCACTGCATCAGGAGACGCCATCTAACCAAAGGCCCGTATAATAAGTGCTTCTGTTCTCTCAATGGCAGGGAGTTGCTCTAGTCTAGTTTTTTTATATGAACATATTGACAACCAAAAAGGCAAACTGGAGGCACTCGGAGTCCAAGAGGGTAACACAGGGGAAGAGGGCAGCAGTGGGCAGCCCTGGTTACCCTGAAGCCCAGGTCTTAAGGAGCAGATGGCTTCAGGGTCCTTGTGGTGTAAACTTGGAGGCTCAGTGCAAAAATAGTTTATGACACAGGTTTTGGCATCAGAGAAACCTGGGTTGGTTTCTAGGCATGGCTTGGTCCACTGTGGACTAGATAGCCTTGGGCATCAGTTTTCTGATCTGTAAACTGAGATACCAATAGCGTCCAATTCACAGGGCAGCTGTGCTGGCTAACAGAAATAACGATTAGAAGGCACTTAGCACAGCGCACAGCATAAACTGAGAGGGAGATTAGAGGTGTTGACAGGTTTGGGGCTAGGAGGGAAAGATGAGACAAGGGGTGCTGAATGTTGGATTTTTGTTCTGCCTTTTTCTCAAAATTGATTCTCAGTGGGTATTATCAAATTTATCTTATTTTCCTTACTCTTTCATTGACACAGCCCCTGACAAGTCACAAGGCACTTGTCATAGGAATTAGCTCATTGAATCCTCACAGCCAGTCTGTGAGAGACATGCTGTGAAGGCAGTAGGGGTCTAAGGGAGGGAGAGGGACTTGCCCATGGTTACACTTTGAATATCTGGCAGGGCAGAGGCCAGAAATCACCTCTTTCATCTTGTTATTCCTATTCTGGTGGCTTGTCCTTGCCTTCCATGGCAAGCAAAGCCAAGCCACAAATATGAACATCAGAAAGACATCAAAGGACACCCACCCATCTCCCACTCAAGGTTAAGACTTCCCTATGACAATTTTGGCACTGGGGAGCTCCCTGAAACCCTACACTGGACATTTCCTTTACTAGGCAATTCCTGTCTACACTATGCTCAAGCTTGCCTCTCAATGTACCATGAAGCCAGGATGCTAATTTTGTTTCCCTTTGTTTTTCAGAATAAGGGGAATCTGCTACATTCAAAAGGATCTGCTCATTGTTGCTTAAATACACCTGCCTGTACCAAATGCCATACTCTTGTTCAATCTGTTTCCTGGGTCTAGAATATCATTTCCCTCATTCTCTTCCTGGCCAAATTATACCTCCTCTAAGATCAAACTTTAGTGTTTCCTCATCCATGAATTCTCCCTTCCTCCTTTGAGTTAAATCATCTATTGTCTGACTGTTTGTTTGCAATTGTTCACACAGACAGCCTTGTGGCCTCATTGAGATATGTACACCATACATATATTAGGTTCTCTCTGAGACAAGAAAGTGCCATCTTCATTTTTATATCATCTTTATCTTATAGCCCAATGCTTGGCAAATAGTAAAATGCTCAATAAATACTTAAGTGATTTGGTTAAATTAGAATATTATATTCCCTGGAATTACTATTAATTTACTCAAGAATTATGTTTCTATTTTCTTCATTATCAATAGTTTCCATTTATTGGGTGCCCACTACTCAAACATATAGTTTGCTGAGTATTCCTCATACAGTGTATTAGGGGTCCCCAACCCCCAGGCCGCAGGCCGGTAGAGGTCTGCGGCCCGTTAGCAACCAAGCCACACAACAGGAGGTGAGCGGCAATCTAGCGAGCGATGATGCATCTGCTGCTCGCTCCCCATCGCTCACATTACTGCCTGAACCATCCCCCTCCCCCACCCCCCGTGGAAAAATTTTCTTCCATGAAACCGGTCCCTGGTGCCAAAAAGTTTGGGGACTGCTGCAGTATATGATCGGACACTTGAAAAAGTTTCCAAGTTGGAGATACCACATCCTCTGTCATTTTTCAAATGACTAAACTAAGGCATAGAGAGGTTAAGTAACTTGCCCAGGTATACACACTTGATAAAATGATGGAGTCAGACTTTGGTTCCAGGATGTCTCGTGTCAGAACTCATATTCTTACCACCACTTTATACTATTTCTCAGTGTTTGGTTGATTCTGTAATCCTCTCACATAGAGCAGGTACACAGTAAGGGTGTTTTGTTCTTGATGATAATGATGGCTGCTAATAATACTGACTTGCAAAATGCCCAGAAGGAAAGCTGTTTTCAACTCAAGTTCCAAGAAAGTGAATTATTGCTAAATGAAGAATTCCTAACACAGTTTAGATTCTACAGACCTACAATGAAAGAGAAAAAAAATCACAAGAGATTTATGATAGAAGTCAGATTTCAGCTATTGGTTTGTTCTTCTGTTTAAATTGGATCTTTTGGTCTGCAGGATCTGAAAACCATTTTCCATCAGTATAAACACTAGCATCTTTTAAAACATGCATATACTTAAGGGGCCTCAGTGGAGTTTCATTTTCCATGGCAGTTCATTTCTAATCATAATTGGCCAGCTGGTAAATGTCCCCAGAGTATGCCTAAAATATATATATTTCTTATCTGTAATAGAAATACCATTTGTCCTTTTATTCTCATAAAAAACAGGTAAGATGGCCCAACTTTAAAGAGAAAGAGAAAGAAATAGGAGAGAGGATTCTACTTAGGGTGATATATGCTTTTAGAATGCATAGCACCTGTTTCTTCTCCAAACAAATGTTTCAAATGGAGCTTCCAATTTGGGGGCCCATGTGTAGATCAGGCTTTTTGTTTTGTTTATATTTTTGTTTGTTTGCTTGTTTTTAATTACATAGAAGTTGCTCTTTCATCTCGGCATATTTGGAATTTAAAACACTGTTTAAAAAAAGAAAGAGAGAGGCATTAAATTTTTGATACTTTTTATTGGAAGGTTAAAGACCTTTTCTCCTAATAATTAACTGGGCTTTGATAGGAACCCAGAGACAGGTCACTGTGAACCAGCTTTCATAATGGATATGACTTGAAAAAAAATTAACCAACTTACCATAGGTCACATAGCAAGGTCTAGTCGGGCATGTTAAAGTAGCAACCATACCCTTGACTCCACCTAGGAAGGTCCGTCTCTTATACAAACTTACTTACAGAATAAAGGCAAGTCTAGGACAAATGAAGCTATATCTTATGATTCTCAAACTCCATGGTCTTTTCCAGAGCTATCCAACATTTATGATCTCAGACTCATTGGGACAGAATTTAGATTAGAGAAGTACAGAGTCCATGATTTAGATATTACAAAGTTTGGGATGGGACCTGGAAATCTATAGGCATAAGAAAAATCCAGGTGAATTTTATGATTAACTAGTCTTGGAGAGCATTGATTTAAGCCCTGTTCAAATCATCCTAGCCAAACCCAGCTCACCTGAAGAAGGTTCTTCATTGAATAAATAGCACTGACCAGGGGAGAGCATGTTGGAGAGCTCAGTTTTACTTTTGCTTTAGGCACTAACTGCTGGGCTTTGGATAAGTCGCCTCACCGCCCCATTCCTTCACTGTATCAAGGTAAGAGTTGGGTTGACCTTTCTAGCTATAATCCCCTGTGATAGGAGAAAGCAGTTTGGAGTGAAAAGATGTAATTATCTTGGCCAATTCTATGCCTTCTTTTCTGTTTCCATCTTCTTTGACATCCAGAAAGCAAAGCCCATAGTTACCCTGAAATGTCTTCTGCCTTTGAGGGATGCCTAGGCCAAGGAAGGCTGCAAATCAAGGGATGAAAATGCCACTTTTGACAGATTTCCTCTGTACATTCATGTCACAAATGACAAGCATGTTTTTAGAAAGTGGAAGAAATGGACTGGGTTTGTAGGAAGAAAAGAGATGAATATTTGAAGAGCTAGGAGAGTCTGTTGTGGAAGCTTGAAATTACCTTTACCCTGAAACAACCCTGCTGAAAAATACTAGATTTTTGAGGAGGTCTCTTTGGCATATTTTCGGTCTATAATTTTGTGTGGGTGTTTTTGTTTTTTGTAAGAGAACTACAGTTGTGTACTGAACAGTAAAAACCTAAGTGTGTGTGTGTCAGTGTGTAAAATGGCAATTAAGAAAAAGAAGAAAGAAAACTTGAAAATAAGTGGAATTTTTCTTTCCAAGCAAATCTTCAGTAAGGGTTAGATAAGGGTATTGGAGATAGGACCAGGGCTGTTATTTCCTTAAATAAGTGTTTCTCCAAATCTGTTTCCTGGACCATTAGCATAAATCTCTGCGGATGCTCCTCAAAAGTCTTTGCTTGTATTTTGGCACAAAAATTTGGAGAACAAATAAGTGAAGCTCCATAGTGCACATTAAAATAGTAAAGATACTGGTAAGTCCTGCAGTTAAGGTAAATGCTTGCTAAACTTAATTATAAAAATGCACCCCCCCAAAAAAAATTGTCAGGGGACCTACATAACTAGTGTTCTGTGGAAAACAGGCTGCCAGTTAGAATTGTTTAAGCTCCAGAGTGCACAATTGAAAAATGCTCCTGGTTGCCATTAACCTTGTAGTTATCAGAAACATATATATCTTTTAAACTATTGTTTGTTTTTCGGCAGATGGCGAAAAGGAATACCATCAGTTGAAGGAGAAATGTGTTTTTATTTTTTATTTTTCTTTACTGAAGTCACAGTAATTTACCTTGTAGGGTAGTGGCAGGGTGATGAAAATATTTTAAACCAACTAGAATCTATACCCTTAATAGGGAAGGGTGGTGCCTCTCCTAGAGATATTTTGAGGTGCTAAACTGAATTGTATTCTTCAGGTATTTTTGAAAGTCATGTAGATGTTTCAGTGAACATTAATCAATTGCTCATGGATATCCCATATCTTCAGCTGAGATTTTTTTTTAATTTAAAAAGTCAGCAAATGGCTACCATCTGTTATTTAGAGCATTCCAAACATCCAGCTTTCTATTGTTGCAGGGGAGTGAGAGTCACGGGATCAATTAGCCTTGAGTCCATTTGCCTGTTGGATTTTCATCTTGTGATTACAAGAACAACGGAATGGTAGGCAAAGTTCCTAGCTTCTAATGCTGACTCTTCAACCCATACGATGTTGGATATGTAAATGTCATATGCCCTAACCCAGTTCCTTCATGTGGAAAATTGATGTTGTCATGTCTGCTATGTGGAGATCAAAAACACTAAATGACGTACATATTTGCAAGAACTTTGTAGATCAAAACACCAGTTAGTGATAACTACTTAGGCAACTGCCAATTATTAGAGTATTGTCTCCCAGCTGGAGCTGGGACTTATACTGCATTTCTGGTTTGCCAGCTGCTTCCTGTTAAATTTTGATAGGGCACAGTAATGAAGGACTGGAAAGCTGAAGAAAGTAAAAAGGGTTTTCTCTGTTTGCCCCTTATCCTTTTGCTTCTTGTCTTTTTCAACTTCTATCCTGTTAGCAACACCCCAGCAAAATTTCTTCACCCTTTTGGTAGCAGATTCCAGTGTCAGCAATTGATTCCACAGAGCTTTCCCAATGGTTGCAGAACTACCTTCATTGCATCCCTCAGACTCCAGCACCCTCCTGCCAGTACCTCTTCAGAGTTCTAGGTCCCAGCCAAAGGGGGCACTTCATCTTAGAGAAGACAACACCACCACCCCTTCTTCTCACAGATCTGAAGTTCTTTTCTGCAGGAATCTGAATTTCCAGGTTTAATTAATTCCAATCTCTTCCCATTGTTTCTCAACCTTTGGGTCAGTAGGTGGTTTTGGCAGCTGTTTTCTGTTGGATCTCAGATCTTGTCATGATGCATTAGTGTTCTTCCTATCTTTTCAATTCTTCAGTACCTAAATAATAACACTTCTGCCTAAATGACAGGCGTTATTTTTTCTTCAACCCTTATTGATAGAGTAAACTTGTAAACTGGGATTGCTTCCCTCCTCCCTGTCCCCAACATACTCACATTTGGTTTGCACATTTAAACACATAGGCATAGTCTTAACTGCTATGGAAAAGTTGGTGTCTTGGTTGTTCATCATTATAAACATCTTATTTATAAACATCTTATTCTCTTGGTCTAACAATGGTCACACTTCTGCTAGAGACATGAATCAAATATTTTCCTTTGCTTTTTTTTTTTTTTTTTTTAATTTTAATACTTTATTTATTTATTTTATTTATTTATTTATGACTGTGTTGGGTCTCTTAGTTTTCGTGTGTGGGCTTTCTCTAGTTGCGGCAAGTGGGGGCCACTCTTCATCGCGGTGCGCGGGCCTTTCACTATCGCGGCCCCTCCCGTTGCGGGGCACAGGCTCCAGACGCGCAGGCTCAGTAGTTGTGGCTCACGGGCCCCGTTGCTCCGCGGCATGTGGGATCTTCCCAGACCAGGGCTCGAACCCGTGTCCCCTGCATTGGCAGGCAGATTCTCAGCCACTGCGCCACCAGGGAAGCCCTCCTTTGCTTTTAAAACTACAGACATACCTTATTTTACCACACGTTGAAGATATGGTGTTTCTTACAAATTGAAGGTTTGTGGCAACCCTGCATCAAGCAAGTCTGTTGGTACCATTTTTCCAACAGCATTTGCTCACTTGGTGTCTGTGTCACATTTTCTTGTGAGTATTGTCACTTCTCACAATTTGTTAGGTGATCTGTGATCATTGATCTTTGTTAATATTTTGGCATTTTTTAGCAATACTATATTTTTAAATTAAGGTAGATAAGTACATTGTTTTAGACATAATGGTATTGTACACTTAGTAAACTACAGTATAATGTAAACAACGTTTTTAAGCACTGGGAAACCAAAAATTCACGCTCTTTGCTTTGTTGCAATACCTGCTTTATTGCAGTTGTCTGGAACCGAACCCACAATATCTCCAGGGTATGCATGTACTTGAATTTAAGTGTAACAGCTATATAAAAGGAAAACCATCTCTTGGCTTCAAAGTTGAGAAGTAATTAGGAGTAGTAGCAATTGTGAAAACTGGAAAGCGTACTCTAAAGGGTGTCAAATCCAGAAATAGTAAAAGTTAAAACCAAATTGTTAAAATAGCATTTACTTATAGTTTACACATAGAACAGTTTGAACTGGAAGTGTTCAAATTTCAAACTGATATGAAGCTCAGAGGCATAATGTTACAGGATGGCTTATAAGGTGAAAATGAGAAAGTCCTTTAACCTTTACAGTGATTGGTAATTACAATTGGGGTTTCTAGACAGCAGAGGAATGGTTAAAAATGATTTATCTTATACCATTTTAGAAAGATGAATTAGATGTCTTTCGTGATTATCAGAGGCATTCACAAGAAATAACCTAAGTTGCACTTGTGTTCATGACATAAACTAGAACTAGATTTGCTTACACGGCTTAAATGGTCTCATCTGCTCAGAATTTGTTTGGTCTCCATTTTGTACTGAACTTTAACAAGGGGTAGTGTTATGGAACACAAGTTTAAGTACCCAACACACAGGCCAAACAAACCGAAACATCAGATTTGGAGCAGAGAAAGGATTATGCAGGGCCATGTGAGGACACAGGTGTCTCATGCCCAGAAAACTGAATTCCTTGAAGGGTTTCAGCAAAGCACTTTTACAGGTAAGGTGAGGGAGGGGTGTGGTTAGCTGTTGCAAACTTCTTGGTGTAGAAATCCTTTATTCTTGCAGCTGTCCACATAGGTCAGGTCACGATGTTCCTGTAAACCTCCAACAAGCCAAATGTTCTCTATTGTGCAACTTTTTAATCTCTATATGAATGTACTCTTAAAGGTCAGAGCCCTGAGAATAGGCTGTCCTTTATATTTCTGGCTATAGGCAACATTATTTTACAAAAGATGCAGAGCCAGCATGACTAAGCACAGGCAATAAAGCACAAAGTTAAAAGTAAAAAGGAACAGATCAATATGGAGTCAGATTTGTCAGATTTGTTCTTCCATATTACAGTAGTAGGCCTCTTATTAGCTGCAGCTGACTGCTAATATGGGAAATATAGGCTCGGTATTTCTGGATTTTTTTTTAACAAGCAGCCAGAAATTCTTATTTGAATCTCCTAATCTTTAAATATTGGTCACTCTCTTTTTTTCTTATTTTTAAAGTTAAATACTAAGAAGTCTACCTCTGTGGACATGCGAACCTCTCCTCTGAACCAGATTTGGCCCCCTGAGAGTCATTTGGCAACTTTTATTTTAGAGAATCCCAAACCTTGACTGACAGCCTGGTCTGAATGCATATGATATGGTATTCATATTAGTAACAGAAGAGGAAGAAAAAGGACCTCTAATCAGGAGGAGAGACTCAGTTATTAATAGAAGCAATTGATCACTAATCATGATTTCAGAAAGATCTATTACTGAATGAGTGCTCTCTATTTCTGTAACAACTTAGGAAAGTATAACATTGTAAGAATCCCTGTTGAGAAATTTTAGGAATTTAGAATTAGGATATTCTTTTTTTTTTTTTTTTTTTTTTTTTAGCAGTTTTAATTCAAAGTACTCACAAAGCTTAGACACGCAGCAACATGGGGAGTATTCCTTGAAGAAAGAGGAAAAGCTCCCTAGACCATTTCTAAAAAACAAAACAAAACAAAAAAAACATTAATGCCCTTCCCCCACCTCAGTTACATGCACCACCCAGGTGCCAAGGTTTAATTTTTTCTCCACTGATACAAAATCAGTGTGCTCCATTGAGCAGTCATATTATTACATTTTCTTCAATCATCCTCTACTCTCACCCATAACTTTTGTCTCTAGAAGAACTGCGTTAAAGAAGGACAAAGTATTTTCATAAAACAGTTTTGTACAACTTGACTATAATGATTCATTATATTCAGGAATTGGTCAGGTGAAAACTTGAGTTTAAAAAAAAAAAATTAAAATGGGTCTACATAACCTCCTTTGTCCTGATAATTGTCTTGGTCTACAGATTTCCTTTCCTGCTATATACCTTTATCTGATTTTGTTTAATGCTGATCTCATAGGATGAATTAGGAAGTGTAGAATTCAAAGGATATTTTTCTTTTCTAATTAATTAATTTATTTATTTTTGGCTGTGTTGGGTCTTCGTTTCTGTACGAGGGCTTTCTCTAGTTGTGGCAAGCGGGGGCCACTCTTCATCGCGGTGCGCGGGCCTTTCACTATCGCGGCCTCTCTTGTTGCGGAGCACAGGCTCCAGACGCGCAGGCTCAGTGATTGTGGCTCACGGGCCCAGTTGCTCCGAGGCATGTGGGATCCTCCCAGACCAGGGCTCGAACCTGTGTCCCCTGCATTGGCAGGCAGATTCTCAACCACTGTGCCACCAGGGAAGCCCGAAGGATATTCTTAATTATATGTAAGTGATGGTTAAAATAGTAGTAACACTTCCCTCCTAATATAGTCCTTGAAATACTATCATCAAGTTTTAGACAAATTAATGGTATAAAAATTATTTGTAACAACTCACTGCTATTCTCTAGGGCATGTTTGACAAGTTTGGGTTTAAGTTGATGGGAGGCAACACAGAATGGCCTTTTTAGCAGCATGCCTTCAATCCTGTAGGTGAATGAACTCGGTCAATAAGGATCAAGATGCATTCTTGCATATGGTGGCAGATGGTGACTATATATTTATACTGAGGAGATTACTATTTGAGATGTAAACAAATTTTTAATCATTACATCAAATTCCTATTAACTGCTTGGGGGAACCATCAAACACATTCTATTCTTTTTTTTTTCTCTGCATTTGCACAAGTGATTCCACATAGGCCTGGATGGCTTCCCCTGTGTCCATATATCAGTTCCCTAACTGTTTTTAAGGTACAGCTTCTAACCTCTGAAGAGGCCTTGTCAGACCTCATTAATAAAAATCAATTATTTCTCTTCCTCTTACAGCATTCTATTTATATGGCTGAATATCATGGGTCCATAGTCTTAAAATATTTCAAGCAAGACTTTCTCTAATACCTCTAAAAATATCTTTATATTGCATCTTCAACGTTTCTCCCTTTAGACACTTACCATGAGCAAATTCATAAACACTCATTTTAATCATAAGCCATGACTGGGGGATTACAAAACTAAAAACTGCTATCTACCTTCTGAGCTACACACTGGTGACACTACCCAACTATGGTGCTTATTTACCAGAAAATCACACAGGCATGTTCAGAAAACATCAACAACATTTGTTTCTATTCTAACAAAGTTTCCACTCCTCCAGTGATTTCTATCTCAACAAAAGACATTATCCTCTAACCTGATAAGATCCATAAATCCAGACATTGTTCTGATGGAAGAAATGTTCACATATTGAGGTATGGGGAAGTCATTCTGGCTGTTGCCTGATTTGGCTTGAACTTGAACTAGAATTGCCTGTCTTATGGCCCATGAAACAGACTTTGTACATCTGCTTTAATGATTAAAAGAATGCATTTAAAAATCAAAATGGAGTAATGTGTGGTTCAGGCATTCCAAATGGAGCTGGATGGCCACTGTGAATGTGGTTTCAGACACATTCCTGCATTTCTAAGAACTCGAATTTTCTGAACTGTATCGGACTTGAGGGCATGACCAGCCATTCTCAAAAGTCTGCTAGCAGCTGCCATAACCTTATGGTCTCAAGTTAACCTTATAACTATGCAACCATTTCAGACCACAACCAACACTTGCTTAACAAGCACGCTCAGTTCTTGCCTGCTCCAATTATAATTGATAAACAACTCCTGTAACTAACTTTACCCTTGTGGTTTATAAGCCTCCCCCATTTCGTAGTCCTGCGGAACACAATTCAAGTGCTTCTTGAATCTGTCTCCCAGGCTATAGTCTCAGTTTGGCTCAAATAAAATTCTTTTCTATTTCCATTATGGATTGTTCATTGATTATTTTCATCGACACTTCCCTCCCCCTATTATCCAAAGCTAATAAGATACAGCCTTGGGTGTTTTTCCACCTGAAATACAAGATACCAAAGAAAGTGGCAGGCCACGGAAGATTGGTAGGTGGCAGGTTTAATCAAAGGAATTTACGTGGCTTGCCCTGGGTAGCCACAGATGAGTAGATCTCTTCACCCGCCCGCCAGAATCTTAAAAGCTCATACAGAGGCCTCAATTGGGTTCAGCCACGTACTTAGTGCAGGTGATCTTGACAGCACCTTATTTTCTCAAAGCTGTGTTATTGAAATGGCTGCTAGTATGGGAGTAGTGTAGGCAGAATGTACATTCCAGGGACAGGGAGAGGATGAGCCTCCAATTGCCTGGGTCCAGCTTAGATCAACTGGAGGGCACAACTTCTAGATGACCTCATCCCCTGGACCAACTCTACTCTCTTCTTAGTATCTTAACTAGGAGGAGTAACCTGTCAACAAGACTTGAGACGTTTTAACCACATACAACAAGGATCCTTGTTTGGCTCCTAGTTAAACTATGAAGAAACAACTGTTTAAAAAAGACAATATAGAAGACTGAATGCTGACTGTATATAAATGATATTAAGAAATTGTCAATATTTTAAGTTGTGATAATGGTTATGTTTGAAAAAATTTCTTTTAGAGATAATGCTTAAATATTTATAGATGAAAAAGATAAGCCTGGTTTGTTTTAAGAATCTCATGGTGGGGTGAGAAGTAGCTGGGAATATAGGTAACAGAATATTTAGAAATACTTCTTAGTATTTAGAAATACGTTTTAGTATTTCTAAACATTACCTACTTGACATCCCCAGTGAATCAGTTCCCCTGATTCCCACTGTGGAAGCCATCATTTACCTCTTACCTATGTTCTTAGAGTAGTTCTGAACTGGTCTTACTCTGTCAAGTTTACCTACCAGCCAATTAATTCTACACATTAAACATTTTTCTGAAAATGCATTTGATCCATCCCCCTGCTGAAAATCCTCTGTGCCAAGTAATTTGAACTTTATTCCCGTTTTCAAAGGTATTATCTGGCTTCCTTGACTCTCTCTCTTTATTACCCATGTACATTTCACTTCTGTAAACAGAATTTTCATTTCATTGAACTTTGACATAATCCTGTGTCTCCTGTCATATCAACTCATTTGAGAAGCCATTCCTGACCTGTTTAGCCTGTTTCCAACATGTACTCCATATTTTCATGCTTTTCAGCCCACTATACTATTTGCTTCCCTGTTATTCTAATTAGACTCAAAGATGTTAGAGGTTATAAGCCACTTGCCAGCTCCTATTAGCTGGTAGTCTTTGCATGAATCTGTGAGAGGAATCTGAGGCTTTGCCTGGCTCAGTGAGGTGGGACGAGGGTGCGGGGGTGGGATATTCTATGAATAATTGAAAGTCTGCAAAGGAAAAGAATGAAAGAGAGTAGTTGAATGCCTGCTTTTGCAGTCACTGAACTGTTTGAAAACAGTTGGTGTGTTATACCCTTGTGCTGTGTTAGACCCATGATGTTTAATTTTAACCTTAAAACTATGTAATGAACAATGAATTTGCTCATTAAATCTTTATATAAGGACACAGTAAATGGCAGAAACCATATAAACCTGTGTCCATTTAACTCTAGAGTCCATATCTGTTTTAGGGGAAAAACCAAATATTCAATGACCAGTGTTCTTGAAGGTATTCCCCAACAGTTTAGAGTATCTAGTCTGAACATTGTTAAAAAAAATAGGATGTAAAAGAAGACTTTTTGTTTGTTTTTGTTTTTCTTGCCCTCAGACTAGAACCCATTTTGAAATGTGGCATAAACCATTAAATAACTGAAAAGAAATCAAGTGCTAGATTATGGTCTATGTTCATAATTGTTTGGGGAAAGCCAATTAGAAAAGGAGAAGAATTTGGAAGTTGATATTGACCTGAAACAGACTGCCAGCTATTTCTCTAGCAAAGATCGGTTTATTGGGGATCAACAGAGACCTGTAATCCGTGGTTTGCAATTATGGCTAGTCGGTCAGGGCAAGGAAAGGAGAACCCATTTACAGAGAGGAAAAGGACGTTGGGAGGGGTAGAGTAAACAGTGTCCATGGCCTTTCACTGGCTGAGTACTTGCCAGGAAGGAAGTCTTTCTTCTTCCCATTGGGCTCTGCTACACTCACAAGGTGTGTGTACTTCCCCTTCTGGTCTCCCAACTCTATTGAGGTTTCCTTTTATTAATTTGTATATCGTATTTTTACCCACTTATATTGTTGGCTATAATTTAGCCCTGCTTTGCTGCCAAAGGTGATGTGATTTGCACCTTACATTTCTTTTTCGGTTGGGGAGTTGGAGGGCCAGTTACCCTCTGGAAATCACTTTATTATGTTGCCTTGTGAATTCAGTTCTCTTGTGCCCCTTATATGTATGATTTTCTTGACCATTGAGCTTGCTTGTTGTTAGACTGGGGATAACATTTCTCTGCAGCTTTCTATAGCCTAAGTGAAAGCAGAGCAACTCTGGCTTACCATT
This sequence comes from Balaenoptera acutorostrata, assembly GCF_949987535.1. Lineage (NCBI taxonomy): Eukaryota > Metazoa > Chordata > Mammalia > Artiodactyla > Balaenopteridae > Balaenoptera > Balaenoptera acutorostrata. The sequence goes on along the minus strand of NC_080079.1, from coordinate 21,857,480 downwards.
TTGCTGCAGCTATGAATAACAAACCTGAGATCCTGGTGACGTAGATGGAGAGACAGTATTCTCTTATTGGAGAGTTGAGTCCTTATAACAAATGTCTTTTACTTAAATTCGTGTATACTAATCTTGTTTATTTCTAGTAACTCCTGGTGTCTCTAAAGAAAAAAGGGACAATTACAAGTGAGATAGCAAATCCTGTGGTGGTAGTTCCATCTTTATACTTGCTTTAAAAATCATGTAAAGTATAAGGGAAATAGGTAGAATTTTAAGTCAGCCGATATGGATTCAAATCCTGATTTTCTTTTTCTACTTATTTTTGTGAATTTAGGAGAACTATGTATACAGTCTGAGCCTCATTTATGACAGTCATATAGAGGGAAGGATAATTTTTCTAACCAGATTTGTGGTGTGTATTAAATGTGTCCAGCACAAAATAGGTGCTCAGAAAATATTAACAGTGGTGGTGAGCATGGCGATGATGCTGGTGGTGGTGGTGGCAATGTTACTGACAAGTAATTTAGGAATATAGCTCTAAGCCCTCCATCTGTGTGTTCAGATTAAGCACAGATCTGTGGGCCAACATCTGCACACCTCTTTAGCCTTCTTTCCTCTGAACTCCTGTTGCAAATAATGCTACACTTTTATAGTTATTGTTGTGTACCCATGCTGAAGATATATGTTCTAGCTTAAAAATATTTAATTACTTAAAATATAGAAAGCATCTGTTAGGGAGCCTGGCACATAGTAAATACTATATATGTGTTAGCAGCTGTTAATATTACTATTTAAATTTTTATAATTAAGCATCTATTTCATGCAAGTATTCTACTTTAGGCTAGGCCTCATTTGTTCCCTGTAAATGGTCTGCATAGTATCTCTAGGTTTCTCAATTGTTTCTCATGTGGTCAGGTTTCTATAACTTTCACTAACATTTTATATATACACTCTAGTTTCTTTCTTAGAATGTTAGGCCTAGAATTGACCCTGTTGCTATTAATCTAAACAAAACATACAATGTAGCTTTTACTTCCCTGAAACAAACTAATGTCTTAAACTCATTTAATTCAGCATGACTCCCTAAAGTTAGGGACTGTTAACCCCTATACCATGCTGCCATCTCCAGGTAAGCTTGTACCTCGATATTCCAATATGGTTCATGGTCTTAGTTCTACCTTCCTATTCTGATAAGTTACCCTACCTCCCAGTTTTTTTGAGGACCTATAAAATTTGAAATATTTTGGTTCTTTTTTTTCCTATCCCATGGAAGTCAACACTCTTTGACCATGACGACAACTTTAATTTGAGTCTTCTCCCAGATATCTGGCTTCTGCTTCTATAGGCCAACCTCATTTCATACAGAATGATGTCCTTTCCTGATAGGGTTGCCATTGAAAAAGGGAGACTGTGTGTGGAGCTCCTGTTTTTGAGTAAGACTTAGATACTTGACCAGATTCTATGCTGAGCATTTTATATAGATTATTGCATTTAATCTTCACAAAGCTTATGCAGTTGATAGCAAAACCAAATTTGACAGGGAGATAGTAGTCAGACTGCCCATGGCCACATAGCTAGTTGGTGGTAAAATCAGATTTCAGATGCAGGAAACCTGATTCAGAACACTGCTCTGTTCTTATGCTTTTACTAAAGGATTCACTAACACATGTAACTATATTCAAAATAGCATATAATTATAAAGTTGTATTTTGTTCTCTAACACAAGTTTAATTCTCTAGTGTTAGTCTAAGCACTCTGAGACCTGGGATAGATCATATGCTCTTTGCATATTCCCGCAGGATCTAGCACAAAACAAATTCTGTGTGCTCCCGAATTCCATCAAATAGGCAATATTGACCAGAAGTGAACATCTGAGGAACTAGAGAAAATGTAGACCAGCCAAATCACCCTATAGAAACACAAATAATAGAAACAAGAAGAGAAGTCAGTGAGGATTTTAAGCCCTGGTCTTAAGCACAAGATCACTATGTGTGTCTAATCATTTATGTATGAAATATCTGTGGTTGAGAGGAGGCCACTCAGAGACATTTAAAGAGCTATTAAGGTTGACTAACGTGTGCTCTATATTTAATTCATGAAAATGCAAACCCTGGAAATTGGTACAGAAAAGGTCAAATTCCACATATTCAGAATCGTTCCTTTGAGCTCCAAATAGGGACAAAATTATTTTGGAAGGAACACTTTAACTACTGGTGACTTTTTAATTAGTGAGAAGATATATGTTCTAAAACAGCTGACCACACTCCAGAGCTCCAAAAAGTTGATTCCTTTGTGTGCCCCCCTCCAAGCATTTAAGCTATTCCAATAATTGTGCATTTAATTCACTAATAATCTTCTGAAAAGTGGTTCTCATAAATATGTTTTCTATAAAACTGACTGCCTTGCTGTAGTTAGAGGAGGTGTGAATCTTACAATCTGGATGACAGCCTGTGAAACCCAAATCAAGGGCTATAAATGGCTCCGAGAGAAAAATCTATGCACTCTTTGATAGGATAATTACTATACTGTGGATTTTGGGGGGATGTTTCAAAAAAACACTTAATATTTCATAAATACATTGCTTTTACTACCAAATATCATTTGATGACATTAGTTAATTAGAAACTTAGTTAATATGCCATTTTTAAATTTAATTCATGAGATACCATTAACCAGGCAAGTTTTCCATACTGAAAACAGGTATAAATATTTCTGTCACAAACTGGAAACTACAAAATTAAGATGACTGTCTTTGATAGATTTTACTACATGAGTATGGTAAGACCCACAGATCAGGAGGTGACTGCCACTGTAAAGACTGTTTGCTATTCACAGTTGCAAAGAGGAGGGAACATGCCATGACCTGGGGGGAGAGAAAGGGAGGTGCCTGTGGACAAGAGCCTTCTTTGTAGTTTCTTTGGGAAAGAATGGTGAAACAGGGTAAACAGGTTTAGAAATGACAAACCTGCATAGCTTCAGAGAGCTCTGGGGCAGAGGAGCTGTCTGTAGTTGTCTGATACCTGGCCCTGGGGTGATCAGGGCAGGTGGATAGTGGCTCAGCGTTAGAGCCTCAGAAAGCAGGTAGCTGGGGGTGTGGGCTCTGGACTAGTTTGTTTGCATTTGAAAAGCATTCTCACTGGGTAAGTTGTTTACCATCTCCAGGAATTTTGCTACCTCTGGGAGGAGCAGTTCCTCCTGGGTCAGCAAAGCCCCAGATGTCAAAGCATCAGAACAGAGAAAACAGAAGGCATGGTTAATACAATGACACTTATCAAGACTTGAAAGTCAGAGAGCTAAAAGAACATTGGAAATGTTTATGAGAGCACTGCAATTTTTAAGAGGAAATTTCCTTTCTAGCAATACTCTTATTTACTTTATGATAAACTACTAACAACTTTGAGCTATGACACACATGGCCCATAATTACACGTAAAATTTAACTTTGACATATGCATGTACCTATGAAACCATCACAGTTACTATAATGCACATAGCTATTTCAAAAGTTGATTTGTACCCATTTGTAATTCCTCAGTCTTGATCCTCTCTACTCCCTATTTCCCAGGAAACAAATTTTTTTGTCATAATGGATTAATATACATATTATGGAATTTTACCTAAAATGCAACGTCTTTTTGGTCAGGCTTCTTTAACTCAACATAATTTTTGAGATTTATCCATGTTGATTATATCACTCATATTTTATTGAGTAGAATTTGTCATCTTGGTCATCACTTTGGGACTACAATATGTAATGCTGAAGTTCATATATAAGTCTCTATATAGACATGCTTTCATTCCTCTTAAGTAATAATCTGGGAGTAGAATTGCTTAGTCACATGGTAAGTGTTGTCAACTGATTAAAAAATGCACAACCTAAAAGTTGAGAGTTATGTTTTATTCAGTTGACAAAACTGAGGACTTAAGCTTGGGACACAGCATCTCAGATAACTGAGAAATTGCTCTGAAGAGGGAAGGGCGGGGAGCCAGGATATATAACAGCTTTTGCAACAAAGACCAGGTAATCAGAACATCAAAAGATTACCGTTCATTAAAGAAAACCAGACATCTCGAGCTGAAGAATTTAGTGCTTTTCTATGTACAGGAAGATGCAAGAGACTGCTATTTATCACAGAAATACTTAATTTTGAACAATGACATCATGCTATGGTATTGAGTCAGGAAGGTTGCTCTACAATAGATGAATAGGAGTACTGTTCTCAGACAAGAGAAATAAAAGGATGCTCAGGAAAGGGGTTAGGAGTAAACAATGTCACCAGGTGAATGGGCTCCAAGTGACTAAATGTGACATTTTCTACAGTGAAATATACTATAATACAACTAACCAGAGGCCCCAGAGGATACAGCTAGTGGTGGCTGTCTGCAGATTCTCAGGTGCCCTGGCCACAGCTGCATCTCCAGGGCAGAGACAAGGGTCTGAAAAGATGGGCTGATTGTTTCAATCTTTCTGTGGGAGCATGGGCTCGTCACTGGCCGGAGTGTATAGGATCTTGAAACATGTAAGTGTCCAAAAAGCAAAAAGCTTTAGTAGTGGAGAGTTGCTTGGGGAAAAGTCTCCCAACCAGAGTGGAGAATATCATTTTCTATAATGCAAAGATAATATAACATCATTCAAATATTACTGAATTTCTCACTTCTTTTAAATGGAAGTGAAAGTGAGCTGAGTGGCTATATAATGTAATGGAACAGACACTAGAAAGGCATCAGGAGGTCTAATTTTGTGCTTAATTCTTATTCTGTCTTTTATGATCCTAAGTTAAACCTTTTCTCACTTGATTTCATAAGAAACTACTTCTTCTGTTTAAACAAGTATTTGATCTATAAAGTTATCTTTTAAGTGGTAGTTGTTATCTTTGTAGGGATGTTTGGAAGAGGGCTCAAGAACGCTTCTAGAGTTTGGTAATGTTCACTTCATCTGAACGGCAATTACATGGGTGTATTCACTTGGGTGGGAAATTCATCAAGTTGTATACTTATTTGTAGTTTTCTATATCTTGTGCTTAAAGAAAAAAACATTACAGAACTCTAGTAGCCATCTCAAACCCTTATTGAACAAAAGGTCAAATAAAAGTATATTTCTATCTATCCTGCTTCATGATCATATTAGTAGGGGTTACCAGTTTCCAAAGAAAATTGGAGGTGAAAAGTAACTGTTAGTAGAAAAATAACAGTAGTAACCTCAGTGTTAAACCAGAACGGGCTATCCTAGCTTGTTAATCCTTATTTAAATGACTTAACATGGACTTTTTTGGAAATAAGATCTGAATACTTCATTGTTTTGTTAAATTGTGCTGAGGCATTATATAATAAATTTGAGACATCAGCAGAAGCCTATAGATAGTTATCGAGACCTTAGAATCTTAGCAGCCATATTATTACCCTGTGGCTCTATTATTTCACATCACCATGAAACAGGTTATTAAGCTTGTCAGGACATAGGAAGACTAGAGCATATGAATCGGAGTGTAATCCATCCTGTTAAAACAGATCACATTTAGATAAAGGTAGCCCTTTATTTGTCATTAAGCCAAACTTTCAATTATAATAGAAGCTGTGTTTAAAATGAGAGTGTTCAAAATAGTTGAGGGTTAGGAAGAAGTAACTCGTATGATTTGGACACGGGACTCTGGTGGCTCTGAGCCATGAAATAAGAGTTGGGGATCCATTGAAAGATGGTGATCTTGAATCCTTGATCTTGAACAGACACCAGAGTGAATTAGGAATTTTGAGACACAGTTCCTTCAACAAAATCGACAGCAAACAGTATCATATAAATATCAGTGTCTAAATGGCTTAGTGTTGGAAGACGGCAGTTTTATAAAAGGATTCATAAGGGTACAAATTGTACAACAATTTTGGAGAGCCATCTGGAAAAACTTAAAACTGAAGATGTATACAGGCTAAGACTCAGCATTTCCACTCCTAGACATGACCTAGAGCAAACTGCTTATCAGAGATCAGATGTATACAGATGTTCATTGTAGTAATACTGGAATTAGGGTTATTTCTAGTTTCCACTAACATAAGAATAGAAAAAACAATTTGTATGATCATAAAAAGGATACTGAAAAGTAGTGGAAATGAATGAAATAGAAAAACATGAATTTACCTCACAAGCATAATTATTGGCAAAAAAGCAAGTTGTAGAGACTAAATAAATATTTCATAAAGCTTAAAAACAAGGAAGAGGAATGTCCCATATTACAGGAATCTACACGAGTGGGAAAGAGATGAATGGGAATGATAAACATCAGACTCATTATAGCTATTCCTCTGAGTAATTGAGGGAGGGGTGCACAGTTTTACAATGAGTCTGATGTGTTCAATTACTCATTAGTCATTGTGCTTTTTTGTACGTCTTTTGTATTAAAGAAATCTGGAAAAATCAGTTTTGGATTTGCCTTGTTATCCATTTACCCACATGCTCATTTATTATTTGTAGCTTTTACTTTGGCTGAGGCCACCATCTAGCAGCTGAGAAAGAAACAGGAGAGTTATAAGCCATCCTCCTTTTCCTCAAAGAGCTTAAATTTCAGTTGGGATTATAAATCTATCAGATACATGGGTATTTAATAATATCTAAAGTATCCAGTTATTTTTAGAAACAAACTTTATTTTTTAGAGTATTTTCAGGTTCACGGCGTAAGTGAGCAGAAAGTACAGAAAGTTCCCATACGTCTTCTACCCACACACATGAAACAACCTCACCGACTATCCACATCTAGCACCAGGGTGGCATCTTTGTTATAATAGATGAACCTACACTGTCATGTCTTTACCCACAAACCATAGTTTACTTTAGGTTTCACTCTTGGTGTTGTATATTCTATGAGTTTTTATAAATACATAACATTTATCTGCCATTTTGCTGTTGCAGAAAATAGTTTCACTACTATAAAAATCCTCTGATCTGCCTATCTATCCCTCCCCCAAACCAAAACATCTGGCAATCACTGGTATTTTCACTGTCTCCATAGTTTTACCTGTTCAGAATATCATGCGGTTGGAATTACACAGTATAAAGTCTTTTCAGATTGGTTTCCTTTGCTTAGGAATATGCATTTAATATTCCTCCCTGTCTTTGCATGACTTGATAGTTCACTCTTTAGTGCTCAAAGTAAGTCCATTTCCTGGATGCAGAACGGTTTAATTAGCTATTTACCAGGTGAAAGACATCTTGGTGCATCCAAACTTTGACAATTATAAAGCTGCTGTAAAGGTCCACGTTCAGGTTATGTGTGGACATAATTTTTCAACTCACTTGGATAAATGCCAAGGAATATGATTGCTGGATCTTACGGTAAGAGTAAGTTTAACTTTGGAAGACATTTTGGCAGTTTCTTGCATAGTGTCTGTACTACTTTGCATTCCCACCAGCAGTGAGTGAGAGCTGCTTTTATTCCACATCCTCACCAGCATTTTGGTGGTGTCTGTTTTGGGTTTTGGCAATTCTAATAGGTGGGTAGTGGTATCTTACTGTATTTTGATTTGCAGTACTCTAATTGCAAATAAATTGCATATAACGTTGAGCATTTTTCATCAGTATATCTTTGATAAAGTGTATTCAGGTCTCTTTACCTTTTTAAGCAGGCGACTGATATTTGTGTTCAATTAGGAGTTTTTGTATATTTTAAATAACAACTGTCTATCAGATACATCTTTTGCCAAGATTTCTTCTAGTCTGTGATATATCTTATTCTCTTGACAGTTTCTTTTGCAGAGCAGAAGATTTTAATTTTAATGCAGTCCAGCTTGTCAATTACTTAGAATTATGCCATTGGATTTGTATCTAAAAAGTCATTGCCATAACTCAAGGTCATCTAAATTTTCTCCTGTGTTCTAGTAGTCGTAAAGTTTTGTGTTCTATGTTTAAGTCTATGGTCAACTTTATGACTTAATTTTCATGAAAAGTGAGATCTATGTCTAGTTTTTTTTTCCTTTTGCATGTAGATGTCCACTTGTTCCATCAGCATTTGTTGAAGTCTATCTTTACTCCATTGTATTGAGTTTGCTCCTTTGTCAAAGATGAGTTGGTTACATTTATGTGACTGTTTCTGCGCTCTTCATGCTGTTTAAGTGATCTATTGGTAATTTTTTTTTGACACCATATCTAGTTATTAAAGCTTTATAGTAAGTGCTGAAATTGGGTAGTGTCAGTCATCTTCGTTCTTCTCCATTAATATTGAGTTGGTTATTCTGGATCTTTTGCTTCTCTGTATAAATTTTAGGATCAGTTGGTTGATATCCACAAAATAATGTTCTGGGATTTTGATTTGCATTGCATTGACTCTATAGACAATTTGGGGAAGAACTGACATCTTTGCAGTATTGAGTCTTCCTATTCACTGACATGGACTATCTCTCCATTTATTTAGTTATTTGCTTTATTTGATTAGCTTTAGAGTTTTATTCATATAGATCTTGTACACATTTTGTTAGCTTTATACCTGCGTCATTTTGGGGTGTGGGTGCTAATATAAAGGGTAATGTGTTTTTAGCTTAATTCCCATTGTTCATTGCTGGTATGTAGGAAAGCAATTGACTTTGATATATTGACCTTGTATCCTGTATCCCTGCTATAATTACTTATTAGTTGCAAGAGTTTTTTGGTCATTGTCTCAGATTTTTTTATGTAGACAGTCATGTCATCTGTAATCAGCTTTATTTCTTCCTTCTTAATCTCTGTACCTTGCAGTTCCTTTCCTTGTCTTACTGCATTAGCTAGGACTTCCAGGTGTTGAAAAGTTGTAGTGTGAGGGGACATCTTGCCCTGTTCTTCATCTTAGCAGGAATGCTTCTAGTGTTTCACCATTAAATACAGTGTTAGTTGTAGGTTCTTTGTAGATATTCTTTATCATGTTGAAGAACTTCCCTTCTATCCCTAGCTTGCTGAGAGTTTTTCATAAACAGGTTTTGTTGTTGTTTCCTGTGAAATGCTTTTTCTGTATCTATTGATAAAATCATATGATTTTTTTATCTTTAGCCTGTTGATATGGTGGATTATATTGATTTCCAAATGTTGAACCAGCCTTGCATATCTGATATAATCACACTTGGTCATAATGTATAATTCGTATACATTGTTGGATTCAATTTGTTTTGTTGAGGATTTTTGCATCTGTTTTCAAGAGAGATACTGGTCTGTAGTTTTCTAGTTGAAAAATTTCATTTTTGCCTCGTTTCAGTGTTAGAGTAATTCTGGCCTCATAAAAATGAGTTAAGAAATATTTCCTCTGCTTCTGTCTTCTGAAAAATTATAGAGAAGTGGTATCATTTTCAATAGAATTCACCAGTTGGTTCATCTGAACATGGTGTTTTCCCTTTTGGAAAATTATTCCTTTTTTTTGTAATCTGAAGAGAACTATATGTCTCTTTTTTTCTCCCAGGTTTATTGAGATGTAATTGACTTACATAACTGTACCTTTAAGGGGTACAATTTAATGACTGGACTTGTATACATCAGGAAATGATTACTACAATGGGTTTAGTCAACATCCATCATCTCAAATAGATACAACATTAAAGAAACAGAAAATGTGTTTTCACTGTGGTGAGAACTCGTAGGATTTATTCTCTTAACGACTTTCATAGTAATGTCCAGCAGTGTTATCTTAATCATGCTGTGCATTACTTCTTGTGTGAGTTTTGATATATTTCCTTTCAAGGAATTGGTCCATTTTATGTAGATCATCAAATTTGTGGGCATAAAGTTGTTCATATTTATTATCCTTTTAATATCCATGGGATATAAAGTGATGTTTCTCTTGTTTCTGATAACAGTAACTTGTCTTTTTTTGTTAAGCTCTCTAGAGGTATATCAATTTTATTGATATTTTCAATGAACCACCTTTTGGTTTCATTGTTTTTTCTCTGATTTTCTGTCTGCAGTTTCCTTGATTTCTGCTGTAAACTTTATTTTTCTTCTGCTTGCTTTGAACTTAACTTCTACCTTAGGGAAGGAGAAAGTTAAAATTATTGATTTTTAGATCATCCTTTTCTAACCTATGTGTTCACTGCCTCCTACAGATTTTGATAAATTGTATTTTCATTTATTTGGTTCAGAATAATTTCTTTCAACCCGTGTGTTGTTTACAAGTTTTTTTTTGTTTTATCTCCATGTATATTGGGATTTTCTAGTTATTATTCTGTTATTGGTTTCTAGTTTAATTCTATTGTGGTCTGATAGCAGACATTATATGATTGCTTTTCATTTGTTCAGGTGTGTTATAATCCATCTGGATTATATCAGGTGACTTTTCCATACCAGCTTAAATAATGTATGTTTTACTTTTTGGAAATTAAGTAGTCCATAGATGTCAATTATATACAGTTGATTTATGATGCTGTCAAGTTCAATTATATCCTATGATTTTGACTGCTTTATCTATTTATGTTAGTCTCCAACTATGATAGAACTGCAGGAAAAATAGATATTCCTACTATCAGGTTTTGCCCCATGTTTAAAGTTCTCTTGTTAAGGATTTCTATGATAAGGATTGCTATGTCGTCTTGGAGAATTAAGTACTTCATCTTTATGTAATGCCCTTGTTTATCCCTGATAAACTTTCCCTTCATGCAGTTGGCTCTATCTGAAATTAATGCAACTACTTCAGCTTTCTTTACTAGTGTTAGCCTGGTGTGTTTCTCCATTTTCCTTTTTAGTATATGTATCTTTATATTTATTTATTTATTTATTTATTTTTTTTTTTTTAATTTTTTTTTTTTTTTTAGTTATTTCTGAGATATACATTTTAAAGTAATAACTAGGATTATTACTTATAACATTATACCAGAACATATAAGATTTTTAGATGTTTCCTGTAATGTCTGAAACATTTATATTAACATATTTCCATACATATTTCCATACAAATACAAATATAAGATTTTTAGAAATTTCATGTAATGTCTGAAACATTTATATTAACATATTTCCATACATATTTCCATACAAATACAAATATAAGATTTTTAGAAATTTCATGTAATGTCTGAAACATTTATATTAACATATTTCCATACATATTTCCATACAAATACAAATATAAGATTTTTAGAAATTTCATGTAATGTCTGAAACATTTATATTAACATATTTCCATACATATTTCCATACAAATACAAATATAAGTTTTTTAGAAATTTCATGTACTGTCTGTTAATATAAATGTTTCAGACAGTGTATCTTTATATTTAAATTGGGTTTCTTGTTGACAACATGCAATTGTCTTTTGTTGATTCATTCTGACAATCTATATTAATTGGTATATTTACACCACCGCTGTTTAAAGTGATTATTGATACAGTTAGATTAATATCTACCATATTTGTTACCATTAACTATACCTTGCTCTTATTTTTATATTCCACTTTTTCTTCCTTTTTCTTCCTTTTGTGGCTTTAATTGATCTTATGACTGTTTACTCTCTTCATAGTGTATCAATTATACTTAAAAAAAATTATTTTTTAGTAGTTGCCCTAGCGTTTGCTATATTCACTTGCAACTAATCCAAGTTCACTTTCAAATAACACTATGCCTCTTTACTGGTAGTGCAGGTACCTTTATTACAATGAAATATTCCTAACTTTTCTTTCTTATCCCTTGTATCTTTGCTATTATTCATTTCACTTACACAAAAGCATCCATACTTAGGCACACAAACATAAAAGCATACATAATTGAATCCACTATTGCTGTTATTTTGAGCAAACTTTGTTAAGAATAAGAAAAATAAAAGGTCATTATTATTTTTAACCTTTTTCCTTATCCAGTGCCCTTCCTTTATGTCTAAGTTTCTGACCTATATCATTTTCCTTCACTCTGAAAAACAACATTTCTCGAGTTGCGGCGAGCAGGGGCTACTCTTCTTTGCGGTGCACGGGCTTATTGCAGTGTCTTCTCTTATTGTGGAGCACGGGCTCTAGGCTCGTGGGCTTCAGTAGTTGTGGCATGCGGGCTCAGTAGTTGTGGCACACGGGCTTAGTTGCTCCACGGCATGTGGGATCTTCCTGGACCAGGGCACGATCCCATGTCCCCGGTATTGGCAGGCAGATTCTTAACCACTGTGCTACCAGGGAAGCCCCGCCCTGGAGTTTTTAATTGTCAGACTTGTCCACACTGAACCTCCAGTAATTTATCAATTACAGCTCAGGTTTTCCTGCCCTGGTACTGGTTCCCACAGAGGTTTCTGCTAGTGTGTTTCTACTCTGGTAAATCATGATTCTCTGTATCCCACCTGTCTTTCCCCATTTTTGAGGGGTGTGTGTGGATGGTTTACATTGTGATCATCCTACTCTGATGGATCTTAGATGACTCTTTTCTACTTTCTTTGGCTTTTATCAGTTAGGGCAGAGTGACTTCCAAGCTCCTTACCTGAAACCAAAAGTCCTCTCAACTATTCAATAATTGCATTAACTTTCTAAAAATTGCTAAGCAATAGCATACAAATAACCAATCTCCCAGAAACATGGCAAAAAGTGAGGGAGGTATAGGGAGTAAAGCAAAACCAACACTACAGGCATAAACCTCTTTACTTAGATACCTTGCTTTTTTACCCCAGGATATGGTAAAATTCATTAACTTGACATGTACTCCCACTCAAACCTAGATTATTTCAAACATTCTGTATAATCACCCAAATTCTACAAAGAGTGAAAGTTGTTGTGTTGTCTGCCTTTTTATTATGTCTTGTTCTACTGAGTATATTTTCAGATAAGTGTATTAAAGCATGGAGGTGTTACAATTTGCCTAAAATTTGAAGTGGCCAATTTCAAGACTGAGTTTCAATCATGGAACCAGATACTTAGATTCCAGCCTAATGATCCTCTGTCTATCTCCAGCACTTGGACTTAACCTATCTTATTAGTTTAGGTACCAGTCCAATAATATGCTAATGGAGGAGTGGGGAGGTCCCCCAGGGTGTAGATTCCTGAGTTCACTGTACATTTAATTTCTGTCAAGAGCTGTCCTTCACGATTTCATAAGATATTCTACCTCAGGAGACCTTGGAAAAGGTCTCTTCATGTTTTTGAAATTTCTCTAGATGTCCCAACACAATTCTCTGAGGCGTTTAACTACTGTTACTCAAATAAGATTTCATGAATAGATGTGTCCAGGGCACACTAGGTTAATTAAAATGAATCAGGTTTCCATTGTGCAGGATTCTCAGTCTTTAGAATGTTAATGTGATGGCAAATCTGAGAGCAGATGAACTTTGCAGCACTTCCTGAACATTTTTGTCCATAGAACCATATAGGTCACAGTTCCTTTTTTGGTTTTTTTGAAACAGTAAGTTATACTTTGGGAAAGTACAGGTCTAATAGAAACTAAACGGTTTTACCGAAGAGATGACTAAGGCAAAGAGGTGTAGGGATTTATTGGATGTCATACAGCTGATGAGAGGATGATACTAGAAACTGAGTAAGGGAGGAGGCTCAGGGAGATCATTACCTAGAAATTTTACCCAAAGAGCTATAACATGTTACAATACTTTATAGCTCACCTAATGATAACAAAAATAAACTTGACGGCAAAACAAAATAAGACGTGATGTGCATATATTATATTTCATACTTTTAAAGTTGTCCCTCATCACATTACGACCATACAGAAAGCTCACACATTGTTTATAGCCAAAATGATGTAATTCTTGCATTAAATTTCTATTTGACATCTGGGATACAGAAGAAATTTACTTAGACGATTATTCCCACATATAGAAATGTTTTAATTTAAAATGTGTTAAATTATATTTCATAGGTCCAGATTGTTAAAGAAGTTCAGGCTGTTCTGCCCAAAGTTCTCATTTTTCTCAGATGTGGGCACTAAATGGAGACCCGTCTTGGTTAAATAGCAAGATATCACAATTACGTGTGTGTATGTATATGGGTGGCTGAGCTGGGACAGACACCCAGTTCTCTGTACTCCTGTAGCACAGTGCTTCTAATCCTGTTATTGACATTGACATTATAATGCCAAATTTTTGGCAATGACTAAAACAGTATATTTGCAGTTAAACTTGCATTTGTTTTTGTAGGATAGGGAGATGATCCTAGAAATCAAAACACACACACACAAATACATTGTTCCCTGGCTGTGGTTCCACTATTGCAGGCTACGTATTAATGCTTCAAGTCCCCTAAATTCAACTTGTCTAAAACAACTCTATCACCAGTAACTGCTTCTACCTGTCATGGGCCAGTATTGAACAAAACCATTTTGTTGTGATCAGACATTAATGTACTCAACACTCCTGGGGGACGGGATTGACCCTGAAGCAGAATAAACATATAATGTGTCTGCAAGGGCAACACTCACAGCAAAATCAGCATAAGGCCAGATGTAGGTTTGAACCTACAACTCAAGGAAAGAATGTTAGATCTATATTAGAGCCTGATTCCCTATGTAATATGCAATTTTGTAAAATTTTGTAACATTCAAGTTTATCCTAGGAGGCTTTCTTATTTCTCAGATTGGAACCAAACTAAACAAAGAGGACAAGGTAGGCAAATAAAAGAGAATTGTCCTATTAAATTTTGTCCCATTTTCGGTGAAAATACTGTCATAAAAAATTTTTAAAAACCCGCAATTAAAAATATGCTTTATTAGCTTTAGTCTTTTGTTTCTAAATTTATCTGGAGCCTACAGTGTATGCTTTCTGTTATAGCTTCCCAAGAACTGACAGTTTGTCTTGAATTTTTTTTTTTTCATCCAATACCTATATATCTAATACACACTGAACCTCAGAAACTACTGCAAAGGATGGAGGGTAAAGTTAAGATATTTGCATGTTGGTAACTCATCAGTAAAAGCCAATTCATATTAAGGGATGGAATCTGGAGAAATCTTTAAAGCCACTTACATCAGTGGATCCCTTTACAAAGTTGCTACGTGCAGAAATACATTTGAAACACAGGAGGTCATAGAAAATAGAAAGGTCTAAGTATATTCACAGCTATCTCAGCTTCAGGGTTTAGATTTTGGTTCAGAGCCAGCTTCAGCCTTATTTTAATTGAAAGTTTTTACCTGTTCTATGAAGCACTAAGATTCCAGCAGGTAGAATTCATTCAGGGGAAATAGTTTTCTGCAATAATATATGATTTATCCATTAACATCTCTGTGCTACTTAGAGGAAATTATTCATGGGATTGTCATTAGTTTAATAGCTGCTGCAGTTTTGTCAGTATAATTTTAAGCCATCTAAAATTGTTAGTTGGAAAAACCTATTTGAATAGGTATATAAATGTTTCCAGATTTAACTGCCTCTTCATTTGTAACCGGTTACATGAAAACAGAATTGGCCCTCTCCTACAGATGTGAAAAATTCCCCCTCTCAAGTCCTCCATTAGAAGGAAGAACATTTCTGGCCCAGTTTTTTTCTGGCCCTGAGTATGAGAGAACGGTCTTAATGTTTCTCCTAAAAGCTTCTCTAATTGATCACCTAAAAGTGTCAGTTGGGTCTCTGAGATTCCTATTGCTTTGAGATTATTCCTCCAAATTTTATACAAAACTCAATTTTATCCTAAATAATTTTTGCTAAAATTTAAGCATGAGGTATTTATATTCAGGGAAACTTCCTAAAACATATGCAAATTTATACACATATGTATAAAGTAGCAAAAAGAAAATCATAAGGGAAACACTTAGAACACTTGAAATTTGCCTAATAGAGTATACTGTCTTCCTCAGAGCAAATATTAAATGTTCCAAACTTTACAGAAGAAAGCAAAGAGAAAGGGAGACCTAGAAAAAGAATTATTCCTGCCCTACCCTGCTATTTATATCAAAGTAGTGTGCTTTAGATAAAAAAGCAAAGGAATAAGGTGAATTTGTTTTCCTATATGGAAAAATGGTGCATTTTCCTATTTCATAAGGTGATGGGATCATATGCACTGCAAACTAGGAGACCAGCCATGCTGTGTCCCAACATAAGCTTCTACCTGGAACTTTTCTGGGCTCATCTTTCTGAGCTACGCCTATGTCAAGAACTTGGAGAGTGTCATGCTTTCCCCACTTGCTAGCTTCATTGTTCTTGGGATGGGGTAGGTAAAGCAAAGTGAAAACTGTTACTTTAAGGGGAAATATATACTTTAAAGGCTTTTAAAGTTTTTAATGTATCTAATAAGCTTTGACTGGGTTATTCATCATCTCATTTGTCCAGATGGGTAAGATGCTTTCCCTCATGTAGCTGGGCCATTGCAACACTTGGACATACTTCCATTAGGTACAGGTACTGCCATAACCACTATCATTACTTCTCAAGCTCCCATTTACTGAGAATCAACACTATGCTTAGGACTTGTGCCAGGAAACTTACATGTACCCCATATACCTGCAAGGCAAAATAGGTGCCCATGTTCCCTGGAGTAGTTCACTGCTTAATATACTAGCTCAGTGTCCTTGAGAAATTCTTTTGCTTTCTCTGATTCTCTTTTCTTATGTGTAAAGTGTCTTCCAGTGTCATTGACTGTATAGAATTTTCTAGTATTAAAGTGCATAGCACTTTGCCTTAAACACATGGTAAGCTCTTGTTTAAGGGTTTCCTATTACAGTCGTTGTTAGCTTCCCTCCTTACATATGAAGAAAGATATGAGAGGCAGGGCTTTGGAAATTTGAAAAAGTAAATCATTTAATAAGAGTCATGGTCCAGAATCTCATCCAGAGAAGGGATTGTGGGAAGATGGCAGAGCAGGAATGTGTCTCCCCATCTCAACAATTACACTGTCAGAATCTGTCCCATGTAACTATTTTGGAATTCTAGTCTTATTAAAGCCCTTCTACTTCCAGGGGAAGTCTTGAATGGCAAATTGCAGTTAATTTCAGTCAAATTCAGCTCTTTGATAGGCAGCAGCTATCCATCACCGAGGCAGTACAGCCCATGGCAGGCAGCCAATCATGTATTTCTAGAGCAGCTTTAACATATCTTCTAGGAGCCAAGGTGGGCAAAAAATTCTGTCCTATAAATATCAAAGATCTATGTTCTGATCCTGGAGACACAAAGGCAGCAGCCTTTGTTGTACCTCCAAACATTAAAATGTCCAATATTTCAACAACAAATTGCAAGGGATTCAAAGAAATGGTACAGTATTGACAATTCAAGGGGAAAAAAAATTAGACCAGCTGTCCCACAGAAAGGTTTGATGGCAGACCTACTAGACAAAGACTTTAAAAAACTGTCTCAAATATTCAAAAAACTGAAGAAAGACATGTAAAAAGTTAAGATCAGGAATGAAATATAAATATCAACAAAATAGAAATTTCAAATATAAAACCTAAAAGAAATTATGGAGGTGAAAGGTAAAATAACTGAAATAAGGAATTCACTAGAGCGATCCAAAAGCAGATTTGAGCAAGCAGAGAAACTTTAACAATAGGATGATTTAAATTACCAAGTCTGAGGAGCAAATAGAAAGGTTGACAAAGTGAGCAGAGCCTTGGGACCTGTGGGACACCATAGAGTTGGCCAACACCCACATTGTGGGCATCTTAGGAGAAGAGAGTAAAGGGCAGAGGAAATATTTGAAGAAATAATGGCTGATAGCTTCCTGAATTTGATGAAAGGTGAACATCTTAAAAGTTCAACTAAATCCAAGCAGCGTGACCGAAAAGACAGCCACACTAACATACATTAAAATCAAACTACTGAAAGCCAGAAACAGAATCTTGCAAGCAGCAAAGAAGTGACTGTCACATAACAGGGATCCCCAGTATCAGATTTCTCATCAGAAACTTTAAAGCCCAGAGGCAGTGGGCTAATATATTTAAATTTCTTAAAAAAAAAAAAAAAACCCAAACCCTATAAATCAATCTTATATGTGACAAAACTGCCCTTTAAAAGTGAGGGAAAAGTTATGATACTACCAGGTGAACAAAAGCTGAGGGAGTTTGTTACTGCTAGGTCTGCCCTTCAAGAAATGCTAGAGAGCCCTGCAGGTTGAAATGAAAGGATACCAGTTACTTGAAAACATATGAAGAAATAAAGATTGTGGTTAATATATACAGGCAATTATAAAAGCTAGTACTATTGTAATTTTGGTTTGTAAGCTCACATTTGTTTTCTACCTACTTTAAAAGACTAATGCATTCCAAACTCACTTATTTGGAGACTCACTATATAAAGATGTAATATCTTGATGTCTGGAAGGGGTAGGAATAGAGTTGTAAAGGAGAAGCACTTTGTATGTTACTGAAGTTAAGATGATATTAATTCAAATTAGAATGTTACACTTTTAGGATATTGAATGTAATCCCCATGGTAAGCTCAAAGAAAACAGCTGTAGAATATACAAAAAAGGAAATGAGAAGGGAATTAAAATATTTCCCTACAAAAAAATAGGACATAAGTCAAAGCTATAAGGAATACAGAAAACACACAGCAAAGTTACAAAAGCAAGTCCTTTATCAATTACTTAAATGTAAATAGATTAAACATGCCAATCAAAGACAGATTGGAACAAGGGATTTTAAAAATTGATGCAACTGTATGCTTTCATATTAAGTCACTTTAGACCCAAAAACCACAAATAGTTGAGACCTAAAACTACACAAACCTTTGACAAAAATATAAGACAAAAACTTCACAACATTGGATTTGGCAAGATTTCTTGGATATGATACCAAAAGTAAAGGCAACAAAAGAAAATAGAGAAATTGGACTTTGTGAAATTAAAGTATTGAAAGACACAATCTACAGAGTAAAAAAAACCCAAAAAACCACCAAGTAGAAGATATTTTCAAATATCATATCTGATAAGTGTTTAATATCCAGAATATTTAGAGAATTCCTAAAGCTCAACAACAAAAAACAACCTGATTGAAAATGGGTAAAGGGCTCAAAAAGACATCTCTCCAAAAAAGATGTGCAAGTTGCCACTAAGCACATAAAAAGATGTTCATCACTAATCATTAGGGAAGTGAAAATCAAAAACTACAATGATATACAAGTCCATTCCCATTAAGATGCCTCCAGTCCAAAAAAAAAATTGGCAGGGATGTGGAGAAACTGGAACCCTTGTGTATTGTTGGTGAGAATGTAAAATGATACAGTTCCTATGCAAAAGAGTATGGTGGTTCCAAAATTTTAAAAATAGACAAACCATATTATCCAGCACTTCCATTTCTGAGTATATACCCAAAAGAATTGAAAGCAGAGTTTTGAAGACAGATTTGTTCAGCAGCATCATTTGCAATAGCTAAAATGTGAAGCAGCTAAAGTGTCAAATACATGAATGAATAATCAAAATGTGGTATATATGTACAACGGCATATTATGCAGTCTTAGGAAGGAAACTCTGACATGCTACACTACAAAGGAAACTTGGGGACATTTAAGTGAGATAAGCAAGTCACAAAAAGACAAATATTGTATGACTTCACTTGTATGAGGTATTTAGAGCAGTCAAAACCATGGTGACGGAAAGTAGAACGGTATTTGCCAGGGGCTGGGTGAGAAGTGGAATGAGTAGTTACTGTCTAATGGCTATAGAGTTTCAGTTTTGCAAGGTGAAAAGAGTTTTGAAGATGGAAGGTGGTAGTACTTGCACAGCAATATGAATGTACTTAATACCACTGAACTGAGTACTTAAAAATGGTGAAGATTGTAAATTTTGTGTATTTTACCACAATAAAAATTGTAAGAAAAAAATCACATCTAATTCTGACTTTAGAACTTTGCTAATTCTACACACAGCACTTAGAACAAAAACACTTTGAACGCTGCCTGTGTACCTGCCTCAGCCAATTTTAAGCATTTTGGGAAAGATTTTTACTCATCTTGTATCATTTTAAGTTAATAACTTGTTAATTCAATAGAAACTTATTAAATCCCTTCTAATATGCTTGGCACTGTGATAAGTCTAATTTATTTTCCTAAATATTCATAACGCTTTAGATTTTAAAATTTGTTAAATTTGTTGTAAAGATGCCATGAATTTTGCTTTATTCAAGAAAGTGTTTTACATTATTGTAGTTTACTCTTGATAGTTGCTTCTGTGTAACTTGTCTGTTCAAGGACAACATTTATCAGTGTATTATCTCTGTTCAATAGATTTTCCATCTTTGCCTTCATTTTTATCATTTTTTTTCCTGTACTGAAGAAGCTAAAAATGTATCTGGTTTTTATTAATTTTCTGCAGTTTAAATGCTGTTCCTTAATGTCTCCAATGCTAATTGTTTCCTGGTCTTTTGTTACATCACTTATATGCTTTTATTTCTCATTTATCCTCTTACCCTGTTTCTCTTTTCCCCTTTTGGATTTATTTTTCAGCCATGTATACTTTTAACTCCTGAAATTCCTTTGGGATGGTAATATTTTAGTAGGCTTTCTAATACTGTTCTTTGTCACGGTCTGCATTTTCACCCATTGAACCTAAGTTCTTTGTATTTTCTCTTTTTGTATAAGTGAGAACTTTTATAAAGAGGCATACATATGATTTTTCTTGTTTGTTCCATTTCTGTTGCTGTAATAATCAAATTCCTTAACAGGAATTTGTTAAGGGAAGATTCATGTGCATAATTTCTTCTGATTCCTGCTTTACAAGCGATAAAACTGAGGTACTAAGAAACTTGCCCAAGGAAACACAGCTAGTAAATAGTAAGCACTTAGGCAGTTAGCTTAAACCCAGGCGTTGTTTTCAGAGTCCATGACATGTTCCACTGTGTCAAATACTTTTTCTTTTCCTATTTATTGACAAATACTATAAACAGAGAAAGGCACATACATCATAAGTTTACAGCTTAATGGATATTTACAGACACAACACACTTTATATAACCAGCCCCTAAAATTTGACCAGTTGCCCAGAAGCTTGCTTTTTTTTTTTCTCTTCCAGTCTCTACAAGCCCCCGTGGTTTACAAAGGTCCTAATTTTTAACAATAAAGAATAACTGTCTGTTTTTGTACTTTATAAAAATGGAAAATACAGTATCTACTTTGCTTTCTTTCTTTCTTAATAGGTATTTATCATACTCACCTAGTAATTCTGTTGCTATGAAATAATGCCATTATGAGAATATCCTCCAATTTTTCAATTCTAATGCTGATGTGAATAGTTGTTTTTTTTCTATAAAAAATATTGCTATCTTCCAATATTTGCTTTTTGCTTAACATTTCTGGTGTGTATAAGCCTGGGCTTGCTGGGCCATAGCATGGGCTCTATTAGATTATCCTGAATAGTGTAATGGATGGGCCAGCTTAACTCACCAGCAGTGTATGTTAGGGCTCTGATTTATTCATAGCGTCAATGATATTTCACAGCCAGTGGTTGGTGTTTATCTTCATTTAAACCATTCATATTTTAATTTACACTTCCATGTTGTCTAAAGTTGAATATCTCTTCATAAATTTATTGGCTGTTTTGGTATACTTTTTGTAAAGTGAGAAGCCTTTTGTCCATTTTTCTGTTGGGTTTTGTGACTTCTTATTGATTGGTAGATGTTCTTCATATATGATAAATTACAGTGCTTTTGTCATATATATTACTGTCAGTATATTCTGCCAGTAGTTTGCCTTTTACTTGCTTATTAATGTCCTGTGAGGAACATAAGTTTTTGTTTTAGTATGTTTGGTATGTTTGCTTTCTTGTTACAGTTTTGTATCCTGTTAAGGATCTTTACTCACTCTACAGTCAAAATGATGTCTTCTATTTTTTTGTTTCTCAAAAAGATTTTTTTTTATTTTTTAATTTTTTTTTTTACTACTTTTCATATTTAGATCTGACATCAATTTGGAACTTATTTTTAAGTGAAATTAATGTCTCTCTCTATATATCTTTTAATCTAATTTATCTAGTTGAGATGACCATTTTTTCCTCACCTTACTACAGTGACACCAGGTGAATTTATAGGTGAGAGGACTTTCTAGGTTCTGTATCCTTGGTTGTATATCTAACCTTTATACTAAGATCATGACATGCTACCACAACTTTGAAGTAAATAATGCTATTTGGTATTGTACATTTGCTAGTTTTCTTCAACATTGCCTCTGGTGATCTTGGGTCCTTGAATTTCCATTTGAATTTTATAATTAACTCATCAATTTCCACAATCACTAACACACCAAACTGCTGCGATTTTAATTGGGGTGCCTTGAATTTACAGATTGATTTGGGGACAATGTTTATTGGTACATAATTGAGTCTTCCAAATCATGAATCTTTGGTATCTCTTTGACTTCATTCTTCTAGAGTTTTGTCATTACTATTTTTAGTTTTTAGCAGAGAAGTCTCACATAAATTTTGTTATTTATATGTATGTTAATTCTAGATGTTTGATTCTGAATGTTTTCTTTACAACTTAATGCTATTGTAAATGGTATCATTTACAATTTCTTCTAGTTGTGTGGGCAGAATAAAATGGTGGAATATTTAACCATGTATTCTGTGACTTTGCTACATAGACCAATTAATATTAATGTTTTACCTTGAATATTAGTTTGGATTTCCTAGATAAGCAGACTTGTGTTCTATAAAGTATAATTTTATTTCTTTCAACTTCACAGGATCTTTTTTCATTGTTTTATTTCATTTGCTAGTACTCCTAGCATAATATTAAGCTTGTGATTTTTGACTTAAGCCCACTACTCTCATGTCATGTGTTTTTAAGTTTTATTCAGGGTCTCACTGAGGATTATAGCCTGTGAGACAGCCTTTCAGTAGCTCTGAGTAAACTTCTCTGAAGAGGTAGGAGAGGAGCCAGTATATATACGAATTTTTGACTAAGAAATACGTGTAGTCAAGCACACATCTTGGTAAAATATTACTGCAAATCACAAAGAACAGATACCTCACGTTAATGATTTTAGTCCTTCTCTGCATATGGGAAGATGCAAGAATTGGGGGTCACATGGAAACCCTTCCTGAGAGATACATTTTAAGTTATCTAGAGGTCTGTTTATCCAAGGCACAGGATGCTTCATCCTGTTTTTATTTTTCATCCTGAATTCCAATCTGTCCACACTGTGGGTGGGTGACTGCAGTAGGTTGCTACTTAACTCTTGTATAACTGGATTATGAGCGATGGTCTTAGTTCTGTTTTTTTTTTTTTTAACATCTTTATTGGAGTATAATTGCTTTACAATGGTGTGTTAGTTTCTGCTTTATAACAAAGTGAATCAGTTATACATATACATATATTCCCATATCTCTTCCCTCTTACATCTCCTTCCCTCCCATCCTCCCTATCCCACCCCTCTAGGTGGTCACAAAGCACCGAGCTGATCTCCCTGTGCTATGCGGCTGCTTCCCACTAGCTATTTTACGTTTGGTAGTGTATATATGTCCATGTCATTCTCTCACTTAGTCACAGCTTACACTTCCCCCTCCCCATATCCTCAAGTCCATTCTCTAGTAGGTCTGTGTCTTTATTCCCGTCTTGCCCCTAGATTCTTCATGACCATTTTTTTTCTTCTTATATTCCATATATATGTGTTAGCATACTGTATTTATTTTTCTCTTTCTGACTTACTTCACTCTGTATGACGGACGCTAGATCCATCCACCTCACTACAAATAACTCAATTTCGTTTCTTTTTATGGCTGAGTAATATTCCATTGTATATATGTGCCACATCTTCTTTATCCATTCATCTGTTGGTGGACACTTAGGTTGCTTCCATGTCTTGGCTATTGTAAATAGAGCTGCAATGAACATTTTGGTACATGAGTCTTTTTGAATTATGGTTTTCTCAGACTCTGTGGCCAGTAGTGGGATTGCTGGGTCATATGGTAGTTCTATGTTTAGTTTTTTAAGGAACCTCCATACTGTTCTCCATAGTGCCTGTATCAATTTACATTCCCACCAACAGTGTATGAGAGTCCCCTTTTCTCCACACCCTCTCCAGCATTTATTGTTTCTAGATTTTTTGATGATGGCCATTCTGACCGGTGTGAGATGATACCCCATTGTAGTTTTGATTTGGATTTCTCTAATGATTAATGATGTTGAGCATTCTTTCATGTGTTTGTTGGTCATCTGTATATCTTCTTTGGAGAAATGTCTATTTAGGTCTTCTGCCCATTTTTGGATTGGGTTGTTTGTTTCTTTGATATTGAGCTGCATGAGCTGCTTGTAAATTTTGGAGATTAATCCTTTGTCAGTTGCTTCATTTGCAAATATTTTCTCCCATTCTGATGGTTGTCTTTTGGTCTTGTTTATGGTTTCCTTTGCTGTGCAAAAGCTTTTAAGATTCATTAGGTCCCATTTATTTATTTTTGTTTTTATTTCCATTTCTCTAGGAGTTGGGTCAAAAAGGATCTTACTGTGATTTATGTCATAGAGTGTTCTGCCTATGTTTTCCTCTAAAAGTTTGATAGTGTCTGGCTTTACATTTAGGTCTTTAATCCATTTTGAGTTTATTTTTGTGTATGGTGTTAGGGAGTGTTCTAATTTCATTCTTTTACATGTAGCTGTCCAGTTTTCCCAGCACCACTTATTGAAGAGGCTGTCTTTACTGTATATTCTTGCCTCCTTTATCAAAGATAAGGTGACCATATGTGTGTGGGTTTATCTCTGGGCTTTCTATCCTGTTCCGTTGATCTATATTTCTGGTTTTGTGCCAGTACCAAACTGTCTTGATTACTGTAGCTTTGTAATATAGTCTGAAGTCAGGGAGCCTGATTCCTCCAGCTCCATTTTTCTTTCTCAAGGTTGCTTTGGCTATTCGGGGTCTTTTGTGTTTCCATACAAATTGTGAAATTTTTTGTTCTAGTTCTGTGAAAAATGCCAGTGGTAGTTTGATAGGGATTGCATTGAATCTGTAGATTGCTTTGTGTAGTATAGCCATTTTCACAATGTTGATTCTTCCAATCCAAGAACATGGTATATCTCTCCATCTATTTGTATCATATTTAATTTCTTTCATCAGTGTCTTATAATTTTCTGCATACAGGTCTTTTGTCTCCTTAGGTAGGTTTATTCCTAGATATTTCATTCTTTTTGTTGCAATGGTAAATGGGAGTGTTTTCTTAATTTCCCTTTCAGATTTTTCATCATTAGTATATAGGAATGTAAGAGATTTCTGTGCATTAATTTTGTATCCTACTTTACAAAATTCATAGAGTAGCTCTAGTAGTTTTCTGGTAGCATCTTTAGGATTCTCTATGTATAGTATCATGTCATCTGCAAACAGTGACAGCTTTACTTCTTCTTTTCCAATTTGGATTCCTTTTATTTCTTTTTCTTCTCTGATTGCTGTGGCTAAAACTTCTGAAACTATGTTGAATAATGGTGATAGTGGGCAACCTTGTCTTGTTCCTGATCTTAGTGGAAATGGTTTCAGTTTTTCACCATTGAGGACAGTGTTGGCTGTGGGTTTGTCATATATGGCCTTTATTATGTTGAGGACAGTTCCCTCTATGCCTACTTTCTGGAGGGTTTTTATCATAAATGGGTGTTGAATTTTGTTGAAAGCTTTCTCTGCATCTATTGAGATGATAATATGGTTTTTCCTTCAATTTGTTAATATGGTGTATCACATGGATTGATTTGCATATATTGATCATCATTTGGATGATCTCTTGGTTATTAAGTAGTGTATTGTTTAGCCTCCATGTGTTTGTATTTTTTACAGATTTTTTCCTGTAATTGATATCTAGTCTCATAGTGTTGTGGTTGGAAAAGATATTTGATATGATTTCAGTTTTCTTAAATTTACCAAGGGTTGATTTGTGACCCAAGATATGATCTATCCTGGAGAATATTCCATGAGCACTTGAGAAGAATGTGTATTCTGTTGTTTTTGGATGGAATGCCCTATAAATATCAATTAAGTCCATCTTGTTTAATGTGTCATTTAAAGCTTGTGTTTCCTTATTTATTTTCATTTTGGATGATCTGTCCATTGGTGAAAGTGGGGTGTTATAGTCCCCTACTATGTTTGTGTTACTGTCGATTTCCCCTTTTATGGCTTTTAGTATTTGCCTTATGTATTGTGGTGCTCCTATGTTGGGTGCATACATATTTACAATTGTTATATCTTCTTCTTGGATCGATCCCTTGATCATTATGTAGCGTCCTTCTTTGTCTCTTGTAAAAGTCTTTATTTTAAAGTCTATTTTGTCTGATATGAGAATTGCTACTCCAGCTTTCTTTTGACTTCCCTTTGCATGGAATATCTTTTTCCATCCCCTCACTTTCAGTCTGTATGTGTCCCTAGGTCTGAAGTGAGTCTCTTGTAGACAGCATATATATGAGTCTTGTTTTTGTATCCATTCAGCCAATCTGTGTCTTTTGGTGGGAGCATTTAATCCATTTACATTTAAGGTAATTATCGATATGTATGTTTCTATTACCATTTTCTTAATTGTTTGGGGTTTGTTATTGTAGGTCTTTTCCTCCTCTTGTGTTTCCTGCTTAGAGAAGTTCCTTTAGCATTTGTTGTAAAGCTGGTTTGGTGGTGCTGAATTCTCTTAACTTTTGCTTGTCTGTAAAGGTTTTAATTTCTCCATCAAATCTGAATGAGATCCTTGCTGGGTAAAGTAATCTTGGTTGTAGATTTTTCTCCTTCATCACTAAGTATATCCTGCCACTCCCTTCTGGCTTGCAGAGTTTCTGCTGAAAGATCAGCTGTTAACCTTATGGGGATTCCCTTGTGTGTTATTTGTTTTTCTTCCCTTGCTGCTTTTAATATTTTTTCTTTGTATTTAATTTTTGATAGTTTGATATGTGTCATGGCGTGTTTCTCCTTGGATTTATCCAGTATGGGATTCTCTGTGCTTCCTGGACTTGATTAACTATTTCCTTTCCCATATTAGGGAAGTTTTCAACTCTAATCTCTTCAAATATTTTCTCAGTCCCTTTCTTTTTCTCTTCTTCTTCTGGGACCCCTATAATTCGAATGTTGGTGCATTTAATGTTGTCCCAGAGGTCTCTGAGACTGTCCTCAATTCTTTTCATTCTTTTTTCTTTATTCTGCTCTGCAGAAGTTATTTCCAATATTTTATCTTCCAGGTCACTAATACATTCTTCTGCCTCAGTTATTCTACTATTGATCCCTTCTAGAGAATTTTTAATTTCATTTATTGTGTTGTTTGTCACTGTCTGTTTGCTCTTTAGTTCTTCTAGGTCCTTGTTAAACGTTTGTTGTATTTTCTCTATTTCCAAGATTTTGGATCATCTTTACTATCATTATTTTGAATTCTTTTTCAGGTAGACTGACTATTTCCTCTTCATTTGTTAGGTCTGGTGGGTTTTTGCCTTGCTCCTTCATCTGCTGTGTGTTTTTCTGTCTTCTAATTTTGCTTAACCTACTGTGTTTGGGATCTCCTTTTCCCAGGCTGCATGTTTGTAGTTGCGATTGTTTTTGGTGTCTTCCCCCAGTGTCTAAGGTTGATTTGGTGGGTTGTGTAGGCTTCCTGGTGGAGGGGACTAGTGCCTGTGTTCTTGTGGATGAGGCTGGATCTTGTCTTTCTGGTGGGCACGTCCACGTCTGGTGGTGTGTTTTGGGGTGTCTGTGGCCTTATTATGATTTTAGGCAGGCAGTCTGCTAATGGGTGGGGTTGTGTTCCTGTCTTGCTAGTTGTTTGGCATAGGGTGTCCAGCACTGTAGCTTGCTGGTCATTGAGTGAAGCTGGGTCTTGGTGTTGAGATAGAGATCTCTGGGAGATTTTTGCCATCTGATATTACGTGGCGCTGGGAGGTCTCTTGTGGACCAGTATCCTGAACTTGGCTCTCCCGCCTTGGAGGCATGGCCCTGATGCCTGGCTGGAGCACCAACAGCCTTTCATCCATGTGGCTGAGAATAAAAGGGAGAAAAAATAGAAAGAAAGAAAGAAGATAAAATATATTAAAAGAAAATAAAGTAAAAGAAAAGAAAAAAGTTATTAAAATAAAAAATAATTATTAAGAAAAAATTTTTAAAAAGTAAAAAAAAGAAAACTGACAGACAGAACCCTAGGACAAGTGGTAAAAGCAAAGCTATACAGACAAAATCTCACACAGAAGCGTACACATACACACTCACAAAAAGAGGGAAAGGGAAAAAAATAATATATCTTGCTCCCAAAGTCCACCTCCTCAATTTGGGATGATTCGTTGTCTATTCAGGTATTCCACAGAGGCAGGGTACATCAGGTTGATTGTGGAGCTTTAATCCGCTGCTCCTGAGGCTGCTGGGAGAGATTTCCCTTTCTCTTCTTTGTTCGCACAGCTCCTGGGGTTCAGCTTTGGATTTGGTCCCCCCTCTGCATGTAGGTCGCCTGAGGGCGTCTGTTCTTCGCTCATACAGGATGGGGTTAAAGGAGCAGCTGCTTTGGGGTCTCTGGCTCACTCAGGCTGGGGGGAGGGAGGGTATGGATGCGGGGCGAGCCTGCAGCGGCAGAGGCTGGCGTGACGTTGCAGCAGCCTAAGGCCCGCCGTGCGTTCTCCCGGGGAAGTTGTCCCTGGCTCACAGGACCCTGGCAGTGGCGGGCTGCACAGGCTCCCGGGAGGGGCGGTGTGGAGGGTGACCTGTGCTTGCACACAGGCTTCTTGGTGGCGGCAGCAGCAGCCTTAGCATCTCATGCCCGTCTCTGGGGTCCGCGCTGATAGCCGTGGCTCGCGCCCGTCTCTGGAGCTCGTTTAGGTGGCGCTCTGAATCCCCTCTCCTCACGCACCAGGAAACAAAGAGGCAAGAAAAAGTCTCTTGCCTCTTCGGCGGCTCCAGTCCTTTTCCCGGACTCCCTCCCAGCTAGCTGTGGTGCGCTAACCCCTTCAGGCTGTGTTCACGCCGCCAACCCCAGTCCTCTCCCTGGGATCCGACCGAAGCCCGAGCCTCAGCTCCCAGCCCCACCTGCCCCGGCGGGTGAGCAGACGAGCCTCTCGGGCTGGTGAGTGCTGGTCGGCACTGATCCTTTGTGCGGGAATCTCTCCACTTTGCCCTCCGCACCCCTGTTGCTGCGCTCTCCTCCGTGGCTCCGAAGCTCCCCCCTCTGCCACCCCCATCTCTGCCGGCGAAGGGGCTTCTAGTGTGTGGAAATCTTTCCTCCTTCACAGCTCCCTCCCACTGGTGCAGGTCCTGTCTCTATTCTTTTGTCTCTGTTGTTTCTTTTTTCTTTGGCCCTACCCAGGTACGTGGGGAGTGTTTTGCCCTTTGGGAGGTCTGAGGTCTTCTGCCAGCATTCAGTAGGTGTTCTGTAGGAGTTGTTCCACATGTAGATGTATTTCTGACGTATTTGTGAGGAGGAAGGTGATCTCCGTGTCTTACTCTTCCGCCATCTTGAAGCTCTCCTGTTTTTAAATTCAAGTGTAATAGATTCTTTTCTGTTGCCTACTCTCAAGGCAGAAAGTTTTCAGTGATTCAGTATTGTGGGTGATCAGAGATCACGTGTCAAGTAGTGGCACCCATGAGTAGTTGTGCGAGGGTAGGGACCTACTTCTTCCCTCCCACTCAGCTTTTCTTCCTTACAATGTCTCATTTTTTTTAACCAACCATTATGTGCCATGAACATTGTCATCATTGTAAGACTGGTGATTGTTTTTTTCTGCAGTGAAGTCACCAATCCAGATACCTTGGAGAGAGTGTGTGAGGGTATTCCCTTCAAGATGACATGCAAAGTGCAAAGACCTCATGGTTGAGTTCAAAATTTGTTTCTAGACAAATTGATGCCCAAAATACATTATATACTCCTTAGATCTTGCTCTCCCAGGCTCCTCCAGAGTAATACAATGCCCCCAAACACTTTCTTACCCCATGCCACTCAGCTCTGTGTCCACTGTTTTGGGTCTCCTGGGGTCTTCCCTCTTTAGTTGGTATAAAATTTAAATTGTGGAAATTGCCCAGTTCATTGACTTTCAGTATTTTTGTTTCTTTGGAGTAAGAGTGGCATCTTCAGCCTTAACTATCTTCCTTGATTCTCTGGCTGCTGAAGGAATTCATATCTTAACTCACACAACTTCTACCTCTGAGCCCTTGAAGAGATTCATCTGATCTACTGTATAATGTCTCCAAGTCCAGTTTCTTTCTCATTCAGGCCAAGAGTTGCTCTCATTAATAGAATTCAAGTAAAATGTATAAGATAAGGAACATGTATATAGTTCACACTCTGAGTAGAGGAAATTTGCAAGCAGTCTTTAAAGTTCCACTTCTTCACAGTTTACCATTGTTCAGCTCAGAAGGCAAAGCTGCAGGATCTCTTAATATTGTGGTAATTAATACTCAGTGTGTGATATCTCATTTTATTCAATTTATACATTTGGCAGTGTACCCTGCCAAAATGTAATAAAGAGAAAATTTTAAAAGCCACAAGAGCATAAATTATTAAAACTTTTTCCCCCTGAAGCATGTCATACAGGGTGAAGTAAGTCAGAAAGAGAAAAACAAATATCGTATATTAACGCATGTATGTGGAACCTAGAAAAATGGTACAAATGAACCGGGTTGCAGGGCAGAAGTTGAGACACAGATGTAGAGAACAAACGTATGGACACCAAGGGGGAAAACTGTGGTGGGGTGGGGATGGTGGTGTGCTGAATTGGGCGATTGGGTTTGACATGTATACAGTGATGTGTATAAAATTGATGACTGATTAAAAAAAAAGATAACCATTCTCAGAGGTACCCTGAGAATGTTGCAGAATTGTTAGTGGAAAAAGACATAGTTAAAGGAGTATTAGGTCATAGGTGATACATAAAAATAATACAAAGGCAATAATCATATCTCACCTTTGAGAATTAACCAGTGTAATAGCTTGTCTGTTTGTTTCTGCTTTAGTTTTTTGGTTAAAAGTTATGTGCTCATTATAAAGATTTTTAAAAATGATGAAAAATATCAAAGTGAAATTGAAAATTAAATGAAAATGAAAATTAAAATAGGTGAGCATGATTCCAGACAGCTCTAATATGTAAATACACAGATAGATACACATTCATAAAAAATTGAGATCACAATTTATAAAAGATGCATTAAATGCCAAGGTCACTGAAATTATTAAAAGAAGAAACTGGAACAATTGCTCAATTTCAAATAAATGTTTCCTCATCACAAGATGTACCATTTCTTAATTCTTTTTATGTTAAGAAAAAGATACTAAACAAAGGTATAGAGTCATTATGGGTTTCTTCTTTTGGTTTTAGTGTTTTACTTTTAGAAAATTTTAAGTTCTTATTATGAAAGATGAAAATAGCTCTTTCACATTAGCTCCTATAATCCCTTTCCTCTAACTGATTTTTGGTAGTTATGTTAATATTTTTACTCTGTTTTAAATGTTCTGTGATCATCAGTTCAGTTTAATACAGAATCTAAATTTGAATGGGTTCACTTCTCACCATCAGTTCCCTTTTTTAAATTAGTTTCTCCTCTCATGAGTTCTTTGTCTGTATTGTCAAACTTTAGACAGATTTTTGAAGGTTTTATTTTTTTCCCCCAAAATGGGTTTATGGGCATTTTATTCACAGAAGCCACTCATATTTGAGCCTATTGTGTAGCCCTGATGCTGTTGTCCACACTTGCTTTCAGAACATTTTAGACATTCATCCTTTATTTTTGACATTGACTTTTGATGTAGGGAAGTCTGAGCTTGTCTAATTCAAAGGATATCTGTAGAAAATCTGCTTTTTCTTCCTGTATGACAGAAAATTTTCTTATTCTTTCAATAAAGTAGCTTAACTGGTATGAGTTAAGATTAAGTGCTGTATATCAGTTTTTTATGATACCCTATATGTTCCTTCAATATTCAGGTTTTAAAAATTAATTTTAGAGAAAAAAAAAAATATATATATATATATTTATTTCTATTTATTGAACTCTTTTTCTCACTGACACCAAATCTTCTTACCTGGTAATATTTTAAAAATATCCTCTACTTTTATCTCTATCTACTTACCTATATTTGATCGTGTTACATTTTTTACTTCTATACTTTCAACTTTTCAATGGCAACTATATTATTTCATGCTTTTTACAAGTCTTTCATCAAGTCTATCTTGATATGGAATTCACCTTAGGTTTGTACTAATCCCCTTCACTTAATTCTGTTGTCATTTCCTCTTGTCTTTAAGGACCTCTTTCATTAAATTGAAGTTCTTTATTGGTGTTTCTAAAGTGGTGAGTGTTGAGATCTAATTAAAAGCAAAATCTTCTCCCAACCCAGGAAACTTCTCAAGCATTGAAGAGAAAGAAAATCTTATTATTTGAATAAGTGTTAAATCAGAATGTGATATACTTCACAGACGTGGCTTCCCTCATGTGTACAATAGGATAACAATAGTAGGTAACCTTTTCCAATTTTTGCCATGGTTCCCACTCAAAGCTAATTACTTGACATTCATTAATGCATTTAGCTCTCATAAAAACTTTATAAGGTGAATTTTTTAATTCTCATTTTATAGGAGGGGGCAGTGAGGCTCAGAAATTAGGTAACTTGTATGGTCCCAAGACTGGTGGAGACGGCATTTAAGCTCAGGTTTCTCCACCTCTAAAAATCCTGTTCTAACCGCTGTCTTACTGCTTCCTTCCAAAGTTCTTGTGATACATCAATAATGCAACTTACATAATGATGTATAAATGTAAAAACAGCATGTCATTATTTTATTTTAGTCCTCACATTGCAACCTGTGTCATGTTTCCTTTGTTCAGAAACCTCTTTAAGCCTTGGATTCTTCATTGTAAAATGAAGGTCCCTACTGAAGTTTTTCTCATCTTTCTTTGAATCTGATTTACTTACTTATTCATTGTACATTTATTCAATGAAATTTTAAAACTGCCTTACATGACAGACACCTTCCTACGTGACAAAAAAAGATTGGGAACTAAAAAGAAGTCCTACACTCAAATTCCACTGGGAGTAATCCATAAAGAAGACCATTAAAGTTAAAGAAAAATACGTAAGATAAGCAATGTAAAGGATGTTCTTTAATAAAAAGATGGTATTTGAAGAGATGATTTTAGAACAGAAACTTGAATAAAGTGAGGGTGAGAGAGATGCTAAGGCCTAAATAGGTAACTTAATAGGATATGTATGCACATTTAGAGATTAGGAGATGAGAAAGAATTTAGAATGTTCAAGAAACAATAGGTTGAGTTGAAACCATGGATGTAGAAATGCTTTGCAAATTATGCCCTGGCAAAAATTATTTTTTGTATCTTTTGCATTATACTTAAATATATATATATATATATATATATATATATATATATATATATATATATATATATATATATATATACATACATATATATATATTTTAGGATGGAAAGTTGAGATGTGAATTTTTTTTTAATTAATTTATTTTTTGGGTGTGTTGGGTCTTCATTTCTGTGCGAGGGCTTTCTCTAGTTGCGGCAAGCGGGGACCACTCTTCATCGCGGTGCGCGGGCCTCTCACTCTTGCGGCCTCTCTTGTTGCGGAGCACAGGCTCCAGACGTGCAGGCTCAGCAGTTGTGGCCCACGGGCCCAGTTGCTCCGTGGCATGTGGGATCTTCCCAGACCAGGGCTCGAACCCGTGTCCCCTGCATTGGCAGGCAGATTCTCAACCACTGCGCCACCAGGGAAGCCCGCATTATACTTTTTATTTATTTTGTATTAGAGAAGCACTTAAATTCTTTTTTTCCGTTCCTTGTGGCATGTGAGATCTTAGTTTCCCAGCCAGGGATCGAACCCATGCCCCCTGCAGTGGAAGTGCGGAGTCTTAACCACTGGACCACCAGGGAAGTTCCAGAAAATTCTTGATCTCACCTGCAAATTAGTAAGGGTGATTCAGTGATGCTAGCAATTGATATACACTTTAGAGTTCATGTATTAGATATCTGACATTAGACGCTAGTTTTGTGGAAAATAACTCATTTCCTATGTCACCCTTACCCCATTCTTATCTCTATGGTTATCAATGAAGAAGTAGCCATTTGGAATTACATGAACCCTGATTACAGAGGGGCCCCTGATCCAAAATATGTTACCCTTTCTTCCCAATAATGTATTTGGCACTGAAAAAAAGTGGAGCTGTTTTCTCTTTCTCTAATTGCTGAGTGAAAAACTACAAAACTATGGAACTCTTTCCTGTTCCTTCCTACCATGTGGAAATTGTGTGTAAGAGAGAAGTTAGAATAAAGAAATATAAAGAGGAGCCCATAGACTAGTAGTATGAAAAAAGCACTGCTGGTGTGTGTTCAACTCCTGGTTCTATTTCTCCCTAAAGTCTTGCAGTCTTCCCATGGCTGAATTACCTGAGATAGTACTGTAATAGTATTTTGATTCTTTCCTTTTGATTAAGATAGTTTGGATTGAGTTTATTGTAATCAAAAGTACACTACTGGTATTTTTCCATGTCCAATTTAATCTGATTATAGAAATAGCCCTATATAAAAAAGCGTTGTCTTAACTTCAGAAATGAGGAGCCTGAAACACAAAATTCGAGTGCCTTATACAAGATCATATAATTAGTAAACTGAATACCTTCATTTAGATCTCTAAGGCACGGAAAATCATGTAGAAGAAAGTGATGACAGGTTTGGTGTATGGGACTTGGATTAATAATAATTTCTCTGACTTTATACCAACCTAATGGATGGCATGGGGATTTAATTCAGATAATACTGATGTACAGGGTTATGGTTGGGCATATTAAACTGCATTCCAGAGAACACAGGAAAGGGACTGAGGAGGTGATGCAGGTGAGCACATGTACACTGCCCATTATTGGTTCATTATCTTGTGGTTGGTGATCATGGGTTTGGTTGGTTTTCCGAGGATAGCAGGTTAAAATTCAGCATGTTTGAGAGAGGCAATGACACCAACTGCTGGGATAGTAGAAGGGTGGTAAGACTGCACTAGAAGGAGACTTTTGAGTGTTTTTTACTTAAATTCTATAGCTCATTACTTCCCTGAATTTCTACTCATAAATTGACCTCCATTGGCATGTATTTTCTCAATTTTCTCTTCTGTTAAAATGAAAAATGTGCCTCCTAAATCTAACTATTCTATTGTTCATTTCGTCTCATCCCAGCCTCCTATTTAGAAACTCTGCTTCGTTGGTTGAATCACATTTTTTCCCTATATTTTCACTTCTTAAAAAAAAAAAAAAAACTCTGGATCTCATATTTTCCTCAAGCCTCTGACTTGTTTCTTATTTCTCTTCATAAAGAAAATATCTTGAAGAGTGACCTACTTGCCCCATTAATCATTTTCCATCAGTTATTCTCATCATTCCCACGGCTGCGAGTATTGCTGTAAGGTGAAATTCCGATTGATTTTTCTTAATCCTTATCATCCTCAAACTCTGAGTAGCATTTAACATTGCTGAGCACTTTTTCTTTATTGGGATATCCTCTGAGCTTTTCTCCCAACTCTAAGCCAACTCCTCATTGTTATTTCAAGGAACTTATAATTGGTGATCTCAGGTTTTTATTACAACCAATCTTTTTCTTTTCTCACTCTGTACACTCCCTTGAATCACCTATACTTTCATGGCTTCTGCAACTATTTTTATTCTGATCATTCTACATTCTGTGTCTCCATCTAGACTTATCTTCTGATCTAGATACTTAAATATCTCCTCTTATGGGTGTGACACCACAAATTAAACTCTTATTATATTCCCCCACGGTGAATATCAATGCCATCACAACATTTCATATGTCAGAAAATAAGTCATCCTTGACTCCTTCCCATTGACTTTACATATCTAAGAAAACACCAGGTTTAACCTTGTAATTATCTCCCTTAGCTCTCTCCATCTCCACTGTCACAGATATCTTGAGACACCATTCAAGTCTCTTCTTCAGAATTTGGTTACAATTCCTTTAGGTTCCAGGAGTGTTGCCTGATGCTAGCTCCCATGAGTCTCTCTGTTGCAATTGCCCCCATGTGAGAGGTATAATCTCATCTAGTGTTAAGCTTCTCCCCAGGTACAGTCCATAGCCTATGACTGGTCAATGTGCCTTAAAAAGGAGCAACACTCTTGCCTCAATTTGAAGTTGCCTCAGGATTTTCTTTAGGACTAGTTGAGACCTCTGTTTTAACAGCATCATAGTTTAATCTCTTCCTCTGCTCAAGCCTGCTTCACTCACCCAAGTTCTCCAATAAACCACCTGCATATTACTCTTTATCAGAATCTGTTTTCTTGTGAAACTCACCATCTGTAATGTAAACTATTCATGTTTACTGCACTAGGATCTCTTGTTTGTCTCCCTGACTCTGCTTTTGCTCTTCTAGTACATTTGCCACACTGCAGCTAAAGTGATCCTACTAATATCCCACTTGATTCTATTGAATCCTCGCTAAAGACAATAATATAGATTCCAATCACAGGAGAGTTTTTAATGTCTTATACATATTATAAATGTGAGATCAAGGAGTATGCCTGTCTTATAAATTCCTGAATCCCAAATCCCTGACAAGTAGTAGGTACTTAATATTTTAATGTAAATAAATGATTGGTCATCTACCCTATGCCTTAACTCCTTTATCAATAATTAATAGTGAAAAGAAATAGTAGACTACAGAATCTAATCCTAGTTTCTACTGTGCCTTGAACTAGCTGTATGACCTTAGGCCACTTGGGAAGAATTTTGCAACAAATATAATTAGGAGGTTTTTCAAATAGCTGATTTCCAAGGAGTCTACAAATATGACATTATGTAGTACTTATGTCTACCAAATTATTGATCAACCTGTGTTTGAGCTCACAGATAAGCAAACGAGGAATTTAAGAAAGAAGTTTAAAATGTTCAATAAATGTATCAATTTTACTTGTATGAATTCTATATATTGCCCTTAAAATGAGAAAATGCTCCCCTACCTCTGTCCCCAACACTCCTTAAGTATTGAACTGTACATCTAGAATACATGTGCCAATTACATTGAGTTCTAGGTAGAGGTTAATTCATGTCTCCATGATAAAGCAAAGCAAAGATGAAAAGAAAACTGTATCATTTTTGGTTAGCTTGTAGACACTGAGACATGCTTTATCTGTAGAATGTCAGAGTGGTCAAACCATATATTGCAATGTGAGACTATTTTTCTTGCCAAGTAAGTGAGTCAAAATGTAAATGTTCACATGTTTGAGAAAATATTTGCCAATTTCATGTTAAAAAAAAAAAACGCCAGTTGGCCTTACCTGTATGTAATTTTACAAAACAGTAAACTCCTATCGAAAAAATTTGAACACCATTTGTTATGCAATAAATGTTAAATGGCTAAAAATATCTCCTCAGTAAATAGAATTTCGGTATCCTGAAGAGCAATCTTCTAGAGTCAAGACAACTTCGCTTTCCTAATTTAGTAATCTTTAATATAATAAACAATCTTAGGTAATATTTCATTTTTAAGCTTAGTAATCTATATCGCCACAAAAATAGCAATAGCATTCCAGGGAGTGACATATTACCTCTGGGTACCTTGACTCAAAGGAGCCAAGTATATTAAGGCTACTATGATAGATGGTTTAAGGACTGTTAATGATCAAATTGAATGCTCAGTGCCATGCTGTGACAGATGTTAGTCTCTGAACACAGTAGTAATTATGTGTTGATTGCTGTGGTGAGAAATAAATACAATCATAGCAGCTGGAGGTGTTACTCTTAATCATGTGTGTAATCTTTCTTGACTACTTTTCACACAGGAGTTGAATGCCATGGGGGAAACTGTGGTGGAGAAAAAGTGATTTTCAGGGTCTCCCCACTTCACTTTTAGAGACTTGACCTCTGTGCAAAATGTAAATGAAGCATGCAGATCACTTAATAGGATTGTATGAATGTTAATCTCTTGGCTTTTGTGATTATCTTTGGTTATATAAGATGTTAAACATGTGGGGAAGCTGGTTGAAGGGTAATACACGTACTCTTCATTTAAAAATATAGTCTGCAAAATTCAGCTCTGTTATTGCAAAATAAGACAAGGATGGGATTTGGACTAGACATGTTTAAAAAAAAAAATTAGTCATTGGCCCTATTAATCTGAAGAGTCCTTGCTCTGTCGCTGGATCACAGCCTGTTCATCCAGGATACTCTGCTTCATTAGAGCAGAGAGGATCACAACTTCTGAATGAAACTGAGGTTGTTGGCTCATCCCAAGGCATACCATTGTGGCTTTAGCAAGTATAACTGCTTTTTAAAAAGGTGTCACCTCTGTAAGTGATAGGCTTCTATTTCTCTGAGACCTGAGCATTGCCATTACTGCCCAGAGGATGGGATGAGAGGGGAATATCTACTGCTTAAAAGGCTGCTTAATAAATTACTAACCTCAGAAAAAATGTGTTAACCTAATTTATAGAGGAAGTGATGAATCACTAGAAAACACATTCTCCTTATTAAAGTGAGTCATAAGACTTCTGCTTGCCCTCCTGGTAAACTGAACGGTCTAGGCTGAGGACACCTGCAGTTTTCATCAACCCATCAGAAGCCCTAAAAAACTGGAGTTCAAGATCAAGATGATCTTCTGTATGGGGTTTGTGTTTGTGATGTGAGGGTAGAAGAGCTTCATATTTCAGAGCATAAGGCTTAGAGAGATGAAGCTCTTAGTGTGTATTTGGATGAGGAGGGAAGTGTAAGTGAATGAGTCCTGTACCCATGGCCAGGTATTCATCTAGGAGGTTTGGGTATTTGAAGTTGATGGATAGCCAGGAGTCTTTGGAACACATAAGAAGACTTTGGCTCTCAAATCTCTCTTTTATGTTTTGTAGGATAAAGGAAAAGGGCAGGTGGGAGATTAAAGGAAAAATGATCTCAGAATAATAGAAAAAATGAGATGAATAAAAGAAAGTAAAAGAATAGTTGCTTAAAAATAAAACAAAATATAGGTAATTGAAATCATGATGTTTCTGTAATTGCTGGGTTGTCTACTCCTTGGACAAATTTAATGTCATGTTTATTTTTAAATTGTTTGGGAGCTATCAGAAATGCATCTGCTCTGTCTCCTCTAATTTAGGAAAATGAAAAATCCCAGACATCCTGATAGCTTGACAGACATTCCATATGACACTGGTCTTAGGTCCCTCTGATTGTTCTGGCCTTCCTGAAGCAGCTCTGGGGTCTCAGCTTGCCTGGCCCACAGACTTTATAAGTCAGGTTCTGGACATCTGGATACGACAGAGACTGTCTGATATGAGAAGGTGGGAAGCAGTCTCTCAGTTTTCCCCAAAGAGATTGCCTTACAGCCTCTCTCACTGGGTTGTGTTGCAGGGCGCTGCCTCCTCTCCCAGTTCATTGATTAACTATGGGGTCTCATTAATGACCCTCTCTGAGAAATCTTCCCTTCATACTTACTTACGACACTTATAACCATTATAAGCTTCTCTGCCTCTGGTGTTCCTGTGATTCAGAACACCTTCCTGCCCTTTTAGCACACTACCGCTCCACGATGGTTGGTCCTAACTCTGAAAATTTAAACCAGGCTGTCATTTCTATGAACTATACTCACATCCCCCCCATAAAAGGGCATTTTGAATGCTGCAGATTGCTTTATCAAATATTTACAGAGCTCTTCTCTTTGTTCTTGCTCAACTCACATTCCCACCTCAGCTTTCTTCACTTATCCATTTGAGATCCTGCTTCCCACTTTGCGTTCTCCTGGATGGTCATCATTTTTTCCAGCATGTTCCTTCTCCTGTTCAACCATCAATGCCCTGGAATGATAGCTATTTCTAAATGTATCCTCAAGCACAAGAGACTTGTATTGACACCCAGTTTTCTTCTTACTCCTTCCATAAAAAGCTTTCTCTAAGTAACCAAGTCTCCTTACATTTCAGTATATTTTTCCCATTTTTCTCCTCTATTCACTGATATTTAATGATAAAGTCTAGTTTTAATGTAAATGAACTATTTGTATAGTATGAAAAATAGCAATTTATTTCCTTCAGACGCACCTCTATTAAGATATTGAATATGCTTGTTCAAGCTATGTATAGTTCCATGGACAGAAAGCCATCCTTTAAGAGACTACTCATCAACAAGTAGTAATGCCTTCTCTGTCACTAATCTAGCTTTGGCTGTCATTAGAATTACCTGGGGATTTTAACGGAAAAAAAACCCCCACTAATTCCTACACCACACCATCTATGCTCTGGCTATATTTTATACAAAATACTTTGGAAATCTGTCCATATTTCTATTGCCCTACCATTACTTATAGCCACTGAGACAAAGAAGCAAAGTGAACAATTATTATGCTCCTACATGAGAGGCAGGCATTGTAAGCAGCTACTTTCTATATAAGCCTTAACCAAAGGTCACGTCAAATATTATTTTCTAGATTTGAAGTTGGGACTCAAGGAAATTAAGTAACTTTGGTAACTACTAACCAGTAGCAGAGTGGGGATTTGAACATTTATCACTCTTGATTTCTGGCCTTGAGTGCTTTTCAAATCTATGATGTTCTGTTGCATTGGAGACCTTTCAAGTATCAGTCAGAGGACCCTTCATGATTCCTAATAATCATATCAGATGACTCAAACATTTTTCTGTTTAATAAACTCATCATGCCTTTATTCACTTTCTGTCAAATGCATATCAAATATTTATCATAAACTAGTAACCAAGATAGATGTTGGAAATGTTCTTAAGGAGCTCTAAGTCCTATAAGAGATTCAGAAGAGCAAAAAGTATTTTACTAACATATTGTGCAACTTATAATTCTGATAGAGTTGGTTTCAGGCTCACCCTAATATCCTATAGAAATTATAGAATTATATAAATTGACTATATTAAGGCATTAGCCAATGGACAGAGTGGGGCATTGTTCCTTGAAAGAAAGGAAGGTCATTAGGTGAGTTCCATATTCAACCCAGATTTCTGCCTAGGGACATTTCCCAAGTGTGCAAAATGCTGGAGCACCAACAGAGACCTGAAGTTTCACTGTGTGGATGAAATAGCAGAGTTCAGGGCTGTCAAGGGTAACTTCAACTTGCAAGGCAGGGTACCTTAGAGAAGTACGTGAAATTTTCTTGAGGTTCCTTTCTTTGTCCTTTGCTAAAATCCTAGGTGGCATGTGGGCAGGTGAGATTGCACAGGGTCTATCAGAAAATGCATGAGGGGTTGAGAGCTTGACACAGTTCAGATGTTGCAGAGATCTGTGGATATGTTGGAATTTTGAACTAATTAGAGTGAAAATAATTTGAACAATATGAGTATTCAGTTGAGATCCTAGAAGCGCATCATCCTAGGAATAAGGTCTACAACCTATTAGTAAAGTCAGTGCCTTAGTAGAAAGGAGAAAAACTAATGGACTTTCCTTAACAAAACCAAAAACGAATCCTTACCAGGATCAAATCTAATAATTTAACTGCTTTTCTTTAGAAGAAAATGTGAACACACATGCAAACACATTGTAGATACATATACAGCATATATGTGCGCATAGATGTAAATACAGTATGTGTATTTATACACACATGTAGAAGAAGTATCTTCAAAATCTAAAGTAGATATGAATATAAATAGAAAAATATAACTCATAGTAGAGAAAGTGAATAGTTACAAACATGAGGCAGACAATGGAATTAGCATACATGGTTTAAAATATTGAAGAATTTAGAGGAAAACTTAAGTAGATAAATGTAAACTTAAAATGATCACATGGGAATTCTAAAATTCAAAATATTTGAAATTTAAAAATCCATTGGATCCATTTAAAAACAGATTGTATGCAGCAAAAGTTGGTAAGTGAAAGCAAAGATGGATCAAAATATCATGCACAGAAAGAGGAAAAAGAACATGATAGAACTATAGGACAGTAGCAAGCATTTTACCATACACGTAATAGTAGTCGCAAAAGCAGAAGAGAGAAAATGTGGCAGAGAAAACATGAAGAAATAATGACTTAGGGTATATGTCATGTTTGATGAAAGCCATTAACCCACAGATTCAGAAATCTTAGGCACAAACAGAATAAGTTAAACCAAAACAAAAACTAGTACGTCAGACAAACTGCTGAAAATCAAAGTATTAGAAAGATAGACAGTAAATAATGGATGAATGTTTCATTCATCAGGAAGACAAAAAACCCAAAATGTGACTCATACAACAACATGGTTTCAAAATAAGAAAAACTGACATCAAGG
Source organism: Balaenoptera acutorostrata (assembly GCF_949987535.1). Lineage (NCBI taxonomy): Eukaryota > Metazoa > Chordata > Mammalia > Artiodactyla > Balaenopteridae > Balaenoptera > Balaenoptera acutorostrata. Next base: position 21,815,506 of record NC_080079.1, on the reverse strand, counting down.
AATAAAAAGCAGTGGTTGTGGGGAGGGGGGTGAGGAGAAGGGGTGAATAGGCAGAGCAGAGAGGATTTTTAGGGCAATGGACATACTGATACTGTAATGAGGGGTACATGTCATTCTACACTTTTCCAAACTGATAGAATGTATAACACCAAGAGTGAACCCTAATAAAACTAAGGACTTTGGGTGATTATCATGTGCCAAAGTAGGTTTATCAATTATAACAAATATACCACTCAGATTTTTTTTTTAATATTTATTTATTTATTTATTTATGGCTGTGTTGGGTCCTCGTTTCTGTGCAAGGGCCTTCTCCAGTTGCGGCAAGCGGGGGCCACTCCTCATCGCGGTGCGCGGGCCTCTCACTATCGTGGCCTCTCTTGTTGCGGAGCACAGGCTCCAGACGCGCAGGCTCAGTAATTGTGGCTCACGGGCCCAGTTGCTCCGCGGCATGCGGGATCCTCCCAGACCAGGGCTCGAACCCGTGTCCCCTGCACTGGCAGGCGGATTCTCAACCACTGCGCCACCAGGGAAGCCCTACCACTCAGATTTTGATAATAGGGGAAGGTTATGCATTTTTTGGTCTTTAAGAAAGACATAAGTTGAAGAAATGCAAGATGGTGATCACTTCCATAAAACTCACTTCTGGGGTTATATTCTTTTTATTTGTATGTTTTCTCCAATAAAATTTTAATTAAAAAAGAACAGCCGTATAGTCTGAAGTCAGGCACCTGATTCCTCCAGCTCCGTTTTTCTTCCTAAAGATTGCTTTGGCTATTTTGGGATCTTTTGAGTTTACATACGAATTGTGAAATCTTTCGATCTAGTTCTGTGAAAAATGCCGTTGGTAGTTTGATAGGGATTGCATTGAATCCGTAGATTGCTTTGGGTAGTATAGTCATTTTCACAATGTTGATTCTTCCAATCCAAGAACATGGTATATCTCTCCATCTGTTTGTAACATCTTTAATTTCTTTCATCAGTGTCTTAACAGTTTTCGGAATACAGGTCTTTTGTCTCCTTAGGTAGGTTTATTCCTAGGTATTTTGTTCTTTTTGTTGCAATGGTAAATGGGAGTATTTCCTTAATTTCTCTTTCAGATTTTTCATCAAAAGTGTATAGGAATGCAAGAGATTTCTGTGCATTAATTTTGTATCCTTCTACTTTACCAAATTCGTTGATTAGCTCTAGTAGTTTTCTGGTAGCATCTTCAGGATTCTCTTTGTATAGTATCAAGTCATCTGCAAACAGTGACAGCTTTACTTCTTTTCCAACTTGGATTCCTTTTATTTCTTTTTCTTCTCTGATTGCTGTGGCTAAAACTTCTGAAACTATGTTGAATAATAGTGGTGAGAGTGGACAACCTTGTCTTGTTCCTGATCTTAGTGGAAATGGTTTCAGTTTTTCACCATTGAGAACGATGTTGGTTGTGAGTTTGTCATATATGGGCTTTATTATGTTGAGGTAAGTTCCCTCTATGCCTACTTTCTGGAGGGTTTTTTTTTTTTTATCATAAATGGGTATTGAATTTTGTCAAAAGCTTTTTCTGCATCTATTGAGATGATCATACGGTTTTTCTCCTTCAAATTGTTAATATGGTGTATCACATGGATTGATTTGCGTGTATAGAAGAATCCTTGCATTCCTGGGATAAACCCCACTTGATCATGGTGTATGACCCTTTTAATGTGCTGTTGGATTCTGTTTGCTAGTATTTTGTTGAGGATTTTTGCATCTATGTTCATCAGTGATATTGGCCTGTAGTTTTCTTTCTTTATGACATCTTTGTCTGGTTTTGGTATCAGGGTGATGGTGGCCTTGTAGAATGAGTTTGGGAGTGTTCTTCCCTCTGATATATTTTGGAAGAGTTTGAGAAGGGTAAGTGTTAGCTCTTCTCTAAATGTTTGATAGAAATCGCCTGTGAAGCCATCTGTTCCTGGGCTTTTGTTTGTTGGAAGATTTTTAATCACTGTCTCAATTTCAGTGCTTGTGTTTTGTCTGTTTATGTTTTCTATTTCTTCCTGGTTCAGTCTCAGGAGGTTGTGCTTTTCTAAGAATTTGTCCATTTCTTCCAGGCTGTCCATTTTATTGGCATAGAGTTGTTTGTAGTAATCTCCCATGATCCTTTGTATTACTGCAGTGTCAGTTGTTACTTCTCCTTTTTCATTTCTAATTCTGTTGATTTGAGTCTTCTCCCTTTTTTTCTTGATGAATCTGGCTAATGGTTTATCAATTTTGTTTATTTTCTCAAAGAACCAGCTTTTAGTTTTATTGATCTTTGCTATTGTTTTTTCATTTCTTTTTCATTTATTTCTGATCTGATCTTTATGATTTCTTTCCTTCTGGTGACTTTGGGGGTTTTTTGTTCGTCTTTCTCTAACTGCTTTAGGTGTAAGGTTAGGTTGTTTATTTGAGGTGTTTCTTGTTTCTTGAGGTAGGCTTGTATTGCTATTGCTATAAACTTCCCTCTTAAAACTGCTTTTGCTGCATCCCATAGGTTTTGGGTTGTGGTGTTTTCATTGTCATTTGTTTCTAGGTATGTTTTGATTTCCTCTTTGATTTCTTCAGTGATCTCTTGGTTATTAAGTAGTGTATGGTTTAGCCTCCACGTGTTTGTATTTTTTACAGATTTTTTCCTGTAACTGATATCTAGTCTCACAGAGTTGTGGTTGGAAAAGATACTTGATATAATTTCAGTTTTCTTAAACTTACCAAGGCTTGATCTGTGACCCAAGATATGATCTATCCTGGAGAATGTTCCATGAGCACTTGACAAAGTGTATTTTGTTGTTTTTGGATGGAATATCAATTAAGTCCATCTTGTTTAATGTATCATTTAAAGCTTGTGTTTCCTTATTTATTTTCATTTTGGATCATATGTCCATTGGTGAAACTGGCGTGTTAAAGACCCTACTATGATTGTGTTACTATTGATTTCCCCACTTATGGCTGTTAACATTTGCCTTATGTATTGAGGTGTTCCTATGTTGGGTGCATAAATATTTGCAATTGTTATATCTTCTTGGATTAATCCCTTCATCATTATATAGTGTCCTCCTTTGTCTCTTGTAATAGGCTTTATTTTAAAGTCTATTTTGTCTGATATGAGAATTGCTACACCAGCTTTCTTATGATTTCCATTTGCATGGACTATCTTTTTCCATCCCCTCACTTTGAGTCTGTATGTGTCCCTAGGTCTGAAGTGGGTCTCTTGTAGACAGCATATATACGGGTCTTGTTTTTGTATCCTTTCAGCCAGTGTATGTCTTTTGGTTGGAGGATTTAATCCATTTACTTTTAAGGCAGTTATTGATACGTATGTTCCTATTACCATTTTCTTAATTGTTTTGGGTTTGTTATTGTAGGTCTTTTCCTTCTCTTTGTTTCTTGCCTAGAGAAGTTCCTTTAGCATTTGTTGTAGAGCTGGTTTGGTGGTGCTGAATTCTCTTAGCTTTTGCTTGTCTATACACGTTTTAATTTCTCTGTCAAATCTGAACGAGATCCTTGCTGGGTAGAGTAATCTTGGTTGTAGGTTTTTCTCTTTCATCACTTTAAATATGTCCTGCCACTCCCTTCTGGCTTGCAGAGTTTCTGCTGAAAGATCAGCTGTTAACCTTATGGGGATTCCCTTTTGTGTTATTTGTTGTTTTTCCCTTGCTGCTTTTAATATTTTTTCTTTGTATTTAATTTTTGATAGTTTGATTAATATGTGTGTTGGTGTGTTTCTCCTTGGATTTATAAAGTATGGGACTCTCTCTGCTTCCTGGACTTGATTGACTATTTCCTTTCCCATATTAGGGAAGTTTTCAACTCTAATCTCTTCAAATATTTTCTCAGTCCGTTTCTTTTTCTCTTCTTCTTCTGGGACCCCTATAATTCGAATGTTGGTGCGTTTAATGTTGTCCCAGAGGTCTCTGAGACTGTCCTCAATTCTTTTCATTCTTTTTTCTTTATTCTGCTCTGCAGAAGTTATTTCCAATATTTTATCTTCCAGGTCACTAATACATTCTTCTGCCTCAGTTATTCTACTATTGATCCCTTCTAGAGAATTTTTAATTTCATTTATTGTGTTGTTTGTCACTGTCTGTTTGCTCTTTAGTTCTTCTGGGTCCTTGTTAAACGTTTCTTGTATTTTCTCTATTCTATTTCCAAGATTTTGGATCATCTTTACTATCATTATTCTGAATTCTTTTTCAGGAAGACTGCCTATTTCCTCTTCATTTGTTTGGTCAGGTGGGTTTTTACCTTACCCCTTCATCTGCTGCATATTTCTCTGTCTTTTCAGTTTGCTTAATGTACTGTGTTTGGAGTCTCCTTTTCACAGGCTGCAGGTTTGTAGTTCCCGTTGTTTTTGGTGTCTGCCCCCAGTGGGTAAGGTTGGTTCAGTGGGTTGTGTAGGCTGCCTGGTGGAGGGGACTGGTGCCTGTGTTCTTGTGGATGAGGCTGGATCTTGTCTTTCTGGTGGACAGGACCATGTCCAGTGATGTGTTTTGGGTTGTCTGTGACCTTATTATGATTTTAGGCAGCCTCTCTGCTAATGGGTGGGGTTGTGTTCCTGTCTTGCTAGTTGTTTGGCATAGGGTGTCCAGCACTGTAGCTTGCTGGTTGTTGAGTGGAACTGGGTCTTAGGGTTGAGGTGGAGACCTCTGGGTGAGCTTTCACTGTTTGATATTACATGGAGCCGGGAGGTCTCTGGTGGACCAATGTCTTTAACTCGGCTCTCCCACCTCAGAGGAGAGGCCTGACACCCGGCTGGAGCACCAAGACCCTGTTAGCCACATGGCTCAGAAGAAAAGGGGGGAAAAAAAAGAAAGAAAGAAAGAAAAAAATAAAGTAAAATAAAATAGTTATTAAAAAAATAAAAGATAATGATTTAAAAGTAAAAAAGTTTAAAAGTAATAAAAAAAAAAAAGAAAGAAGAGAGGAACCAAACCGAAAACCAAATCCACCAATGATAACAAGCACTAAAAAGTATACTAAAAAAAAAAAAAAAAAAAAAAAAAAAAAGGGACAGACAGAACCCTAGGACAACTGGTAAAAGCAAAGCTATACAGACAAAATCACACAAAGAAGCATTCACACAGACTCACAAAAAGAGAAAAAGGAAAAAAAAAATGTCTATATATAAAAAACAAAAGGAGGAAGAGAGCAACCAAATCAATAAACCAATCTACCAATGATAATAAACTCTAAATGCTAAACTAAGATAAACATAAAGCCAGGAACAAATTAGATGCAGAAAGCAAAACCCAAGTCTACAGTTGCTCCCAAAGTCTACCACCTCAATTTTGGGATGATTCATTGTCTATTCAAGTATTCCACAGATGCAGGGTACATGAAGTTAATTGTGGAAATATAATCCGCTGCTCCTGAGGCTGCTGGGAGAGATTTCCGTTTCTCTTCTTTGTTCGCACAGCTCCTGGGGTTCAGCTTTGTGTTTGGCCCCGCCTCTGCGTGTAGATTGCCTGAGGGCATCCGTTCTTTGCTCAGACAGGACGGGGTTAAAGTAGCAGTTGATTCAGGGTCTCTGGCTCACTCAGGCCGGGGGAAGGGAGGGGTACGGAATGTGGGGCAAGCCTGTGGCGGCAGAGGCTGGCGTGATGTTGCAACAGCCTGAGGCGTGCCATGTGTTCTCCCTGGGAAGTTGTCCCTAGATCACGGGCCCCTGGCAGTGGCAGGCTGTACAGGCTCCTGGGAGGGGAGGTGTGGATAGTGACCTGTGCTTGCACACAGGCTTCTTGGTGGCTGCAGCAGCAGCCTTAGCATTTTATGCCCGTCTCTGGTGTCTGTGCTGATAGACACTGCTCATGTCCGTCTCTGGAGCTTGTTTAGGCAGTGCTCTGAATCCCTTCTCCTCGTGCACCCCAAAACAATGGTTTCTTGCTTCTTAGGCTGGTCCAGACATTTCCCCAGACTCCCTCCCAGCTAGCTGTGGTGCACTAGCCCCCTTCAGGCTGTGTTCACGCAGCCAACCCCAGTCCTCTCCCTGGGATCTGACCTCCGAAGCCCAAGCCTCAGCTCCCAGCCCCCACCTGCCCTGGCGAGTGAGCACACAAGCCTCTTGGGCTGGTGAGTGTTGGTTGGCAATGATCCACTGTGCAGGAATCTCTCCACTTTGCCCTCTGCACCCCTGTTGCTGTGCTGTTCTCCGTGGCTCTGAAGCTTCCCCACCACCACCACCCCCCATCTCCACCAGTGAAGAGACTTCCTAGTGTGTGGAAACTTCCTGCCAGATGTGCAGTTCCCATCCCTATTATTTTGTTACTGTTTTTTCTTTTTCCAACCCAGGTATGTGGGGAGTTTCTTGCCTTTTGGGAAGTCTGAGGTCTTCTGCCATCGTTCAGTAGGTGTTCTGTAGGAGTTGTTCCACATGTAAATGTATTTCTGATGTATTTGTGGGGAGGAAGGTGATCTCCACATCTTACTCCTCTGCCATCTTGAAGGTCTCCCCTTAGCTAAAGCTTTATCAATTTTGTTTATCTTTACAAAGAACCAGCTCTTGGTTTCATCTTTTCTATTATTTTTTGGTCTCTGTTTTATTTCGTCTCTGATCTTTATTTCTTCTTTCCTTCTGCCAGTCTTGGGCTTTGTTCGTTCTTCTTTTCCTAATTCCTTTAGATTGAAGGTTAGGTTGTTTGAGTTTTTTTGTTTGTTTGTTTGTTGAGGTAAACTGTAAACCTGCCTCTAAGAACAGTTTTTGATGCATCCCATAGTTTTTGGAAAGTTGTTTCCATTTTCATTTGTCTTGAGGTATTGTCTGATACCCTCTTTGATTACTTCATTGACCTGTTGGATTTTTTAGTAGCATGTTGTTTACTCTCCACGTGTTTTTGTTTTTCCCATTTTTCTTCCTGTAATTAATTTTTAGTTTTATACCATTGTGGTCAGAAAATATGCTATATATTATTTGTTCTATTAGATACATTTGTTGAGACTTGTTGTGTGGCCTAGCATGTGATCTGTCCTGTAGAATGAGCTATGTGCACTTGAATAGAACATGTATTCTGCTGTTTTGGGAGAAAATGTCCTGTAGGTATGTATTAAGTCCAGCTGGTCTATTGTGTCATTTAAGACCACTGTTATCTTGTTGATTTTCTCTCTGGATGATATATTCATTGATTCAAGTGGAGATGTTAAAGTCCCCTACTATTACTGTATCATTGTCAATTTCCCACTTTTTGTCTGTTAATATTTGCTTTATATGTTTAGGTGCTCCTGTCCTGTGTGCATATTTATTAATGAATACAATATCCTCTTCTGCTATTGGTCCTTTTATCACTATACAATGCCCTTATTTGTCTATTGTTATAGACTGTTTTAAAGTCTATTTTGTCTAATATGAGTATTGTACCCCGCTTTCTTGCTGTTGCTATTTGCATGAAAAATCTTTTTCTATCCTCTCACTTTTAGTCTGTGTGTGTCTTTAGTTCTGAAATTAATCTCGTCATTTTATTACTTGTTTTCCAGGTTTTGTAGTTCTTCCCTGTTCTTTTACTTTGTCACTTGTGGTTTAATGATTTTTAGTTGTATGCTTGTGTTCCTCTCTTTTGTGTGTGTCTATTGTAGTTTTCTGATTTGTGGTTATAATGGGGTCCATATATGTTGACCTTTAACTATAATTACTTATTTTAAACAAGTAGTCCCTTAAGTTCAAACACATCATGAAAGATCTACATTTCCCCCTTCTGCTACATTTTGTTTTTGATGTCATATTTTTCATATTCATATTTATCTCATTACTGATTATTGTAGTTGCACATTATTGTATTGATTTCAGTTTTTTGTCTTTTAACATTCAAGTAGTTGATCCTCATTCTTTACTATATACTTGTTTTTCCTATGGGATTTTTCCTTTCCTATTGATAATTACTTCTTGTTACAGCCTGTTCTTTTCCACTTAGACAAGACCCTCTAACATTTCTTTTATGGTAGTTTTAGTATTGCTAAACTGTTTTAGCTTTTGCTTATCTGAGAATTCTTTCTGCCTTTCTCTTCTAAATAATAATATTGCTGGGTAAATTATCCTAAGTTGCAGAGTTTTGCCTTTCAGTATTTTAAATATGTCATGCCACTCCTTCTGGCCTACAAAGTTTTTGTAGTAAAATCAGCTCATAGCCTTTTGCGGGTTCTCTTTTATATGACTGTTTTTCTCTCGCTACCTTCAGAGTTCTCTTTATATTTAACTTTTGCCATTTTGATAATGGTATGTCTTATTGTAGGTCTGTTTGGTTTCATCTTGCTTGGGACCCTCTGTTCTTTTCCTGCACCTGAATAGCTGTTCTTTCTTCAGGTTTGGGAATTTTTCAGCTGTAATTTTATAAAATATGTTTTGGACTCCCGTCTTTCTCTATCCTCCTCCTTGGACCCCTATTATGTGAATGTTGGTATGCTTGATGATATCTCACATCTCTTAAACTGTTTCCGTTTTTTAAAATTTGTTTTTCTTTTTGCTGTTTTGTTCTTGTTATTTCCATCATTCTATCTTCCAGATCACTTGTGCATTCTTTAGTATCACTTAGTCTATTGTTCATTCCTTCTAGAGTGTTCTTCATTTCAGTTATTGTATTCTTCAGTTCTGAGTGGTTCTTTTTTAAAATATTTTTAGCTCCTTGTTAAATTCTCACTGTGTTCATCTTTTACGTTTCTTTTTTTTTTTTTTTTTTTTTTATTTATTTATTTATTTATTTATTTATTTATTTATTTATTTATTTATTTTTGGCTGTGTTGGGTCTTCGGTTCGTGCGAGGGCTTTCTCCAGTTGCGGCAAGCGGGGGCCACTCTTCATCGCGGTGCGGGGACCGCTCTTCATCGCGGTGCGCGGGCCTTTCTCTATCGTGGCCCCTCCCGTCGCGGGGCACAGGCTCCAGACGCGCAGGCTCAGCAATTGTGGCTCACGGGCCCAGCTGCTCCGTGGCATGTGGGATCTTCCCAGACCAGGGCTCGAACCCGTGTCCCCTGCATTAGCAGGCAGATTCTCAACCACTGCGCCACCAGGGAAGCCCTCTTTTACGTTTCTTAATTCAGTTAGCATTCTTATTACAAATGCTATGAATTCTTTATCTGGTAAATTGTTCATTTCTCTTTCTTTAGTTTTTTTTTTTTAGGGGTGTTCTTTTGCTCTTTCAATTGAGACAAATTCCTCTCTTCATTTTGCTTAACTTTCTCCGTCTTTGTGAAATTAGGTGAAACAGTTACCTGTCATGGTCTTAAAGGGGTGTTATTACTTGGGGCATAGAGTCTGCATGTGCCCAGTGGCTTTGGTGGGGAGATTTGGATTTGATTAGAATGCAAGTTGCATCTTTCCTCAGGGTGTGCTGGCAGGTATCACCTTGGTTGGAGGTGGGGCTGGAGGTGGAGGGGTAGGGCCAGAGCCAAGTGTGAACCAGAGCTTCTCCTATGCTCAGTGGCTGTCATCACCCTTTGGCGGGGCAGCATCAGTTCCCAAGTCACTGTAGCAGAAGCCCCAAGGTTGAATTTGAGCCTGTTCAGTTCCCTTCAGGTGTGTGCTATCCCTGCTCCTAGCACTGCACCCTCACCCCAGAGCAGTGCAGTGCTGGGGCAAGATGGGCTGGCATGGACACTCAGCAAGGGCCAAGGTGTGGGCTGTGGCAGTCTGGCTGCTGCCAGTGATCTAGACTGCCTCTGATGTGCCACCCAAGTAAGCACCAGCACTTGCTGCCCCCACCCTGCTCAGTTGCCCTTTGGGTTTGAGCTGCCTTAGCATCTCACAGCCAAGGTCTTTCCTTGATCATGGTAACTTTCACTCCAGTGTGGAGCTGTGAGCTGAGGCAAGCGGGGCTGGAGCATTTACTCAGCTCAGGCTGTGGTGTGTGTGGAGGGGGCAGTTTTAGGATACCGGTCAGCCACCTGTGTTTCAATCTGCCCTGTATGCTCTGCCTAGGGAGCAAGCAAGTGTTCATGCATTCCTCATGAGCAGAGTCCAAGCTTTTCATAGGCCTCCTGCTAGTCCCATCAGCTCTCCAACCAGCCAAGTGAACTAGTCTTTCCTTTTATGGACCCCTGGGCTGGGGTACCCAATATGTGTCTCAAACCACTTACTCCCCAGGGACGATTTCCACTCATATAATTTCCCTTTTCCTCTGAGTCCTCTCCCAGGGGAACAGGTTCTGAATTGATTGCTTCTGTTCCCTTCCTACCCAATTGTGTATGGACCTTTCTTAGAGCCTTGTTTGTGCAGGGGTCTTTCTGCCAGTCTTCAGCTAGTTTTCAGTGAGAATTTTCCCACAAGTAGATGTATTTTGTTGTGTTCCTGGAAGGAGGTGAGTTCCACGTCCTCCTGCTCCGCTATCTTAATCTGAGTTCACCATGGATTCCATTTTAATAATAGTTCTCCTGATTTGGATTTTAATTGTGGAAATTTACTGACCTCATCTGTTTAGGCCTCATTTGACTGAGATGTCTGCAACGTTCTCTCCCCTTCTCCATATTGAGAAGCCATTGAGTGATGCAGGCTTGTATCATTGGGATGGTCTAGGGTGCCATAGAAACCAGCACAGTGAGGACCCACGTGTCAGTGTTATCCTTAGTTCCTTGGAGAAGCTGAAAGATCCTGTTCTGGCTGTTTGGGCAAAAGGCAGTAATTTCCAGGAGGGAGTTGGCTATAATTCTCCCTAAGGTGGCTATGTTCAAGTTAAGTGTAACCTAGCATTTTGACCCATACAGATTTTTAGTCATTAAGTTAAAAATGACAGGAATACATAACTATTACATATCAGATACAGTTCAGAAAATATATGGGAAATGAGTACAGATATTTCTGCCTGGAAGAACAGGAGTCCTGTGAACCATAGGTGCTGTGAAGCATTATCTTGTCACAAGTAGTAATTTGAGTGAATGTAGAAAGGTTATATCCTTTGTGAATTCGTCATTAACCCCACAGATAAACCTGCTGTACAGAATTCTCTATTTTGAAAGATACATTTGGTTGCCACTACCACAGGATCAATAAAAAAATATTCAAACAGAGTTGTTAACCAGCAATTGCACATTCTAATACTAATTGAGAGTTTATGTGCAGAGTGGAGTTAAGTGGTTAAGGGTGTTGCATGGGTAATCTTAAATCCCACCCACATCTTATGAAATCCTCTTTTAATAAAGGAAACTGAGGCAGAGAGGATAAGTACACACAGTGAGTAAGTGGTGCAGTGGGATGGAAATCAGGGAGAATTTGGTTCCAAATTTCACACCCTCAATCTCCATGCTTTTCTGCCACCTGTCAAGGATGGTGTGAATAACAAAGTACCAGAGGGATACTCACATCCCTCACACTTCTTCATTTCTATAAAGAGCATGGTTCTCTTACCATGCAGCCACAAGTAGGTGTGTGACTCCTCACTTTTACAGTTATCGATCCTACTCTCCTATGGAGGAACATGCTTAAATTGGTTCTTATAGACCAACAGAGGCTTTGAAGCCACGTGGATTTTATCTCCCTTGTAGTTACCTCTCAGAATAAAGTGCTCACTTTAACTTTGGTATCACGGGAAAAAGAAAAGAGCTTATGTTACAGTATGTCTGGCTAATTTCTATTTGGACCACAGAATAAAGGGCAGATCTTTATCTTGGCTCTTGGGGTCATCAATCATCTGGGCTTCTCTACGCTCTTCAGTCTAATCCTTAACATTCCTCTTCATATACTATGCACCGCAATTTTATCTGGATTACCATGAGGCCAGAAGACTCCAAATGACGTTCTGAAAAATTAGGTTCACTAGTTCCCAACCATGCCTTTCAAGAGAGTAAAAGGAAAAACATTTATTAAATATCATTGTTTGGTTGATAATGAGTCCAATCCTTTCCCAACTTATTAACCTATTTAAAATAATGAGAAGATGTTTGTTATTATCTAATACTAAAACTAGTTTTATGAGCTAAACGTTCTATGCCATTTTTATGGCACTCGGAGATGAGGGGACCAAGACTCAGGCTATTCTGGCATCATGAGGAGAGCTTAGTCTTGCTCCTATTGTGTGAGATGTAGAATTAGCTATTGACTGAAGTAAACATCTTTTGACTTTTCTCCTTTAAAACATTAGCCACATCACCTGTAATCATAGTTAAAATTTGAAGCCACAAAATATTTACAATGCCATGTCTAACACAGATGACATATAGTATATTTTTCAACAATGTAGTAAATCCTGGATACAGACACTCAAATTGATGTTTTCAAGTGCAAACAAACCTTTCCTTAACAATGGTCCTTTATCTGGAGATTTTTTATTTTTATTCTGAAAGGTGTTTTCTACACATCTTTCAGAAGGTAAAAATAAATCTAAGCGATAACACTTTCTGACAGCCATTCGTACATATTCTGTCCTTTGGCTGTGTCATTTCTCTAGATTCCTGCTGTTCCTCACAGTATATGGCTGCCTCATAAAAGGATATTTCTAAGAACCTATTTGCTAAATGAATAAACTATTTTTAAGGTGAATTTCACAAGTTGTGAGCAACACCCCTACTGTTTTGGTGTCTCAGTGAAAGGACTGGCTACATCAGTAAATTCTTAGTCTCTGGGAAATAACAAGTACATAGTTGTTAGGCATTGCTTAAATTTGAACATGTCAGGAGTCTTTCCTTTGTAGATTACTAAAACTGTGTTTACTTACTTTTATGTTTTATTCATTTTCTCTTTAAGTCATATTGCCTCTGCTACTTTTTTCTTATTCTACAATTATTTTTCTCTTTTTCTTCCTCACAATATCCATATTTATCAAACTGTATATATGTGTTTAATAGATACTTGTTTACTTAAAATGATTTATGAAATTTTCTAATTGTATTCTAGGTTCTGTGTTGGGAACTAGATATAAAATAAGGAGTGTTTAAAAAAAATGTTTTCTATTAGCATGGAGTTCACGATACTGTGAATGTGACAATTCTTAGTCAAATTATCAAGCAAAACCAATGGGCAATTTTTGAACACCATTATATAAAGCAGAGTTCAGCAAACTTTTTCTGTGAATTGCTAGATAGTTCATATTTTAGGCTTTGCAGGCCATACAGTCTTCATCACAACTAATACTTAACTCTGCCATTGTAGTGTGAAAGTGGCCATAAGCAATATATGAATCAATTAACATGGTTGTGTTATAATAAAACTATTTACAAAAACAGGCAGCAGGGCACATTGGCTCATGACTATCACTGGCTAAATCCTTTGATATAAATGTGTAAGGACAACATGGTTCATGGTAAGAGGAGTGAAAGAAGAGTAGAAGGTAGTGTAAAGTTCTCATTTACTGATCCAATCACTTATTCTGTGCCAAGCACTGCAAAATTGACACATCTGTTCTTGAAGTTCACTGCATATCAGTTCCAAACAGTTACTCTGCAACCTGACCTTCTGTATTGGCCCTCAGACCCTCAAAGATTTTACATTTGCTCTGCAAATAATGGGAACAAATGAAGAAGAAAATAATTTTCATAAGTGAACACACAATTGAGAGTTTGTTATGTATCCATGTGGTTAGTTCACATGTTGAGGTAGAATGTGAAACTTAGAATTAACCACCGAGTGTCTTCTATTGCCACCTGGATTTACCAGTTTCACAATCTGTACAGTTCCCTGTTATGATCTTGGCTCCAGGTGACTATGACAGGGACTACTCACTCCTTCAGATACCTGAACAAGCAGTTTTTATAAGTCAACAGCATTATTTTTGCCAAGTAATAAAAGCCTGTTTCTTCCTCTCTAGAGTTTTTAAATGATACTGATCCATCACCACAGCACTGAACTCATGTTTGTACTATAGGATTACATGATATAGGAGGCAGCTTTACATATAATAATGTTATATACTTGCATATTAATCATCATTGAATGGATTACAAGATTAATGCTTTGACCTTTTATTTATAGATACTCTAAATTTTCAAATCATTCTAATAGGACTGAACTTATTACTCATCTTATGTATACCCAATTGAACTGAAGAAGTAGTCTAATTATTTTCTAGATACACCATGTTACTGAATATACAGTTCATTAGCTTTCTGTCGTCATCTCTTAGAATTGAAACTAACACAATTTTTGATGTTTTTCTTTTTAATAATACCTATCCCATTGGGCTTTTCTTGATTACTATCTCTCAAATGACTATTTTTTTCTTCTGCAAATCCTTCAAATCTTTTATTCCTTTTGAAGCTTATCACATTTTGGCTTTTATGAAAATCTCCCATTCCAGTAGTCTGTAGGTACCATAAGGGCAGGTATTGTTCTTACTCATTTATATCCTAATCTTTTGAAGTACTTAACTTGTATTAAAAAACAACAACAACAACAACAACTCAATTTGTTATATTTAACTGTAACTGAGCTTAGGAAGGTCGCTGAGAACCTTAATCTTGGAGCCAAGTCCTCCTACATTGCCTTGGTAATGTAAGAAAACATTGTGATTGAGGCTACTATTTCTTTTCTTTTTTTTTTTAAACATCTTTATTGGAGTATAATTGCTTTACAATGCTGTGTTAGTTTCTGCTGTATAACAAAGTGAATCAGCTATATGCATACGTATATCCCCATATCCCCTCCCTCTTGCGTCTCCCTCCCTCCCTCCTTATCCCACCCCTCTAGGTGGTCGCGAAGCACTGAGCTGATCTCCCTGTGCTATGCAGCTGCTTCCCACTAGCTATCTATTTTACATTTGGTAGTGTATATATGTCAGTGCTACTATCTCACTTCGTCCCAGCTTACCCTTCCCCCTCCCCGTGTTCTCAAGTCCATTTTCTACGTCTGCATCTTTATTCCTGTCCTGCCCTTAGGTTCATCAGAACCATTTTTTTTTTTAGATTCCATATATATGTGTTAGCATAGGGTATTTGTTTTTCTCTTTCTAACTTACTTCACTCTGTATGACAGACTCTAGGTCCATCCACCTCACTACAAATAACTCAATTTCATTTCTTATGGCTGAGTAATATTCCATTGTATATATGTGCCACATCTTCTTTATCCATTCATCTGTTGATGGACACTTAGGTTAAAGGGAACCCTCTTGCACTGTTGGGGGAATGTAAATTGATACAGCCACTATGGAGAACAGTATTTCTTTTTAAAAAATTTTTTATTTTATATTGGGGTATAGTTGGTTTACAATGTTGTGTTAGTTTCAGGTGTACAGCAAAGTGATTCAGTTATACATATACATATATTTATTTTACAAATTTTTTTCCCATTTAGGTTATTACAGAATATTGACTAAATTTCCCTGTGCTATACAGTAGGTCCTTGTTATCTATTTTAAATAGAGTAGTGTGTATGTCAATCCCAAACTCCCATGAGACTACTATTTCTATAGTATAGTCTGACCTTGGTCTTTGCTGTCAAGTTAATAATAAACATGGATCCAAACTTCTCAACTGAGATAGGATGTATAGCTAAGAGTATTTTAATTAGCATTTATGAAATGTATAAAAATAACTAAAGATAACAATAGATGAATTTTATCAATAATTACAATATAGTCTTCATTTTTTCCTTAAGTAGTTTTTTCTCTTACATAACATTATAATGTTAAGGACCTAGATTTATTTGTGTGTGTGTGCATATGACATTGTATATATGTGTGGCATTACATATATATGTGTGTGTGACGTATATATGTGTGGCATTGTATATATGTGTGTGTGTGGCATTTTATATATATGACATTGTTGGAAATGACCATATGGATCATATATATAACCATGGTTATGGGACCATATATAAACCATATATGTGGCATTGTTTGAAATGAGTGAAATTTGTCATTCTGAAGGAAAAATAAACTGCACATAAACACTGTAATCTAGTTGATAAGGTGGTTTCTCATGGGAGTGCAGGTGAACAATGTTGAGACTGCAATGCGTATAGACTGGAATCAAACAACTATGTTTGGGTGATAGATAATGGGAACCAAGCTTCTCACTGTAAAATATAAATTACAGATAAGTAAAGAAGGAGACTATAATAATACATATAATTATGGATTAGAGTTGGAGACATCAGTATGAACCATGTTTAGTTTAATATAAATATAGATGGTTACATATAAATATATGTATATATAAATGTGTGTATACATGGATTAGTATGCACAAATACAAATCCCTGTTTAGTCTGCTGTAAGGGTCTAAAGCAACAACACCCCAGTAACAAGGAACACACCTAACACCCAAATCTTGATTTCAAAATTACTCTCCAGTAAAAAGAACTCAAGGATCCTGGGACAAATGGCTGATTCTAGCACTGGAACAAGACATAAACTAGATGTCTGGAGTATCTTGTAGTGCCAAAGAATGCTTTAAAAAAAAGAGCCATTGATAGGAATATGTTAAAGGGACATAGGAGTCAGCTGAAAGAGCTCCCAATGGTCAAAGAGTAAAAAAAAAGAAAAAAGGAAAAAAAAAAAAAGCAACAAAATAAATTAGTATTGGTTTATAACCTAAAGTATGAAAGATCCAAGAGAGTCCATGCTGATATAAATAAAAGATTAAATAAGTAAGTAGGGGAGAAGAGATGGATGTCTTATGCAGACAAATTCCACATAACTACTGCAGATAACTCTGCCCTAAAGGTATTGGAACATGATTTACCATTTCTTATGTTTGTCACATAGTGACTTGCTCCCAAAGAGTACAGCATGAAAGGGGGTGAAGAGGGTAATTTTACAGTGCAGAAAACCAACAAGCACTACCTGAGCCATATGATCAAGGTCTACATCAGCAGTGATAAATTACATTGATAGTACGAACCCTTCACGTGATGTGATGAAAATGGCACTTCACCACTGTGGTCTTTCTCCACAATGCCAATATCACTAGCCAAATCCTGGGAAAAACAATAGCCAAATCCCAGTGAGGGATATTCTACATAATATCTCACCAGTGCTCCTTGAAACTGTCAAGGTCATCAGAGAACAAGAAAATCTGAGAAACTGTCAGAGCCAAGAGGGTCCCAAGGTGACATGAGGACTATAAGTAATGTCTCCTAGATGAGATTCTGGAACAGAAGAAGATGGTAGGCAGAAACTAATATAATCTGAATAAACCATAAACCCTAGTTGACAACAATATATCAACATGGTTTTATTAATTGTGACAAATGTGCCAGGGTAATGTAAGTTATTATTTTTATTTTTTATTTTTGCGGATATTCATTTTTATTTATTTATTTATTTATTTTTGGCTGTGTTGGGTCTTCGTTTCTGTGCAAAGGCTTTCTCCAGTTGCGGCAAGTGGGGGCCACTCTTCATTGTGGTGCGCGGGCCTCTCACTATCATGGCCTCTCTTGTTGAGGAGCACAGGCTCAGTAGTTGTGGCTCACGGGCCTAGTTGCTCCTCAGCATGTGGGATCCTCCCAGGCCAGGGCTCGAACCCGTGTCCCCTGCATCGGCAGGCAGATTCTGAATCACTGTGCCACCAGAGAAGCCCCTAATGTTAAGTTATTAACATATACTTGGCTGTGTCTTATATGGGAACACTTGATACTATATTTTCAAAGATTTTGTAAAACTTAAACTATTAAAAATTCATTTAAAAAACTTAGCAACACAGTTAATGTCTCTTTAGACATATGGGCACATATCTGCCTGTGGACTTCTTTGAGACGGATTTTATTGCACTGATATAATTATACAATTATACTTAGGCTCGTAAGACTGCTTAGAATTGAAGCAAATTGTTCAAATCTCAGTATGCAGTAAACCAGCATGTTGATAAATTATGACCCAAACCATATTTTAAAACAACGCATGTACACATTTGTTTTTGTTTCTCACCATTTTTGCTAAATGTACACAGTAAGTGATCTTATCTGTCCCTAAATGAAAACTCTTCCAGGTCTGTTATTTTTATCCTGGCATCTCAGTTTTTGGAAAATTGTATAGAAACTTTAAATAACATCATTTTGTTAATTCCATTTCCAACTATTTTTGCCAGAATGTTGAAATAATATATATCGAAGTATTCAATTTTAATTCGTTTCTATTAGAAATTTGTTATACATTATTATGCTGTTCTTTCAGTGGTTATTATAGAGATTATCATATATATCCTTGATGTATTACGGTCTACTTTAATACTTTTAACAATTTTCAAATAATGCAAGGGATTTATGTAAGATTAACTTCACTTCATAACTAAGACCATTGCACTCTTGTTTAATTTATTTTTTTATTGAAGTGTAGTTGATTTACAATGTTGCGCCAGTCTCTGCTGTACAGCAAAGTGACTCAGTTTTACACATACAGACATTCTTATTTTAATATTCTTTTCCATTATGATTTATCCCAGGAGATTGGGTACAGTTCCCTGTGTTATACAATAGGTTCTTTTTTAAAAAAATTAATTTGTTTATTTTTGGCTGTGTTGGGTCTTTGTTGCTGAGTGCCGGCTTTCTCTAGCTGGCAAGTGGGGGCTACTCTTTGTTGCGGTGTATGGCCTTCTCATTGCGGTGGCTTCTCTTGTTGCAGAGCACAGACTCCAGGTGCACAGGCTTCAGTAGTTGTGGCTCGTGGGCTCTAGAGCACAGGCTCAGTGGTTGTGGCGCACGGGCTTAGTTGCCCTGTGGCATGTGGGATCTTCCCAGACCAGGGCTCGGACCCGTGTCCCCTGCATTGGCAGGTGGATTCTTAACCACTGTGCACCAGGGAAGTCTCAGGATCTTGTTTATTCTTTCTAAATGTAATAGTTTGTATCTACCAACCTCAAATTCCTAGTCCATCCTTCTCCCTCCCCTCTCCCTCTTGGCAACCACAAGTCTAATCTCTATGTCTGTGAGTCTGTTTCTCTTTTGTAGATAGGTTCATTCATGTTATATTTTAGATTCTATATATGTGATGTTATATGGTATTTGCCTTTCTCTTTCTGACTTACTTCACTTAATATGATAATCTCTAGTTGCATCCATGTTGCTGCAAATGGCATAATTTTGTTCTCTTTTATAGCTGGGTAGTATTCCATTGTAAATATGTACCACATCTTCTTTATCCATGCATCTGTTGATAGACATTTAGGCTGTTTCCATGTTTTGGCTATTGAGAATAGTGCTGCTATGAACATAGGGCTGCATGTATCTTTTTGAATTATAGTTTTGTCTGGGTATATGCCCATGAATGAGATTCCTGGATCATATGGTAATTCTGTTTTAAAATTTCTGAGGAACCTCCCTGCCTTTTTCCATAGTGGCTGCACCAACTTACATTCCCACCAATTGTGTAGGAGGGTTCCCTTTTCTCCACACCCTCTCCAGCATTTGTTATTTGTAGACATTTTAATGATGGCCATTCTGACTGATGTGAGGTGGTACCTCATTGTAGTTTTGATTTGCGTTTCTCTAATAATTAGTGATGCTGAGCATGTTTTCATGTGCCTACTAGCCATCTGTATGTCTTCTTTCGAGAAATGTCTATTAAGGTCTTCTGCCCATTTTCTATTGGATTGTTTGGTTTTTTTTTGTGGTTGAGTTGTATGAGCTGTTTGTATATTTTGGAGATTAAGCCTTTGTGTGGGTCTCATCATTTGCAAATGTTTTCTCTCATTCTGTAGGTTGTCTTTTAATTTTTAAAATGGCTTTATTCGCTGTGCAAAAGCTTGTAAGTTTGATTAGGTCCCATTTGTTTGTTTTTGTTTTTATTTCTATTGCCTTGGGAGACTGACCTAAGAAAACATTGGTACGATTTATACCAGAGAATGTTTTGCCTATGCTCTCTTCTAGGAGTTTTAAGGTGTTATGTCTTATGTTTAAGTCTTTAAGCCATTTTGAGTTTATTTTTGTGCATGGTATGAGGGTATGTTCTAACTTCATTGATTTACATGTAGCTATCCAACTTTCCCAGCACCACTTGCTGAAGAGACGTTTTCCTATTTTATATGCATTGCTGTTAATATATACTTCTTCTACATGTTGTGAAGTTTATGGCACATTGTTATTATTTTTGTATTAACAATTATGATTTTCTATATAGGCCCACATAATCAACATTTCTTCCAGTACTAGGCTTTATTCTGGAAATTCTTTTAGCCTAAACCAAGTTCCTTTGTATTTCTTGCAGAGGACTGATGACAGCTAATTATATAAGCTTTTGCCAGAAAATATTTTTATTTTGGCTTACTTTTTGAAGGACATTTGCATGGAGTACATAACTCTAGTTGCTAGGTTTGTCTTTTTTATTAATGTTTGCTTATTGCCTTCTAAAGTACTATTCAATTCTCTACTGATATCTATGATTTGTGGTAATAAGTCAGTCATAATCTTACTGCTAGTTAAATTAAATTGTCTTTATTTTATATTCACTATTATGACTTTGTTTCTTTGCATATGGAGTTTGAACTAGGTCTAGGTTCCTTTGTGTTTATCTAACATGGATTTTACTGAGTTTATTTAATCTGGAATTAATGTATTAGTTTTTGTAAACTTTTCAGCTATAATTTTATTTTTAAAAAAATTTCTTCATCCTCTTACTACTTTTCCTTCCAGAAGTACAATTCAGCATATATTTTGATCTTTGTGCCCCACATGTCACTTACGTTGTTTTGTTTGCATGGTTTTTTCCTCTTTTGCTTCATATTTTATACTCTTATGTCTTGAAATTCATTAATCTTTCTACTCTGTCCTTATAACCATCCAATGAGTTAATTCTAGGTACTTTAAGTTTCAGGATGTTCATTTCATTCTTTTTTTTTTTTTTTTTGGATTTTATGTCTCTGAAGTTCTCTATCTTTAATTTTTCGTTGTTCCTTCTGTTTTCTTTTCATGGGTATTATGTAATGATAAAGTTTATGTGAAAATTTTAGTGATGTTGTTTGCTAAGTCTAGTATCTCTATAATCTGTGAAACTGTTTCTATTTTTTTTTCATGATGATTGAACAATATAATTTCCCTGCCTCCTTACTCTTGAGATATTTTTAATTTTATGAAAAAAATTATATATGAAAAGTAAATATTTAATGATTTTATTTTACCCAGGAGAGATTATCAACTTTTATTTTTATTAGAAAATCTGGTGAGAAGCTGGTAATTACAATCTAATTAGTATTTGTGCAGGTTCAGGGCTAGATTGCAGCTTTCACTAGACATAGTACATCTCTAATTTCTTATGTCTCAAATATAATACCTCTTGTATTTTTGTTACAGTCATCTCACACGTCTTTGTCTTCTAAGCACTATAAGATTGTAGAAAAATTCACTCTGTATTTTAAGCCAGCTTTCTAGACTACTATGCCACTCTATAACTCAGTGATAATCCTGTGGAGAAATCCTCCAGTGCTTCAGTAGAAGTATAGTTCTATTTTTTGTTGTTAACATCTGTACCAGATGTCACAGACTCCCATTTTCCTTTATTTTTCCCTAGTGAAGATTTTCTCCCTTTGACTTACTTAATCCTTAGTCCATGCCCAAACTCTGAAAATGTTCTTGGGGAAGAGAGCTGCCAGAATTCTCAGCTCATCTATGAATGGCTCTTCCCTCACTGAAGATTTAGTTCATCTAGTTTTCTTCGTATTTACAGCTCTCTGATATCTTTTATATGAACTCCAACTTTATCTACTGTTTTTTCCTTGCTATGGTGAGATTGATCTGCCATTACCTGTCTTTTCTACCTGGAAGTGGAACAGGATAATGCTATTACGTCATATTTTACTTCCTCATTGATTATAGAAGTTATTTAAAAATGTAGATGTTATTCATAAAATGATCCTACAATTAGTACATTATAACTCAATAGTATATTAAGAAAGAAATTACATTGATTTGGCTTGGAGGCTGAAATAGTAGCATCCGCTTCTACATCTGTTCTTCAATTCTGTGGTGTTGGGCAAATGTCTTTTTTTTCTATGAGATGCAGGTAATGCCTTCTCCCTACATGTTTTCAGAGAACCTGTGAGATTTTTTAAGTTAGAAAAAGAAAATCCAGAATTTGTTTAGACCTAGGATGAGATAGGAGTTACATAATGCAGGGAAATATTATTTGTATCTCCAAGTTGTTCATAAAGTGGACAACTTTTACAACATTCTTATAAGTTCGTTAAGAGAGTCTTAGCCCACTATGTAGAGATCAGAGGATTTAATCCTATTCTTAAACCACTTTAAGTTGGTGTACGGGTGTACCACAGAGATATTCTGGTTTTAGTTCTAGATGACTACTATAAAGTGAATATTGCAATAAAGTGAGTAACACGTTTTTTGGTTACCCACTGTATATAAAAGTTATGTTTACATTGTACTGTACTCTATTAAGTATAAAATAGCATTGTCTAAGAAAACAATATACATACTTTAATTAAAAAATACTTTATTGCTAAAAAATGCTAACCATCATCTGACAATGCAGGGCTGCCACAAACCTTAAATTTGTGTAAAACCAAACAAAAACAGTATTCAGTATCTGTGAGGAACATTAAAGTGAAGGGCAATAAAACGAGGTATGCCTGTATAAGCAGAGATACAATTATTGGTTTCAGGTCTATGCCAGAATTTGCTGATGTTTGATAATATTTTAAAGGACAATCCCATCAGTACCTGGGCAGGATAAGAGAAGAATCAACATATTTGCTCTATCTAGCTTTTTCTTGCTTTTTAATAAAAATGACCTAGTACAGTACATATCTTCTCAAATGGTATTTTTTTTTTAACATCTGTAATGGAATATAATTGCTTTACAATGGTGTGTTAGTTTCTGCTGTATAACAAAGTGAATCAGCTATATGCATACATTATATCCCCCTATCTCTTCCCTCTTGCGTCTCCCTCACACCCTCCCTATCCCACCCCTCTAGGTGGTCACAAAGCACCGAACTGATCTCCCTGTGCTATGCAGCTGCTTCCCACTAGCTATCTATTTTACATTTGGTAGTGTATATATGTCAATGCTACTATCTCACTTCATCCCAGCTTCCCCTCCCCCTCCCTGTATCCTCAAGTCCATTCTCTACGTCTGCATCTTTATTCCTGTCCTGCCCCTAGGTTCATCAGAACCATTTTGTTTTTTAGATTCCATATATATGTGTTAGCATACAGTTTTTGTTTTTCTCTTTCCAACTTACTTCACTCCATATGACAGACTCTAGGTCCATTCACCTCACTACAAATAACTCAGTTTTGTTTCTTTTTATGGCTGAGTAATATTCCATTGTATATATGTGCCACATCTTCTTTATCCATTCATCTGTTGATGAACACTTATGTTGCTTCCATGTCCTGGCTATTGTAAATAGTGCTGCAATGAACATTGTGGTACATGACTCTTTTTGAATTATGGTTTTCTCAGGGTATATGCCCAGTAGTGGGATTGCTGGATCATATGGTAGTTCTATCAAATGGTATTTGAGAGAGCATTTTGAGAGCTAATTAAAGTTATTGTTCTATGCTATATTTCAAAACAATGTCTCTTTAAAACAAAAGAATTTAAATCAAAAACACAGATTAATTTTTTCTTCCCCTTCAGCCAAAACTAACATAGCTTTCTTAGTTTCCAGAATTGGTTGCTCAAATAAATTAAAAGTTATCCAAAGTGCTTATAAGAGTACCCATATCATAGCCAATACTAAATATATACACACACACGTGTGTGTACATATATATGTATATATACTCACGTGTATGTATGTGTGTATATATGTTATTATGAATTGATTGAGAGGAACAGTGTAAAGTATTTAATCTTGTGGTAAAATATAATATGGTTTCAAAACCCGATTTCCCCACTAACTAGATGTAATCCCATCTATCCCATCAATAAAGGAGACTAATAATCCTTGCCTTTGAAAATCTTTCAAGCATGTTTATCGTGTATACATGGGTGTAGATGAGTATTCAACACTATTTTTTGCTGCTACCTTTCCAGGGTGTCTCCCATGCCAGAACCCCAGAGCTTGAGTTCTGAGAATCAGGTCTCGAGGTGTCGAATCATTGAGTCTAGGATGGCAGAGTAGACTCCTCCTCACCTCCAACCCTGCGAACACCTTTGGAGCCCAGGGTAGACCACCCCCACCAGAAAGGGTGCCCAGGCTTATAGAGGGGACTTGCAGCTGCAGGGTCACAGAGCAGGAGGCTTCAGGACCTGTGCTGCCAAGGGGAGGGTTTCCTTGGTGGCACATCCGGTCTCCACAGCCCCGGGTGGGTGGCTCAGCGCAGGGCGTGGCGCTCAGCCATGGCAGCACCTGCTCCACCTGTGACTTCAGTTCAGCTCCATCTTGTGGGGCAACGAATTACTTGGTCTGAACCTGCACTTGACAGCAGCCCGGGCCAGGCACTGCCTCCACCCAATGTGTACGAAATTGGATTCCTGAGCACCTGACCCCAGTGCTGGCCAGCGGAGAGCCCAGCACCACCAATTTCTGCCTGGAACCTTCCCTTGGCTTCCATGATGGGAAAAGTTGTTGCTGGTGGTGGATCTGAGGGGCTACTGGTCCCTACACCCTCAGCTCCTGTGTTGGTAGTTCCTGCTGACTCAAACCCCCCACAGCCAGGCTCCAACCCCATGGGGCTTCCCTAACTAGGGCCTGTGGGACAGGAATCCTGCCAAGCCCTTGCAGTGTTTGCGGGTGCTGCCCTCTGCAGCCAGAGGAGACTAAAAGGGAGAGATCAGAAGGTGGGTGGGTGGAGGCAGGAGCACCAACCCCTTGGAATGCTCCTGGACGGAGGGCATCAGGATTGTGAGTTCCGGAGCATGACGTGGGCAAGGCCACCCCTTTCCAGATACAGAATTTAAGGTGACTTCACCCACAATCAACCATGATCCACTGGTTTACCTTAGCACAACAGAAGGAGCTGTGAAGCTCTGGCAAGGGTAGGGGTAAACAGAGATATCAAAGCAGGTTGAGTGACCTGTTGGAGAATAGAAGTTGATGGGGCTTCTGGACCAAGGAGGTGCTGCAAATATTCTCCCATCTTCTGAGAGATCTAACTTCACAGTTTCATGCTGCAAACCTGCCATAGTTTTCTCCAGACAAATCCCTAATTCCTGTCTCCTTGGCCAGTTTGTGGAGACAAAGACCAGACCAAAGGGGGAAGGGGTCAATTTATAGTGTCTGGGATTTGGTGGTGAAGGAGATATATTTTCAGGTTATCTGTAATATGTGTCCTTAGTGTATTGCCTTTTTTTTTTTTTTTTTGAGAACCTGTCAACATATGTTTTGTGACAGAACACTCCCACATCTTCTAAAAGAAACTGTGTGTGTGTGTGTGTGTGTGTGTGTGTGTGTGTGTGTGTAGATGTAGAAGTTTCCATCTTATGAGGTGTGGTCAGTCCTAGGTAGATCAGATATTTCAGTAACAGCATCCCCCTGTTCTCTCTCATTGCCTGCTTTTATCCAGTGAAGAGCATAAATAAAGATTTAACCTCCCCTTTATGAAGAGAGGAAAGAAATTGCTAGATTACAGGAGGCTGACACTGGGGATTGAGAGTGAGCTTTTGCTTTGACTAAAGCAGGTAGCCAAAATCACTGGCTTTCACTCTTAACTATCTCCAGAAGGGTTTTTGGTTTTCCAGAAAATTCTACATGTCTGCAATCTGAGAGAGCTGTTCTAGTTTAAGGTAAACTTGGAAAATAACTTCCCCAAAGAGTAAGGAAACAACTTTGGTGGAAAAACTCAAGACCATTAACAAAGTAGAAAAAAAATCTCCAGACTGTCATATAGTAGGCAAGAGACCATGAAAAGTAAGGATGATTAAAAATAAACAATTGGGACTCCCTCTTGAGAGAGCACCAGAATCACAACTGGCTGCTGGACAATCATTGACAGGAAGACCCTGGACTTCACCAAGGAGGACACCCCACGTCCAAGGACAGAGGAGAAGCCACAGTGAGACGGTAGGAGGGGCGCAATCAGAGTAAAATCAAATCCCATAACTGCTGGGTGGGTGACTCACAGACTGGCGAACACTTATACCACAGAAGTCCACCCACTGGAGTGAAGGTTCTGAGCCCCCACCTCAGGCTTCCCAACCTGGGGGTCCGGCAAAGGGAGGAGGAATTCCTAGAGAATCAGACTTTGAAGTCTAGTGGGAATTGATTGCAGGACTGTGACAGGACTGGGGGAAACAGAGACCCCACTCTTGGAGGGCACACACAAAGTAATGTGTGCATCGGGACCCAGGGGAAGGAGCAGTGACCCTGGGGGAGACTGAACCAGACGTACCTGCTGGTGTTGGGGGGTCTCCTGCAGAGGCGAGTGGTGGCTCTGTTTCACCGTGGGGATAAGGACACTGGCAGCAGAGGTCCTGGGAAGTTCTCCTTGGCGTGAGCCCTCCCAGAGTCTGCCATTAACCCCACCAAAGAGCACGGGTAGGCTCCAGTGTTGGGTTGCCTCAGGCAAAACAACCAACAGGGAGGGAACCCAGCCCCACCCATCAACAGTCAAGTGGATTAAGGTTTTACTGGGCTCTGATCGCCACAGCAACAGGGAGGGAACCCAGCCCCACCCATCAACAGTCAAGTGGATTAAGGTTTTACTGAGCTCTGACCGCCACAGCAACAGTCAGCTCTACCCACCACCAGAGCCTCCCATCAAGCCTCTTAGATAGCCTCAACCACCAGAGGGCAGACAACAGAAGCAAGAAAAACTACAATCCTGCAGCCTGTGGACCAAAAACCACAGTTACAGAAAGACAGAGAAGATGAAAAGGCAGAGGGCTATGTACCAGATGAAGGAACAAGAAAAAACCCCAGAAAAACAACTAAATGAAGTGGAGATAGGCAACCTTCCAGAAAAAGAATTCAGAATAATGATAGTGAAGATGATCCAGGACCTCGGAATAAGAATGGAGGCAAAGATTGAGAAGATGCAAAAAATGATTAACAAAGACCTAGAAGAATTAAAGAACAAACAAACAGAGATGACCAATACAATAACTGAAATGAAAACTACACTAGAAGGAATCAATAGCAGAATAACTGAGGCAGAAGAACGGATAAGTGACCTGGAAGACAGAATGGTGGAATTCACTGCTGCGGAACAGACTAAAGAAAAAAGAATAAAAAGAAATGAAGACAGCCTAAGAGACCTCTGGGACAACATTAAACGCAACAACATTCGCATTATAGGGGTCCCAGAAGGAGAAGAGAGAGAGAAAGGACCAGAGAAAATATTTGAAGAGATTATAATCGAAAACTTCCCTAACATGGGAAAGGAAATAGCCACCCAAGTCCAGGAAGCGCAGAGAGTCCCATACAGAATAAACCCAAGGAGAAACACGCCGAGACACATAGTAATCAAAGTGGCAAAAATTAAAGACAAAGAAAAATTATTGAAAGCAGCAAGGGAAAAACGACAAATAACATACAAGGGAACCCCCATAAGGTTAACAGCTGATTTCTCAGCAGAAACTCTGCAAGCCAGAAGGGAGTGGCATAAAATACTTAAAGTGATGAAAGGGAAGAACCTACAACCAAGATTACTCTACCCAGCAAGGATCTCATTTAGATTTGATGGAGAAATCAAAAGCTTTACAGACAAGCAAAAGCTAAGAGAATTCAGCACCACCAAACCAGCTCTACAACAAATGCTAAAGGAACTTCTCTAAGTGGGAAACACAAGAGAAGAAAAGGACCTACAAAAACAAACCCAAAACAATTAAGAAAATGGTCACAGGAACATACATATCGAAAATTACCTTAAACGTGAATGGATTAAATGCCCCAACCAAAAGACATAGACTGGCTGAATGGATACAAAAACAAGACCCATATATATGCTGTCTACAAGAGACCCACTTCAGACCTAGGGACACATACAGACTGAAAGTGAGGGGATGGAAAAAGATATTCCATGCAAATGGAAATCAAAAGAAAGCTGGAGTAGCTATACTCATATCAGATAAAATAGACTTTAAAATAAAGAATGTTACAAGAGACAAGGAAGGACACTACATAATGATCCAGGGATCAATCCAAGCAGAAGATATAACAATTATAAATATATATGCACCCAACATAGGAGCACCTCAATACATAAGGCAACTGCTAACAGCTATAAAAGAGGAAATCGACAGTAACACAATAATAGTGGGGGACTTTAACACCTCACTTACACCAATGGACAGATCATCCAAAATGAAAATAAATAAGGAAACAGAAGCTTTAAATGACACAATAGACCAGATAGATTTAATTGATATATATAGGACATTCCATCCAAAAACGGCAGATTACACGTTCTTCTCAAGTGCACACGGAACATTCTCCAGGATAGATCACATCTTGGGTCACAAATCAAGCCTCAGTAAATTTAAGAAAATTGAAATCATATCAAGCATCTTTTCTGACCACAGCGCTATGAGATTAGAAATGAATTACAGGGAAAAAAACGTAAAAAAGACAAACACATGGAGGCTAAACAATACGTTACTAAATAACCAAGAGATCACTGAAGAAATCAAACAGGAAATAAAAAAATACCTAGAGACAAATGACAATGAAAACACGACGACCCAAAACCTATGGGATGCAGCAAAAGTGGTTCTAAGAGGGAAGTTTATAGCTATACAAGCCTACCTAAAGAAACAAGAAAAATCTCAAGTAAACAATCTAACTTTACACCTAAAGAAACTAGAGAAAGAAGAACAAACAAAACCCAAAGTTAGCAGAAGGAAAGAAATCATAAAGATCAGAGCAGAAATAAATGAAATAGAAACAAAGAAAACAATAGCAAAGATCAATAAAACTAAAAGTTGGTTCTTTGAGAAGATAAACAAAATTGATAAGCCATTAGCCAGACTCATCAAGAAAAAGAGGGAGAGGACTCAAATCAATAAAATCAGAAATGAAAAAGGAGAAGTTACAACAGACACCGCAGAAATACAAAACATCCTAAGAGACTACTACAAGCAACTTTAGGCCAATAAAATGGACAACCTGGAAGAAATGGACAAATTCTTAGAAAGGTATAACCTTCCAAGACTGAATCAGGAAGAAACAGAAAATATCAACAGACCAATCACAAGTAATGAAATTGAAACTGTGATTAAAAATCTTCCAACAAACAAAAGTCCAGGACCAGATGGCTTCACAGGTGAATTCTATCAAACATTTAGAGAAGAGCTAACACCCATCCTTCTCAAACTCTTCCAAAAAATTGCAGAGGAAGGAACTCTCCCAAACTCATTCTATGAGGCCACCATCACCCTGATACCAAAACCAGACAAAGACACTACAAAAAAAGAAAATTACAGACCAATATCACTGATGAATATAGATGCAAAAATCCTCAACAAAATACTAGCAAACAGAATCCAACAACACATTAAAAGGATCATACACCACGATCAAGTGGGATTTATCCCAGGGATGCAAGGATTCTTCAATATACGCAAATCAATCAATGTGATACACCATATTAACAAATTGAAGAATAAAAACCATATGATCATCTCAATAGATGCAGAAAAAGCTTTTGACAAAATTCAACACCCATTTATGATAAAAACTCTCCAGAAAGTGGGCATAGAGGGAACCTACCTCAACATAATAAAGGCCATATATGACAAACCCACAGCAAACATCATTCTCAATGGTGAAAAACTGAAAGCATTTCCTCTAAGATCAGGAACGAGACAAGGATGTCCACTCTCACCACTATTATTCAACATAGTTCTGGAAGTCCTAGCCACGGCAATCAGAGAAGAAAAAGAAATAAAAGGAATACAAATTGGAAAAGAAGAAGTAAAAGTGTCACTGTTTGCGGATGACATGATACTATACATAGAGAATCCTAAAACTGCCACCAGAAAACTGCTAGAGCTAATTAATGAATATGGTAAAGTTGCAGGTTACAAAATTAATGCGCAGAAATCTCTTGCATTCCTATACACTAATGATGAAAAATCTGAAAGAGAAATTATGGAAACACTCCCATTTACCATTGCAACAAAAAGAATAAAATACCTAGGAATAAACCTACCTAAGGAGACAAAAGACCTGTATGCAGAAAACTATAAGACACTGATGAAAGAAATTAAAGATGATACCAACAGATGGAGAGATATACCATGTTCTTGGATTGGAAGAATCAACATTTTGAAAATGAGTATACTACCCAAAGCAATCTACAGATTCAATGCAATCCCTATCAAATTACCAATGGCATTTTTTACGGAGCTAGAACAAATCATCTTAAAATTCGTATGGAGACACAAAAGACCCCGAATAGCCAAAGCAGTCTTGAGGCAAAAAAATGGAGCTGGAGGAATCAGACTCCCTGACTTCAGACTATACTACAAAGCTACAGTAATCAAGACAATATGGTACTGGCACAAAAACAGAAACATAGATCAATGGAACAAGATAGAAAGCCCAGAGATTAACCCACGCACCTATGGTCAACTAATTTATGACAAAGGAGGCAAAGATATACAATGGAGAAAAGACAGTCTCTTCAATAAGTGGTGCTGGGAAAACTGGACAGCCACATGTAAAAGAATGAAATTAGAATACTCCCTAACACCATACACAAAAATAAACTCAAAATGGATTAGAGACCTAAATATAAGACTGGACACTATAAAACTCTTAGAGGAAAACATAGGAAGAACACTCTTTGACATAAATCACAGCAAGATCTTTTTTGATCCACCTCCTAGAGTAATGGAAATAAAAACAAAAATAAACAAGTGGGACCTAATGAAACTTCAAAGCTTTTGCACAGCAAAGGAAACCATAAGACGAAAAGACAACCCTCAGAATGGGAGAAAATATTTGCAAATGAATCAACGGACAAAGGATTAATCTCCAAAATATATAAACAGCTCATTCAGCTCAATATCAAAGAAACAAACACCCCAATCCAAAAATGGGCAGAAGACCTAAATAGACATTTCTCCAAAGAAGACATACAGACGGCCACGAAGCACATGAAAAGATGCTCAACATCACTAATTATTAGAGAAATGCAAATCAAAACTACAATGAGGTATCACCTCACTCCTGTTAGAATGGGCATCATCAGAAAATCTACAAACAACAAATGCTGGAGAGGGTGTGGAGAAAAGGGAACCCTCTTGCACTGTTGGTGGGAATGTAAATTGATACAGCCACTATGGAGAACAATATGGAGGTTCCTTAAAAAACTAAAAATAGAATTACCATATGACCCAGCAATCCCACTACTGGGCATATACCCAGAGAAAACCGTAATTCAAAAAGACACGTGCACCCGAATGTTCATTGCAGCACTATTTACAATAGCCAGGTCATGGAAGCAACCTAAATGCCCATCAACAGACGAATGGATAAAGAAGTTGTGGTACATATATATGATGGAATATTATTCAGCCATAAAAAGGAACGAAATTGAGTCATTTGTTGAGACGTGGATGGATCTAGAGACTGTCATACAGAGTGAAGTAAGAAAGAGAAAAACAAATATCGTATGTTAATGCATGTATGTGGAACGTAGAAAAATGGTACAGATGAGCCAGTTTGCAGGGCAGAAGTTGAGACACAGATGTAGAGAATGGACATATGGACACCAAGGGGGGAAAACTGCGATGAGGTGGGGATGGTGATGTGCTGAATTGGGCGATTGGGATTGACATGTATACACTGATGTGTATAAAACTGATGCCTAATAAGAACCTGCAGTATAAAAAAACAAACAAAACAACTAATACTAAACTTTCATTGGGTTATTTGTATGGAAATATGTTAATATAAATGTTTCAGACATTACATGAAATTTCTAAAAATCTTATATTTGTATTTGTATGGAAATATGTATGGAAATATGTTAATATAAATGTTTCAGACATTACATGAAATTTCTAAAAATCTTATATTTGTATTTGTATGGAAATATGTATGGAAATATGTTAATATAAATGTTTCAGACATTACATGAAATTTCTAAAAATCTTATATTTGTATTTGTATGGAAATATGTATGGAAATATGTTAATATAAATGTTTCAGACATTACATGAAATTTCTAAAAATCTTATATTTGTATTTGTATGGAAATATGTATGGAAAGATGTTAATATAAATGTTTCAGACATTACAGGAAACGTCTAAAAATCTTATATGTTCTGGTATAATGTTATAAGTAATAATCCTAGTTATTACTTTAAAATGTATATCTCAGAAATAACTAATTTTCTTGTCAACTGCATTATTATGAACTTTCATCAAATCTTTAACCATGGTCATTTTTAAGTCTTTTGTCATTTACAGACAGTTCTGGGTGTACTCTGATGATTTTGCAAATATGTTCCTATAAAAGAGTTTCATCTTCAAGAAATTCATGGAAAAGACTGACAAGTACAGGTTTCTGGTAACTGACTGTACTGCTGAACTGAATGAATAAGCATTTTCAGAACTCTAATGAAAAACTGATGAACTCATAAAAGTGCTAACAAAAGATCAAGATGAAAAAAAAGAAATTAATTACATGGGACTGAGTGAACTGATGAGGATGAGTATAATTTTTGTGACTTTCTGTCTGAATTAAAAAAAAAAAATCCCACAAGGACTCAGAGGAAAAGAATATACAAATCAATTTTCACTGCAAAGTAAAGGAGCTGTTACAGTGGAGGATTACTGGACTGAATGTCAATATTATGACATAGTATAAGTGTGTTTCATGTTTGGTAATTGCAATCATTGTTGCTTTTGTTGTGGTCATCCATGTACAATGCTTGGTGTCAGTCTATCTATCTCTTGTAAAAATAAAATACAGTGTGTGTGTGTGGAAAAAAAAAAATAAACAATTGGAAACTCTGTCAAGAGATTGGGAATTTTAATGTGATATGCAATGATTATCCTGCCTAGTAGCTTTCATAATGTTTGCAAATGTAATTTAATTGCCAGAACCTTTTCCAGAGAGGTACATATTAGTAGGTTGTGCTTATTTTTATATTTTTAATAATAAAAGTCATGAACATTCAAACCTAATAGTCTATGAATTCTCTTGGTATGCAGATATAGATTGTATGAGGGCAGACCATGATACAGCGTTTAGTATTGATATTTATATCATCAGAACATTCTCAGGATTTCCAATACTAATCGGTCTTTATTATATGGACTGTGATTTTATAGTGGTTATCAATACTGTATTAATCGATACATGGAGCAAAAAATCATTCCCTTCAGATACTGAAGACTCTGCCCTCATTTCCTACCTTATCTGTTGTAGTTCTCATGTCACGACCACTATAATTAATCCTTCAATTTGAACTTGGATCTTACCAAACTAATTGAATAACCTTCTCTTTGCCTTAAAGCATAACTCAAAGCTTTTGACTTTAGAGGAAGCTTTAAAAATGAGCATGTGTAGTTATCATCAGACCAAGAAGCAAAGGACTTAAAAATTGTTTAAACTATAAAATATCACTCATGCATTAAACCTCTTTCATCTAGTTGATTTCTTAAAACACCTTGGAAAGAGTGAGAAGATTATAATCTTGGCTAATCAATAATACCACTTATGAATTGCTTCAAACAATTTCTACCATCTTTGTCCATCCCTGGTTGCTTATAAGTATAGTGGGGTTTATTGGATTTACAAGTTATAGCGTGACAGGCAAAGAACTCTAGGATAATGCAGTAATAGAGGTGGTGACTACTAAGTATTTGAGTACCCTAACATATTAAGCATTCTACTCTATAGAGGCATCCTTTCCTTAATACCTCTTCCCTAAAGACTTCCCTGACCACCTCGCAACATGCACAGCTTGCTTTTTCAGTGTTTTCATACAGATAGAGAGGGGAGAAAATCGTTATTACCCAGGTCTTCAAAACACAGAAATTCAGTTCCTCCTAGTCTTCCTGATTTGGTCCAGTTTGATGGGAAATTATATAAAATATTTACGTCTTATATTTATGTATACTACTTATATATTTACATATTTGAGTTTGTAAATAAACCTTCTTTGAAGGCAACTTGACAAAATGAAAACCAAGTGAATAAGTAAATTCTAGTTCAATTTATTTGTTGTATGTGTGACCTTGGCAATTTGCTTATGATTCTAGTCTGAATTTTTCTATCTTTAAAGATGGGTAAGGCCTATCTGGATTGGTTTACTGTGAATCATAGACCCTCAAATGTGTAAGAGTCCAATGATACTGCAAAGTTCTGTTCACACGTATAGTATATTCTTTTCCCTCCACAAAACCCAAGGCTGAGGAGTTACATGGGAGCTCTTATGATTTCGTTTAGTTTTCCTCTCATTAAATAAATCTCCCAACATTTTTAGGGCAAAGGTATTACACACCCACTGAACCTACCCAGTCTTGATCGAAAGTCTTTGCTAAGAAGGTCTACTGATTTAAATAACATTAGAGATACGTATGTATGATACTAATAAACTGCCCATCATTTTTCTCAGTAATACTGGTTGGTGGTCTTGCCTTCTTCCCTCTTCTGTTCTTTTATAGGTAGACTTACTACACGTGTGTCAAGTGATGTAATAGGTGTACTGGGACTCCCGTAATCTGTAGCCATAGTTGGCCTATTGGGAACCATTGATAGAGTTAGGAGAACGTGTGTGGAATCTTTTGGACTGAAAGACAATGTGTATTCAGTATCTTTCATGAACAATAATGTTTATTTCTGCCCTACTCGGGCATAATGTGCTATGCCTGATTCAATTTCATACTGTGATATTTAGTGTCCTAATGCAGGCGTGTGTGTGTATTTAGTATATCCTTACTTCTAGAAGTTCCAAAGTGCCACACCATCAATAGTTCATCAGACCTTTCGAAGTTCTTTTTTGATAGGTGGCAATCACTAGTGTCTCTTAGTATATCTTTCTCACATTTTTATCCTGGGGTTAATTTGAAAGTTTTTCACTGTCAATGCATTTATAAGAAATGGTCATCAAAGACAATCATCTTCAATAGTTTTTTTGATTCAACTTAATATTATTCTTAGTGCTGTCGATAAGAGAAAGCATGACTATCTGATTATTTTCCATGTACCCCTCCATCTTTGAGTTGACATATGTCAACCCAATCTTTCCTGTTAAACTGAGTGCCCAATCTGGGACATTTTAAAGTTTGGTTTAATCTTTTGGTGGTTCTACATTTATGACCTCATTTAATTTTTCATTCATCTGTGGCATAAATGTTACAATTCCCGTTACCTGGGAGAAAGAGCTGAAGCATAGAAAGGGATCAGTGATTTCGCCAAGGATATACAAGAGGTAAAGAGCAGAACAAAGACAGGAAATCCAATTGACCTGTTACTAAAGCCTAGAGAATGTCTTGTGTTTTAGGCTTTAATATCAGATGGAGGAAATGTAAAAATGCATTTTAATTAATTCAACTGTGGGTAGATTCCATTGAACAGTAGTAGCAGGATATATCTTTGGTTTGGATACTTCATCTCCTTGTAGAGAAGAAAGTACGTTAACATGTGCCTGCCACATTACTTTCCTTACCTTAAGTGGTGAATTAGTAGTTCTTTCACCCACCCATCTCTTGATTAATAGTGATGGAATCTGCACCTGGCGATTCATTTAGCACAAGATAACTTGTGATCATTCAGAGTTTTCAGCAGACCATTTAACATCTGCTGTTCCTCTGGGTTAGAATCCTTCTCTGAGTTGCCAATGAAATCTGATTCTGTTGCAAGTTTGGAGATGAACACTTGACTCAGTGCTTTTTAATAAGGTTTTTTCACCTTAATTTTTTAATAAAAAGGTAGGGAACATAGTTATCTCTAGCACAACCACATTTTCTTTCCTTTTTCATACTCTGGCAATATTTATACATGAAGTGGAATGTGTCAAGGAAAGCAGGACACTGTATTGGGTAAAGCATACTGTTTGGTAGCAGACAGACCTAGTTTTGAATCTCAGATTTCCTGCTTTCTAGCTATGTGGTGCTCAGCAAGTTACTTCTATGTGCTTTGATTTCATAATTTGAAATATGTGGATTGTGCCTGCATGGCTTGCTAAATATTTAAGAAGATGTGAGAGATGTGTCTTATGTACTAACATATAGTAGGCACTTAATAATTCTTTTTTATTAGAATAAAGAGTTTTCTACTGTAATACAGGAGCCTGTGTCTAGTTCTGCCTCTATATACAAATAAGCCATGTAATCACAGCACCTCAGTCTTTCTTGGCCTTAATTTCATTCTGTATAATATAAATATGAGTAGGGTAGAATTTATTAGAAGTGTCATTCAGTTGTGAGTCAGTATATCAGGTTTTTAGGCTCTAGATATTGAGCACCTATGACATCTAAGGTAAACTACAAGTACACTGGATACGGAGATGACACACAGATCTGTACCTTTAGTGTAAAAGTAATATAATATTTCACATATAGTGTTACACTTATACAGTTGAATAATAATGATTCCCATTGTTAATAACATAGCTATACATAGAAATTCCTGAAATTTAAAGCCAGCGTGGCTTTCATTTAAAACAAATTGAAATATATGAGATGATAGATGTTCACTAAACTTATTGTGGTAATTATTTCATGCTGTATGTAAGTCAAATCATTAATCTCTACAGCTTAAACTTAGACAGTGCTATATCAATTATATCTCAAAATTGGAAGGGAAAAAACAAAATGAAAAACTGACTTTTCACAAAGGAAAACAGCCCATGAATTTGTCCTGCATGTGATAGATTTATATGCAGTGATGTATAGACACATGTTTATTGGCTTGGAATAAGTACCCATTGCTATCAAGATAAAACAAACAAACAAACAAAACAGGACAAGTGCCACTGAGGTGGCCCAGCGGTGCCAGGAGTGCACTACTCTGCGTGCTAAACATGGTATCAGGGTGGCGAGTGCCTGTCGGGTGAGTGTTCTCATCCTCTGGATCGGTGCTCCTCGTGTTCCTAGTCTCTGAGCCTCTGAGCCTGTGCAGCCCACCAGGTTGCAGGGCCCGGTACCCTGGGCCCTGTGGGCGCCCACTCAGGTGGCGCCTTCCCGGGCACTGGCCATGTGCTGGTATTTGAGAAGGAGGCCCAATGAAGAACATTGAACCCGGGCTGCGCTGCCTTCTGCCCTGAGGCTCTTCTGACTTTGCCTACCCGAGGCCAGCAGTAGCTCTCTCAGCTCACGCAATGCACAGCTTTGAAGTGTTGTCTTTCTTTCTGATTTTAAGTTGAGTTTTAAATATTTAATCCAGACTCTGTGGAACCAGAGAGTTGGCACCGCATGCAACGCCTTTGGTATTTATGCCTTGTGTCTTTTTCACACCTTAATTCACTGGCAAGCATCCGTCATACCAAGTTGAGCAGTATTATATTGTAGTAGAAAATTTTGGAGGCAAAAGACTTGAGATGAGGCAGCACATGGGGCTCGCACTGTTTGCTCTCTGTGGTGGTGGCAGGGGCTGAGGGCACGGCCAGTGGGTGGTGCACTGTGGAGCCCTAGGCAGCCTACCAAAAGGAGGACCTTCAAAATGGCAGAGGAGTAAGACGTGGAGATCATCTTCCTCCCCACAAATACATCAAAAATACATTTACGTGTGGAATAACTCCTACAGAACACCTACTGAACGCCTGCAGAAGATCTCAGCCTTCCCAAAAGCTGTGTGGCTGACAGGGTCTTGATGCTCTGGCCGGGTGTCAGGCCTGAGCTTCTGAGGTGTGAGAGCAGAGTTCAGGACATTAGACCACCAGAGACCTCATGGCCCCATGTACTATCAATCAGCAAGAGCTCTCCCGGAGATCTCCATCTCAATGCTAAGACCCCGCTCCACTCAACAACCAGCAAGCTCCTGTGCAGGATGCCCCATGCCAAACAACTAGCAAGACAGGAACACAACCCCACCCATTAGCAGAGAGGCTGCCTAAAATCATAATAAACTCACAGACAACCCAAAACACATCACTGGACATGGTCCTGCCCACCAGAAAGACAAGATCCAGCCTCATCCACAAGAACACAGGCACCAGTCCCCTCCACCAGGAAGCCTACACAACCCACTGAACCAACCTTACCCACTGGGGGCAGACACCAAAAACAATGGGAACTATGAACCTGCAGCCTGAGAAAAGGAGACTGCAAACACAGTAAGTTAAGCAAAATGAAAAGACAGAGAAATATGCAGCAGATGAAGGGGCAAGGTAAAAACCCACCAGAACAAACAAATGAAGAGGAAATAGGCAGTCTACCTGAAAAAGAATTCAGAGTAATGACAGTAAAGATGATCCCAAATCTTGGAAATAGAATGGAGAAAATACAAGAAACTTTTAACAAGGATCTAGAAGAACTAAAGAGCAAACAATGATGAACAACAGAATAAATGAAATTAAAAATTCTCTAGAAGGAATCAATAGAAGAATAACGAGGTTGAAGAACAGATAAGTGACCTGGCAGATAAAGTAGTGGAAATAACTATTGCAGAGCAGAATAAAGAAAAAAGAATGAAAAGAATTGAGGACAGTCTCAAAGACCTCTAGGACAAATTAAACACATGAACATTTGAATGATGGGGGTCCCAGAAGAAGAGAAAAAGAAAGGGACTGAGAAAATATTTGAAGAGATAATAGTTGAAAACTTCCCTAATATGGGAAAGGGAATAGTCAGTCAAGTCCAGGAAGCACAGAGAGTCCCATACAGGATAAATCCAAGGAGAAGGATGTCAACACACATAAAAGACATGCATTAACAAACCAAAAACAATTAAGAAAATAGTAATAGGAACATACATATCGACAATTACCTTAAATGTAAATGGATTAAATGCTCCAACCAAAAGACATAGACTGGCTGAATGGATACGAAAACAAGACCCATACATGCTGTCTATAAAAGACCCACTTCAGGGACACATACCTACTGAAGGTGAGGGGGTGGAAAAAGATATTCCATGCAAATGGAAATCAAAAGAAAGCTGGAGTAGCAATTCTCATATCAGACAAAATAGATTTTAAAATAAAGACTATTACAAGAGACAAAGAAGGACACTACATAATGATCAAGGGATCAATCCAAGAAGAAGATATAACAATTGTAAATATGTATACACCCAACATAGGAGCACCCCAATACATAAGGCAAATGATAACAGCCATAAAAAGGGAAATCGACAGCAACACAATAATAGTAGGGGATTTTAACATCCCACTTTCACCAATGGACAGATCAACCAAAATGAAAATAAATAAGAAAACACAAGCTTTAAATGATACATTAAACAAGATGGACTTAATTGATAGGACATTCCATCCAAAAACAACAGAATACACTTTCTTTTCAAGTGCTCATGGAACCTTCTCCAGGATAGATCATATCTTGGGTAACAAATCAACCCTTGGTAAATTTAAGAAATTGAAATCGTATGAAGTATCTTTTCCGACCACAATGCTATAAGACTACATATCAATTACAGGGAAAAAACTGTAAAACAAACAAACAAACAAACAAATGGAGGCTAAACAATACACTACTAAATAACCAAGAGATCACTGAAGAAATCAAAGAGGGAATCAAAAAATACCTAGAAACAAATGACAATGAAAACACGACAACCCAAAACTTAGGGGATGCAGCAATAGCAATTCTAAGAGGGAAGTTTAGCAATACAATCTTACCTCAAGAAACAAGAAAAATCTCAAATAAACAACCCAAACTTACACCTGAAGGAACTAGAGAAAGAAGAACAAAAAAACTCCAAAGATAGCAGAAGGAAAGAAATCATGAAGGTCCGATCAGAAATAAATGAAAAAGAAATGAAGAAAACAATAGCAAAGATCAATAAAACTAAAAGCTGGTTCTTTGAGAAGATAAATAAAATTGATAAACCATTAGCCAGACTCATCCAGAAAAAAAGAGAGAAGACTCAAATCAACAGAATTAGAAATGAAAAAGGAGAAGTAACAACTGACACTGCAGAAATACAAAGGATCATGGGAGATTACTACAAGCAACTATATGCTAATAAAATGGACCACCTGGAAGAAATGGACAAATTCTTAGAAAAACACAACCTTCTGAGACTGAATCAGGAAGAAATAGAAAATATAAACAGACCAATCACAAGCACTGAAATTGAAACTGTGATTAAAAATCTTCCAGCAAACAAAAGCCCAGGACTGGATGGCTTCACAGGTGAATTCTATCAAACATTTAGAGATGACATAACACCTATCCTTCTCAAACTCTTCCAAAATATAGCAGGGAGAGGAACACTCCCAAACTCATTCTATGAGGCCACCATCACCCTGATACCAAAACCAGACAAAGATGTCACAAAAAAAGCAAACTATAGACCAATATCTCTGATGAACATAGATGCAAAAATCCTCAACAAAATACTAGCAAACAGAATCCAACAGCACATTAAAAGGATCATGCACCATGATCAAGTGGGGTTTATCCCAGGAATGCAAGGATTCTTCAGTATACTCAAATCAG
This sequence comes from Balaenoptera acutorostrata, assembly GCF_949987535.1. Lineage (NCBI taxonomy): Eukaryota > Metazoa > Chordata > Mammalia > Artiodactyla > Balaenopteridae > Balaenoptera > Balaenoptera acutorostrata. Next base: position 21,775,180 of record NC_080079.1, on the reverse strand, counting down.
TCAATGTGATACACCATATTAACAAACTGAAGTATAAAAATCATATGATCATCTCAATAGATGCAGAAAAAGCTTTTGACAAAATTCAACACCCATTTATGATAAAAATTCTCCAGAAAGTAGGCATAGAGGGAACTTAACCTCAACATAATGAAGGCCATATATGACAAACCCACAGCCAACATCATTCTCAGTGGTGAAAAACTGAAACCATTTCCTCCAAGATCAGGAACAAGACAAAGTTGCCCACTCTCACCAGTATTATTCAACATAGTTTTGGAAGTTTTAGCCACAGCATCAGAGAAGAAAAAAATAAAAGGAATCCAAATTGGAAAAGAAGAAGTAAAACTGTCACTGTTTGCAGATGACATGCTACTATACATAGAGAATCCTAAAGATGCTACCAGAAAACTACTAGAGCTAATCAATGAATTTGGTAAAGTAGCAGGGTACAAAATTAATGCACAGAAATCTTTTGCATTCCTATACACTAGTGATGAAAAATCTGAAAGAGAAATTAAGGAAACACTCCCATTTACCATTGCAACAAAAGGAATAAAATATCTAGGAATAAACCTACCTAAGGAGACAAAAGACGTGCATGCAGAAAACTCTAAGACCCTGGTGAAAGAAATTCAAGATGATACAAGCAGATGGAGAGAGAGACCATGTTCTTGTATTGGAAGAATCAACATTTTGAAAATGACTCTACTACCCAAAGCAATCTACAGATTCAATGCAATCCCTGTCAAACTACCAATGGCATTTTTCACAGAACTAGAACAAAAAAATTTCGTCATTTTGTGTTTCCATACAAAGACCCCAAATAACCAAAGCAATCTTGAGAAAGAAAAACGGAGCTGGAGGAATCAGGCTCCCTGACTTTAGACTATACTACAAAGCTACAGTAATCAAGACAGTATGGTACTGGCACAAAAACAGAAATATAGATCAATGGAACAGGATAGAAAGCTCAGAGATAAACCCATGCAAATATGGTCACCTTATCTTTGATAAAGCAGGCAAGAATATACAATGGAGAAAAGACAGCCTCTTCAATAAGTGGTGCTGGGAAAACTGGACAGCTACATGTAAAAGAATGAAATTAGAACACTCCCTAACACCATACACAAAAATAAACTCAAAATGGATTAAAGACCTATATGTAAGGCCAGACACTATAAAACTCATTTATAGTAGAATTTGCTAATTAGGCTGTAATGGGAATTCTCCATGGTTATTTAGTACATTTCTGCTTTTATAGAAGGGGCACATGATTATCATCATCCTTTTGGTGAAGTAGCCTAAATTACGGTACGCAATGGAGTGCATTATGTCAAGTTGGTTGGTAACCACTTTTATTATAGTTGTTTCCCAAAAAGTGCTCTCTTCAGTTAATCAGGCTTATAAATGCAAATAAGAAAATGGTTAAACAAATTAAATCTATTGGTATCTCTCAATATTGTAAGCTTCACAGATCTTTATATAAAAAGAAGCTTACATTATTATAATTTTTATTTAGTACAGTAATTTGAGTTATATAAAAATGATGGGTTAAAGATGCTCAGGGAGAAACACTGAATCTCTTAGTTAAGCATCACAGGCAGCTTGATAGGGTGACCTTCCAGCTTGCTGGGTCATGGAATTTGAGGTCACACATAATCAGAATCACTGACCCTCTTCAACATGTTGTTGATGAAACAAAAATGATACTGGTTCAGTTTTCTACATTTTCTCCTCATAATCACCTCCCTTTGACTAGCAGCTGAAAGGAAAGGAGCATTCTTACTATCGAATCACTAACATCATTCCTCTCTACGCTGGATAGGTTAGACAAAAATATCCATCTAAGCTAGGTTATTACCAACAAGTATAACCTGTTGAGTCCGTATAAAAAAAGTACAGGATCAGGAATCAGCCTGGGTTGATGTCCTGCCTCTTAGTGGCAGTGCAATGCTGAGCAAATTTGTTAGTATTTCTAAGCTTCAGTTCTCTGGGCTGTAGAATGCGGTAAAAAATAATATCTGCATTTGTGGTGGTTGTGAGGATTGAACGAGGCATCCAAATAAAGTATTTATCACAATGCCTAGGATATAGTAAGATGTCAATAAAAGTTAGCTCTTTTGGTTAAAATTCTGTTAGTAATACTCAGTGCGCAATAGCTACTTTGTGGCACATAACCTTATTATTCTGGGGAAGTACTAAATATATTCATACATAAAATATGGGGGAGCTCAAACTGCAGTAGATTCTTACAGTGTTCAGTGTTCCCTGTATCTTCAGTGTAGGAAACCTCATTGTCAGTGGAGCTCCAATGATTAAACGTTTTCAATGAAAGTCAGTGCACAGTGCATGCATCCTTCTACCAAAACCCAGTCTTGCTGCCTTGATTGGATGGCTGGGCAGGAAATCTGAGTTGCTGGGTTCAGCTGGTGGCAATTTCTTTCATTCATTGGTTAAAAACTCTTGGTGGGAAGCAAAAGATCTAATTCACTGTGCAGTCATCCATAGTAAAGTATGCAGAACATTTTAAAAATTATTTCCTGATAGAATCCATTAAATTATTTTAAGATTCCTTAAATGAGAACAGATTTTGTCCAAGTTCCTGCATTGGGAAATGGAGGAAACTTGGTTTCCACTTTAGAGGCCCCCAGTGTCCTAAGGCCGAAGAAGCTGGTAATGGGAACCGAGATGCATTTATGACAATTGGATGCTCAATGGGTATTTTACATTTAATTTTGGTAGGCTGTCGATTCCAGTTTCCACACTTTTGGATGGGGCTGGTCATCTGCCCAGTGTTACTCTCAGACTTAGCATTAGCATGGTTGATTGTAGACAAAGTAGGAAGGAGCAAAAGGTTGTAGGGAAGGAAACATTAACATTTCCCAAACAATCTCTATGCTTATTGCTCTCAGCATCTTACTTGGAGCATATCTGACCTACTGCCACACAAGCTTTGGATAAAAGAAACACAAATTAGGGGATCGAGACTTGGGGAAAGGAGTGGGGAAGAAGAAAACAACGCATGAATTTTCCTCTGGATTTGATTTGTCATAAAGATAGATATCTTGGACTATAGAGGTTGTATGTGTGTGTGTGCATGCATGACAATGCATGTAATTTCATCTGACTACACCTTCTCACGTGACTTTATTCTTTCCCAATACATGAATCCTCTACAAATTTTCATCAAGAGACTACAGAGCAGTCCTTTCCAATAGATCTTTCTGCAGTGATGGAAGTATACCTCTGCTCTGTTCTGCACGTTTGCGTCTAGCCACATGTGGCAATTGACCTTTTGAAATGTGACTAGTGCAACAGAAGAACTCTATTTAAGTTTTAATTTTAATTTAAGTTATTAAAATACTAATAGCCATATGTAGTCAGTGGCTAGCATTGAATAGCGCAGTTATATACTCCCTATTGATTGGCTTAATTTGACAGCCATCTATATAATTCAGGTGGTCTTTGTTGAATGATTCTAAAGCCTGATGAATTGATCTTTTCATAAGTGAAAGAGACCGGCTATACCATGTGTGAGGCCATCCTCAAATTGGACATCTCTATGGCTGCTTATATACTCCCCACCCTCCTATGGTGGCTGAAAGTGTTTCCAGTTCTTGCATCATCAGACCTTGTCTTTGAAACCCTAGAACAGAGTATCTGGTTAGCCTGTGGTTAGCCCAATTCCCAGAAATGCTTGTCAGACCAGAGTAGGCATTTTACCTGAATGTGTCTATTAGGCTGGATTCTTACTAAGAAGTGAGAGACTGAGAATTTAGAGGCAAAGACCTTTAGAAATCATGAAGATCAGTGTTTCCCAGTGTGTTATATGTAATGCTATGGTGCATGAGATGATTTTACTTAGGTGGTACAATAATATACTTTGATGTGATATTTTAATTTCAATAGTTGAGCTTATTTTAATGCATAGTTTTAGTTAATATTTACATGGTATCATTTTTTCTGCTTCTTTTGTCTTTTGTGATACTACACATACATACTCAGTGACATTATGGGGAAAAAGGATCCCTTTTTTTCTTTTGCCTGTGCTGCACAGCTTGCAGGACCTTAGTTCTCCAACCAGGGATTGAACCTGGGCCATGGCAGTGAGTCCTAACCACTGGACCACCAGGGAATTCCCGAAAGAGGATCATTTTTAACAGTACATTTAAAATTTTGAAAAATGTATTCTAACATGAAAGTATCTGTGACTCACTTGCTTTTCAGCAGACTAAAATCATTATATCACTATCTGTCAAAGTGGGAAAATAATTCACATATTTCCTATCTGGAAAAAATAATTGGATACATCCCATGGAGTCAGGGCTGAAGGAATGAGCTGGAGGCTTTGGCTGGAACCTGGGACTGCCAGAAATGTGGACACAGATTTATAATTGACAGATTTGTTTCTTTGTTTCCAATCCCCATGGCAAACAAGCTCAGTTTTTTTTATAGTAGGTTCTACAATTCTTTTTGAGTCCTTGATTTGATTTAGACATATATTGCTGGAGATATAAAGAAATATGTTATCACTCTTTCCCTTGAGCTCACCATCTGGTTGGAGAGATACGTTGACTGGTTCTTTGAACAGTAGGAGAGTAAGAATAGTTGAATTAAGTTTAATTACATTTCTAGGGCCAGTCTTTGAGACTCTGTCCTTAGACGAGGTGGACTTCATTGGCTCAGTTGCTCAGTAAAAGAATGTGACCCTGGCTTGCTATAAATCCCAGCCATCTTGTTGAAATACCATAGATGTGTTTCTGTTCCCACAAATAACTGTTGGACATAAACGTTTTTTCCCGGTGAGGAATTGTTTCACGTTAAGTAAAGCAGGCTTTTAGGAATCATTTTAGAGGCTTATAGTCCAATTTATCCATTGCCAGTCTGTTCTTTGTTCCTTTGATTGTCCTGTGTCCTTGTAAATGAGAGATTCATTTATTCAAGTTAGATTAAATTGAAAGAATAAAAATGGATAACTATTGCTTAATTGCTTTATTTCCTCTCACATCTTGTTTTTTCACAGTCATCTTCTATGATAGGTTCATGGAGAAGAATCTAGGGTTGGAAATGGGTCATGATATGAAAGCCAGTGAGAGAGAGCAAGAACAGGTGTATAACTAAGGAAGGAAAACAGAGTGTGACTGATTGTGAGTGCTTTGACAGGTGGACCACAGCCATGACTTTTAATGTGATGTTAGCACTGTGGCTAATGGAAAACCTAATTAAGAGTTGAGTTTAACCAATTGTCTGGAAACTACCGCTTAGTCACTGCAAGAATGGACGTCTATTATTTATAGTAACAGCTTCAACCCAAAATATTCGGGTCATTTAGATAATTATATGAATTTTTGTTCACATATAAATTATATCAAAATGCCAGAATCCTTTCTGTTACAGGGATCATGGATGCAGATGTTGTAAGTGATGGTACAGCATGCAGTGTCCTCAGGTCTCTGCCTTTTAAATCCCTCCCCTCCACAAAAACAGGAATTGGGTTATAGCTCTAGTCTACTTTGTCCAAAACACAGTTCTGTTTTACTTTGACTTGAAGCTACAAGTGCCCACCAGATGGTTTTAGGTGCAGCATCTTCCAAGAATCAAATTACCCATTGAAGCCAAAGAGTGTGGGTCAGAGCCTGGCTGAGTTCATTTCTACTACACTGGTCCACCAAGTGCAGTTAACAGTTAATTTCACTTTGTTCTTTCTTCAACAGAGGCTTATTTTGACTTAAAAACAAATTTTATCTTTTTTTTTTTTGAGACAGTTGGCACACATTATTGTGTTTTGGGGGGACTCTCCCACCCCAGTCTACAGAAGGCAAGGTGGAGGCAAAAAATCAGAGCTCACTCTGCTTTCTTAAGTAGAGCATTACTATTATAAAACAAGTTTGTAGGAATCAGTAAGATTATATGAAGGGCAGTAGAGCAGTTTACTAGTGTAGAGTCAGGCTAATCCATTTTATGAGTTCTATATAATTAATTATTAAAGGGTAAGACATTTGCAGAAATTGTAAAGTCATTCTGTTAAGGTCAAGGTGATTAAGATTCAAGTTTAAACATCTTCATCTTCTATCTTGATACTAGAACTCTAGTCCTTGATGAGGGATGAGGTGAAGGACTCTTTGCTGTACAATATCTAGGCCAGATTGCAAAAAAACCTTTATTCTTCTTTCAAACTCTTAATTATAGACTCCACTTTCTGAGGTATCTTCATTCAAACCCTCTTAACTGACATATATTGCTCAGATTCTGACGTGTTCTAGACTGAATGGGAGAAATCTGGAACCACAAGTCAGGAGATCTGGCCTCAGGTCTTATCTGCTATTTACCAGTTCTATGACCTGTCATCAGTAACATCTTCTGTGACCTCCTCTCTTCCCATCTGTGTAAAATGACTATATACTACTATCCACTTTCTTAGGAGGTTGCAAGGGTGACATAAGATAGGAGAGCAACTAGCACCCGGGGATTTCTGGCCCACGCAGTGTTCATAGGTTGAATCTCTATGTAATGTATTTTCTTCAAAAGAGTACTTTCAGGCAGTGTCTCCAAGTAATAAGGGTCTCGTGTTTGCAAATAGGGAAAACCTATGCTTATCAACTCATCTCTGAGCTGTATGTGTGAACTAGTACTTTAGAGAACTTAGGCTTTGTGTCTGGGGTATTGTTTTTATTCTGAGGAAGGAGCACTAGACCAGATTCAGGAGAATAGGGTTTTATTCTGACTCCACTCCAGATTGGCAGAGTGAATTTGAGCAAATTAGATAAGCTTTTCAGCATTGATTCCTTATTTGTCAAATAACCACATAACCATGTAGTATGGTTGCACTCTGAGTGAGACCTCTTGAGTTGAATCCTAGCTCTGTTGCATGCTATGGAAACTTAGACAAGGACTTAAGCTCCGTGTGCCTCAGTTTCCTTCTCTGTAAAGTGAGCATAATAGTCATACCTACCTCACATTAGTTTATCCAAGGCAAAATCTTCGATTGCTTTTATGGGGTTGTATAGACGACAACTCTGTCTTTACCAAGTCCCCTTTTAGAAGATTTAGGGAAATCTGTCTGATAGTGGTTTTTTTTCCCCCTGATTATCTGTGTGGTAGAGCAAAATACTTGAAAACACTTTATGAATACTATATATGCTGAGGATGGACTGCTAGGAAGAAAATAAACAGGAGAAAATGGGAAAAGAGAATGAAGGAGGAGCAGAATGAGAAATGGAGGGAAAGAGGAGGAGCTGATGATGATGATGATGAGGGAGTAGATCCATCCCCTGATAAGCAGCTGTGTCCTTGTGGATTTTTTGGCAGGAATATTGCACATGTGTCTTCAGGGTCCATACAACTACGGGTGCAGAAGACTTCTCCCCAACTGGAACCAAAGGTATGTGGTTCTTCTTACACCAGGATTATTTTCCAGTACATGGAATGCTGTCTCTTATGAATTGGAGTGGAAGCAGGTTCTTTCCCTCCTTGTGTCAGCCCCCAGCTGGCTTCAGATCAGCCAGGTCACGGGGAGGTACTGCATGGTGTGATTGAACTGAGATGACCTTTTAGGGATTTAGGATTGGGATGTGGCCTCAGTAGTGTATTCTTAGCAATTATGATGTTGGATGAAACATGAGGTCATGGTCCTGGAGAGAGAAAAAAAATCAGAAATGGAGTCCAAGGGATTGATGGATGCTTCTGCCACTCCTCTGGGACTTTCTTCAATACTAGGTAAGTGCCACCTCTCAATCTTTGCTGGGTTTTACTTTGTGGACCCCTTGGAGTTGGGAATGTAGCCCTTTTGCTTGAATGCTGGCAGATGGAGCATTGGGCTGAAAGTCAACAAGGTTTTGGCTGGTCCAGGTTTTGCCACTAATGACAGTAATGGGAGGAGTCATGACTATCTTATTGCATATAATAATGGCAATTAAATCACAACTTCATTACTCTAGGGTCTTAGATCTGAGAGAGTAGAAGTAAAATGACAGGTCTGTAACACAGCCATCTCTGATCCCTCCGCTTGTTAGCCTCTGGTCAAGGGAGCCTATAGCTTATAACAACACCATCCTGTCTGGAGAGAGTGCTGCCTCAGGCCGTAGCTGATCCTATATTTGGGGAGCTCTGATTGTTATAAAGGCAGAGTGCATGGTTAATTCTAAAAGATAAAAAAAATGCTTCTGGAAGTTTAGTCCTGAACAGGTCTCAGGAACAAACGACAAAGATCGCCCAGAGCTCAGGCGTGCCTGCGTCTGACCTGTGCTTTCTCTTCAGCACAAGTAGGTATTCATCTCGGTCCTGGTGAAGCAATCCCTTACAAATATTGCTCATGTTTTCCTGGTAACACAGGAGCAACGTCTGTGGATAATGAGCTGTTAGTCACACACATCATGTGCCTCTATAATTGGTGAAACACCCTCTGTTGGTTCCTATTTACAGCTGCCCTCTGTTTTAGACTGAAGGGAGTTCATCTCTGGCAAAGTGGAGTTTTTGGTAGTTAATTGTGGTAAAGAGCCGTATAACCTGCTTCTTCTTAATCCTTTATGTGTTTTCAAAACCTGAAAATTCTGATGTTTGAATCTCTAACTTTGGTTTTAATACAGAACACGATGAGAGAGGTGGATTCTCTTATGGAGAGCGGTTAGAGGAAGGTTATGAGGATGCAGGGTTGTGATGGAAAGGGAGGTATGGCTCTCCACACCATTATCCTTTTTTTTTTTTTTTTTTTTTAATTTAGAGGATCCAGCAAATCATTTAAAAGTAATAGGTCTCATTATTAGGCCATCATCTAGAGAGATTCTTTTCCCCCCAGCCATTATGGAGCTCTTAAATTTTGCAGCTGGGAGTGGTAAGTGCTGAGGTGCAGAAGAGCAGATGCCTGTGGGCAGCTCCGCTGAGGCATATGTAGCAAAAATAGCAACATGTGACTTTGTACAGAAAGCCTGGTGGATACTGAGGCCTCCTGACACTGTATATAAGAGAGTCTTAATCTTCCTGTGTTCCTTGAAGCATTTAGGAACTGAGAAGTAGAGCCTTACCTAGTGTACCAGTTCTCCTGTGGACAAGGAGAGAGGTGGTACGGGTACTCTCCTAAGGCCACAGTGGCCACACAGGGGAAGTCGAGACCTTCCAAACAAAAGCCAGGGGACCACAAGCCAAGCCTTGATGTCTTATCCTGGTCTGTGTGCAAGTGTCCAGGGTGCCAGATGAGGGGGTCCCAGGGATCTGAAGCAGGGCTTGAAGGATCACAGAGGTGCTTCGCCAAGCCATGGGTCACAACTGGGAGAGACATACATAGCACAAGGCAGACAACCTGAATCCCAAGTCAGGCAGAAGCAGCCATATGAACACTGATTCCAAATGACAGAGCTAGGCAGGTGGTTAAAATTCTGGGAAAAACTCAAATGTCTGGCAGGAACTAAAGGAGCAGAGCCAAGTAAATAGATACTCCTGGAGAAATGAAATAAACACAAAATTTGTATTTAGATGAGGAAGCCACTTCCTCCCAGGAGTATGTGTACACCTCTTAAAGTGGGGATTTATCCTCAGTCGGGGCCTGATTGGGTCTTTTGAGTAGTAATGAAGGTGCCTCTGAGGGATGAGGAGGAAGGGGACACTTCAGTGATCCTCTCCTGTGGCAGCAATGGCTTGGATTCTCTCAGCTGGAAACCTTTCAGCTTGCCTGGCTCACTGATGGTAGCAGAGCAAGGGCAGCATCTTAGCTCCTTGAGGCTTTTGTCATTTCAGTGCCAGGATGGTGTTTTCAGCGTGTCACCTGTGGTGACTTCTCAGTAAAGATGTGGTGGTCCATCCTGGGTCCTTCTCTCTGTCCCTCTGCAGTGTCAGTGACCAACAATTAGTGTCTCTCTAGAGATGTACACAGGAAGAAACTGCAGAACCAGGACCACCAGGAGGTTATTGGTGCCTCATTACAGAGACCAAACCTATATCCACACATACCCCATTTTTTGGATGTGATGCTCTGGGGAAAGCAGGGCACAAGCCAGCACCCTGGTGTTGTACGTCCTTCTTCTCTCTGGTGCCTGCCTTTTTGTGTTATTGTTCTGGTTTTCAGATTCTAAGAAGAACCCTCAAACCGCTTTAATATTTTTTTGTACAAATTTGATCTTCTTATTTTAATTGTTGAAGAATAATGCAAAAGTAATCTTGCTGCACCAAAGGCATGCACTGCATGAAGCTGAAAACTGTGGCAGGGGCATTCCCCCCACCAGAAGCCAGGGTTTTCTAGCCAATGAAGGCAAAACTATCAGTCCTAATGATCAAATTCCAGCTGCTAGAATAGTATTTGAAACATCTTTATTGTCATGAGAATGTATTTATGATTGGCGAATAAAAATATCAAAGCTGTGTGCCTTCCCAGTCATCTTTCTCCCACAGAGCTGTTTCTTTGTGTGTCAGGTGAGCTGTTTCCAGGCCTGGGGGCTGGAAGTGCTGGAGCAGCTGCTACTGATGGGACTCCGTGAGGAAGCCTCAGTTGCAGGGGGTTTTCTGGGCAGAGGCCTTGAGAATCCCAGCACTTTGCCTGGATTTATTGTAACTTTTTTTTTTTGCATTATAAAAATAATTTTTGATGAATGCTCTTTGTAATATATTTTTGTAATGATGGTTACGAGAATTTATTCACGTGTTAAAATTCATATAACTTCCCACCAAAAATATAAATTTTTGACAAAAAATAAAATAACATTTAAAATAAAAAATATTCATGATATAAACGAATGATATGCAAACTTTAATATGAAAATCTTTAACTTTCATATAGCTTATATATATAGCCTTCCTGATTTTTTCTGTTAGTGGATAAACATACTGCATGTGAATATATATGTTTATATTTATACACACACACAAACATGCAAATTGGATCATAATATACACATATAACCTAATGTTTCACTTGGTATTATTTTTTAGCCATCTTCCATATTGATAATTATGTCTGCCTCATGCTATTTAATGACTATATACAATTCCATTTTATAAACTCATTTATTTAACCATCTTCATTAAACCTTAAACTCTAATTTGAATTACTTTTAAACAAAATGAACCAAAACTTACCTTTGGTCATTCACTAAAGCAAGGTTGGCCATGTCTGTTGCTTGCTCCAACTGGAGGCCCAGAAAGTGAAATGAACTAATCTAGCAGAAGTTCAAAAATCAGGAAACATGGACTAAACTAATTTTAAACAGCATGTTAGCCATACTTTGAAATAATATGCTCAAACTGATTTTCTTCAACCTCTACCTTTTAGGTATTCTTAAAATTTAAAGCAATATTGTTAATCTGAAAAAGCACTATAAAAAATGTCCAAAAAATCTGGAAACACAAGGGCAATGCTGTGTTTATGGACTGCAGAGAAAATGTATTTATCATCAGAGCTATGATGAGAAATGGAAACAATATTGGTTATGCTAATAATATGAGCTTATTAATATTATATAAATACTTAAACATAATCTAGGCAAAATTCTTTTCCTTTTTTTTCTTTTTCCAAGAATCCTTGATTTCAACTTGATGTCTAAGTGAAAGGAAGGTTCAGAGCTAGTTCTCAGTTATATTTGTAACCAGGACAAGGAAGAATGGAAATGATACTTCAAACTTGCAGGATATATTTGATTCACTAGAGATCAGTTGTTAGATGCCTTTGGTTTATAATTGCTTGTATTTCTAATTTGTTCCGTAAGAGTGGGCTTAAAGAAAAGGTTTCTCCTTGAATAATTAGACACATAGTGATCATGTCATTCAGTCACTTCCCTCCCTCTCTGATAAGTCTAGGGACCTCCTCTTTAGAACTCAGTTGTTATCTCCTCTAGGATACCCTGAAGGTTTCTCTTTCTTAGAAAATGGAAGCTATGAATTGCAGCCGATTTGTAGTTTAAACAGACCATAACTCAAGTGGGTTGGCAACTCCAATGTTTGTTCACCAGGCCATTAAGCCTGTCACTTCCCAAGGCAGGCTTCAGAGCAAAGTTTGATTTAATTGGCCAAACCCAAAGAAACAAAAATTTCCAGGTGGTTTATGCCTGAAGCTTCATGCTTGGGTTTACCTTGGCTTTTGGCATTTAGGTTCAAGAGAAATAAAGTAGGTAACATGGCCTTATAAAGATTGAGAACCAGGATAAAACTGTAATTTCACAAGAGCATAAAGGGAAGATTGGGTAATAAAAATGTGGGTCAAAAGAAATAGTTTTTTCTCACTTTTATATAAATGTTACAAAATTTTGGATGGAAAAAGTGGGTACTAGACTAAAGTTGGAGAGTTACCCCATGAGGGTAGGTCTTATTTATTTGATTTGCTTTGTTTATCTTTGTTGTGAAGTTTATATCCTTTTCACAAAGGAGTTCAGATATGAGGATACATTCCTTCAACACACAAGTTACTAATTTCGTAGGAGTCATTTCTGCCTTTGGTTTAAAAAAAAAAAAAAAAAAAAGCTTCTCATCCATGAAGGTTGTGCCAGAGAGAGGTTATTCCTTCCCAACCCCTTCTTAATTACTGCGTATCCAGCTAGGGCAACAGGGTCTTTTATGAGAAATTGTGCAATTTTTAAATGTTGGCAACTGATCACCATTTAAAAACTGAGTAGTTTAATAGTATAATCCATGACCTGAATTTGGCCCATGGGCTCCAGGTTAAGTATGACCTCTTAGACTGCAAGCTTCTTGAGGAGGTACAAAACTATCTCCTTTTCCCCAAGGCCTGTTACACAGGATGCTGAGTGAAAGTTTTCCAAATGAATAGATTATTATCAAGAAGCAACCATAGTAACAACTGAAGTTGTCAGTGGTAGCCACTAAGACTTAGTTATTCCCATAACGGTACCTTTGAAAGGATACACTGATCAAGATCTGTCTCAGAGCAGAGGAATTCTTTTTAAGCCGGGATGTTCTGTTTTCTGACTGCACTGTTGGTCTCTAAACAACAGTATGCTTTGAAGTTGAAAGGGACCCTGTGTGTCATCCAGCCAATCTCCTCATGTTACAGATGAGAAAACAGGTCAGAACTGCAGACATAGTTCAATGTCATAATGATTCCTAGTCTCCTGGCTCTAAATGCAGAATTCTTTGCAACAGGTGGTGATGTTCCTTTGGCCCTAGAATGCCCCAAATCTGCCTTACAATACAGATACAGGTATATCCTCTGCCTCTAATCCTTCTCCTGAAAGGCCACCAACTCCTATGTATCTTTTCAAATCCTTCCTGTGGAGTCTATTTCAAATCTCAAGTTGTGTGTTTAAAATCTTTCCTGATGGCTCCAATTGAAATTCACTCCCCTAAATCTCTTTAGCATTTACTTTCCTTTTGAATCTTAGCCAACCGTTCCATTTTATTATCATGTGGTTTTTTTCAAGTCTTCCCAGTGATGGTAGTAGCTTCTTGGGTCACAGTGTCAGACATGTAGAAGATACTTAATAAATTATTAATAAAATCAATGAACAAAATTTCTAACATATTTACAGAATAGCAGTGAAAGTGTGCAGAACTGCCAACAATTACTAGCTGCATGATCTTGGGCAAATAGCTTAAACTTCTCTGAAATCCAGATATTTAATTTGAAAAATAGATAAGAATAGACCCCATCTTAGAAGGTTGTAGTAAGAATTAAATGAAATGAAATGCTGAATGTCAGGCCTGACCTCTTTGTGTAGAGCAAGTTGGGCTCTGTGAGAGGGCCTTCTGTTTACCCCACGCATCGCAAGGACAAAAGCCTCCATATTTGGGCTTCCTTTCACAGTTTGTAGGTACAGTTTGATAAGATAAAAAATAGCCTCCAGGGGTCCCTGATGCTGAACTAGGTTACTGTTTAATTTAGCAGCCTATAAACAATCCTAGGTCAACCAGGAAGAATTTTAATACTGCAGTTATAGTTACTCACTGTATTTTTAAATGTTATGCTCCTTCAGGGTTTGCAAGCTCCCTAAAGTTTACATTTTGCTCAGATTCTCAGTCTCACAAAGTCCTGAAAAGAGTTGGGGAAAGGGGTTTAATCCTGGGCATTGTTTCTTTTATTGGAAATTCACAAGGAGTGCAAAGAATCATGGTGTGGCTGGTGCATAGTTAACATTTGATTTGGAAGAAGAACAACGTCCCCAGGTTGAATCTCCGATTTGACTACAAAAGGCCTTAAAGTGTTTAAAAAAATAAAATCCCACTCTCAAAGGGCCCAGCTCTTTTCCACTGTCCTCATTTTCTACTGTTACCTCCTCTTACCCTCTTTGGTCCACTGCTAACTGCTTCCCACCTCACTGTTCTACTAAGACTAGTTTTTAGGAACTCACCAGTTCCCTCTTAGTAGGGTGGCTACACATCCCCTTGTACACCTATTGTCTTGGCATAATTATTAAGAGCACTGCTTTTGGTCTCCAGAGTATCCTGATACGGATGATAATTTGTAGGGTTGCCTGTGTCTTAGTCACCAGTGACAGAGGCACTTACAGTCTTCAGTCTCACTGATCCTTCTGTTGTATGTGCCACAGTGGGGACTATTGGTGTAGAAAACATTATTTCTTTTTACATTTTTAGAATACATTCTTTTTGACAACAGAGCCGTATGGGTATAAATCCTGGCTCCTTCACCTATTAGCTGTGTGACTTTGGAAAAGTTCCTTAACACGAGTGTGTAATTATTTTTCTGTAGAGTAGGAAACAATAGGAGTACCTTCCATACAGGGTCGATATAAATGGGTTCAAAAGTAAAGTTTCTAATGTCATTGGCATGATGCCTAGCACAGCAAGAGGAAATCATCCTCTTTGTCTCTTGCTTCTGGAAAGCTCTTGGCTCTGACGACTTCCCACAGTCTCCTCTTATCTCTGTGATATGTCCTTTTTTCCCTTTCTGTCACCTGCTACTTTCTATTTATCCCGCTGTCCTCTGATGTCCTTGGCCGTGACTGTTCTGTGTGTGTGTGTGTGTATGTGCACACACACAGGAACATGGCCGAAGAACATGGCCAGAGCAGTAGATATTGGTGCAAATGAACAACAGTACCCCAGCAGCTGGTGAGAGCTGAGGGGATGTAGAGTAGTGAGTGTCCAGCCATGTGCTAAAATGGAAGGAGGCTGTAGTACAGAGGAGAGAGGGCTCAGAGGCAAGGAGATGCAGAGACTGGCAGAGGGAGGGAGGAAGAGCTGTGCTTCAGGTGAGAAGCCTGAGGCAGGTGGCAGCCATGCCTATTTTTTTATCTGCTTGAGAGACAAGGTTCCATACTGGAGATATTCAGGGTATGAATGATCAAAATAGGAATATCTTCAAGGTGTACTTTTAGACTTTGGAGGAGATTAATCTTTCATGGGTAAGAGAAAGAACAGGGACTTTGGAGTCAGATGGGCTTAGGTTCAAATTTTCCTCTATTTGTGGATTGTAGGGCAAGACCTAGACTTCCTAAGCCTCAGTATTTTTCGTCTGTGCTTGAGAATGAAGACTTGGAGTAGTTTGACTTTGGTTTGTATTCTCGTTTTCCTAATTGATAGTTTTGTGGCCTTAGGAGAGTTGCTAAACAATCAGAACTTCCATTCCTCAACTGTTAAATGGGGATAAGAAGAGTGCCTCCTCACAAGATTATTGTGAGGTTGAATAAGGTAGTGTGAATAAACGCTTGGCATGTCTTACAGTGTTGGTACATCTCAGATTCTATAAATAGCTTTGCTCCTGTTGTTATTATTCCTTAGTATTCTGAAACTCAATCTCTTTATCTATAAAATGGGAATGGGAATCACTTTCTAGGGATGTTGGGTGGATTTATTGAACTACCATCTGTAAATGCTGGGTGCATAAGGGTCACTAAATAAATCACAGATTTAAAGAAGTGTGAGGCAAGGTATGACTGGGGTTAATTAAAAGTTATAGTCACTAATTACATAATTTGTATACCACCGTCCTCCTCCTTTTCCTCCCTTCCTTCCTATTTCAGGATTTGTCTCTCCTCCATCCTCCTAAAATATGAACTCCAAAGGCTAAGGACTGCAGCTGTCTTTCTAACTCTCTGCCCTGTACTTGGCACAGTTCTTGCTGCATGGTAGATGCCCAACACGAAATTAACATGAAAAATAAGAGGATTGAGAGACAAAGCTCAATGGAAATTGTGGGACAGGAAAATGCAGATTTAGTGGCTGGTTAAAAAAAAAAAAGTTGCAGATGAACTAAAGTTGTAAATTATTTGCAGAATCGTGAAAATGAGGGCTAATCTGTGCACGTCCTGAGTCATGATCCAGCTATCTGATGCCAAGTCACTGGCTGATACAGAGGTGCCACCTACCATTGGGGTCCAGGGCTATTGAACTAATTTGCATTGGTTGGAAGATGGCTTTGGTAATGGAGTCACAGTAAAGGATATGAGCTTGTATTTGACCCTGGAAAAGGCCGTGGATATCTAATGCAGGGTTAATTTGCTGGTTAATGTCTTGGGTGCTGGAATTCTCTAATGTTTTATATTTATTCTGTTCATTACCCCAGCACATGGTGCTGAAGTCTGTCCAGGAACTGATTGGCTAGTTGACATTAATGATGACAAACTCAGGGTTCCCTGTTTTGTGGATAGTATGTTTCATCTCCTGCTTTCATACTGAAGTGTCTCACAAAAGACATCTATGCAAAGAAAAACATGAAGTAATTACTGAAATAAGACGCTTCTTTGGTCTAAAAGAGGATACAACTCAGTGGGGTAAACTGAGTTAAATGATTCATTCATTCATTTGGGGGCATACATGCTTCAGAAGACATCTTTGCATACAACTGCACTGTTTCCTTTATTCCCTGCTCTTCAAAATCTCTGCCTGTGCCTTGAAAAACAAACAAGTAAAAAATAATAAAATACAGGCAAGAGAAAAATTATGCATATTTTTATAGGAGAACCATAAAATGCTAATTTTATCCAGGTTTTTGGCCCCTGGGGGATACTTGTCCCTGGAAATGAGGATTTATTGGAAAAGGTATGTCCAGTGGGCAAAAATATAACTGAGATTGTGACTTTCCAGTTTTCTTTGTCCCCTACTGTGCACAGTGCCAGCTGCCTTATAGCCAGGACCCCTGAGCTCTTATTCCTGTCTTCAATTCAAGCTATAGATTCTTTTCAAGAAAAAGGAAATAATTACAGACACAATGACTATAAATGCTGAAAAAATAAGTTAGTTTGCTAAAATTGTTTTTTCCAATCTCTGACAGTGGCTTGTTCTTCTCAACTTTATTGTTCTTACAACAGGGACCTGTCAGACCATGTTCTAGAACTAAAGGGATGAGATGGAGAAAATAGATGTGGTCCCTGCCATTATGGAACTGATTGAGGATAACGATTCTGGGCATCTCTGTCCCCACCATTTATTCTTTGTTTTATTCTCCTTTCCTTTCTACCTTGTCCTCTCGCTTCTCTGGATTTTCACTTCATTTTTATGGCATCCTTATTAGAAGCGAATGGGGCCCCAGAAATCACACATCTGTGTCTCTGGGAAATTATTATGATGTATTTACTTGTGCAACTATGTTAAAAGATCTAATCTCTGAAAAGGAGGCAAATTGAATTCCCCCAGGAAAGCCAGAAATGTGGTCCTGGAGACCAATAGGAGGGAACCTTGAAGAAGAGAAGTGTAAGAAATACAAACCATCAACTTCATATGGTGGCTTTTCAATACACGTTTGCTGAAATGAAGCTGGTTCAGAAAGCAAGAGAGAGTTCATGTCTCAGGATCTGCAAGCTGGTACCTTGTCATCATTTTTCTCTTTTGAACCAAAAACCCAGCCTTTTCCCTTTCACACTTATAGAAGCCTATCTCTTCATTGGAAATCAGAAACTCACACACTCTAAGAAAAGCATTTGTTGAGGATCACTCCATGCCAGCTTATGTGCTAAATATATATTTTTTCTTTTTTAACATGCATTCTGCTATTTAACTAAGTCCTCATGGCAACACCAGGAGGTAGGTAATTTTTGTCCTTATTTTTATAGATGGTAAATTAAGAATCAGAGACAAGGTTATTTTCCAAGATTGTACTGATAATATATAAAAGAGCTAGAGTTTGAATTGCAGTCTGTTAGACTGACACCCACCTCTCCCCATGCTTTAATGCTTGGTTCTTTCATACTCGCATTCTGGGAGATGATGCCTGTTGGTGCTCTTTTCTGAGATAAAGTTAGGGTGCGTGTACATGGTGTGCACATGTATGTGATTGTGGTTGTTCCCATGTATGTGCTCATGAACATATTTTCACGTGTATTTTAAAATAAGAGACATGATAGTCTTATCTCAGAGAATGTAGCTTTTGGCCAGGAAAGGAAATTTCCTCAGGATAGTTTGAGCAGCCCTCAAATAAATAGATGGAGACTTTTCCTCAGTCTTCTCAGGGGAGCCATGGTCTCTCATTTCAGTGTTTATAGGGGCCTAGCCTGCAGTTTATGAGCCATCATCTTTTCAGCAGGTAGGAGCAGTGGCTTATGTTAATGAACTTCTCCTCACTCCCATACCTTCAGAGGTGAGGAATGGGAAGGCATCACAGGGAGTAAAGTTATAATCCGAGATGGGACCATGTGAAATTGACACCTTCTTACTCATCTCAGCTGCTCCCTTGTATGTCTCACGCCCCCATCTCCGTTAAGTTATAAAGTTCATTCTTGATCGCATCCCAGTGAGGCTCTCATGGTCGTGATTTTATTTTATGAATTGGCATGAAGACTCGGGGAGGTAGATACTGCTTTCAGTCCTAAAACCTTACTGGAAAATAATTTTTTAAATATTTTAATGGATTTTCTTACCTGGTAAATATGAATCCAAAGGCAGATAATGGCAAGACAAAATAAATGAACAATTTATAGAATGTGGATTTGAGGAACAGAGAAAGCTGAGTGTGAATCCTGGCTCTGGTGTTTACTAGGCCTGGGAAAGGTTTAAACTGCAGTCTTTCTGTGCCTGCATCTTCTCACCTGTACTGTATTGATAATACTTAATTTCCTAAAGTTTCAGGGAAGATGAAGTGAGTTAGGTGCGTAAGTGTCCAGCATAGTATTATACTAGGACCTAGTCCGTGCTCACTAGTAATAATTAACATTAACAACAGTTTCCAGCTGTATCTATTCTTTTATCATTTACCACATACATTGACATCTTGTCATTTCATCTTTACCATAGAGAGATGTACGCAGCTTTATTTGCTTACATGAAACACAAGATAGAATAGCTGATTTACTTTGATCCTCATTACTGTGTTTTTTCCAAGGGAAGAGACTCTCTTGGCCCCATGAGACTCGGGGATGGGCCTGAACACTATACTTAAGGCAGTTTCACTGACCTTCCAAGATAGAACAGAACATCTTAGGGAAAAGTGATCCTCTCTGAGCTCCCAGCTCATCCCTGGCCTTTGATCAAGGACCATAAAGAATAAGACAGAAGCATAAACCATTCCACCTATGGCAAATGCTTCATGAATATCATGGGTCTGCATTTGCTACCCTTATTTGGGCATTGGTTCTTCTCACTTTTCCGATGCATTTTAAAAGAGCAGTAGTATTCTATTTACCAACAAGCATTTCCAGAAACTCCCTAGAATCTGAAAACTTTAGGTGCCAACCTCAGTACTATGCTTTATTTAGTCTCTGTAATAGAGGGTAGATTAGACAACACCATTATATGATTTCAAAGTTTTTGACCTCTGAATTTTTATCTGGAAAAAAATGTGTGGAGGACTCTGTCTCTGCCAGACACTGAACTTAATCCCAAAGAGCCACTTTGCCTCTCTGAAAAGAGAAGACATAACATATAGAGACAAACTAAAGAATGGACAAGGACAGAAAATATATATTTCAAATGAAAGAAAAGTGTTCCAAAGGTAGAGAGGGATTGAGATTCAAATGAGAGGGAGATTATCAACCACGTTCCCAGAATTTTGCCTGGAAACTTTATTTCAATGGCAAAACACATTTTATAATTAATCTGGATTCTATGAGTCACTGGTTCTTTGGGGTAGGGAGATGAGGAAAGGAAAATAGGTTAAGGGTCTTGGTCTCAAAAATGAGATCAGGGGACTGGAAACATAGAAATGGAAAATGAAGTCAACTTTAACAGTATTTTATTGCAATCATGGCATCAGGTGGGGCTATGGTTTTATCTGAAGCTCAATTTGAAAAAGATTTGCTTCCAGGCTTACATGATTGTTGGCAGTATTTAATTCTTGCAAGCTATGAGATTGAGGGCCTCATTTTCTTGCAGACTGTTACCTCAACCCCTTGTTACAAAGCCTTCTCAACAGGACTACTTCCTTCCTCAAAGTCAGCCAGGGAGAGAGTCTGCTTTTATGATGGTTATTATTATCTTATGTATTGTATCCAAGTATACATAATTAAATGGATCCTGTCACTTTTATGACACTATCAGTTAGAATCAAGTAGCTGGTCTTGCCAGCTAGAAAATAAAATTACACAAGGGTGTGAATCCTAGGAGGCAGGGATGAAGGAGGACACCCTAAAATCTATCACAGATTTTAAATTGTTGATCTTTGACATATTACCGTGATTTAACAAGAATGCATTGAATTAGTTCTATGTTTTGGGACCTTCTCAACAAAGTGAAAGTTACAGAGATGACCAAACCTCAACGTGCTTTTGAGAAGCTTATAGTCTCAGTCTAGTAAAGAAGATAACGTGTAAATACGTAACTTGAGGATGAAGCACAGAGGACAAGAATCAGCAAAGGGCAATGGTCTTTGGAATTGGGGAGGGATTTCTTCCGGAGGGTAGAAGAATTTTTAATTAGGATTATAGGATAGACGGGATTTGGGGCAGTGAACAAAGAACAGCACAATTGTGAAAATGGACCGCAGAGATTTCAACACAGCCTTGAAGTTAGGTTTGATACCAAATATTGTCATTAAAAAAGTTGGAGGACCTTTTCTTTTCTGAAGGTTAATGAATCGATGTATTGATAACTAAGACAGCTATTACGGAGATGAAATGAGGCGGTGCCAGAGAGTTCAAGCAGAATTAAAAGCTTTGCAAGGGATTTCCTGCTAGGCCAGTGTCCTGTGAAGCAGCTAAATTATGTAGCAGTGACAGTTCAAAACCTCTTACGAAATTTCTGTGGAAGTTTCTTAAAGCCATATTCCAGTTGTTTATAATCCTCAGACACAGGACTTAGCATCCCTAGAAAGTGAACCCAGATGAAATTTGTCTCCACAGTTTAGGTTTAAAATGTGGCCTATTTTGAGCAGTGGCTTTGCCACATTCATCAAGGAAAGTAGGTGGAATTTCCCTCAGCAAGGCCTCATCGATCATCTAGTGCCCTTCAGAAAATAGCAGTGTATGTTAAGCTGTGATTTGTCAGGGAAAGATACAAAAGATGTTGTTCCCCTGAAGTAGTTTGTCCCATGAATATTTCTTCAGGAGAAAAGTTGTCAGTTATCAACATGATAGCACTTTTAACAACTTTTACTTTGCTTCTTTCTTTTCGACAGTTTCAAAATTATAGGAAAATTGTAAAAATAATAAGCCAAAATTTCCTATAACGTTCACCTAGATTCTGAAACTCTTGACATTTACCACCTTTTCTTTTATAATTCTCTAAATCTGCCATAAATATATGTGCGTATGTGCAATATTTTTGAACCATTTAAGATTAAGTTATAGACATGATCCTTCACTAACCTGAATACTTTTCACGTGCATTCTTTACAACAAAGGACATTTTCCTAAGTGTCCATAAAACACATCAAAATCAAGAACTTAACATTAATAAATACAACCATCTAATCTACAGATGCTATCAATAATTTGGACAATTTTTATCAATATTGTTTTTTTACAGAAAATATGACGGATATTTTGACATATATCCCTCAGTATAATAACAGAGTATTTTAATTGCCCTAAAACTTCTCTGTGCTCTGACTGTTTTACTCTCCCTCCCCATCTTCCCCAAAAAGCACTAATATTTTTAAAGTCTCCATAGTTTTCCTTTATCAGAACATCATATAGTTGGAATCATACAGTATGTATCCTTTTGAGACTGGCTTCTTTCACTTAGTGGTATGCATGTAAGTTTCCTTCATGGCTTGAGAGCTCATTTCTTTTCAGTACCGGATAGCATTTCCTTTTATAGATGTACCACAGTTTATCCACTCATGTACTGAAAGACATCTTTGTTGCTTCTATGTTCTGACAATTATAATTAAAGCTACTCTAAACAACTTTGTACAGGTTTTTGTGTGGACATATGTTATCAATTTCTTTGGGTAAATACCAAGGAGCCCGACTGCTAAATGTTATGGTAAGATTATGTTGAGTTTTGTTAGAAACTGCCAAAATGTCTTCCAAAGTGTCTGTACTATTTTGCATTCCCACCAGCAGTGAATGAGTGTTGCTTTTCCTCCACATCCTTGCCAGGATTTGGTGTTGTCAGAGTTTTGGTGTTTTCTGAGATTTCTGCATCTGTGGTTTGGTGTCTGACACTAATTTAGGAGATTTCTCAGACATTATTTTAAAGATTTCTTCTGTTCCTTTCTCTTTCTTCTCCTTCTGGTATTATCTCATGCATGTGTTATGATTTTTTGTAGTTGTCCTACAGTCCATGGGTATTTTGTTCTTTTTTGTTTGTTTGGTTTGTTTTTTTTTTTGTCCTTGCTCTCTTTGCTTTTTGGTTTTTAAGGTTCTATTGATATATCCTCTAACACAGAGATTTTTTCCTCTGCCATGTCCAATCTACTAATAAGCAAATCAAAAAAGTTTTTGTTTTAGTTACAATATTTTTGATCTTAGCATTTCTTTTGGGTTCTTGCTTAGTATTTACATCTCTCTGTGAACATTGTCCATCTGTTCTCACATGCTGTCTACTTTATCCAGATACGCTTAGCATATTAATTATAGGTTTAAATACCTGGTCTGATAGTTCCAACATCCTTCATGTATGGTCTGATGCTTCTCTGTCTCTTCAAACTGTGTTTTTGTCTTTTAGTATGCCTTGTAATTTTTTGCTAGCTGGACATAACCAGGTAAAAGTAACTGCTGTGAATAGGCTGTTAGTAATGTGGTGGTGAGATGGTGGGGGTGGGGTGGGGAAGTAATATGATTAGGTGTAAGTTCTTAGTGAGCTCGTGCTCTGGACTAAGAATGTCACAAGTGTTTGTTTCTTTTTTTCTCCCCTCTTACTTGGGACAGGAAGGCTAGAGGAGACTGAAGTTGGATATTTCCCTCCCCTGAAGTCACTTAGGCTCTGATACTACCCCAGTAGGTTAAGCTCTGGTTAATTAGTTTTCTCAAGGACAGTCCTTGTTAAGAACAGAGGGCTCTTGGAGTATTTGAAAATGGTTCCTTTCCTCTGCCCCCTGCCAGAAGCATGGGGGAGTTTTTCTCTGTATAATGTGAGAACCTGTTTGAGCTCCTGGAGGTAAATCTTATAAAATTGTGTGGCTCCTCCTATGACTGGGTCTCCCTGGATTTTTTTAATTCTCAGAGCTGTCTGCACAGAACTTCCAGTAATTCATCAATTACAGTTCAGGTGTTCCTATGCAGGCACTGGTTCCCATAGAAGTTTCAGTGTGCAAGTCTTGGTTTTGGTAAGCTGTGACTCACTGTATTTGCCTGTCTGTTTCTCCAGTCTTGGGGCCAGTGACTGGCCCTGTGTCCTCCCACTCTCTTATGGATCCAAGGATGGTTGAGTTTTCAGTCTGTTCAGCTTTTTACTTGATAGGAGAGAGTGGCAACCTCCAAGGTCCTCCCATGTGGAACTGGAAACCAGAAGTGTTCAACATTGTTTCTCTAAGAAATTACCCAGTATAAGATAATGTATTTAATTCAGTTATGTCTTTTTAGTGTTTGAGGATCATTTCTCCATTTTTTCTAACCTTTCATGATTTTTTTTTTTTTTTAAGATTACAAGCAAGTGATTTTGTCAAATGTTGCTCACTATTCAATTTGAGTTTTCTCATGATTGGATCCAGGTTACATATTTTGGCCCAAATATCATAGAAATATTACAGTGTTCTTGTTGAATCATATCTGATGCCACTACGAATGGATTTGTCTCATAATTTGTGCTAACATTAGTGTCGCTTGGTTAAGGTTGTGTTTCAATTTCTCCTTTGTACAATTAATTATTCCAAAGAGAAAAGAAAATAAGTATTTTATGGGGACATATTTGAAATTCTGTAAACTTTTTTCTCGTTACATTTCTCATTAGTTTTGACACATCGTTATTTCTTGCCTGAATTAATTATTGCTATAGAAGATATCAAATGTTTATTTTTATAATGCTGTCATTCCTTCTACATTTATTAGTGGGCATTTTGCTCTAAAGAAGGGTTTCCTCTTCATCTATTTAAACATGTATTTATATCAATATGCACTCATGGGTTTTTATTTTACTTAATGGATTTTAATTGTTTGTTATCATTATTAATTCTTATGCTCAAACTACCCAAATTGACCTGTAGAAACCTCTTGCAAGGGCACTCCTATGTCCTTTGGGCCTTTTATTATTCCCTGAACTCTTTTTCTTGGTTGGCACAATAAGCTATTCCAGTTTCATCTTGTGCTTTCACTATCCAAGTCTTAATGTCATTTCTCCAATGAGCTCTGGTTCATTTTAATGGAAAATGGATTTAAAAATCAAGATCTGGGTTTGCTATTTCTACTGACTTTGCTATTTAGGTTTGCTCTTTCTACTGACTTTTCAGTGGATAAAGCTGGAAATATTATGTGTGTATATATTACACACATACTCTTCCTATGTTTATATCTGTATCTGTACTTCCAATTCAAATCCAACAACTTGTGGTTCATTCTAGGCTGCTACTTTCCATATTTGTAACTCTCTAATAGTGAGAAACCTGTCTCCCATTATCCTCAGTATATTTTCTTATTTGCTCATTACCCCTGTGTGTTTCTAATCCACTACCAACTCCTTACCAGGACAGCCACCCTACTTATATGTGTTCTTGCTGTGCACTGAACACCCAGAGTGAAACTTGCTCAGATACCCACTTTGCTCAGCCCCAAATCCTGGTGGTCCACTCCTTCACTCAGCCCTCTTCCTGTTTGTCTCCAAATCTTGCCATGCTACTCTTTTTATTAGCTGCCTTCCTTACTCGGTTCTAAATCAGATCAGGCCACCACCACATTAGCTGCCTTCCCCTCTTATTCCTGAACTTCATCAACATCCTCCAGCAAATACTCACGAGGAGCCAAGGAAAATAAAGAAGAAAGAATAAAGCATGTGGTAAAAACTTTGACTCATCAGTTTAATTGGGCTTTGAACCTAACATAATATCTCCTTGCCTAGAACATTTCTGGAACACAAGTTAGAAACTGCCACTGGAGCCACCGGTTGGTGTTCTCCTTTATGACGATATCACCACCTCGTGTGCCAGTGTACGAGTTCTTCCTATCCACTTTCAAATATCCATCACCTTCTCTCACAAATATATTATTTAGTTAATTATGAGAAAAGAGAGGCTGTGTGTGACAGAATGTAATTTCATTACTCAGAGTCTGGCCAACTACTTGAGAGGGCTTTTTAGAGGTCACAGTGATTAAATGATTAAGAACATGCATGAATTCTGCTCTTGGGTTGTCTGCATTAAAAACCCACCTCTGTCTCTTACTAGGACAGGAAGTTATGTGTACGGATGAACATTGGTATCGATCAGACAGATCTGTGTTCAAATCCCAAATATATCCATAATAGTTAAATGACTTTGAAGAAACCCCTAATATCTCTGATCCAAGAGGTAGGGAAACCTGGGAGAGTTTGTTCAAGAGTTGGATGTTGAGGGGGAAACTACTGCAGTGAGGACAGCAAAGAAAGTGGGGATTCAGAGGAGAGATAGATACTCAAAGTTTGATGAACGGTGATGGGTTGTTAGGCTTGTGTGGATGCTTTGGGGGAGGGACCATCTGGGAAGGCTATTGGTCACTTCAGCAGTAGAGTTGAATTCTAACCTTCTAAGTATTCCCTATCCATGTGTGTGCTTGCCAGTTGACCCACACAGTCCAGTGGTCCTTTGCAGATAGGGGAGACAAGGAAAACTTCACTACTCACTTGGAATTAGAAGTGTCTGGAGGAAGTTATTTAAGTAGAGATGTCTACGCATAGGTTCCAAGCTCAATAACTCAGATCTGTCATCCTGCTTGCCCTTGGAATTTACAATAATTTCTGCTAGATCCTAACACAGAGGTCTTATTCGTGGGATATGAGTTTATTACTTGTGGGAGAAGCTTTTCAGCTGTAGTAAAGGGTTCTTAGTACACATATAGCTGTTTCTGTTACAAGGATATCCAAGAGCTTGTCTCCCTCAGAGTCAATTTTGAAGAAGGTTCTGAAGGAGTTGTATTGAAGACCCTTGGGGGCTTGACATTTTGGTGTTTGTCGTGTATCAGTCTGTTATTTTCTGATGGATATGCCCTTTTTATCTTTCTCCCTAAGCCAGCAAATTACAGCAGGGGAAACCCACTTTAAAAGTGGCATTCGGGACATTCTGACACATGCTACAACATGAATGAACCTTGAGAATATTATGCTAGGTGAAACAAACCAGTCACAAGTGGCAAATATTGCGTGATTCCAGTTACATGAGGTACCTAGAGTAGTCAGGTTCATGAAGGCAGAAAGTAGGATGGTGGTTCCAGGGACTGGGGGGCTGGGGAATGGGGAATTGTTGTTTAATGGGTATAGAGTTCCTATTCGGCCAGATGAAAAGGGTTCTGGAGATGGATGATGGTGATGGTTTCACAGTAATATGAGCGAACATACTTAATGATTCTGAACTGTAGGCTTAAAAATAGAATGGTGAATTTTATGTGTATTTCCCTGCAGTTAAAAATGAATAAGGCAAGTTATATTTTTTTAAGTGGCATTTAGATATTTAGAAAAAAATATATTTTCTGTCCATTTATATGTCAGGCCATGGGAGTGAGGATTGATATTACTGATTCCCAGGACACCATGATATCCACTTGGAGTTTCTAGATTCCTGTTTAGCTAGAGGTTTCATGTTCTAGGACAGTGGTTGGTGGAAGTTGGGCAAGAAAGAAGAGGGGAGGGTAAAGGAAGGCATAAAAAGCATAAAATGATATAATTTTAGAGTCTCTGGAACACCATGCTTTTTCTCATCCCCTTGAAAACTCTTGGCTGAGCTAGATTTTGTGCAGTATCCCTGCTTTAAGTCATTTCATTGAAAGCTGCAGTTGAAACAATATAACTTAAGTTGCCATCTCCACTTTTCACAATCCCTCCAAATCTCACCAAATGGTACTTATTTTTTTCAGATTCAAGATGACAGCAACTTGATTTTCCATTTTTCCTTTGCTTAAATTTGTGTATTTTGTCAGAGCTCCCCTTATGTAGATAAATGTGAGATTGCTTACTCATTGCTGTCTGATTTATACCTTGTTTAGTCTGGAGAAAGAGAAGTATAAGGCAAACACAACTTGATAAGCAGTACTATTAGCAGTGATATCATTAGAAGATCATTCTTTGATATCATTAGAAGATCATTTCTTAGAAAATATTAAATATTCAAAGAGTATCTTGTCTACTTTCCTTAGAGAGGAGGGATATGATTTAACAATCTTTCCATATGAGTAATTGAAATGTAAAACTACAACTTTTAACACATTGGATTAAATCATGCATGCTATGGTCTGGATCTTTGTGTCCCCCCTCCCCAAAATTCGTATGTCAAAACCTGCCCTCCAAAGTTAGGAGGTGGGGGCCTTTCAGAGATGATTAGATCATAAGGATGGATCCCTCCTGAATGGGATTAGAGCTTTTATAAAAGAGACCCAGGAGAGCTCTCTCACCTCTTCTTCCATTTGAGGTTACAGCTAGAAGGTGCTGTCTGTGAACTAGAAAGTAGGATCTTACCAGACACTGAATCTGCTAACACCTTGATCTTGGACTTCCTAGCTTTCAGAACTGTGAGAAATAAATTTATGTCTGTAAACCACCCAGTCTGTGATATTCTGTTGAGTATCCCAAGAAGACTAAGAAAGAAAATGGGTACCTAGAAGTGGAGGTGCTTCTGTAACAAATACCTAAAATGTGGAAGTGGCTTTAGAAATGGGAAAAGGGTAGAGGTTGGAAGAGTTTTGAGATGCATGGTAGAAAAAATTTGTACTGCTGTGAAGGGACAGTTAATGGTGATTCTGGTGAGAGCACAGAAAAAAAAAAAAAAAAAAGAAAGCTGTAGTGAAAGCCTCTGTCTTCTTAGAGAATACCTAAGTGGTCATGAACAGAATCTTGGTAGAAATGTGGACAGTAAAGGTCATTCAAATGAGATCTTAGATGGAAATGAGGGACATATTATTGACAACTGGAAGAAAGCAATCCTTGTTATAAAGTGGAAAAGAGTTTGGCTGAATTGTGTTCGTGTCTTAGTATTTTGTGGAAGGTAAAACTTGTGAGTGATGAAACAATATTTGAACGAGGAAATTTCTAAGCAAACTGTTGAAGGAGCAGCCTTGTTCCTTTTGACTGCTGTAGTAAAATGTGAGAAGAGAGAAATGACTTAAAGATGCAAGTGTTCACCAACAAACACATGAAAGAATGCTCAACATCACTAATCATTAGAGAAATGCAAATCAAAACTACAATGAGATATCATCTCACACCGGTCAGAATGGCCATCATCAAAAAATCTACAAAGAATAAATGCTGGAGAGGGTGTGGAGAAAAGGGAACCCTCATACACTGTAGGTGGGAATGTAAATTGATACAGCCACTATGGAGAACAGTATGGAGGTTCCTTAAAAAACTAAAAATAGAACTACCATACGACCCAGCAATCCCACTACTGGGCATATACCTTGAGAAAACCATAATTCAAAAAGAGTCATGTACCACAATGTTCATTGCAGCTCTATTTACAATAGCCAGGACTTGGAGGCAACCTAAGTGTCCATCGACAGATGAATGGATAAAGAAGATGTGGCACATATATACAATGGAATATTATTCAGCCATAAAAAGAAACAAAATTGAGTTATTTGTAGTGAGGTGGATGGACCTAGAGTCTGTCATACAGAGTGAAGTCAGTCAGAAAGAGAAAAACAAATACCATATGCTAACACATATATATGGAACCTAAAAAAAAAAAAAAAAAAAAAAAGTCCTGAAGAACCTAGGGGCAAGACGGAAATAAAGACACAGACCTACTAGAGAATGGACTTGAGGACACGAGGAGGGGGAAGAGTAAACTGGGACGAAGTGAGAGAGTGGCATGGACATATATACACTACCAAATATAAAATAGATAGCTAGTGGGAAGCAGTCGCAAAGCACAGGGAGATCAGCTCAGTGCTTTGTGACCAGCTAGAAGGGTTGGATAGGGAGGGTGGGAGGGAGGGAGACGCAAGAGGGAAGAGATATGGGGATATATGTATATGTATAACTGATTCACTTTGTTATAAAGCAGAAACTAACACACCATTGTAAAGCAATTATACTCCAATAAAAATGTTAAAAACAAAAACAAACAAAAAAACCCCCCAACGCAGCCAAAATAAATAAATAAATACATTTATTAAAGAAAAAAAAAATGCAAGTGTTCATCAAAAGGAAGCAGAAATAAAATTTTGGAAAATTCTCAAACTATCCTTATTGGATTAAAAAAAATGAGACCCTGTTCCGGATGGAACACTAAAGTTGCGGCCAAATTTGTTAAGGATATTAGTCAGCCATCTAAATAGAGGCCAGTATCTGTTGTCCAAGAGAATGGAAGAAGGGTCCAAGAGACCCTGAAGGTAATTTGCAGTTCCTCATGGTGACCACCCCAATCACAGGCCTGGAGTGCAAGGGCCAGGTGTGGATGCAGAATGATTTCAAAGGAGGGGCCCATCTATGGCAATTTGATATGGCAGTCCAAACTGATTAAGACACATATCATATAAATTACCTAAAAAGTTCTCTGGGGGGAAAAAAGCATCTATTTTAGTTTATATTTCTCTGAATATGAGGAAGAATGACATTTCCATGTATTTGTTTACTAGTTTAGAATTCTTCTGATTTTCTGTTCATGAAGCAAGGAGTTGTGATATAGACATGTAAGAAAGGGATGGGCTGCTGAGCAAGGTGAAATGTCCAGCATCCTGGATTTCTTTAAAGTCATGCTGGACAGCCTGTGGGGTTGTGAGTGGAAGGGGATTCAAGAGGGAACATTGGAATAAATAACCCTTGAGTCGTTTTCTGTTCTGAGAATTCAACAATTCCAGTTGGGGGAAAGGCTACTCATATACATGCCGTGTCTGATGAAAGTGCTACATTCAGAGTAGAAGAATCTTAAAGGTGACTTTTTCCCCCTTTTACACATTGCCCTCCGGCCCCAATTTTATTTCCTTTTTCTATTTTTCTTCTTCCTAGAGGGTGTAATCGCGATAACATTTCTCTAATGGTCACTCTCTGGTTAGCTCTTTTAAGCTCAGCCGAGTTCTAACCAGGCATTTACTTTCCTTCATCCCCAGGGTCTGGAGATCTTGCATTGTTGCTTCACAAAGCTGAATTTCTATCAGTAAGTTGCCTTTTTGAAGGCAGTCAGCAATAAGTGGAGATAAGTACGGGGGGAAGTGTGGTGTGTAACAGATAACTAAAAATATTGGTCAGCTAAAAGGCTACTGAATCCGCTTGGGAGCAGGGCCAATTTCATAGTTAGCTTTACTTAGAGGCAGTGATAACACAATTTAAAGATACACATATTGCATGAAATAAAGTTGCATTATTTCAAACTCTTTGGCATTCCTAAATATGAAAATGCTTTGTTTGATTTGTTTTTCCTTCACACCCTCATGAAGAGGTCAGAATGCATCATAGTGCAAGGGCACCTGGCATGTCTCGATTTTCCCACAAGGCTCTATCACCCTGAGTGAGAACCAAAATGGTGACAACAGCCATCACAGAGCATTTATGCTAAATCCTGCATGTGCATGTGTGCAACAATTTTCTCCATGTTATAAGTGGTGGGGTCTAGAGAAAGGAAGAATTCTTTTTGGTTCTCACAGAAAAGTAGTTTTTATTTTTACTGAAACAGTTGTGGTTAATCAGAATCTCTTGAGACAGTTAGTGGCCAAATAATACTGAGGTCAAGAAATCTGTCTGACTCTAGTAGTGTGCTTAAGCCATTCAAAAGGAATAGAAAGTACATGGCATATATACACCAGGTGCTTTCTATTCCTTTTGAATGGCTTAAGCACACTACTAGAGTCAGACAGATTTCTTGACCTCAGTATTATTTGGCCATTAACTGTCTAAAGAGATTCCGATAGCTAATGGGAAGCAGCCACATAGCACAGGGAGATCAGCTCGGTGCTTTGTGACCACCTAGAGGGGTGGGATAGGGAGGGTGGGAGGGGATATGGGGATATATGTACATGTATAGATGATCCACTTTGTTATAAAGCAGAAACTAACCACCATTGTAAAGCAATTATACTCCAATAAAGATGTTAAAAAAAATAAATAAAAAAAGAAAGCACATGGTGGAATAAGCAGCAGGTGAGGACTATGTAGACCTCATCCTGGTTCTGTCCCTAAGTTGCTGAGTGACTCAATGTATGACTTCATATTTCTGGGCACCAGTTTCCTCAACTATCAAATGAAAAACCTAGACTGACAGTCTCTAGGGCTCCTGCCCACTCTAAAATTTCGTGAGGTGCCAACCTTCATGACTTAAAACACTAAGCAATGCAATCCCATGTCTTCCCCGTGAAGTCACTGCTGAAACTTGGGGGATCAGAAGATATTTTGTGTTGGTCCTAAGTAGCTTAGCCTATGGAATACAAACGAAATTGTTCCCAAAATTTCCAAGTAGCCCCTGTCTACACGTCTCCACATTTATAAGTTTCTGTGTTACGAGTGATAATACGTAACTCTTTTGTGTTAAGCAACTAAACACTGTACTGGCTAATCATGTGGGTTCTGGAATCACATGGCCTGAGTTGGAATCCTGTCTCGTTCCCTTGCTAGTTTTGTGGGCCTAGGTACTTATTTAACTTCTTGGACCTTAGTTTTATTCTCAGCTGTGAAATTTGTGTAATTTATAGCTACTTCATTAGGTAGACAAGAAAATAAAATTTGACAACCATATGAAGCCTAGGGCCGTGAAAATAATGTGCCTAGTACATAGTGAAGATTCAAGAAATATTACCTAGCATTTTTATCTATCCAAATTGGTTTTCTATGTTTGCTTCACAGATCACTCTAAAATTTAGTAACTCTGAAAAATGATCATTTATTTTTTTCCTCTGTTTTATGGGGTCAGGAATTTGTGAGGCACCCTATCGGGTATTTCAGGTATGACGTATCTCATGAGACTTCAGTTAGTTGTTGATGGGGGCCACTTGACAGACGACAAGTTTGTGCTGGCACATTACTTTCTCTCTGTGTGGGCTTCTCCTCGGGGTGGCTTAAGTGTCCATAGCAGCTAGATTCCCCCATAGCAGGCAACCCTAAAGGCCAAGGCAGAAGCTACAGTGCCTTTCACAATTTAGACCCAAAAGTCATACGCCTTCATACCCACCATGTTCTAATGGCCATACCGTCAGTCCTAGTTCAGTGCTGGGGAGCATGAATTTCAGGAGATGAGGATAATTAGGAGTTATCCTATAGGCTGGCTCCCAGAGACTGCCCTCTGACCTCAGTGATTTACAATCTCCTGTCATGAAAAGTACACTCACTACCTCTTCAAGCCTCCAAACTCCTAATCTCAGTACCACATCACCTAAAAATCCATTATTCCATCATCTAAGTCAAGTCCTCATGCAGAAAAGACTTCTCGGATACCATTCCTCAAATACAGCTCCTACACATCTGGAGACTTATGAACAAAAGACACAAGCTACATGTCCCCCACACATGCAATACACACATGTGATATAAAGGCTAATCACCATAGGCCTTTTAATGTAAAAAAGGAGAAAACAGGAGCACAAGGAGTCATTAGATAACAGTAATTTTGAAATCCAACAGAGCACATGTTGGCAGTTCCTTAATAAAGTCTAATTTCTATTACAGGGAATTACGTTCCAAAACTCTTGGCTCTACCTTCTGAGTTCCTGGTTCTAATATCTGAGTCATACTACTTCTTCCACAGAAAATGGCTAGTGTGTGAAATTCATATAGATACTCCAGCTTTCTTTTGACTACCACTGGCGTGGTATGTCTTTCTCCATTCCTTCACTTTTAGCTTAGCTGAGGCTTTATATGTAAGGAGTTTTGTTTATTTATTTTTTAATCTGACAAAATCTGCCTTATATTTGGTGAGTATAAACCATTTACATTTAAACTGCTTACTGATACTTACTGGATTAAAAGTGCAAAATTGTGGAGATTTTCCTATGACTGCTGCCCCCAGTACCTTCTTACACTGATACACACTTAGCCACTAACTGTTTATCAATTTTTTTTTTTTAACTTTTATGTATCTAAAGGTGTACAGAATCCAGATAAGCAACTCTCAGGTCCTATGTCTTCCTAGATGTATCTGTCTTTCCAGATTTTGGAATGGTAGTTTGCCCTAAAACCTCAGTTATGTGATGAGACAAAAAACAGGTTTTGTTTTTCCATTTTTATAGTTTTTCTTGTTAAAAGAATAGAAATGCTTACTTCTAAGTCTTTACAGCTCTGAGCTTAACACAAAGCTTCTTGCCACACTTTTAAATAACTTACTCTGTATTTTACTGAAACAGGTATGACATTTCAAATTTACTTAATATAGGCCGTATAGAGGTCAAATTTAATTCAACTATTGAAGCAAACTATTAGAAACCCTCCTCAAAGCATTTGAAGAACATATTAAATCTAAATATCTATTTGATGAGCCCAAATTTATCTTTTTCCAACTAATATTCCTTTAATCCTAATACAACATCTTTAGGATTTATTTTCACACATATTTCCCAGGCATTTTACATATAAATTTTCAAAATAATGCAGTTGATTTGGTATATGTTGCAGCTTCTCAGGGGTCACACTTTGTACCTCACCCTCATAGTCTGCTGAGACTTGGGTCTTGTTATAGGTCTTAAAGCAGTAAGGGTGGTGTGTATAGATAATGCAAAGGATAATCACTTCCTTGTACCAAATCTACTTCATAGAAGAGCTTTAAAATTTTTTTAGGCAGTGGGAAGACTATCCTACGTAGAGGAGGAATATCTGCTTTGAATTTACAAGTCAAATGTACCTGTTTCATTAGACTCTTCCCATACGCCCCCATTCTCAATTCCCAGGTCCCATTCCTTCCCAACGGATGCCTTAACTTTGACATAAAAGACATCACAAAGTTGGAAATTCAATGCGTTGTCATTCAGTAATCTGCATGATTAGACTTTGAGTTTGGTTTTCAGAACTCTCAATCCTGCAGCTACAGATAATGAGGTTTATTTTGGGGCAGTCACAGAAACTTCTCAGTCTCTGAAACTGTCATTGACCTGGAAATTTAAAGCCCTGAGCTCATAATTTTATTCTAAGTTTTCCAGTGAATTGAAAGCAACAAATCAACCACAATTACTCCTTCTTTTCACTAAAATGTTTTATGGACAGCATCGACTTCTATACTTATTTGATTACAATCTTTAATTGATGATCATTTAATTATCATCTAGACCAATGTTGTTTGACTTACTACTGGGAACAGATTAAGTTCAAGCCTCTAAATCTAATCATATCAGGGAATAACTTCCATATCACCCATAATTAATTCTGAGAACCTGTCATTAAAGTTCTTTTCCTCTGAAACTATTTCCAGTATCAACTCCAGGGTTCAACCAGAGAAAGAGAGCTATCAGGGATGATATAATACAATGTATTTATTGTAACAATTTGGTCACATACAATTTTGGAAGCTGGTAAGATGGTCTCAGTTTGTCTGTCTGTTCTAACTCTGGTTATGAACCTGAAGACACAGGACAAGCTGTTTGGATTGACAGATATGTTTGAAATGAGGGAAAGAAGATTCAACTGGATCATGTGAGGAAAGAGCAGGAAACGGAATTTCTGTCGTTCTCTCATGGGAACAGGTGTTGGCCTCTTCCCATTTACAAGCCTCCAATCTCACTGTCCTGGTTGATATCAGCAATTAATGATGAATATCACAGTCCTGTGTTTGCTACTTCTAACCTCTTAGTGATTTTCCCAAACTACGTTGTTCCAAGGAATGTTGCCTTGCTGACAAATTTGGAAACAAAGTTTCCCCTTGGCTCTTTGGCTTCTTATCTATTGGGAGAGATCTGTTATCCAAGTTGCCCATTCAGGTCCAACTTGTCATTGGACAGTCACACATTTATTCATTCAATAAATATATATAAAGCACCTACTATGTTCTTGGTATACTGTTCAGGGTAGTTCTAAGTACCAAGAACATTAAAAAATACCTAATAAATGTGACAGAGTCCAAGTCCCCAGACTTTTTAGTGTTCTCTGAGGGTGTGAGCTGGACTTCGGGAGTGGAGAAGTGTCACATGGACACACAGGCAGCCTGATCTGCTGATCATCCCATCCAGCAGGACAGCAGGAGGCCCACTGCCAGATAACACTCACCCAGTTAGGCAGGCAGAAGCTGAAACTTGAAAAAGGCAAAACAGGGACTTCCCTGCTGGCACAGTGATTAAGAAGCCGCCTGCCGATGCAGAGGACACAGGTTCGATCCCTGGTCAGGGAAGATCCCACATGCCGCGGAGCAAATTAACTCATGTGCCACAACTACTGAGCCTGCGTTCTAGAGCCTGCGTGCCACAGCTACTGAAGCCTATGCACCTAGAGCCTGTGCTCTGCAGCAAGAGAAGCCAGTGCAATGAGAAGCCTGTGCACCGCAACGAAGAGTAGTCCCCCACCTTGCTGCAACTAGAGAAAGCCCACATGCAGCAACAAAGACCCAATGCAGCCAAAAATAAAGTTAAAAAATAAAGTAAAATACAATAAAATAAAAGTATGTTGAAGATTGTTAGTTTAAAAAAAAAGAAAAAAGCAAAACATTTCTCTAATTTTCACAAAGCTCTGTTATGGACCGGATCCTTGCATCCCACATTTTAAGCATCTGAGATTTCCTTCTGTTCTTTTGGATTTTAACTCTGCAAGGTTAGCAATTTTGTCTTATTTCCTGTCTTCCTCTTTTTGTTCCTCTGCAAAGAATGCTCCAAAACACATGTTTAAATTTTTATGAAGTACTTGTTTTATTATACCTATATATGCTCTTTCTGTTTGTCAAACATATGAAGTGGATGTAAAGAGTTTATATGGACTTTAAAGCAGGGGTATAGCTTCTTAATTAGACATCCTGTATATGAAAGGAAGACACGTATTAGCTGAAATGAAGGAAGGTTGGCTGAGAAGGGACTTTCTCCTCCGTTTCCATGAGTTAATTTGGAGGCTGTTGATTTATAGGCTCCTTTGATGGATCATCTTCCTCTTGAGCAGGAAAGGGGAGAGTCATCCCTTTGTTACACCAGGTGAATTAATTACTGTAAATTATCCTCCATACTGAATTGTGATAAAATCAAAGTCCCACACAAATGAAGCAAGTTCCATGTTTTCCAGGGAAGACAGCAGAGGCCTGGCTTTTTAGCTGGCTGAGGGATGAATTCCAGATGCATATTAGAATCACTCGGGAAGCTTTTTAAGGAATGCTGATGTCTGGGGCCCTACTTCCAAACATTTTCTAGTATTTTAGAATATTTAAGTGTGATATCCTGGATATAGTAGTTTTTAAAGCTCCCAGGTGAATATTTTTTTTTAAGCCAGGATTAAGATCCACTGGTCTGCATTTTCTAAAGGCCTTGACAGTAATATAGAGTAATTTAGAAGTATTGCTGGGCCAAATTGAAGCTTCTTGATACCGTTCATTGTCAAATAAAACATCAGGTAATTACATCTAGCCCAGAAAGATAGCCACACTGAGATATACACACACGCACACAACAGAGAAATGGACACATAGACAAATGCAAACATACTTGGAGAGTTACACACATACGCACACACAAATGTATTACCAGAGATTCAGACAGTAGAGACACATGCACACCCACAAGGAAACACACATACAGGTATAACTCTTGGCACACACTGACATGCACACAACAGTATCACAGAGAGCTTCATGCTGACACAGAGATGCTGATGGATGAGAGAGATAGATCCAGATGCTCTAAAATAGAAAAGAACAGAGACACACACTCAAAATTGTGCCCTCTGAAGCTTTTACTTCATTGCTGCATGCAGGGTCCCGGATCACCTGGATTTGCTAGTTCTTAGCGGACGTGACATGTCAGCTCAGTGACACATGCCCTTCCCTTCACATAGGTTGTGTATTAGAGAAGGCTAGGTGGGAATTGTCACCTCAAAGGAGGGAAACACATGGCATCTCAAAGGGAGAGGAGATTTCGCTGAGAATTTCTGCCTCTTGTGACCTTGCAGCCTTGGGAGAGGAACAAAAAAGTCACCTGGTTTAGGGTGCTGACAAAGACGGGTGAGCAGATCAAAATAGCAGGTCACAATGTTAATTAATAATATTTGTGTGGCTCTCTTTACAAAGTGAGTTCATACTCAACAGCTTATTTAATCATACCTACCACTTATACAGAGCTTTGTAGCTTTGATCTCTTTTTTTTTTTCCAACTTATTTGGTTGTGCTGAGTCTTAGTTGTGGCTTGCTGGCTCCTTAGTTGTGGCATGCAGGTGGGATCTGGTTCCCTGATGAGAGATCGAGCCTGGGCCCCTGCATTGAGAGCATGGAGTCTTATCCACTGAGCCACCAGGGAAGTCCCTAGCTTTGATCTTTTGTGATCTTTGGAAAATCCTAGTTAGATAAGTACTATTATTATAGTATCTTTTTTTTTTTTTAATTTTTTATTTTATTTATTTATTTATTTATTTTTGGCTGTGCTGGGTCCTCGGCTCGCGCGAGGGCTTTCTCCAGTTGCGGCAAGTGGGGGCCACTCTTCATCGCGGTGCGGGGACCGCCCTTCATCGCGGTGCGCGGGCCTTTCACCATCGCGGCCCCTCCCGTTGCGGGGCACAGGCTCCAGACGCGCAGGCTCAGCAGTTGTGGCTCACGGGCCCAGCTGCTCCGTGGCATGTGGGATCTTCCCAGACCAGGACTCGAACCCGTGTCCCCCGCATTAGCAGGCAGATTCTCAACCACTGCGCCACCAGGGAAGCCCCTATAGTATCTTTTTAAAAGTTGTTACTACAGAGCCTCAGAGAGGTTAATTATATCTCTGAGGTCACCCAGTTTATTAGTTTCCTGTGGCTGCATATAACAAATTACCACAAATTTGGTGGCATTAAACAACAGGAATGTATTCTCTCACAGTTCTGGAGACCAGAAGTCTGAAAGCAAGGTGTTGGCAAGGCCTCACTGCCTCTGGAGTTTCTTTGGGAGAATCCTTCCTTGTTTCTTCCAGCTTCTGATTACTGTTGCCATTCCTTGGCTTCCTTGGCTGGTGCCCACATCACTCCACCCTCTGCCGCTGTCTTCACATCACCTTCTCTGCTGATCCTCTTCTGTCTGTACATCTTACAAAAGCACTTGTCATTGGATTTTGGACCCACCTGCATAATCCAGGATGGTCTCCTCATCTCAAGATCCTTAATTACATCTGCAAAGATCTTTTTCCCAATAAGTTAACATTCGCAGGTTCTAGGGTTTAAAACGTGGACATATCTTTTTAGGGGTCACCATTCAACCCCTTACACCCAGCTAGAAAGTAGAGTGTCTGAGATGCAGTCTCACATGTGACTGGCCTGGGAAGCTGTGATCCTAGCTAGTGTCAGACCCTGTCTCTATACTCCCTGAGACAGGGGTTGATTGGATGTCACAGAGGCAGAGCCCATCAGCCAAGTTCCCTCACGGGGAAAGGCAGCCCGGGATCCAGTGTTCTGATTTCAGTCCTGTGACTGATGTCTCCAGAAAATGGACCTTTAGATCACCCCATTGGCTGTATGTGAGTTGGACCAGGTGGGAAAGAGAGACTTGATTCTGAAGGCAAGGATCCAGGACTGGAAATGAAATTGCAATGGTGATGTTTTGAATTTCCTTGAAAATGAGATTGCCTTCCTCTAGAAGGCAATGCAGTTGAATTCTTACTCTACTCCTCTCTACCCCTATGCTTGCTTCTCCAAGGACTGTGCAACTGCTTTTCCAGCATGAAGGCCAGAACTATCTTAAAAGCTTGGGGCTTGAGTACGTCTCGGCTGCCTGGGTGAAGGAAGGAGTTGGGCATTGGGAGCATGTGCTCGTCTCTTTGCCA
Source organism: Balaenoptera acutorostrata (assembly GCF_949987535.1). Classification (NCBI taxonomy): domain Eukaryota; kingdom Metazoa; phylum Chordata; class Mammalia; order Artiodactyla; family Balaenopteridae; genus Balaenoptera; species Balaenoptera acutorostrata. Next base: position 21,735,962 of record NC_080079.1, on the reverse strand, counting down.
CTTCTGTGGACATAAGTTTGGATGGAATGCAAAACACTAAGTGGATGGACAGGTGGTGGGCCATTTTAACTCCCTGTGGAATCCCCTAGGAAACACTGCAGTATTTGGCTCTGGGGAGGTCTGTGTGCATACAGAGTGAGTATTCCTATACACAAAGGGGTTATGGTTTAATTGAGGAACTAAATAATGTTCACAAATCACTGTAAGAGGCCAAAAAACTAATCTTGCCTGAGAGAGACATTTTATTTTGACCCACATAATACTTTTTAAAAGTGTTTTCACTACCTGCAGATATTTTTGAATTACACATAAAAAGCTATATTCCTGGCAGGAAAAAACAAATATCAGAGGATCTGGCAAAACTAGGCCCATAATTCTGTCATTGCAATATTCAGCATTTTTAGCAAGAGCATGTGCTCTCCATTTTAACAGTCTCCCAAACTCCCAATTGCCTTAATTCAGGCTCACTTTATCCATTTAGATTACCTGTCTGGATGCTGCAGGTATCTGTTTACAACTCTTGTGTTAGGTAAAATTAAGTCACTAATGCATTTACACATATTTTAGGATTCTAGGGAAGGAGGAGCCAGGGAGGGTGGAGAAATCAGGAAGCTTCATGAAGGAAACGGGAATCAAACTGTCCTGTAGAGAGTCAGGAATTAGATAAGGTTGGAGGGGAGTCAGAAGGAAATGAAATACAGAGACTATAAGAAGAGGAGGAAAAGGTTAACACAAAATTAAATTCTGGGGTATTAGAGGCCTAAAAGAAGAAAATACAGGAGAGCATTTTTGCATCAGTGTTCAGAAGAGATTATTCTCAAAGTTTATAAAGAACTCCTACAAATACAAAAAGACATATAACCTCATAGAAAAATTGGCACAATTTATTAACATATCACTCACAAAAGAGGAAACACAAATGGCCAAGAATTATAATATTTTCGAACAGACAAGAGATAAAAGAAATGCGAAATAATTCATCCCCAACATTTATGTACAAATATATTAAAAAATTAAGTGTCTTGTAATTCCAAGGAATTAATGAGGATGTGGGGAAAAATAGGAGCTCTTTTATCCTGCTGAAGAATGTATAAGTGATGCGACAGTCTTTGAAGGTAATAAGATAATAACTAATCAAGTAGAATATTTCCATACTTTGGATCCAGCAGTTTCATGTTTAGAAATTTTTAGAGATTTCCTTACATTAGAATACAAGGAAACATATACAGACATGTTCAGTGTTGCATTGTGTGGAAGATTAAAGAAAATTATAGAACTAAAATGTTCCTCAATAGGAAAATACTTAAGTTGATATATACTACTCGCCCAGTGGGCAATTATACAGCAATGATAATGGATGAATTCAAGTTATATATTACTTTAGCTAAATCCCCAAATCAGATGTTAAAAGAAGAACAAAACCTTGCCATATAGCAATATACTATTTATGACAAGTGAAACTATAACAAATGTAAAGACTTACAAAAAAAAAAAAAAAACCACACAAAGTGTAGGAGGGCAGTACAGGGGGTGCTGTTGGAATAGCAAAAGTTTGTGTAGCCTGTTCTGTCCCAGGGACACAGGAAGCCTAGGGAACCCGTGAATGCAGGTTTGGTGCTTTTATTATCTGATCAAATAGCCATCACTGCTGTTCTTTTTAAAGCCATTACTTTTGGGAAGGGGGAGAGGGGATTGACATTGTAGATTGATATGAAAAATGCTTGTTGGAAAAACGTTGTCTGAAGGAAGATGGGATCCTGCAGGAGGTCTAGCTCTGAGAAGTGGAGAAAAGGAAAAAGACATGATGCGTTTATCATTCTTTGTTGTGATTATGACAAATCAAAATTCCTCAGGTAACTCACGCAACCAGCAAACATTACCTTTTGCCGGTGTGTTTGCAGTGGTAGCCTACCAATCTTTCAGTCCTCTCTCAGTCTTTGCCTCCTACGCACCAGATGAGTCAGTCTCCCAAAAGCATAGCTCTGACAATTTACCCCCAGTTCTTTATTTTCTTCTGCATAAAGTTTGAATTCTGCAGCTCCCACCTTCTGGCTCCAGCTTTTTTTTCTACCCTCATTCACCCACTCACTTTCTCAACAGACATTTACTGAGAACTTGCTTCATGCAGGCTCCTTGGTGGGCACCGGGGTGTGCAAGATGAACAAAGTGCCTGTTTCCATGGACCTCATGGGCCAGTAGAGGAGACAGACAATTGAGCAATGAACCAACAATTTAGAAAATTGCACCTGGCATAAGTGCTACAAATTCAACAGAACAAATATGTGACAGTGAGTGACTGGGGACATTAGATAGGATGGTCAGGGAAGGCTCCTTTAAGGAAGTAGCTTTTGAGCTGATATCAGAGAGATGAGAAAGTATCAGCCACAGGAACATCTATGGGAGGATGTGACAGTCTTTGCTCTCAGACTTTGACCAAATTTGTCTCTACCCTGCATACACTGTTCTTTGTAACTATGCTGCCTTTGCCCATACTATTTCCTGTGCCAGGAATATGTCTCCTCCCATTTCCTACCATGGGAAATGCCTTGCTTTAAATGCCACCTCCTCCATGAAGCCTTACTTGATTTCCTCACCAAATCTTTCTCACCTTTAAATGCTTTACTGTGAATATTACAAGTCCTTTGTTTTGGAAAGGACTGTTCTGATTACAAATGATAGAAGCCTAGTGGAATACGTATAAGCAAAAACAAGGGTCAAATCTACTGGCTTAGATAAGCAAAAACCAGCATGGTCAACCATAGGGCTGGCTTCAGGGAAAACTGTGCCCCGTCATTCTAACAGTGAATCACCACTTGTTCCTCTCTTTCATGCCTCTCTTTTCTCTTTTCTGAATATTACTTTCCTCTTTCAGGCTTCTTTTCCCAACAAACTTGGACCTATGGTTGCAGGTAGTTCTGTACTTACAGATGTAGAACTTCTGAACATAAGAGAGAACTTTTCCCCACCACCACAGGTGAGGAAATCCCAGGGGAGGACTCTGGTTCCAGTGTGCTTTGTGTTGCCTGATTATGCCTGGGAGCAGGGCTTTGGGGGAACCGAGAACTCAGACTTGGTTGTTCAAGAGTCACATGTCTGTCTGAAGCTTGCTGTTAACTTAGGGACGATGGCTATGCTGTAATTTTCAGCTTCTCTCTCAACCTACCTTTTATTAGTCCTAATGTTATTTAATTTGTAACTAGAAAACATGACCCTCCCTGAAGGGAACCCAGCCCCAGCACCTCTTTTCTTAGCTGGGGGTGTGAATGATTAACCTCAGTCTCCTGCCTTATCCACCCCTACTTCACACTCACAGAATGCTGGCCACCTCCACACAGCCTCAGCATGCAGGATTTTTTCCCCTAGCTATTATGTGTATTTATTTTGTAGCATTTTTATATTTTTCACTTATTTATAAGTGTTTGAACTCCTCCCTTCCCTTTGTGATTCCTTCTTTAATGGAGCAATTATTGATTTCTGTGTCAGATCCTGGATCTTCTTTTATAGTGCAGAATCTGGGAGTTAAGAAAAAACAAAAAATGGTTCTGAACAACCAAGGAGCAGGACAGGAATAAAGACACAGATGTAGAGAATGGACTTGAGGTCATGGGGAGGGGGAAGGGTAAGCTGGGATGAAGTGAGAGAGTGGCATTGGCATATATACACTACTAAATGTAAAATAGATAGCTAGTGGGAAGCAGCTGCATAGCACAGGGAGATCAGCTCGGTGCTTTGTGACCACCTAGAGGGGTGGGATAGGGAGGGTGGGAAGGAGATGCAAGAGGGAGGGGATTTGGAGATATATGTTTATGTATAGCTGATTCACTTTGTTATACAGCAGAAACTAACACACCATTGTAAAGCAACTACACTCCAATAAAGATGTTAAAAAAGAAAAAGGGCAGGAGCCTAAGTTGATAACAAATGACCAATGGCTGTGCCAGAGATGAAGGATGCAGGGAGAAAACACAAGAGCCTGCCTGTCTGGTGCTAAGTTGAAAAGAAATTTTTTCCCCAGAAGAAATAAAGGAAAAGAGAACATATTGAGGATATTCCACAAGGAGTGTGGAAACTTACGTATGAGAGAGATTTGAAAAAATAAAGAAATTTTCTGAGTGGTTTCAATAACTCGCCTTGGTATTTATAAGGAGATTACAGACTTGATTTAAATTAATTTGAAGTCATTTTTGATTGTCATAATGAAGTATCTTAAAATGTGACTCAGTGTCAGGACTGTAGCAAAGATCTGCTTCGTTTGAAATGATCCATTTAATTACTGGGAATTTCTTTTTTTGCCCCTAACCCTCTCCCCAAATCTATTGTTTGCGTCTGAATAGCAGAGGCTCGGCTCAGTACCTCCCACAGCACCTATTCCCTGCCTTAGGTATATAAGTCACTCCATAATAATTTATTATAATAAATGATTGTGTTTTGCATATTATATCGTCACTGTATTAACTAGCTGATAATGAGCACCATGTGTTGAGCCCTATGCTAAAATTTGTAAATGTCTTATCTCATTTAATCCCTACAAATCAGCCGAGTCTTATGAGAGGATTATTGCAATAATCCATGCTAGAGATGACCAGTTTATGAGCTAGGCCATAGACTAGTTCGTAAATCTTAGACTTAGCTCCTTGCATAAGTATAAACTTATTTGTCTTTTAAGCAAACATTGATTGAGCACTTGTTAGCCCTTACTATCCTTCAGCTGTGACTGCTATCCTGTAGTTAGTAAATGGTGGCATTGAAATTTGAACCCAGGGTGTATGACTCTGGCATCTGTACTCTTGATCAATACACTATAATTGAAAAAAAAAAAAAAAAAAAAAAAACGAGAAAAGAATGGAAGTAGGATGAGAAATGGATGCAACGAGGCAGGAAACATAAAAACCTTAGGACCAGTTACCAAGAGAGGCTGCTGATTCTTCAGAGATCACCTCAAATAAGCTGTTGCTGTCCAGAATTAAGGTAAATTAAAGGCTTCAAGTCCCCCCAGCTCTTAAATGACAGATGCTTCCCTATAAGGAAGGAGAAAAAGAAAACTTCATGAAATTTCTACTACTTGTTATGCCCTCTGCAATATTAACTATCTCATTTAATCTACAAAGAGTGGTACTTGCTCACTTTTTACAAAAGGCAATGGAGGCTCGATATTGCTGGCCACAGTGATATTTTCTGTAGTAGTAAATGTTAGGAAATAATACAAATGCCCAATAATAATAAAAATGTTATATAAACTATTGTATAGCCCATTAAAATGGCAGTTTGAAAGCAATTTAATGTATGAAAATGTTCAGAGTATAATATTGAGTGAAAAAATCAAGGTACCTGCTTTTATGCATAGCATGATCTATTTTACATATAAAAAATGCCCACTTGAAACTACTTTTTTTTAAAATTTTATTTTATTTATTTTTTTATACAGCAGGTTCTTATTGGTTATCTTTACACATATCGGTGTACACATGTCAACCCCAATCTCCCAGTTCATCACACCACCACTGCCCCCCAAAACTCTGATTGATGCACTGTGGTGACCTAGATGGGAAGGAAATCCAAAAAAGAGGGGATATAAGTATATGTATAGCTGATTCATTTTTCTGTACAGTAGAAACTAACACAACATTGTAAAGCAATTATACTCCAATAAAAATTAATTAAAAATGCAAAAAATTATGCACTTGAAACAGGGAAAATGAAATGGAGCTAAAGTAAGGAGGCTCTGCTCAAGAATGAGCATTCATGTATCGTGTGCCCTGAGCAGTAAAAACCACAGTATTCTCTAACGTTTTTGGTGTTGCTCATTTAGATATGCCACACCCATCAGACTTTTAATTTCTAGTCGACATCCCTAAACTCAGAATTTTGTCAGCAATCAGGCCACCTGCCAGTGTCCTTTGCTCTGTCTGAGATCTTTTCTTCTAGTTTGCCCTTGCCTCATCCTACACCAGCCTGATATATATCCATGTATGTACTGCCTTTTTTCTTCTTTTTCATACTCTCATTTGACAGAGGAAGCAGCTAATGAGTTTAAGCCCAAAATTGCTGACTCTGTAGCAGAATATACTCTGACAAAAATGTTCTGTGTCAACACTCTCCATGATGAAGTAGTACAACCCACAACTTTTAAAACAATTGACCATTCGTACCTTCTCAAATTGCGTTCTTCCTTTGGCCATAGGAAACGACTTTCTCTTTTTTTTTGAAAAAAAATATTTCTTTTTATTGAGGTGTATTTGACATACAACATTTTAGTTTCATGTGTGCAACATAAAGATTTGTTCTTTGTATATACTGTGAGATGATCACCGTAAGTCTAATCAGTATCCATCACCATGCATGGTTACAGAATTTATTTTTCTTGTGATAACTTGAAGACCTACTCTCAGCAAATTTCAAATATGCAGCCCAGTATTATTAACTATATATAGTCACCATGCTGCACATTATATCTCTTGACTTTGTTTTATAACTGGGAGTTTGGACCTTGGACATTTTTTCACACATTTTGCCCACTTCCCTGCCAACCCCAGTCTGTTCTCTGTATCTTTGAGGTTGGATTTTTTTTTATTTTTTAGATTCCACATATAAGTGAGATCATATGGTGTTTGTCTTTCTCTATCTGACTTACTTCACTTAGCATAAAGACCTTGAGGTCCATCTCTGTTGTCTCAAATGGCAATATTTCATTCATTTTATGGCTGAATAATATTCTATTGTGTATGGGCGCACATATGTGTGTGTGTGTGTGTGTGTGTGTGTGTATGTCTGTGTGTGTGTACCACATTAAAAAAATCCTTTTATTCATTTATGGGCATTTTGTTTGTTTCCATATCTTGTCTATTTTAAATAATGATGAAATGAACATGAGGGTGCATATATCTTTTTGAGAGGGTGCTTTGGTTTTCCTCAGTTAAATACTGAGAAGTGGAATTGCTGGATCTTACGGTAGTTCTATTTTTAATTTTTTGAGGAACCTCCATACTGTTATCCATAGTAGCTGTACCAATTTACATTCCCACCAATAGAGCACAAGATTTCCATTTTCTCCAAATCCTTGCCAACACTTGTGCTTGTCCTTTTGATGGTAGTCATTCTGACAGGTGTGGGATGATATCTCATTGTGGTTTTGATTTGCATTATCCTTTCCCCATTGTATACTTTTGACTCCTTTGTTGTAAGTTAACTGACCATATATGTGGGTTTATTTGGGGGCTCTCTATTCTGTTCCATTGATCTCTGTGTCTGTTTTTAATTCCACTACCATACTGTTTCCAATACTACAACTTTGTAATATAGCTTGAAATCAGGGGACATGATTGCTCCATCTTTGTTCTTCTTTATCAAGATTGCCTTGGCTATTCAGGGTCTTTTGTGGTTCCATAAAAATTTTAGGATTGTTTGTTCTGTTTCTGTGAAAATGCCATTAGACTTTTGATATGGATTGCATTGAGTCTGTGGACTGTTTGGGGTAGTATGGACATTTTTATATTCTTCCAATCCATGAGCACAGAAAATATTTCTATTTATTTCTGACTTCTTCAGTATATTTCATCAGTGCTTTGTAGTTCTCAGTATACTGTTTTTTTTTACCTTCTTGGTTAAATTTGTTCCTAGGTATTTTGTTTTTATGCAATTGTAAATGGAATTGTTTTCTTAAATTTTCTTTCTGATAAGTTTGTTGTTAGTGTATAGAAATGCAATAGATTTCTATATATTGACTTTGTATCCTGCAGCTTTACTGAATTAACAGTTTTGGGGTGGCACCTTTAGGGTTTTCTATATATCATATCATGTCATCTGCAAATAGTGACAGTTTTACTTCTCCCTTTCCAGTTTAGATGCTTTTGTTTCCATTGCCTAATTGCTCTAGCTAGAACTTCAAATACTATGTTGAATAAAAGTGGCAGGAATGAGCATCTTTGTCTTGTTCCTGATTTTAGAGGAAAAGCCTTCACCTTTTCACCATTAAGTATGATATTACTATGGGCTTTCCTATATGGCCTTTATCATGTCCCTTTATATCTATTTGTTGAAAGTTTTTATCATAAGTGAATGTTGAATTTTGTCAAATGCTTTTTCTGCATCTATTGAGATGATCATATGACTTTTATCCTTTATTTTGTCATCCACATGGATTGATTTGAAGATGTTGAACCATGCTTGCATCCCTGGAATAAACCCCACTTGATTATGGTGAATTATCCTTTTAATGTGTTGTTGAATTTAGTTTGCTGATATCTTGAGGACTTTTACATCTATGTTCATCAGGGATATTGGCTTTAAATTTTCTTGTGGTGTCCTTGTCTGCTTTTGGTATCAGGGTAATGCTGACCTTGTAAAATGAGTTTGGAAGTGTTTCCTCCACTTCTAGTGTTAGGAAGAGTTTGAGAAATATTAGTATTAATTTTTCTTTGAATATTTGGTAGAATTACCAATAAAGCTATCTCTTCTTGGACTTTTGTTTGGGAGGTTGTTGATTACTCTTTCAGTCTTCTTACTAGTAATCAGTCTGTTCACATTTTCTGTTTCTTCATGATTCAGTCTTAGAAGGATGTATGTTTCTTGAAATTTATCCATTTCTTACCAGTTGTCCTAATGGTTGGCATACAATCATTCATAATAGTCTCCTGATCCTTTGTATCTCTGTGGTATCAGTTGTAACATCTCCTTTTTTATTTTTGATTTTATTTGAATCCTCTCTCTCTTTTTTTTTTCTTGGTGAGCCTAGCTAAAGGTTTGTCAGTTTTATCTTTTCAAAGAACCAGCTCTTTGTTTCATTGATCTTTTCTATTGTCTTCTTAGTCTCTATTTTATTTACTTCTACTCTGATCTTTATTTCCTTTCTTCTACTAACTTAGGGCTTCATTTGTTCTTTTTCTAGTTCCTTAAGACATAAAGTTATGTTTCTATTTGAGATTTTTGTTTTTAGAGGCAGGCATTTATTGCTATGAACTTCCCCATTAGAGCTGATTTTGCTGCATCCTGTAAGTTTTGTTATGTTGCATTTCCATTTTTTGTCTCAATTTTTTTCAATTTTTTCTCTGATTTTTTTTTTATCAATTGGTTTTATCAATTGGTTTTTCAGTATCATATTTTTTGATTTCCAGATAGAATATTCCAGTTTTCTTCTTGTATTTTACTTCGTTTCATTCCATTGATGTCAGAAAAGATGTTTGATATGATTTCAGTCTTGTTTAATATGTTGAGACTGTTTTGTTGCATAACATGATCTATCCTGTAGAATGTTCCATGTGCACTTGAGACGAAGATGTTTTCTGTTGATTTTGGATGGAATGTTCTGTATATACCTGTTAAGTTTATCTGGTGTAATGTGTCCTTCAAGGCTAATGTTTCTTACTGATTTTTCTGTCTGGATGATTTACTCATTTATGGAAGTGGGGTAATAAAGTCCCCTATTATATTGCTATCTATTTCTCCCTTTAGTTCCGTTAGTATTTATTTCATATATTTATGTGCATCTATGTTGGATGTGTAAACATTTACAAATGGCATATCCTCTTGTTGGATTGACCCCTTTATCATTATGTAATGCCCTGTAGTGACTTTTAATTTCATATCTCATATAACCATAGAAGGTCTGTACTAGCACTATATAAGGGAAATACATGAATCACAAATGCATTTGTACATATGTAATTTAATATTTTCTAGTATCCACATTAAGACATGTGGCTACTTTTTAAGGTAAAATAAAAAACAGGTCAATTTTAATAATACCTTTTAACTTAATATATCTAAAATATTCTTTCAGCATATAATCAATATTGAAATTGAGATATTTCATATCCTAAGTTTTGTACTAAGTTACAGAATTCAATTTGTATTTACACTTATGACACATTCCAACTTAGACTAGTCATATTTCAAGTACCAGCCAGGCATAGTTGGCTACTAGCTACTGTCTAGGACAGCACAAATCTATACCCAATATTCTTGTTTTTCAGACTTGCTTTCAAACTCCTCAGTTTGCCCAGCTTAAATTTAGGTGAGGCTTATCAGAGCTCAATCCAAAAGTGAATTGTCAGAAAGCTGTTTCTTTCAATGGAGAATTCAGCCGTGGAGCCTCTGTTAATTACTTAATTGGCAAGAGATAATGTATTTGGCAATGGGGAAGTTTTCCATTTGTTTCGTTAAAGAAAGATGGAAGTTAAAATTACTGATAATTGAGTTACTTCAGGCTGTAACTACAGGAATCTTCGCTTCACTTTGTTTCTTTGAAACATGAATGACACCAGAGCAAGAACTTGTTAAGGAGATATAACAGCTACCAAAACCAGTGGCAAGGGGCTAGCTGGGCATTTTCAGAGCCTCTCCTGGGGCAAGTTTTCCTTCTACAGTGATTGTTATAAGTTACTTAGGCAAATGTTTACACAGTTCTGCAAAGTTCTGGGATGTCCTGCAAGCTGACAGTGCTTGCACAGGGTAAACTTTTCCTCTCCTTTCTCTTTTATTCTTTTTGTGCCTAGAATATGCCAATATAGTCACAGCTATATAATTGTTCTCCTCCATCATGTTTCACCAGTGGAACCAGTAGGCAGCTGAAAATGGGAAGGATTAAGCTTATTTACTACTGAATATTATCCTTTGGATCAGAGCTACTTGGTCATAATCTGTAAGCAAATCTGGTGCATCCCGATGTCATCACACATCCAAAATTTTGACCCTTGTTCTTCAGAGAACTTTATATTTGTCAACACCCTTTCTTGTACATTCCATCATTTTCTCTGTCAATTCCATCTTTGTGAATTATATTAGGCACTTGGTATTATCTTTATTTTACAGATGAGGAAAGCAATGCCCAAGAGGTTTTGAATGACTTACTCCATGTTTGTATATCACTTTGCAAACTATCCTCCACACTGCTGCTAGGGTGATGCCAAGTGATAGAAAATCTGAGTATGTCATGCTCCAGTGAAAACACTCCCTGCTGCTATCTGACCATAATACAAACTCCTTGATTTGACCCATGGGTCTCTCTTTGATCTGACCCCTTGTCCCTCTCTTAAGCTTCATTTTTCACCTTTGCACACTCAGAATGCTACTCAATACTAGCATATGGAGAATAATAATAACGGATGTTATTGAGTACTTGCTATATCCTAGCTATTGTTATGAATGGTTTGCATGTATTAGCTTATTCATTGAAAGCATATGAAGTACTTAATATTCTTATCCTCACTCATTTTAATGAGTTGTATCAGCTGTACACATCCCAGGTAATCACTATGAAAAACAATGTATAGAACATCTCCACCCCCTAGGAATTTCCCTCATACCCCACTGCAGCCAATTCCTCATTAGAATGAGGTCTTCAGATCTTAAGAGCCCTGCATTTTATTGTATGATTATTTAAATTTTAAAAGAATAACACAGACATACAACATATTGACTTCATAAGTGCCCTAAGCCACTGGATTTCTTATTCTATCTCTTACTCATGCTTTGTTCTCCTCTCTTCCCCTCTCCTCACTCCCAGGGTTACCTGATTCTTTCCCAGACTATCTTTCAGTCTTTGAGTATGACATATTATGACTAAGTTCAATTACTGGGCTGGCCAAAAAGTTCCTTCGGTTTTTAAGTAAAAATACAGGACACATTTTTCATTTTCACCAAGAACTTTATTGAACAACATATTCACCATTTTGTTCTACTACCTTCTACTATTTTTCAGGCAACTTCAAATTCCATCTTCCCAAAACTTTTTATCTTTTTGAGCAAAGAACTCTTCCAGGTGCCTTTTACATTCTTCCAGGGAATTGAAATTTTTTCCATTAAGAGAATTTTTTAAAGACCAAAATAAATGGAAATCTGAAGGTGAAATGTCTGTTGAATACGGTGGATGAATCAGAACCTCCCAGCCAAGCTGTAACAGTTTTTCCCTGGTCATCAAAGAAACATGCGGTCTTGTGTTACCCTGATGGAAGATGATGTGTTTTCTGTTGACTAATTCCAGATGCTTTTCGTCGAGTGCTGCTTTCAGTTGGTCTAGTTGGGAGCAGTACTTGTTGGAATTAATCGTTTGGTTTTCCGGAAGGAGCTCATAATAGAGGACTCCCTTCCAATCCCACCATATACACAACATCATCTCTTTGGATGAAGACCAGCCTTTGTTGTGGTTGGTGGTGGTTCATTTCGCTTGCCCCATGATCTCTTCTGTTCCACATTATGGTACAGCATCTTTTCATCGCCCATCACAATTTATTTTAAAAACAGAATATTTTCGTTACATTTAAGTAGAGAATCACATGCGGAAATATGGTCAGGAAAGTTTTTTTCACTTACCTTATGTGGAACCCAAACATCAAAGCAATTAGCCTCCATACACGGCACAAATCTTTTCTTGTGTTTCAGTTGTGTTTTTACCTTTCTTGAAAAAATAAATCATAACATGCCGAAAATGTTGCTTTTTTTCTTCCATCTTCAATGTTAAAATGGCTACACAACAATTCACCAATTTTGATATGTTTGTTTTAAATGCACACTGTTATGACGGCTGTCACAATACAATCTAACAAAATTGTTTTGGATGAAGTAAAAGACCACTAAGCACTATTAGAAACATCTTATGGAAAACACCAAACGAACTTTTTGGCCAACCCAATACTTATAATCTTGACCAATTTTGGACAAGTATTCAAAGATCTGAAACAAACAAGTATGTTTTAAATACTAGTACCTGCATCTATCCTGCAGTTCCTGGGTGTTAGGCCCACTTAATATGTAGCAGGACTATGTAAGTTTATGGTAAGGGTCAAGAGTGTGGGCCCTGGGAAAATGCAAATCAAAACTGCAATGAACTATTACCTCATACCTGTTAAAATGGCTATCATCAAAAAGACAAGTGAGTTGGTGAGGATGTGGAGAAAAAAGAACACTTGTGCACTGTTGGAGGGAATGTAGATTGGTAAAGCCACTATGGAAAACAGTATGAAGTTTCCTCAAAAAATTAAAAATAGAACAACCATACGATCCTGCAATCCTACTTCTAGGTATATATCTGAAAAGAACAGAATCACTATCTCAAAGAGATATCTGTACTTCCATGTTCATTGCCACATTAGTCAGAATATTCAAGACATGACAACCTCAGTGTCCATCAACAGATGAATGAATAAAGAAAATGTGATACACACACACAACATTCATACACCCATGCAATGGAATAATATTCAGTCATAAAAAGAAGAAAATCCTGTTTTCTGCCACAACATGAATAAACTTGGAGGACATTATGGAAAACTAAATAAACCAGAAAGAGAAGAACAAATACTGCATGGTATCATTTGTATGTGGAATCTATTAAAGCTCAACTTATAGAAATGAAAAGTACCCGGTGGTTGCCAGGGGGCTTGGGTGGTGGCGGAAATGGGGAGATATTGGTCAAAGGGTACAAACTTCAGTTATGAATAAGTTCTGGGGATCTAATGTAGAACATGATGACTATAGTTAACAATATTATATACTTGAAAGTTGCCAAGTTAGTAAATCTTAAACGTTCTCACACACACACACAAAAAAGATAATTATGTCAGTATGGAGGTGTTAACTCACCTTATTGTGGTAATCATTTTGTAATATATAGGTGTATCAAATCATCATCTTGTATACCTGAGACTTACACAATATTGTATGCTAATTATATCTCAATAAAACCAGAAAAAAAGGAGTATAGCCCCTGGAGTCACACTGCTTGGCTTTGAATCTGGCTCTCCATTTTACGTACTTATTACATCATTACAACAACGCCATGAGCATGTATTATTACCTTTATTTAACAGATGAGGAAACCAGGGCTTAGAAATGTCAGGTAACCAGGCTAAATTATACAGCCAACAAGGAAAAATGGAGGGATTTGGTCCAGATCTTCCTGAATGCAAAGTCCGGGCCCTCAGTTGAAGGGACTATGACAGGGCTCAAAACTGCCAGCTCAGATCCCTTTATCTTTGTCACTGCCATCTATTTTGATGACTCTTTCCTACTAAAAGAAGAATGTTGTTTGCTAGGACAATTCATATCATGCAGAGCTGAAAATTTTAAGGGCTCTCCCAAGTGGAACTTGTTATGCTGCTGAGCATTGAATTTATTTCTCAAAGATGCTAAAGATGCATTTATTTATTTATTTATATTTTTGGCTGTGTTGGGTCTTCGTTTCTGTGCGAGGGCTTTCTCTAGTTGTGGCGAGCAGGGGCCACTCTTCATCGCGGTGCACGGGCCTCTCACTGTCGCGGCCTCTCTTGTTGCGGAGCACAGGCTCCAGATGCGCAGGCTCAGTAGTTGTGGCTCACGGGCCCAGTTGCTCCGCGGCATGTGGGATCCTCCCAGACCAGGGCTCGAACCCGTGTCCCCTGCATTGGCAGGCAGTTTCTCAACCACTGCGCCACCAGGGAAACCCTAAAGATGCATTTTTAAAATTTAACTCTGATATCAAAATCAATGATTTCTAATGATCAAAATCAAATATTTATCTCTTGATTTTTTGACAGTGTTGATATTTTAATAGAATATTCTGTTTAAATGTTTTTAAATAACATCATTGCTGCTGGTTTAAATACGTGTTATTTATGTTCAGAACCACACTGTACTTTTACATTTTACAGGTTTATGTAGTCCTTTAACTTTCCTTCCTTCTTGCTGTAACAAGTTGATTATGTCTTGATTCTGATGTTACTTATAAAATGAAACTTTGTTTTCTTTAACAAAACAGGGTTTTTTGGAGAGTTTATATGTTAGAGTGACATTAATCTTACCTCAAGGAGAACTTAGCTGTGCTTCCACCTTATACATACGTTTACAAAGTTTCCATTTATTTTAAAATCATTGAGCACTGCACCCTGCTATTACTAATTAGATGCTAATTAATGTTCTTTTGTTTGCTCATTTATTTGGAATCTTCCTTTTTCTTCATATCAGGGCCCCTGAAAGTGTGTAAATTTCATTAATGGCTTTTATCTGCTCTTTAAACAGATTGTCAAGCGAAGTAGCTGTTTTGAAAATTATAGCAGGCCAACATCTATATCTGACACAAACACAAAATTCTAGGGGATATTATTAACCTGACAGCAATTAATAATTTCACTGAAAATGCTTCACAGCAAGGTGCGTTATGAATTTAACTGATATAAATCATTCCTCTAAAGTTTGCCTTTAACATTGAGGCTCTCAGAAATGACAAGGAAAATATTAAAGGACGAAACTTAAAATTCCAGAATGTTTTAAAACTAACGTATGTCAGGTATATGCTTTTTAATTTCATCTTTAAATAGCCCCTGTAAATGGCAGATTAGTCCCTTTTTATGGGGGAGAAGACTGAGACTTTCAAGGTTTACATATGCTGGGTTGGAGGGAGAAGGCCATGCAGAGGGGGCAGCATGTACAAAGGCCCAAAACGCAAAGAAACCTGGCAAGTCAGAGGACATGAAGGAAGAGCTGAGCAGAGGCCCGCATTGCTGGCAGAGCTGGCCCATCCAGGGTCTCTAGCGTCAGGTTAAGGGTTGGTGACGCATCCATTGTCTGTTGGAAAGACCACTCTCACCACAGCATGAAGGAGGAATTTAAAAGGGTAAGAGAGGAGAAACACTTCAAGCAATAAAGACAGATAATGATAGCTTCTACTAGGATATTGGAGAACAGGTAGTTTTAAGAAACATTTTCTAAGTAAACTGACGAGGCTCATTTGTAGGTTGGATGAAGTTGGCCAAAACTGAGGGGGAGGGAGGTGTTGAATATGGTTTTTCAGGTGTTCAGTTTCCAAAACTGAGTAGAAAGTGGAAACTTTTTTTTTTTAAACAAAGATCTTTGGAAAAGGAAAAAAAAATCAAAGGAAGTATCATAGATTTGGTTGACAAGGGAAATAGACCCTGAGGCTGAAATTTGCTTGCAGGAGGTTTATTGGGAAGTCTTTCAAGAAACCATACCTGTAAAGGAGAGAGGAGAGAACTGAGATGGATGGGATGTAGATGCAAAGGAGGCCTCAGCCATTCCCGCAGGGAGACGGACATTGGGATGGCTTTTCAAAGGCCTTCCAAACTGAGGAAAATAGGGCACATTGGTCAATAATTGATAGGGGATTCCTCTGGGGGGGGGAAAAGAGCTTAACCTCAGGTGAGTCAGTTCCCAGCAATTCCTGAGGAGGACTTAGCTGAACTTTCAGCAGGTAATCATCCTGGCAGCTGAGAAAGTAAGTGAATTGATACTATAGGGGTTATGGGCAACGTACAACCTCTACTACATTCCCCCTCTGCACCCCTAAATTCCATTGGAAACTGCTTCTCTAGGATGCTCATCAGACTCTACCTGGGGAAATTTTCAAGAGAATGGTTATTGAGACAGACCATACCCCTCTGGCTAGAACTGGTTTGGGGACTAGCATGGCCACTGAATTTTCCTTCTATTCTGCACATTTAGATTTCCCTCACTCTTGTTGGTGCCTCTGCTGCTCTAAGTGGCTTACCTGGTTGGGTGATCAGATCCTTCCCACTGAGGTGTGAGGACCCCTGATGACCATGTCCTTCTCAGATCATGGCCACTGCACTTGTCAATTTACCATAAAAATTGGATAGAGGAGTGCCAAGAACAGCTACATGGAAACGTTGAGCTTCCCTGCTTCTTCATATGACAGAAATCTAAACTCTTCTTCCCTGTCCCCATTGTGTAACAGCAAGCCCTCATCTTTCTCTTGATTGAGGTTAATTGCCCCACCTGGATGAATGACTTCTTTCTTTGTCTACTAGTCTCTCCAGAGAAGTAGCTTACAGTGCCTGGGCAAGAGCCAAACCTTAAAGTTTGTCGTCTTCTCCTCTGGTGGAAGCTTTCTTCTCTTTAAACCAGAACATCTTTTTTCTGCCCTACAGCTATAGGAGATAAGTCTCATTATATGCTGCCACAAAGACCCTCTCACTTTTAAATCTCATCTTCAATTGTCCTTAGACAATCAATAACCTGGTTTTATAAAATACAACTATACTCCTTCTAAAACATTACTTAAGACCCTTAAGAACCATTAGAGTAAAGCAGTTTAAACATAACTACCTAGGAATTTTGTACTGGCCAAAATTAAGTATAGGTTAAACTTGAAATTTGTTAAGTACTTTTTTTTCCCGTTCATCTTAATGGATTAAAATGTGATTCATATTTTACAGATGAGGTGCTGGATGAAGCACCCTCACTGTTCTATTTATTGAAGACAGTAAGCCAACCCCACAGGGTGAAATGCAAATTGATTTTTAGAGATAGAGAAAAGATGTGTTGGAGAGTGACCAAGACTTGAAATTAGAATGACTTGCAGTTTTTTCACGTGATCTGAGAAACTTGTAATGTACCTGTGTCTTTTCAGAAGAGAGGTACAGACAGCAGATATAATTATTTAGGTGGTATGTCAGATGGCAGCTTTTGATAAACTCTAACTCAGATTTTCTTTGCTTGAATATGCACCAAACTTCTTTGCTATAAGTTTCTCTCCCTCCCCCCAACTCTCCCTCACTCTCTGTCTCACATACATACACATACAAATAAGCTAGGCATAACCTGTCAGTCAGTAAATAAAAGACCAGGACCTCATATTTTAGATTTTTATACCTTGAATGGCTTTCACTTATGATTTTGTAAATAAAACTAAGTTTTTGTTAATTTTGTTTTCAAAACCATGCTGCGTGTAGCACAGACAAGTTTTTGACAGATATCTCTGAAGAACTAATGATCCATCTGTTGTTACCTAGAGATGGACCCCTCAAACTGAGAATCAAAGACCTCCAGCCCATGATGTCTTCTGCACCCTGCCCTCCTGTAATATTATACAACTTTCTCTACGGTCCCTCTGTCTGTGCCTCTCCCCTTCCTCTTAACTGTGGGACCTTGACCCAGTAACTTGAGCTTCCTATACATCAGTTTCCACAACTATAAAAAGGAGAAGGTCAAGCATTTCTTCACAGACTATTGTAAATACAATGAGATAATCTCTTTTTCTTTGTCTGGACCTATTTTTTCTATCACTATCACACAGGACAGGCATTTCAGTCTTGTAGGGCACCCTTTCCCTTTGAGGGCAGTTTATCCTCACGCAAAAGGCCAAGAGAAATTTTTGTAAAGGGCTGGATGGGGGGCGGGAGTGAGTGGACTCAGAGAGCAGGGGCTGGCCAGCGAATGAGTGCAGATACTAGAAAATCATTCTAAGAGTATTATTAACAATAGTATTCCTCAAAAAGTGGCTCCCAGCTCCCAGATTTACCTCAGATGACGGTTAAACACTGAGATTCCTCAGCTTGACCCGAGATGCATTGAATCAAATCCAGTGGAGTTTCCTTCAGAAACTTTCCTTTGTATAGGAGCTTTGCTAACCTTGCTTCTGAGGCTCACAAAATCTTCGCAACCAATAGCCTACTTTGTACCTGTTGCTATAGGAGTTTTAAAGGGAATAGAAATAGAAAAAAAGTCTTTCTAGGTTTAGTAAGGTTTTAGTTTTGAAGGAGTAACTGACAATCCTTGCCAGCCCTTATACGACCCACGCCACCCACTCCCACAAACAGAGCTACACTGGGTTGGGATGAATGGAACCAGCTATAGCTCTCAGCCAGAGAGCTGGTACAAAGGCAAGTTCTCCTTAACTATATCAAATCAGCTGAGTATGTCTTATAAATAAATGCATCAGAAAAGCAGCCACAACCTTGTGTGCTCCAAAAAGAGCCTCAGACTACAGCACTCAGATCCACAGGCATCAGGAAACTTGAAAATATCAAGTCATACAAACAGCCTTGCGAATATCATCGCAAGGAGAAGAAAACTTTCTCCTGGTGGATAATATAATCTTCTTATTAGTTCCAAGCCAGTAGCAAAACTGAAGCACCTTATTAATAATTCTCACTTTTATAAGTGCTCTAACACCTGTGAGATGTTTTGCTCCAGGAGTTTTGCTCCAGGAGTTCAAACTGACTAGTACTGCATTATTTTTATTTTTTCATTTAATAAGAAACATGCAGCAAAAGAGCCCATAAACATGTTCTAAATCCCCTTAAGCCAGGCATAAAATCTTTTTACAAAACAAGAGTGAAAACGTCTCATTTTTTAATAAATATAGTCTTAAAAGTTAGCGGATATAGGGGGTTGCTAAATAGCTCCTCTGAGCCACTTTCACATTCACACTATATGCATCCCCCTAGATATTTTTTCAAACACACTCACACACACACCTTTTTGTGGAAGCCAAGAAATCATGGTAGAGAAGCAAAATTTGTGACTGGACTCTCTGATTCCTGGTTCTTGAAATAAAGAATTTATTAGCCTCTTCTCTTTATTTTTTACTAGAGAGTCAAAGAGCTAAACATTCTGTATGCATTGACTTCCTACTGTGTCTTTGCCTTTGTGTCTGTTTTTGCTCTACTCCTATACATCTCTGTCTGCCTTCCAACCTCTCTGTCTGTTCCCAGGGAATAATCACTATTTTTCCTCTCTCTGTGATAGATACTTGTTGGAAAATTTAACAGCTTCTTGCATAAATCATCAACCATGTCTTTTTTTTCCTCCCCAAAGTGGTATTATATGGTTTGTATGTGGAAGACGGTTTCATTATTTTTAGACTTATTTCCTATTTCATGTCAAATTTAGTCGCTTTGGTCCACAACCATATTTTAAACCATTATTAATATATTTTTTATTAATAGCATGCATACGTACAGTAAATGTGTGTGTGCGTGTGTGTATGTGTGTGGACATGCCGTAGTTCATAATTAAAAGCAATGTTTTTTCATACCATTGCATCCCACCTGCAGTCTTACCCATAAACGCAACCATTATTAAACATTTCTGACTCTAGTGCCATGGTGGTTAACACATAATTTTTAAAATACTTTCTTATCATTATATCTTGGTTTATCCACTAAGGAACTGTCTTTGTAATTTGCTCATCTCTCCTCCTTGTTATTTCTCTCTTGATACTGAGTTCAGAGAGAGAAATTTGGTGAAAGGCAATGAGGAAATGGAGATCCCTCTGTCTCTCATTTCAGTGCTCTGGCCCCCTTAGGGTTAATGTCTATCCAGAGAAAACACTGATCTGATACCAAAGGCCATTCAGTGACCTCAAGGATGGGAGTTAGTGGAAATGTAGGGTTCCACGTGTCACTGCTTTTATTCACTTATTCCATTGTAGGATAAGACATGGTAAAACATGCATAATCTGCTGCATGGCCAACAATCTCGGGCAAAATTAAACGATCTTTGAGATGCTGTGAGAGTTGCTTTGACAATAACATGTCTTTCCTTTTCTCTACCATCTCCCTGCATCTTAACGGCACCAAAGGTATAATCAGACATGGAATCTTACAACTCTCGCAGTAAATGAGGTGCGGCATAAATCCCATTATTTTAGCCTGCAGCACTTGGGGTTGCCTTTCTAAACCAATTATCAGAAAATAACGGCATTATTGTCTCGTCTCCTTAGGGCAATGGATGAAGGCTTACTATAAATCCATGCCCAAATTTCATCTGGAGTAAGCCTGTGGCTGACTGAAGATGTTAGAGGGAAAGAGGGATTTCTTGTAAGGAAAAGTGAAAAGAATTGTTTAAGTTGTGGAGAAAAAGACTTGGTAGAGAAAGTAAAGACGAATAAGCATTCATGGCTAGTGTGGAGAAAACCAATAGGATACTCTTGTCAACAGATCTAATCAGAAGGAAACTTTTTAATTTGGATGTACACAAAACCATTCACTGAGCATAGAGGATTTAATCTGAGAGTTTTACCCAGAGGATTCCACACGTAGACAATCTCATGAGATTTTAATAATAAGAGGAAGAATAGAAGAAGTAGGAGAAGGTGGTGGAGGAGGACAGGAGGAAGATGATAGCAGCAGCAATGACAACTTAGCAGAAGAGGAATTGAAGTGTAAATTAGCTGGAGTAAAATTTGCCAGCTCATAAAAGTGCCGTAATATTTTAGATTTTTAGAAAAGTATCCATAGACTACAATGACATGCTTTCTACATAGACGGCATAAATAATACAAAATAGTAATACTATCATCTGGGGGATACTTTTAACTTTTCAAAACGTTGATATTTGTTTCATAAATTTAATCTTGAATAACTGCATAAAATAGGTGGGGTAGAAGGTTTAGATAACCTGCAGAATATACATTACTTGTACTGAGCCTGAACTTGAACTCTCTTCTCTTTAACTCATAAGTTCTCTCAACTAGATGTCAAGATTCAAAATGACTAAAACAAACAAAACCCTGATTGTCTTTTAAATATATTAATGATGTTTTGAAAGTAGTGCTTTCCTCTTTCTGGTTAGCCAATTCCAAACCCTTCTTTAAATACACCTAAGTTTCTTTCTTCAAAAATATATCTTAAATCCCTATGATATATTGTATACACCCAGAATTAAAGTGAAGAGTGTGGCATACACACACCCACACACACACACTGCATTGATAGTCTTCCCGGTATACCTAGCTCCAAGTCAGAATTTGGAAATACAGTTCAGCATATTAATTTACAGCATGGGTTTTAAAATGGATCAAATCTGCCCAAGAACTTATACAGGGATGATGTTAGGCAAATAACCTAACCTCTCTAAGCTTCATTTCTTCAAATGTAATATAGTGAAACGATAAAGCCTAGCTGTAATGAACATATGTTTTGTCTAACATTTTTTTTTTTTTTAATAATTAATTTATTTTTGGCTGTGTTGGGTCTTCGTTTCTGTGCGAGGGCTTTCTCTAGTTGCGGCGAGCGGGGGCCACTCTTCATCGCGGTGCGCGGGCCTTTCTCTATCGCGGCCCCTCCCGTCGCGGGGCACAGGCTCCAGACGCGCAGGCTCAGTAGTTGTGGCTCACGGGCCCAGTTGCTCCGTGGCATGTGGGATCTTCCCAGACCAGGGCTCGAACCCGTGTCCCCTGCATTGGCAGGCAGATTCTCAACCACTGCGCCACCAGGGAAACCCTTGTCTAACCTTTTAATATTTTTCCAGATGATTCTGATGTAGTGGCCAACAATAAAGGGACTTACTCCCTGGACCTCAGGGTTTGCCATGGGAACCAGGATAGGCCAACCAGAAAAGGTCTTCCCCCAAACTATGATATTGGTTTAAAAATGAACATGTGACCCAAGGCAAGCCAATTAGTGTTCATCCTTGGTGCTTCTCAGCTAGAATAAGTAGGGGCACCTACCTCTTGTAGCTATAGGTGACTATCATCCCTGCCACAAAGAGGAGTCATGTTCTTGAAAGAAAAGAAAGATGCCTGATCTAAAGGGAGAGAAGGAGAGAGAAAAATAGAATACATAAGTATTCTGAGTATCAGACTGAATGTTGTCTTTCAGTATTTTGAACTGCCATTATCTGCTAACTATTGATACAACCACTTTCTTACCTTAAGCTACATTGAGTTCGAGTTTCTCACAAACTGGAAGAGTCCTGACTAGTATAATACCTTGTAGGTTTGTAGGCTTATAGTGAGCATTAAATGAATTAATACATGTGAAGGTTTAGTGTATTGCCTGGCACACAGTAATTATACAATAAATGTTTGCTAAGATAATAATGACAATGGCAGTGGTGCCTTCTCTTCCTTAGTCATTCCTGGAGAGTTTCCTGTAGAGCACCATGTAAATAGTAGGTGCTTACTCAATTCTGTCTAGAATTCAGAAAGGGTTAAAGAATTAAGACTGGAAGAGAACTTTGAATGACATGGGTGAATAATCAGTTTCTGTTGGCAGATCTCACCACCCCTTACTTTCTACCACTTTTA
The DNA here is from genome assembly GCF_949987535.1 of Balaenoptera acutorostrata. Lineage (NCBI taxonomy): Eukaryota > Metazoa > Chordata > Mammalia > Artiodactyla > Balaenopteridae > Balaenoptera > Balaenoptera acutorostrata. The sequence continues at coordinate 21,713,203 of NC_080079.1, read as the reverse complement.
TTTTCATTCACTCTTATCATCATTAACTCAGGCTTAGGCTTGAAAAAATAGGTCCTTCTCTGCTCCATATGTTTCTATTTGGAGGAGCAAATGCATTTTTTATCTTGGGGACACAGTGACTGTGTGGGACTGATTACAAATGGCTGTCATTTTTGTGAATTTAAAGTCCTAGATCATTCTGTTCATTCTCAAATATTCTCTGTGGCAGTCTTGAGAAGGGAGACTCCAAAAATAGTACAGAGTGGAAGATATTTGGGAAATGACAAAAAAAAAAAAAAAAAAAAAGCAGTGATAACAGTTAATTCTTGTAAGCCTTATTAAGATGATGTACAGATGAGGAAAACTGTGTTACAAGGGATTGAGACAGTTTGGGAGAAATATATGATAATCATCTCTGACTTAGTACTCATGATTACTAGCTATCATTGTCTTCATCTGTGCCCACATTTATCAATGATAATATTGTACTTATCCCCTGAACCGTAGCTTTGGAACATACAAATGTATTTGCATTGCATATCCAGGAGTCTAATCAATAACTTTAAACAAAGCAAAAACTCCATTGAGATCAAAGAGTAAGTCAACTTTGGGAATAGAAAATTAAGGACAAATTCTTAACTGTCATTTCTTTACTGTGGACTTTAGCCATAGTTTGGACTTCAGTGATTGCTCTAGGGAATACATGAGCAATATCCAAATGAAAGGTTGACATAGGAGCTCATTTTTAACTTTCCATATCTCTGTGAGAAAAAAGCATCATGGAAAAACTAAAATGTGTCTTAGGAAACAAATTGCTGCTTTAATGGGTGAGTGTTATCCAAACTTTTTGACTTATAAATACCTTTTATAATCATGACAGACACTCATTGACGTCCACATCGTAGTCCATATTCCTTAGATCCGTTCCATTGGATGTGACCAAGAGACTAACTCCTCGTCCATGGCGAGTAGACAGAAGTAACATAGTCCACTTCCATGCCTTTCCTGTCCCCCTTACCCTTTTTGTTTACTAAAAGTAGAGGATCCTGCACAGGAATATAAAGGAGGGAAGAACTTGAAGATAGATGAAATCAGAATCCCTGTTAGGGCTATGGAAAGGAAGGCAACAATGAAAAACATGGGGGACTCATTGGGGATTCGGGGATTCATGGGTTATTTTTTAAAATATGTTAATGATATATTTTATTTAACACTGTATGTGTAAAGCATTACCATTACAACGTGTAATCAATATTACCAAAAAATGTATTAGTGAGATATTTTACACCTTTTTTTCTTACTTGGTCTTTGAAATCTGACATGCATTTTATACTTAGGGCACATTTCAGGTTGGATTAGCCACATTTCAAGAGCTTGTGACTACCGAATCATGGCTTATTAATGCATTTTATTGTGTTAAGCTAGAATGATTTGGGGGTATGTTTACATAGCAGATAGGGGTAGTTACACTAAGTAGCATAATAGTAATATGTAGACCCTTAAGCACCTTAAGAATTACTTATATTTTACATTTTAAATATCATCTGATAAATATGTTTTAGATCACTGACTATACCATTAAAATTGCGTTACAAATCAAATACAAAATATATAACATTTGTGACAGTTAAGAATAAGTTTTAACTTACCATTATTAAACAAATAATGCCCACTTTTGAGTTTAAGTATATGATAATTGCTAATTTATGTAAATTACATTGCATTTTAATTGGTCTTGGTTGAGGCTGTGTAGTGTGAGGTTACCTGGGTTTGAATGATGACAAGCTGTATGAAATTGGGTGACATATGTAACTTCTTTAAGACTCAGCATCTTCACCTAGAAAACAGGGATAATGGTATTTATTTCACAGTGTATTTCCTCACCCCTGAAATGAGATCTCATATTACAGTTGATGGTTGAACAATGAAGGGTTTGGGGGCATTTAGTCAATGCTGGATAATGAAAAGAAAAGAAAAACAAAATTTTAAGCACAATTTAATTGAGGATAGAGAACAGAAAAACAAAACTAAGTTATACATGTCATAAAATAGTTTTGTTATTTGCTTATTTATTTGTAGGTTTTTCTCCTTAATCTGACTTAGTGTTTGCTGTTGAAATGATGGAAAGATACTTGGAGCAAAATTTGAATGATTTCCTCCAAGGCAGAGAGCTGGCAATTATAAATAATTAAAATTAATTTTCCACTTGGAGATTGCTTCTTGGAAAGAATGCTTGACCATTGGCAAAACATGCATTATAAGTCATACTTACTACTCTCTAAGTAAATAAAACTGTTTTAGGAAGAGTACAGATGTGTTACCTGGCATTATATCTCATTATCCTATCTCTGTTCCTTATGTTGAAGTAAGGACTGTTTGTTAACACAGTGCCTCATGCATCATAGAGGCTGACACTGTTTAGGAGATGAATGATAGCTGCACAGAATGGGGATCACAAACAGTGAAGGCTTAGGGGGCATGCAAACCTGAGTGTGTCTCTGTTCATTGGTCACTGGGAATGTGACTAGTGTGAGGGAAGACATGAATTTATAATTCATTTTAACTTACTTAGACTGACATTTAAAGAACCACACATGTGACCAGTAGCCACCTTATTGGACAACTCAGATCTAGAGCCTTTTGGTCACAGTCAGCACTGCAGTTTGGTTGTCAGAACAGTATGAAATGAGTGACAATGATTTATAAGGAGTTTAGAATAAGGAACCAAAGGGCTACCGATTTAGTCAGTGTTCTTCAAAGAAATAGAACCAACATGGTGGGGGGGGGGTGTAGAGAGAGAGATTTGTTTATCTATTTGTTTATTTTAAGGAAGTAGCTCATGCAATTGTGGAGGCTTGATAAGTCCAAAATCTGCAGGGAGGCTGTGTGCTGGGAGGCTAGAGAACTGAAAAAAAGTCATAGTTCAATTACAAAGGCAGTCTGCTGGCAGAATTCCTTCTGTCCAGGGGAGGTTAGTCTTTGTTTGATTAAGGTCTTCAACTGATTGGATGAGGTCCACCCATATCATAGAGAGTAATCTGTTTTACTCAAAGTTCACATATTTAAATGTTAACCTGTTCATCTGTACCATTTTTCTAGATTCCACATATATGTGTTAATATACAATATTTGTTTTTCTCTGACTTCACTCTGTATGACAGTCTCTAGGTCCATCCACATCTCTACAAATGACCCAATTTCGTTCCTTTTTATGGCTGAGTAATATTCCATTGTATATATGTACCACATCTTCTTTATCCAGATGAACCAATTTGCAAGGCAGAAATAGAGACACAGATGTAGAGAACAAACGTATGGACACCAAGGGGAGAAAGTGGGGTGGTGGTGGTGGTGGGATGAATTGGGAGATGGGGATTGACATATATACACTAATATGTATAAAATAACTAAAAGGAACCTGCTGTATAAAAAATAAATACAATTCAAAAAGAAAAAAATAAATGTTAACCTCGTCTAAAAATCACCTTCACAGAAATATCCAAAACAATGTCTGGCCAAATACCTGGGCACTATGGCCCAGTCATGTTGACATATAAAGTTTAACCATCACAACTACTCTAATGAGAAGAAAACCTGGTCATCTGTAGAGAAAAAAGAAAATATTGAAGCCTTAGAGACAATACAAGAGGAGTAAACATGGAATGAACAACCATCTAAAATCTTTGTGCCATTCTGGAAGAGACATTAATCCTTTCATTTGGATCCTTTTTTTCTGGTTACGAAAGTAATTCATATATATTTATATTATTACAGAAATATGACTTCAAAAAATATGTGCAAGACTGTGCTGTGTCAGCTTGTTTAAGACTAAGTGCTACACTTTTCTGAATACTTTTCTCTATATGGTTTTGTGTTCAAGTTGGGCGAATAAAAAGGAAGTTACGCAAGATTTGAAAGGCAGCAGTGCAGGAAGTCAATACTCTTGGGAGGTCATTACAGTTAGGTATGTGAGGAGGTAATGATGAACTCCTCTGCAGGTACCAGCTTCCCCTAATTTTCCTCCTCTCTGTGTTCATTCTGTCTCCCCAACAGCTACTTTTGCAGACTAGAAGTGGCCCCCAGCCTATCAGCCAAGGGACAGCTGAAGATTCACAGAGGCATGAGCCATAGGGAGGCATTATCTCCCTGTGTTCATCTCCATGAATCCCACCACCATCCCATTCCCCCTCCTAGATATGTTTGGCTTCTAAGATTTCCCTACAGGTTTCAACTTATCCACCCATGTTAGTGTTTCAGGTAGACTGGTTAGTGATTCTTTTCCTGATCCACTGAACCGCCCTTTTAGACTTTACTTCGCCATCTCCTCCTATGTTTAATCATATCTAATAACCATTGTCCATCTCTTATTCCCATAATAAAGTTGCTCTACTTCCATGATTAAGCCCTGACTGATACAAAGCCATCTCATGATTGACTCAGTTATTTTCATTTGTGAAGCTGTGAATCTCCATGCTGAATTTGTGGAGTTGCTTTTTTGAATGATTTTTCAATTATTCTGGCTAGATCTTGTTCAAGAGATTAAGGACATCATTTGAACACTCTGAAATAATTTGAGCTGCTGCTTCAAGTGATCCTTTTCAATTTAACAGGGCTGTCATCTACAAGCAGGGAAGCAGCTTTAGGAAGTGAGCACATAGAGCAGTAAGGGAAGAAGTGGACAATTTGCTTGTCATGTTATGTATAATTCAAACATTGCGATTGATGGGACTGTGGTGGACTGTAATGATAAGTAAGACGTTCCCCTGTGTGCTTTCTTTTCAATATGACTTTGTAGGTCTTCCATTAAAAAGCAAAGTTGTAGCTTGATTTGACCAAGAAAATTTGGCCAAAGTGTTGTTATGTGACCAAAACCTGGGCCTCAAAAGGTCTTGTACCCTCTTGTGGTCCTGAGAAGAAGGACCCTGTGAAGAAGCTCTGACCAGCCCACTTGAGGATGACAGACCACATGGAAAGTGTGGCTCTAAGGATGTGGAGAGATTGCTCTGACTCTACTCTGATCACCAATTACAACGTGTGTGGTATACACACCAACAAGCAATTCTCAGACACCAGGTAGCTGTCCTACAATTCAACTCAATTCTTTCCTGAAGACAGTATCAAATCCCACAGGTTAAGGGTTCAATCCTGCAACACTTCCCAGTGTTAACCCCAACACACACACTCCCAGTTCCAATGGCAAGTCCAAATTGTCATCTGTGCCTTTGACCTAATGGCTATAAATCAGAGGTTCCCACGATTCCCTCCTTGGGTTTAGTTAATTTTCTAGAACGCCTCACAGGACTCAGGAATACAGTTTATTCACTAGAATAAACCAATTACCAGTTTATTATTAAAGGACATAACTCAGGAACAGCCAAATGGCAGAAATACATAGGATAAGTTACAGGCAAGGAACAAAGAACTTCCATGCCCTTTCTAGGCATACCACTCTCCTCACATTTCCATGTGTCAATCCAGAAGCATTCTGAGTGCCATCCTTTTGGGTTTTTATGGAAGCTGTATGATACAGGCATGACTGATTAAATCATCAGACCCTAGTTGTTAAACTCAATCTCCAACTCCTGTCCCCTCCCTGCCCTCCCTGGAGGTCAAGGGGTGGGACTGACAGTTCTAACTCTCCACTTAAGGATTGGTTTCACTGACAACCAGTACCCCTGCCCCCCCCATCCGGAGGTTACCTAGGGGTTTTCCAAAAGTCTCCTCATTAACATAACAAAAGATACCTTTGTATCCCTCTCATCACTTACATTCTAAGGGTTTTTAGGAGTTCTGTGCCAGAAAGTGGGATGAAGACCAAATATTGTGATTTTTAACAAGAAATATGTATCACAGACTCCACCACGGGGATGTTTTCCTCCACTTCCCAATTACTAATATAATTCCCCTTTTGGAAGATTTTATTTGAATATTCTAGTACTAGAATTCCCATTTATCAGATTTTCTAGAAATGTTAAATCATTAATGATGAACGAAGAGAAATTTTCAGGTTTCTCTTTGCTTCCTCACACAGATTGGAGCCAATGCTCATGTTTAATTAGTTCTTTGTTGTACAGTGATTCTACAAGTGTGTCTGGTAACATCAGTCTTTTCTCCACTGCAGAAGATTATGTTACTTTGGGAATTTGAACCTCAGATCCCAGCTCACCTGCAAACATCTGCTTTTCATTGATAATACCACCAGGCACTTATTTTAGCTCCTCTTTCTACTCTGTAACCATCTGTGAAGTGCCTCTCTGTAGTTTTTGTTTGTTTTTTTTTAATTCTAAAATGACATGTTGAAAACATAGTCCCAAAAGTGTAGTTTTGTCGAGAGCAACAAGCCAATTTGGGACTTTTCCTTTGTTGAAATGAACATTTCTGATGCCTTCATCTAGTCAGGGATTGAAATGTATTAAGTACATTACATTTGGGAAAAAGATATATATATATTAATGTTCTGAGCAAGTAGCTTGGAAAGAAATGTGTTTATTTGCATTTCACCAAAAGCTAATGGGCATAGGTGTCCTGTGGTCTAAATAATTCACTTGGAGGGCTATTTAAGATAATGTGGGTTGAGTTGTACCTGTTATAAGAGCTTTTATAGTGTCCCTTAGTGAAGTGATTAATTTAAATGCATCCTGTGGCTTGTTCAAAAAGTAGCATTTGTGCCCTGTTCAAAAAGTAGTTTCTTGAATTATTGATCAAATACATCAATTTGCTGAGGACGCTTGGTAACTTGAGGTTATAATGGTGTGAATCTACTAATCCAGAGTTGTATAATGAAGTGAGAACTGGTTTGCATCACTAGCTAGTTGTGTGACCTTCAGTAAGTTATGTAACCACGCTGGGTTTCAGTTTTCTCCTTGGTAAATGAAATGTCTTACCTGTGCCACACCCTATCCTCATCTTCAGGTTTGTTGTCATATTCAAATAAGATGTTATATATAAAAACCAGTTGTAGGCTGAGATGTATCCCTATTATGCAGGACAGTTGTCTTTTTTAAATAAAACAGAACCTGATGAAGAATGATGGAACTAATTTTGTGACTTTGAAGTAGTTTAAGTGAAAGTTAAGCTTTTCTGGATGGCAAAACTGGTTTTAGAGGCAAATTGTCTCATGTCAGCTCACCTACTATAAATTGCTACCTTCTGAAAACTCTTACTTCTGACAATAATCACCTTTTAGAGTTTGGGCCATCTACTGGTTATAAGGTTTAGTGCAGTGATTCTCCACCTTGGCTTACCATAATAGCTTGTGGCCCTTTGAAAACTTACCCATGCTCCATCTTCATCTGAATCAGAATCCCTGATGATGTGGCCCTGTTCTTTCTATTGTTGAAATATACTCAAGGATATTAATGAACAGAGAAGAATCAATTCATTGGCTTAGCAGAAATGACACCAGCTTTTGAGTCAGACATCTTTGTTGTGCCACTTGCCAGTTGTATGACCTTAGGCTGAGAATTCGATAAAAGTGTTACAATAAGCAGTCTATTGCCAGGCTGTCTTGAGACTGGGAAATCACTTACGCAGCACACTTAATTCAGTGGGAACTCAATAGTGCTAAACATTGTGATTGCATTCTGCCATATATTCTGTGCTATTGTTTCATGGGTATTTATTTGCCTTGTGGCCTCAACTGCATTTTAAGAGTTCCACAGGTGCTCTTTGAGCGCAAGACTGTGAATCACTTTTCTTCTATATGCTCTGCAGCACATAACAGAATGTTGAGTGTATAGCATGTTGGTGTCTAAGAAAAATTCATTGGCAGAAAAAGTAATCAAAAATTTTTAAGCTTTGTCTAGTGCAATTAAAACACCAAAAATGCATTCTCATATAGTACTCAGAGCTTCAAATAAGACTCATGGAGCATTTTCTCATCTGCAACCAGATCACACAGAAATGTTTTCTAAATCAGTCTATGGAGCCTATTGGTTGAGAGATGCTTTTTACAGGAAAGTTTGCACTAAATCCTTCTCTTTGTTTAAGGAGTATAAGAAAGTTTTGTATACATTATGAGGACAGTGGTTGGGTAAAACTTCTATAAGTACCAATAAGAAGCTCTTCTTAAGAAATAGGGTTAATGGGCCAGGTTAGGTGGGAGAGAGTTCAGGGTATAATTTTAAGGGCTGGGGTACAGAAGCAGGTTAAGGATTTGGTGCAGACTGGAGAAAAATATGAGGAACTGAAAGGCATATATTGAAGGGCAAGTGTTGTCTCTGGGAAGAATTAGGAGTCCTAGGGTCAGCCCTGGTTCCTGCATGATGGTCAGTCAAGCCAAACAGAAAGAAGCCTGGAACTTAAGCAAGATGCAGTGGATTTGGGGAGGGGTACAAGAAGGATAGCTAAAGATACTAAAGTCTTCTCTTCCTCCATCCCAGAGGTGTCCCACATATAGTAGAGTTCTGAGCCCACAGATAGTGACATCATTGGTTCTAGTCATGGTGATCTAGAAAGTGCTAAAGGAAGAAACTGAAGCAGGTGCCGGCATTCCACCTGGACTGAGCTTGCTGCATCACTGTGTGACCTTCCTTGATACTAATCACACTGAGGAATATAAAGCACATGTGTGACTCACAGACATCTTTTGAATGACTCTTATTGGCCGAGATTGTGTTTTAAAAGGCTACTTCTGTCAGATGTTTCTTTTGGTCTTCAACATCTCTGTAATGTCATTATTTTGTGCTACCTTTATGGCCTCTGTGGGTATTTGAGCTTACAAACTCTGAGTAAAGACACATTACAGGTCTTAGGTCTTCACTGTAGTCTCTCTAAATCATTCACCTTTCATTACACATTCCATGATTCAGTGTTATGATAGTTTGTGATTTCTTTCCCATACCAAATGGACAACTGGGCCATGAAATTAAAAACATTTAGGTCTTATCCTGAATTACTCTGTGTCATAGGTGTTCATTGGGTTTGGGGGATCAAGGAAGTTCTACAGAATCCTCTGGTTGTAAGAGGTCAAAAAAAAAGAAGCAGTCCTGAAGTCAGGAAAGCAAAACTAGGTTTGGGGGCAGCCCCAAGTCAAATGTTAATGAAAATTAAGACTACAACGTTTCTAAAGAATAAATTGAGCCAATAATTCAGCCATCTGAGCACATGATGTGAACCAGAAGTAGGGATAAAGTCTGCCTCAGCCAAAAGTCTCTCATCTACAGTTCTCTCTACCAGATGGAGGGGATCCAGGCTTGAGATGACTTGAGATGCACCTTTGATAGTATTTTTAGCTGTCTGAGCAAGGCTGTCACCACCTTAAATCAAGATATATTTCTAATGTAAGAAAGTAGCTACTCCTACTGTTTTCTCACAGTGCTCAGGGAAAACGACAACAAAGTTTTGTAAAGCAATTAATCAAATAAGAGGATTCTGATAGGAAAGAGAATATGGAAGGTTACTTTGAAATTGATGACTGCATGGTAAAAGTACTCTCACTAAGTGGAATTTAGTAGCTAGAACATGTTTGGGAAGATTCTGAATTTTGGATTTTTGTTTTTCTTTATTTTCCCAACCACAAGGTCTAGCTTATTAATATTTCACTGTCTTTCACAAATAATACTGTGACATTTGGGGGTCAACTGGTGGTGAAATTACATATTTTTTCAATGATTCCAGGATTCTGAAGACACGAGTTAATTTCTCCAAGGTGACTTAATGAGTTATCAACCAGCACAGTCCCATGCAGTCCATTAGACTGAACTGCTTCCCGTGATGAATGAACTAAGGGCCCCAGGTTGGTGACTCAATAAAGCAAAAGAGATGAAACTTTTCCTGTTTTAGCAGTGGATTCTTATATGACTCCATTGTGCCTTGTAAGGCACAATTGTGATTCCTTTAGGTAAATCACTTTCCTCCCTCCCTTAATGAGAGTGGGTTTGTTAATACTGTGCCTCTGACATGCCATCTATTATGGTGCCAGTTGTGCCCCTCTGTTCTTGTTCCAGATGGCTTCCATAATTACTTTTGCAGGTGTTGTAAGGGAACTTCAGTATGTAAGTCAACAGTGAAACTCAGCAGGTAATAAAAATAGGCTTTTTCAAGAGATCATAGGAAAACAAATATATTCTTTTTGTCATAACCAAGTACTAGGGACTATGAGTCCAACATTTCTTAGATATTAGGAAATGCATTTTCTGTTATTTACAGTTAGAAATGATTACTTATTTGGTGATGGAAGTTATGGAAATAATTTTAATAAGAATCACATTTCTCTGAGCTAATTAAAACAAAAAATCTTAGGTAATTACAAATTTTGCATTTTACGTGAATTTAGAGATTTAAAAGTATTTTGACAATAATCCTGGAAAGAAAACCAAGCAAGTGCATTTATCCTCACGTTTCTGGTGAGGAAACTGAGGTTCAAGTGGGTTATGCATCTACTCATGGTCATATAGCAATCCAGTGGAGAAAGCAACCAGTCTCTGTTAATCTAGTCTCTCTATTTCCCATCAACACACTGCATCTTCTAGATAACAAGCACCAACTGAGATGTAGGAATTAGGCATTGTGTCTCCTTCCTGTAACTCTATCTTGATTAGGAAAGCAGGATGTGTTTTCTATGAATTTCTTTAGGATCTAATGATAGATTGTAGAATCCTTTATCCACAAAAGAAGTCAGGAAGCAACTTTTCACAAAATAGCCCCAATTATGTAATTTGCAATGGTTCTTGAAAATCATAAACATTCAACCCATTGTAAATCCCTCTCTGGTCTGGCGTCAAAGAATTTTTTAATAAACCCCTAGTTAGTGAACACATTTAATTTGCCTGCACATCTGCATTTTGGGCAGAGCTTAGACTTTTTTTCCACTTAGATTCAATAGAGTGTCTCAAAGGCCAGGGGCTCTAGTCATTTGCATGCTCACTCACACTCATGTCTGGTGCCTGGGCAGGGAGTACTTGAACTGCTAGGGGCTAGAACTTCTGGGTTTGTTTGCACATCTTTATCTCGTTGTGGTCCCTGCATGTTCTTTCCAGGATGACAGCTTCAAGATAGTGTCTCATTACATGACAGCTCAGAGCTCCAAAGACACCTACCCTCAAACCCACACCCAGGATGGGGGGCAGAGGAGGGAAAAGAGGGATGGAGGGAGGGAGAAAGAGGGAGAGGAGGTTCTATCACGTTTTCTAACTTTATCTTGGAAGTAGCGCTACTTAATATCTGTCATAATCACAGACTTGCTCAGTTGTTCTCAAGGAGAGGGAATAGAGACCTCAGCTCTCAGTGCAGAAGTGTTATTATCATGAGAAGATCATACAGATTAGTATACACGAATACAGTGCTCTCCTATAGCATCTCCGATACTCATTTTAATTCAGACTGAATGTTTCTACAGTTGATTTGTTTCATTTTTGCCTGTGGTGAATAAGGGAGGATGTTGGATTTGCTAATTTCAATGTTCTGTCTATGTCAAATATTCTACCTAGAAATGCTTAATGTTAATATAAAATATTACTATAAAATAACTTACCTTTCTAAATAGTTTACTAAATGCATCTTGAGTTTCCAGTGCATCATCATATTGAGATGATTCCTGGATGTGCCCTGTGTTGGTCATGTTCATATGTCAGTATACTTAAAATTCTCCAATGTGATAACACTTAATTTCTCTCAAAATGTCTGCTCTTAGTGTAAAAGTAGTAGTAAATGTCATCTAGTGAGGGGATAGGGATTTTTTCCAGTAGGGTGTTATTAAGCAGCATATTGATGAGAAATTCCTGATTCATCATGATTAATTTGTAATGTTATTTATGTGATGGAAGGAGATAAAATTGTAAAACTGTACTGTGAATTGAATGGATGAGGAGAATAATGAGAATTGTGCTCTAACTCCTAAAAACACTTTAATATAAGTAATCTAAATGGGAATTTATTGTACCAAGGGAAAAAATAATTAAGATTAGTTAGTATGAATAAATTAAATAGTAATACAAAATCTTATTGAATAATGGATAATATAAGGAGAAAAAGGACTTCACTTGGAGTCCAGCAAAGTATATCTGAAGTCTTGATTCATGTTGATTCATGTTGAATCATGTATGCTCCTATACTCTGTCATTTTCAGGGGTATCCTATACCTGATGATAATTTTAAAAGATACAATTCAAAGACTACAGAGTTACACCTTGAGGGATGATCTGGGGAAATTTTTAGTAGGTATTCATGCAACATATGGATGAGATCATCAAGAAACAATGGTGTTTTAAGAGTCTGTGCATTAAGGAATTTCCTGTTTATGGTGGACCTCTTTTATTTCCCATGGACTTTACTTGGGCTCTTTGGAGGCAATATTCTAAAGGTTTTGGGCATCTACTTTACATTAAAAATATTGTTTTATGTCATTAGTACATTGAAGGAAATCAGAAAGGGAGCATCCTTTGAAATATTCAATATCTATGGTTAGAAGACTTGACCAAGATGGGCACATTTTTTGATCCTCACTCAGAGTTGAAAACACTTGAGTTTAGATTAGTTTGTTAGCTGGGATGAAATGACAGTGTTAAGTGTACTGCACAGTGGCTATATCAGGACAGCAATAATCATGCTCCCCAAGTTCCACTACTGACAATGGGGCTAGAAAAAATATTGTTTTTTAAAAAATTATACATATATATATATATATATATATATAAAAATTGTAGAAATTTGGAAAATGGAGAAAAGAGTTAAAAAAGTAATTTTAATGCACATATTTTCTATGTGAAATTATGTTTACTTGATTTAGATATAGCTACATTTTGCAAATATGGGGCTGTACTACCTCTAATATCTTTTAAAATCACTACCCAGTATTAATGAATATAAATACAAGGGAATATGATCCTGTCATTTAAAATTATTGTATAAAGCTCTATTTGTTGACCTAAGTACATGTTCATGATGACTATTACTTTTAAAAAAACTGATCACAAAATAGCATATATGGCATAATTCTCTGTGTTTAAAATTATGTACATGCATCTACATGGGGCTTGAGTACAAGAAATGTCTGTAATGATGTTGAAAGTGTTAGAGTATGCAATTTTTTGGTGGGATAATGATATTTTAATTCTTTAAATTCTTTTTGAACTTTTCAAATATTTATAATCATTATTTATCATTTGTACAAAAACAAAATAACATTATTTAAAATAAGACAACAGTTCTGATTCTGTGTGTTTTCTTTAACTGTTCAAACAGTTTTTTGTTAAATTCTCTAGCTGGCCTTCTCATTTCTCACTCCATATGTAGTTTCTGACAATCCTGGACGGAAGACATTTTTTTCCACTCATTTGTTTTGTATCTTTCTAGGTAAATGGAACCCTGGAGTTTCTTGTATTTTATTGTAGTTAGTAAACATAAGTTTGGGGAATCATTTTCTAAAATTTAAAGCATACCATTATACAGCCAGCAACACTGCTCAATAATCGTCTCTCCCAGGAGAGATCTTTTATCTTCATACCCTTGACTAGGGTATGTTCTCTGATTTTATGGCAATGTTATCTGTTTAGATGTATGAACAACTTGGGAATAATCATGCTTCTCAAGAAACAATGGTAATTGTCAGACTATTCAGCAAGTGAAATGAGGTCTTAGAATGCTAATTTTAAACACATTTCTTCTGTGTATTTTTATAAATAAAATATCAATTTTGGGATAACATTTCATTTCTCAAAGTTAATATGAAGGAAGAAAACATTCAAATATTTGCTTTAAATTAGGCTTATGAATGACAACTTATGAGAATGGACTAAACTTTCATTAATAGATGCTACATGGGTAAGACCATAGACTGAAAAAAAGAAAGGTGGTTTATTTCTGTTCCTAGTCTGAGCTTAGTACATATTGTTACATTTATGCTTGTTTTTATGCAATTTAAATATGTTATGCTTATCAGTATTCAGCACTGATAGGCAAGTGAGAATAACAACAGCTATCAATTACTAAGCATTTAATGTGTGTAGTCAGTGCACTATAATATTTTACCTGCATTTTAAAATTTGATTTCCACAATGGTCCTTTAAGATTTAAAACTACAGTGACCTCCATTTTGCCCAAGTTTGTTGACAGTTAAAGAGTTCAGCAACTTTTTCTAGACTGAAAAGATACCAAGTAATGGATGTATACTTTGACTCATGTTTACCTAAAAATAACATCGAAAGTCTTCATCATTGGGCTATTATCTAATATTTCCAAATAATGGTTTTTGGACACATTGACTATGTTCTTACTTTTTTTTAAATCTTATTTTAAAATTTTGTTTTAAAAAGAGCTAGTGACTGTGTGACCTTGAATTACTTTGATAATGGATTAGAGTGTGTGCTCTCTGCTTTATGTTTAGCCAATGACAGTCTCCTAAACCACCTTCTGATCAACTTGTAGATAACAATTTATCTTCCATTTCATGGAAAATTGATTCTTACACTTCTTTCTGTTTTAGCAGTGGAAACTCATGGTCCCATCACTGTCACTAAATGACATTTTGCCTTAACAGTACCTGATAGGGTCCAGCACAGTAAATCCCAAATATTAGCAACCAATTAAAAATTAAAATGAAGGTTGTTATCGTACTGTGACCTGTGAATGTGAGTGAGTGAGCTAGAGAGTACAGGGCTGACAAGATCTTGCAGGCTCTCTCTGGGCACTCATGTTTCATTCAGGGCTGGCCTTGGCAACAGTAGGAAATAAATGGAATTTATCACTGGGTGTGTTTGGTCTTTCTCTCTTCACGTTCCAGCCTCTCCTGTTCTCTGTGCTCTTCTTTCTCCAGGGCTGCTTCCTTTCTTCCCTTCAGGTCCTCAAAGCCTTGCTGCTCTCTCTGAATAATTATTGACTATTGAATGTCATAGACTCCACTAGGTGTTTTAAATTTTATCCAACCCTGACAGCAACCCTTCAAGGCTCAAAAAGATTAAATGACTTTCAAGGTCACAAACTCATAAAAAGGTTAATGTGAGATCTTTATTTAGGGTTACCTTATTGCAAAGGCAATATTTTTGTTTCTATGCAATGCTCTTTTACTAAGCCCCCCACAATTATAACACGTCCTCAGGAACTATTCTGGCTCCAAGTATTTTCCTAACATGTAAATTTCAGCAGTGATATGGTTGCTCTCCTCTCAGGGGGATCTGCTTATATTTTAAGGGTTCTATCTTCCTGATGAATGGGAATTTCTATCCTTCTTTGGATATTTTATGTGGTAGTTGGCATTTGGGAAAATATTTTTGGATCAGGAGAACTCTCCCGTGCTTTTGATGTGACCTCAAGCAGGAAAATACCTATTTTATTTATGTGTAAGGACACCATTGTTTGTTATCATGATAACAAATAGGGAGGTTTACATTTGGGTGTTTTTACCCTATATAAAGGAGATCTACCTTTTCTTGGGAATAAAAAATTAAGCCTCCTCAAGTATCCTCCAAATGGACAAGTTGTATTGTGACCACTTAGGCTTTTCTTTCATCTGAGCTCTTGCTTAAAAATTCTATTCCTCAGTATAGATATGAAAGGGAGGAAATTTATGTACGTGTCCAGTACATGCAATATGTGTATGGAAGTGCACATGTACACATGAAGTATTATTAAGTTAGTTTCACCTTTCATGCGTTGTAAATCAGTAAATAAAAGTATCACAGATTATTAGAAACTGAGAAAAAGAGGGAAGCTCATAAATAAGGAAGCTTTATGCCAGCTTTACTTTTTTATTCTATCACTTAGTAAGGAAGGCAACTGGTTCTGCTTATTCTAATACTGCATACGTTTCCAGAGGCACCATCGTAATTGGCATTTCCAAGAAAGTTGGGGACATTCTATCACCTGTCATATGAGTTGCTTTCTTAAAATTATAATATAGGTGATCAATCTAGGTTGGTCCTTAGGTTGAATAAAAAAGTAAACTTTATTTGGAAAGGATATAATTAATCTGATCTAATGATAAATATGTGCAGCACATGACCACGGAGTTGCTATTAAGCAGTTCTATGACTAACCAATCCCATTTCATAAATTACTTTGTCTCTTTATATAGGGATATGAGAGTTCTTTGAAGGCAACAAGAGGATAATTCAGGTACTGGACAGTGTTGCGTGGAATTATGGATTTATTGTTTTAGGGGATATCTTTGTGAAGATCTGATTATTGAAACATTTATTTCACGAATGAGGAAAGCACATCTAAGGAAAGCCTCCTTGAATATTTCTGGTTTTCTAACAGAATTATGGCTGTACAGCAGAAACTAACACAACATTGTAGACCAACTATACTCCGATAAAAATTAATTTTAAAAAAAGCAGAAAAGGAAACAATCTCAGAATTGCTTAAACGAGGCTAGAGGTAGGGTGGGATTCAGGTTTCACTCAGTAAAGATGCCAGTTTCCATTTTTTTCTGAATTATTTTTCCCCCCAAGGTATACTTGTCTCTGTGTACTGGTTTCATTCTCAGGATGCTTTCCTCACGGTTGCATTGTGCTTGCACCAAGACTTAGGTGTGTTCCTCCTCACTCAAACCTGGGAGCAGTAGAGATTTGTTTCTTAAAAAATATGAACAAGAAGTCCTGAATTTTAACATAATTAGGAAAAAAAGGAAAAAAAAAAAAACATGGTCAGGGTAATTGAATGATCTGATTGTCTTAACCCTGCATTACTAATCTCTTAAACTAGCATTGTGGCAAATTACATAAAATTATAGTCATTTCCCTTTAACTACCACCCAGTGAAAAATCTAAGCGAGATGAGAAGTGGAGGAATGGAGATATGGGGTAGGCAACAAAGTACCATCGGTTACATTAAAAAAAAAAAAAAGGTTCTATTTGTTCCATAATCTTCTATATTAGCTAGCTTCCTCCCTCCCTCCCTCCCTCCCTCCCTCCCTTCTTTCCTTCCTTCCTTTGTTATTGTGGTAAAATACAAATAATGTAAAATTGATCATGTTAGTCATTTTTAAATGTAGAATTCAGTGACAATAAGTATTTTCAGTGTTGTACAACCATCACCACTATCAATTTCCAGAAGGTTTCCTCATCTCAAACAGAAACGGATTAAGCAATAATTTCCCCTTCCCCTCTCCCTCTAGCCCCCTGTCAGCTTCTGTTCTAATTTATGTGTCTGTGAATATGTCTATTTTAGGTACCTCATGTAAGTGAAGTCATACATTATGTGTCTTCTTGTGTCTGACTTATTTTACTTGACATAATGTTTTCAAGGTTTGACTAAGTTATAGCATGCATCAAAATTTCATTTTTTAAAGGTTGAATAATATTCCATTGTAGGTATATATCATTTTGTTTATCTCTTCATCTGTCAGTGAACATTTGGGTTGTTTCCACCTTTTGGCTATTATGTATTGTGCTGCTAAGAACACTGGTATACAAGCATTTGGTTGAGTCCCTGCTGTCTATTCTTTTATGTAAATACCTAGAAGTGGAATTGATGAATCATATGGTAATTCTATGTTTAACTTTCAGAGGAATTACCAAAGTGTTTTCCACGGTGGCTACACTGTTTCACATTTCTACCAATAGCACACAAAATTTGTCCACATCCTCTGCAACACTTGATATTTTTCTGTTTTTGTTTCTATGATTTTTTAAAATAATAGCCTCCCTAATGGATATGAAATAGTACCTCATATGGTTTTAATTTTAATTTCTCTAATGGTTGCTGATTTTGAGCGTCTTTTCATTGGCTTATTGGCTTCTCCTTTTATTGTTTTCTCTCATCCTCTTCCTTTTTTTCCCTTTTCAATTTGCTCTCCCTGTTTTTCTCCCCTTTACTTTCCTTTCTCTACCCTTCCCCCTTCTTTTCCTCCCTCTTTCCTCCCTTCCTTCTTTCCTTTTTCCCTTCCTCTCTTCCTTCCTTGAAGGACATGATAAGATGTGAATTGACTCTGCACACACAGGGCTTTGTCCCTTCTCCATTCAGTCAAAACCCTAACTAGCCCAGAGTTGCGTGTCTGGTAGGTAGTAATCAGCATTCATAATTGTGTGTTTGACTCTGACTTCAGAGGTCTTAAAAATATGTTACACTAACTTCAACAAAAACCTCTGAGATTTATTTACATACATTTAATATATGGCTACTATGTTTCAGGCATTTTTCTAGATGCTGGGGTTACATCCTTAAATAAAAGCAATAATCCCTATCTTTTTGAAGCTCACTATATACTAAAAGTAAGGAGATAGAAGTTTCAATGGATTTTATGAGTAATAAATAAATACATCACTTCTCTATGGATCTCGGTTTTGTCAACTATAGAACTGGAACTTTATAAGTTATCATTTAGCTCAAGCATTCTATGACTATGATAATTCTATTTTAAGATACCTTTCTTTTTTCTTCAGTTCCCAATCCCAACTCAGTCTATCTTTAGGCCACTTTTGGTTTTGTCCTAGACTGTCAGTGGCCACATGGGAAAGCAGAAGGGCAGATTTGAGAGTCAATCAAGCTGCTGCGATGTGTTGGTTTGGTAGCGGCAGTATTCCGCCAGCTCTGCTCCACCTACTTTTTTCCTCCTACCTGTGCCAGACTGCTGCTGGCCTGTGGCCTGCCACCATGCTTGAGGGCTCCCTGCCATTCTCACAGATGGGCCCAGATGATGGGGTCAGCTCATGGTGTGGCAGAATCAAATGAAGTCATTAGAAACTATTGCCAACAGCTGTTCATGGGTTTTCATAACATGAAATGATCTACCCATCTGGGCCTCAGAAGAGCCATGGGTCAATATGGTTGAGTTCTTAAGCAACATGCTATAATTAGGCATTTCAAATATGGTTTTTATTTTTATTTTTCCTCATAAAAAGACACTAGAACTGTGGATAAGAGAATTTTGGGAGTGGATTTGCTGCATGATGTCTTTGCTGAAAATGGTTGTTATGAGATGTCCATCTCAATTTTTCACCGTCAATTTTCTACAGTTTATTCATTCAACTATATACATTTATATATTTTAAGACCCATATTGGAGATACAAACATTATCAGTAAAATGTGTCTCCTTGTCTTTAAGGAGTTCACATGACTTACAGACATATCGGGCTTAAGTGATTTTTCTCCATTTTAGGTAAAAATTGGGTATGGTATGTCATACCAAGAAATCTAGATTTTCAGACACACATGCAGGTAATACTGGTGATATATTAATAAAAGCCTCATTTTTGGTGGCTAAAAATGTATGAAATATATAAAGGTGCCCAGTTTCAGAGGGAAAGAGCAGAAAGCTCACTTACATGGGTTAGCTAGTAGAGGAGTGGAAGGTATTGATATCTTTGCAATTTTGTTGACTTTGCACAACCTGCCAGTTCAGACCTTGTTATGCATAGAGAAAATAATCTTATTTATTATTCTCACATATGCAGGGAGTGAATGGTTCCAGTCATCTGCAAAGATATGTTTAGATCCTTATCAAATAAGACCCAAATACCCAGCATTCATTTTTCTTCTATTGAGGAATCTGGCGCATCCCTGGGCTGCAAATAAGTAACTGATAGTAGCAAGATAGAACTTTGGCTTGCCAGGGAAGTCTAAGAATTTTACAGTGTGTCTAAAACACTTCATACTTCCTAGGAGATGAAGCAACACATAAGGAGGTTAGCTGTCTCAAGAATAGCCCTCAGTATATACTAATTGTCCACATGTTCTGCCCGGTTCACTCTCCAAAACTTCCGGGTTGAATGGTACATTTTATGATCAACTGTACACATATCCAACAGATCCTCTGTGCATTATCTCTACAAATTCAAATCCTAAGACAAGTACGGTACACCAGTACTTTCCAAGAAGAGATTTGGCCAACAAGGGGGAACGCGTCGTAACAGAAACTCTGTGTCTGTTCCCTGTAATTAAATTCTCTTGACAACTCAAAAACTTCTGTATACTCTAAAGCCAATAATGTGATATTTGCCTTATTGCTTTAGAGAAAGGCGTGGGTGAGAGGCAGACATAAAATAACAATAAAGCTCAGTTGCTTGTTGAAATGCATTCCCATTTCTGTCACAGAAGGATATGATATGTATTTAATAGGCCATGGCTAAGCAACATGTGGCTGTGAACAGCAAATTGCTGAAAATAGCAGAACGGAACAGTCTTTTCCAGGTTGGTAAGTATGGCTGCTGCTAGGAGAGCTCAGATAGTAACTCCAACAAGAACTGGAACGATATTGTTTTAAGAGGATAGCATAGCAAATAAGATAAGGAATTTTGAAATAATGTCGACTTGTCATTAAAGTAAATAGCTGTGTAATCTTGGGTCTCATGCTTATTAATTAAAACCTCAATTTCCAGATCACTATAAAGTGTGAAATATTCCTCTCTCATAGAGTTTTATGAAGATTGAATGAGATTATAGATATAACTATATGAAATACACATATGTAACTATATAGTGTATATATTATGTAGTATAGATGTAAGTGTATATATGGTTGTGTGCGTGTGTGTATACATATAATGTGTTAAATAGTGTCTCATATCTAGAAAAAGCTAGTACATTTTGTAATTGGTGCCACTCTTCTGATTGGAACTAAAGATCTCTGTTAAGTCTCTTTCTCTGTATTTTTCCTCCTTGTTTTGGTTTTATAGAAGTTCTGGCTGTGGATGGAGGACTTTATTATTTCTTTGCTGTGTATAGTTTCAAATATAAAGTTTCATTTATATTGTATTCAGGGCAGCCTCTCTACGTTTTTATCTCTTTGATGTCTCCATTTAGCAGAGTTGAGGCAATTTATTTGTGCAGTGTTATCAAGTTATAGTCTTATGTGTGGGTTTGTTTCCCAATAATTATTATCCAGTGTTTTCCTTGGACACACAAGCAGGAGAGCACTTCTACATTTCAGAGGCTCTTTGCTTTGTCTATACATTCGCTTCGCGTCCTGAATACTCTTTAGGTCCCTCTTTATCTTCCTTTGCTTGGATTTCATGCCAGCCTACACCTGTAACTGCTGGTGTAACTACATCAACTTCACATTCTGGTTTGGAAGGTTTTGTTTCTTGATAGTAGAACATCATGTTTGCTGAATTCAGAAACCAGAAGCTCTCATGGCCTAGGAAAAATAACAAAGGAAAAATGGAGAAATAAAGAATTGTATAAGCATCTTACAAATAAATAATAACTAAAGGGTAGAGACAAATTGCTTTATTTAATCTGTTGGGATTCATGACAGTGCAGGTCTTTCTGGAATATGAGGGAAATGGGAAAAGGAACCAACACTATGGTGTGTGGAGCACCAAGCACTGTATAAAACTTGGGTTACCTCTTCCACCTCTGGTCACAGAAATACATGAGTTAAAATCCCCTTTGTCTGCTTCCTAAGCCTGTGAGTTTTGGCAAATCACTTACCCCCTGGGGTCTTTTTTTCTCACATGTAAAATGTGGATAATAATTCTTATCAGATTGTTCTGTGGAGTAAAAGAGATAATACATGTAAGATATTTATTAGTGTCTGGAATATGATAAGTACTCAATAAATTTCAGTTATGATCAGCAATATTATGGATGGTATCTTGTTGTAGACACTATCTTAGTCCATTATACACACCATTTTATTTTTACAATAAAATAGTAGATGTTATAAGCCCCAGATCAAGATTAAACAACTAAATATTCAAAGAGCTAAGCAAGATGCTCATGTAAAGAACAGAACTGGATTTAAACTCCTGTTTGTCTGACTCTAAAGACTTTTTTATTATTATAAGACATCTACTATATAATAACTGCATTCTTATTAGACTTATAGCAGCTCTGAAACTATTTGTTTCTTGAAAGAAACATCAATGTATATAGAGAATTTGAATAAAATAAAAATAGAAGACGTGAGCATTTAATATATTTAAATAGGAAACACTACACATACTATATATCACCATGCTAATTGCAGAAAGGTAAACTATCCCAAGTGTTTGATCAGGGAAGGGTCCAATATGCTGTTCTTATCTAATGTTGTAGGAGCTTGGGAATACATCAGTGAACAAAAGTTACAAAAATTTTTCCTATTGCCCCTTAGTGTACATTCCAGTGAGGAAAGACAGGTGATAGACAGTAGCACAATAAATTTAAAATGTGTATTTTAGAAAATTGTGTGTTTTTAAATGATGATATTAATAACAATAGAAATAATAGACCAGGGCAAGAGGGAAGGCATGATTGGGGAGTTATTGCCCTTTTAGATGAGGTGACAAAAATAGGATTTATTAAAGGTGGTATTTGAGCAAGACTTTAAATAGGTGAATAAGTAAACTGTCGGACTATCTGCAGACAAGAAGTGTAAGCAGAGAAAATAGTGTGGAACAGTGAGGTGGCCAGTGTGGTGTACTGAGTGACCAAAGAATAGAGTCGACCGAGCTGAGGTCAGAGAGATTGCAGGGGGCAAGGTCATGTAGGGACATTGACTTCACACTGAGAGAAATGAGGAGACCTTAGAGGTTTATGAACAGAGAAGAAGCAAGATCTAACTTATATTTTGTATAATTGCCCTGGCTTCCACAGAACATAGAGACTTAGTTTTATGGTTTTCTCATTCCCTTGTTATCCCTACTTCTCTTTTATGGTCAGCTGCCTCCTTCTAGAATCTAGACCACTCCTCACATAGCTCTTAGAAGGGGAAGGGTTCATAGTGTGGACTGTTAACCCTTGAAGAGAGAACAGGATTCCTCCCATCCCACCAATTGGACAACATTTGAATAATATATGAAGTATATGTAGTATTGCTAAAACAATATGGCAGAACAAACACTTCAAGTGAAAAAGATGAAAAAATAAATTACCAGGAAAGAAGATAGAAAAGTTCAAATCAAGTCCTATGTGATAGTATTTATTGTGAGTCAGGCTCACTCGCTCGCTCGCTCGCTCTCTCACACATCACTGGAATTGAGATTTTACAAAAGACTGAAAAAATCCTTTTTGTATTCTCCACATTCTTTATACCCTTCCCAGAGGATGGGAACACTCAGATCTATTAATCATATTATAGAACTGAACTATCCACTGTTTTATCAGTGAGAGACAATTTGTCTTTAAAGGAAGAATATACAATGCAGTGATTAACCATCTGTTATTCTTTCAATTGAGATTTAATTTAAATATAATAAAATGCACATCTAATTTTGACTGCAACCACCAACACAATCAATATGTAGAAGTATTTTTTTCTATTACCACAGGAAGTTTTTTTTGTCCCATTTGTACTATAAATATGGATTAATTTCTTTGTTCTTGGCCTTCATCTAAATCAAGTCACACATATGTACACATTTGTGTCTGGCTTCTTTCATTTAGCATAATAATTTTGAGATTAGTTGTTGCAGATAGCAGTCATTAATTCCTTTTACATTCATTTTATTAGTGAATGTTTTCTGCTTTAGAATGTACCACTTTTTGTTTGTCTGTTCTCCTGATGATGAACATTTGGGTTAGGTCCAGTTTTTGGCTATTATGGATAAAGCTGCAGTAAACATGTACAACATATGTCACAAACATAAGTTTACATTTCTGTGTTTAAATCCCTAGGAGTGGAATAATTGGATCATAGAGTAAGTGTGTATTTAACTTTGTAAGAAATTGCCAAAGGGTTCTCCAAGGTGCTGTAACATTTTATACTCCAACTGTGATTATGAATTTGTCTATTTCTCTCATTTAGTCCTTTCTACTTTTGTTTTGTTTTGTTTTGTTTTGAAGCTCATATTAAACATGTCAACATTTAAGATTGTATTCTTGATTTTCTACTTCGTTATTTTTGAATTATCACTCTTTATCTCATAATACTCCTTAGTGTTTACATAGAACACATTTCTCCATCCTCTGACTTCAAATCTTATTATGCTTTTATATGAAAAGTGCATCACTTATATACAGCATATAGTTGGATAGTTGCATTCAATTCATTCATAAAATTTCTCCCTTTTAATTTTAGTAAATAATCCATTTATATTTAATATAATTTTTGGTATATTTGAGATTCACACCATCTTGCTATTTGTTCTCTGTCCCTATTCCTCTTGATTTCTTTGATACTCCTTTCCCATATTCTTTCACACTAATTACTTCTAGCTGTTTACCTACTTTATCAGCATTTTGCCTATATCTCTTTTCATGTTGTTATTTTTATGGCTTTGGTGGTTACAACATGTATTCTTAATTTATTCAGTCTATCTTGAATTGATGTTATACCACTCCTCATGTTATAGAATAACCTTAAAACAGTATAATTCACTTTACATCCTCCTTCCATCTTCTATGGCATTTTCACACATTTTACTTCTCCATATGTTATAAATCCGAAAGTACATCCTTCTAATTTTTTATTTAAAGAGTCAATTGTCTTTTAAAAACGTTAAGGAAAGAGAAGAGAATAGTATATTTAACCAAGTATTTATCATTTTCGTTATCTTATTCCTTCTTGTAGGTCCCTTTCAATTTTATTTCTCTTCAGCTTAACAAACTTGCTTTAGCATGTCTTGTATAGTTTACATCAGCTGGTGATGGATTATCTGAGGTTTTATTACTCTGAAATATTATTTGATTTTCTTACAATATTTTTGCTCGATATAGAATTCTAGTTTGACCGCCCTGTCACCCTGCATCCAGTTCTTTTAAAGAAGTTATTCTATTATCTTTTAACTTCTATTGTTTCATTTGAGAATTCAGGCATCATTCTTATTGTTTCCCCCTTGTGAGTGATGGGTATTGTTTTTCGTGCTGGCTCATTTTACAGTGTTCTCTTTATCTCTGTTTTTCAGTGGATTTTAATAAACTGCTGAGGTATAGTTTAATGAGTGTTGAATAAAGACATAAATATTTCTTCTGTGTAACAATTCTTTTTGGTATAAATGATTTTTCTCTCTCTTTTCCCCCAATTTCCAAAATACCTTACAAATACTCTGATTTTAAAGTTTGAGCATTTTTTAAAATTTCTCTCATATTTGTTAATTAGCTCAGTGGCTTTATGATGAACCTTCTTGTGAACAGTTCGGTGTGTATTTATCCAAATGTAACAGCTTATTTCTAGTCTTACCTCTCCCCATCTTTTTCTTGACTTTTTTTAGCCTGTTTTATTTTCATTAATGTCGTTTTTCAATAAAATTTATTTCAAAACTTATACTCTTCTCTTCCTCTGACTTCTCAAGCTTAAGTTCTAACTCAACTTCCCATTTTTTTTTTTTTTTTCTGCTATTCCTCGGAGTAGATCCTAATACTACAGGAACTTTGGCTTAAAACTGTGGAAGAGAAATTACACACTTTGCCTCATAAGCATTATAGAAAATACATCCAGATTAGATGGTCTCTCTGACATCTGTCTTTCAGTTGAATATTTTCCCCATAATTTGTTTTCCTTATTAACAAGGCCTGGCATTTGTCCCCAACCTGAAGATTTTTCCTGGAAGAAAATAATATTAGAGACATTAAAGCGATCATTATGATTGCATTTATCCATTCTCCACATTTATTTTTATGGATAAGCTTTCTATAATTTTGTAAAAGAGAAAAAATGTAACTTAATGCTACTTACTCTCCATAAATCATCCCAACCCCATCTTCTCTAAAACTCTCTAACAGTTTTACTTTGTGGACTTCTGCTGACTTTGCTCATGGTGGTGCGTGTGGGTAAAGGAGGGGGAGAATGAAAAGATTTGCACTCCTATGGGAAATGAGTTTGAAAGTGTGTTTTGACACAAAGGGCTTTGTGATAATTCATCTTAAGTGGGGATTTAATAAAGATCATCCAAGTCTCTACTAAGTGTTTTGGCTATAAAAGCATTAAGCTGAATATAGATACTACTCACTAAGTGAATATATTGAAAATTCAGAAAGTTGGAGTAGTCTTTGAGTTAAAGGACAAAGTCATTTTGACATAATGTTACACTTTTCAATTAGTGACAAACATGTCAATGTTGTTTGTGTGAAAAATAGCTATTTCATTCAAACCTTGACTTTGATAGTAGAATGTCCAAAATGCAGGTCACAAACTATAAAGAAAACTCACTGCTAGCAAAACTGAGCCAATAGATCATTGATCTTGTTTAATGGTTGGTGGAAAACTAATTTTTACATCAGCTCTGCTATTGTACATTTGTCCATTTTTGGAGTCCAATCCAGTAAAAATTTCTTATTTGATATAACCTTCTTACATTGTGTAGCATACATCTTAGATTGACTAATTCTAATTATTACTGCAGTCATTTGCTGTGTTGGTATGACTGCCACATTGTGAAGTCTCCCTCTTTAAAGGCTTTGTTTTCTTTGCCTATATCAAGACTGATCAGTTCTATCCACCCTATTTGCAAGCACAACGCCTTGATATGCAAGCACAAAGGTAGGGTGGTATTTGATTGATTACACCATTACCTGCTAACCACGTGTTATGCTTGACTAAGCTTCTAATTATTTGACTCTATTCAATATTGTGATGAGATACATAAAATGACACTGTTTTAGTAATCTCACCTTCTTTATAGGAGTTCTAATATATGAATAAACATGGAATGAAATATTTTGGTAATATGTAATAACTGAATTCTCTATATTTTCAGTGAGAAGATAGTGGACATTTAAAAGAACAGACCCCATACTCCCAATTACGTGTAGTGTGTGCGCATGCACGTATGTGTGTGTATTTAGTCTTACAGAATTTTGTGAAATAGAGGTTGCTGATTTGCTTCTGACCTCTAAAATAATGTTTTAAAAAATCTTTTCTGTAAATAGACTAATTTGAGGATATATAATTTGTGTATGTGGAATTGCATGCTGCATTTATACCTCTTCTTTTCTCATTTACCTTTCCTCCAGACTTACTGATCTATTTTACTTCCTTGAACAAGTTTTTCACATTTGAGAAGCAGAATAGAAGTCTATCATTGTAGAATCTGGAGTCAGGCAGCCAGGAGTAATGTCCCAGCTCTGCCCACTTGATAGTTCTGTGACCTTGGATAAATCACATAGCCTCCCTTTCCATATCTGTAAAATAAGTTTGATATTAGTACCATTCCTCCTAGGGTTGAGTTAATATTTCAGTGTAAAATGGTATTGGGCATTAGCCATTATTATAATTTAACTATTATTAACCTGTAACAATCACATGTAGTGGACTCCGGTTGAGTTGCTTTTTGAGTACCTCTTTCTCCTTTGATAACAATCTCCTGAATTTCCTTTGGAGCCACTTCTCCATTATACAGGGCTCTCATAGCATTATCAGTTGAGATGCCTTTCCTCCTCTAGGCAAAGGTGAATGAGTGACCATCCTAGGCAAGTCAGAACTTCTCTCCTAAGAGTTTGAACCTTGGGCAGTTACACAAGGACAGATTTTGGAAGAACAGGTTGAAGGTAATATATACCATGATTTGTATTCTTAAGAGAATGTACTTTAGTTCTTGCCACTCAGATCCTCATAGTTGTCCTATTATTGCATTTCCCTTTTAAGGGACTGTTTGTTCAGATTCTCCATTGTTTTTTTCCTAACCTTCATATCCTTCCAATATATTCCTCTTTCTCTTTACTTTAACCAAAGTTACTTTCTCTTCTTGTAATCGAAGGACCCTAACTGGGCCAATATTCTTCATAATATTCCACGCTGTGTACCTTCTAATTATCCCTTTATTCATACTCTGCCCTTTCTTCAAGCTCTGATTTATGGTTTTTCCTCTTCAAGAAATCCCTGACAACCACAAGACTCCATGACCTCCTCCATTCTGAAGATTATTACTTTTTTTGTCTGCACCACTTACTCAAGTATTATATATTTCATTATATGATTAGTTTTCTTTGTATATATTGATCAATTTTTTAAAATTGCAGCATGACAAAAAACTGTGGATGCTGGTGGTAACTAATTTTTTAGCTCTAGATTTGGTAGATTGGAAATTTTGTCTGGGCTTCTCTGAGATGTTGGTGGTATCCTGGGTTCAATCATGTGTTTACATCCAGATGCCAGTTTAGCTGGAGGATGATTTGTCATGATGGTGGTAGTGGGGATGTTGAGCTGGAGTGGCTCATTTCTTCCATGCATTAACATCAGCATCTAGCAGTGTTGCATGGCCTTGTTTACACAGTAGAGTGTTCCAGAAGCAGCAAGAGAGGACCAGCCTGACTGCTCAAGTTCTTTCCAAGCCTCTGCTTGGAAATCTCATTGACCAAACAAGTCATATGACCAAGTCCAGAGTTAGTCTGTAATGGGAACTAGACTTCATGCCTTGATAAAGGAAACTATGACATACGGACATTGTTACAATCTGCTACATACAGAGACTTGTAGAGCTGAAATTTATCAGGAGCACTTAAAGATGCATTTCCTTATCTAAGGGGTGCTGGAGAGATGACTAACCGGCTTTTCTGGAACATTTCCATTAATTACAAACTCATTACTTCGAGAAGCAGCCTTTTCACATTTAGAGCAAATATTTTTTGAAGTTCTAATTTTCCTTTTTTTCTAATTCTTACATGTGAGTCTAGTTTCTGGAGGGTTAGAATAAGCTTGCTCCTTTTTCCCATGGAACAACCTTTCAGATATTCATAAAGAGCTATTACGCCTGTACTGAACTTTTTCTTCCCTAGGCTAAATACTTTTTATTCCATTAATTATTGCATGTAGGAGAGAGTTTCCTGTCAGTTTTGTCACAATCTCTGGATACATTCCAATTAACTTATCTTTCTAATTCACTTACAAAATGACAGAAAAAATAGTAGTAGTTTACAGTGGATCTACTACTTAACATCCAGGGACTATTTTAACTTTGTCGTTTTGAAGGAATCATTGTGTAGGCTGTTGAAGTGAATAAAGTGGAAGTAAGTGTTGTAAAAAATGAGGTGTCTAAAAAAAAAAAAAAAAAAATGAGGTGTCTAGTAATGTCTTTCCAGGAAACCACTTTTAATAAACCCAAATTTCAATCTTCTCTCCACTGTAAATGGGAATCTGTGGGTACATGACATCCTGTTCTTTTGACCAAATGATCTCAGTGGGTTGGCTTCAGTGAAAAATGAAAGTGTCCTATAAAAATAATTTATGAATTACATAACTTAGGAAGAGTGAATTTATTTCCCCAAAAGATGTGCCACAACCTTCTTCAGAATTCATTAAAAATATTTTGTATTCAGAAAACCAATTTATGTGAATTTCAAGAATGTGTCATGCATATATTACATGAACTGAAGTATTCCAGTAATCATTAACATGATTTGAAATTGGAATCTCAATATGATGGATTTATTAATCAACTATTTAAGGAGCCAACTTCTCAATTCAACAAGATCATTGAATGTCCTACATTATGTAAGGGCTACATCAAGATGAGTGTGGGGATGGAGTAGTGAGACAGGGGAAGCTGCAGTTTGAGTCTAGGTTGGGTTCGTTGCTGGGATTTAGATATGCTTTAACATGACTAAAGATATGGTGAGCTGGTAATATGAACTTGGATTCCTTAATCCAGCAGGTTATAGACCAGATACATGAAACAGATTTTTCAAAGAGTGAAACAGACTTTACTGATCAGGAAAGTATAATTTAAAATTTGTTACAACATGTATCATGCTAAAATTTGTTACAACATTCTTATTACTTGATTAGAAGTGTTATTAAACCTAGTTCTTGCCATTAAATATAATGACTATAAATTTATTATTTTCTTCTCCCAATCTCACTTAAAATTGTTATTATCTTACACTAGAAGTTAAATTAACAGATTTTCAAATTAGGGTCTCCTGTCATGGAAAACAGCCAAATTTTGGCCTTCAGCAGTGGCCTTTATATAACTAATCTGAGGACTCAGATATTCATATTTAGGCTTCTACAGAGTTGAGCTACTAAAGACCTGAAGATGGACCTTTTCCAGGAAATACAAGATTTTAAATACTGAAGGAAAGATGTACTGTCTGACTTAGTTTTTCACTTAAAAAAAAAAAAATTGGGTAAAAGATAGATACTCCAGGTCCTTACCTCTTTTTTGACTAAGCTACAACCAGAGCCTCCTAGTTTCTATTTGCAATCATATTTCCTTCAAATCCATGCCACAAGGTCAACAGTGTGATGTATTAAAAAAAAAAAATAAGTTAACCCCATCACTCCATAGATAGCAATTTTATGTGATAAATACGGTGTTTCCCTGCAACACACACCAATTCAACAACAGAAACTCTATTTTTTAAAAATCTGTTTCATAAACTAGAATTCTGTATAAATTTCACTAGATCAAAATTCTGAACTGATAAAAATAATTTGAACTATATTTTTTTACATAACAAACAAGTTCACTGTGACTTGACTTCCTTCTCCCCCATCCCTAGCCTATATTTATTTCGCCAGCTTACTTGGCCTGCTGTGCTGTTGTTAGATTCTGTGTCTTTGTTCATTATAGCTCTATCTGCTAGGCATGTTCCTTATACCCTTCCTCATCCAGCTAACTCTTAACTATACTTTAAGACTCACTTTAGGAGATATCTCTAGGGAACATTTTCTTATTCCTAAGGAGTATTAGGGACATTGACTCATTATTCTCAAAGCATATTTCTGTGGCCAAACTTTTACAAAATATTTTATGTTTCCTTAATAGGAAATCCCCTGAAATGTGCTAGAGTTCCAGGGAAAATATAAATGAGACATCTTCTAGTGAGAGAGCCTGTAGTTTCTTCAGATTCTAGGAAGGGTCTAGGGCCCAGAAAAAGTTAAGTTCTGACTTGTTGACCTGTTTGGCTCTCTGTCTTAAGAGTGAGAATAAAATTTTATTCTTCCCTATATCTTTCATGCCTAACAAAGTTCCTGTATTTGCACAGTGGGAGCATAATGCTGTTGAATGCATAAAGAATTAAATTATTATATTGTGATTCAATGAGTTTGTGGTTGTTCACACTGTTCGCCTTAGCCCAGTATTGCCGAAGAGTAATGCATTGCATAGTATGAATCACACCCATTATTCCAAAGACAGCATTTCTGTTTGGACCACGTAGATTTCATTAGATGACTAGAAATACATTCTTAGGAGTAAAGTCTCTGCTGCTAAAAATAAACATTAACCAGTTACTTCCTAAGTGGAATGGTCTCAGAGACAGCTTCTACCCAGGCTTCTGTGAGGCTTAGGGTCCCAAAAGGACCGATAAATTCAATGCATCTCCTTCTCCCTATCAAAATATAAGTAGCTTTTATTTTGGGAAAAAGTGACCACATATTTTAAAGCATAAAAAAATTAGTATGCTGATACAGGCAAAATATAGCCCCCCAAAAAAGAAAGAAAAAAAAAAAAAGATGGAAAATAAAGAGGATTAGCCCTGTCAGGTATTTAAAGAGTGTTATACTCTTGTAAAACGAATGGATATATCCTTGGGATAAGCCACCAAAACTCTTTGGAAAACCCCAAATATAGATGGGAATAGAGGTTGTGATAAAAGGAATAGCATAGGTTTCTGCTAAAGAATTCCTCCTTACCTATTAACAGAAATTCAACCTGTTCCCTTCACAGTACATTTTCAGAAATTGAGGTGAAATAACTTTCAATTTAACCTAATTTATCACTGGCAGAAGATCAAGCCCATAGCTTATGGAAGGCCTGCTCTGATTTTGTTCTCCCGAGAAAATTATAAAGAGAATCTTTTTTCACTCTCTATTAAGAACAAAGGCTATTACTTTTTGACACTTATCATATGCCTGGTATTATGCTACATTCTTTAAATATGTTTTATTCTTACATAACCCTCTAAGTACTATTATTTTCTCATGAAAGTTGAAGAATTTGGGGCTCTGACTTAGAAGTCATGCTTTGGGGAGTGGGCTTTACAGTTTCTGAAAATCTCTAATGCTATGACTATGAAGTCCATTCTGGTTAATGTCATATGGTACATTCAAGTCCATTTCTCCACCCTTCACCTCCATCCCCAGTGCCAAACCCCTCTGCCTAGTCTTTGCAGATGCGGAATTTGAGCAAGACTATATGGGAAGGTGTCATATCCCCCTGCCTAGATAGCTCTTTCAGACTTTGACATTCTGCTACTCAGACAATGTAGCACATAAGGTTTCTCTATAAGGGACTATCTCCTGCAGTTCTGTTTTGTGATGCCCTAAACCTTAATGATATTTCTATCTGGTTTCTACCATCTTGGGAAGTATGTGTATGTGTGAAGTAACTACTTCACAGTGTGAAGTCTACTGTTTAGAGAACACCAGCTTCTAAACCCTGATCACTTTTTCCTGATTCTTTTTCCCTTTAACTCCTTAAAATTAATGCCTTTGGCTTAGAAATTGGTCCTTAAGTTATTATGCATTTTGTTTCTCACTTAGTAGTTGTATAAACTCTATGTTTTGCATGCACTGGCTCTTTATATTTAAAGCCAAAATTTGAAATTAAGATTAAAGGAAATAAATAGAATTAGAATGCAGAGGATAAAGAATAACATATTTGTTAGCAAGCACCTCTTAAAAAGTCATGGCTACAGATTTACCTAAGTATCACTAGCAGATTCAAAGTTGTTATTTGACTCCTGGTTCTTTGGGTTTTTTTGTATACCCTGAAGATAATCCACATCTTATGGTCTCACATATGCTTGGATGGAAGAAGGGGTGGAGGGAAGAATATAAGGTTAAAAAAAATAATTGAAAACCAAAACACACGATTTAATATCAAATAATTACACCCTTATACAAGACATTTTTCATATAATCTTCAACAACACTATAGAGTTTAGACACTTACCTCATATTATTGAAGAGGAAACTGAGTAGTTAAGTCTCACAACTGAGAACAGAGCCAGGATTTGCTGCAGAGTCTCTGACTGCAACGCCTGGGCTCTTACCTCTTATATTGCACCGTTCTTCTGGTGTTCTTTCTGGAGTTTTTGAACTGTTTCTAGAAATTAGAATCTATTTGCTCTTTGATAATAAAGACTGAGACCCTATTGCTCAGTTCAACATTCA
This sequence comes from Balaenoptera acutorostrata, assembly GCF_949987535.1. NCBI lineage: Eukaryota > Metazoa > Chordata > Mammalia > Artiodactyla > Balaenopteridae > Balaenoptera > Balaenoptera acutorostrata. The sequence goes on along the minus strand of NC_080079.1, from coordinate 21,680,368 downwards.
AATTATTGTAGCTTAGTCTAATTGAGCATTTATTATTTATTAGATATTTTTGCAAACACTTTATGGATATTAACTCTTATTGCTCACAAGAACAGGTAGGGTACTGTTGTTATATTTCAATTTTTCTGTTTAGAAAACTGAATCAGAGAGATTTGGAAACCCACTTAAGTTTACACGGCTAACTGGTTAGAGGCAGGATTCAAACCTATACAGTTTAACCGCAGTCTAGTTTTGCTCTTGACTATGCTGCTTCCCTTGCGTACCTAATACGGTCTGGTATGTAGAATTTAGGGGATATTGTCAGGCCAGCATTTCCTAATTTATTTCATTTGCCATGCTGGTGAGGTTTAGTGCTTCTGGGGTAAGCACTCAGGTCAGACTAATAGCATTTTAGGTTCTGAAAAGACTGGGAAGTTTAATATTATCAAGGTACTAAACTTTACTACTAGAGGTAAGCAACAAAATATTCCAAATGGCCCTGCACAAGCTCAGAGCATGAAAGCATCCATGTATAAAATAAGCCCCGCCAGCCATTTGAAGCCAATGCTGGTTTTTCATTTGGATGCTCCCTGTCCTGGACACGGATTGTTTTGGCATGGTTGCAACACATGTCCACTTGGAAACTGGGAATAATGGCTTATTCTTTATCCTGTTAAATAAAAGAACCCCACATAAAAGCACATACATGCACGCAGGCACGCACACACACACAGAGGACTCTCTTCTCCAATTCCCATCTATCACTGTTCTCCTTCCCTTGATTGGTTGAGTTGTCTGTATTCACTGCCCTTCCATTTCACCTCCCCCTGTTTTCTCTTGAGCATTCTTCAATCCCCACCAATCCTCTGAAATTACTCTTATCATGGTCTCTAATGATCTTTACTTTGCTGAACATAATGATCAGCTCTCAGCACATCTAAGTTGATCTATGAATAGTTTAACTATACATCCCATTTTTCCTGAGACAATCCTAATTTGTGTCTATTCTGTTGTTTTAATGATTTATTACTTCCACTTAAACTCTCCAGTTCATTTGAGCATTTGGATAATAAATTATATAGTCACTCTATCAGCAATCAGCAGTTTATGACCCAATCAGTCCTCCATGAAACATTTTTTATACTTGTCTTCCAAGTCACCACAAGCCTTGTTTCTTCTTGTCTCTGATTTCTGTTTAATCTTTGCTGATTGCTCTGTATATATCCATGTATTCAAATACTTTAGGATTCAGTAATTGGGACTCTTCTCTTTTCTACATATCCATTCACCCTAGATATTCTCATTTAATTTTGTGACTTTATGATTACTCCCAAATTTCTGCCTTTAATCCAGACTCCTCTCTATAACTCTAGAGCCTTACACCTAATGTTCTACTCTACATTTTCAGTTAAAGGTTAGTAGACATCTCATGTGTAGTATATCAAAGCAAATGCTTATCACCACCTCACATCTTGTCCTTGTAAGCCTTCCCTCTGCAAACTTGTTCAGTTAATGATGACTCCATTTTTTTATATTCTCAGGTCGTGTAAATCTGCAGTCTTTCTTTAGTCTTCTCTCTTGCCGTGATATACAATATAAACACCTCTATCAAGAAAGAACCAGATTTTGTTTTCTCTGTTACCTGTGAAATGCCCGAGAAGCCTTATCTGGCTCACTGTTTCCTCTGTTAAATGAACATGTGTATTATGATCCTAGGGGACAGATGCACAGCCAGAATGCCTCACCATGGCTGTCCTTGTATTTGAAATATTAAAATATACCCACATTATTTGTCAAATGGTCAATCCATAAGCTCAATCCCCCACTCTTCTACCTATAGTGGCCGGTAGCCACTTTTGCCTCTCCTTCATAGTCTCCAGACCTTGTTGTACTCCAGTGTCTGAAAGCCCACAGGACCTCCCTCCAGCACTGTGGGCTGGCAACCCTTTTGAATTCAAGCCATTCTGACTGTAAGCTGTTTTGATTCTCACTGCTGCTGGATCCCTCAGTGGAATCAGGAGAATGAAGTGCTTTGAGTACTTATAAATAAATCACCAATGCTAATTACCATGAGATAAACCTTTTAAGTTCTCTTTAACTCACTTTTAATGCAGTGGCAGCTGCACCTTGTTATCTGAATGATTCATTTCCCTTGGCCATGCTTTGCTATGTCTTTAAAAATAACTTAATTCTTTTGTGACTCAGTAACATCTTCTACATTACAACTGCAAATAGATAGTTTCATTTATACCCACATTCTTCCCTCCTCCTCTGATGGAACCTCCTCAATCTGCCACTCTTAGGTATAGAATAGTAGCAACTAACTTTGACCCTAATATAGTTCTCTTTTTATTTTGACTATTTCTTGGTAACAAAGATAATTAAGAAAGAAAACCGATGAAAAATATTTCTGGATTAAATAGGTTCTATTTTTGGTGTCTGGGAGAAGAGGCAGAGGGGGCCAAGAACTAGGTCAATTTAGGTCCCCCCATGAGGGAGAGGAGGACTAGTATGAAGCAGGTCTGAGCTACGAGATACCTCCATATTCCTTACAGAGCTCTGAATAAGAACTTTTGGAACAAACCCTCATTAACTGGTTCATTTGCCATAAGTCTGTTAAAATTTGTGTCCATTGGCTATCAATTCATTTAGACATTGTTCACTTAGTGAAAACTACTGTATACTCTTTACTGTATACTCTTGGAAAGATCAAACATAGATGTGGACCAATAATCTGTCAATTGCCTCAAAGTAATATTTTTAAGCTAGTTGTCTATAATTTGTAAAATTTTTCTGAAAATATTCAAATGATACATTGGGGAAGACCCAGAAATTAGAACGTGGGCATGGATTAGACACTTCTTTGTTATCCTGAGTTCAGCTCTGCCAGAAGTTTGCATACTCCTCTAAACAAAAGCAATGACCCACAGTGTCCAGAACCAGCTGCCACAGAAGGCAGTTTGATGAGCCTCTGTTGCTACCTACCAGTGTTTACCTCCTGGAAGCACAGGTCCTACCCAATATAGAATTATATTGGACAGCTTTTCCAACCATACAGAGTCCTCTCCTTGAGAGAAATTTTCTTTACTCCTTTTACATTTCCAAAGATATGACAGTAATCGAGGGTTATATAAGAGCCCTTTCAGGTAGGTATCCAAGGATATTGGCTGTGTTTATTTCTAACACTGGAAATTCAGCCCCAGCTAATTTCATTGATTTAGCCTCATTTTTTCCCTGCCCATTTGATATAGTTTTACCTCTTTCATTCTTAGATTATTATCACATTTTTGCCTGAATTCATGGAATATTAAGAAGTATCGTTTTTATCCCAATAAACATCTCAGAAGAGAATGAAGACACAGTTTGAATAGAGATATTTATTACATCTATTATCTCCAAAAAAATTCAAGTGAAGTGAGATATTTGATGTTGTGGAATAATATAAATATAAATGTGTTAATTTAATACATAGGCATTAATTCATCAACAGTTATTTGTTGGTGCCTTCTCCATGTTAAGTTCTGTACTAAGTTTGAGATGCAATGATGATTGAAACAGTTCCTGCCCTCAAGGAGTTTTGGGAAAAAAAGAGATCCTATTAATGTTTTATTGTCAAACTCACAGCATCTGCCAGTGCCCATCAGCTTTCTTGCTACACATTAGCCCTCTCTTACATTAGAATGTGCCTCAGTCATTTCTGGAAATTTCTCAACATCCATTTAGAAATGCCTTTCAGATATTTCTAAACATTCTCTTCACCGAACTGTGGCACTAGTTCAAACAGGATTTAATTTTACAAAAGAATTTACACATGGAATATCAGGAAATAACTATTTAAGACAGGAAGGCATGCCATCTAAAATGCTTGGAATGTGGTATTCACAGATTTCTTATGCCTTTGGCCCATCTCTCTTTCTCATTTGTTGCTTTCCTTTCTTATGTGTCTGCTACAATACCATGGTAGTGTCAACCAAAAAACAACACGAGAGGTTGCAAGTAAGAAGAGTTTATTTGGGGTCTTAAAAACTGAAATTCAGGAGACAGATTCTAGTAAAACTGAAAAGGGTGTTCTGGGGAAGAGAGAGTTCAGGAGCTCATGAAGACAAAAAGCCATGAGATTCTTAAAAGCTGCCCGGTGAGGGAAACAAAAGTAAAAGTAAACATATAGGGCTACATTAAACTAAAAGACTTTTGCACAGTGAAGGAAACTATCAACAACATGAAAAGGCCACCTACTCAGTGGGAAAAAATATTTACAAACAATTTATCCAATAAGACATTAATAACCCAAAATGTACAAAGAACTCATACACCTCAACACGAAAAACAGACAACCCAATTAAAAAATGAGCAGAGGATCTGAGGAGACATTTTTCCAAAGAAGATACACAAATGGCCAACAGGAACATGAAAAGATGCTCTACATCACTAATCATTAGGGGAATGCAAATCAAAAGCACTGGGAAATATTTATCACCTCACACCTGTCAGAATGGCTATTATCAAATAGACAACAAATAATAAGTGTTGGCAAGGATGTGGAGAAAAGGGAACACTTGTGCACTGTTGATGGGAATGTATGTTAGTGTAGCCACTATGGAAAACAGTATGGAGGTTCCTCAAAAAATTAAAAATAGAACTACCATATGTTCTAGCAATTCCACTTCTGGGTATTAACAAAAACACTAATTCAAAAGGATAAATGCACCCTTATGTTCATTGCAGCATTATTTACAATAGCCAAGAGATGGAAGCAATTTAAGTGCCATCAATAGATAAATGGATGAAGAGAAGGTATGGTATGCATATATGATAGAATATTACTCAGCCATAAAAAAAGAAATCATGCCATTTGTGACATCATGGATGGGCCTAGAGGGTATTATGCTAAATGAAATAAGTCAGACAGAGAAAGACATATACTGTATGATTTTACTTATATGTGGACTCTAAAAAAACAAAACAAAACAAAAAAACGAACAAAAAAAACCCAAACAGTCATAGAGACAGATAACAAATAGGTGATTGACAAAGAGGAGAGGGGAAGGAGGAGGAGAGAAATACATGAGGGAGATTAAGAGGTCCAAACTTCCAATTGCAAAGTAAATGAGACGCAGATATGAAATGTAAAGTGTGGGGAATATAGTCAGTAACTATACAATGTCTTTGTATGGTGATAAATTGTAACTAGACTTATCCTGGTGAACGTTCTGTAATGTATAGAAATATTGAATCACTATGTTGTGTAACAGGAGCTAACATAGTACTGTAGGTCAATTGCCCTTCCAAAACAAACTCTTAGGAAAATAAATTTGTGGTTACCAGAGGTGGTGGGGTGGTGGGGAGAGAGGGAATTGGATGAAGGCAGTCAAAATGTATGAACTCTCAGTTATAAGATACATAATTACTAGAGATGTAAAATACAACATGATGAATATAATTAACACTGCTGTTATGTTTTCTATGAAAGTTGCTAAGTAAGTAAATCCTAAGAGTTCTCATCATAAGGAGACAATATTTTTTTCTGTTTCTTTGATTTTTGTACCTATATGAGATGATGACTGTCCACTAAACTTATTGGGGTAATCATTTCATGATGTATGTAAGTCAGATCATTATGCTGCACACCTTAATCGTATGTAGTGCTTTATGTCAATTATATCTCAATAAAACTGGAAGGAAAATAAAGTTGCTTGGTAAGAATTGTGACTAATGTGAGTCAGGAAATATTTATCCTTAAGGAATCATGAATTATTTTAGGGTAGGGTTTTGATAAGTTATTTTAGGGTAAGAGTGTAATAAGTATCTTGAGTTTCTGGCAGATGTTCTGGATGACTACATTAGGACCATATGTGGTCAAAAGTTCCACTTCCATCAAAGCTGAGATGTGTGTAATTAAACTGCACACTTCTTTAATGGCCTCCTGGTTCTATTTTAGAGAGCTCTCTTAGAAATTTTAATTATCCTCTCACATTGGACAGAGTTCTCTCATTTTTTTTTTTTTTTTTAAACGGGAGGCTGGAGGTTTTTTTTTAAATTTATTTATTTATTTATTTATGGTTGTGTTGGGTCTTCGTTTCTGTGCGAGGGCTTTCTCTAGTTGAGGCAAGCGGGGGCCACTCTTCATCGCGGTGCGCAGGCCTTTCACTGTGGGGGCCTCTCTTGTTGCGGGGCACAGGCTCCAGATGCGCAGGTTCAGTAGTTGTGGCACACGGGCTTAGTTGCTCCGCGGCATGTGGGATCTTCCCAGACCAGGGCTCGAACCCGTGTCCCCTGCATTGGCAGGCAGATTCTCAACCACTGCGCCACCAGAGAAGCCCAGAGTTCTCTCATTTTCTATAGAATGTGTATAAAGTAATGTAGAGAAAAACCAGGAATTAATAGTACAGGAAGCAATAACAAAACTTAACTTGGTCGTGGCTGGATTTTAAGAAATCTTGATGAAAGATGTTGATTCAGATCACGTTATTAGTGTATAGCACTGTCTAGAATTTTTATTTTTCCCCCAGTTTAATTACCAGTGCAGTCATCTGGGCAATTGGGATTTGATTTGTGATAGGATCTCACTATTGAATGGTGTGATATCAGGAAGATATGCCCCCAAACTGCAGTTCTATTTCTGGCAGAAGGAAGTGCTAGTCTTCTCCATAGATGAGACTCATACAGTCCATACAACTGCTTTCCAGTTTCCTTATGCTGCACCTTATATTGTCAGCTCTTCTTTAGAATAATGCCTATTTCATCACCTGAGTTGAAGCACAAATGCATTTTTATGCCCTCAACTACTCCCTTGATGTTGCCTAGTTTATATGAGTCAAATCCATTCCATGCCTAATCACTCAACAAACTCCTTTCTTTATGCTTTATAATGGAAGATAAATAGGTAGTCAGAAAGGTCATTACTCCTGAGAGAAAATAGGGATTAAAGCTACATAAAAGATTGGTGGGGGAAAGGAGTACTGAGATCAGTGTGCTTCCTTAAATATTTAATCAGTTTAAAACCGGTTTCACCAAAACCCTTCAGACATTACTGTAGGGAATAGTTGTGCGTTGACAATGAACTATTGCTGGATTAGGTGACTCATTGTAACAGGTCCTCACCCCCCTCCCTTATTCACTTAGAAAATACTATTTTGAGGGAAATGGATTGGTTGAATGAGCTTCAATTGAGCCAAGTCTTCAAAAGTCATTTTATAGCTGCTTTGAATCCGGCCGTTTAAAAGTATAACCTCCAGATACATTTTGCAATACATCTCCATTAAAGAACTAGTAATTTTTAATATTAAAGGGACAATTATTCCCATTAACTCTTTAACACAGAAAATGATTAAATTATACCTCTCTTGGGTATTTAAGATATATTGTGCATGTTTCTATAATTATAAATATACCCCTGCCTTTTTTTTCATTTTGAAGAAATCTTTCTAAGCAGCACTTATCCATTTTTATAACCAAATATTCAAATAATATGTTTAAGAAATATTAAAATGACTCTAATAGAGTGGAAATATGTTTTCTTTTATATATGTGTGTGTGTGTATATATATATATATATGTATATATCATGACAACTTGAATAAAACCAATGAAAAAGTGAATGAAGTAGAAAGAATGAAATCCGTCCTTAAGTAAGTGTTTCCTATAAATTTTATCTGGAGAACTAATAAGAGCAAGGTTCATGTAGCAAAGACACTTGGTAGTACTTTAACTGAGACTTTAGTGACTGCTCCTGCTAAGTAATTTCTCTTATTCTTCCTACTCTTGCTCCTCTTCCTTCTCTCCTTTTCTTCCCACTCTTCCTCCCTCCTCCTTTATTTATCTTGTCTTGACAGTAACCCATGTACTCCATCTTCTGTATCTACTGAATATCTTTTTTTTTTTTTATAAAATCAGAAAGAGGCTCTACAATTGTGTATGTGTGTGTATGCGTGTGCATGTGTGTGTGTGTGTGTGTGTGTAGTAGAAAACAGGGTATTGAAACTCTTATTTTGGAGGGTGCTATATCATTTTGCCTTCAGTCATCATGTCAAATCCTGAAGTCCTAGAGATTTGTAAGCAGAGTAATAAAATCTCTGGATCCCTGAGGCAATAGACTCAGTTTGAGCTCTTTCTCAGTCGAATTTGATATCTCAGAGTTGGCAGCAACCAAAATAATCCTAGTATCAAGTAAAGTGATACAGAGTTCTCCTCTAATTGCAGGCTAGTATATTACTGCATGGTGAGGACAGAACAAATTGGGCCCAGGCACCATCTATTGGGTAAGAGAAATATTGGCAAGGAAAAATGTAGCATATTCTGAGAAGGGCTTCCACTGAAAATGTAGTTTGAATATCTCTACCCATTATCTTACTTGGATGATACTTTATACTGTGGAATGTTGTGGCGAATGAGCTTTTAAAATGAAAGATGCTAAATTAGAAAAGTATTCTACCCTCTATTAAAAAAACATCAAAGCCCAGGTTCCTGCCTTGGTAATTAAACCCTAGTACAGAATATTCATTATGGAAACAGTCCCTTCATTACCCTTGCCTATGAGTCTGTGAATGTCTCTTGATACCCAGAGGTTGTCTTCAAGTTCATTATTATGATCTTATATTAAAAATAATACATATCCAAAGAATCACTAAGCATGACAAAAACATTAGCCCCATCACTATTCATGAATCTCTAGAGCTATGAGTGAGATGCACCCTGAGATAAATTACCCTGAGTTTCAACTTACTAAGGATTTATTTTAATAATAACTTACTGAACAGATAGAATAAAAGAAACAATGAAATATTTATTATTGAACTAAGTCATATGTGTCTCTACAGGTTGTTACCCCCTCTGCTTGAATGGAATAACATAATGGTAGAAAAAAACTAGGATAGAGTAAAGACATAATTAATTGACCCACTTATGTATTTAATTTAGAGTGCCTTATTTTGTTTTATTGACATTTGCTTTGTAATTATTCTTCTATTGTTTAATGTGCCTGTGTCTTATTGCACAAACCTGTTGCCAGCTTTTTGAAGGAAATCTTTATGCTATCTCAGTGTTTAAAAATCCCCTAGGGTATCCTGAACTTAATACAAGTACAAAACAGCTTCTTCCCTAACCTAAGACCAAATGCAAAGTCAGCATTAATGTAAAAAAGTGCATTGTAAAGTATGTAAGAATAATAGATGATGCTCATGGAGAGTTTAATTGTTAGGAAGGAATAAAAGTTAGTAGAAAGTAGGCAATATGGTGATTCATCGGTACATCTTGCTAACAGCGCAATTGTGGTTTTTCTGTATAAGTTCAGCATGGTTTATGCTGCTAATTGTTAGGTCTGAGTAAGTAATTCATTTCAAAGATTAGTATCCATGCTTTTACCACATAGTTTTACTAAACTGCAGTTATGCCAAGACCTATAGCGTTGTTATTAAGTGTAACAAGTGATGCAGCATAAATAAATTGCCAGCTGTTGCTTGCTACCAAAGGTGGTTGTTACATTAAAGTTCTTGTACTGACCATCATAGAAGATGGTATTTCAGTAGCTTTTAGTCCATATGAGATATATCTAAGAGTAAAAAACAAAGCTGTTGTGGGGAAGTCAAGGCTTGATTTTAAAAAATTGATAATTCTTCATTTCTCATGTCCATAAATGGCTTATGACACTTGACATACACAAGGGAAATGATTAAGCATCTTGTCTAGATGTCTTAAACCTAGTAAACTGGGAATGTATTTATGTTTGTCAAAAAGTAAGATGAGAAAAATATCTCAGATTTTTGTATCTCAGATCCTCTGAGATTGTTGTATTATCTCAATTCTGTTCCTAATGATGAAGCTAAATTTCCCTCGTGATACAAAAGCTGTTGAGGCATGAGAATATTCTGCATTGTGGTTCTTTCTATTTTTCTGAATTGTCCCTGAAGCAGGCCATTAGTAAAGGGAAACTGGAGAACGTGAAATGCTCATTAGTTGCTAATAAGGTATATAGATCCAGATCTAGGACACACAGGGAGGATAAGTTTCTTTTGCAGTTGTTTTTACCTTTTGTCCCTTGGACTTCATAGCTGTATTGCTCTGAAACTCATTAACTGAGTTCTAGTCCTATGACCTCACCAGAAGCTAGAGAGAATGTTAAAGTCTGAGGGTGGGGAAGTTTGCTGTGTATGTGAAAGAAATAAAAAATTACCAATCTCTGTCCATCACTGCCTCTCAAATAATAGCTATATATAGAGGCTGAAGCTTGCACTATTGTAATAGCAAATAATTTCTACTAGTGGTATTCCTGTTTGTAATTGTTATCACTAAGCCCTGCTCTGTGCTCATTTGGTTAATACACTAGCATTTACTGAGTGCCAACTATGGGTTGAAAGTGGTGTTAGGTGTCAGAATTATATGTAAAATAATTTAGTTTAATTGATAAGAATTATTGAGTTCAACAGACTCGGAATCATCTATGATGTTTACTAGTGGTGTGAATGGGGGTAAGTTACTTTATTTCATGCTTCAGTTTCCTCATTTGTGAGATAGGTTTTATTATTGTTTCCTATCTTAAGAGTGTGTGGTAGTTTTTAAAAGATGCGTGTAAAGCAGTTAACAGAGTACTTAAATATCTGAGGATTATTAACTGTTGTAATAATGATTATTTTTAATGGATGTCGAGTGTCTTATGGCCTAAGCTAGATGCTTGAATAACAGCAATAACTCTGTCTTGAGAATTGTTGAGAAATTCACTTTTCTAAAAAAAAAAAAAAAAAAATAGCAGAACAGAAAAGAAAGAGAGAGAGGAGAGATGGAAGAGAAAGAATTCCATGTGATACCTGGGGTAGAAGGGGGGATAAAGTAAAGAGAACTTATATGGATATGAGACTGGAATGGCTTCACAAAGAATGATACTTGAGCTATGTCTTGAAGGATGGTAGAAAGCTGCCACCTGTGAGAGGTATGTGAAAAGGCAAAAGGAATAACTCAAATAAGCACGGTTTAATAGGCAAGTAGCAAGGAGATTACAGTATCTAGACTGGGAGCCAGGAATCTCTATTTAAACCAGAGTGAAAGAATTGGGGACCAGAAAGACACAGGTAAACCCTGACCTTGCTTAGGGCCATAGCAGATGCACACAATCCAGGATCAGTGATGCACCTCTAATGAATGTGACCCTTCAACCTAAGTACCTCAGTCCTACCATGCAGATCCTTACCCTGGCTTAGAACCCTCTAGATCTTCAAGGTCCTCAGTGCTGAGATCATTTTGGGGCATCTCAGAAATCACATAGATTGCAAGTAAATTGAATTCTTCAACTCTGTTCTTCCTATGAAAAATTATTCCTACTATTCAAGAGCGTTTGCCTTTCCATATAAATTTTAGAAATAGCTTTTCCATATCTACCAAAATCCTGCTGGAATTTTGACCATGATTGGATTGGATCTATGGATCAGATTTAGGAGAATTGATATCTTAACCATACTGAGTTTTACAATCCATGATCACAGAATATAGATTCATTTATCTAGGTCTTATTTTTTTGATCAGTGTTTTGTGTTTTCAGCATACAAATCTTATACATACCTGCTGAGATATATACCTAAGTATTTAATGTTTTTAGTAATATTATAAATTCTAACTTTTAATTTCCAATTGCTATTGCTAGTAGATAGAAATACAACATATTTTTTTTTCTTGAGCTTGTTCCCTTTAACCTTACTAAACCGACTTATTAGATCCAATATTTTTGTAGGATCCTTTGGGATATTTTAGACCATTGTATTATCTTCAAGAGTTATATTTCTTACTTACAAATTATTGAATTTTTAATTATTTTTCTTGCGTTATTGAGATGCTACGTCCTCTTGGATGATGGTGAATAGGAGAGAGTGAATATCCTTTCCTTGTTGTGGATCTTGGGAGAAAACATTGTTTTTCACAATTAAATAAGATGTAGCTACAGATGCTTTGTTGATGCTCTTTATCACGTGGGAGAAGTGTCCTGCTTTTCTCAGTTTGAAATATTTGACAACATTTGAAACATTTGAAACATCCATGACCATGGATGTTAACTTTTTTCAAATGTTTTACATCATTGTTTTAAATGATCACATGTTTTTTTTCTTCTTTTATAATGTTGGTATGGTGAGCTACATTATTTTTTAGATATTAAACCAAACTTACACTTTCAGAATAAACAGTACAGTCATAATGTTTTTTTGTTTGTTTGTTTTTTTATTGTTGGACTTAATTTGCTACCATTTCATTGGGAATTTTTGCTTTTATGTTTATGAGGGACATTTTTGTGTGGTTTTCTTTATTGTAATAATGTCTCATTTTGTATCAGGGGAGGCTAACCCCACACAATGAATTAGAAATTTTTCTCACTTCCATTTGCTGGAAGAATTTGTATAGGATTGATATTTGCAAGAGAGGCCATAGGCCTGAATTTTTCTTTATTGGAAAATATTGAGAGAAAAATTCAAATTCAATTTATTTAACATCTCCATCTATATATCTCTGTATCTGTGTGTTGGGTATAAATATGATGCTATTCAGATTTTCAATACCTCTGAAGGAAACTTTAATAGTTTTTAATATTTTCTTATTATCCTATTAGCACCTGTAGGGTCTGTAGTGATACCTCTGTTTCACTCCTGTTATTGGTAATTTTTATATTTTATATTTAACTGTAATCAATATGGGTTATATCTAAATCTTGCTTTTTGTCCCATGTATTCTTTCTTTTTTCCATCTTCTATTTTCTGTTGTATTAAAATGTTTTTTAAAATTATTTAATTCCATATACACAGTTTGTTTTCTTAGCCATATTACACACAAACACACACACACTAGTAGTGAATCTGTGGTATACACAATTACAACATACAATTTAAGTCATCGTAGTCTACAGTCAAAAATACTATACATCTTCACTTATAATGTAAGAAACAATAGCAGAACATTTACATTTATCCTTCCCATACTTTGTGACATTATCATACACTATATTACACATGCTATAAGTTTTGTAACACATTTTCTTTAATGTTTAACTACCTTTTAAAGAGCTTGATAATGAGAAAAAATATTTTATATTTATCTATGCATTGAGTATTTCCAGTGTTCTTCATGTGTTTGTGTAGACCCATATTTTGTCTGTTCTTGTTTTCTTCTGTGTCAACTTCATTTAACATTTCTTGTAGTGCAGACATGCTGGCAATGCATTCTCTCAATTTTTTTTCTTTAAAACATTTTACTTTATCTTTGAAAGAAATTTCCATTGGATATAGAATGTTAGGTTGACAGTTTGACAGTTTTTGTTTTGTTTTTCCATTAGCAGTATATTAAAAATATTTCTTTTGACTTGTACCATTTTTGAAAAGCATTCTGCTATCATACCTTTAGTCCTCTGTACATAACACTTACTTTTACTCTGACTGTCTGAAGATTGTCTTTTGTATTTTTTAAAAAATAATTTGATTATGGGTGTACTTGGCATTGTTTCTTTGTATTAATTTGGCCTGTGCTTCATTTTGTTCTTTGGTTGAGAGTTTATCTCAGTGATTAACAAACTTTTTGCAAAGGATCACATAGTAACTATTTTAGGTTTTGTGTCCCCATAACATCTCTGTCACATATTTTTTTCTTTCTTCCACCTTTTAAAAATGCAAAATTGTTTTATAGCTCAGGAGTCATACAAAGCAGGCTATATGCTGAATTTGGTCTGCAGTTTATATTAGTTTGACAACCGTTCAGTTTATAATATAGTTCATCATGAGATGATTTTTGTTTCTACAAATATTTTTACTGTTTCCCCCTAATTTTCTCATGTTCCAATTTCATGTATGTTTTATCATATACTATTTTCTTACTAGTTACTGGTGCTTTGTTCATTTCATTTTTTTGTTTTTGTTTTTCCTGTGCTTAAGTTTTATAATTCCCACTGCTATGTCTTGAAGTTTTAGAGTCAGGGTGTTTTTTTAAGGCTTTCCTATATAGGGTCTATCTTTTATTATTCCAATCCAATATATTTTTAATACACATTTTACCACAAAGAGTTTCCTTTTAATCTCTTTTGCATTTGTCCTTTCTCACTCTACCATGATTTCAAGGTTCCCTCTGCTCTCTTGAGTATATGGAGCATATTTATAATTGCTGTTTTTATTATGGTTGTCACTTGATTTCATCATCTGTATTAATTCTGTATCAATTTCAATTGAATGATTATTTTTCATAATTAAAATTATATTTTCCAGATTCTTTGTATAACTAGTAATTTTTGATTGGATGGTGGGCATCTTAAAATTTTATAGTGAGTACTAGGTTTTGTTGTATCCCATTAAAGTTGACTTTTGTTGTCAAAAGCTAAGCTACTTGGAATCAGTTTGGCCCTTCTAAAACTTGCTTTTAATTTTTTTAAGGTTTGTTAAGATCACTCTTAATTTAGGGCTAACTTTCTTCCACAATTAATTCAGTATTTCTCTGATGATTTTACCTAATGTCCATTTACCATGAGGTCTTACCACTCTGGTTGGTAGACTCATCAACTATACCCAGCCCTACCTGAGTCCTGAGAATAGTTCTATGCATTCTGTTCTTGTGGTAATTTCCTCTCACAAATTTGAAATTCAGTACTCATTCAAGCATTCAAAGAGGGCCTTCAGATCACCAGAACTTTCTTTCCAAAAGATTCCTCCCTCTACAGTAGTCTGCCCACGTATTCTAGCTATTCTGGACTCTCTAAACTCCAAACTGTGTCTTCTAAACAGAGAAAGATTACATGGCGCTGTTTAGATTCCCCTCTCTTCTACTTCAGTTTGGAAACTGCCTCTAAGCAGTTATCTGGGCAATCCTAAGGCTGCCCTAGTTTCATTTTCACGTAGGAATCATAATACTGCACTGTCTGTCATTCAGTTTCTGAAAAACTTTGTTTCATATATCTTTTTTGATTTTTACTAGTTGTTTAAGATGGAGGTCCAGAAATGTAAATCTCTTTATTACAAACATGTAGTAGATAAACACCCACTTTGGGGACCTTTCCATCATGTTGTGCAGATAGTTTTACACCCATTAGTACTTGATGTTCTTCTGCCAGCTCTGGTTACTATTGTAAGGTGGGATCTTCTACAGCATGCTCATCTGGACCTCGTTCTTGAACTGCTGAGTCTCTTTCAGGCCACTATTGCAGCTGAACTCATCTATGTAAGTACCCAAGAGTGGCAGATCTTCACCCATGATACCTATCAAGTTCAGTAAACCCCACTACCTTCCCTTCTTAATAAATAAAAATAATAATTAACTATTAAAAATTAAAGGAGACTGTTAAGGGAAAGCAGTCAGTTCCCTATAACTTATATTATTATAAGTGACATAAAACAGAGTATTTAATGGAATAATTAATAGGAAGGGTAAAATTCATGCTCAGTTTTATACAGATATGTCATATAATTCTGTCTTTCCTTTAGGAATCACTGTGTTTTACCAAAAGTTTTCTGCCTGTAAAAAAATAAATAAATAATGACAGTCAGTATAAGGTCCATTCAGAAAGTTCTGTTCTTCAAAGGAAACTGTTTTGTTTTGTTTTTTTAACATCTTTATTGGAGTATAATTGCTTTACAATGATGTGTTAGTTTCTGCTTTATAACAAAGTGAATCAGCTATATATATGCATATATCCCCATATCTCCTCCCTCTTGCATCTCCCTCCCACCCTCCCTATCCCACCCCTCTAGGTGGTCACAAAGCACAGAGCTGATCTCCCTGTGCTATGTGGGTGCTTCCCACTAGCTATCTATTTTACATTTGGTAGTGTATATATGTCCATGCCACTCTCTCACTTTGTCCCAGCCTATGCTTCCCACTCCCCATGTCCTCAAGTCCATTCTCTACGTCTGTGTCTTTATTCCTGTCCTGCCCCTAGGTTCTTCAGAACCACTTTTATTTTTAGATTCCATATATATGTGTTAGCATACAGTATTTGTTTTTCTCTTTCTGACTTACTTCACTCTGTATGACAGACTCAAGGTCAATCCAATTCACTACAAATAACTCAGTTTTGTTTCTTTTTACGGCTGAGAAATATTCCATTGTATATATGTGCCACATCTTCTTTATCCATTCATCTTTCGATGGACACTTAGGTTGCTTCCATGTTCTGGCTACTGTAAATAGAGCTGCAATGAACATTGTGGTACCTGACTCTTTCTGAATTATGGTTTTCTCAGGTTATATGCCCACTAGTGGGATTGCTGGGTCTTACAGTAGTTCTATTTTTAGTTTTATAAGGAACCGCCATACTGTTCTCCATAGTGGCTGTATCAATTTACATTCCCACCAACAGTGCAAAAGGGTTCCCTTTTCTCCACACCCTCTCCAGCATTTATTGTTTGTAGATTTTTTGATGATGGCCATTCTGACTAGTGTAAGGTGATACCTCAGTGTAGTTTTGATTTGAATTTCTCTAACGATTAGTGATGTTGAGCATGCTTTCATGTGCTGGTTGGCAATCTGTATATCTTCTCTGGAGAAATGTCGATTTAGGTCTTCTGCCCATTTTTGGATTGGGTTCTTTGTTTTTCTGACATTGAGCTGCATGAGTTGCTTGTAAATTTTGGAGATTAATCCTTTGTCAATTGCTTCATTTACAAATATATTCTCCCATTCTGAGGGTTGTCTTTTCGTCTTGTTTATGGTTTCCTGTGCTGTGTAAAGCTCTTAGGTTTCATTAGGTCCCATTCGTTTATTTTTGTTTTTATTTCCATTTCTCTAGGAGGCGGGTGAAAAAGGATCTTGATGTGATTTATGTCATAGAGTGTTCTGCCTATGTTTTCCTCTAAGAGTTTTATAGTGTATGGCCTTACATTTAGGTCTTTAATCCATTTTGAGTATATGTTTGTGTTTGGTGTTAGGGAGTGTTCTAATTTCATTCTTCTACATATAGCTGTCCAGTTTTCGCAGCACAACTTATTGAAGAGGCTGTCTTTTCTCCATTGTACATTCTTGCCAACTTTGTCAAAAATGGGGTGACCATATGTGTGTGGATTTATCTCTGGGCTTTCTATCCTGTTCCACTGATCTATATTTCTGTTTTTGTGCCAGTACCATACTGTCTTGATTACTGTAGCTTTGTAGTATAGTCTGAAGTCAGGGAGCCTGATACCTCCAGCTCCGTTTTTCTTTCTCAGATTACTTTGGCTATTCGGGGTCTTTTGTGTTTCCATATAAATTGTGAAATTTTTTGTTCTAGTTCTGTGAAAAATGCCATTGGTAGTTTGATAGGGATTGCATTGAATCTGTAGATTGCTTTGGGTAGTATAGGCATTTTCACAATGTTGATTTTTCTAATCCAAGAACATGGTATACCTCTCCATCTGTTTATATCATCTTTAATTTCTTTCATCAGTGTCTTATAGTTTTCTGCATACAGGTCTTTTGTCTCCTTAGGTAAGTTTGTTCCTAGGTGTTTTATTCTTTTTGTTGAAATGGTAAAAGGGAGTGTTTCCTTAATTTCTCTTTCAGATTTTTCATCATTAGTGTATAGGAATGCAAGAGATTTCTGTGCATTAATTTTGTATCCTGCTACTTTACCAAATTCATTGATTAGCTCTAGTAGTTTTCTGGTAGCATCCTTAGGATTCTCTATGTATAGTATCATGTCATCTGCAAACAGTGACAGTTTTACTTCTTCTTTTCCCATTTGTATTCTTTTTATTTCTTTTTCTTCTCTGAATGCTGTGGGTAAAACTTCCAAAACTATGGAAGTATTGAATAATAGTGGTGAGAGGGGACAACCTTTTCTTGTCCTGATCTTAGAGGAAATGCTTTCAGTTTTTCACCATTGAGAATGATGTGGGCTGTGGGTTTGTCATATATGGCCTTTATTATGTTGAAGTAAGTTCCCTCTATGCCTACTTTCTGTAGGGTCTCTATCATAAATGGGTATTGAATTTTGTCAAAAGCTTTTTCTGCATCTATTGAGATGATCATATGGTTTTTATCTTTCAGTGTGTTAATATGGTGTATCACATGAATTGATTTGCATATATTGCAGAATCCTTGTATTCCTGGGATAAACCCCACTTGATCATGGTGTATGATCCTTTTAATGTGCTATTGGATTCTGTTTGCTAGTATTTTGTTGAGGATTTTTGCATCTATGTTCATCAGTGATATTAGCCTGTAGTTTTCATTCTTTGTGACATCTTTGTCTGGTTTTGGTATCAGGGTGACGGTGGCCTTGTAGAATGATTTTGAGAGTGAGCCTCCCTCTGGTATATTGTGGAAGAGTTTGAGAAGGATATGTGTTAGCTCTTCTCTAAATGTGTGGTAGAATTCTCCTGTGAAGCCATCTGGTCCTGGGCTTTTGTTTGTTGGAAATTTCTTAATCACAGTCTCAGTTTCAGTGCTTGTGATTGGTCTGTTTATATTTTCTATTCCCTCCTGGTTCAATCTTGGAAGGTTGTGCTTTTCTAAGAATTGGTCCATTTCTTCCAGGCTGTCCATTTTATTGGCATATAGTTACTTATAGTAATCTCTCATGATCCTTTGTATTTCTGCAGTGTCAGTGGTTACTTCTTTTTCATTTCTAATTCTGTTAATTTGAGTCTTCTCCCTTTTTTTCTTGATGAGTCTGGCTAATGATTTATCAATTTTATTTATCTTCTCAAAAGAACCGGCTTTTAGTTTTATTGACCTTTGCTATTGTTTCCTTCATTTCTTTTTCATTTATTTCTGATCTGATCTTTATGATTTTTTTCCTTCTGCTAACTTTGGGGTTTTTTTGTTCTTCTTTCTCTAATTGCTTTAGGTGTAAATTTAGGTTGTTTGTTTGAGGCGTTTCTTGTTTCTTGAGGTAGGATTGTATTGCTATATACTTCCCTCTTAGAACTGCTTTTGCTGCATCCCATAGGTTTTGGGCTATCGTGTTTTCATTGTCATTTGTTTCTAGGTATTTTTTGATTTCCTCTTTGATTTCTTCAGTGATCTCTTGGTTATTAAATAGTGTATTGTTTAGCCTCCTTGTGTTTGTATTTTTTTTACCGATTTTTTCCTGTAATTGTTAACTGGTCTCATAGCATTGTGGTCGGAAAAGATACTTGATACGATTTCAATTTTCTTAAATTTACCAAGGCTTGATTTGTGACCGAAGAAATGATCTATCCTGGAGAATGTTCCATGAGCACTTGAGAAGAAACTGTACTCTGTTGTTTTTGGATGGAATGTCCTGTAAATATCAGTTAAGTCCATCTTGTTTAATGTATCATTTAAAGCTTGTGTTTCCTTATTTATTTTCATTTTGGATGATCTGTCCATTGGTGAAAGTGGGGTGTTAAAGTCCCCTACTATAATTGTGTTACTGTTGAGTTCCTCTTTTATGGCTGTTAGTATTTTCCTTATGTATTGAGGTACTCCTATGTTGGGTGCATAAATATTTACAATTGTTATATCTTCTTGGATTGATCCCTTGATCATTATGTAGTGTCCTTCTTTGTCTCTTGTAATAGCCTTTGTTTTAAAGTCTGTTTTGTCTGATATGAGAATTGCTACTCCAGCTTTCTTATGATTTCCGTTTGCATGGAATATCTTTTTCCATCCCCTCACTTTCAGTCTGTATGTGTCCCTAGGTCTGAAGTGGGTCTCTTGTAGACAGCATATATATGGATCTTGTTTTTTATCCATTCAGCCAGTCTATGTCTTTTGGTTGGGGCATTTAATCCATTTACATTTAAGGTACTTATCGATATGTATGTTCCTATTGCCATTTTCTTAATTCTTTTGGTTTAGTTATTGTAGGTCTTTTCCTTCTCTTGTATTTCCTGCCTAGAGAAGTTCCTTCAGCATTTGTTGTAAAACTGGTTTGGTGGTGCTGAATTCTCTTAGCTTTTGCTTGCCTGTAAAGGTTTTAATTTCTCCATCAAATCTGAATGAGATCCTTGCTGGGTAGAGTAATCTTGGTGGTAGGTTTTTCCCTTTCATTACTTTAAAAATGTCCTGCCACTCCCTTCTGGCTTGCAGAGTTTCTGCTGAAAGATCAGCTCTTAACCTTATGGGGATTCCCTTGTATGTTATTTGTTGTTTTTCCCTTGCTGCTTTTAATAATTTTTTTTTTGTATTTTATTTTTGATAATTTGATTAATATGTGCCTTGGCATATTTCTCCTTGGATTAATTCTGTGTGGGACTCTCTGTGCTTACTGGACTTGAATGATATTTCCTTTCCCATATTAGGGAAGTTTTCAACTCTAATTTCTTCAAGTATATCCTCAATCCCTTTCTTTTTCTCTTCTTCTTCTGTGACCCTTATAATTCGAATGTTGGTGTGTTTAGTGTTGTCCCAGAAGTCTCTGAGACTGTCCTTGATTCTTTTCACTCTTTTTTCTTTATTCTGCTCTGTGGTAGTTATTTCCACTATTTTATCTTCCAGGTCAGTTATCCATTCTTCTGCTTCAGTTATTCTGCTATTGATTCCTTCTAGAGAATTTTTAATTTCATTTATTGTGTTGTTCATCATTGTTTGTTTGCTCTTTAGTTCTTCTAGGTCCTTGTTAGACTTTTTTGTATTTTCTCCATTCTATTTCCAAGATTTTGGATCATCTTTACTATCATTAATCTGAGTTCTCTTTCAGGTAGACTGCCTATTTCCTCTTCATTTGTTTGGTCTGATGGGTTTTTACCTTGTTCCTTCATCTGCTGTGTTTCTCTGTCTTCTCATTTTGCTTATTTTACTGTGTTTGGAGTCTCCTTTTCGCAACCTGCAGTTTTGTAGTTCCCGTTGTTTTTGGTGTCTGCCCCCAGTGGTTAAAGTTGGTTCAGTGGGTTGTGTAGGCTTCCTGGTGGAGGGGACTGGTGCCTGTGATTTGGTGGATGAGGCTGGATGTTGTCTTTCTGCTTGGCAGGACCGTGTCTTGTGGTGTGTTTTGGGGTGCCTGTGACCTTATTTTGATTTTAGGCAGCCTCTCTGCTAATGGGTGGGGTTTTGTTCCTGTGTTGCTAGTTGTTTGGCCTAGGGTGCCCAGCACTGTAGCTTGCTGGTTGTTGAGTGGAGCTGGTTCTTTGCGTTGAGATGGAGATCTCTGGGAGAGCTTTTGCCGTTTGATATTATGTGGAGCTGGGAGGTCTCTCGGTTCTCCCACCTCAGAGGCACAGGCCTGACACCTGGTTGGTGCACCAACACCCTGTCAGCCACACGGCTCAGAAGAAAAGGGAGAAAAGAAAGAAAGAAAGGAAGAAAAATAACGTTATTAAAATAAAAAATTAAAAAATTAAAAATAAAAAAATTGAAAATAATTTTTTAAAAAAGAAAAAAAATCGTACAAGCAGAACCCTAGGAGAAATGGTAAAAACAATGCTATACAGGCAAAATCACACAAAGAAGCATACACATACACACTCACAAAAAGAGAAAAAGGAAAAAATATCTGTATCTATATATAAAAATAAAAAATAAGAGAGCAACTAAATCAATAAACAAATCTACCAATGATTATAAACTCTAAGTACTAAACTAAGAAACATAAAACCAGAAAAAAATTAAATGAAGAAAGCTAACCCCAAGTCTACAGTTGCTCCCAAAGCCCACTGCCTCAATTTTGGGGTGATTTGTTTTCTGTTTAGGCATTCCAGAGATGCAGGGTACATCAATTTGAATGTGGAGATTTAATCCGCTGCTCCTGAGGCTGCTGGGAGAGATTTCCCTTTCTCTTCTTGGTTCGCACAGCTCCCGGGGTTCAGCTTTGGATTTCGCCCTGCCTTTGCGTGTAGGTCGCTTGAGGGAGTCTCTTCCTGCACAGACAGGACGGGGTTAGAGCAGCAGCTGATTCGGGGGCTCTGGCTCACTCAGCCCGCAGGGAGGGAGCGGTACGGAGGAGGAGGGGTGAGCCTGTGGCGGCAGAGGCTGACGTGAGTTTGCAGCAGCCTGAGGCGTGCCGTGCGTTCTCCCGGGGAAGCTGTCCCTGGATCATGGGACCCTGGCAGTGGCGAGCTGCACCAGCTCCTGGGGGGGGGGGGGAGGTGTGGATAGTGACCTGTGCTTGCACACAGGCTTCTTGGTGGCTGCAGAAGCAGCTTTAGTGTTTCATGTCCATCTCTGGTGTCTGCGCTGAGAGCCGTCGCTTCCACCCGTCTCTGGAACTCATTTAGGTGGTGCTCTGAATCCCCTCTCCTTGCACACCCTGAAACAATTGTCTCTTGCCTCTTAGGCAGGTCCAGACTTTTTCCTGGACTCCCTCCTGGCTAGCTGTGGCACACTAGCTCCCTTCAGCCTGTGTTCACACAGCCAACCCCAGTCCTCTCCCTGGGATCTGACCTCCAAAGCCCGAGCCTCAGCTCCCAATCCCACCTGCCCCGGCGGGTGAGCAGACAAGCCCCTCAGGCTGGTGAGTGCTGGTCAGCAGCGATCCTCTGTGGGAGAAGCTCTCTGATTTGCCCTCTGCCCCCTTGTTGCTGTGCTCTCCTCCTTTGCTCCAAAGCTTCCCCCCACCCCACCACCCCCCATTTCAACCAGTGAAGGGGCTTCCTAGTGTGTGGAAACTTATCCTCCTTCAGAGCTCCCTCCCGAAGGTGCAGGTCCCATCCCTGTTCTTTTGTCTCTGTTTTTTCTTTTTTCTTTTGCCCCACCCAGGTACGTGGGGGAGCTTCTTGCCTTTGGGGAAGTCTGAGGTCTTCTGCCAGCGTTCAGTAGGTGTTCTGTAGGAGTTGTTCTACATGTAGATGTATTTCTGATGTATTTGTGGGGAGGAAGGTGATCTCGTCTTACTCCTCCACCATCTTGAAGGTCTCCCCCAGAAACTGTTTTGATTCTTAAAATTTTCCAGTGTCACCTCTTATGAATGACTGTTCTGTGATTAGAAGCCCGTGGGTAAACCAGGCTAATTATATTGTTGGTTTCAGTCCAACAATGATGTGTTCTTGCAATGTATTAGTGAGTTTATTGGGTTGCAAAATAAAGAATGTATTAAACTGTTTTTCTTTAGTTTTGCCAAAGCATCAGGGCTATGAAGTAAGATACTTTAAGTTAAAAATGTTAACTAAAAGATAATAGGCTTCAGTTACTCTATAAAGCAAAGCCAAGTGGGTTTAAAATTTGGAAAGCTTTGCTTTACACTTTAAGATCTTAGGAAATCAACTATTACTTATTTAGAAATTGTTTGGTGACATGAGAGGAAACCTATGTCTATAGTTGGAACAAGAAGGTACAAAATGTGGAGAAATCATTAAAGCCCAAATGACAGACAAAGAACTCTTATTTTATAGATCATGGCTCTTAATACTGAAGCTGTTTTCCCCATTATTTGACAAGGGTAAGCCTTTCCATGTTAGTCCTCATGGACTCCCATTTTAACCTACTTTTACTGCTACCTGACATATATCACCAATAATTCTAACCAAGGAAATCTGAATCAACAGATATTTTTAGAATATGAAAGTGTCATTTTCTTCTCTTAGCATGTATATCCCTGCCTCCTGTCTATTTAAATTTGATGCCTACTTTAAAACCCTGCTCCCGTCTGCACTATAAAAAACTTCCATGACTACTCCAAATTCTAGTGCATTTCCATAGAATGAAAATTCATTGTAACCAACTGAGTACTTGATTCTCTGCTACTCAAATGTTTGCTTTATTCTCAGGGGTGACAATTTGTCCTCCCAACTGAACCAAAACTTGCCGTATGGCAGAGACACTGATATGACAAATCAAATGAATTTGTATTGTATTAAAATACCATACATTTTTGGAACTGAGGAGCTACTGTCTTTTCTGGTTTCCGTCTTGATGAGTTGGTCAGTCTATAAGATGGCAGCTAGGGGCTTCCCTGGTGGCGCAGTGGTTGAGAATCTGCCTGCTAATGCAGGGGACATGGGTTCGAGCCCTGGTCTGGGAAGATCCCACGTGCCACGGAGCAGCTGGGCCCGTGAGCCACAACTACTGAGCCTGCGCGTCTGGAGCCTGTGCCCCGCAACGGGAGGGGCCACGATAGTGAAAGGCCCGCGCACCGCGATGAAGAGCGGTCCCCGTACCGCGATGAGGAGTGGCCCCCGCTTGCCGCAACTAGAGAAAGCCCTTGCACGAACCGAAGACCCAACACAGTCAAAAATAAATAAATAAATAAATAAATAAATAAATAAATAAATAAATAAAGTAGCTATAAGAGCACCCAAGCCCTTACATAAAAAAAAAAAAAAAAAAAGATGGCAGCTAGATTAACTCTATGTCCTAGGCTTATGGTCTATTTCCAAACTTGGCTGAATGAACCATTTGATAATTAATCACAAAAAGTTTCCTGCTTTGGTACTTCTCTCAAGTTAACTGACCTCACTAGTCCCATATTTAAGAGAGCAATAATAAGGTTAATGGGGTGAAATAAAAGCTAGGAAAATATAGTAGCTGTTTTGTTTTTGTATATGGAGAATGTGAGTATTAGAGGACAGTAGAGCCTAGAAAATTGGGAAATAAGCAGTGGAAGTCTTAGAGAGATTCAGATGTTCTTCCCTAGTTTGTTACATGGACCTGCCATGAGTTTGTTTTCATGGCTCTGCAGGGGCTCCCTGTTCTAAGGAACAATAACTCAGAAACAAAGTCTTCATTGTGTGAAGATTTTGAGCACAGGTGGAGGTTGTTCACTAATTTTATCCAATCCCCAGTGGATTCTATTCTAACTTAGATATAGAGCAGGTGTTTAAAAAGTAAAGACAGAAAGCGAGCATTATTATACTAAAATATCTGTAGTGTGGTAGAGAACAATTCAGTCCTTGAATTTACCTCTAACAGTGCAACCAAAGAGGATATAGAAATTGTTCTTTCTCACCTTAATATGCCTTACAATTTAAGTATCTTAAAGGACCGTATGTCTTCATTTAGCAGCAGTCAGAGGACATGGTAATTTCCAGTAAACACCTAGCCAAAACAGCATCATCTCTGGGCACAGTGGAACTCAAAACGTGCCTGGAGGAGACTGAAGGGCATGGGTCAGCAGCAGGACCCAAGAGGAGTTGACTTGTTTGTGAGTGCATGTTAAATATCATCCTTGAGCGTTCAGAATTTCTTGGACAGAAAGTAGGAATCGGGAGTAAGAGGACATTCCTGAGCTAGAGCTGAGGCCACAGCCAGATCATCTGAGTTGTTATTATTATAATGCCATATGTGCACCAGCCAGATAAGACATGAGGGATCTCGGAGTTTCAATGATAACTTTCAGGAAGGTTTGTTAACCTATAGCTTCTGAATAAGATATATAAAACCTTCCTTTAAAGAGCGCTTATGAAGTATGAGAATGAAGTCAGTAAGAATGGGTTAACTTGGTTCTCATTATAGAAAGTGAGTATGAATTCATTCTTCCAGTAAGTCAGAACTAATTCAAATCAGATATTTATTTCCTCAGGTAAGTTTTTCAGCACTGAATTTCCCCCCCCCCCCCAGATAATCGTTTCAAATGTTGTTACTTGGGTACAGAAGAAATGCAGAAGGGCCTTGCATCATCTTCAGCAACAGGCATCTTCTCAGTAAGGAAGGGAAGAAAATCCTAGGGATGAATGTTCCAGGGAACATGCCTTTTGCTTCTGTCTAAATGTGCTTGGCAATAAAGGGCAACGGTAATTTTTCTTTTATATGTAGAGCTTACATTTTATAGTTTTAGAAAACACAATCTTGATCAATTCCAAAAAAGAGAAGAGTAGGGATGTGAGTGAGCTCTGAATTTAGAATGTCTGCCTCTTCCTACCTTTACAAAGTTCCTTGAGTTCTTCCAGAAATGCCTGTGAACAAAACAGGCAGTGGGTCATGATGACCTGCCTAGGTATCTGTTATCTCTCCAGCCAAATGTGTAGACATTATTATAGTTGCCAACATACCCAATAAGGATAGTTATTAAATACTTTCCACATGCCAGTTTCTCTTACTTATTCAATTCTCATAACATCACCACAGATTAATTATAGTTATCGCCATTTTCAAATTAGAAAGCCAAGAAAATGACATGCCAAAAATTACAGAGACGGTAAGTGACAGAAAAAGACCAACTCCAGAGCCTGCTTTCTTAACATATGCCCTATTCTGCACACAACTGTTCCAAATGACTTAATTCATTGTTCCAGTATATCTACCCCAATAAATTCAAGCGATGAAATTCATTCTTCTTAACATATGAAGCTGAAAATAAGGCAATGCAATATTTTTTTCTTGTAGAAGTATTTTTTTGTTGTCTCCAAAATTGAGTTATAACAGGACTCTTTAAATAGGTGTATAATAGGGGATAAGTAGAGACTGTAATAGGGGATGAGTAAAGATAGTTTCCACATGTAAAATAATGAAGCTTGTGCTCCTCTTGAACTACAAAGCTCAGATGCCAGGACTCTTGGGTATCAAACTTGTTCATCCTAACAATGCAGATCAGTATCCCTTTCCATCTGCTAAAATGAGCCTTTTTTTCCATCTTCAGTGTTTCTGTCTACTACTTGGATGTATTGTCTCCAGACTTCCTGTATGATTTCTTTCTTGGACTGTGATATTCCTCTCAACTCCTCTTTTAGTTTTCATCTCTTGAGATTCTAGCAATATGTTGACAGGAATGCCCTACCTTCATAATTCTGCCTTTTCAACTCCAGTAACCTTCATCACTCTTCTATCATAGCTCCCCTCAAACTGCCCTTAAGTCTTGACACCGTGTTGGTGGCTTCAGCCACAAAATTCCAGGTTCAGAATTACCCATATCCAACATGTTTGCTCTCTGCCTCCTATTTCCTCCTTCCTTCCTGTTGAAAAAAAAAAAATCAGTATTTACTCAGTAACCAGGTATGTGATAATAAGTCACACTTTTTGAGTCACAGGATCTATTTTGGGAAGATAGATAATTTTAATGTGTCCCAGAGATGACTGAAAGAGTTTTAAACAAACGCTAAGGGAGTCTAGAAGTGCTGAACCAGAATAAGGAGTATTTAGAAGGACATCAAAATACATTGAATTTGGTTCTTACCTAGTGAGCGGTCATCTGCTGGGCAAGGAAGTGGAAAGAAGACCTTTTAACGCAGTAAAGTAAGTGTGGACGATTATGTGTTTGGAGACCAGATAAAAGACTAGTGAAATAGTTTAAGATATAATTAAGGTCTGGACTAAACACTATGGGAATGGAGAAGAAGCATTAAAAAAAGACAAATTGCCATAGATTCAGCAAGACTTGATGATGGATGTGAGAATAAAGAGAGGATAGTTCCAATGTTTCTACCTTGGGAGACTCGATAATGGCACAGTCAAATGATACTGTGTAAACAAGGACTTTCAAAGGAAAATAGCAGGAAAAGAGTTTGCTACTTAGCTGGTACACAATGGTCTGTTACAACTGACACTGCTCAGTTGTTTCTTACTGTTGTCCATTCTGTTGTCCATTCTGCTTAGTTGAACACCAATGAACCTGTGTTATATTGATTGTGAATATTTTGAATACTATCCCTGGTCAGAAATAACATGATCAGTTTGAGAAAAGGATTAAGTTTGGGATAGTTATTGTAAAGTGAGGTAAAGAGATAAAGAAAATAGTTTAAAATATGATGTTGAACCTTTAGAGAGAGATTAGGACTGAGGATGTAGAAGATTTGGAGTCATTAAGATGTTTAGTCACAGAAGACAAGGCTGAAAATGGAAGTGTGAGCCTCAGTCTACTGAGAAGAGGATCTTCTTGCCTTTAACATTCTCCATCCCTAATATCCGCTGCATCTATTTTTTTTTTTTTTTAGATTGAGAAACTGATTGGAAATTGAATGCAAACTAAGACCACTTGACTGTTACTGAAATGAATAGCCCAGTTTGCTTTTTTTTTTTTTTAAAGAAATTCACGTTCTTTCTTTCTTTCTTTCTTTCTTTCTTTCTTTCTTTCTTTCTTTCTTTCTTTATGACTGTGTTGGGTCTTCGTTTCTGTGCGAGGGCTTTCTCTAGTTGCGGCAAGTGGGGACCACTCTTCATCGCGGTGCGCGGGCCTCTCACCATCGTGGCCTCTCTTGTTGCGGAGCACAGGCTCCAGACGCGCAGGCTCAGTAATTGTGGCTCACGGGCCCAGTTGCTCCGTGGCATGTGGATCTTCCCAGACCAGGGCTCGAACCCGTGTCCCCTGCATTGGCAGGCAGATTCTCAACCACTGCGCCACCAGGGAAGCCCCACTGGATCTATTTTTGTGTGCCACCTTGATCTCTAACTGCATGACACTTCTTATCCCTTTTGATTTCATTTGCCCAAATCTAGGTTCCATGGTATGTTATTTCAATTATGTGCTTATTTCCTACTTAGAATCACATTCTCTTTCAATGTTTTCCATTTTTGCCTTACCAATATCTTTCTTTCCACACTCAAACAGGTTCCTCAATTATCTTTTACTATTGTTTAGTCAATAACACTGCTCTCTACCAACAGAATGATCTTGGACTCCTCCCCCATCTCACCTTTCTCAGTCTAATCGATCACACAATCTTATTAAACTGCTTCCCTTATAGCACTCCTACCCAAAACTCCTCTTCTCCTTTTTCCCCCGCTGCTGCTGCTGACTTAGCATATGGGCTATTGCAATAACCTAACTTGTCTCCCATGTCCTCAGTATTATCCCTTCAGTTCATTCTCCACCCTAACAGAGTAGACTTGTTAAAACATTAAAGGGGTCATGTTACACACTTGCTTAAAATTCTCCAGTGAATCTCTTTTTTCTTCAAGAGAGTATCTTTAATATGTCAAATCAAGTTTTTCATCATCTGATTCTTGCATATCCGTCAGTCTCATCTGTCATCACTTAACTCTTTCCTCATATCCTCTAAACGTTAAGTCTTCGGTTAGAACTGTATCCTGTGCATTCTTATGTCTCCATCTATGCCCTATATACTAAAAATGTATTGTACCTTCTTAATATATGGCTACTGAATGTGTTAGTAAGCAAAGAAATGAACTGAAGAAGCATGATACAAAGCATTTTTATAATACTAAGTGAATCCACAAATCTGTTTTTTCACCTACTTAAAAATGTATGTTTTTGCATCATAGTGGGTCCTCTTACTGCTGCCAAATATATTCTTTTATTCATTTCCTCTTAAATATTTGATATATTTTTAATGATGACTTTTACAAAGGTTTCCTATACTTGATCCTTCAGTTTTACTTCTGGCCCCTTATTCTCAGAAATCAATCCTTAATATACTTGTTTGGGTCAATGCCATATAACACGAATTGCTTCCTTTTTTTTTCTTTAAAAGCCTATGTTTCTTCCCCTACCAGCTTTTTATTTTGAATGAATGTTCCCTGTCTACCCTTTTCTAGATTCTTGGATACCTCACTTTTATGTTTACCTCTGTATTTTTAATAGTTTCTCATGGAAAATGAACAACAAAGATATTATCAATGACAAACCATTTGTTTCTCCTCCTAAGAGAGCTTTCCTTAAATTGGATACCTGCTTAAGCTACTTTAGCATTTTTTTTTCCTTTCCTGTGCTGTAAAATTAAAAAAAACCAAAGTAGTCTATAATAACTGACTCATTCTCCCTCCACTATAAAACCCTTATCTTTTTGCAACCTAGGTCAGTAATTTAGTTTTTTTAAAACTGTTTTGCTAGGCTTCTCTGCACCAAGCTGATCCATGCCACTGCCTTGTTGTTCTCCTACTTCTCTGTTTATTTCTTCTGTATCTTCCACTGTTTTCTCTCTTCACTCCTTTCATTAGCATCTTTTCCAACTTCAACCTCATAAGTATTCCTCGGAATTGCTTAGACCTTCCTATCCCTTCCTTAATGGTACCTATCCCACAGCTCCATCTATTGTATCTATACTAATGACTTTAAGATCTACCTCCACAGTCTCCTTTCTAAGTTTCAGACACACAATTTCAAGTGCATATTGGATATTTGAACCCAGTGACTAATCAGTACTTCAAATGACAAATTTGAGTTCATCTTTAACTACTTTGCTGTCTGTTCCTGCCATTAAGTTGAACTTTAAGAGGTAATTGTCTCCGCAGTTTTCTCTCATTTAAATCTCCCCTGTCAGTTCCACTGAACTTGCCCTAGCTCAGAATCCAATACTAATTATCTACACCAGTCTCTGTACTTTTAGGTGTCTCCCATCCCAGAAAACTGTTTCTCTGTAAGGGTAATTTTTTTTTTTTTTTTTTTTTTTTTTTACAGTTAGAGGCTTTTCATACCTCTCATTTGAACAAAATATTTTATCTATTTATTACTTTCCTATTGAAGAAACACATTTTTAAGCCTGAAATTAAACAATGACACTCAATATTCAGGCCCTAAACTTCCACTGTGCCTATTCTTCACTAGTTGACCTTATTCCAGTTGAACTGAGCTGCTCACAGTTTTCCAAATAAGCTTCATACATTCTTGTGTCAATGACATCCTCTGAGCCTACTTAGACCTCACATACAACTCTACCTGTCGTCTTGTTTTCCTTCTTCTTGGCTAAATTAAAGGATATCCCCTGTATGAAATGTTCTGTGCTCCCACCACTACCAGCTGTAATAGCACGGTCTATCTCTCTCTCTGTCTCTCGCCCCTCCTCCATCACTATCTTTCCCAACTGGGCTCTATTCTCTTCTTGATTTAGATGATGATTGTGAAGAAGTACAACCTCTTCTGACAAAATACCAGTTTAAATTCCAGATGGTAAAAGTTAGGTGGAAACCAAACCAAACAAAAAGGTATATTCTTAAATAACTTGCAAAATTATTGATAAAAAATCAAAATGTTTAAGAGAAACATCACATGAGTTAATCAATGAGTTTAGAAACTCTCTACATTTATTTACTTATTTATTTAAGTGTTAATCTCATCCAAATACAATCTCATAGAAACACCCAAGTTAATGGTTTTTATAATTTAATTTAATTTTTTTACACAGCAGGTTCTTATTAGTTATCCATTTTATACATATTAGTGTATACATGTCAATCCCAATCTCCCAATTCATCCCACCACCACCCCCCCCACCACCACTTTCCCCCCTTGGTGTCCATACGTTTGTTCTCTACATCTGTGCCTCAATTTCTGCCCTGCAAACCAGTTCATCTGTACCACTCTTCTTCTACCACATATGTGCATTAATATATATGATACTTGTTTTTCTCTTTCTGACTTACTTCACTCTGTATGACAGTCTCTAGATCCATCCACATCTCTACAAATGACCCAATTTCATTCCTTTTTATGACTGAGTAATATTCCATTGTATATATGTACCACATCATCTTTAACCATTCGTCTGTCGATGGGCATTTAGGTTGCTTCCATGACCTGGCTATTGTAAATAGTGCTGCAATGAACATTGGGGTGCATGTGTATTTTTGAATTATGGTTTTCTGTATGTATATGCCCAGTAGTGGGTTTGCTGGGTCATGTGGTAATTCTATTTTTAGTTGTTTAAGGAACCTCCATACCGTTCTCCATAGTGGCTGTATCAATTTACATTCCCACCAACAGTGCAAGAGGGTTCCCTTTTCTCCACACCCTCTCCAGCATTTGTTGTTTGTAGATTTTCTGATGATGCCCATTCTAACTGGTGTGAAGTGATACCTCATTGTAGTTTTGATTTGCATTTCTCTAATAATTAGTGATGTTGAGCAGCTTTTCATGTGCTTCATGCCCATCTGTATGTCTTCTTTGGAGAAATGTCTATTTAAGTCTTCTG
Organism: Balaenoptera acutorostrata; assembly: GCF_949987535.1. Lineage (NCBI taxonomy): Eukaryota > Metazoa > Chordata > Mammalia > Artiodactyla > Balaenopteridae > Balaenoptera > Balaenoptera acutorostrata. The sequence goes on along the minus strand of NC_080079.1, from coordinate 21,648,767 downwards.
CCCATTTTTTGATTGGGTTGTTAGTTTTTTTTAAATATTGAGCTACATGATCTGTTTATATATTTTGGAGATTAATTCTTTGTCCGTTGATTCGTTTGCAAATATTTTCTCCCATTCTGAAGGTTGTCTTTTCGTCTTGTTTGTAGTTTCCTTTGCTTTGCAAAAGCTTTTAAGTTTCATTAGGTCCCATTTGTTTATTTTTGTTTTTATTTCCATTACTCTAGGAGGTGGATCAAAAAGGATCTTGCTGTGATTTATGTCAAAGAGTGCTCTTCCTATGTTTTCCTCTAAGGGTTTTATAGCGTCTGGTCTTACATTTAGGTCTCTAATCCATTTTGAGTTTATTTTTGTGCATGGTGTTAGGAAGTGTTCTAATCTCATTCTTTTACATGTAGCTGTCCACTTTTCCCAGCACCACTTATTGAAGAGGCTGTCTTTTCTCCATTGTATATCCTTGCCTCCTTTGTCATTGATTAGTGGACCATAGGTGTGAGGGTTTATCTTTGGGCTTTCTATCTTGTTCCATTGATGTATATTTCTGTTTTTGTGCCAGTACAATACTGTCTTGATTACTGTAGCTTTACAGTATAGTCTGAAGTTCAGGAGCCTGATTCCTCCAGCTCCATTTTTTCCCCTCAAGACTGCTTTGGCTATTCGTGGTCTTTTGTGTCTCCATACAAATTTTAAGATTTTTTGTTCTAGTTCTGTAAAAAATGCCATTGGTAATTTGATAGGGATTGCATTGAATCTGTAGATTGCTTTGGTAATATAGTCATTTTCACAATATTGATTCTTCCAATCCAAGAACATGGTATATCTCTCCATCTGTTGGTATCCTCTTTAATTTGTTTCTTCAGTGTCTTATAGTTTTCTGCATACAGGTCTTTTGTCTCCCTAGGTAGGTTTATTCCTAGGTATTTTATGCTTTTTGTTGCAGTGGTAAATGGGAGTGTTTCCTTAATTTCTCTTTCAGATTTTCCATCATTAGTGTATAGGAATGCAAGAGATTTCTGTGCATTAATTTTGTATCCTGAAACTTTACCAAATTCATTGATTAACTCTAGTAGTTTTCTGGTGGCATCTTTAGGATTCTCTATGTATAGTATCATGTCATCTGCAAACAGTGACAGCTTTACTTCTTCTTTTCCAATTTGTATTCCTTTTATTTCTTTTTCTTCTCTGATTGCCATGGCTAGGACTTCCAAAACTATGTTGAATAATAGTGGTGAGAGTGGACAACCTTGTCTTGTTCCTGATCTTAGAGGAAATGCTTTCAGTTTTTCACAGTTGGGACTGATGTGGGCTGTGGGTTTGTCATATATGGCCTTTATTATGTTGAGGTAGGTTCCCTCTGTGCCCACTTTCTGGAGAGTTTTTATCATAAATGGGTGTTGAATTTTGTCAAAAGCTTTTTCTGCATCTATTGAGATGATCATATGGTTTTTATTCTTTAATTTGTTAATATGGTGTATCACATTGATTGATTTGCACATATTGAAGAATCCTTGCATCCCTGGTATAAATCCCACTTGATCATGGTGTATGATCCTTTTAATGTGTTGTTGGTTTCTGTTTGCTAGTATTTTTTTGAGGAGTTTTTCATCTATATTCATCAGTGACATTGGTCTGTAATTTTCTTTTTTTGTAGTATCTCTGTCTGGTTTTGGTATCAGGGTGATGGTGGCCTCATAGAATTTTTTGGAAGAATTTGAGAAGGATGGGTGTTAGCTCTTCTGTAAATGTTTGATAGAATTCTCCTGTGAAGCCATCTGGTCCTGGACTTTTGTTTGTTGGAAGATTTTTAATCACAGTTTCAGTTTCATTACTTGTGATTTGTCTGTTCGTATTTTCTGTTTCTTGCTGCTTCAGTCTTGGAAGGTTATATCTTTCTAAGAATTTGTCCATTTCTTCCAGGTTGGCATAGAGTTGCTTGTAGTAGTCACTTAGGATGCTTTGCATATCTGCAGTGTCTGTTGTAACTTCTCCTTTTTCATTTCTAATTTTATTGGTTTGAGTCCTCTCCCTCCTTTACTTGATGTGTCTGGCTTGGTTTATCAATTTTGTTTATCTTCTCAAAGAACCAGCTTTTACTTTTATTGATCTTTGCTATTGTTTTCTTTGTTTCTATTTCATTTATTTCTGCTCTGATCTTTATGATTTCTTTCCTTGTACTAACTTTGGGTTTTGTTTGTTCTTCTTTCTCTAATTCCTTTAGGTGTAAGGTCAGATTGCTTATTTGAGATGTTTCTTGTTTCTTGAGGTAGGCTTGTATTGCTATAAACTTCCCTCTTAGAACTGCTTTTGCTGCATCCCATAGGTTTTGAATCGTCGTGTTTTCATTGTCATTTGTCTCTAGGTATTTTTTCATTTCCTCTTTGATTTCTTCAGTGATCTCTTGGTTATTTAGTAACGTATTGTTTAGCCTCCATGTGTTTGTATTTTTACTTTTTTCCCCCTGTAATTGATTTCTAATCTCATAGCATTGTGGTCGGAAAAGATGCTTGATACGATTTCAATTTTCTTAAATTTACTGAGGCTTGATTTGTGACCCAAGATGTGATCTATCCAGGAGGATGTTCCATGTGCACTTAAGAAGCAAGTGTAATCTGCTGTTTTTGGATGGAATGTCCTATAAATATCAACTAAATCTATCTGTCTATTGTGTCATTTAAAGCTTGTGTTTCCTTATTAATTTTCTGTTTCGATGTTTATCCATTGGTGTAAGTGAGGTGTTGAAGTCCCCCACTAATATTGTGTTACTGTCGATTTCCTCTTTTATAGCTGTTAGCAGTTGCCTTATGTATTGAGGTGCTCCTATGTTGGGTGCATATATATTTATAATTGTTATATCTTCTTCTTGGATTGATCCCTTGATCATTATATAGTGTCCTTCCTTGTCTCTTGTAACATTCTTTATTTTAAAGTCTATTTTATCTGATATGAGTATTGCTACTCCAGCTTTCTTTTGATTTCCATTTGCATGGAATATCTTTTTCCAACCCCTCACTTTCAGTCTGTATGTGTCCCTAGGTCTGAAGTGGGTTTCTTATAGACAGCATATATATGGGTCTTGTTTTTTTATCCATTCAGCAAGCCTGGGTCTTTTGGTTGGAGCATTTAATCCATTCACATTTAAGGTAATTATTGATATGTATTTTCTTCTGACAATTTTCTTAATTGTTATGGGTTTGTTTTTGTAGGTCCTTTTCTTCTCTTGTGTTTCCCACTTAGAGAAGTTCCTTTAGCATTTCTTTTTTTTTTTTTTTTTAAGGATTTTCTTATTTATTTATTTATTTATTTATTTTTGGCTGTGTTGGGTCTTCGGTTCGTGCGAGGGCTTTCTCCAGTTGCGGCAAGCGGGGGCCACTCTTCATCGCGGTGCGGGGACCGCCCTTCATCGCGGTGCGCGGGCCTTTCTCTATCGCGGCCCCTCCCGTCGCGGGGCACAGACTCCAGACGCGCAGGCTCAGCAATTGTGGCTCACGGGCCCAGCTGCTCCGTGGCATGTGGGATCTTCCCAGACCAGGGCTCGAACCCGTGTCCCCTGCATTAGCAGGCAGATTCTCAACCACTGCGCCACCAGGGAAGCCCCAGCATTTCTTGTAGAGCTGGTTTGGTAGTGCTGAATTCTCTTAGCTTTTGCTTGTCTGTAAAGTTTTTGATTTCTCCATCGAATCTGAATGAGATCCTTGCTGGGTAGAGTAATCTTGGTTGTAGGTTCTTCCCTTTCATCACTTTAAATATGTCTTGCCACTCCCTTCTGGCTTGTAGAGTTTCTGCTGAGAAATCAGCTGTTAACCTTACGGGAGTTCCCTTGTATGTTATTTGTCATTTTTCCCTTGCTGCTTTCAATAATTTTTCTTTGTCTTTAATTTTTGTCAATTTGATTACTATGTGTCTCGGTGTGTTTCTCCTTGGGTTTATCCTGTATGGGACTCTCTGTGCTTCCTGGACTTGGGTGGCTATTTCCTTTCCCATGTTTGGGAAATTTTCGACTATAATCTCTTCAAATATTTCCTCAGGTCCTTTCTCTCTCTCTTCTCTTTCTGGGACCCTTAGAATAGAAATGTTGTTGCATTTAATGTTGTCCCAGAGGTCTCTTAGGCTGTCTTCATTTCTTTTCATTCTTTTGTCTTTATTTTGTTCCGCGGCAGTGAATTCCACCACTCTGTCTTCCAGGTCACTTATCCATTCTTCTGCCTCAGTTATTCTGCAATTGATTCCTTCTAGTGTAGTTTTCATTTCAGTTATTGTATTGGTCATCTCTGTTTGTTTGTTCTTTAATTCTTCTAGGTCTTTGTTAAACATTTCTTGCGTCTTCTCAATCTTTGCCTGCATTCTTTTTCCGAGGTCCTGGATCATCTTCACTATCATTATTCTGAATTCTTTTTCTGGAAGGGTGCCTATCTCCACTTCATTTAGTTGTTTTTCTGGTGTTTTATCTTGTTCCTTCATCTGGTACATAGCCCTCTGCCTTTTCACCTTGTCTATCTTTCTGTGAATGTGGTTTTTGTTCCACAGGCTGCAGGATTGTAGTTCTTTTTGCTTCTACTGTCCAGAAACTCTCTACATTTAAATGCACAAATTAAAAGGTGAAAAGCAAACCAGAGAGAATAATTCAGTCAAATAATGATATTATTTATATTTAAGTAACATAAAAAATAAAACAAGGTACCTATAAAGGGCAGAGGGAAATATCTCACTTACAGATAACGTAAAAATATTAGTGGAAATAAAGTCAATACCTTACTGTTTTAAGTTAAGCTAGCATAATAATTTGTTGTTTTGTGTTTTTAACCTAGCAGATGAGTAATGATTTAAATGATAATCTTTCATGATGGCAATAAAATGGGCAGTTTAGTCACATTTCTGACATGATTTTTTACTGGTTCAAACTTTCTAGATAGCAGTTGTCCATTCACTATCAAACCTTTAAAAAGTATATAACCTTTAACCTACCTTTTACTCATGGAGGAATCCTTAAGTATGAGAAAATCTATTACACACATACAAGGAGACTTGTTTTTATTTAAAATAGTTGGAGATAATCTAAATGTTCATACATTGGGTAATATTGTAATTAAATTTACCATACTAAAGAATACAAATAGCATTCATATTGTTATTTTCATATATATTTAATTACAGAAAATATTTGACATAGTGTTAGAAAATTCTGTATGCACTTTTATTTATGTCACCAACATAATTATAAATCACACACATGCACAACCACCATCACATAGTGAATATAATACCATGTTGTTTTCTCTAAAACAGCATTATGAGTGATACAATTTTTCTATTTCCTTTTCTGTCCAAAGGCTCTCTTATTATCATGATTACTATTTTAAATTAAAAATGTGTAAAACAACTGTATTTATTTAGATGTTCCTGCCAACATGTCCTCATGGGAAGTGAACTCATGGTATAGGAGGGGGAACAGAGGCAGTGGAAGTAAAATTTGCTCAGGCAATTTGATGACTGAAAGTGGTGAAAGGAGAGTGTAATGAGATGTTTCTCTTCTCCCTTGTTAACACAAACTGCTGACACCTGACTCAACCCACAGGTGGTCAATAGCAAGTTAACTTGATGTGCATTTGTCAATCTCAGCCGAAGTTTCATTAGACCCTTAGGATGATTCTGCTGCTTCTTGACATTCCTATCAAGGTCAGACAGAGACAGGTGGCCCATCAGTGATTAACTATTAGAGGATTCCCCAGGGGAGTTTGCATTTTATGTGCTTTATCCCTTTGGGAAATTTGGCAGCATTCAAGTTTATTAAGGCTTTCTAGAAAAACAACGATCTATAATATCATTCATCCCGCCAAAGGCTCAATATTTGCTTATTTTAATACTTAACCCTTCAATTATGTTTTCATGAATAACTGATTTCTGAAATTGCAGATTTTGTGCCTTTGAGAAGATGAATTTTTTAAATGAACAATTCATTGGTTTTTGTGTTGTATTATGCCAGTTGGGTTCAATTCCCAATGATACTTGATGACAGAAGTTTTGGGCAATTAATATAAACTCTCAAATCTTTAGTTCCAGTGACTTAAAAATAGTTGAAAATACATATTTTTTATCAGATAGGATGTTTTTGCTTGAAAGTTACAGAGAAGCCAATTCAAAATAAATTAAACAATGAAGGAATTTATTAGATTATAAATCTGAATATGGGCATTTAACAGTTTTTTTCAGGGTTATGGCTCCGTTTTTTCTGGGTTTTTTTCCCCCCTGGCTTTACCATACTCTACATATCTATGTTATCCTCACGCTGACTTTCCTGACTATTGCAAGATGGATGCTACAACACTAGTGCTACAAACTTCATTCAACTACAGAAAAAGTGTGTCTATAACTTCCTACAGCCATTGAATAAATGTTTGGAGATAACCAGAGTCTACCCCTGGGGTATAGTAAATCTGGGGGTCAATCCTATTGAACCACATGGCTCATTTATTGAGGAGGAAACCTTAAAATTTCTGTCTTAATTTGTTGGGGCTGGTATAATGGAATATAATGGATTGGGTAGAATTCTAGTGTCTGTTTCTATGAATTTGGCTTTTTTAGAATACACGTATAAATGACATCATGCAGGATTTGTCTTTCTCTAACTTATTTCATTTACTATGATGTCATCATTATCCATCCACGTTAGGGCAAATGGCAGGGTGTCTCTTCTCATGGTTGAATACTATTCCATTTTAAACATATATTGCACCTTTTGTATCCACACATTCATTGATGGACACTTAGGTTGTTTCCATATCTTTGCTATTGTGAGTAATATAACAATGAATGTGGCAGTGCAGATACCTCTTTGAGATTCTGTTTTCATTTCCTTTGAACATATACCCAGAAGTAGAATTGCTGGATCATTTGGTAGCTCTGTTTGTAATTTTTGAGGAGCTTTCATACTGTTTTCCGTAGTGGCTGTACCAATTTGCATTCCCACCGGTACACAAGGATCCCCTTTTCTCTACATCCTTGGCAGCACTTACTTCTTGTCTTTTTGATAATATCCATTCTAACAGGTATGAAGTGATATCTCATTGTGGTTTTGAGTGTCGTTTCCCTGATGATTAATGATGTTGAGCACCATTTCATGTACCTGTTGGCCATATGTATGTCTGCTTTGGAAAAATGTTTATTCAAGTCTTCTATCAGATATGTCTTTTGCAACTATTTTCTCCCAGTCTGTGGCTTGTCTTCTCATTCTCTTAACATTGTCTTTTGCAGAGAATCACCATAGCCAATGTTATCTAGGCTTTTTCCTATATTATCTTCTAGGAGTTTTAAAGTTTTGCACATAACATTTAGGCCTATGATCCATTTTGAGTTGTTTTTTGTGAAAGATGTAAAGTCTTTGCCTATATTGTTGTTATTTTTTTGCATGTTGATGTCCAGTTTTTCTAGCACCATTTGTTGAAATAGCTTTCTTTTCTCCATTGTATTGCCTTTACTCCAGTGTCAAAGATAAGCTGATTACATTTATTATGGGTCTATTTCTGGGCTCTCCAATTCTGTTTAATTGATCTCATGAATATAGATGCAAAAATCCTTGACAAAATGTTTTAGCAAGTCACACCCAACAATATATTTTTTAAAATACACCGTGATCAAGTGGGATTCATCCCAAGTATACAAGGCTGTGCATTTAAAACAGACATTCAAAAATCAATTAATGTAACTCATCACATCAACTGGCTAAAAAGAAAAATCACAGGATCATACCAATAGATGCAGGAAAAGCATTTGGTAAAATCCAACACCCATTTATGATAAAACTTTCAGCTATGTAGGAATAACAGAGAGTTGCTCAACTTGATAAAGACAAAAAAACTTACACCTAACATTACACTTAATGGTGAGAAACTCAAAGTCTTCCCACTAACATGAGGGACAAGGGAAGGATCTCCCACTTGGTCAAGGATTTTTATATCTCTGTTCATGAGACATATTGGTCAGTAGTTTTCTTTTCGTGTAATGCCTTACCTGTTTTTGGTATTAGGGTGACACTGGCCTCATACAGTGAGTTTGGAAGTATTCTCTCTGCTTCTGTCCACTGAAAACAATTGTATAGAATTGGTATAATTTCTTCCTAACACATTTGGTAGAATTCACCAGTGAACCCATCTGGGCCTGGTGCTCTCTGTTTTGGAAAATGATTAATTTTTGGTTAAATTTCTTTAACAGACAGAGGCTTATTTGGGTTACCTATTTCTTCTTCTGAGTTTTAGCAATTTGTGTCTTTGAAGGAATTGGTTCATTTCATATAGGTCATCAAATTTATGTGCATAGAGTTGTTCATGGTGTTCCTTATTAACCTTTTAATGTCCATAGAATCTGTAGTAATGTTCTCTTTCATTTCTGATATTAGTAATTTGTATCCTTTATCTTTTATTTCTTAATTAGCCTGGCTAGAATCTTATGCATTTTATTGCATAAGATAAACAAAGAACCAGCTTTTGTTTCCATCGATTTCCTCTATTGATTTCCTGTTTTCAATTCCATTGATTTCTTATTTTTTTCTACTCTTTATTTTGGGTTAAATTTGCTCTTCTTTTTTCTAGTTTTCTAAGGTGGAACCTTAGATGATTAACTGTAGGTCTTCTAATATATGCATTAAATGCTATCAGTTTCCTTCTGAGCACTGCTTTAACTGTATCCCACAAATTGTGATAAGTTGTGTTTTCTCATTTAATTCAAAATATTCTTTAATTTATTTTGAGATTTCTTTTTTGATCCATATGTTATTTATAAATGTATTGTTTAATATCCACATATTTTATTCATTTTTTATTAATCTTTGGTTATTGATTTCTAGTTTAATTCCATTCTTTTCCAAGGGCAGACATTCTATGATTTCTATTCTTTTAAATTTGTTAAAGCATGTGTTATGGCCCAGAAATGGTCCATCTTGATGAATGTTCCATGTGAGCTTGGGAAGAATGTGCATTCTGCGTTTGCTGGGTGAAGTAGTCTATAGACATCAACTATATACAATTGATTAATCGCGTTGTTGAGTTTAACTTTGTCTTTACTGATTTTCTGCCTGTTGTATCTGTCCAATTCTAATAAAGGAGCATGAAGTCTCCAATCATAATAGCAGATTCAAATATTTCTTTTAAATTCTATTAGTTTGTGCCTTACATAGTTTAATGCTCTGTTGTAAGGTGTATGCATGTTAAGGGTTATTGTCTCTGTGCTAACTGACCCCTTTATCATTATGTAATGCCCCTCTTTATCCCTGATAACTCTCCTTGCATTGAGTCTGCTCTGTCTGAAATTAAAGTAGCTGCTTCTGCTTCCTTTTGGTTAGTTTCAGCAGGTATATTTTCTTCCTTTCATTTACTTTTTTCTAAAATAAATTTTATTTTATTTATTATATTTTTTTGGCTGCATTGGGTCTTCATTGCTGTGTGGATTTTCTCTAGTTGCGGCGAGCGGGGGCAACTCTTCATCGTGGTGCGCAGGCTTCTCATTGCGGTGGCTTCTCTTTGTTGTGGAGCACAGGCTCTAGGTTTGCAGCCTTCAGCAGTCGTGGCACTCGGGCTCCGCAGTTTTGGCTTGCGGGCTCTAGAGTGCAGGCTCAGTAGTTGTGGCACATGGGCTTAGCTGCTCTGCGGCATGTGGGATCCTCCTGGACCAGGGCTCGAACCCGTGTCCCCTGCATTGGCAGGAGGATTCTTAACCACTGCACCATCAGGGAAATCCCTTTCCTTTCATTTACTTTTAATCTGTGTGCATCTTTAAAGTATAAAGATTACTGGTAGATAACATATTGTCTTAACATTCCTGCCATGTGTGGTTCTGATGCTTGCTCTTTTTCTTCAAAGTGTGTATGTGTATTTCCTTCTAGAATGCTCTGTAATTTTTTTTTGATAACCAGACGATGTACTGGGTAAAAGGAACTGCTATAAATACGATTTTAATAATGTGGTGGAAAGGTATGTGGGGGAGAGGATGTATTCTGCACTCCTACAATTTTCAGTCTTTTAGTAAGCTTCTGAACTGTGAACTTCACAAGTGTTTTTCAGCCACCTCCCACCCCTTGGGTGGGACAGGCTGGCTGGAGTGAGCTGAAGTTGAGTATTTTCCTTCTCCCTTGTGGAAGGCTAGATGGGCTTGGAGTTGGTTATTTCCCTTCCCCTAGGTCAGGTAGGATCCGACACAGTGGATTAGGCTCTGGTTATTTAGTTTCCCCTGAGGATAGGCCTTGTTAAGAAGAACTGTGGGCTCTGGCGTATTTCAAAATGGTTCAATTTCCCCTTTCCCTGCTGGAACTCTGAAATTTACTTTGAGAACCTACTTGATCTCCTGGAGGTAAATATCACAGAATTGTGGGAACCTCCTGTGACTTGGTCTCCCTGGAGTTTTTAACTCTCAGAGTTGTCCACACTGAGCCTCTAGCGCTTTGTCAATTAAAGTTGAGGTTTTCCTACCCTGCCACGGGTTCCTGATGTTGTTTCTGCTGTGGTAAGTTGTGAGCATCTGTATTAGCCTATCCCTCTCTTAAGTCTTGAGGGCAGGGGTTTGTTCTGTATTTTCCCTTCTCTTACATATTCACGGAAAGTTGTTGATTTTTCAATCTGTCAAGCTTCTTGTTAGGCTGGAGTGGTAACTTTCAAGCTCCTTATATGTGGAACCACAATGCTTATCATTTTCGTTGTAGTAGCTGGGAGGAAAACTATGTCCAGACATTAGTTTGTTACATACAAATTTTAATTTTGCTGGCTATCTCCCCAAAGAGATCTCCTGAGCTTAATGATCCATGGACACTCTCCTATTTCCCACTAATCTATAACCTAAACAACCTACTATCTTCAAAGTGCCTAAGAAGGCTGGTCACCTAATCCTTTCATTATCTGTTCTGAGTTGTTGAACTCTGAGTTGTCTATATTTCCCTTAAAGCAGACACCTGCATCAAATGTAAAACACACTTCTGACCATTTTATGCCTCATTTCTTTCTTGAAATTCAAGATAATTCTGGTTCCATTTGAAATGACCTTACTCCAAATGAATAGTTTTAAATTGTTGACTCTTTTACTGATTTGACTATTTAACTAACATTTTGTTTTGTGTGTCTTCTACTTGTCTTGACTCCATTGCAGCATCCAGTCATAGTAGGCATTCACATGTACATTATAAGATCAAGAAAGTGTGGCTGCAGATAAGGGGGTTAATCTGCACTACTAATAAGAGCTTCCCTTTGAGGGAAGCCCAATTGTGGAAGAGGAATTTTCCTAAGAAATCTGAAATTCAAAATGAGAGAAACCATCTGCATATAATGATGTCTCTGATTATGCTACATAATTCCTAGTATAGATAAAGACTTTTAATTTATTATTATGTGCTCTTGGAATGCATATATTCCCTGCACTGCTTCTTAAATGAAAGAAGGTTTTCTGTAATGAAAATTGGCCCCAGAATGAGATTAAATTTGATGGGAATCCTCCAAATAGGATATCAGTAATAAACCCTGAAGTTTAACTTTCCACTTTCGTAGGATTTCCAAGGAAATACATTTATTTTTCCCTAACACAGATATATTCATTTTAATAAAAACCAATCCAGATAAGTGTTAGTAGAAAATAAGGATTTTGCATGATGCCCTTCTATATTTGAGGAAAAATAAACCCATTAAGTTGAGTAGTATTACCATCTAGTCATAAAAGGAGGATGGGTGAGAAGAAAACTGTGAAGCTAAAATTTCTAGCTGTTGACTTATAAAATTAATCTGTGTGAAAGAAATAGACCAAAACAAAATCTTACCTCAGAATAATTTTTCTTAGAGTTGTGGGCTTGTGCCAGCAAATACTCCCAGAGACTGCTGCTTGTGTACCGAAGAGTTCACCTACCACAAGATCAGATATAGCCATGGAACATATAGAAGACACTCAGTATTTAATTACTATTCTTTAAGGGAATGGCTCTACATGATTTGTTTCTGGCTTGTCCAAATGGGTTATGAAACCTGTCTTGGCCCAAGAGGTTATTCTATAACCCAGTCACTGAGCTTATTTCAGATATGGTCATGTGACCCAAGTCAATTCTGGAATTTATGCTAAAATAATTGGGGGAAAGGTGCTGTATTAATCAGGTCTGGCTAGCCTATGCTTTGGTTACAAATAAGCCCTGAAATCTCAGTGGCTTTGCACAATGAATGTTTATTTCTCAATAATGCAAAGGCTAATATGGATTGGATAACCCTCATGTATCTTGTAGCTATACTGCCTGGGGCATGTACGCTCCCAAGGATACCACAGCATTGGATGAAGAGCTGAATGATCCATCAAGAAGCTCTTAAGACTGGGCTTGGAATTATCACTCCTGACTACACTTCAGTAGCCAGCATTTGGTTGTAATCTTAAACTTACTGCTAGGGAAGCTCTGAAATTTAACTGTCTTTTGTGCTCATGAAAAGGACACAGTGAGGTAAATACATGGGTACTGTCCCTGGCTCTTATACTAGGATTGCTAATCTCATAATATATAAACCCAGAGTAGCCTGTGATCTATTTTACATGCCATAAAAGAGCCTACCTATGAAGTTAATGATGCGGTAAGCCAAACTGAGACATGAATAAAATATTGCATTGATCTTGAATGTTTGAGTCTTTAGAGTTATGTACCTGTAAGCTAATAAATTAGTATCGTTCGTATAATTTTACTTTCGATTTAAGCCAGGTTGAGTCAGAATTCTGCCTCATGGAACCAAGAGTTATCATCAAATCATAGGCTTTTACCACTCATTCATATGCTTGCTAAAACAAGTTCATTAATCAATTAATTGATCAATCCAAGTATCAGTGAAAGAGCTGGAAACTCTTTCTTGAGCATTAGCTAAGTTCTGACCATACCTAATGACTTGTACTCATCTGCCAAACTTTGTTCTAGTGTCACCTTCTCCATGAAGTCTTAACCAAAAATCTCTAAGTGGTCTATCATCATTTCAGTCCTGATATACAGCATGGGGTGATAGATAAAGCATAAGCTCTGGAGTTCTGCTAAATCAGAGCCTTCCACATACAGAGGTGAGAAATATGGTATCTAGGTGGGTGATAAAATCTCTGGAAGCAGCAGAGAGATAAGTGGGAATAAAAAGGGAGAGAAATCATAAAAGGCAAGCAAATAAGTAGGAAACCCTTGTGCCTACCTTAGGCAGTTGTGTGTCTGTGGTGTGTGTGTGTATGTGTGTATGTAGAGGGGGTGGTATAGTTATATTTAGGGATGTTACAGGTCCACAGACCATCTGTGCCTGGCTTTCATTCACTGAAGACACTTTCCTATGAGTAGCTGTGAGGTGAATTGTACAAGTAAGGCATAGAGGCCCTGTATGTGTAGCCAGAGAAAAACATGTAAAACATATCTACAAGTAAAAAATAAACAAAAAAACCCACAAATGATCCTTAGAAAAATAAGACAAAAGTTCATTAACTTCACCAATATATTCTGCTTGGACTTTTGAGACCATCTGCTCCAGGGCTTCTAAATACACAATGTTGTCAGAATGACCCATGGCACTTGTAAAAAAGAGAGACACTAAGGGGCCATTTTGCATCATCTGAATCTGAAACTTTTGAGTTGGAGCCTGAAGTATTATCATTTCTACAAAATTCTTTGCAAGATTCTGAGACTCAGCTAGAGTTGAGAATCAGTGATCTAATCCAATCCCCTTATCTACACGTGGCACAAATTCCCCTAAGCTAGACCTGCTTGTGTATTTGAGTGGGATCACAAACCCAAATGTAACAAATGTGATGAACTCTTTTTCCCATTTCTGAAACAAGACCTCATTTTGTTGAGAATACCTTCAAAAAAGTTTCTGGAGTCCCTAATGTGTCTTACCTGTGCTCATGAACTGGTGAGAGCCCATGCCATGGAACATTGTGTAGGGGGCTTATTGAAGGTATCATGAGTGGAAGGAATCAGAACAGTTTGGAAGCTGTGACATTTGTCTCAGAGAGCCCCTGGGCAGTACTGTCAGAAGACTCAGGCAGAATTAGTGAGCTGTCAGTCCCCTAGCCAGGCTCTTCAGATGTTAAGTCAATCCTCAACTTTCTATCATTTACTCTTCCTCTCTTGATTAGCTTTGGACTAATCTTCTCTATGAATTTTTTAAGGGGGGAAATATCTATACTTTCTCCTTTTAAACAGAGAGGTATCTAAAATGCAAAACTTGATATGAAAGAGACCAAAATTCTTACAGCTATATAAAATATTTACTAAAAAATAAAGGCAAAAATTGTCAACTCTCTTATAAATACAGTTTGGATCATTTAACTCATAAGTTGAAATTAGATATATCTTTTGTTGGAAAGACTATGTGTAATTTTAAATGCCAATAACTTATTTTCCCTCTTGAGCTCTAGGCAATCATCATTGCAAACTATAATCTGCTGTCTCCTATACTGCATGTGAAAAGCATTAAGTTGGGTTTATTTTATTAGAGAAATTAATGGAAGAGGAGCCATCTTCTGTGCCTGATATGTGTTTTTGTATTGATAATAAGCTGACATTGTTTAATTGCAGATATTGTGATACTCTGTATTCACCTGAAATTCCTGTCATACCGGGAAATTTAATTTTTAATAATTATTGCTCCAACTCTTCTGTAAGGCTTTTAGGGTTATTTTTAAAAAGCATATTTGTGGTTATAGGCATCATGGGCCATGAAAAGCCTGATTTCAGTGTTAACATTTTCTCTTGGATTCTTCATTGTCGTAAGAAAGCTCTTATCTTAAGGACTGGTGCATGGTAAGGCATGCTTAAAAAGCAACTGATATCAATATTATTTATTGTTAATATCACAATACCATAATCCTCTCCTTTCATAATAATATCAATGGTATAGTCCTTGGTAATTGTAAAGGATATCAGGCCATTTGGAAGTATCAGGCTAGCAGAAACTGGTTTAAAGTAAAAGCAAAATCAGAAAATCTGGAAAGTATTTTTCAGAACAACTAGAGAGAAGATCAGCAAGGGGAAAGAACACCTAAACAGCTCTGTAAACCAACTTGACCTAATAAACGTCTATATAACATGCTACCCAACAACAGGAGAACATACATTCTTCTTAAGTGCACAGAGAATATTGTCCAGGATAGACCATAGTTTAAGCCATAAAAGAAGCCACAATAAATTTTAAAATAATGAAATGATATTAGAAATTAATAATAGAAGGAAATTTAGGGATCTCATGAATGTGTGAAAATGAAACATTATATAGATACATATAAATAATGAATTGATTAAAAATCACAAGAGAAATTTAAAAATACTTTGAGATAAATGAAAAAAACTTATCAAAACTAAGGATATTTAGTGAAAGCAGTACTTAGAGGGAAATTTAAAGTTGTAAATGCCTATATTAAAAAAAATTTGACTTATTTCATTAAGCATAATACCCTCTGGGTCCATCCATGTTGTCCCAAATGGCAAAATTAGATTCTTTTTCATGGTTAATATTCCATTGTGCATATGTGTGTATGTGTGTGTGTATCTCACAATTTCTTTATCCATTCGTCCTTTATTGGGCACTTAGGTTGCTTCCATATTCTTGGCTATTGTAAATAATGCTGCTGTGAACATTGGAGTACATGTGTCTTTTTGAAGTAGTGTTTTTGTTTTCTTCAGATAAATACCCAGGAGTGAGATTGCTGGATTTTATGGTTGTTCTTTTTTTAAATTTTTTGAGGAGCCTCCATATTCTTTCTCATAATGGCTGTACCTATTTACATTCTTACCAACAGTGCATGAGAGTTTTCACTTTTCCACATCCTCGTCAACACTTGTTATTTCCTGTCTTTTTGACTATAGCCATTCTGACAGATGTGAGGTGATATCTCTTTGTGGTTTTGATTTTCATTTCCCTGATGTAATGTACAGCACAGGGAATATAGTCAATATTTTATAATAACTTTTCATGAAGTGTAATCTATAAACATATCAAACTATTTTATTGTACACCTGAAACTAATACAATATTTTGAGTAAATAATACTTCAATTAAAAATCAACTCAGTAATCTAAACTTCGATCTCATCACGGTAGTAAAGGAAGAAAAAAGTAAACCTAAAGCAAACAGAAGTAGGAAATAATAATTATGAAATACAGAATAAAGAATAGAAAACAATAAAGAAAATGTTGATTCTTCGAAAAAATTGACTATTGGCAAACCATTAACTATACTGAGCAAAAAAAAAAAAAAAAAAAAAGAGAGAAAGAGGGCTTCAGTAATTAAAATCGAATGGAATAGGATCTGTAATACTGACCTTACAGAAATAAAAATGATTGTAAGGGATTACTATACTTTTATGCCATGGAATTAGATGACTTAGATTCCTTAAATTCTTAAAAAGACACAAGGTACCAAAATTGACTCAAGAAGTAAAAACATCTGAAGAATTATAACAATAAAGTGAATGAGTTAGTAATCAAAAACTACCCACAAAGAAAACCTCCATACCAGATGGCTTTACTGGTGAATTTTACCAAATGTTTAAAGAAGAGTTGACAGCAGTTCTTCCCAAATCCCTTCCAAAAATAGAAGAGGAGATTTCTCAGTTCTTGTATGAGGCCAGTATTACTTTGATTGTAAACCACAAAATGATACGGCAAGAAAACTAGACACCAATATCCCTCATGAAAATATAAGCAAAATTTCTCCACAAAATATTAGCAAATTGAATCCAGCAACATATAAAAAAGATTACATATAGTGACCGAGTGACATTTATTTCAGGAATGTAAGGTTGGTTCAACATACAAAATTACTATAATATAGCATTTTATTAGAAAAAGAACACAAACTGATCGTTACAGTAGATGTATTAAAAATATTTGGGGAAGAAAAGGCAACATTTCATGATTAAAAAAAAAATTCAACACTCTAGCAATAATAAGGGAAACCTCAAACTGCTAAATTACATCTATGTCCATGGCAGCCATTTTCATTGCCATTTATCTAGAATCAGGCAGTACTAGTCTTACATTGTTTAGTTTTGTTACTGTATAAGTCCTGGTAGTATATCCAAATCTGTAATGATAGAATATAGAATTTGGAGAGTGGCAGTCATTCACAATGTTTGTCTACAAGCAGATGTGCTAGACAATGGAAATGTGCAGGACAGTGTGTTTCCTTGTCATTAGGTTCTTGTGGGTATTTAGCCCTCAAAATGTGGCTAGTCCAAATTGAGATGAGGTATCAGCATAAAATACACATCATATTTTGAAGATGTACAAAGAAAGAATGTAAAATATCTCAATTTTGTATATTGGTGAGATTATAATGTTTTGGTATAGTGCGGTTAATAAAATGTCACAAATAAATAAATAAATAAATTGCATCTATGAAAAACCCAGAGACAATATTGTACTTAATGGTGATAGCATGAAAACTTTCCCCTTATGAAAAGCAAGAAAAGTGTATCCGCTCATGACCTATATTCAACATTGTACTGTAACTTCTAAATATGAAAATTAGGCAAGTAAAGTAAATAACATCCAGACTAGAAAGGAAGAACATATCGCCAGAAGATATGATCTTGCATACAGACTATAATAAGTAATCCCTCACAAAATCTGTTGAAGGTAATAAAAAGCTTAGCAAAGTTGTATGATAAATGATCAATATATAAAAATCAATTGTATTTCT
Organism: Balaenoptera acutorostrata; assembly: GCF_949987535.1. Taxonomy (NCBI): domain Eukaryota; kingdom Metazoa; phylum Chordata; class Mammalia; order Artiodactyla; family Balaenopteridae; genus Balaenoptera; species Balaenoptera acutorostrata. The sequence continues at coordinate 21,631,101 of NC_080079.1, read as the reverse complement.
GCCCTCTAGCAATGAGCAAGCTCAAATGAAATTTATAAAACAATTCCATTAAATTTTTAATATAATAAAACTTAGAAGTAAATTTAACCAAAAGAAGTATAATTTCTAATTTCTGAAAATTGAAATAATTGAAAGAAATTAAACTTCATTAACATGGAATATCATTTCACTTATTTGATTGGAATAAAATATAATTAAGATAACAATACTCCCCAGACTGATCTACAGATTCAGCAAAATCTTTATCAAAATCCGAGCTCCCTTTTTAGTAAAAATTGACAAGGTGACTCTAAAACTTATATGCAAATTCAAGTGACTCTTAAAAGTCAAGACAATCTTAAAAAGGAATAACAGATAATAGACTCACACTTTTAGATTTCAAAATTTACTACAAAACTAAAGAGATCATAGATGGATGGATGGATAGATAAATAGATAGATAAGCAAATGAGCAGACAGACTGACAGACTGGCCAGAAATAAACCCATACTTTATCAACAATTGATATTTGAGAAGATTGCTAAGACAATTCAATGAGAAAAAAAGAGTCTTTTCAATAAATAGTATTGAAACAAGTAGATAGTCACATAAAATAAAGTCTGACCCTTCCCTCACCCCAAATACCAAAATTAGCTCAAAATGAATCAAAGACCTAAATGTAAGCACTAAAACTATACAACTCTTAGAGGAAAATATAGATAGAAATCTTTGTGACCTTGGATTTGCCAAGAGATTCTTAGATATGACACCCAAAGCAAAAGCAACCAGAGGAAAAAAATAAACTGAATTTCATCAGAAATAAAATCTTTTGTTCTCCAGAGTACATGCTCAAGAAAGTGAAAGACAAGTCACAGAATGAGAGACATGCATCTATTAGAGGAGTAGCATCCAGATTGTGTAAAAAAATAAATGCACAAAAAGACAACCCAATTTAAAAACTGGACAAAGGATTTGAATAGACATTTCTTCAAAATAGATGTAAACATAGCCAGTAAGCACATGGAAAAATTAGTGATTAGAAACATGCAAAAGAAAACCAACAAAACCATTTCATATCTATACCTGCCTGTCTGTATATACCCTCAAGTGATCTCAAACACAGGGAGCTCTGAGGATTTTATTTTCAGCTTATCTCCCTTATGAGCTTTGCTTTGGTACATTCCACTTCCAATTTAGCTTATGCAATTGGATGTTTAAAAAGCACCTCAGTCGCAACAAATCAGGAACTACAATCTTGGTCTAAATTCCCCCAAACCAGTTTGTTTCCAGTGTTAAAAATTCAGTGTTCTGAATCTTTATCATGTTGAGCAACTTAGAAGCCATGCTTAATAATCTTTGTTACCTCTTTCTCCCCATATCTAGTCCATCATCAATTCCTGGTGATTCTAAGTATCTTTGAATTGTGTTGCTCAGGTAAATAACTGCAAACTTTTGAGTTGTAGTAGTTCCTATGATTCCAAACCCCAGATGAGGATTTTTTTCTAAACCCTGGTTAATGCTACGGTGGTGGTACCCTCTAAGCTGACTGTGGCCTTGAAAGTTTATCAAGTAAGAAAACGTTTTGTGTTACAGTATAATAAGCTCAGTTAGCTCTAATGAAATATATTCTTTCTTCAGCAATCAAAGATAACTTCCATGATTGTAGAGTCAAGTAAATTTTTTGTTTCTTTAGTGCTTTTGCTTTATTCTCTGTTGTTTGAGACACGCTGACAATTTAACAAAAACGCAAACCCAATTCTTTCCCTACCTTCCTCATGGAAATGAATTATCTTTTCTGCCACTCTACTCTCAAGTCTGTCACAGAAGGACCCAATGCAAAGCAAGCCTGATACCATGCTGGTTTAGGGCCATTTCACCTTATGTTGATAAATCATGCAGGCACAAGTCATTGCCAAAAATACATTTACTTGAATCAAATTTGCTTTGCATGCAGGAGGTGCTGGATTCGTATCTAGCTTTCATTAAATAATTTATCAAACTCTGATTTGAAATATACAAAATCCTTAATAAAATTAAACTTTTCTGTACCTGGGAATCATATAGTGTGTGAAACGTACAGCTCATCACAATATTACAATACCATTACGCTGATTTCAATAGTTGAAAAGTTGGTGGTGTATTGCAAAGTAGACACAATAAATTCAATTTAATATAAATTTATAAATTACTGTTGGTTTCAAAATGGTTGATATTCTTCACTTCTTCCCACTTTTCCACCCACCCATGCCTCTTTTCTGCTATGGGATGGGGAGAAAATACTAAACTCATGTGCTAAAGACAAGAGTTTTGCTTTTTCCTTTGGTCTCTGAACTTCAGTACCTGAGAAAATATTATGTCTAGTCCATCAGTGAAACAAACACTCTAGTGTACAAAAGGAAAAGACAGTCCTTACTATGTGCAAAACTCGAAGGACTCTTTGGATTTTGAGAGAAAAAAATTTGCCTGATTTGAAATAACGGGTAGACGGTTGGCTGTGCCCTTAGAGCTGGTGAGCACGGAGTGTGTCCTTGTCCCCAACCAAAGGTGTCCCCACAAGGAGAGAGGTCACTAAAATATACTGGCTAAATATATAGGCTCTAGAATGTAGCAGTTCAGCTTTGAATCATGGTTCTGTCATTATCTTAGTTGTGTGATCTTAGATAGTTTACTTAACTTCTCTGTTCTTCAGTTTTCTCATACAGTATAGACCATAATGGTGTCTATGGTTTAGAGTTTGTGGGAGAATTAAATCACAGAATCCCTCAGGAGGGACAGAGGGTAGCTCCACCTACACAATACGCTTTGTGAAAAAGACCAAATCAGCTCCTACTTCACTCAGCCCCTTTCGATTGAAATGAATGAGGTTTCCTAACTTCTGACTGGCCCTAACTAATTCCTGAGATTTTTCTGAGCAGCTGGAATTTAATTAGCACTTCTAGTGTGCCAGTTCACAGAGTCTGTGTGTCATTGTGTCTTTTGTGTGGTCTGGATATAAATGTATTCATAATTTGACAGCTTTCTTAACCTTATCTTATTGCCCCCCTTGGTTCTGCCCATAAGACTGTGCATTTCCCTGTTGGCATCTTTGCACTGGACTCAGTTTCCCAGACTGAGTTTCTGAATCCTGGCCTACTTGGCAAGGCCCTTGACATTCTATGTATGCTGATCTTGCCATAGACTTCTCCTGCAAAGATGAATTTTCCCCGTATATCATCAGCCATAATCAGGTTTCTTATAGTAAATGGACCAATAACACAGAGCCATAGTAATTCCATGCATCTACATTAGAGAAAGACTTTCTTCTTGACATTTCTGAAATACATCTCCATGAATTTTGGAACATGTCAGAAACTCTTCTGTTTCCCATACCTTTGGACTTACGTTGCCAAAAGCTAGCTATCAGCAAGGGTCAGCCCTTCAGCCTTGCTGTTACTTGCTTATGTATAGAATACATCTTATTTTTGTATATTGGTCTTATATGCTAAAATCATCTCATAGGTTTGTTAGTTAACTAGAACTACAACAACAAAATGCTAGCGACTGAGTGACTTAACCAACATAAATTTATTTTCTCATAGTTCTGAAAGCTAAAACTCCAAGATACGGTGTTGGCAGGATTAGTGTCTTCTGGTACCTCTTCCTTGGCTTGTAGATGGCCACCTTCTCTCTCTGGACCTAGATCTCTAGTATCTCTTTGCACATCCAAATTCCCTCTTCTTATAAGGACACCAGTCAGATTGATTATGGTCCATACTAAGGGCCCATATTTTTTACCTAGACCACCTATTTAAAGACCCTGTTTATAAATACAGTCACATTTAAGGTACTAAGGGTTAAGGTTTCAAAATCTGAATTTGGGGGAAAACATAATTCATCCTATAACAATAATTTTATTAGTTTTTATATAGATTCCATCAGATATAAATAGATAATCATGCCATAGGCAAATGAGAAAAGTTTTTTTTTTTCCCTTTACAATTTATATCCCTTTTTTCCCTTGTAGTTATAGAGAAAGGGTTACCTACTTCCTGTTACTCCACAGTGGCCCAGGTAAGAAATCATATAAAATTATTTTGCCCAAGACTCCTGGAGGTAATCAGAATTGATGGAAAAAGCTGTTTTCAAATGCATCCTAGAGAGTAGAAGAATGTAGAAGAATGTTAATACTTAGAGTAGGTTAGCTAGAAAGCAAATTTGGAACTTTGTGGGATGGGAGTATGAGAACAATTGATCACAGGAATATACAGAGCCTGCATTCGCATCACACTGAAAAAGAGCAGGGTATCAGCTTATTACTAGATCCTATTACAGGAAAAATATAACGTAAGATTTTCTATGCCTTTGGTTTGGCTACCATGAAACACCAAAGAACTTTCCTTTTGCACAGGATGACAAAAGTCATACACAAAGAGCAGGATAAGAACAAAAATGTCCACACTGACATTTACTGAGAACTTGGTATATACAGGAGTCATGGCTAAATATATTGCAAGTTCTGTCTCATACTACCCTCACCATAGCCTTAGGTTATAGATATTATTTTTACCTCAGTTATACAGAGGTATACAGAGACAGCCTTGTCCAAAGTTTTGCTATTATAAAATGGCAGCTGTGAGATTTGAAGCCAGGTCTAGAAGATTAATTATTAACTATTAAGTATTAATTATTTTGTTGAGCATTTAAGATATTAGGCAAATTAATTTTTGCATATGTAACTACCATTTTTTAGAACAGGAGCAGGCTTTTCAATGCTGTATTTTGTGCAGTCAGTAAATTATCATGTGGTTTTTAACAGTGGTGGGTGTCCATAAAGGTAACTGTGCAGTATTAAAGTTAACCCTGGATTTGAATATTAGTAGTATATGAGAAAAATATTGAAGGAGTACCTGAAATACAAATATAATGATTTTAAAATAGAAAAAGTTTAAGACATGAAATTATATTATAGTTATCACCTTTCCCTTACTTAAGGTAAATTTTTAAAACACCATATTGGAATCATACAATATGAAAAATCAGTTTCAGCAGTCATCTATTTTCTTGCTTTTATTGTGTTTATGCCTGAGAACCTTTTATTCAATTATTGTTTTGTTAATGATCTTATACCAATGAACAAGCTTGGTGTGAGAGCTGCAGAGTTTGCAAATTTGAAAGGACAGAGTTAGATAGATATAGATAGATATAATAGATATAGGGAGAAAAAGAGACTGATTTTCAGGTGGTATACTTCAAAAAGTCAATTTGGCAAGGATGGCATTGATGAATGGTTGAAGGTAAGGAAGTCTTTTGGGAAAGTAAATATAACCAAATCAATCATTCATAGAAGAAGAAAAGAACAGGGAAGGAGAGATCAGTGGAGGAATACCCCTTTCCAATGTGAGTTTTGCTATCATATTGTCACCAAGCTCTACTCTTAAGAAAAGATACACAGCAAATTAGTTTCCTGTCATTTATATCATGTATCATGGACTGTGTATTTAAGATCAAAAAAGAAAATCTCATAACCATTCTATGCAGTATATTAATGGTAGTTTACTGATAGCTATATTTTAATAATATCAAAAGGTGAATATTATTGGATGAATGTAAGATGACTAATTCAAGGAAGGGATGTAGAAGGCTCTAATTAAATTTTAGAACTCTTGGGATTGGCATATAGAGAACAAGTGCTCAATAACCCTGAATGCATGAAAGAAGGAAGGAAAAGAAAATGGGAAAATGTTGAAATGGATGGTCTGAAGAGTCAGGCCTCATATGCATGTTCCACACCTTTAGAGCAATCATTTTATATTTAAATTTTGATCAAGTTATTGTATTTCAAGGGAAATACTTTGGTAGACCACATATCTAAATCACAAATTTTAGTTTGAAAAGCACCTTAGGTATCATCCATCATCGTCCATATTTTCCAAAAGAGAAATTTGGGGTTCAGCAAAGTTAGTAATTATTTGAGATAATACCATTCATTAACAGGAGAGCTGAGGTCATAATTCAGATTTTCTAACAGAAGATCACAGGCCTGAGTGTAGACTAGTACAAAGTATAGATCTGTACAGAGGAGCCATGGAAATAACCATTAGAATCATTGGCAAATGACCTTAATTTCAAACTATGGCCAGTGGAGTTGCCTCAAAGATGTCTAAGCAGGTGTTACTGACCAAACTCAGGTCTGCTCACCCAACACACAGCAAAGTCAATATACTTTTATCGCCTATTCAGTACATAGTTTGCTTTGTTATTAATTAAAGCCCAAGGAATTAAGATCAATAAAATTCTGATTTTATTTCCTTTTTGTTTATAGCCCTATTCATATAATGTCAGTTATAATCCATTTTTCAAATATTTATTAAGAATTTACTGCATATCACCAGGAAATGACCAAATACTTGAATAAGAATGACACTGTCTCTATTCTCATAGAGCTTATGTGAGGCAGGCATTGAAATTTTAAAAAAACTAATTACAAAAGAGCTTTGAGAATAGGAGTGTAGTTGGTTTTTTGGCCTACTTAAATTGTTGATATACCAATTTTAATACATACGGACGTTGAAACCCCTCAATGAATTGTTGTGGACAAGAATCTGAAAAATTTTATTTCAATTTCAGTATTCCCATTAATCACATCTATTTTTAAGAGTTTTCAGAGGACCACTGGTTTATATCACTTCTTAACCATTTTAAAGAAAATTAGATCACAATGAAAATCTGATGAAAGCTATAGCCATAGACTTGCTTCCCAGAAAAATACATTTATGAATTGTAGTGACTTCTAGTTTTGGCCTGCACAATATCCATCCCCACTTCTGGTAAAGGTAGTTTGATTTTCTTTTCAAGGAATTATCTCTCTAGTTATATGTCATTGTGACTTGATTCAGGAATAGTCTCAACTTTCTGGCCACAATGATCATTTGGAAATGATTTTTGATCCAAGATGGCATATTCTGGAGATACTGTGAAAGAGAAGCCTTCTTTTTCTGCTGAATTTGCAAAGAAGAAGGTCCTAAGTCTTGAGTCACTGAAACTATAATGTGAAGAGACTCCACCTGTGTAAAGCCACAGGAAGGAAAGCAGAAGCCAGAGAAAAAAAGTGCATCAAGAATCTGATGATATCCTTTGAGCCTATGGATCATGCCTGAAGCTAGAATTCTACTTTGGAAATTATCTTATGTAGAAGTTATTGCACTCCCATTCCACATTTGCTAAAGCTAATGTGATTCCAGCTTTCTGATACTTGTGACACAAAGTGTCCTCCTTAGCTGTTATCTAAAGTGTACAGCACAACACCCATTACAGGAATCTCACTAGGCTCTCCTGTGAGGTGCTTTCTAGAAGGAGAAATTATAATGGAACTGTCTTCCTTTGGAGGAGACTGAGTTTTTTGAAAGGCTATAGAAAGTATGAATGAGTCAGAAATCAACAGATACAGTCACAGGAAATTACCATGAAAAGAGCTGCTGTCACAGTTCCTTGGAGCAAAGAGCAGGGAAATCACAGCTAAGGGCTTTAGGGACCTGATGAGAGTCACCACAAACATTTATAAGCACTAATTATGTGAAAGGCTTTTTTGCTAGTTTGATGGAGGAGTCAAAAAGCCATAAGACACGGCTTCTACTCCAAGAAACCTTGTAGTCTGGAGGGAGAGAGAACATATAGATGTAAAACCATGCAAAACAGAGGTGAGGACCAAATGAGTGGAATTGATAAGGTTCCTTGTAAGATTTGGGAGTAAAAAGTAAAACAAGATCAAGGACCACTTCATCAAGGAGGCAGCATGTGAGCAGGACCTTGAAGGAAAAGCACAATTTCAGTGACAGATTTTGAAAGAGACATTGGAGGTAAATACTATGAGAAGAGGACCAGAGACAGAAGATTGCAATCCTGAGTGTAGATGAGCACAAAGTATGAATTTGTACAGAAAAGCCATGGAAATAGCCATTATAGTCATTAGTAAATGACCTGAAATTTGAACTACGGCCAGTTGACATGCCTCAGAGGTGTGTAAGCAGGTGTTATCAAACCAAACTCAGCTCTTCTCACCAACAGGTACAAAGTCAATCTACTGACAACAGGTTGTGGTGAAGAACCATCAATTTATTTATTTGGAGAGCACCAAGGAAGGAGAGTTGTCAGCTAATGCTCAGAAGACCCAAACTCCTTGCTTGGTGCCCTGCAAATAAACACTCTATTTTCCTTCACCACAACAGGATGTCAGTAGATTGGCTTTGCTGTGCATCTGGTGAATGGACTTGAGTTCAGTTCAGTAACACAGGGAAGTGTGATGTTCTGGGTAAATTAAACTGGTAACAGGAGACCCTAATTGACAAGAAAAAATATAACTCCATACCTGAGTTTGGGGAAAGACCTTGGAAAGAAGATATTATTTTCTTTCCCTTGAAACTAGATGGGTGGGATGGGGGGTAGTGGGAGGGAGGTCCAAGAGGGAGGGGACATAGGTATACATATAGCTGATTCACTTCATTGTACAGCAGAAACTAACACAATATTGTAAAGCAATTATACTCCAATTAAAAAAAAAATTGAGATAGCACATGTTGCCTAGTGCCCTCAATCCAGATTAACCTTTCATGGATACTTCAAAAAAAATACTTTATTTCAGATTTTCAGTAATTTTTTTTTTTTCAAAATTAGACATGCAGCTGAGCTTTGTCCTTAACAATTCCATTCCTGGGAATTCATCTTATAGATTTACGTACACTGTGTGAAATGACATGTATACAAAGACTTTCATGGCAGCATTGCTTATAATGGCTATCAAGTTAAAATAAATTGAGTGTCCATTAATAGAGGACTGGTTAAATAAATCAAGGTTAATTTATTTGCTTTAATAGCAAATAAATAATAAAATAAATGAAGAAGGTTTCCATGAACATAAAATCCTGTGAAAAATATATGACTAAATAAAAAATGCAGAATAATTGTGCATCGTATGTAATCTTTATTTAAAAGAGGTAGCAATAACTTAATTTGCTTCCATTTGCATAAAATTAGAAGGAAACACCTAAGAAACTAATAAAAGGGGGGTATCTACAAAGAGGAGGGTAGAAACTGAGTGAGAAAAGAAGGGAGATGATAAGTCCTTTCCCTGTATAATGTTAAAGTTTTTTGTACATATTTTTCTAATTTTTAAGCCATATATTATGTAGTCAAACTTTAAATACAGGAAATGCTAACAAGCAGACTATACTAAGCTGAACCTGAGTTGTACATGTGGTTGGACTCTGACTCACAGCTCTCACCAAAGCTCTGAAGAAAGAACTGAGGAACATGCTGTTCCGTGCATACTTGGACTAACTTAACATCACTAAACCTTTTAATTTTCTTTAGGAGAATTTGTCTAATTATTGCTCTTTATTATAAAGCAATGCTCAATGTTCTCCTGAAGTATAGTGTGTGTTCCAGTGAGGCTTTGACCATGGGATACACTGGGATATGCTCAATGACTGTTATCAGGGACCACTTCTAGTTTCCAGCTCTCTTGGCAGAAGGAAATAGCCAAGGCACCACTAGTCAATGCCCCGAGCTCAATGTGTACTTGCCTGCAGTGTGAGAGGTTCTCTCTCCACTGTGCTTTCACAAAGGGTACCGAGGTAGGAGAGGAAAGTACAATAGGCATCATCATCAAAGATTATGAAGTTGTCTCGTGTGTATGTGTGTTGGTATGAAAAATCACAAGGTTTCAGCTGTGATAAGGATTAGGGAACCCTAGATTCATCAGCACAACTTGAATGTAAGTTCCACAAAACAGACAGTGTAGATAGTTAACTTTATCACACCATTCCCAGCTGTTAGCACACTACCTAATATAGAGTAGATGTTCAGTAAATATTGATTGATGGAACGAATAAACAATCTTGGAATTTAATCATTTCCTATCTTCTAGGCTCATCATCTCATGTAGATTAGCATTCCTACCCATCTGTCCCTCCATCTGTAATGACAACTCCGTGAAGGTAGGAAATTATCAATAAATGTACTAATAAGAGCAGTTACCATTAATTAAGTACTTAGTCCAGGTAACAGGCCTTGTGGGAAACATATCACATACAAATATGGTCTTTCTCTCCTCCTGGCAGATGAAGAAAAAGGTTCAGAAAAGTTAAGTGACTTGCTGTGGTCACACAGCATGTTCATGGAAGATTATCCAAAGCCCACATTGTCAATCATCATGCTACTCTGATATTTTTCGTAAATCTCACACAATGCTTAGCATGACATTAAACCTTTGTATAATTGAAGTTGGTAGGTCTGGTTTAGTTAAACATCTAACATTAGGGAAGCTTCTTTTTCTGTCCATTTCTGTTCTGAGTAGGTATCGTGCCATTTTAGGACTGCCCCTGACCCCCCATTATCAAACCTCATTTAGAACTGCTATGCTCAGGACATAGCCCAACCCTGCACTGCCTAAGACCTCTTCTCATCATGAAAACTTACTTTTATTTTCCTGACATTTATTGACTGATTTTGGTAAGCCAAAAGGGATGCTAAACTCTATAGGCTGTCTCATAATTCTAACAGTCATACTAAGAATAGGTTCTATTATTGTCTCCACTTTAAAGATACAGAAATTGAGTCTCAGGGAGATTAAGTAACTTGGCCGAAGTCAAAGAAATATGACCAATTTACTTCTGTGCACTTATTTAGGCCAAGGTCCAAAATATACTATGACAAATTTGGGCACTATTCTAACCATATCTTATATTTACTGATGCCAATGTTTTTCTTTGTTTGTTTGTTTTTCCCACACATTACTTCTCATTTATCTTTATACCAAATTTCTAAGGAGAGCAAAGCACTGAAGCTCAAAAAGGTGGTGTTAGTTGGATTGCCGTTACAAGCCTGGGGCTGGTGCCTAGGACTTCTGACTCCTTGCCGAGCTGTCTTTCACCACAGGAAACCATTCTTTACAAGGAACACTAGTGAATTTTAACAGTGACCATTCCTCATATCAGCAGCTGAAAGTAAAAATTGCAGACCCCACAGTAGCATCATAAGGGCAATAGTTGGGGACATAGGGACTATCTTCAGTGTTTCTTCAGTCTAACCACCAAAGCTGTCTACCCTATTGCAGCTAAAGACCTACATTCTCTTTCATCCAAGGTATCTTGGTGGTAGACTTGTGTCATATCAAACTAGCATGTACCATATTGTAGAGAATTGGAGAGTCTGGGAACTGGAGCTCATTGCTCTTGTGGTGGAAGAACATTTTGCTTCACTTTAGTTTCCTTTATCATGTGAATTTAAAACTTTTATGCATAGAGATTGCTGGAAAGACTTTTGTCAGATATCTCTGGCCTTGGTGGTGACATATTGAGAAATGTACTTTTATTCTCTTTTTTATATTACACAAGAAGATGTTTAACCAATGGAAAGGACATGTCTGTTTCCTTCCTATATGGATTCCTGTCAAGAGAACCCTAACCAAATTCATTCCCTCCTTCTGCTGCATGTCTTATCCTTAAGGTAGCCTTAAGACACTCTTTACAGAGAACAGTCCAAATTACTGGAATTCCTTTTCTGGAAAAATTATTAACAATATCCTGTGTTATTTTCAAAAGTATCCTGATAAACAGGGTAAATTATATAACTGCCTTATGTATTCTGCAGCAGGTAACTGCTGTGTTCTACTAAAGTAAGCCAAGAAGGCATCTATTGTTTTAAATTAATGTGAAGCTAAGAACATATCTATTGTTTTAAATTAATGGGTGATAAAGTGTGGTCATTCCATACACTACATCTTAGACCCCAAACAGTGAGAAGAGCTGTCTTTAAAACTAAGTGATTGTTCCATTATGCCACAACCTAGGCACAAAATAGTGAGAGGAGTTACCTATACAACTGCCTATAGCCAGTGAGAAGCAATAACAGACCCAGGCTGGGGCCTGAAGTGCTCGCCCTTATAGATCTAAGGAAATGTGCACTCATACTGGCCAATGATAGTCATTTAGCTTTCATAATTCTCTGTTGCTGTAACCACACCTTTCCCTACAAAACCCTGCATAATTATGTCTTTAATTGCTCTGCACAGACAAAAACATTCAGCTTCTAGCTCTCCAAAATTCTCTGTACTCCCTTCTCTCTGGGAAAGTTAGTTTTCTTTAAACATATGTACACAAACACATGTGAATGCATACACACACAGTACAAAAAAAGGACTCACTCCACTGATCGTCTCTGGAGCATAGGTTAGTAGAAGGTGGCTACTGGAGTTTTCTTCATATTTATAATTTTCTTGCTTTTGATGTTTTCAATTAAGTTGAGAGAACAAAAATAGCTCCTTTAGTAAATATTAAATATTAACCAGAAGAAGGATTTATTCTGGGACTTCCCTGGTGGCGTAGTGTTTAAGAATCCACCTGCCAATGCAGGGGACATGGGTTCGATCCCTGGTCCGGGAAGATCCCACATGCCATGGAGCAACTAAGCCCATGCCCACAACTACTGAGCCTGCGCTCTACAGCCTGTGAGCCACAACTACTGAGCCCACGAGCCACAAATACTGAAGCCCGCGCGCCTAGAGCCCGTGCTCCACAACAAGAGAAGCCACCGCAAAGAGAAGCCCACGCACCGCAACAAAGAGTAGCCCCCGCTCGCCACAACTAGAGAAAGCCCGCGGGCAGTAACAAAGACCCAACGTAACCATAAATACATAAATAAAATAAATAAATTTAAAAGAAGGATTTATTCTAATTTGTCTTATGACTTGTAAGTAAAGAAATGGTTTCAGAGTCTTTTATATATATTTTACTTTCTGTGTTTCTTCTTTCCTTTAAAGGTAGTATTTATTTTTAATAATAAATTATCTTCCAAATAACTCTATGAGTAGGTACTACCACTATATTCAGCTTACTAAATAGGAAACTTAGGCAGGAAGATGTAATTTATCAACTATGAGTTACCTAGGATCAGTGGCGCAGTTCATGCTTAGGGTGTCAAGTGTACCAGCTACAGCTTGAAATATCTAAAGACTCTCGTGAGATGAAGACCAATACAGCGTGTTCACTCACGTACCTGGTGCCTCATTTGGAGTGGGTAGAACAGTTGCCTTCTGGTTGCCCATCTCTCTTTCTCCACACAGCATCTCTGTGTGACTAGCTTGGGCTTCCTCAAAGCATGATGATCTCAGGGTATTCATACTTCTTTCCTAGAGGCTATAGAAGAAGCAGTTCAAAAAACCAGGACACCAGCTGAAAATAATCTTATGACCTAGCCTTGGAATCCACAAGGTACCTCTTTTGCCATGTATTATTGGACGAAAGCAAGTTATAGGGCTGGCCAAATTTCAAGTGAAGGGAATTACACTATGGTGTAGGTATTGGAAAGTATGGTTCCTTGATAGGTCATGTTTGGAGATTAGCTACTTTAATAATATAGAGAAAAACAACCCGCTTTACCTTTAAGTCTAATGCTTTTCCTTTGGTCCTAATTTGGATCCAGTAATTCTCCACTGTGTAAATTGAATTAATTAAGTCAATAGAGAAGGTGAAATACCTAATAAAGAGCTTCTGCAAGATGACAGTTATAAGGGTTAGAAGCATTTAGAGTTTTTAGAGTGTCTTGCGTACTTCGGGGATTCTGAGAGTTTATTCAAGCCCATATTCTAATCCCAGTGGACGTTGTGTGTACTTATGTTCGTTCTAGGTATATGTTTTTGCTTGTATGAGCAAAATCAGTGCTCACGAAAGCATGCAGGCTGCTGCTCTGTTGGGTCTGGTGCTTTGTATATTCATGAAGCACTTGCTTCTCCTGCTGGGGAGACAAGGGCCAATGACCTAGATAGGCTCTTTGTGTTCAGGAATGCTGGAATCCATGTCTTCTACTACTGAGGAGGTTAATTTCCCCCTGATTATTCTTTTACTACGTGAGGGGCTTCTTCTTGGGCAGTTTCTCCCTTGAGAGGCCTTTATTTCTGGCTATGTTCATTTTCCCTTGGCTTCTAGTTTCATAGAAGCTCAGTGTTTCTGAGAAAGCTTAAACATTTTTTTTTTCTTTAAGTATCTGAGCAATTTTGCCCAAATCTCAGCTGCAAGTTAACTCATCTGGAATAATGATGGTAAAATAGAATCTGGTTGCTCTGACTGCTGGTATTTTGACAACTCTTTACTGTAAAACTGTGTTCAGCATATCTTTTGAGGGATTAAATGATAATGCTGATTATTTGAGTTACCATTTATTGATCACTTATCATACATCAAGTTTTGGATAAATTCACTTGCATTTCCTTATTTACTTGTCATATAAACCTATGCAGTTCTTACTGTAATTTTTATTCACATTTCACAGATGAGGAAACTGAGGCTTAAAGAGTAAAAGATGATTTACATGCATAGGCAGTGCTCAATCTGGTACTCAAAATGAAGCAGTTGATTCACAGCATGTACTCATAGCCATATGCTCTTTCCCATTCAACTAAAATCTTTTGAAACTCCAGTATGGGAAAATATTATAATTAGTGGGTTATTTTGTTTTGTTTATTCTTATTGTTTTTTGATGGGCTATTTGGGAAACCTCAACACACTCAAATTGTCTTGATAACCAAAGCTAAAAGATAATCGCCTGGTTTGTCTATTCATCTTTCTTTTTCTATCTTTTTCTTTCTAGAATGATAGGACTAGTGTCTCTGTTTTTGAGAGTTCTTTTTTTCTGTTCAGTTTATAATACTGAGTTTTCTTTCTCACTAGCATACTATAAGCTTGAGATATATATGTTATTGAAGTATAGTTGATTTGCAATATTGTGTGAGTGACATTTTTATTTTAACATAAATTTATGATAATGAAGTAGCAGTCATCACATGGATTTTTTCCCTCTTAAGAAATAGGAAAATTCTGAGACTTGGGAAATTCTGCAACATTTAGCAGTTTGTCATATGACACTCCAGAATGTTATTTGGAGTATAAAACAGAGTAACCTGTTCCTCTGACTTCTTACCAGTGGTGTCCCAGTTTCCGGGAACATTTGTCTAACAATCTATTATAATGATTTACAGTGAACAATTGGTAATTTACTATAGCACATCCTCAGGGATGTTCGGATTTAAAAGTAAGACTGTGAAGTGAGAGGAAATGTTTACCTTAAAGAGATGCATTTCAAGTGATAACATTTGTATTAGAATTTCCCAGAGAAACAAAACCAATAAAAGACACACACACAGACATATACATATACATACATATTTATCTATTTTTTCCCTTTCCAACATACATTTTATTTTTTTTTATTTTTTTAATATCTTTATTGGAGTATAATTGCTTTACAATGGTGTCTTAGTTTCTGCTTTATAACAAAGTGAATCAGTTATATACATACATATGTCCCCATATCTCTTCCCTCTTGCATCTCCCTCCCTCCCACCCTCCCTATCCCACCTCTCTAGGTGGTCACAAAGCACCGAGCTGATCTCTCTGTGCTATGCGTCTGCTTCCCACTAGCTATCTATTTTACGTTTGGTAGTGTATATATGTCCATGCCACTCTCTCACTTTGTCCCAGCTTACACTTCGCCCTTCCCGTATCCTCAAGTCCATTCTCCAGTAGGTCTGCATCTTTACTCCCGTCTTGCCCCTAGGTTCTTCATGACCTTTTTTTTTTTTTTTTTTAGATTCCATATATATGTGTTAGCATATGATATTTGTTTTTCTCTTTCTGACTTACTTCAGTCTGTATGACAGTCTCTAGGTCCATCCGCCTCACTACAAATAACTCAGTTTTGTTCTTTTTTATGGCTGAGTAATATTCCATTGTATATACGTGCCACACTTCTTTATACATTCATCTGTTGATGGACACTTAGGTTGCTTCCATGTCCTGGCTATTGTAAATAGAGCTGCAATGAACATTTTGGTACATGACTCTTTTTTTTTTTTAATTTATTTATTTATTCATTTATCTTTAGCTGTGTTGGGTCTTCGTTTCTGTGCGAGGGCTTTCTCCAGTTGTGGCGAGCGGGGGCCACTCTTCATCGCGGTGCACGGGCCTCTCACTATCGCGGCCTCTCCTGTTGCGGAGCACAGGCTCCAGACGCGCAGGCTCAGCAGCTGTGGCTCACGGGCATAGCCGCTCCGCGGCACGTGGGATCTTCCCAGACCAGGGCCCGAACCCGTATCCCCTGCATTGTCAGGCAGACCCTCAACCACTGCGCCACCAGGGAAGCCCCAACATGACTCTTTTTGAATTATGGTTTTCTCAGGGTATATGCCCAGTAGTGGGATTGCTGGGTCGTATGGTAGTTCTATTTTTAGTTTTTTAAGGAACATCCATACTGTTCTCCATAGTGGCTGTATCAATTTACATTCCCACCAACAGTGCAAGAGGGTTCCCTTTGCTCTACACCCTCTCCAGCATTTATTGTTTGTAGATTTTTTGATTATGGCTATTCTGACCACTGTGAGATGATATCTCATTGTAGTTTTGACTTGCATTTCTCTAATGATTAGTGATGTTGAGCATCCTTTCATGTGTCTTTTGGCAATCTGTATATCTTCGTTGGAGAAATGTCTATTTAGGTCTTCTGCCCATTTTTGGATCGGGTTGTTTGTTTTTTTAATATTGAGCTGCATGAGCTGCTTGTATATTTTGGAGATTAATCCTTTGTCAGTTGATTCATTTGCAAATATTTTCTCCCATTCTGAGGGTTGTCTTTTTGTCTTGTTTATGGTTTCCTTTGCTGAGCAAAAGCTTTTAAGTTTCATTAGGCCCCATTTGTTTATTTTTGTTTTTATTTCCATTTCTCTAGGAGGTGGGTCAAAAAGGAACTTGTTGTGATTTATGTCACAGAGTGTTCTGCCTATGTTTTCTGCCTATGTTAGGGACTGTTCTAATTTCATTCTTTTACATGTACCTGTCCTGTTTTCCCAGCACTGCTTACTGAAGAGGCAGTCTTTTCTCCACTGTATATTCTTGCCTCCTTTATCAAAGATAAGGTGACCATATGTGCATGGGTTAATCTCTGGGCTTTCTATCCTGTTCCATTGATCTGTATTTCTGTTTTTGCGCCAGTACCATACTGTCTTGATTACTGTAGCTTTGTAGTATAGTCTGAAGTCAGGGAGCATGATTCTTCCAGCTATGTTTTTCTTTCTCAGGATTCCTTTGGCTATTCGGGGTCTTTTGTGTTTCCATACAAATTGTGAAATTTTTTGTTCTAGTTCTGTGAAAAATGCCAGTGGTAGTTTGATAGAGATTGCACCAAATCTGTGGATTGCTTTGGGTAGTAGAGTCATTTTCACAATGTTGATTCTTCCAATCCAAGAACATGGTATATCTCTCCATCTATTTGTATCATCTTTAATTTCTTTCATCAGTGTCTTATAGTTTTCTGCATACAGGTCTTTTGTCTCCCTAGGTAATTTTATTCCTAGGTATTTTATTCTTTTTGTTGCAATGGTAAATGGGGTGTTTTCTTAATTTCTCTTTCAGATTTTTCATCATTAGTGTATAGGAATGCAAGAGATTTCTGTGCATTAATCTTGTATCCTGCTACTTTACCAAATTCATTGATTTGCTCTAGTAGTTTTCTGGTAGCATCTTTAGGATTCTCTATGTATAGTATCATGCCATCTGCAAACAGTGACAGCTTTACTTCTGCTTTTCTGATTTGGATTCCTTTTATTTCTTTTTCTTCTCTGATTGCTGTAGTTAAAACTTCCAAAACTATGTTGAATAATAGTGGTGAGAGTGGACAACCTTTTCTTGTTCCTGATCTTAGTGGAAATGGTTTCAGTTTTTCACCATTGAGGATGATGTTGGCTGTGGGTTTGTCATATACAGCCTTTATTATGTTGAGGAAAGTTCCCTCTATCCTTACTTTCTGGAGGGTTTTTATCATAAATGGGTGTTGAATTTTGTCAAAAGCTTTCTCTGCATCTATTGAGATGATCATATGGTTTTTCTCCTTCAATTTGTTAATATGGTGTATCACGTTGATTGATTTGTGCATATTGAAGAAGAATCCTTGCATTCCTGGGATAAACCCCACTTGATCATAGTGTATGATCCTTTTAATGTGCTGTTGGATTCTGTTTGCTAGTATTTTGTTGAGGATTTTTGCATCTTTGTTCATCAGTGATATTGGCCTGTAGTTTTCTTTCTTTGTGACATCTTTGTCTGGTTTTGATATCAGGGTGATGGTGGCCTCATAGAATGAGTTTGGGAGTGTTCCTCCCTCTGCTGTATTTTGGAAGAGTTCGAGAAGTATAGGTGTTAGCTCTTCTCTAAATGTTTGATAGAATTCTCCTGTGAAGCCATCTGGTCCTGGGCTTTTGTTTGTTGGAAGATTTTTAATCACAGTTTCAATTTCAGTGCTTGTGATTGGTCTGTTCATATTTTCTATTTCTTCCTGGTTCAGTCTTGGAAGGTTGTGCATTTCTAAGAATTGGTCCATTTCTTCCAGGTTGTCCATTTTATTCGCACATAGTTGCTTGTAGTAATCTCCCATGATCCTTTGTATTTCTGCAGTGTCAGTTGTTACTTCTCCTTTTTCATTTCTAATTCTATTGATTTGAGTCTTCTCCCTTTTTTTCTTGATAAGTCTGGCTAATGGTTTATCAATTTTGTTTATCTTCTCAAAGAACTAGCTTTTAGTTTTATTGATCTTTGCTATTGTTTTCTTCATTTCTTTTTCATTTATTTCTGATCTTATCTTTATGATTTCTTTCCTTCTGCTAACTTTGGGGTTTTTTTGTTCTTCTTTCTCTAATTGCTTTAGGTGTAAGTTTAGGTTGTTTATTTGAGATGTGTCTTCTTTCTTAAGGTGTGATTGTATTGTTATAAACTTCCCTCTTAGAACTGCTTTTGCTGCATCCCATAGGTTTTGGGTAGTCGTGTTTTCATTGTCATTTTTTTCTAGGTATTTTTTGATTTCCTCTTTGATTTCTTCAGTGATTTCTTGGTCATTAAGTAGTGTGTTGTTTTAGCCTCCATGTGTTTGTATTTGTTATGGATTTTTTTCCTGTAATTGATATCTAGTCTCATAGCATTGTGGTCAGAAAAGATACTTGATACGATTTTAGTTTTCTTAAATTTACCAAGGCTTGATTTGTGACCCAAGATATGATCTATCCTGGAGAATGTTCCATGAGCACTTGAGAAGAATGTATATTCTGTTGTTTTTGGATGGAATGTCCTATAAATATCAATTAAGTCCATCTTGTTTAATGTATCATTTAAAGCTTGTGTTTCCTTATTTATTTTCATTTTGGATGATCTGTCCATTGGTGAAAGTGGGGTGTTAAAGTCCCCTACTATAATTGTGTTACTGTTGAGTTCCCCTTTTATGGCTGTTAGCATTTGCCTTATGTATTGAGGTGCTCCTATGTTGGATGCATAAATATTTACAATTGTTATATCTTCTTGGATTGATCCCTTGATCATTATGTAGTGTCCTTCTTTGTCTCTTGTAATAGTCTTTGTTTTAAAGTCTATTTTGTCTGATATGAGAATTGCTACTCCAGCTTTCTTATGATTTTCATTTGCATGGAATATCTTTTTCCATCCCCTCACTTTCAGTCTGTATGTGTCCCTAGGTCTGAAGTGGGTCCCTTGTAGACAGCATATATACGGGTCTTGTTTTTGATACATATATATTTATATATGCATATAGAGATTTATTATACAAAATTGGTTCACATGATTATGGAGGCTGAGAAGTCCAGACCCAGGAGAACCTATGGTGTCCACTTCAAGGGCAGGAGAAAACCCATGTTTCACCTCAAGGGTACCTATATAAAGATAAAAGAAAAAAAACAAATTCTTATTCCAAACTTTTATTCTTATTTAGGCCTTCAGTAGATTGAATGAGCCCCACCCAGTTTGGGAAGGGCAATCTGCTTAACTCAGTGTGTGGATTCAGATACTAATCTCATCCCAGAAAACCCTCACAGACACACCCAGAAATAACATTTAATCAAATATTGCAGTGCCCTATAGCCCAGTGAACTTGACACATAAAATTACTCCTTCACAATATTTTAAGTCAAAGTATTACCAGTTATCTTTTTTATACATATAGCATGTGCCAGCTTTTAATCCTCACCTCAACCTTATAAAGCAAATATGTTGATCCTCATTTCACTTAAAAAATAAAGGAAAACACAAAAACACTGCACCTCAGAGAGGCTAACTAGCTTGTCCTGTATGATAGAGCTGGTAAATAAGCCAACATCCACTCCGCCTATTTGTTAACCTAAAATAATAAAATAGCCAGTTATTTTTACCAGCAAAATGGGTTTATTTGGGAGAAGCAAAGAATTGCAATTCCGGACATGCAACTACGGTGAACCACATGCAAGTCTGGTAGAGCAAAGGAGAGGAAACTCTTTTATAGAGGAGAAGGGGTAATTGGGAAGGCTGTTATAAACAAAAAGTCCATTGGAGAAAACTGGGAATTTTAAGAATAGTGGCTTTTCAGTGGCTGAGTTGTGACAGTCTCTCATTGGGTGAGCTGTTTCCAGCCAAGGAGAAAAATCTTTCTTCCTCCTGCTGGCGGTAGTGAAGTAGTGTCACTTTCTGCTGGAGGTACAGGGGCATCTCTTCCTGTGGGGGTCTGTATTAATGTCCAGTGGTCTGTGCAAGAAAGCTCCCCCTTCTGGCCTCCCAGCTCCATTTTAGTGAGGTTTTTCTTGATCAATTTTCACACACTATACTCAGTCTGATTGAACACGTTAATGGAGAAGGAGAACCTAAGGAGTAATGATAACTCCAGGTGCCACTCATTCTACATATACACAGGTTTATAGAAAGTAAGCCAGGATTCCCCCAGCTTTTCTAAGGCTATAATGTTTCCTTCCTATTTGGGGTGGAAGTTTAACTGATTATTAAGCAGAGGGTAAAGATGTTTCCTGAACCTTGACTCCTGCTGACAAAGGAAGTTTCTATCAGTGACTCAGAAAATCTTCAGGTTCAGTTCTCCTTGGACATAATTAACACCTTTTCCGTTGCTCTCAGTAGGGACATCTCAGGAAGGAGGGAAACAGGGTGGCCTACATTCAGACAGAGGGGGACCCTTTTATAGAACACCCATTTTTAAAGTAAGTACCATACTAGGAACTCTTAGTGAAATATATTTCACAAAAAGCAAAACCCTTTTTTCCTTGATCAGTGTTTGCTGTCTAGCCACTGTTTTGGGCGTAAGATAGATGGAAAACAAAATATTGATAATTCAGTTTGATAAAATATTATTGTTCAAGGAATTTTTATGACCTTAACCAGACAGTGGAGGGTATTAGAGGAAACCTGTCCTGAACTTGAGCACTTTGGTGGTCTTCGGTCCCCCAGATGGAAGCTACCAACTCTGGGAACAAACATATCTTTGCCTTGTTTCTTGGATGATAGTTTTTAAACCAATTTCCAGCAATTTCTCAAGACACTCTTTGTAGCTGTCAGAATGACTACCCTCACCCTTGTCCTGGAGATGCACAATCACATGATTCTAAGTTCTTTTATTTCACTCTCACAGAAAGGTGAGGTGAGAAAGGAATATAGTGTATCTGTGTCTTTGTCCATGTGGCCTGCAGTTTGTGTCGCTTGGCTGTTTTAGAGAATGGGTTTTTAAATAGCAGGAATGACAAATGTCATCTCACCCATTTTTAACAGAGGGTCATGGGGATTATACAGCTATGAGGGCCTCTAGCATAAAATGCCACCTTCAGTGCCACTGTGACTCAGAACCTCAGATTGCTACAGTTTGAACACTGAGTCAAATTTAGTATGTTTCTCCCTGACAGATTTAATGTCCATTAGGAGCTGGGGAAAAGAGCATCGACAAGCCTCAAGATTAACTGTGTTCTAAGGGAAATGAGTGAAAAAAAATCTCAGCAGAGAAGTGTTTAGCAGGTTGAAACACACAAATTTGTCAGCAAACTTTACTCTCCGTGTACATGAAATTAGGCAAGGCTTTTTAATGCCATTTTGAATTATGCACTCTGCAATATAGACATATCAACCGTTCCTTGTTTGTTAGCCGATCATTTGGAAGACAAGGATGGATTATACTTCCATGTCCATCTGCTTCTGATTCAATAGTTTGGGTGACGTATTGTCAGGCATCACATTAAAACAGGCGCTTTAAGAGTAAGTGCAAACCATTTTCCATTATGCCAGTTGAGATATAACTGGTTCTGTTGACAACACTCTGGATTCTGTTGATGTTTTTTCCATCAACTGAAAACGTTTAACATACTTTCTTTTTTCTTTTCGTTTTCCTATCCTAACTATTCTATATAGAGTTTTGAAATATTTTCTAAGGGAAATATATATTATTTACAATTTTCTCATGTGTGTCTAAGTTGTAATCTTGAATTAAGTTTGAACATCAGTCATCCAAAATGACAACCTAAACATTTCCTGCATTACCTAAAGTCATCCTCACAAAAGTTCTAAATTATTAACTAATCATATTATCCTTATTTTATACATGATGAAATTGACCTTCATGGGGTTAAGCAATTTATACAAAGAACCACAGTTAAGAAATGGCCTCCATGGAATGCAAACCCACTGGTGTCTGACTCTGGAGCCTATACACTATGCGCCATAATATACTTGTTAGTGGCAAAGGACAGACTCTTAGCAGCTAACCCTGATTGTATTTCCTGACACCACCTGTCTGTTTCTTCAATATTACAAACATCTGAGACTTATCTCCTCTTCCTGATTATAAACTTATGTGCAAGAACCATAGCACATGATTCTTGTATAGCCTCGTTAAGCATGAGTTAAGCTCTCAAATACTTGAAGTCTAGCCAGGCCTATGATTGATTTGAGCCTTCAGTCCCATCAAAGACAAACTATAGCTGTATTGTTTCTTTTCATTTTAAAATTGGCCTTCCAGAGATAAAAGATTTAGAGTTGTTTTTCTGATCAACTGGCAATGATGGGAATCATTATCTCTATAATAAGTTTATTCTGAAGGAACTGCCGCTGTTAGAAGCAGGAAATGTAATTATATGGCCACTGGTTGGTTCTGGTTATTTGCATCACTTGTGGTGACTTGATAAGCAAAAAAGATTCCTCCCCACTGACATCTCTGTATTTTACCCACCCTCACTGCACCTGCAGAGAACACTGGATAGTTCGAAAACCTGGATCTGCCATTTCCACATGCAAAGCCTAGTTTATTATATTGTCTCTGGTAAAGGAAGACTCTTAAAACATCTCTTTATCATTAGTGGCCAAACGGAACAAAGGAGCACTGTTTATTCTCTCTGGTCACCCCTTTCTCCCTCCCAAAAATGTGAGCTGAAAAAAATATTCAGATCATGCTGTTTCATCTACACGATGGGGAAAATAAGAATGATTTGGAGCCAGATGTAAATGTCAAACTCTGGTCTGTCCCAGTAGTAACAACTTGTGTCTGGGAAGAGGTCTTTAAGATTAACTACACACTCTCCTGCACACACACACAAACACACATCCATGAATTCCTTTTATTCCGAATCATGAGATCTGCCTGTATGCTGGAAGCAACACAAACAGAAAAGGATGAATTGTCCTCAGCTTTCTCTAACTTGTTGCCCTCAGGGCCCCTCCTTTTTATTTGTCCCTGAGCTCTAAAGAAAACAGCATCTTGAGCCAGTTTCTTCAGTTGTAAAAGGGATCGATAAGGCCCTCTCTACTTTCCCATTAAGTACTAAATAGATCATACTGTTGACATAATTGTTGTTTACGCTATACCTGGTCAGTAAGAGAAACTGACTTATGGAAAATAGCGTTTGTTTGGTTTTTTTTAGTCCACTAAGACAGGTCTTTCTCAAACGGAACTCCCCCTGCTTTGGCCCTACACCCACCCCGTGGAAACAAAATAACAAAATCTTCTGCTTTGCTTTGGCACCTCATTAAATATCATGGAACCTGAACATACTTTTCTTATTTGCTGGTTTGCCTTATTTTGCAGGGTCCTACACAATACCTGAAAATATTGTTTTAAATCTGTTGGTGGTTCAGCCGGTCATTTCCCACACTGCTCCATCTCCCCCAGCACATAACAATTTGAATTTCAACAGAGGCTTTCAAAGAGACCATAGACCCCCAATCTTACCAATAAACAGCTGCTGATTTTATCTGTGTCTGTAAAGAGATTTCTTTCTAAAAATAATTCAAGTTGTCTGGTACAGATTCCCCTGTACCCCATTAACCTGGGGTATTAGAACAAGTACTGGTAGGATAGATCATGGTGGGGTGAGACAGTGAGCTTTTGAATCTGACAAGTCCAGTCTTAAATTCTAGCACCAACAATAAATAGCCATTTGGCCTTAGGAAATCACTTTACCACTCTGAAACTCGGGTTCTTTACCACCGCAGCCCAAGAAACATAGAAATGGTTGTAATTTCCACTTTACAAGGTTGTAATGAGGATTGAATTAGTCACTCATCCGAGGTCCTGGAACAGTAAGGCCTTTCAAATTGTAGTTATCGTCATGCCATCACAGCTCTTATTAGTGATGGTAATATTGACCTAAAATGATTAAAATATTTGTTCGTCCAGGTTACCCAGGTAGGCCCCCATTTAGCTATCCTCTCTGTGACCATACCACACTTTGATTTCTCCCAGGATGCTGAGATCAAATGGACCTGAAGGCCAGCCTCTGCCCTGGAGAGGGCTGCCTTCTTCAATCTATCAGGCAGAGCACAATGGATTGCTAGTTGAATTAGATTAGAACATGGGCTTCTTGAGCCCAGATCTGATTGCTAACTCAGAATCCCTGTAGCTGCAAATGCAGCTGCCTGGCTTGCTGACCTCTGGATATGCAGGGCCTATCTTGTTTTCTTTAAAAGAGAAGTCATTCATAATTGATAAGAACTGAGAATATCTCTGTCATCCACCACCCTAACTTAATGAACAGCATAAATTTATTCTCTCACAATTGTGGATGCTAGAAGTCTGAAATCAAGGTGTAGGCAAGATTGAATCCCTTTGAGAAAGAACTTGTTTCATGCCCCTCTCCTAGCTTCTGGTGACAACAGGCAATCTTTGGCATTCTTTGGCTTATAAATGCAGTATTAGAATACTAACCTCTAACCTCTGCTTCCATCTTCACATGGTGTTCTCCCTGTGTCTCTGCCTCCTCTTCCTTGTGTGTGTGTCTGTCTCTGCATCCAAGTTTCCCCTTCTTATAAGAACACCAGTCATATTAGAGTAGCCTCATCTTAATATGATGATCTGTAAAGACCCTATTTCCAAATAAGTTCACATGGAGGTACTGTGATTAGGACTTCAACGTATCTTGACTGGGACACACAATTCAACCTGTAACAAGGAGTCATTATGTACTCGGTACACTGAACATGCTCATTAGGATTTCTTAAGACCAAATAAGGGCAAGAAAATGTTCCCCGTAAACAATACTAGGATGTAACCGAAGTTATAATTTAGGGGACGATAATGGGCAGCAGGATGTGGTATCAACTCAAAGAATCAACTCTAACAGATCATCCGACTGTAACAGATCCTCAAGATGAGGTTGATTGGAAATATTGCAAATGCAGACTTATCATAGCTACCCCAGCATTTCTTGAGAGGAGAACAGTCAGCGGACATCTGTGTTTCCTCCAATCTATCTATCTCTAACATATTCCATGTGACTGGAGTGACAACTGTTGAGTTTCATAACAGGTTTTTGTTTGTTTTTTTACAGTGACATAGAGTAAACTGGAATAGTGCTCTTATTTTTCAAAAAGTTGATAACTACTCTTTTTTTGTGTGAATTCTCCCTTCATCTGTCAAATCTCCTAAAACTTTCTTTATCTCTCTGTGATTGTCAGGGTTCATTTATTTGTAGCATACACAAGCCCACTTGTTCTTTGAGCAGGGACATATTCTTTGTCTTCCTCAGCTCTTAATTTATTCATGTCAAAGGACAGGACTGTGGGCCTCACCCACCAGCCACTCAGGAGAACTCCTCAGCTACCTGAACACAGGGAGATGACATTGTGGAGAAGGAAGAGGGCCTTTTAAGGCCCAGGGGAAGAAGTGCCAACCCCATGGAGCTTTCCTCTTCCATGTTGCCAGCCAAGGAATTGTTTCCTCGAGTCACTCTTCATATATTTTGCTTGCATCTTTTTTTTTTTTTTTTCTTTTTCTTTTTTTCCGCTTGCATCTTTTTTGACAATAATTTCCTTTTGCCTTAAGTGCATAATTATTTCTAATTCTTTTCACAAAATTGAGATCTTTCAAAGCAGGAATCATATGTTATATTTTTGCTGTCTACAGTCTAGATTCTAGTCCAATGCCAGACATTGTTTGTTTGTTTGTTTTTGGTAAGTACATATGCTGAAGTGAATGGCATTGGAATATTTTTTAAGTAACAGAAATAATGCATGCCATTGTAGGAAATTCTGAAAACATGGAAATCTAGGGATGATAAAAAACAAAACAATAGTACCACCATAAAGCAACCTGCTTCAATTTTTGCTATTTTTGAAATTCATTTGAAATAAACATGGTTGGCTATCAAGTTCTACCCATGATTTACTACATTTTATAATGTTAGTATTATATAAACACTTCCTCCATGGAATTACAAACACAAAATGTAACTAATTTAACAGTTGCTGTATTATACACTATACAGATACAAAAACAATTACCTATTGTTTCCAATATTATATTAGTATAAATAAATACCTAAATATAATAAGAATGATAAGTATATAATAAATATGTGAATATGTATTAAATAAATATAAATAAATTTTAATATAAATATATTAATAAATATTCAATATGACTAAATATCTAAATAAATTGAATTTATGCAATATAAATAAATACAGTATTATGGAGAACACCTTTGTGTATAACGTTCTCAAGTTGATTTTAAAAATTCCTGAGAATGTACTTCCATAAATAGAATTACTGAGTTGAGGGTTATTTTATAACACATAATTGTTTTACTAAACATGAATAGCTGCTTATTTCTCCAAACACAGAATAAGAGTTTTTATCATCAGGGTTGAGTGTATGTATAGTATTTGAATATATATATGTATATAAACAATCTTTGTAACTAAATAAATATTTTAAAATTAGAGGGCATAAAAAAGAAAAAAATAGCACTGTGATCAAGTCTGCTGCATACAGTTTTGGGCAAACTGGGCACTACGAAGGTTTGGTGAAGGGATGAGTGGGTGCTGAAGTCCAGCCACTGTTCCATCAGCCAAGCTGAACATCTGAAATTGTAACTGCGCAAGAACTTTCTTTAACTAGTAAAAGATATCGTCTGTTCAACAAGCTGTGTACTCATCTGGAGAGAATGCCTTTCTCTGATTAACACTGCCAACAGGCCAGCTTTGGGCCCTACTGGATTCTTCAAGCCAAGACGAAGGGGGTGCAACTTTGGTCCTTTTTCTCTCTGAAGATGTTGCTTTCTTGAAGAAGCAGGTAACATCCTGTGGAGCTAAGATATAGCCAGACATAGGGAACGGCATGGCCTCGCTGAGATTTGTCAAAGATAAATGCAGTCAGTCGTTAGTAAAAGCAGTGAAAACAGATTTGATTCAGTACTGCCAACAGTAGGGGGAAGGGCTGAACTACACTCTGATCTGTGCACAGGTGATCGGGTGTTTTAGAGGGGGAATGAGAGTAGGGAGGGGGAGTTATGGGGGCTTGAGTCAGGGAAGTGAAAAATTACAAAAAGTGTGAAGGGGGTTCAGTCCCCGTGAAACACATCTGAGTTTGCCAGCTGGCACTTATCAAAGTTAGGCTCCTACCTTCCCACGGAAATTAGGGGACACTGCCCTTATCTTCTGACGCTGGGTGAACAAAGAGTAGATTACTGATACTTCGGCAGTCTTGAGTTTTCTTGGGCATACACTTCATGGGGGGCTAGGGTCATCCTAGGGCTACGGTCATGAGCCATTAGAAACTGTGTTACTGTTTGTTCAAGTCTTTGTAGGCCAAGGTTGAGGGCTGCTTGAGAAGGAGGCTCAGAGTAGCCTGACTAGAGTTTGGTTGGGGAGAGAATCTTTATCTGGTGCTTGGGTGGCAAGACCTCTGAATACTTCTAACTTGACAGTCAGAGCCACACACAATTTTCTTTTCAGGCTTAGCTCTCACTTCAGTTTACCTGAGGCCTCTCCTCCAGCTCACCCGTCATGGTGACTTTTCTCACTCTGCTCTCCTGTTGGCTCCTCTTTGCCCATGTAACTCTTCCCAACCTTTAAAGGCTTAACTCACCATCTCTCTCTCCTGTCAAACTTTCTCTGGTCGAATTCTTGACTATCAGTGACTTTACCTCCTTTGAATTCATAGCATTTATGTTTTAACAGTCACATAGGGAGGCTGTTCCAAGAACAATCTCTGGAGCCATTTGGTTTAGTTTTAAACGTGGTCTATAACTTCCTGTGGAGAGGTGGTAATAATGTTTCCTAATCTGGGCCTCAGTGTCCTCATCAGTAAGATGGGATAATAATAAGGCATTATATCTTAGAGTTCTGGTAAAGAGTAACATCTTAATATTTAATTTAATGCAGCACTTAGAAAATAGTGTTTTCGTTTATTGGTTCATTTTAATATTGTATTCCTTTTTTAACCAAATGATTCTTTAATGTTTTGAAAGGAGAAAATTTATCTTTTTTTTTTTTTAACATCTTTATTGGAGTATAATTGCTTTACAGTGCTGTGTTACTTTCTGCTTTATAACAAAGTGAATCAGCTATATGTATACATATATCCCCAAATCCCCTCCCTCTAACATCTCCCTCCAACCCTCCCTATCCCACCCCTCTAGGTGGTCACAAAGCACCGAGCTGATCTCCCTGTGCTGTGCGGCTGCTTCCCACGAGCTATGTATTTTACATTTGGTAGTGTATATATGTCCATGCCACTCTCTCACTTTGTCCCAGCTTACCCTTCCCCCTCCCCATGTCCTCAAGTCCATTCTCTACGTCTCCGTCTTTATTCCTGTCCTGCCCCTCAGTTCTTCAGAACCATTTTTTTTTTAGATTCCATATATATGTGTTGGCATACGATATTTGTTTTTCTCTTTCTGACTTACTTCACTCTGTATGACAGACTCTAGGTCCACCCACCTCACTACAAATAACTCAATTTTGTTTCTTTTTATGGCTGAGTAATATTCCATTCTATATATGTGCCACATCTTCTTTATCCATTCATCTGTCGATAGACACTTAGGTTGCTTCCATGTCCTGGCTATTGTAAATAGAGCTGCAATGAACATTGTGGTACATGACTCTTTTTGAATTATGGTTTTCTCAGGGTATATGCCCAGTAGTGGGATTGCTGGGTCATATGGTAGTTCTATTTTTAGTTTTGTGGAGAAAATTTATCTTAAAAATTTGGTTTTTAGTCTTTGAAATTATTTCACAAGGAAGACACTAAATAAGTATTTGTTGGTTAAATGAGTAAATGCACATTGGCTTTTAGTGGTTGGCATAAGCAGCTGATTTGACATTGTTCCTTCTTTCCCTTTTTTTCTTTTTTGCCAGTCAGTATTTCTAGAGCACATGCTATATTCCAATATGCCAGGTATGGGAGTGCAAAGAGGATCATGGTCCTCGTCTCAGGAACCCACATAAACAGGCACATGAATAAATGTGAGAAAAGCACTGTGAGGGAGCTGCATGCAAATAGGAAGGCTGGGAGCCCAAAGGAAGAACACCTGCCTCATACATAACCCCAGGGGAAGTGTATGCAAAGCCAGGGTCAAGCTCACAGTTGTGGCATTCTGACCAGGAAGGCATCTATCTAGTGACAAGGAAGAGATAAAAGTTGAAACCGGATGACCTAAAAGTTTTCCTAAAGTCTTAGCAACACCTAAGAGATCTAACATCTTAGAGAGAGGACCAAGTCAGAACTGATGGTGTTTCTTACAGTCCAAAAGAGGCTCAGATTTACCCAACTCATTATAGTGCTAGTTTTCTCTCGTATATGTATAAACACACAAAAACCAAACAAAGCATCGCCAACAAAAACAATCCTCTTGTATATAGTTAGTACACTTGGCAACTACTACCCTAATGAAAGAAAAGTGTGGGGCTACATTTATGATAGTGTTAGCTAAGTTAACTAGTTGTGTTTTATACCAGTTTAGGAGAGAGCCAGACCCTGAGCAAGGTATTGTATAATTATAGGATCACATTAAGGAAAGGCAATTTAATTGCAATTAGTGTTACAATAATTTATTTATGAAGTGTCAGGATATGCGTTTATAGCCTATCATTCACTTACTTCCAGCCTGGTACTAGGTGTGCCTCATTAAATTACAAAATACAAGTTTATTCACCCGCAACTCTGCTTGCAATCATGTTATTAGATTGCATTCTGTTCCTCTCTGGTATAGCATCGTTAAGCTTTTTTGGGTCGTTTATCTGTAGCTATTTAATTCCCCTGTGGTCATCTAAAGACTCTTGTCATTGCCAGTTAAGCAGGTGTGACCTGTGCTGAAAGCAGTTGGCTTTCCTTAAACATCTGGTGAGGATCCAAAATTGAGTCAGACCCCTTCCGTTCTCACTAGTTCTTCCCATTAGCCTTTTTAAAATAATGATTCAGGACACTAAGCATGTCCTGAATCTTGCCATGCTCTAGATCATCAAAGTTTTGAGGGACTTTTAAAAGGGCACTTGACAAAGTTTACCGTGAGTAGGCTTTGAAAACAAAATCATGAAGCTGAGATACCGCTTAGCCATCTGTTTATCTTTCTGATGCACTATTTATAAGAGGGGGGAGTTCAATGTAAATCCATTTTCACTGCTGACTGAACAACTAAGAGGTAGTGGAGTAGAAGAGACATATTCTTTATTGAGTTATTTTCACTGTTGCTGTGAGAAATATTGAGCTGGGATTTTTCATATTCATGGTCCCAGGCAAAGTCCCCAAGTTTACTCTATTGAATTTTACAAATTAGCTGAAGTACAGAGAGAGTTTGCTGAGGTAGTTGATCTGGGATTTAAACCCAGTTCTGTTGGACTCCAAAGCTCTTTGGAATATCCCACACTCCAGGTGTCCCTGTAGCATCACTGTATAGGGAGTTGACTCTTGATTTTACAGAAAACTGATTATCCTGTCTGAGGATTAAGTATCTTGCCTTTATCCTCCTCCTCTCTCCTAATGGTCTGTTATTAACCACTCATTGATTGCTAAAGTCATCCACACAGAGGGTAATCAGGAGACAGAGGAAGAAATAAAAGTAATTATAAACAAATTCAACCACTGATAACTCTTGGTGTGTGTGTGTGTGTGTGTGTTCTTAAGAGTTAAGTTGCCATAACAGATAAAGGAGTGTGCTGACATTTAAATGTTTGAATTCTTGTGCCTTTCACAGCTCAGGTTGCCTGCCCCTTGTCTCTTTCATTTACACAACTTGGTTAGAACCAGACACAGTGTACATGCTTCCAACAGATGGTGGGTCTATGATGCTTTTTCAGACTTTGAGTTTATGTTTTATTAAATGGGGAGAAGGTATGCTGGGTTGATGTTAGGTCAAATAGACCCATCATTTGGCCTGTTAATGGTTGGTTAAGCTTCAATGAGACAGCACCACATCTGTCAGTAATGAGAGTTTATTGTCCCCTGTGGACATTAGAAATAAATGATTCATTACTTAGGTCCATGAGTGTGTTGTTGAATTGTTTTGTTTTTTGTTTTTTTTTTGTTTTGGGTTCAGAATACAGGGAAACATTTTTGTCATTCTTTAATTTGACAGACTGCAGCAGATCAAAGGGAATATTGTGATTGTAGTGCCTTGAATATAAATAGCACTAAAGGAAGTAACAGCATATCTCTTCACGTTCTACATACCCATTTGCCTGCACAGCACCACAGCTTAAAGATGGAGAGTGTACAGGGGCACTGGGTTTATGCAGTCAACGTTGACTCAGAGCTTATATACCAAAACAAAAAATACTGTAAAGACACATGCCGTCTGTACATTCTGAACTCCAGGGATGAAGTCAGCTGTTTTACAGGAAATTGTCACTCTTGGAGGCTGAGTGATGGCTAGGTGACAGAGTACCTGAGCCCTCTATATACAATTATAGTCACCTTCTTATTTAGAACTTGATAGGTCCTCTACCTTCACCCTCATTCCAGCACTCTATCCCCATAGCACTCTTTCAAAAATGAGAAAATTGTATTGTGTGGTTGTATATCTTCTTCTTCTTCCACTCTTTTGTGAAGAAGACGACACTGGAGGCTGGAGCTGTGCTGTGTCTTATATATCTTTATCTGCCCAGTGACCAGTGCAGTCAGGTACTTAGTAGCCGTACACACATGTTGTAGTTTATAAAAGAAAATGTGTGGAGCTTAGAGTCGGAGAACAGGTTGACTTACTAGTCAAAACTAACTGAGCTTCAGCTCCCTTGTTTGTAAATGGATATAATCATCACCTTCAAAGGCACAGGATAAGGATTAGACATGAATAAGTACATTTTGATTATTTAAAAGTGCTGTGTCAATGTGGGCTAGTTATGTGGTTGTATAATTATTATCTCACTAAGGGAAACCTTCTGGGGTCAAATACGTTTGTTTATATATTGTCTACTGCTACTACTACCACACACACACACACTAACACTCTTACCAAGTATGAAGAGAGAGTGTGGAGTTTAATAATGGGAGGCTGAGCTATGCCACATTGATTCTCTATTAGGTCTATGTATTTTTTGTTTGTTTGTTTTACTTGTAAGAAAATAGTCAATTCCGTGCAAAAGTGCCACAGTGCCATTACCCTTCCCTTCTTGCATTTATCTCTGTTGCAGTTTCTGAGGTTACCCTAGCAGCACAAGTGATGGTCTAGAGCAATCTAGAATGGAATGAGCTTCAAGTCCTAGCTCTATCCTCTCCTGGTTCTTTGGCTTAGTTGTTACTTAATATCTCTGTGTTGTAATTTTTCACCTATATCATGGATGTTGGGGTAATATCACCTACCTCATACAGTGTGGCTTGAGCATATGTAAAGCCTTTACAACAATGACTGGCAGGTAGTAAGTGCTATATATATGGGTTATTATCACTATTGTTAGAAGTAGTAACTGAGTTATCCTTCTCCTTCTGCATGATAGGTTCATACCACTATGTGGCAAAGTGTGAAGATAAGCTGATGCATCGTTCAGAACATGTGCAAAACGTTGTGGGATATAGCCATGGCAATTTTATCATTATTCTCACAGTAAATAAAATAATTCCATTCACAATAATAGTAAAAACGATAGTTCCATTTGCAAATTACTGAATATGTACCAGGCACTGTGTTAGTTTCCATGTATTAATTTATGATCCATATGCAGACTTTCGAGAGCTGTGTTTTTAATCCTTATTTTACAGTTGAAAGCAAACTCAGGTTTTGATAGGTTAAGTCAATTATCCGTCTTCCCCAGGACATTGTGTAGCTGGTATTCAAACACAGATGTCTCTGGTTCCAGAGCTTGTGCTTTTTCTTCCATATTGAGTTTCTCATCCTAGGAAGAGTTCCTCACAGCCAAACAATATATAAAAATATCCTCTCTCTTCAAGATGTTACAAGAGAGAAGTTAATAACCCAGGCTTGGAAGATAGGCTTTAGCTGACATTTTTTTCTGTTGTTTCCTCAGAGTTCAAGAGTGGACCAATTATGAAACATTTCAAAACCTCTTTTTCCTTAACTCTGTATGTTGCCTCAAGAAGTTTTGCCTCATACTGTTCTCATATGCATAAAATAACTGAAATAAAATTTTTTAAGTTCCACAAAATTAAGTCAACACTTAAGAATTATTTTCAATAACAGTTATTATTTTGAGAACTTTTTAGGAAAGTGAGGACATATGGGGCAATGTTTGTTCCTGTATGGCTGAAGTATATGTGGGGAATAGTGCCAGCAGAAAGATTGGAACATGTCAAAGATCAGTCATAAAGGACACTTCATATAGAAGAAGTTCACCATCATATAGACAATAAGAATTCTTGGAAGTTCATTAACTCTTTTTGCTTCATATAATCTGAAAGATTCAGAAATGTTATTCCCATTATATCTCCATTTTATTCCACAGTCTTGTCTTTATAAAAGTCAAATGTATTCTGGAAAAAAAAAAAAATTAGTCGATTACCACAAACTAAACCAAGTAGTAGCCTCAGTTCCATTTGCAGTGGTAATGTAGTATCTTTGCTACAGCAGATTAACATGAACTCAGTATACATGTATTAAGGCTATTAATCTGGAGAACACATCCTTTTTCATACCTTCAGTTTCTTTCTGAAAAGAAACTCAGAAACTGTTCTCATTCATGTGAAATGAACAGTAGGATTAATTTATAGTCTTCCCCATGGGCTATACTAACTGTATTGCCTTCTGTCATAATATAATCCGAAGAGACCTAGGCCATCTGACCATGCCCAGAACACTGCACTGGTACACTTTATTGATGACATTGTGCTATCATATTGGATGTTCAAGAATAACAATATATTGGAGAATTTAGTAATGTACGTGTGCTCCAGGGGGAGAAAAATAAACTTTATAAAGATTGAAGGACATTCCACGTCAGTGATATTTTTAGTAGTTCAATAATTTGTGGTTCAGTAGTACTTTGCTCCCAAAGAGAGGTCACATTATTACTTCTCCCATCGCCTTTCACAGTGAAAGCGGCAAAATACCTCAAAGGGCTCTTCAGGTTTTAGAGGTAGCACATTTCGCTCCCATGGAAACTGTAGCACTGGATGACCCCAAAACTGCAAACTGTGGGGGAGGTCCAGACCACAGAAAGCTGTGAAGCAGGGTTAGACTGCAGTTCAAGTAGCACTGCCACTTGTACCATATGGCCTGGTAGAGTCTATGTTACTGGAGGTTCTAGATATGATGCGGAATTGATGAAAAACTCCAAATGGAGACTTAAGTTTAGATTCCTAGAGTTCTGGATCAAGGCCATGCCAAAGGCAGTACAAAATTGTATACTTTTCTGAAAAGAGTGTTACTAGACCTTGGTAGAAACACAGTATCATGAGATGGGTTCTGTCCTACTCTCTGACCCATATGGAAAGGAAGACCCAGCATCAATTTATTGTGAGATGGAAGTGCTACATCCAGGATCCGGCCCAGGTAACCTGCACAGCAGATACCCCTCCCTGACTCCACATCACCCAGCACAGTTGCACCAGCGTCTTTCCCTCAGCTAACACCTGTGCGACCAGCTGAGAAGGAAAAACTCTGCTTCTTAAAAATGGAAATAACCTGATGCATATAAATGCTTAACACAGAAGCAGGCAAATAATAACAGTTCCATAAATGCTACCCATTCATTGTTGTGGTTCATTTCTTTCAGACTGTAGGATTGGATCTCTCCTCCCACTTTCGAAATAACTTATTTTCTTTTTACATTTTTCCCTCAGTTAATTGTGTTTAGTTTCTTCTTCATACTGTGTCTGAACACCCTGATTAGGGCAGAAAGTCTGTGCGTTGCTTTGGTGGCTGATGAGATGCTAGGACTGAACAAAGACGTTGTCCTGGGCCATGGTCTAGATTGGTGTCACCCGTTACTCAGAAGACTCATGCATTCCTCCATCCCTCTCATACTTTACTGACATGGCTTAGAGTTGGTCGAACTTTATATTCATGGAGAAGTTTCCTTTTTTCCTTTAGGTTATTTCTCTTTAAAAAGTGAAAGCATCTGTTAGTATTATAATTAGTATTATATTTCCTTTTCAAAGCCAGAAAAATCAAATTTTTGCATGAAAAAATGTTACCTTTATATTCCAATTTGATTTTCTTGTTCTTATCTTACAAAAACTGGCTTTTAATGAGGTTTCTACTTCCCACTGAGAGCCTACAGCCTGTCCTGGGTTCCTGTTGTGGTTTGTTCAGCATTGATTGGCCCACCAAGGCTTTGAGAAAACTCTTGAATTGGGCGATTGTTGATCCCAATGGAGGATGGTTTGCTGAGAGATTTCCAGCTTTACTACTGAGTTAGAGATGCTGACACCGAACAGTACTTTGCATTATGTACATGGGAACTTTTTCAGATTATTTGAAGTTATGGGGCTGAAAGCTGCTTCAGCTACACTCCCAGGGAGCTTCAGAATTCATATTAACCCAGCCCCTCAACAGCGTCTTCAGTTCATGTGCATGTGGAGCTGTGGGCTCAAGTACATTTTCTATTTGCACATCTCCAAAGAAGCTCGATGGGTACGCTGTCTTCATTGACAATAACGTCAGAAATTCCCCCAGAAACTGGAAAGACTGGAAGGATGGGGGACTCTGTCCTTAGGGGGGAAAGCAAAACAAACAGGAAAAAGCATTTGAACACATAGTGGCTGCACATGTCACAGATCATATTTCTTAGGACAGAATTGTGCATATATGTCAGCCTTTGAAATCCAAGCTGCATGGTCTTCAAGAGTGTGGTCATCCCTTCTAAAATGTTAGAGATGCTTTTTCTTTTCTATTACAAAGCCTGCCCTGGGACCTTAGATAAGACTTTTCATTGCCATCGATGTTTTAGAAATTGGACAGTTTTGATATGTTCATTGCTTGTTTTCCCCAGGACACAACTGCCCAGTGCTTTAAAATGAACAAAACAAAACAATTTCTCTGACTCTATTCTTTAACTTTTACCCCTACACATTAGTGTGAACACTGCAGCAACCCTCTAACACTCCCTAGTTTATGTCTGGAAGTCGCTTTGTAAAGAGGAGGAGGATGGGGAGACTGGCTGTGTACTCATAAGAGTAAGAACGGGGACCATGGGCCCTTTTACTGCCACTTTTTATTGATGTTATCTGTGTGATACTGTATATTTCTACAGCTTCATGGGGATGGGGGACACTGCTGCTCTCTAAATAAGAAGGAGAGAGACCCTCTTGATGCCTGTGCCATCTGGCTCTCCATTCAGACCATCAACTCAGCCCTCCTGCCATGAGAACTATGTCATGCTCCCCACTATGTCAAAATCTCTCTCACCTCTGGGTTTCTTGCCTTTGCCCAGAATACTCTTCCTCCTCCCCTTTATTGTTTCATTCTTAATAATTCTTCTTGTCTTAGCTCCAAAGTTGTTTCTTCCAGAAGTTTTCCCAGTTACCCCTGGATGTGTTATCTGTATTTCCCTCTCAGGACTTTTATCTCTACTATAAATGTCTGCATAATTGCTTCCATATCTGGATGATGAATTTTTTGAAGGCAGAACACAGTGTTACATACCTTTGTATTCTCTGTGCTTAACACAAGTGCTCAAGAGGTAGTAAATCCACGCAATGCACCTGTGCTGAATGAATAAATTAAGTGCTTCTTGCTCCTGTTTATTGTCATTTCTGATTGCACAATTTTTATTTTGCCAACAGAAAAAGAGATTACAGAACTCCAATGAGGGCACTGACAAAAACCTTCAAACATAAATTAATGAGATGAGGTGAATTGTGATTGTGGTTAACTCTTGATTAACTAGACTAATGAATTACACAGGAGAGATTATAGTGGGGAGAGCAGCATTTGTTGTCCAAAGACGTGCAATCAACATTTGGATGTACCACTCACTGAGAATTCAAATGCGAAATGCATCCTTTACAGCTTCAGCTGTCTTATTTATGAAGTGGTGGTATTGATCATAGCTATCGCCCAGGATTATAGTTGAGGTCAAATGAGAAAATTGAAAGTACTATGTAAATGGTGATTATCTTTCCTATTGACATGATAGGGATTGGTATTTGAAGTCTGACATTTGCTCTTCTGGAATAGTGAGTGGGGTAGTTGTGTGTAAGAAGATGCCAGTATTACTATTTTCGTAGAAGTAGTACTAGTGGAAGCAGCAGCTGTAGCAGCAATAGTAGTGGTATTTGAGTTCCTTCTACAAGCCAGGCACTGTCGTAGTAAACTTTTCATATGTATGAGATTTTCTGATCTTCAAAAAATTACAGGGGTCACTATTATTACTCTCATTTTGTAAATTAGGAAACTGTGGCTCAGAAAAGGAAATATGATGCGTAACTTCACACAACTGATAAATTTTTGATGAAATAGAAACCCAGAGCACTATGACTCCAAACCTTATCCTATTATCCCACTTACTATGACTGCTTCTTAAGTATTTACTTTAGAGGAACTGAGGCAGCTTGCTTGACACAATAATAATATTCCGTTAATAATACCAACTTATTTGAGCTAATTTATTCAAACAGGAATAAGACAACATTCTGGATAATTCCAAAACTTTCAGAATATCATAGAATCTTAGGACTAGATGGCGTTTTCAAGGTTATTCCACCCATCCATCTTTCTTTTCTACTTGATCCTGGGAAAAACTTAAGGTCATAGCTATTTTTGGATAATAGTTTTTATTTGAGTGGACTAATATTGCTTTCTTTTGACTGCAGCTCTTTCTGATGTCCTTCCTCCATGATTTTTTTTGACATCCACTTTGTGAGTCATTAATTCCCCCCTACTATTGTTTCTTCATAAACTTATTTCAGTTGAAGTTCTTTTATTTGTGATACTTTCTTTTTTAACATATAATCCACCTTCCAACTCTGAGCTTATGAATTTCTCAAGGCCATTCAGTTAACTGAACTTATAGCTGGGAATAGAACCTTTTCTTCTTTAAGATCCTAGCATGAAATTGATGGCATAATGCTTCTTGAATTTACCTTCTTTAATATTGCCATTTTGATTTTAATCCTGGGCAATGTACCTTTTTTACTAATATTCAGATCAAGGATTTATGACAGATTTTCACTGATTAAAAAAAAGCCTCAGTAATTCGAACACACACACACACACACACACACACACTAAGCCAGTGTCTCTATGGGACCTTGGACATGTGTATGGGTTTTCATAACCTGCACTCTAACCTGCCAAAAATGGACCTAGACCTTGACACTGTCTCACGAGCTGCTCAGACAAGGAATCCATTGCTGCAAGTGACTGAGGTTTCAGCAACTTCTCTTTTGTTGAGCATGACAAGAACACATCCATGGGTACTTTCAGTAGCTTTCTACCATGGTGATATATTTGTCCTGCAGAGACTTACCGCAGTACTTGGCCTAAGTCTGTCAGCTCTGGTGCAGCATATTATATGTCATTATTGTGGATTTTAATAAGATTTTTTAAAAATAGGGTATTAAGCCATCTGAAAACACTTATGTTTGAAGCCTCATTTTAAACTTCACTTTGCCTGGTGTGGGATTTTGCTGAGACCAAGTTTTTCTTTATCTATCTTCAGCAGATCTGTTATATTTTCCTGATTAATTGTAATAGCTTTATTTCATGATTCAGTACATTTATAATAACATTTCACATTCATGATCATTCATCACTCAAGTGAGAAGGGGCTGCTTTCTTTTTCTAGTTTGTAGTTTACCAATTTAACATAGTAAATAACCTGATATTCTTTCACCTTAAGATGAGAGGTTGGATTCACAAAGTTCTTGGTCCTCATTTCTACTGAGACATAAGTAGGAAGACTACATTAATACATCAAATATTAGGATTCTTTGTGGGGTAAATCTTATTTTTCTGATTGGTAATATATAAAATCTTTTAAAAATAACACTCTATTTAACTTAACATTTAATATAATCTCTTATGAACACCCATGAAATTTTAAATTGTGGCAAATCACAGATATTTAATTATTTGTTGAATTTGGCTTATGTTTCTTCTGTGTATATTTTTCTGTAAACATTAATGAAATGTTGTGGTTGGAAAGACTAGAGAAAATGAAGATGTATATAAGGTAATTAAATTGAATTCTATACAAAATACCAAAATGAATGGTCTAAACCCCAATTGTACTGAGTCTTAGGATACACTGACTTATGCAAGTTCCCAAATCTGATGACATGGGCTTTAGTAGGTCTCTAAGATCCCTAAAATTTCATATGTACATACATTTTCTCCTAATAAGTTTATAGATTGATCAGATTCTCAATGGTGTATATGACCAAAGATCATAAGTATCACTAACAAAATAGTTTATTCATCAGTAAAATGGAAGGAATTTGATTTTATTTTCTCTAAAGCATATTCTAACTTTAGATTTCTGATCTTTCACCCTGTGTACATCTTTTTTGCAGTTTCTTTAAAATATAAACCATGGATGGGTAAATGATACTCATGAAGTCATGCAGGTAGATGAATCCGGAGTGGGGAAAAGAAATTGCCCAAACACCCCTCCTCAGTTTTGCATGTACTGGATTTCAAGGTGTATGAAGATCATTTCTTTCTAAGGAGATCTGTCATCTTAAACCATGGGGATAATGGAGTAAGGGTTTAGAACACACATCCATGAAATCAAGTAGTCTACAAGAGTTCAGCTGGAACTGTAAATTGACTAAGGAAAAGGGGCAGAGGTGATGTTTGCTTGTCAGCGAAGTAAAGGTTTAGGACCAATGATAGCGGACCAGGAAGTGAGGTGAGGAATTTTATTAATTAATTAACTTATTTATTTATTTATTTATTATTGATTTTTTAATTGAAGTATAATTGATTTACAAAGCTGTGTTAATTTCTGCTGTACAGCAAAGTGATTTATTTATACATATGTTTGTGTGTGTGTATATATATACACACACACACACACACACACACACATTCAATATCCTATGATAAACCACGAGGGAAAAGAATATAAAAAAAGCTGTAGAGTCATGTACCACAG
Source organism: Balaenoptera acutorostrata (assembly GCF_949987535.1). NCBI lineage: Eukaryota > Metazoa > Chordata > Mammalia > Artiodactyla > Balaenopteridae > Balaenoptera > Balaenoptera acutorostrata. Next base: position 21,590,530 of record NC_080079.1, on the reverse strand, counting down.
TGTTCATTGCAGCTTTTTTTATATTCTTTTCCCTCGTGGTTTATCATAGGCTATTGAATATAGTTCTCTGTGAGAAGTCGGGAATTTTATAACCATAGAAATGAGAAAGGGTTATGGAATACATCACGGCACAGTTCTCTAGAAGAAACAGTGTGGTTTGATATACCAGTTCTCTCATGTGGGCTGTGTTAAGAGGCGTGGAGAATCTGCTACATTTAATGGACACATCAGCTGAGTCAAGGGCTCCTGTTTCTGTGATTTTCTCTACTGTCCTATTTCTTTTTTTTTTTTTTTAAAGTTGGGGTATTTCTTCCCACCTCTTTTTTTTTTTTTTAATTAATTTATTTATTTATTTATTTTTGGCTGTGTTGGGTCTTCGTTTCTGTGCGAGGGCTTTCTCTAGTTGCGGCAAGCGGGGGCCACTCTTCATCGCGGTGCGCGGGCCTCTCACTATCGCGGCCTCTCTTGCTGCGGAGCACAGGCTCCAGACGCGCAGGCTCAGTAGTTGTGGCTCACGGGCCCTGTTGCTCCGCGGCATGTGGGATCTTCCCAGACCAGGGCTTGAACCCGTGTCCCCTGCATTAGCAGGCAGATTCTCAACCACTGCGCCACCAGGGAAGCCCTGTCTTATTTCTTATATACACAGGACACTGCTTCTAAAATAGCAAATTCAGAAACCCTTTAAGAAATTAAGGCTGCTGGAATGAATTGGATGACATAGAAATAATTTTTTGAAGAGAATAAGTGAGGACAGTTGGGGGTGTTAGCAATGAGGTCAGTGCAGAGGGCACCAGCCACACCAAATGGAGAGAAAACAGATCACATTTTACCAGTCAAGAGCACAAAATATCATTCATTCAGTATGAGACTAAATCCTGATTGCTCCTTACCCACGGTAAGACGTGGCGCATACGTGAATGGTGTGGTCTCTTCTCCACTGAGATGTGTCTCTACCATGGAACAAAACTACATTATAAAGCAAGGGCCATTCTCAGCATGAGCACATGGAATATTGGGATTTAAGGCCTCTGAATGCCTTCTTCAGATTTCTGCCAACACTGATTGAATAATTACACTAAGATCGTTAAGCGACAGGCAGATAGGCATAGAACATTGAAAGCAGAAGGCTAAATTTCAAGGTCTTGGCTCTACCATTCAGGGCTACGTAGTTAAGTGAGAGTTTCTTCCCATGACAAATAAGCCACCCCAAATAGCAACTATTGGGGTGTGTCCAAGATTTAACGAGATGGTGAGTACCGCAGAACTTCATAAACGTTTTACAAGTATTTAATCTCATTTATTCAAAAGTGAACAATCTGTCCCTGGGATTTGCAAGGTGCAGAGACTATTTAGAGGGAAAATTTGCTTTAAGTAATCGGATTGATGCTCAAATGGGACACAGTGTACTGTCTTCCTTGGCCATCCACCCGAGGGAATAACTGGGAGCAGTCAAGGCACCAGCTCCCAGTATGAGGCCCATCAGAAAACTGCCAGGGCCTGACTCTTGCCCCGTGCGAGGATTCTTTCACTAGTGTTCCCGTTATAGCTCCTCTGGGTCAAGGGGCTGAGAGCAGGCAGCGGGAAGTCATGATTTTTGCGATGCTCCAGGATCTCCCAGAGTCTGGCTGTGGAGAAACCATCCATCCTCATGATTTACTGTCTTGTGTGAAGGAGGCAATTTAACTTATTTAGGGGGAAAAAAATCCCTAATGTCAAAATAATGAGGCTTTCTCTCTTCCCATTTCTGAGCAGCCGGATGTGGTAAAATGTACTCCCTGGAGGCAGAATGGCTGGTTTCCTGGCTGATTCCACCGCTGGTTCCTCTCGTGAACTTTATTAGGTCACTAGGCGTCTCTGTTTTCAAAAATACAAAATATTGTGAAAATTTTTCCTGATATTGGTAATATTTGGGGCGGAAATCCACCATTCCCCATTTTTCCACTTACGAGACCTGATTTGATACCATCTTCTCAAAAGTTTTATTAAATGAGAATCACAAGAGTTAACTTTACAGAAAGAAAGAATTCTTGCCTTGGGATAACGTGATGGAAATGAAAGAACATGAACTTTAGAAACAGAGAAACCAGGGTTTAAATCCAGATCCTTGCTGGATTATTTACATGCTAGGTTATCTTGAAAGTTAATTCATTAAGCTCTATGTTTCTCTGTTTCTGAGAAAATAAGGGTATCAGTTTCATTATCTTTATGATGGGCATCTTTCTCTTTACAATGCTACAGTCACCTGAAAAAGAGGGTTCAGTACAACATTAACTGCGTAAAACCACAAATCTCTTGATTCAGTTTCATAGTGTGTTCTCGGGATTTTTTTTTTTTGAAATGAACAAAACATAAGAAATGTGTGGTACATATGGATTTTTAAGGAAAACTTACAACATTTATGTATTTATGTGAAGATGGGTGCTTTTTCCTTGTGAAGTCTAAATTCTCTTTGGATTTAAACAAATACCAAATGAGTTAAGTGTACATGTGAGCAAGTTTCCAATGGGACAGATAAAAAGGAGAATAGCAATGGAGATCTGCTTTGTTTTGTTTTATTTTCTGAGCAATGTGAACTTGGGCCAAACATATAGTGACGTTGGGCCTCAATTCCCTTCCTCATAAATTGATTTCCAAGATGTCATTTCCAAATCTTTGTCTTGGATGATAAATTTACCTCTTCGAGAGGGTACAGATTGGATGCTAAACCCCATCTGGCAGCATGAGTTCTTGACCATTGGTGCAGCCCCGCTTCTTTTCTCACTGAAATACACACCTGCTAGTGGTCACCTCCTCAGGCCTCTGCCAAATGGATCACTGAAGGCGCATTATGCTCTTCCCACTGGTGGCCTCCTCCTCAAGAGGGTGCTTATTTGTGGTTTTCTCTTAGTTGAAAACAATCATTTGGAAACTTGTGCAATCCTAGTGACTAGGAGCAGTGAACAACAAAAACAACACCAAACTTGTCTGTCACTTGGAACATCAGACTAAAACTAACCTATAGCATGAGCAATTCTCTAGAGTACTGGCTCAAAAATGGCAAGAGCTATTAAAGGGATTTTTTAAGGCACAGACAGTTTTATCTTTTGACAGTACTTGTTGTGGTGGAAAATGGGTCACTTTCCTCTAAGAGAGAAGCGTTGGGCGTATGGGTGTTGCAGTGAGAAGAGAAATCTGTACTGTTCCAGGCAAAGTTGAAGTTCACCATTGTGACGGATCATGGTAACCATGTGTTCTACTACCAGCTTGCTTCCTCACGCCACCATGTGGAAAGAACCCTTCTTGGGCGGGAGAGGACAGGCCACCACGCAAAGAGGTGCTGAGTGACTTATAGCCAAGAAACCAAGATGGGTGTGTAGCTAAATAAACAGACGAAAAGACAGCAAGAGAGAGCCAGTCCTGGTGTCATCATTTGAGGACTTTTATCACACTGGGCCTGAACTCTGAAGAAAAAGCTAGTTAGAAATGAGTTTCTGTCTCTTCAGACAAATAAACAAAAAAGAGTCCTAAAACAACCACACATTATAGTGACCCATTTCTTAGAGTAGTAGTCAACATGTAAATATATTCATCCCTTTTACTGACCAAGATAGTCTTAAAGATCCCATTAGCTTGAGTCAATTCTAGACAGTTTTCTTCTGGACCATAGGCCCTGACCTCCCTTAGAGCATTTATGTTAGAAAACTTGTAAAGGCTTTCTGTGCCCCTTTGAGAAGTAAATATTTTATAACCCAGAAATGTGTTTTTCTAGGACCTGGGAGCTCTCTCTTTGAAATGTAATTATCCAGGAAGATAGCAACCCTATCTCCCAGTGACTCTGAGGAGGTAGGAACCTAACTTGGATATGCATCAATTAGCGAACACAACCGGCCTAAACACATTGACCAGACTCCCTGCTAATGTCCTCCAGGACTTTTCCACTAGCTTAACCCAGCACTTAAAAACCCTCCTGCTTTTTGTTTCAGTGGAGATAAGTTCAATCTCCCTTCCCTCTCGCAATACTCTCAAATAAAATGCTTCTTGGCTGTCTGACTGGTGGGGTACAGGTTTTCTTTTGCAATACTCCATGACCTTTGTAGTCCAAAGAGACAACAGTGTGAAGAGTCCAAAGACTTGGATTTCTGCCTAACTGCTTAGAATCTGTCATGAAACAATTCAATTAAATTCAACATACCTCTTATTTCCTCATCCATAAATTGAGAGCCTCAAAGATACTTGAAGAGATTACACAGGGTGAAGGATGTAGAGAGCAATGTGATTCTTAAGTAAGCACATCTTTAAAAAAGAGAAAAAAAGAGGAGGATTTGCAGATATAACTATAAACTAAAAATGATTCTACATCTCAAATTTTAAATAAACAAATGAACAAATTTTAAATAAACAAATGACGAGGTAATTATCCAGAATATACAACAGACTACTGTAAGTCAATACAACTTAAAAAAAAAAAAAGTAGTGATAAAGGATGTGTGCAGTCAGTTTATGGAAACAGAAATGAGCAATGAACATGAGAAAAATTCTTAGCTTCATTAAGAAGCAGGGTAATTGTAGTAAAAATGGCAGCCCTTGTGTACAGTGGCCTGGCATCCTATGTATGTTTAACTTAATGCTGACTTTAGAACTTGGCATAAAGAACTTCCCCTTCTACCCACTCACCCTCCAGCGTCACTTCAAAGATCTTGAGATCAATGCCAAAATATTGATACATGGATAATAACCATGATTGTTATAACAAAAGAAGTTACCAACCTTGAAAACAAAGAAAAAGAGTTAGTGTACTTTTCAAAAAACATTGGACAGGGAGGTATCATAGAACAAAACTTAGATATAAAACTTAAAAAAAATTTGAGCACTTCTAAGTGTCAGAACTTTGCTAGGTACTTTCACATATTATTATCTCAGTAATCTATTGGTAGGTCCTTCACATAAAGCAGAATGGTATGACTCTTATAGCTAAACATGAACATTTAATTAAAATTCCCCATCCATCCCCCTGTCATACTAGGTATTTGATACTTATCTTAAAAACAGAATAATTTGAGTTCTTAGACATCGGTGTGTTAACTTGTTTGGGCTGTTATAACCAAACATCATAGATTGGGTGGCTTATAAGCAACAGAAATTTATGCCCCGTGGTTCTAGAAGCTGGGAAGTCTAAGATCAAGGTTCCAGCAGGTTTGGTATCTGCTGACAACCTGCTTCCTTCTTCACAGGCAGCTGTCTTGTCACTGCTTCCTCACATGTCAGAAGGGCAATCAAGGGAGCTCCCTGGGGCCACTTTTATAAAGGTGTTAATCTCATTAATGAGAGCTACACCCTCATGACCTAATGCTTCACCTTTAAATACTATCACATTGGGGTTAGGTTTCAACATATGAGTTTTGAAGGATACAAACATTCAGTCTGTACCAAAGCATCCAAACTTTCCTTCTGTTTTGTATTTTTCCCTCTGTCCGGCTCAATGGTTCTTATACCTCAGGGTACATAAGAATTATCATCAATTGACTATCCCCAAATAACGTATAACATATTTTATGGCTTTCTGATTTTAACGATATACAATTTATATGTTAAAAACTGACCTTAAAATCTAATCTCACTTAAAATGGAACCCTATTCTTTGTCATTTGACAGGTTAGCAAATCTTAAAAAATAATAATGAGGACATGAGCTTTCATATACACTACTGCTGGTGTTGAACCACATATTTTTAGGGCATTTTGCTAATATATATCAACATGTTAAATGTGTACAACTTTCAAACTGATAATTCTGCTTCTATCCGTTTGAGACTCAGAAATGTTTACAATGCATGCAGCAAGATGTATGTACAAGATGTTCAAGACAACAGTGGTGCAATAGAAAACTACAGTGTGGGCATGATGCTTAAACCCCTTACACATCTCTATACTTTGCTTTGAATGAAATCATAATTTCTGAATTTGATTTATAAGGCCCCGAACCATCAGCCTTTTTTCTCTCTCTCCAGCCTTATGTTATTCTTCTAACCCCTGGGCTCACCATACTCCATCCCATGGCCTTTTTCTAGTGCCTTAGGCAGAATGCTTAAGTAAAATCACATCCAAACAGCTTAATACTACAGAGCAATTAACAAGTTTGATCTAGATCTTTATGTTCAATATAGAAAGATCTCCACAGTAATATGTATATATGTGTGTGTGTGTATATATTAATATAATATATACATGATGATATTTCATTTGTGTGTGTACACTTATAAGCACAACTCTCCACATTTGAACTCTATGATGTAGTTTTATTGTGGGCATACTCATTTTTCAGATGGAATATAAAAAGATAGATGAACTGAATCAAAATACCCTCTCCATCCCCCAAAGACTTCCTCAGTTCTTCTCAATTAAAAAGGTTATTTGAGGTTATTATTATGCAGGTTATTTCTTTCTGCATTGCTTCTGGAAAAACACCCTGATGGCCTCTAAGTTTCATCCTAAATATTTAAAAATCATTCATAAGAATTACAAGCGTTTAGAAAGTGCTCATTTTGGCAGGGACAGTGCTAAGTCCTGTACATGCAACATTTCATTTCTTTTTCCCTACACAGAGACAGTAATGTTATTATCACCATTGTGTGGTGAGGATCACAGAGGTGAAGTAACTTTTCAAAAGCCGTATAACTTGTAAGTGGCAAAAAACAGACTTCACATTCTATTGGGATGATCAGAGTGCCCACTTCATTCTCAAAGGTGTCCTGGTTTGGGGGACAAAATATATAGTCATCCTAACGATGAAGAGAATACAAACTTCGAGGATTTGAAATGAAGAGGAAATAATGCAGCGCTCTGTAGAGATTGCTAGAAGCTACTAAGGTGTGGAAACTGGCTGTGGTGCCTTATAGCTCTGTGGCTGTCAACAGGTTCCTTGAACTCTTACACAAAGACATCGTAAGGTGAGCTTTCTCTTCCATTGCCTGTGGGAATGTCAAGAAGAAATAACAGATGACTAAAACTATACATCGGCCTGACATGGTCCATGTCTAAACGTTCCTGTAGATCTGGAGACAAGCTTTGGGGGATTTTGAATTATAAATGGCATATGTAAATTGGGGCCTGAGAAAAGATTATTTATTGAACACTTCTGATTAAAGGTTAAAAAACAAACTGTCTAAAAAAGGGAGAAAATGTAATAAACTTCTTTACGAAATCATTTTAACTCTATTAGCTCATGACTAGTAGAATCAACATTCAATTCACTTTCTTCTAATAATTGGCATGAGTGTGCTTTGATTCATCCACGTTTTCTGGCATAGTTCTTTCTGAGATGCTGTCTGGAACCTGGATGGAATTGGATACTGTGTGAGCGTAAGAGCAAAGCTAAGTGGTCCATACAGGGATCACATTCAGAACACAGGCTTTATAAGCATCTTTATTTTTCCCAGCAGGGAAAATAATGTGACTCATGGACTGATAAATGTCACAAATAAGAGAGCTTCCAGGCAAAAAGCTTCTAGCAGTGATATAAAATTTCTTAAAAATGTCACCAGCTAGACCCACTTGACTCTTTTTATCCTCACAGCTGGCCCTGGGTACAGGCATTTTCCAAGCTGTTTGGATAAAGGGACTCCTTGTGTTTGATGGTAAATTGCTAAATATCTAATTATTAGTTTTGTCTGTGGGAGAGGCAAGCTAGGACTCCCTTTGGTCTGGTGAACTGATGAGTGGATTTCCAGTTAATGATGGTGTCGAGACCATACTTAACATTTTTCCTTTCTAGCCTCCAAACTTCCCCCACACACCAGCTAGCTGTGCAGGTGATTGGCATCCTGAGCTGCTCAGTGACCTCCTTCTAGAGTTCTGCCTTCTCCCACTGCCAGGTGGGGAATAGAGGGAGCCCAACCGCCACTTGGTCTTGCACCCATCTGTTTTATGATGGTTTGCAGGAGTTGACTGTTCTTCTCTTCATAAGTGAGCTAGTGGCAGGGGGCTAAATAAGAAAGTGAATAATTGTTAAGCATAGGAAAGTCACAAAGGAAAAGGCTTATTTCCGTTTTAGAAAAGAACTGACTGACTTCTTAGTTCAGGCCAAGGGAGTGGGAAAAATATAAGATTTGCACCCCCCAGGTAGAGTCTGGCTCAAATTCTATCTCTTTAACATGTTAGCTGTGTGATCTTAGACAGTTTGTTTAACCTGCTTGAACCTCACTTTTCTTTTCATTAGAAATGAGGATTATAATAATCCAGAAGCGTTGTTAGGAGGATTTTCTATTTCTGTTATCGGATAAAGACTGAGCTGTGGCTTCAGCTAATACGTGTGAGTGATGAGAAGCCAAGAGCTGGAATATTTGGTTTGGCTCCATTCAGTGTCACTCACTCAGCGTTTGGCACGACCTTTGGTTTTCTTAAAAACCCTCTGGATTCTGATGATTCACCTACTCCCTGTGACTATTCTCTTTTTTCATAAGGTCACAGATTTTACCCATTTATGTTTACAAAATATTTCTAGCAGCAGCAGGAGAGGCTTAATTGTGTATCTTCACACTTCAGTTGAGGTTTGGTAAACAAAAATTCTATCTGAAAATGCATCCTTGCAAATAATAGTATTTTGTAGAGCAAGGTTTTTTGTTTATAGTTTAAAAAACCTCAAAAGAATTCCTTATTACTCCAACTCTATCATTTATAATTTGCAATTTATGACCTTCAAAGCACACAGTGTTTATTACCTATCTGATCCTTATCCAATAGGATTATTATTTCTCCTTTTCAGATGAGGAAAAGTAAGCTTAGAGAGGTTGTAACTCACCAACCACAGAGTTCACAATAGGATGTGTGTCTACTGATTTCCAGCTTTATATTCAACTTTCCATACTGAGCTCTACTAATGATATTACATCTTATGATTTGGTGGTAATAAGGTTGGTAATAACAATGAGACGGCTTCAAAGTTCTTCATCCCCAACATTTTCCTGGTATTTTCAAAATAGCAACAACAAAAAAATAAACATTTCTCTTCACCTTTTAACATAAATGAGGGATCATATGTTACATTTCCTCATCTAAAACAAATCAATGTTCTCTAAGCGTTCTCCTTGCCATTCCATGTAGTATTTTTAGGTATATTTTCTTTAAACACGTTTATAAGAAGTAATATGTCACTAAATCAACTCTAATTGCCTACTAACATAATCCAATAACCTCATTTCACTCGTATTGTTAGAGGAATTAATTGACCTGCACAGCCACCAGCTAAATACATTGCTTTGTGCAAACAGTGAATCCAATTTCCTCTCTAAACATATGTCTGCGGGAGGAGACCAGACAGGATACTGGATGCAGACTTAAAATATCAGTTAAGTCCAGTTATCTGCTCTCATTAGGTAGACAATTAAGAAAATACCACTAATTTATTTAAATATAAATTATTGTGTATATATGATACAAATGTTAGATATTTGTATAATACATAATACAATATATATGAATTATATATGCATATTTGTACATGTACATGTAAATTTATGTATGTGTATACAGGTATATATGTATGTATTGTTACTTTTCTTTCTTTTTTTTAATTTTTTCCACCATGCCACACACACAGCTTGTGAAATCTTAGTTCCCTGACCAGGGCTTGAACCAGGGCCCCGGCAGTGAAAGCACCAAGTCCTAACCACTGGACACTGAACTGTCAGGGAATTACCTCATTACTTTTCAGTTGTAACATGTCAAGAAATAGGAGCACGATAAGATGTATAGCACAAGTGAGCTTAGCCCAAATCAGCAGAATGGACTTCGCTTGCTCCTGAGCCCATTATACCTCATACACGTTATCCCTAAGAACTTAATTAGTCTAAGAATGAAGGGAGATTTGTGCTTGTTTGATTTGTTGGAGGTGTGTGTGTGTGTGTGTGTGTGTGTGTGTGTGTGTGTGTATATATATATATAAATTATGTAGTTTTTCCTGTGGGTACATTAACATATATCTCTAAAGTATAAAGTAATATATTCAGATATCAGTGCCTTAAAGTTGGTGTGACTCAGAAAAGTGGTTACTTGGTATATTAAACTTGAGTCTGTTGATTTCTGGTCTCATCCCATGACTCACTGGTCTTAGATCTTGGGAGTGTCATGAAATGTCTGTAAGCTTCCCATTTTTGTTTGTGGAAGGCTAACAGTTTTGCTTACTTATCTGATAGACAAATCATGCAAGGTTCAAATGAGAACCTGCTTTTGAACTGCAAAGTATTACACGTAAAAAAGAAACCATTTTGAGGTTAAATTAAATAAAAATAATGTAATGAGTATAAAAGAATATGTTAATTTACTTCAGTGAAAAAACTGTTTTCCATCATTCTGGAACATTGCACCCTAACAATAAATATGCTAATAATAAATCTTCATGAAGAGTTCATTAAACAAGGTACATTCTGTGGAACATTTTCCTGTAACATTTTGTAAATCAGATTCTAGTTACTGTGCCTTTTAAATATGCCTCAAAAATTTGTCTTTCCACCGATTCAAATTGGTTGTCACTTTAATCCAAATTAGTGAGCTAGTGTTCTAATCACTTCAGTGCCTGACTTGACAAGCTTCAGATCTGGAAACTTATGTTGAAATACAAACTCCTCTGCCTTCTAGAAACAAAAAGTACTCCTTCTGTAAGTTTTGTGACCTTCCTCTTTCTCTAAGTAAAAAGTTAAAGAGCTGAAGTAATGGTCTTTTCACTTCATGCTGATTTACAGCAACTTATGGGGGAAAAATCCCTGCCACTTACACTTGATACATTGTGTCTGCACGTGCAGCTTGGTCATATGTGTGTGTGTATACACACACACACACACACACACATATATGGTGCATATATATCAGTGAGTCTAACTAAAGAGTAGGTTATCCTGGCACACTCAACTAGTCAATTTCTGTGGAGCTAGCTATTCAGTGTTCTTCACATAAGTAATGTTAAATCCCATCTTTCCAAGATCTATTCCCAAATGTGTTTACGGAGAGTGCATCAAGCACTGTGGCTCAACCTGCAGGTAATAGAAGGAAGGTTATTGTTAGTTAATAGTACTGAACATCGTAATTATTATGAAGGTTTTAAGAATTTTAAAATCTAGTTAATAAAAAATTTACAACAATGTGTGATCAAAGGAGGTAATGTGTGAATCAAGCCGTCAGTGCCTTGGAAGTGGACGGAAGAGAGAATTTAGTGAGGAATATTGTACTGGAGAAGGCTTATTATACAAGGAGACGTAAATTGAGCCTTGGTGGTTAGTAGGATTTTAAATAAGATAAAATGTAAAAGAACCATTCAGGTTGGAATTTAGGGGTAGACATGTTGATGGCTTTGGCTAATCATGTATATTTTGCTTCTCTCTTTTTTTAATGCTTTGTTTTGTAGAAAGTTAAATCCAAATCTGTGATTAGTGCAGGACCTTACCTTGTTCATGTAGTTGCAATGGCAGTTACTTGTTCAGGTTAACCCTCAGATCACCTTCTTCTGGGCCATGTATTTCTCTTTGTCCAGGAAGACAACCCTCCAGGCTTCACCTCATCTGTATGGTTCCTGAAGGTATGACATTTTGATAGAATGTATCCTGCTGGCCAAGTTCAATTATCTGACCCAAGCTGGGGCTCTGGGTCCCTATCCTAGGATTTTTGGACTTGGCACCAGGAATACCATGATGAGCATTTTTTTTCCTCTGGGACAAAATTTACAAGGCATAAAGCTTGGGGGCTCTTGGCCATGGTGTTTTTGGCCATGTGGAGAAAGCTACTCTATACAGTAGAAGGGAAGAATGAGGCTAACACAGGAAAGGGAAAAGAGCATCCTGACGATTCTCTTGTTTCTGGAAGCCAGCCACAGAATGGTTCTCAGGTTCTGTTGTTCTTTTAGTCACTTCCCTTTCTGATTAAATAAGTTCAAGTTTTTGTTACCTCCATTTTTAACCAAAAATGCCCTAATTTACATCTTGTGAATTAGTAATTGTGCAGCAAACTTAAAACATCCAGAGCCTGGTCTAGTCTATATAGTGCCATATAGTAACTTTGTTTGAATTAGAGAAAGTCACCCCTCTGGCCAGATGCAGCCTCATGGGGGCTGTGCTGGTGAGGGCACCACAGATTGGATTCCAGCCCTTGCCAGCCTCAAAGCCAGGTGCACAGCCAGATGCAGCAGCCCTCAGTGGCCCGAGACCCTTAGCCTGGGTCGTAAGCACCACTGTGGTTGTAGTTTCCCTCAGTTTCCCAAACATCATATTCTTTACTGTGACTTTGTCAATATAGACAGCACCTTTGGATGGTCACAAAGAAAATCTGTCAATGAGGTCCTCCATAATAACCCACAAATGGGGAGCTTTGGGTGAGGGCAATGGGTAGTGTTTTACTGAGTAGGCTAAAGGGGAGCGAGGGCTTACTTACCTTTGGTCTTGCTATTTAAACCTTATGAGTAGAAAAAGTATAAGTTGATTCCTGGCTCATTATTACTTTTTTATATTTATACTATGCTTGGGCATCAAATAATGTTCTCAGGGAAAATGCTAATTGGTATGTACAAATTATATTACCAAAGTTAATGAGGCTGTATGCAAAGAGAATGCTCACATCGGTTAAAGCTCTGGTTTTGCTTTACGACCTGCAACATCCTAACTCTACAGATAGAGGGTGCGCTTCCCTAAGCCAGGTCTGGGTTTCTGGAGACACCACATCAGGCAGCTGCAACTCTCAGTGAAAGCTGACCAGAAATTCTCCAAAACAAAGAGCTGATTTCCTCTGAGTCTTAAGGAGTTGGCCTTTTCTCCATGTGTCAAGAATCTTAAGCATAAATATATAACCATCTTTGTACAAAGTTCTTTAAAGAATAATACAATTTAGGTTGTTCCTTCAGAGAAGGAAGATTGCATTTAACCATTCAAGTTAACTCAGGACTGAGGGTTTTTTTGCACAAAGGATTTTTAGTGCTAAAACCAGAAAAGCCCCAGAAAAACCAGAAGCAGTTGGTCACCCTACCTATGGAAAGGTTTCCTGGCACGCTGAAGATAGAACTAAGATGGGGAGAATGAGCTTACTTTAGATCTGAACATTTCCCAGACCATAAATTTTTTATAGACCTGTTGCTCAAATTCAAAGTTACAGGCAAAAGTACATAGGAAGTGAGCAGCTTGTAACTTGGGCTAGTAATCAAAGAAGCCATGCTTATGAGCTAAACAGGTGGGACCTGCCTCAGGTCATGTAATCTCTTTACATCCCACATCCTCATTATCTCTTTCCAAATAAAGACAAGACATAAGAGGCATTTATTGTAATATTCAGGGTAGAGTTTGGGTTCTAAAATCAACAACTTCCTGGGTGCACATCTTGGCTGGGTAGTTTTCTTGCAGTCTAACTTTGGTCAAGTTACTTAATCTTCCTGTACTTTGGTTTTCTCATCTTTGAAATGAAGTTAATAATAGTAGTTATTTTACAGGATTTTGATGAGGCCAATAAGCTAGGATATGTAAAAACTAGGCAAATATTTAATATTAATTAGCTGTTACTTTGATGTCACTCTCAGCAAAAATGTGCCAGTGCCTTCTATTTGCCTTTCAAATTTCTTAGGGAAATGTTTAAGACTTAATCTGGCATCAGACTTCCCGTTTCCCAAACTCAGTTCCTATCTTCCTCCCAGCCCCATCCTCTCCCCGATCCTGACTGTAGACATGCAGAACTCCTCCCCATTCTCTCAACGCGTCATAATTTTTTTTCACTCTCCTGGGGCAGACTTGTTCTGCTCCCTCTATGGGTATCTTCCTTCTCTACACTTCAGGCATCAAGATAAGACCTTGTAGAGGCCAGGGATCAGAGTCTTCAGAATTGAAAAAGCCTGGATTTTAATCATGGCCCTGTACTCATTTACTGGTGATCTTGGGAAATATGTTTACATTAATTTTATGTGCCTTGGTTTTTTTTTTAATCTGTAAAATGGGCTTAATAACTCAGGATTAAATAAGATAATATACTCAAGTGCTTATACAGTCACTGGTACATATTAACAGCCCAGGTAAGTAAAACTTATCATTACCCAGCAAATATCATCTTCCGTGTGAAGCCTCTCTCTCACCTCAGGACAGAGCTGGTCACCCTTTTCTCTAAGCTTTCCTACCATTTTGTATATTCCATTAAAATAGCATTTATTAAATTGTATACTAATTACATGCTAATTACACGATCATAGTTCTGTTTCTTCAGTGGATTAGAAATAACATGATTCAAGGAAATGTGTCCTATTACTTTTTGTTGGCCTAATACATAGCACAGTTATTAAAGAGAAAATGTGCTTAATGTGTTCAATGAAAGGATAAACAAAGAAAGTGAATACACTCTAAATCATTAAAATAATGATAATTATAGTAATTAGTGTGCTAGATTTATAAGTCAATTTAGCTAAGCTTGACCTGTGTTTCCCAGAATTCTCTCCTCTATATAGGTCTTATACACAGGACCACAAGAAACATTATATATTAGATCTCAAAGGCAAAGAGAACCAGCAGCTGTCTTTTTTGTGTACACTCAGCAGGCTGGGAGAAATGCATAGGTGCTTTTGCATCTCATCCATGTTGTCTGTGATGTTTCATCTCACCTGGTTAATGTGGAGCTGCAGACCCAAAACTTGTCCAGCTGCTGTTGTATCTCTACCTTCAACTTTTAAATTCCTGGACCAGGTATAAATTTAGCTTTGTGATGAACGGCACAACCTTCTCCAGTAAACCACTGTCATAGAATGTGGAAGCTTAGAGGCAATGAGAGACTGACATAGGTTTTAGTTGCCCTGGGGTACCAAGTTCAGCCTTGCAGGCTCCTATTCGTCCTTGTTTACCCCTTCAAGTTGTGCCTGCCCCTGTAGACTTCAGTTTCTAACACCTGACACAAAAGTAACTACCTCATAAAGACTGTTTAACCGGTTCCCACCACCCCTTAATGTCAAATTCCAATCATAAATTTTATGTGTGTGTGTGTGTACATATATATGTGTGTTTGTGTGTATATGTGTGTGTGTATTTCATGACTTCTAGTGGTTCTGCTTCTGTGTTCTAATCCCGACATGATATAACTAGTAATCAATGGCAAGGTAGGCTAAGGACTTAATGCTTAGACTCTCAATTATATAGGATTTCATAAAAAGTAGAAAACTGTATATCAGAACATTAGAGAAGGATTCCTGAAGGAGGGAGATTTGGAACAGGGCCTTGGAACGTGGGAAAGCAGAAGGTATAGAAAAGAGCCAATGGCACAATGCAACAGGGGTGCAACAATGTTTCAGTAATCCTTGTTTTTTGTGGTTACCAAGTTTTTTTACTGAGGTATACTTAGTGTACAATATTATATAAAATATAAGTTATAGGAGTACAACATAGTGATTCACAATTTTTAAAGGTTATACTCCATTTATAGTTATTATAAAATATTGGCTATATTTCCCCATGCTGTAAAATATATCCTTGTAACTTATTTATTTTACACATAATAGTTTGTACCTCTTAGTCCCCAACAACATCTTGTCCCTCCCCCTTCCTTCTCCTACTGGTAGCCATAAGTTTGTTCTCTATATCTGTGAGTCTGTTTCTTTTTTGTTACGTTCACTATGTTTTATTTTTTAGATCCCACATATAAGTGATATACAGTACTTGTCTTTCTCTCTCTTACTTATTTCACTTAGTATAATGCCTTCCAAGTATATCCTTCTTACTAATTTCACTTAGTGTAATACCTTCCAAGTACATCCTTGCTGTTGCAAATCACAAAATTTCATTTTTGTGACTGAGTAGTATTCCCTTGTGTATACATATATATGTACAACATCTTCTTTATCCATTCATCTGTCAGTGGACACTTAGGTTGCTTCCATATCTTAGCAATTGTAAATATGCTGCTATGAACATTGAGGTGCATGTATCTCTTCAAAGTAGGTGTTTGCATTTTTTTTTCTGGATATATACCCAGGAGTGGAATTGTTGGATCAGGTCATATGTTAGTTGTATTTTTAGTTTTTTGAGAAACCTTCATATGGTTTTCCATAGTGGCTGCACCAATTTACATTCCCACCAACAGAGTATGAGGGTTCCCTTTTCTCCACATTCATATCAACATTGGTTATTTGTGTTCTTTTTGATGATAGCCATTCCGACAGGTGTGAGGTGATATTGCATTGTGGTTTGAATGTGAGTTTCTCTGATGATTAATGGTGTTGAGCATCTTTTCATGTGCCCATTGGCCATTTGTATGCCTTCTTTGGAAAAATGTTTATTCAGATCTTCTGTCCGTTTTAATTTTTTTTTTGATGTTGAGTTGTATGAGCTGTTTATATATATATATATATATATATTTTTTTTTTAATTAACTAATTAATTTATTTTTGGCTGTGTTGGGTCTTCGTTTCTGTGCGAGGGCTTTCTCTAGTTGTGGCGAGCGGGGGCCACTCTTCACCGTGGTGCGTGGGTCTCTCACTGTCGCGGCCTCTCTTGTTGCAGAACACAAGCTCCAGACGCGCAGGCTCAGTAGTTGTGGCTCATGGGCCTAGTTGCTCCACGGCATGTGGGATCTTCCCAGACCAGGGCTCGAACCCGTGTCCCCTGCATTGGCAGGCAGATTCTCAACCACTGCGCCACCAGGGAAGCCCTGTTTATATATATTGGATATTAACCCTTTATCAGTCATATCATTTGCAAAAAGTTTCTCCCATTCAGCAGGTTGTCTTTTACTTCTGTTGATGGTTTACTTTGCTGTGCAAAAGCTTTTAAGTTTAATTATGCCTCCTTTGTTTATGTTTGCTGTTATTTCCTTTGCTTTAGGAAATACATCCAAAAATATTATGCTATATGTCAAAGAGTGTTCCACCTATATTTTCTTCTAGGAGTTTTATGATTACAAGTCTTATATTGATGTCTTTAATTCATTTTGAGTTTATTTTTGTATATGGTGTGAGGGAATGTTCTAATTTCATTCTTTTACCTGTAGCTCTCCAGTTTTCCCAGCACCACTTATTTTTTGTTTGAATTTTATTTACCAGAACCACTTATAAAAGAGACTGTCTTTTCTCCATTGTATAGTCTTGTATTCTTTGTCATAGATTAATTGACCATAAGTGCATGGTTTTATTTCTGGGCTTTCTGTCCTTTTCGGTGATCTGTGTGTTTTTGTGCCAGTGCCATACTGTTTTGATTACTGTAGCTTTGTAGTATAGACTGAAGTCAGGGAGTGTGATTCCTCCAGCTCTGTTTTTCGTTCTAAAGAATTTTTTTGGCTATTTGGGGTCTTTTGTGTTTTCATACAGATCTTAAAATTTGTTCTATGAAGAATTTCCTTGTTATTTTGATAGGGATTGCACTGAATCTGTAGATTGCCTTGGTAATTTAAATGATATTCTTCCTATCCATGAACATGGTATATCCTTCCATTTGTTTGTGTTGTCGTCAGTTTCTTTCATCAGTGTCTTATAGATTTCTGAGTATGGGTCCTTTACCTCCTTAGGTAGGTTTATTCCTGGGTATTTTATTCTTTTTGAGGTGATGGTAAATGACATTGTTCCCTTAATTTCTGTTTCTGATAGTTTGTTGTTAGTGGATAGAAATGCAACAGATTTCTGCATACTAATTTTGTATCCTGAAACTTTACTAAATTCATTGATGAGGTCTAGTAGGTTTCAGGTGGTGTCTTTAGGATTTTCTATGTATAGTATCATATCATCTGCAAACAGTCACAATTTTACTTCTTTCTTTCCAATTTGGGTGTATTTTCTTTTTCTTCTCTGATTGCTGTGGCTAAGACTTCGAATATTCTGTTGAATAAAAGTGATGAGCGTGGGTATCCTTGTCTTGTTCCTGATCTTAGAGGGTACGCTTTTAGCTTTTCACCTTTGAGTATGATGTTAGCTGTGTGCTTGCCATATAAAGCCTTTATTATGTTGAGATATGTTCCCTCTATGCCCACATTTTGAAGATTTTTAAAGTAATTCTTAAGAATTCTAATTGTTTTTGGGTAAATTGTTTTCCTAAAAAAGGTGTTAAAATCTAACTCACAATAGTTCAGAATGTGACCTTGTTTGAAAATAGGATCTTTTCAGACTTAATGAATTAAAATGATATCATACTGGAGCATGGTAAGCCCCTGATCCAATATGATTGATATTCTTATGAGATGGCCATGTGAAGGCAGAGACAGAAACAGGACACAAGAAGAACACCATGCTATGATGAAGACAGAGATTGGATTTATGAAGCTATAAGCCAGGGGATGCTAAAGTTTGCCAGGATACCACCAGAACTTAGGAAGTGCAAGGAAGGATTTCCCTATAGTTTCAAAGTGGGCATGGCCCTGCCAACACCTTGATTTTGAAGTTCTAGCCTTCAGGACTGTGAGATAATGAATTTCTGTTGTTATAAATTACCCAGATTGTGGCACCTTGTTACAGCAGCCCCTGGAAAAACCAGTACGTTAATAGAGAGGATGTTCTTAATTATTTAAGGAGTAAGACAGGGTGGGAGGTCATGGATAAATCCAAATCATAGGGCAAAATTGGTAAAACTATTGTACAAAATGGGTTAAGTATAAATGTATTTAGTTAAGATTGCATCAAATACTTGGTATGCACTCTTTTGTTTCTGAGCAGCCTTCTGTGTGCTTCCTTGCCAATCTACCTTACGGGATGTTCCAAATGGCCAAACACAGTACGAGACTGCATTAGTTAGTGCAGGCCAACAACAGTGGCAGAAACATCAAATTGGAAAATGGCACACACACAAAACAAGAGTATTTTTGCTTACATGATAGTCCAAGGTGTGTGTTTCTGGTCAGCTAATGTCTTTCCTCCCTGTAATGATTCCAGAACCTTCCATCATGTGATTTTCCTATCCCTTGTGATCTAATTTTCATATACATCTAATCAGCGGGTGGGGAAATAACATTGAGTTCATCATGGGAGGATTTTTGTTAATCATATCTAAAGTTGGGACACATCATTTCTGCTCTGTTCCTTGGCCAGAACTCAGTTGCATGGTCACACTTAATGCAAGGGGGTCTGGGGAATGAAGTTTAGCTTTATATCCAGAAAAAAGAAGAAAAAAATGGTTTTGTTGAGCAGCTAGAGCCTCTGCTACTCATGACATCTTGTTTTCATCAGTGATTGCTTTCATTTCGTTCTTATAGTCCTTTTCTTTCTCTGCTCCAAATGAGCATACAAAGTTGTCATCATCATTCAAGGTCTAGAACCTTACCTTTTATACATTGCAATCAAAACATTAACTGTGTTATTTTCATGGACATATTTTACCCCAATAGTAAAACTGAGTGCATGAGCTTTTATAGTTATCTGCTAATCTGAGACTGAATTTTGTCATATTTCAAAGAAGAGTTGAAACTAGGAATAGTTTAACTAATATGCAATAAGTTTGTATTTTTTCTGAAAATGCAATACCTATTATTAATAGTAGTTGCACTTAACCACTGTTAACAAGTCCCTGAATAACAGTGATTTGACTATAATCCCATTATTTATTAATTTCATGCCTTGTGCTTCACTGGCACCTCATTTTACACATAAATCTTAAACCTAGGAGCATGCATTGTTATTACACTGTTTTAATGGTCCAGTGACCCAAGGATTTGAATTAATTTTTTTTAGCTTTTTGGATCACACTGTTTACTGTAGATAATAATTCATTCCTTTCATACCTTAGTGGAGAGTTTTTTTTTAATGTCATATTGTAATTATGAAATTTCTTGGGTCACACTAGACAAGTAATCTGCATATTTTTGCCTAACTGAACAGCCATTGAATCGAGGGTCAGGATTTACATACATATATATATATATATATATATATATATATATATATATATATATAGATATAGATATAGATATATCAATATCATATGGCACAGAGAGATTTTATGATTATGTCTGTTGGAAATGAAAAGTACATTTTTTGCATGATTATCTGGCCTGCTTTAATTAATGAGCTTTAATAATTTGTGATTTATAATGACATATGGTATCAGTAACAAGAGAAGAAAGAGGAAGCTAATAATTTCCCTGTATAAAGAAACAGTTAAGGTTTTGTTATAACCCAGAAATGAGTTGAGGTTATTGGTCTTTGAAATGGTAATGAAAGTTATTTTAAGGAGTCATAAAGTAGTATTTCCATTCTTTCTTCAAAAAGTATTTCCATGAGACCTTCATAATGTCTATGGCTTATCATGGAGGTAGGGTGGCATCTGAAGATTCTGATATTATTTGTGCATTATTTAAAATCCAAACAAAATTATACATTAATTTGTAGAAATATCTTAATTGAATTGATAGAAAATGTTCATTCATTAACTTTAAGCTTGAATGCCATTACTGAAAAACACTGTCTATGCTGCATCATAAAATAACATTTTTTATTAGTCCTGAAATTCTTTAGAATAGGACAGTTGCAGTACAATATTTGGTGTGTGTGTTTGTGTGTAAAAAATATTATTTATAAAATGTGAATATATAAAGCATGCCACAATTTTGTAAGCCTGTCTGGACCATTAATTAATTAATTCCATATTCTGGCATTCACCAGCTGGAGGTAGTCTAAGCTTACTTTGACCACTGAGAAGTCCTGGTTTTATTTTCAGACACTCGGAGGTACTGAAAGGTTTTTTTGTGTGTGACTTTTCGTCAAATGTAGATGTGCTCTGGATGCCCTGGAAACAGCACACCTGCAAGACTGTCCCTGGGCCATGATTGAACTCTGAGCACTTACTCTGGTGCACTTACTCTGTCCTCAGAGCATCTGGTCTCTGAGAGCATGTGACTCTGTGTCATGCTCTAAGGGCCACACAACATTGTGCAGGGAAAATGGGACCCTGAAGATGAAGTGAAAAAAGCTCTAGTATATCATTTGAAGTTGCTATTTATCTACTCTAATAACCAATCTGCTTTGAAAAATATTCTTATATTCTCTCCTAAGATAAACTCTTTTTAGAGAACTACCATAAACATTCATCTATTTTTATTAACTTTATGGTCGTTTCCCAGGATTTCATCCTAGAGGAGTCTTGGGGCCACGGTAAATATTTGAATTTCCAAAAATCTAAATATATGTTGAGACCATTATTTTTAGCCCTGCATGATGGTGTGTCACAGTGGTACAGTGGGTATCTATCACAGTGAATTACTCATACTCTTAAAATTGTAATCAGTACATCTAATCACATCCCTACCATGCACTTGGGGAGAAGTACATCCCTACCATGCACTCAATATCAGTAGCTCTGTAATAAAATATGAAACTTCTAAGATCCCACCAAAAAAGATCTCCTGCTAGTCTCACTTGAGGACAGGGGTTATCTGTATTTCTGGAATGAATCTGGGACCTTAACCACTGTTACCATTTATCACTTTCCATCTGAATGTATCTTGAGACTCTTTAATACAGAGATCTTGGGATCTGCCACAGGCATAGTTAAGATGTCCTGTGGCCTATTGTGAGTCGGGCCCTTAATGGCTATTAATGTTCATTAATGACTGTTAATACACGGAAGAGATTTTTCTCTAGTAAATCAGTCATCCAAAAATCAGAAATTTTCACAGCAAATCAGGGTCAAGTTTGGGAAGGAGAGGCAGGACTCTAATGGCTATTATCTCTGCTATAATAATCAGAAATTGTTGCTACCTTCAATGCTTTCTTTTCTTTTCAGCAACCAGTTTTCATTACAGGAGAAGGTAACATTTGTTTCATGTTCATGTGTCAGTTGTTTTGTTCCTTTTGTATATATCAGTTGTTTTATATACTTTCCATTGCTCTCAGAGAAATAATGGAATCTAGGTAATGTTAGTCTCATTTTGTGAAAATGTGTCACTGAGGCACAGAAATATCAAATCACATCCCAAAGGTCATCATTATTAGCATAGCAGAGTCAGAATTCAAAGCAAGACCCAGACTTCTAAACCCCACTATTGCTTTCTGACCCAGTTATGATCGGTGATTGCCTACTTCATATGAAAATCTGAATTCATGTTGGGATAAAGAAGAATGGCTGAGAGAGAGGGAAAAAATGGGGCTGAGGAAGAAATAAATCATATCCAGATGATGATAGTGGGCAGGGGAGAGGGGCAGAATGCAAGAGGGATGAAAATAAGGATCAATGGCTATATAACATCTACTTTTCTTATTTACCTAAGGCTGCCTTCAGCAATGACATGGGGAAGGAAAACTTATTTGATGCAGTGCTGCTTGTTTCAAACCTTGCTGTGCACTCCTGTATTCTTTTCTCCTCTGTTTTTAGTGGCTTAAGTTATCACAAAATGGGGATGAATGTCATCAAAGAAAAATTGCACTGGACAGAGTTAAACAGGCAAGGAAGATGTTATTCATGACTATTGTAGCAGGAAGAGAGGTTGAACTCAACTTCACTGAAACAAAACGCAGAAGGGTTTTCAAGTGCTGAGGTGAGCTAGTGGAAAAGTACTGGGGGCCATTAGGTGGGAGGTTGGTCAGTGTGATTAAGACCATCTGTGTTTGTTCATTGGTACTTAAAGTTATTAGGCTCCTGTCCTCCCTTAGACACTGGGAGATAGAGACTGTATCTTTCTTGGTGATTATACTTCAAAGGTTAACTACCAAGTCCTTGAGAAAGACATGCCTGGGTTGTAAAACTGGGCAGAGGCTCTAAACCTCAAAGGGTACAGAAAGAATTTACAATTGAAAGTTTTCTAAAGTAAATTCTCTAAGAAAAGAAAGGCCAGGGGCCTCTTGTCAGGAAGAAATCAGTATAAATTTTCATCAAGCTGAGAATGTTAGGCTGGCGTGTTCAACATCTTCCAGCACAATGCTGTTCTTGTCTTGAAGACTGGAAGGAAAGATGATAAAGAGAAATTTTATTTTAAATAGTTATGTTAAACACACACACACACACCTTACTGATTTGAAAGTGGTTGTCTCCAGGGAACCAAAGTGTGAGATGGAGTGAGATGAAAAAGAAAATGGCTGAGATTGTTATTGTTTTGGTTAATAAAATTGGAGCAATTTACCATTTAAAAATAAGTACTTGAAATAGTTTGATGAAATAATAATAATACTAAAAAGAATAAGAACTATTAGACAGTTAAAAATGAATACAGAACACTGTCAAGGGGAAGAAATGGTTAGCTAGCTGCTCCTGCCTTGAGATGCGAGCCCTGTATCATGACCAAAGTCCTGGTACGTTGTGACCATTCTGAGATGCACCCATAGGAAGGGTTCAGCTCTTTCACTCAGTGGATTCTCAAGATGTGACTATAGGACTTATTCCCCTATAGCAATAGGTAATTGCCAGGCTAGTTCCCTCCACCATCTAATATATTTTTGGTCAAACTTCAACCATTTCAGTTACATGTTGATGTCTAGGAGTAAGAATTGATTTCACATTAGCTAGAATGAAATCTAATTTAGGAAAGTAAATCATCTATAACTAAAGTAAATCAAATAAAAACGATGCCCTTGAACCTAACAATTCCCACCAAGTTCATGTAGGTCTGTGGCACCATGGTTGTCAGACTGGAGTCAGTGAATCAGGAGTCCCCTTCTAACTCCTTAAAGGAAAGTGGTGCAGGAGTGTATAAGCATGAATGTTGATGAATTACACAAAAAAGAAACACACCAGTTTGGAGCTGGTTATCTGACTTTATCATGTATGTCTTAGTTGGGTTACTCAGAAGCATGCCTAGACAAGAACTTTGGTGCAAGGTGTTTATTTGGAATGTTAAAGAAACACTGTCAGGGGACTTGGTAAATGAGATAGGGAAAAGACGACATCAGTAAAGGTTTATTGTCTTTGGGTAGGTATCAAGAAGCAGACCCTGAGATGGGGATGCTTGTGAAAGTGTTTTATTACAAAATATTTCCAGGGAAAGAATAAACCAAATCAACAACAGTAAAACTCCCCTAGATTGTAGGAAAGTAGGACAAGGAAGGGAACAAAACCAAGCCTGTGTGTGATATTCATGTCTGTTCTTGGTCTCTTACCATCATGCTCCATCTTCATCTTCATTATTGCATCCCTGTATGACAAATCTCTCATTTATTTGTATTTCTGGGAATATTCACATTCACATGGGATAAATACAGAATAATATTGGATCATTAAAGTCTTTAGGACAATTGTAAACTTTTAAAATAAAACCACACACCTGAAACTAACACAACATTGTAAATCAAGTACACCCAATAAAAAAAAATTTTTTTTAATGCATCAAAATATTTAAAAAATGGAAAAAAATAAAATCACCCATTGGAAAGCACCTTTAATTGTTTTTGCTCCACTTTAATTGAAAGGTCATTCTCAAAGCCTGGACTTTTTACCCTCTCCACCATTATACATTCCTTATTATGAAAGATAACCCCCCCAAAAGAATAAGAGCCTTAAGATGACCCGTAGCCTGGGTTGTGGGTTGGGGTGAGGGTAAGAAGAGAAAGATTCTAGAAATAGAAAGGAGCTTCATCTTATTAAGATGTTAAGTTCTAAAGGCAGTACATGAGAACCAACTTATTGATAAAATTACTTCTGAAATCTGCTCAGAAAGGTGCCTCAGTGGAGAACAAGTTACAATCCCTCAGGGAGACCACTGGTTTCCCACCAGAGTAATGAAGTTTCCTTTGCTTTTAGGGCTGATGAATTGTTTGTCTTGTGTTTAAAGGCCGTAATGAATGGATAATTAATATCTTTAAACACTCAGATAATGCCCAGAGCAGCAACATGCCCACAATATAAGAAACGTTTGTGAAAGCACCCTAAGAAAGTGAATAGTCAACCCAGGTCTTATTCCCGTCTAGAGTCAGAGAAAACAGTAGTAAGAGACAGGGAAGTACACTGTTTCAATGTATGAATAGTTTCTCTCTTTGTCTCTTTCTTCATTTATGCAAAATGCTTAAAAGTTATATGTACCGTGTTTTAATTCAGGCTTCTTGACTGTCTTATAGTGTTACCTTAGGCTAGTCCTTAGCCTCTCTGAGCCTCAGTTTCCTCCTCCACCAGCTTGTTGTAAGATTGAATAAGATAGCAGTTACTAAGTTGGATGCACTTGCTATATAAGTGTTCAGTAAACATCTGTAACTGTTATAATTGGCCTCTGGTGGTCTATCGGGAAAGGTCGTTGTGACGGTGACCCTTGGAATTTTGAATCAAAGAGCCTGTCCAGCTCTTACATCTCTTTAAATTGTGTGTTTCAATGAATCCTTGTATCTTCCATGGCCCAGGACTTAGCACAGGTGGCTGTCTAAAGAATGAGTTACTTCCATTTAGCTTGACATTTTCTGCTAGTGGATTCTGATGATGTCTACTCAGTGTTCACAGAGTTATATTTTATGAAAATCATCTGTGGTCTGGGCTAGCATCTACATTCATGTTTAAAATGGGTCTCTTCCATTTTCAACTTGCCTGTTGTGCTAAAAAAAACAAAGTAGCAAATGGGGAGGTAAGAGATTAAAGATTTCTCTGAGGGCTTTCATGTTTCCAGCTAATACTATTCCTTTTTCTTAATATTTTAAATTCCTAGCCCTTTCCCCTGTACTTTCTTAGCTCCTGGTGAATGGGCAGCGGGGCCAGCATGACAAGCTGCAAAGCTGGAGGAAACTGAACCGAATACATGCAGCAGTTGTGATATCCTGCTGTGCACTAATCAGATAATCCCTCTGGGTAAATGCTGTTACCTTGAAAATATTATATTGGAAGATAGATATTTGAAAAATGAGCTATAAGGATATAAGCAGTAAAAATGAACTTTAGGTATTATAGAAAAATTAGAGGAGAAAGCAAACATCCTAGCGACTGGGGAGCCAATATTGGTATCTATCAAGAGACAATGCTATCCATCTTAGGATATTAAGCAGAAGTGTAAATACCGAAACATTCATGAAGGGAAATGAAAGCAGGGAAGCTGAGTTATAACTTAGGGCTCTCGTCTGTATGTATACTATGCTGACAGGATAAAAGGGCAAGTAGAAAAGGATACACAAAGGACAGTTTTCCATGTTTAAGTTTGTTTGTTTTCCTGTGTTCATAAATGTTCACTTACAACATGACAATACCAGGAAATAAAAATATTTATATTTTTATGAAGTCCATGAAGAAGCTTGTGAGACTAGACACTGGCTTGACCAGATCTTCCTGGAATTTCAGTCTCCCAGGAATGTTGCTGTATGATATTTATATGCATATACTGTTGGTGGTGGAGTCCGTGAGGGATGGAGTAGAGTGGCCTCGAAGCTAATGGTTGAAGTCTCAGCAGAGCCCACAGACTAATGATTTTGACTCCCCTCTTACATGTAGAAAAGCTAGAATTCAGTTAGCTCTACAGTTGGACAACATTACCCTGATGGGAATGAAAACAAATGAGAACCATCATTCACAAAATGTGTGCCATCAATGCTATTGGGAAAAGCCTGGTGAAGGGCCAGGCTACAGGGTCCTGAGAGATGAGACTCTCTGCTTATCAAGGTCTCTGGAACCCTCTGCACTTTGTCTTTGCTAGGATTAAACTAAAGTCATTTATTTTTCTGATTTACATGAAAAGAAATGCATTTATTGAAAGACAGCTAAGATGATGGAGGACTGTATAAGAGAATATGAATTATTTGATCAACTGAACCAATTGTAAACTTTGCTCATGAAGATGCACAAAGAAAGGTAAAATTTGTGCTCAGGCATGTAAATTGCCTGGATTGCTGAAACTTCTAACAGCATTTGTTTAGTAATAATATAGAAACAGTACAAGTTGCTCTCCACTAGATCTACTTTACTTTTACATTCTGCCATTGGACAGAATGAATGACCTTCAAAAACTTTGATTTAAGGAAAGATTGTCCAGTTCATCATGAAGCTAGTGTTTGCAAAGTGTTGTTAAGATGACAATAGTTAATATCTATGGGAGAGGAAAAAACATTTCAAAACTGAAAAATTAAGGCTCAAGAGGATATTTTCCATAGTGGCTGAACCAATTTATGTTCTGACCAGTAGTGTTACAAGTATTCTGTTTTCTCCATATCCTGTCAATGTGTGTTATTTGTAGACTTTTTGATGATAGTCATTCTCACCAGTGTTGGATGATATCTTATTGTGCTTTTGATATGCAATTCTCGAAGGATTAGTCACATTGAGATCTTTTCATGTGCCTATTAGCCATCTGTAAGTCTTCTCTGGTAAAGTGTCTATTCAGGTCTTCTGCCCATTTTTTTAATCAGATTGTTTTCTTGATATTGTGTTGTATGAACTGTCTGTATATTTTAGTTATTAACCACATGTTGATCATACCTTTTGCAGGTATTTTATTCCATTTGTAGGTTACCTTTTCATTTTGTCAATGATTTCTATTGCTATGCAAAAGCTTTTAAGCTTAATTAGGTCCCATTTGTTTATTTTTGCTTTGATTTCTTTTGCTTTAGGAGACAGATAAAAAAAAAGATATTGCAGGTATTTACATCTAAAACTTTTCTGCCTAGGAATTTTATGGCTTTAAGTCTTACATTTAGGTATCTAATTCATTTTGAGTTTATTTTCTTATACATGGTGTGTGGAAATGTTCTAATCTCAGTCTTTTACATGTAGTCATCCAGTTTTCTCTGCACTATTTATTGAGAGACTGACTTTTCTCCATGTACAGTCTTGCCTTATTTGTTATATATTAGTTGACCCTAGGTGCATGGCTTTATTTCTGGGATCTCCATTCTGTTCTAGTGATCTATGTGTCTGGTTTTGTGCCAGTACCATGCTGTTTTGATTACTGTAGCTTTGTAGTATAGACTGAAGTCAGGGAATGTGATACCTCCACCTTTTTTTCCCTCAAGATTGCTTTGGCTATTTTGGGTCTTTTGTAGTTCCATATAAATTTTAGGATTATTTGTTCTAGTTCTGTGAAAAATGTCATGGGTATTTTGATAGGTATGACACTTAACCTGTAGATTGCTTTCAGTATTATGTCCACTTTACAGTATTAATTCTTCCAATTCAAGAACACAGGATACCTTCACATTTTGTTGCATAATAAATTCCTTCACCAATGTTTTATAGTTTCAGAGTATAGGTTTTTCATCTCCTTGGTTAAGTTTATACCTAGATTTTTAAATTCATTTTGATGTGATTTTATACAGAATTGTTGTCTTGATAGTTTATTATTAGTGTATAGAAGAGCAACAGATTTCTGTATATTAATCTTCTATTCTGAAATTTTAGAGAATTCTTTTATTAGTTCCAGTAGTTTTTGGCTGGTGAATTCAGGGTTTTCTATATATAGTATCATTTCATGTGCAAATAGTTACGATTTTATTCCTTCTCTTCCAATTTTGATGTATTTTATTTCTTGTCTGATTACTACAGCTAGGACTTCAAATACTGTGCTAAATAGAAGTGTAGATAATGTTCATCTTTGTCTTTTTCCTGATCTTAGAGGAAACGTTTTCAGTTTTTCACCATTGAGTATGATGTTAGCTGTGGGTTTGTCATAAGTGGCCTTTATTATGTTAAGATATGTGTCCTCTATACCAACTTTGATGAGAGTTTTTATCACAAATGGATGTTAAATTTTATGAAATGTTTTTCTGTGTCTATTGAGATGATCATGTGATTTTTATCCTTTCTTTTGTTAATATGGTGTATCATGTTGATTGATTTGCAAATATTGAAACATCTTTGCATTCCTGGAATAAATCATACTCGATCGTGATGTATGATGCTTTTTATGTAATTTTGGATTCAGTTTGCTAACATTTTGTTGAAGATTTCTTTGTCTATATTTATCAGAGATACTGGCCTATACTTTTCTCTATCTTTGTACTATTTTTGTCTAGTTTTGGATCATGGTAATTGTGGCCTCTTAAAGTGAATATTGGAGTGTTCCATACTCTTCAGCTTTTTGGAATAGTTTGAGAAAGATATGTATTAGCTCTTCTTTATATGTTTGGTGGAATCCCCCATGAAACCATCCATTCCTGGACTTTTCTTTGTTGGAAGTTCTTTTTTTATTACAAAATTAAATTTTACTACTAGTAATCGATCTGTTCAGACTATCTGTTTCTTCCTATAGGTTGTATGTTTCTGAAAATTTGTCCATTTCTTCTAGATTTTTCCAATTTGTTGGCATATGACTGTTCATAGTATTCTTTTATAATTTTTGTATCCCATGGTATCAGTTGTTGTTACTCTTCTTTCATTTCTTATTTTAATTATTTTGGTCCTCTCTTTCTTTTTTTCTTGATTAGCCTTGCTAAATGTTCATCAATTTTGCTTATGTTTTCAAATAACCAGCTTTTGTTTTCATTGAGCTTCTCTTTTGTTATTGTTGTTCACTCTTTGATTTCTTTTCTCTGTGATCTTTATTATTTCCTTCCTTCTGCTGGTTTTGGGCTTTGTTTGTTGTTCTTTTTCTAATTCCTTTAGATGGTAGGTTAGGTTGTTTGAGTTTTTTTTGTTGTTGTTGTTTGTTTCTTGATGTAGGCCTATATTGCTATAAACTCCCTCTTAGAACTGCTTTTGATGCATTCCATAGTTTTTGGAAAGTTGTGTTTCCATTTTCATTTGGCTGGAGGTATTTTCTGATTTCATCTTTAATTTATTCCTTTACCATTGGTTTTTTAGTAGTATGTTGTTAACTATCCACTTCCCCCACCCTTTTTTTTTCTGTATGTGATTTCTAGTTTCACACCCTTGTGGTCAGAAAAAAATGCTTGATGTAACTTCTGTCCTCTTAAATTTTCTGAGACTCATTTTTTGGCCTAGCCCTGATCTATCTTGGAGAATGTCTTGTGTGTGTTTTAAAAGAATTCATATTCTGCTGTTTTTGGATGCAATGTCATACAGATATCTATTAAGTCCACCTGGTCTATTGTGTCACTTAAGAGCACTATTGCTTGTTGATTTTCTGTCTGGATGGTCTGTCTATTGGTGTAAGTGAGGTTTTAAAGTCCCCTACTATTATTGTATTATTGTCAATTTCTCCCTTTATGTCTATTAATATTTACATGCTCCTGTATTGGGTGTATAAAAAACAAGTATAATATCCTCTTCTTGTATTAATAGCATTTTCATTGTATAACTCCCTTCTTTTGTCTTTTCTTATAGAATTTTTAAAAATTCTATTTTATCTGATATTAGTATTACTATCCTTGCTTTCTTGTTGTGTCTATTTGCATGAAATGTTTTTCCATCCCCTCCCTTTCAGTCTGTGTGTGTCTTTAGCTCTGAAGTTAGTCTCTTGTAAGCCACATATATGGGTCTTATTTTTTTAAACCAGTCAGCTGCCCTATATCTTTTTTTTTTTTTTTTTTAAAGGATTTTCTTATTTATTTATTTATTTATTTATTTATTTTTGGCTGTGTTGGGTCTTCGGTTCGTGCGAGGTCTTTCTCCAGTTGCGGCAAGCGGGGGCCACTCTTCATCGCGGTGCGGGGACCGCCCTTCATCGCGGTGTGCGGGCCTTTCTCTATCGCGGCCCCTCCCGTCGCGGGGCACAGGCTCCAGACGCGCAGGCTCAGCAATTGTGGCTCACGGGCCCAGCTGCTCCGTGGCATGTGGGATCTTCCCAGACCAGGGCTCGAACCCGTGTCCCCTGCATTAGCAGGCAGATTCTCAACCACTGGGCCACCAGGGAAGCCCTGCCCTATATCTTTTGATTAGAGGATTTAGTCCATTGACATTTAAAGTAATAATTGCCATTTTGTTACTTGTTTTCTGATTGTTTTTGTAGTTCTTTCTCTCTTCATTTCGTCTTCTGTTTTGATGATTTTTTTAATGGTATGTTAATGTTCCTTTCTCTTTAGTTTTTGTGTAGCTGTTGTAGTTTAATTTATGGTTGCCATAGGTTTCATAAATGTTGACCTATAACTATATCTGCTTGTTTTAAGCTAGTAGTCATACATATGCATGGATATATATGAGATACAGACCTGGATGTATATGCTATCAATATGGAGATAGGGATTTGGATCCCATAGTAAATTGGTATGCAGACTAGGCTCCAATCCCTTAGTAATGCATAGTCTGAGACAACATAAATTTCATGGGAAAGTCATTTTGATCTTGGCATCCAACAGTTATGCCAGTGTATTTCTGGCATTTTTCCTCTTTTTGATCTATAGTGATATTTCAGCAGGGCATCTATCCCACCCCTTTTCCCTTGCTATCATCAATATGATGAGCTTGCAGAGTTCTAAGTTAACTAAAGTCAGCATTGCTTTTGTAGCCTTGCCTCTCTCTGAAGTCTTTGCTCTATGAACCAAGAAATTGAAGAAATGGAGTCAGGGAGAGAAAAGTAGGGAAAAAAGAAGTTTAATTCTCCCTTTTTTAACAGCTAAATGTATCTGGGCTGCCTGAGATCAGTGAATTTATCATCAATTAACTTCTTCTGATCTACTAAATAACTCAGTAATAACCTGTACTTTCCTAGCACTTTGTGAACAAAAAGGCAGATACTGGGGCTGGGAAGGTGTACTCTTGGGCTATAGTGCTCAGCTCATGATGTCAGTCAATCATGGGTTGCCTGGGCTGTGGGGCTACAGGGTCTACAACCCACTAGATAACAATACATGTTCTTCCTAAAGGAAATGTGGTCTTGTATAAAATGCAGTCTGACATCTGAAGGGGAAATTAAGGAGTACCTTGATTCAGGAGGATCATGATACATGTTAGTATCAACTTAATGCAAAATAAAGACAATTTTAGAAATAGTGTAAGTGGCACACATTATTCTTATATGCAGATCATACAAATACATAATAAGAAATGAAAACCACAGATCAGTATCCTTTATTAACATATATGTAAAAGGTTTTTTAATGATATATTAGAAGGTCACAGCCTAATCAAATAAAAAGACTAGTAAATCGTAATGAATTGGAGTATATCCCTGGACTTCAAATTTAGTTTAAAAATTGAAAACCAATCAATATAATTCACCATATTAACAGATGAAAAAATACAAACATATGATCAGCTCAGTTAAATCAAAAAACTTGTTTGGCAAAATTCAACACCCATTGATAATAAAATCTCTCTGTAAGCTAGGAATTGAAGGAACTTGCTGAACTTAATAAAGCTCATCTCTAAAATATCTGTGCTAATATCTTACTTAGTAATGAAAGACAGAATGCTTTCCTAACAGGATTAAAAGCAAGACAAAGAGGTTTGCTCTTATGACTCTTATACAATGTTTTTATTGAAGATACTTATCAGTGCACTAAGGCAAGAAAAGAAAGACCTCTAAATTTAAAAAAAAAAGTAAGACTGCCTTTATTCACAGATGACATGATCCTGTATTTAGAAAGTTCTATGAAATCTCCAGAACAGCCACTAGAAGTAGTATGTTAGTTTTAAAAAGTCACAGAATAGAATATCAATCATCAAAAGGCAATTACATTCCTACATATAGCAAGGAAAAATGGGAAAATATTTTTAACTGCTATTTATGATGCCTCACTAATATGAAATTCTTAGTTATAAATCTAACAAAACTTAAGTAAGATCTGTATACTGAAAATCACAACACATGAAAGGAACTAGAGAATCAAGGAAAAACTAAGTATTATAGTCAAGGTTCTCCAGAGAGTAAAACCAACAGGAAGTAAAAACATAATAAGGAGTTAGCTCACACAATTTTGGAGGCTGACAAGTCCGAAGATCTACAGTCAGCAAGCTGGATACCCAGGAGAGTCAATGGTGTAATTCTAGTCTGAGTCCAAAGGCCTAAGAACAAGGAAAGCCCATGGTGTAGTTTTAGTCTGAAGGCTGGCAGGCTCAAGACCCAGGAAGAGACTATGTCCCAGTTTGAGTCCAAAGGAAAATGTTGATATCATGGCTCAGAGGCAATCAAGCAGAGAGAGTTGCCTCTTACTCAGCTATTTTGTTTTATTCAGGCTTCAAGGAATTGGATGAGGCCCACCCACATTAAGGAGGTCAGTTTACTCAACCTACAAATTCAAATGTTAATCTCATTCAAAAACACCCTCCCAGACACACTCAGAATAATGTTTTATCAAATATCTAGGCACTTCATGGCCCAGCCAACTTGACACCTAAAATTAACCACCATATGGAGTGAGATAGCATGCTCATGAATGGGACAATTCAATATTATTAAGATGCCAGTTTTCACCAGTCCAATCTTTAAATTCAACAAAATCACAATCCCAACAGGAATTATTATAGGCATTGACAAGCTGACCCATAATTTATATGGTGATACAAAAGCTTAGCATAGTCAAATTGAGAAAACAAGAACAAACTTGGAAGATTTATACTGTCTGATTTCAAAACTTACTACAATGCCACAGTAATCAAATCTGTGTGGTAAGGATAGATATATACATAATGGGACAAAATACACATCCTAAAATTGGTCAATACATATATGGTCAATTGATGAACAATGAACATGCCAAGATAGGGGAAAGGATAGACTTTCCAATGAATTGTACTAGAACAAAATATCCATATTAAAAAAGAAAAAAAAAAGGAAAGCACATACTAGTTCACACTGAATAAAAAAACTCAAAATGGATCATAAATGTAAATTTAAGAGGTAAAACTAGAAAATGTATAGAAGACATGGGAGTGTATCTTAGTGACCTTGATTTAGACAAAGGTGAAAAATATAATAAAATGATGGAATAGTATATGTGTGAAGAAAGGAGAGAGACAAAGGCTAATATTTGGGAAGAAATAAATGGCTAATTGAAGAGATGATTTGAGCAATGTTAAGTAGTCTTCCTTTTACCGTATTTCTTCTTCACCTACTAGGGCTTGTTGCCTGAGTTCAGGCATTAAAATTTGTTGCTTAATACTATACAGGACACTCTTTCAATCTACTAGATTACATATTACTGATACTACAATTTATAATATATATATTAATTGTGTATCAATTGTGTATTTATATATATATATATACACACACACACACACACACACATATCTACATAGATAAATATAGAAATGAATATAGATATAACAATACCTCTTGTTTTCCTGTTGACCAGACTGTGGGGAGAAAAGCACTCTCATGTATTTTATTGGGTTGGCCAAAAAGCTTGGGTTTTTCCATGAGATGTTATGGAAAAAACCAAATGAACTTTCTGGCCAACCCAATATATTGCTGGTGGGAAGACACATTTGTATAGTACTATGAGAGGGAGATTTGGTGATACCATATAAAACTACATCTGTATTTACCTGTTGACCCATTGATTCTACTTCCAGGAATTTACCCTGAAAATACACCTCAAACAATGCTAAACACACACACACACCACACACACACACACACACACACACACACACACACACACAGTCTTTGCAGCATTGTTTGTCTATAGTGAAAACATATTAAATGTTCATATATAGGAGAGCAGTTCAATAAACTATAGTATATAAACCCAGAGGAGTACTTTATAAAAATGGAGGAAGGTCTCGATGAACTGATGAGGAGTTATTCCCTGGATATATTTCTCACTGCAAAAAGCAAAGTGCAAAAGAATATCTATGTATGTTATCTTTTGTGCAAAAATAAGGATAAAAAGCATACACACACACATATACACAAACACACTTGTTTGTACTAAAACAAATACAAGAAAGACAAATAAGAAATTCATGAGACTGGCTCTCTATGAGGGTGTGGGGAAACTGGATGGAAAGGGTGGAGGAAAGGGAACATGGAGGAGTGGAAGGAGGGAGAGTACTGAGATGGAAGGGAATTGGGTGGTGACACTTCAAAGTACACCATTTAAAAAATAACTTTGGCTTTTAGAACCATGTTCTGTTTCACATGCCTGAACAAGCAAATAATAAATAGAAACAGGAAGAATTTGAGGGAAATGGAATACGAACAGAAACACATGAATCTAACTCTATTTCAAATGAGTAATATAAACATGTTAGGGATGGGCAACAATTCTTGAATACAGTACTTCATATGCCCTCAGGCTAAAGACAAAAAGAATGTGTGTGTGTGTTTTTTAAATGACTCTAGTCACTAGGTTTATTTTCCACAATAGTATGCATTAGTCATTCTGAAATGACTTGATGTACCTTAAAATTGAGCATTTAAGTGAATCTATTGTGAATAAGGAAGAGTTAGTCTCTTTTTGTCAGAAAAGAAAGTCAAAATTGTGGAAAGCCAGAAGCTAGAATAAGTACTATGGTGTCGGAATGAAATTGAAGGTATTAATGTGGATATGTGTTTTTGAATATCTAGATATAGATATGGACATATATATGTATATAGATTTAAATTTATGAATAAGTGGACAGATACAGAAATAAATATGGGTGTGTATATACATATATACACATATAGTTTAATACTTACCTGATTTAATGTTTTTCAACACTCTAATACCGTTATTGTCCAAACCCCAAATATTTAAAGTAAAATTTTTAAAATCTCGGTGTTCCTCTACTCACTTCCTTCTCACAAATACTTTGTTTCATCTTTTCCCTTGAATCCCCCTTAATTTTTCCCAACTACAAATTTCAGAACTCTTAGGGCAGTCTTAGCATTCTGAAGGTGCACAGTAAAAATGTATAAACTCATAGTAAACCAATAGGTAAGGCAGAATGAAACAAAGGAAATTTTCAGTACATAAATTGTTTTTACATGACCCTAATCAATAGATCTCTCAGTGTTACATGGGGGCAGTGTAGGGGGGGAGGACAGAAGGAGAGAAAGATGGTTGATAGCATTTGAAGTATTTGATGGACTATGTGACACACAGTGGAAGGGGAACGTATGAACAGAGTGTGTGTGTGAACTATGGAGGAACACAGCCTGCTCCCTTGATGAAGCCTTATTATTTTTTATTCTGAAGGTCACGTATAAGATTAGAATCATCCAAGAATAGTTTTCTCATTTTTTCTATAAATGCTTGACAAGTCTACATGTGCAAAAACTATTTAGCAAAATGCCAACATAGGCTTCATAGACTGTAATTTTAAAAAGCAATAACAAAGATCCCCTGCAACTTGTAAAATATTCAATAGAGGGTTTTGAATAAGATTGAAAAATGGAAGGAAATTGGTGTTCCCAGCAGGCAAAATATTACTGACATTTTTAATAATAATGAAACATAAGACCTAGATAGGGCAAGACAAAAATCCATTTTGCATGTCAAAGACTTGTCTGCAACAAATTTGTTTATGTTACTTTGTTAGATTCTGTGACTCTAATGGAATAAGTTCAAGGTTAAGAAAAGTAAAATAAATGTCTAAATGATTGTGCAGAGGCTAACTTTTCCAGCAAGGCTCTGCAAGATGAGAAATCTGTATACAAGAAATGACTTTATCTTTTCTTCATGAATGCGTGTTTGTTTGACTTTCAAGATAAAAAGAAAATCAAAGTACCTGCCAACTTGGCTTTACATAATCTGTGTTCTCCTGGCTGTGCATAAATTTAAGTGTTTAGGCACAGTTTCTTGTTGTATATGGTAAGATTTTCCTATTCATCACACGTTTCAACTCAACTAATGAAAAACACAGTAATTCAAGTGCCCTAAAATTTAAATATTTGGTAGTTTATTAGCATATTATTAAATCCTCCTACTTGGGAAAGAATTAAGAAGTTTAGCATGAAATAAGCTTCAATGAGCAGGGATTATGGTTGAAGAAACACATTAATGAACTTCAGTTGGCTTGAAATAATGGAGTTTAAAGTTATTTTTAAAGCCTGTAATGTAGGGACTTCCTTGGTGGCACAGTGGTTAAGAATCCACCTGCCAATGTAGGGGGCACGGGTTTGAGCCCTGGTCTGGAAAGATTCCACATGCTGAGGAGCAACTAAAGCCCATGCACCACAACTACTGAAGCCCGTGTGCCCAGAGCCCATGCTCCGCAGCAATTGCAGCCACCGCAATGAGAAGCCCGCACACCACAATGAAGAGTAGCCCCCGCCTGCCGCAACTAGAGAAAGCCCGCATGCAGCAACAAAGAGCAGCACAGCCAAAAATAAATAAATTAATTTAAAAAAAGCTTAATGTATAAATAAAAGATTAATCTTCTACTTATGACTAGTTTGTATCAGTTACCAGTAAAGAGCCTTTTGATGATTAGATGATTGATATGAGGTGGGAAAAAAATCTACCATTAACTCTCATTTCCAATTAATTCCAGAGTCTTTTTGATTTAAAGAGGATCCTTGAAAGTGATTGATGCTTAAAACATTATTTCTGCTTAATGTTTAATTAATGTAGCATGTAAGCATGCTTAATGTAAGCATGAGTTTCTTTGGGAAAATGATTCAGTTGGTTGTGATAGACTTAACAAGGAAGAACTGAGTTTTACAAAAGCCTATACCTTATGGACAAATAGTCTCCAAAAATTGATCCTGGTTCCATAGAAACAACAAACTATTCAAATTTTGATCAAGATTACATTGAATCTATAAATCAAATAAGGTGAACAGACATCTTGATGGTATTGATTTTTCCAATGAGTGAACATGTCATATCTCTTAGTTCTTCGTTTCTTCTTAGCAATATTTTGTAATTTTCT
Source organism: Balaenoptera acutorostrata (assembly GCF_949987535.1). NCBI lineage: Eukaryota > Metazoa > Chordata > Mammalia > Artiodactyla > Balaenopteridae > Balaenoptera > Balaenoptera acutorostrata. Next base: position 21,553,044 of record NC_080079.1, on the reverse strand, counting down.
GCAAAGTGTCTTGCATTTCTTTTGCTGTAATTTTTATAAATGTTTTTTCGTATTGATATTTTAAATTTCCATTTGCTCATTGCTAGTGTATAGAAATGCAGTTGCCTTTTGTACATTGACCTTGCATGTTGTGCCATATAATGTACTATAGAAACAGGGAAAGTAAGCATTCTTTGTGGTTCCCAATCTTAGCAGGAAAATAGTCACGGTTTCTCCCGTACGTATGATCGTAGTTACAGGTTTTTATAAGTAATATTTTATAAGTTTGAGGACATTTACTTCTACTTCTAATTTGCTTACAGCTTTTATCATGAACATCTGTTGAATTTGGTCAAATGCTTTTTCTGCCTTTATAGTGATGGTCCTCTCCTCGCTCTTTTTTTCTTTCATTTTATAACTGTGGTGCAATATATTAACTGTTAAATACTAAAACAAACTTGCATTCCTGCAATGAACCCTGCTTATTCAAGATGCATTCCCCTTTTCTATATCTTTTTGGGTCAATTTGTTAGTATTTTGTTAAGGATTTTTAAGTCTATGTTCATGACAGTAATTATTTTGTCATTTTATTTTCTGGTAATTGTTAGGCTTTGGTACCAATATTGATACCAAAAGTATTACTCTAGAGTCATGAAATAGGTCAGGGATGGTTTCTTCCTCTATTTTCTGAAATATTTTATATAAAATTGTTGTTTAACATAAATGGTTTGTAGAATTTAAGACTGAAAACATCTGAGACTAGAGAGTTTTTTTGGAGCGGGGTAATTACAAATTATGATGTTCATAGGCTTGTGGTATTCAGATTTTCTACTTCTTGGGTCAGTTTTGTTAATTTGTGTGTTTCAAGGACAAAGCACGTTTCATCAAGGCTGTCAAACTGATATTTTAATTTCTATGAGATCTGAGTTAATGTCCTCTCTTACATTTCTGGTGTAGACAATTTCTGTCTCCTCTCTTTTTTCTATTGCATAGTCTAGCTAAAGATTTATCAATTTTATCAATACTTTTACAGGAACTGATTTTGGTTTATAAAACTTTTAATTTTTAAAAATTTTCTACTTCATTGATTTCTGCCTCTATCTTTATTATTTCCCTCTTTCTACTTAATTTGGGTTTAATTTTATCTTCTAGATACTTGAGGAACTGTAAATCACATAATATATCTATTATTTTCTAATATATGCCTTTAAAGCTATACATTTCTATGTATTTCCTTTTATGCATTCCACAAATTTTGTGGGTAAATATTCTTTATCACTGATTTTAAAGCATTTTAACATGTTTATGATCTCTTTTTTGACTTGTCAATTATTGTAAAATGCATTGCTTAATTTCATACTGAGATATTTTCTAGGTGCCTTACTGGTATTGATTTCTAATCTAATTCTATTACAGTGAGAGAACTTACTATGTGATATTTCAGTTTTCAAAATGTATTGAGAACTTATTTTGTCTTGAAATATATTTTGGTAATTGTTTTATGTGTGCTTGAAAAGTATTTTGTTATCTGAGTTATTGGCTCCATCAATGTAGATCAGGCCAGATTGGCTGACAAATCTGTTCAAATCTGTTGTTCAAATCTGTTCTATCAAATAACTTCAAGAGAAATGTTAAAATCCTCAACCACGTTGGTGGATTAATCTACTTCTCTTTAATCCTATTAATATTTGCTTCATATTTTTCAGTTCTTTTATAAGTGGTAAACATTTTAAGCATTGTTGTGCCTTCCTGATAAATTAATCCTTTTTGCCTGATATTAATATAGGCAATGTTTTATTGTGTTTATTATATGCATAGCATATCTTTTACCATTTTTTGCCCCATTTATGTCTTTTTTATCTGTCTCTTGTACACATAATTTAGTCTTTTTATCCAGCCTGAATATATCTTTCTAAAAATTGGAGTGTTTAGTTCATTTATATTCATCAGTATGTAGGATTAGAAATTCAGTGGTGCTATTAGTTCTTGTTTCATTTCTGTTCCTAAGTAATTTTTCTTTTATTTTGTCTTTGTGTTTCTCCTTTACTAACTTCTTTTGGGTTATCATTTCTTTTTTATTAATTTTTCATTTTAATGCCTCCATTGGCTTTTTAACTATACCTCTTTGTATTATTTTTATAGTTATTGTAGCAACTATAATAAACATCCTTAAGTGGTCACAGTCTACAGAGTTAGCAATGTACCATTTAATATAAAACATAAGAACCTTAAAACAGTAAAATTACATGTATTACCCACATCTTTGTGTCACTGTTATGTATTTTACTATATATATATAATAAATCTCAAAATCAAAATTCCATACTATTATATTTGCTTTAGGAGTTGCTTTTCAAACAAATTAAAATAATTTTAATAAAGTGAAACAGTCTTTCATAAAAATCCATGTGTTCACACTTTCTGATCTATTTCATTATTTCCTATAAAATCAAGTATTTGTTCAATCCTATTTTCCTTTACCTTAATGAAACTCCTTTAACATTTCTTGTAGTTTAAAAAAAGAAACCTTATGGTATGAATTTCTTAAAGACTTTCATTAGTTTGAAAGTGTCTTTATTTTACCCTGTTTTTTAAAAATATATTTTTCTATGCAGATGTAGAATTATTCTTGTTTCACATTTGCTTTTCTTATACTAGTTCAAAGATGCTATTCTGTGTCTTCTGGCCAGCATTGTTCCCAATGAGAGGTCAGGTATAAAATGTATAACTTTTTCTCAGTATGTAATCTATTTTCTTCTTGGCTCCACTCAAGATTCCTGTTTTTCTTTGATTTTCTGCAGGTTGAAATCTGTATACTTAGGGTTGTTTCCTTTGTTTTTATCCTCCTGATGGTTAACTGAATTTTGTAACTTGGGCTCGAGAATGCAGACAACATACACTAGCGTGTCTGGTTATGCAGTCTCCTTCAAAAGTGTTATATTTTGTTCTGTCAAGCATTTAGATTTCTGTTAGATCCTTTTAGGTTCTGTGAGATTTGGTTTTATTCTTTGATGGGGTGAGTCCATTTTGGTTTGGAACTTAGTTTTTGGTGATGACACCTAATTTAGGACAGGGTGAGTCGTTGGAACTTAGTTTTCAGTGATGACACCTACTTTAGGACAGGGACCATAATCCAAAGCTTTGGCATTGCCAGGGCCTTAACTGAATGCTTAAAACTTTCAGCATGGTCTCCCTACTGTTGCTAACTCATTCCAATCTCTCCATGCACAGTGTAACCTCTGATATCACCAGCCAGGTCTCAGCCCTTAGCCAGGCAATCTCTACTAGAACTCATGGAGTTTTGTCCTTCCCACCTCAACCAATAGGACCCCAAACATCCAGCAAAATTCATGGGCAAGATAACTAAGAATTGACAAGTAAGAGGCTTTATCCTAATTGAGTGACATTTTGAAATGTCAGTGTTCAGAAATTCTAATCATTTTTTTTCTTACTTTACACGGCAGTACCTTACTCCAACTTCTTAAGTTACTGAAGTATTTCACACAGCAGCCAATTTGGAAATACATAGCCATAGCTGGTTTTCATTATATGATGGTTTCTTTCCTTCCACGAAGGCTTCCTTCATTAAAAAATGCTCTAGGAAAATCCAGTAATGGTAGAGGATGATTTGAATTGTCAACTTCCCAGTAATTTTCCTAACTTCAACTACTGGTAGTAGTTAGTTTTGGCTCAGATTTAAACTTCCATCGAGAAGCAGAGATTTTACACAAAGGGTCATTTTCTTTGGGCAGATCTCATCCTGTCCTGGCCCAAATTCCAGTGTAGGTTATCATTCTGGTCTTGTCTTTCTAATCTGTTATGTGGAGTTTCAAGCAAGAAAAATATGGTATAATTTAGAGAAATATTTGGTATTTACAGCTGCAGAGAGAAACATATTTTTCTCCCATATTAATTTCTGTCCCAAAGATATGGCCCTCACTGGACATATTCTCATAGGAAAGAATATGTTAAACTCCATGCCATAAAAAAATCAGGGCTTGCAGCATTCATCATCACAATTAATCAGTACTTATTAGGCACCTACCATAGGGCAGCCCAGAATGATGTCACAGATTGTCCCCATGGATAGATCTTGAAGTAGGCAAAGAACACTGATTAAAAGCTAGGGTTTGGGAGTATTTGCTTTTGACTTTGTCATTGATAAGCTTTGTGGCGTAAGCATGTTGCTTACTACTTCTGAGTCTCAGCCTTTATATATGTATAACTAAATAAAAGAGGTTTTAAGAGAGTGGGGGAAATTATGTGTAGAAGCCTCCTAGAAACATTTCTTAGTTCAAGCCAATCATCATAATCTTCCTCTTCAGGTCAGTGATTGGTTTAAAATGTTCATGAAACTGACAAAGGGATGTGAGGGGCTTCAGTGAAGCTAATAAACTAAACATGAATCAGAACTGTTGGAAATACCAAAATAGTCTAGGTGTCACCAACATGGCCCTGGTTAATAACCTACTGGCATGCAGTCTTTGGTAACAACAGAGACAATGTACAAACATACATACAGACAAGCATGCATGCACACATGTGATATATATATAATACACATGTATGATATCATATATATGAAAAGTAAATGGTGTTATATCATCTCATTTTTAAAGTCTATATAAAGCCAACAAAGGGTTAGTAATTTCTTCTATGTAATGAGTGTTATTTCTTTATTTGAATAATCTATATCTATATAAATTTATACTTAAGCATAGGTTTCTTGGGTTTTTTAAAAAAATAACATTGGCAATAAAGATATTTAAACTTTGAGTTTCATACCTTCATTCCCCCCAAAATGTTATGAATATTTTACTGGACTGGTGACTGAAGAAAAGGTTAAGTTTCTTGAACAGGGAAGTTTAAAATAAAAATACTTGAAGTATGGAAAGTAATTATTGCTACCTTTCTTTGCAATACCATATGCTATCTCATGGCGAGATAGTTACAAGTCATGAGGGGACATTTGTACGATTATGTTTAATTATTTCCAAAGGTTATTATCTATATCAACCTTCACCTCTAGATAATATTAGCACAGAGATTTTATCTGCAGGTTTAACCTGTGTGAATTGTTCACCTCTCATGGGGACTTCACACCAGGACAATAATAGATTAGATTATTGTTTCACCTATTATGTGATACACTATTTTTCTGGTGTCTGTAAAATACTAATAAAGATAAATCTCAATAGTATGTCAAGATAAAGTGACAATTATTAATGAGAGAGAGAGAGACCATCATAGCCATGAGACTGACATGTGTACTAGAAAATTTCACAGCAGTCTTAGGCCATCATTTATTGCATATCTTAGGTGAATTGCTTAATCTCTCTAAGCCTCTGTTCCTCTCATATGTAAAATGAGTAATAACAAGTTAATAGTGTTATCATGAGGCTTAAATGACTAATACAAAAAAGTCCTTTGGACAAAGCCTAACAAACAGTAGTAATTTCACAAACACTGTTTGGATGAATTCCTGAATACAGATTGCAGATACTGTTCTCTTCATTTTACAGGTGAGGAAATTGAGGCTCAGAGAACTTGAGAAAAGTAGCAAAAATCTCCCAGTCAGTGACGGAGCTGGGTTTCTAATCATGGCAATCTGACTCAAAGCCCACAAGCGTAACACCTTCCCCTCTTGCTTTGAGTTCTAGAAAATCCCAGGTAGCAAGACACAGATTTCCTGATGCCTTCCTCTGAACATGCATCTTTTTCTCCCCCCTTCTCATATATAAATGCATTGTACCAATAGAATAACTTTCTGTTTTTAGTAAAGTAATTGAGTGAAAGCCACCATACTAGGCACTGTGCAAGACAGAACAATAAATTATACAAAATACTATCTCCTAACATCCAAGTACATGTTCTGTGCATGTATGTGATTTTTCTTTCTGTGGATTTATGGATATTTATTAGGATTATTTCTAAAGAGTTTTCAAAAAGTTTTCAGGGAACATAAATAAAATGTAGAGATACCAAAGCCACACAGTCCTCCCCCGAATCAATAACAAGGAAAGCCTTCAAACAAAGAAAAAGTGATGAAAGTAAAACAACAACAACAACAGCAAGAATTATGTAATGATGATTAAGAGAATGTCAAAGTGATATGACCATATGCAAAATCTAGTCTTTTGGAAGCATATGGGGCAGAAAACTAAGCTATGAGCAACCTGAGAACCAATGCAGAAACTAATACAGAATAGGCAACATAGTTCTTACTGTCCAGTTAAAGTAATTTAATCTAAGTTTTAAGGTTTTTTTTTAACGGTTCTAAACTCAGATTTCTCATTCTGTTTTTGTAGAGGATATTGGACAGCCTAAGTATAATATTTTATAGCACAGATTTATTCAAAATTTAAATACATCTCTCTAAGAACTCATTAAAAAAAATTTCACATTTCCACAAATCCAGGACCCATAACTAACAATAAAATCTTTGAAAGCGTTATTTATTTTTTTTTACTTTCCTGTGGAAATTAAGGTCTCTTGGGCTTTAACCAACTTGAAGCAGCAGAAGGGAAGATAGAACTCCAAATGAGACAGATGTTGTCTCTGCCTTGGGAAGTTTGTAATCAGGGAGGACAGATGTTGCACACATGATTAGAAATGTGCAGCAGAAATGGGGGGTTATAGACATGTGTGACATGTACATTCAATCTTTTTAAAGGCAGGAATGTTTAGAAATACAAAAGAATGAGTAGAAATGTACTAGGAATTTACTACACAAAGAAATGGGAAGGGTGAGTGTTGTCGTGTGATGGCGTGGAAAGAGAAATCCTGGGTAAGTTAAGAACAACAATGAAAAGATGGGTAGGTATCCATTGATGGGAAAGAGCAAGGTATGTACGAGAATGTTAAAGAAGCCCAGTGTGGTTAGCAAATAAAGACTGAGGAGGAGAATGAGACTAGAGAAATGAACAGGGGTTATTATGAAATCCAAAGGAGCTAATTAGGGCTTAATAGTGTATAACAATGTGAATGTTCATCCATGTTACTGTTATTAGAGTTATTAATTTTACCATAGACTTAAAATTGTGTGATAGGCTTAGAAGGAAAAATAATTTCCTCTGACTTGGTTTCATAAAGAGGAAGAAAAGGATTCATGCTGTGCTAGAGGAGCCCTCTCAGGACTCCATCAACGTTGTGACTTTCCAGCTGGTTCTGTGCAGGGAAGAAAGTAAGTCTGTTCTGGAGAAGGGACTGAGCTAGTTTTTAAAATACAAAACATTGTTTCCAAGTATGCAACATCCTTGACTCTTTGACAATTAAAGCTTGTCTTACATCAATTTCATTTGATTGAAGTGAGATAATAAACATATGAACCTGTGATATATGATCAAAACTGTTTGCAAATATTGCTCTATTTTACAGTTTCTTTTCTTCGTAACAGTACCTCCTTAATGTACATATTTATTCAATACTCAGGGTGATGATTGCCAAGTGCAATGCCTCCACAGGAGAAAACAGTATGCTGAGTTAAAGAAGAACCCGAGGTGGTGGTTGGGATGAGTTTGTTAGGTATATGGATTGCATGTTTGTAAATGAAGGATTGTAAACTCATGCCAATAAAATAGCAACAGAAAAATAACTGCCATGCCTACGATTGTTGAAGAATGAACTGGAGAGATTTTGAGGCCATCTTATTTGTGAATTACTGACAGGGGAAAGAGAGTTGGAGAAAGTGTGTGTTTTCATTAGAATATCTAACAAAAATCTCTGGCTTCTATTTTATTTGTTCATTTCTTTGGGATGGGAATCTCACTTTAATACACAGTAGCCTCATAACAGCTGGGCTTGCAATTTGTGTGCAATTGTCTGGCCAACTTGTTTAGGAAATGCACTGGTATTCAGAAATGGCAGGAGTAGTCTTTAGGAAGGTCTGGAGAGTAAAATTACTGAGCTGCACCCAGTGGAGATGAATAGTGAGAGTCAGAATCTGTCTATAAACAAACAGGCAGGTAGAGAGAAAACTAGAATTCATGCGCAGGTTAGGAACCTGTGAGCAACCCTGGCTCCATTCCAGGACCCCACCTACTTATCTCAAGTCATAGTGATTATGTCTGTGTTATCTATGATATGACTAACTCGTGGTGCCATTGTTGTAACACAGTTTTAATTGTCTTGTATATTTATCATTTTATGAGTATTATTGTATTTTACCTAGATTTATAGAGGCTGTAACTTTCCCAAATTAATAACATCCTTAGAAACAAAAGACGGTGTCTTAAATGACAACTAAAGTCCCCATAAGGTTTTGCAGTTCTGCCGAGGCCATTAAATGTGTACCTTAATTAAACTCCTCTGAGGTAGGATTTTATAATGCCTTTATTTTAAAGATGAAGATGCAAAGGACAAAGATAATAGCTTATGATGATAACTTCTGACTATAAATCGTTTTATTCTACTGTAGTTTCTTCTACACTACTTTTTAATTACCATTTTTTGATCAAGCGTAGGAACTACCTCATGTAGAAACTCAAATGCTTGTGAATGAATAAATAAATATGGACATAACCTGTGCTTGATAAATGTGTGCTACTTGCTAGGGTTACAAAAGTTAAATAAAAATAAACATATCTCTCTTGCCTTCAAGATATTGGAGTCTGCTGGGATCATATAAATAGACATACATCACATAGCATAATGTAACATAGCATAGCATAACATAACAACATGTTAAGTAAATTCATGAAGTAGAAATGGAGCGTTAAGGGGTGTTGATAAGTGTAACAATTAATTCTTCTCAGGGGTACGGAGTAAGGCTTTACCAAGGAGATCTCAGTTTCAGGGTATTGTAGGATGAGTTGAGTTTGCTGGGCAAACAAACAGGAATAGACATTCCATACAGAAAAACAGTATGTTCACCAAGACATGGAGTTATAAAAAGGCATGACTATGCACTCTGAGAAGGGTGAGAATAGCAGCTTGCCTGGAGCCTAGAGACCTCATGGGGAATTAAAATATAATGAAATGAGGCTGGAGAAGTAAGTCTGGGCAAAGTGGTAAATGATGTATATCCCAAGTAAAGGAGCTGATCCTGTAAAATCCGGTTTTGAAATCTTCTTTGCTACCAGTGGAGCTACATAAACCATATTTAAAGTATTATAAGCAGAACTTTTCCAGTCATTGAGTTCTTAAATCCCTCGGCCTTTTTGTAAGAGCTTTACAATTGTAATCTTATAAAATTAATGCTCCAAAACCACACAATGAAGTAGCTAACGTGAATCTCATTTTGCATGTGACCAATCTAAGCCCAAGAGAAGTTAAGAAACTTGCTTCTGTTCACAAATTTGGTAGGCAGTGGATTTTCTTTTGGATCAAACCCCTAAACTTTCCATCCAGATTTGAGGGCGGTGGGGGGGTGGGGGGGCGGTGCGGATTTTGAGTACAGTGACTAGAGTGTGAAATTTTTACATATAAAGAGGCCATCACTCTCAGAGTCTTGGAAGTGCTGACTCTACACTAGCATGTTCCTAAGAACGAGTACTTCCCTAAATGTTGCGTCAGTCCTACTTCCCCTAAGTGTTGGCAACAAGGAACCCTACATTCTGGACAGTAATAAAGAAGATACCGGGAGGATTAACCAAGATGGCGGAGTAGAAGGACGTGCTCTCACTCCCTCTTGCGAGAGCACCAGAATCACAACTGGCTGCTGGACAATCATTGACAGGAAGACCCTGGACTTCACCAAGGAGGATACCCCACGTCCAAGGACAGAGGAGAAGCCACAGTGAGACGGTAGGAGGGGCGCAATCAGAGTAAAATCAAATCCCATAACTGCTGGGTGGGTGACTCACAGACTGGCGAACACTTATACCACAGAAGTCCACCCACTGGAGTGAAGGTTCTGAGCCCCACGTCAGGCTTCCCAACCTGGGGGTCCGGCAACGGGAGGAGGAATTCCTAGAGAGTCAGACTTTGAAGTCTAGTGGGAATTGATTGCAGGACTGTGACAGGACTGGGGGAAACAGAGACCCCACTCTTGGAGGGCACACACAAAGTAATGTGTGCATCGGGACCCAGGGGAAGGAGCAGTGACCCTGGGGGAGACTGAACCAGACGTACCTGCTGGTGTTGGGGGGTCTCCTGCAGAGGCGAGTGGTGGCTCTGTTTCACCGTGGGGATAAGGACACTGGCAGCAGAGGTCCTGGGAAGTTCTCCTTGGCGTGAGCCCTCCCAGAGTCTACCATTAACCCCACCAAAGAGCACGGGTAGGCTCCAGTGTTGGGTTGCCTCAGGCAAAACAACCAACAGGGAGGGAACCCAGCCCCACCCATCAACAGTCAAGTGGATTAAGGTTTTACTGAGCTCCGATCGCCACAGCAACAGGGAGGGAACCCAGCCCCACCCATCAACAGTCAAGTGGATTAAGGTTTTACTGAGCTCTGACCGCCACAGCAACAGTCAGCTCTACCCACCACCAGAGCCTCCCATCAAGCCTCTTAGATAGCCTCAACCACCAGAGGGCAGACAACAGAAGCAAGAAAAACTACAATCCTGCAGCCTGTGGACCAAAAACCACAGTTACAGAAAGACAGAGAAGATGAAAAGGCAGAGGGCTATGTACCAGATGAAGGAACAAGAAAAAACCCCAGAAAAACAACTAAATGAAGTGGAGATAGGCAACCTTCCAGAAAAAGAATTCAGAATAATGATAGTGAAGATGATCCAGGACCTCGGAATAAGAATGGAGGCAAAGATTGAGAAGATGCAAGAAATGATTAACAAAGACCTAGAAGAATTAAAGAACAAACAAACAGAGATGACCAATACAATAACTGAAATGAAAACTACACTAGAAGGAATCAATAGCAGAATAACTGAGGCAGAAGAACGGATAAGTGACCTGGAAGACAGAATGGTGGAATTCACTGCTGCGGAACAGACTAAAGAAAAAAGAATAAAAAGAAATGAAGACAGCCTAAGAGACCTCTGGGACAACATTAAACGCAACAACATTCGCATTATAGGGGTCCCAGAAGGAGAAGAGAGAGAGAAAGGACCAGAGAAAATATTTGAAGAGATTATAGTCGAAAACTTCCCTAACATGGGAAAGGAAATAGCCACCCAAGTCCAGGAAGCGCAGAGAGTCCCATACAGAATAAACCCAAGGAGAAACACGCCGAGACACATAGTAATCAAAGTGGCAAAAATTAAAGACAAAGAAAAATTACTGAAAGCAGCAAGGGAAAAACGACAAATAACATACAAGGGAACTCCCATAAGGTTAACAGCTGATTTCTCAGCAGAAACTCTGCAAGCCAGAAGGGAGTGGCATGATATACTTAAAGTGATGAAAGGGAAGAACCTACAACCAAGATTACTCTACCCAGCAAGGATCTCATTTAGACTTGATGGAGAAATCAAAAGCTTTACAGACAAGCAAAAGCTAAGAGAATTCAGCACCACCCAACCAGCTCTACAACAAATGCTAAAGGAACTTCTCTAAGTGGGAAACACAAGAGAAGAAAAGGACCTACAAAAACAAACCCAAAACAATTAAGAAAATGGTCATAGGAACATGCATATCGATAATTACCTTAAACGTGAATGGATTAAATGCCCCAACCAAAAGACATAGACTGGCTGAATGGATACAAAAACAAGACCCATATATATGCTGTCTACAAGAGACCCACTTCAGACCTAGGGACACATACAGACTGAAAGTGAGGGGATGGAAAAAGATATTCCATGCCAATGGAAATCAAAAGAAAGCTGGAGTAGCTATACTCATATCAGATAAAATAGACTTTAAAATAAAGAATGTTACAAGAGACAAGGAAGGACACTACATAATGATCCAGGGATCAATCCAAGCAGAAGATATAACAATTATAAATATATATGCACCCAACATAGGAGCACCTCAATACATAAGGCAACTGCTAACAGCTATAAAAGAGGAAATCGACAGTAACACAATCATAGTGGGGGACTTTAACACCTCACTTACACCAATGGACAGATCATCCAAAGTGAAAATAAATAAGGAAACAGAAGCTTTAAATGACACAATAGACCAGATAGATTTAATTGATATATATAGGACATTCCATCCAAAAACGGCAGATTACACGTTCTTCTCAAGTGCGCACGGAACATTCTCCAGGATAGATCACATCTTGGGTCACAAATCAAGCCTCAGTAAATTTAAGAAAATTGAAATCATATCAAGCATCCTTTCTGACCACAACGCTATGAGATTAGAAATGAATTACAGGGAAAAAAACGTAAAAAAGACAAACACATGGAGGCTAAACAATACGTTACTAAATAACCAAGAGATCACTGAAGAAATCAAACAGGAAATAAAAAAATACCTAGAGACAAATGACAATGAAAACACGACGACCCAAAACCTATGGGATGCAGCAAAAGCGGTTCTAAGAGGGAAGTTTATAGCTATACAAGCCTACCTCAAGAAACAAGAAAAATCTCAAGTAAACAATCTAACCTTACACCTAAAGAAACTAGAGAAAGAAGAACAAACAAAACCCAAAGTTAGCAGAAGGAAAGAAATCATAAAGATCAGAGCAGAAATAAATGAAATAGAAACAAAGAAAACAATAGCAAAGATCAATAAAACTAAAAGTTGGTTCTTTGAGAAGATAAACAAAATTGATAAGCCATTAGCCAGACTCATCAAGGAAAAAGAGGGAGAGGACTCAAATCAATAAAATCAGAAATGAAAAAGGAGAAGTTACAACAAACACCGCAGAAATACAAAACATCCTAAGAGACTACTACAAGCAACTTTATGCCAATAAAATGGACAACCTGGAAGAAATGGACAAATTCTTAGAAAGGTATAACCTTCCAAGACTGAATCAGGAAGAAACAGAAAATATCAACAGACCAATCAGAAGTAATGAAATTGAAACTGTGATTAAAAATCTTCCAACAAACAAAAGTCCAGGACCAGATGGCTTCACAGGTGAATTCTATCAAACATTTAGAGAAGAGCTAACACCCATCCTTCTCAAACTCTTCCAAAAAATTGCAGAGGAAGGAACTCTCCCAAACTCATTCTATGAGGCCACCATCACCCTGATACCAAAACCAGACAAAGACACTACAAAAAAAGAAAATTACAGACCAATATCACTGATGAATATAGATGCAAAAATCCTCAACAAAATACTAGCAAACAGAATCCAACAACACATTAAAAGGATCATACACCACGATCAAGTGGGATTTATCCCAGGGATGCAAGGATTCTTCAATATACGCAAATCAATCAATGTGATACACCATATTAACAAATTGAAGAATAAAAACCATATGATCATCTCAATAGATGCAGAAAAAGCTTTTGACAAAATTCAACACCCATTTCTGATAAAAACTCTCCAGAAAGTGGGCATAGAGGGAACCTACCTCAACATAATAAAGGCCATATATGACAAACCCACAGCAAACATCATTCTCAATGGTGAAAAACTGAAAGCATTTCCTCTAAGATCAGGAACGAGACAAGGATGTCCACTCTCACCTCTATTATTCAACATAGTTCTGGAAGTCCTAGCCATGGCAATCAGAGAAGAAAAAGAAATAAAAGGAATACAAATTGGAAAAGAAGAAGTAAAACTGTCACTGTTTGCGGATGACATGATACTATACATAGAGAATCCTAAAACTGCCACCAGAAAACTGCTAGAGCTAATTAATGAATATGGTAAAGTTGCAGGTTACAAAATTAATGCACAGAAATCTCTTGCATTCCTATACACTAACGATGAAAAATCTGAAAGAGAAATTATGGAAACACTCCCATTTACCACTGCAACAAAAAGAATAAAATACCTAGGAATAAACCTACCTAGGGAGACAAAAGACCTGTATGCAGAAAACTATAAGACACTGATGAAAGAAATTAAAGATGATACCAACAGATGGAGAGATATACCATGTTCTTGGATTGGAAGAATCAACATTGTGAAAATGAGTATACTACCCAAAGCAATCTACAGATTCAATGCAATCCCTATCAAATTACCAATGGCATTTTTTACGGAGCTAGAACAAATCATCTTAAAATTTGTATGGAGACACAAAAGACCCCGAATAGCCAAAGCAGTCTTGAGGCAAAAAAATGGAGCTGGAGGAATCAGACTCCCTGACTTCAGACTATACTACAAAGCTACAGTAATCAAGACAATATGGTACTGGCACAAAAACAGAAACATAGATCAATGGAACAAGATAGAAAGCCCAGAGATTAACCCACGCACCTATGGTCAACTAATCTATGACAAAGGAGGCAAAGATATACAATGGAGAAAAGACAGTCTCTTCAATAAGTGGTGCTGGGAAAACTGGACAGCCACATGTAAAAGAATGAAATTAGAATACTCCCTAACACCATACACAAAAATAAACTCAAAATGGATTCGAGACCTAAATGTAAGACTGGACACTATAAAACTCTTAGAGGAAAACATAGGAAGAACACTCTTTGACATAAATCACAGCAAGATCTTTTTCGATCCACCTCCTAGAGTAATGGAAATAAAAACAGAAATAAACAAGTGGGACCTAATGAAACTTCAAAGCTTTTGCACAGCAAAGGAAACCATAAACAAGACGAAAAGACAACCCTCAGAATGGGAGAAAATATTTGCAAATGAATCAACGGACAAAGGATTAATCTCCAAAATATATAAACAGCTCATTCAGCTCAATATCAAAGAAACAAACACCCCAATCCAAAAATGGGCAGAAGACCTAAATAGACATTTCTCCAAAGAAGACATACAGACGGCCACGAAGCACATGAAAAGATGCTCAACATCACTAATTATTAGAGAAATGCAAATCAAAACTACAATGAGGTATCACCTCACTCCTGTTAGAATGGGCATCATCAGAAAATCTACAAACAACAAATGCTGGAGAGGGTGTGGAGAAAAGGGAACCCTCTTGCACTGTTGGTGGGAATGTAAATTGATACAGCCACTATGGAGAACAATATGGAGGTTCCTTAAAAAACTAAAAATAGAATTACCATATGACCCAGCAATCCCACTACTGGGCATATACCCAGAGAAAACCGTAATTCAAAAAGACACATGCACCCGAATGTTCATTGCAGCACTATTTACAATAGCCAGGTCATGGAAGCAACCTAAATGCCCATCAACAGACGAATGGATAAAGAAGT
Source organism: Balaenoptera acutorostrata (assembly GCF_949987535.1). Classification (NCBI taxonomy): domain Eukaryota; kingdom Metazoa; phylum Chordata; class Mammalia; order Artiodactyla; family Balaenopteridae; genus Balaenoptera; species Balaenoptera acutorostrata. The sequence goes on along the minus strand of NC_080079.1, from coordinate 21,537,893 downwards.
TGTGGTACATATATACAATGGAATATTACTCAGCCATAAAAAGGAACGAAATTGAGTCATTTGTTGAGACGTGGATGGATCTAGAGACTATCATACAGAGTGAAGTAAGTCAGAAAGAGAAAAACAAATATCGTATATTAATGCATGTATGTGGAACCTAGAGAAATGGTACAGATGAGCCAGTTTGCAGGGCAGAAGTTGAGACACAGATGTAGAGAATGGACATATGGACACCAAGGGGGGAAAACTGTGGTGAGGTGGGGATGGTGGTGTGCTGAATTGGGCGATTGGGATTGACATGTATACACTGATGTGTATAAAACTGATGCCTAATAAGAACCTGCAGTATAAAAAAACAAACAAAACAACTAATACTAAACTTTCATTGGGTTATTTGTATGGAAATATGTTAATATAAATGTTTCAGACATTACATGAAATTTCTAAAAATCTTATATTTGTATTTGTATGGAAATATGTATGGAAATATGTTAATATAAATGTTTCAGACATTACATGAAATTTCTAAAAATCTTATGTTTGTATATTTATGGAAATATGTATGGAAATATGTTAATATAAATGTTTCAGACATTACATGAAATTTCTAAAAATCTTATATTTGTATTTGTATGGAAATATGTATGGAAATATGTTAATATAAATGTTTCAGACATTACAGGAAACGTCTAAAAATCTTATATGTTCTGGTATAATGTTATAAGTAATAATCCTAGTTATTACTTTAAAATGTATATCTCAGAAATAACTAATTTTCTTGTCAACTGCATTATTATGAACTTTCATCAAATCTTTAACCATGGTCATTTTTAAGTCTTTTGTCATTTACAGACAGTTCTGGGTGTACTCTGATGATTTTGCAAATATGTTCCTATAAAAGGGTTTCATCTTCAAGAAATTCATGGAAAAGACTCTGACAAGTACAGGTTTCTGGTAACTGACTGTACTGCTGAACTGAATGAATAAGCATTTTCAGAACTCTAATGAAAAACTGATGAACTCATAAAAGTGCTAACAAAAGATCAAGATGAAAAAAAAGAAATTAATTACATGGGACTGAGTGAACTGATGAGGATGAGTATAATTTTTGTGACTTTCTGTCTGAATTAAAAAAAAAAATCCCACAAGGACTCAGAGGAAAAGAATATACAAATCAATTTTCACTGCAAAGTAAAGGAGCTGTTACAGTGGAGGTTTACTGGACTGAATGTCAATATTATGACATAGTATAAGTGTGTTTCATGTTTGGTAATTGCAATCATTGTTGCTTTTGTTGTGGTCATCCATGTACAATGCTTGGTGTCAGTCTATTTATCTCTTGTAAAAATAAAATACAGTGTGTGTGTGTGGAAAAAAAAAAAAGAAGGATGGGATAAAAGGAGAGTAGCAAAGTCATTTGCACTTTCAAAACATAGGTGGGCTGTGTTGAGCTTTTCATTTTTTACCATATCCGGGTTTATTGGTATGTAATTACAGATCCTTGCCAGATGCCATCGATCCATATTTCCTGTTCTAATTTGAGTTGATCCTGTTGTACAGAGGATGTCTCTGGCATACAGGAGATACAGGAGAAGATAGATTTTTAAGATGAATTTTAAAGCAAATTCATACTGATCTCACTTTATTTCTCTTGCTGTTTTTGCTTTTATCAATTTCATTTTAAGTTATACGAAAATAAACTTTGACTAGATTTATGTACTAAAAAAAAAAAAAAAAAAAAAAAAAAGAAGATACCGGGAAACTTCTGCATCCAAAAAATTCCAGAGGGATAATTTACTGGAGACTTCTAACCCATGGACCTACCTCTACTCAACTCCTCTCTTTCACTCTCCTCAAACCTCTCCCAAAATATTTTTGAAAAGCCCTTTCATATCATTGTCTCTTTCCTGCTTAGAGTTTTTCAGTATCTACTCTTGGACGTAAGAATGAGCCTAAAATCCTTCATGTGGCCATCAAATTCCTTCCTATCATGCCTGTTTTTTCCTCATTTTCTGCCACTTCTACTCCCTTTAACCACATTCTATCAGCATTAGTTTTTATTCAGTTCTATGAGTAATGAGCTCTTTCAGACCTCAGTCCCTCTGCATTAGCTATTTCTCTTCCTAGAATATTCTTCCTTTCTTTTTACACTCCACAAAGACTCAATATTGAGGTCTTAGCATCTTCATTAGAGATGCTTTATCTTCTTTTATGAAAATGGTTCTATTGAAATATAACTCAAAGATACAGTTTGCCCATTTATGGTGTTCTGTGTTTTTTAGTATCTTCACATACATATATGATCCCTATCTTCCCCTATGCAACTATTAATCTACTTTCTGTCTCTATAGATTACCCTGTTATGGACTTTGATATCCATAGAATCGTATAATATGTGTAGTTTTATAGCCAGCTTATTTCACTTACCATATTGTTTCCAAGATTCATCCATGTTATGACATGTATCAGTAATTCATTTATTTTTATGACTTAATAATAATCCATTTTATTGATATATCACATTTTGTTTGCCCATTTGTTCGTTGATGGACTTTTGAGATGGTTTCACCTTCTGGCTTTTATGAATAATGCTGTTATAGTATTCATGTACAAATTTTTGCACCTATTTTTTATTTCTCTTAGATATATACCTAGAAATGAAATTGGTCATTTGTGTATCTTCCTTGGAGAAATTTCTATTAAAATCATTGACCTGTTTTTTAGTCGAGTTATTTGTCCTATTATTATTTAGTATTCAAGAGTTATTTATATATTCTAGATGCAAGTTCCCTTATCAGATATATGATTTGCAAACATTTCTCCCATTATATGAGTTGTATAGTCATTTTCTTTACGGTATCCTTTGAAGTACACATTTTTTTAAATTTCAGTGAAGTTCAATTTATCTATTTTGTTTGTGCTTTTGATATCCTATCTAAGAATTATTTGCCAAATCAAAGTCAGGAATTTAATAAAATACATAATTAGCCTTATACAGGAAGAAGGTTATGTTAAAGAGTGAGTTTTCAACACTGATGAAACTGGCTTGTTTTATAAGAATGCTGGTGAACAAGCCTATAATGTAACCTATATAATGTGTTGTGGTTGACAAAAATGCTATGACCTGAGGCTCACAGACATCTGAACTTGTATTTCCTTTAGGAGCAGTAGTCCAATATTTGTTAATTCATTGTTCATGGTGACTATGTAGAGCGTAACTACCGTGAATAATGAGAATTAACTTATGTTATCCACAGCATTCTGACTTCATTTTTTCTGTTGAGAAGTCAGCTGTTCATCTTATTGGGATTCCTTCTTAAATGAGGAGTCCTTTTTCACTTGCTGCTTTCAAGTTTTCCTCCTTGTGTTTTGACTGTCAACATTTTCACTATAATGCTTTTGTTTGTGGATCTCTTTGTGTTAATCTTCCTTGGAGTATTTTTTTAGATTCCTGGATATGCAGGAAATTATTTATCAATAAATTTGGGGAGTTTACTGCCATTGTTACTTCTTTTCATTTTTATATGATTGTATTCTCTCTTAGCTCTCTCTCCTGAGTCTCTGAGACTCCCATTATGCCTATATTGATGCTTTAGCTGGTGTCACACGTTTCTCTGAGGCTTTCTTCAATTGTCTTCATTCTTTTATCTCTCTGTTCTCTGGCTTAAATAGTCTCTATCATTCACCTTCAATTTCACTAATTCTTCTGACAATTCAAATATACTGATCTGAGCCCCTCTAGTGATTTTTTAAATTCAGTTATTTCACTTTTCACCTCTGGAATTTCATTTTTAAATCATTTCTTTATCTTTATTGACATTCTCTATTTGATGTGACATTGCCATTATATCTTCCCTTACTTCTTTAATCAGGTTTTCCTTTAGTTCCATGAACATGTTTATAATGGCAACTTTGAACCCTTTTTCTGTTAAATCTGACATCTGTTTGCTCTCACAGACAGATTGTGTTGCTTTTTTCTTTTCCAATGTAGGTTGTACTTTCCTGTTTCTTCCAATGCCTAATAATTTTTTGTTGTTGTTAAAAACAAAATAATAATTTTAAATAATATATTGTACTACAGTGTCCCATCCACCCACCAATCAAGGACTGCTATTGTTATTTACTTGTTTACTTTTTTTAAAAATATAGTTCCCTGTGCTATACAGTAAGACCTTGTTGTTTATCCATCTTTTTTTTTTTTAATTTTTTATTTATTTATTTTTGGCTGTGTTGGGTCTTCGTTTCTGTGCGAGGGCTTTCTCTAGTTGCGGCAAGCGGGGGCCACTCTTCATCGCAGTGCGTGGGCCTCTCACTATCGCGGCCTCTCTTGTTGCAGAGCACAGGCTCCAGACGCGCAGGCTCAGTAGTTGTGGTGCACGGGCTTAGTTGCTCCGCAGCATGTGGGATCTTCCCAGATCACGGCTTGAACTCATGTCCCCTGCATTGGCAGGCAGATTCTCAACCACTGCGCCACCAGGGAAGCCCTACTTGTTTACTTTTTAGAGACTGATTGAATTCTTTCAGTGAATACTATTCCTCACTTCATTGAGTTTTTGATGTTTCTTCTCAGGCACAGCTTTGGGTGTACCCACAACCACCTTGGGTTGACAACGATATCTGTAGGACTATCTTTCTCTTTCTAACCACACCCAATTTTTAAACTTTACTAATTTCTTGTTGATTGCTGTACTGTTTCAACAATGACCTGGGGCATTAATTTCTCTATAAACTAATCAAATTATTACTTCTTTGAAGAAATAGTTTCTGAGGTCCATGTTATATATTTATTCTAACCCCAAGAGAGCTCTTCCCATCTGTCTTATTCCCCAATTCTCTCCTGCATACTAGCTGTCCTACCAGCTAGGCTGTATGTTCATCAAATCCATTAATCTCCTTCCAATTGCCTTTCATTGAAATTTCCCTGTTCTTGATAGCACCCTTAGGTTTGAATTTCTCCACACTCCTTTGCAAATGAAATCAATTCTTTTGGAAAGAGATTAGGAGCTATTTCTTTTGCCATCTGCTTTTTCTTTCCAGACACCATTCCTCTAGTAACTAAGAATTCAGTGGAGGGTGTGACAACAGCCTGAGGTTCTTTCAGCTTGCCTCTCTGGCATAAAGTCACTGCCTCGCAAGTCAGGGGCAAAGGTTATAGGGGCACCAGATTTCTCGAATTGTTAAGCCCAGGGTAGAACCTTTCTCTGTTCCATTAGTGGGACTGGAACAAAGAAGGGAGCTCTCACCTTTTAAATTAATTAACTAAGGACTTCATCTCAGCAATGGGTCATTGGGGACAGGATGAGAAGTTCTCAAGTCTTGCTCCTCCTGGGAAGAAAACTCTCTGACTTGGTACTAGAGGGAAAGGATGCTGTAGGTTCTTGGCTCCAGTAATCTGGAGTGGTCTCTACCTTGCTGAGCTAAAGGTGGGGTGAGAAGAGAGTACTCTTTGTTCAAATACCACAGATTCTTGTCTTTCTTACTAAATTTGCATAGATTTTCTTGAATAAATTCTTCTTCATTTGATCTTTGCCCTTACTACCATTTGCAGAGAATTTCAGTTTTTTAAAAAATAATTTTCATTAGTTTTATTGAGGTGTGAATCAACAAAGCTCTTCATGCTGAGGTGCTAATAGCCAATCAAACCTCTTCTGACCTCCTGTTCTAAAGTGGAGCCCTTTGTAAAGCTATCTCATTTATCCCTGTTAAATTTCCTTTGTATATATTATCATCATGGTAGCATAATTATAAATGCCATAATTATAAATGCCAATTAAAATTATAAATTTATAATTTTTATACTTATTTTATGATAGCCTCCTTAATTAACCCTGAATTCTTGAGGTCAGAGACTGTGTGTTTTGTTCCACAGCTATACTAACATTGACAAAACTGGCTCCATTGCTGGCTCCTTGAGTATGTGTGGAGTAAATGGCTGGACATAGTAATTAGAGTGACTAGATTGTGTTGGTCAAAGAAACATACGTGTATATGGCTGAAGTGGCAGATGGGGATTTTAAAATGAGTCCAGGTCTTCAAACCTGATGACAGGGTGGAGATTGACCCTCTTAAGTTTGATGGAGAATATTGAATATCCCATTTGTAGTGAACTTCTTTAAGTCTGAACACTGGGAGGCATTTTGCAACATTACTATACAGGCTTTACTGTTAAAAAGTTCTTATTCACAGGAGACCATAGACCATAGACCATAGATCACTTTCTGAAACACCAGTTTTCAGAAAGTTCTCGTTGGGATAAAGAGGTCATTCATGTTGCCTTAGCCAGTGAGAGTCTTCCCAGGGTAAGGGTTCTCTCAAGCATTGAAATTCCTATTTCCTTGGCTTACACAGTCCCCATGCCATTTTGGAGATTTAGAGATGTGCATTATTCAGTTTGGACAGGGGACCAGAGCCGAGGGAAAGAAATCAGCAATCTATGTAAGCACTGGAACTGGAAGGCAAGAATGATATCTTAGTCCAGGACACAGTGTTAAATCAGAGTACTTGAATTAGGGTCAAAATAAGATTATGGATAAGAATGTCAACAATTTCTGAATACAGAGAGTTTGGGAGCACAAAATAAGAAGTCTATCTTATTTTGACCTCAAATCCATTGGAAGCTTGAATAGAACAAAAAGACAGACTAAGGAGGGTTTGTTCTCTCTGCCTGTCTTCTCTTGCCTTCAGACTTGGACTCATACTGGAACTACATCATTGGCTCTCCTTGTTTTCAGGCCTTCAGGTTCAGACTGAAACCATTCCATCAGTTACTCTGGGTCTTCAACTTCCTGAATGCAGACTATGGGATTTTCATCTTTCATAACTGTGTGTGTGTGTATGTAAAATTGACACTTGAATAACATGAATTTGAACTGTACAGGTCCACTTATAAGTGTATTTATTTCAATGAATGTGTATTACAGTACTACACAATTCCTGATTGCTTGACTCTGCGGAAGTGGATCTGTGGATGCGGAAATGTGGACAAGGAAGGCTGACTGTAAAGTTTCATGCAAATTTTTGCTGTGCACAAGATTGGTGCCACTAATTCTGCTCGTTCAAGGGTCAACTCTATTTTTTTTTTTTCTGGTTCTGTTTCTTTGGAGACTCCAGACTAATACAAATTTTAGTTGATGAGAGGATGTGACTGTCCATTATCAAATAACTTCACTGTTAGCTGGCTCATAGACACGGGATCCTAGAGGGTGTGCAAGGCAGTCATTTATCTGCAGGATTGAATCACACCTTCATAATCCTCTATACAGTTACAGCTTCAAAAAGGGGCACCTCCTTACATCGCTAATAAGAATGATGTAAAAACAACAGCACATCAATAATAACAATAATTTTATGGTCAATTGATGTTTCCTTAATGTCGTGTAACATTGACATTGCTATTTTAATTGAGTTAAAGTAATTCACAGAGCATCTGGTTATGGGAGCTAGGGCCCATTTGTTCTGTCAGGGGTCACCAAAACTATCCTCAGTAATTCACTAGAATGATACACAGGACTCAAAAACTGTTATACTCACAGTTATGGTTTATTACAGTGAATGGATATAGATCAAAATCAGCAAAAAGAAAAGGCACGTGGGGCCATGTCTGGAATAAGTGCAGTACAAAATGCCAGTGGAATTACATGGGACACACTCTATGCTTTATTCCTCCTGCAAAGACGCATGACAACACATGCAGAGTGTTGCAAACCAAGTAGCTTACCTGATCCTTGCTGTGCAGGGTTCTATTGGCGGCCAGTCATGTGGGCATTCAGTACCTGTGTGAATGACCTCAGCTCTCAAAGCTCAATCCAGGTATTCACCATAAATATCGTTAGTATAATCTATCTGTTCAAACTTGTACAGCATGCCCCAAGGCCTCAGGCCTACAAAAAGATTCATCACATAACATATTCAGAGTGCTTAGAGCTCAGCTGCTAGGAACTGGCCCAGGGCTAGTCCTGAAAACAGACCCTTCTTAGGAATATGTAGGATGTGAGAACGTTATACTGGATTATAACTTTCCTTTATATGCCCTATCTATTTTGGTTACCCACCCAGATCCTTAAAAGTCCTAGTAACCTTGATCTAGAGTCCCTGGCAGCCAAATGTGGCTATCTCTCTCTGTGTCTAAAAGGGAAGAAGTAAAATCTTGTGTTCCATTTAGTTACTCTTCCTCCAAGTCTTTTTATCCTATGCTCTTCTCATTTCTACTTGGTAGGGATCAGGATTCTGTGACTACCACTTAGTGAGCACATATTTTGTGATGTGTTTGGTTCTAAGAGCCTTACTTTACTAGCATAATATTAAAACAATCTTCAATGGCAAGTGCTGTTATGATCTTTGTTTTACAAGTCAGGAAATCAGAGCACAGAATTCTTAAGCAAACTGCCAGTAACTTCCATCTACTGAGAGTTAGAGGTGGATTATAAACCCAGCTAGTCATAATCCAGAGACAAAAATTTTATCACTGTGTAAGCTACAAGAAAAACAGTATGTTTGCTTAGCCAGTATTGACTTGGCATATTTCTTGTGCTCTTATGGAAAAAAGTTGTTACCTATTTTTCTACCTTGGTTTGCATTATCATGTGCTGCCGTAAATTTCCCTGGCAACTTCTGAGATGTCTGTGTGCTTGAGGGACAGGGAGGTAAAGAGGTGAGATGGAGGCATGTAGAAGGAAGAAAATCATTGCTCTTACATCTGAAATTACAGCGTTAAAATGTACATGCTAGGATGCTGTTTACAACTGATGTGATACAGACTTTAGTTCACTATTAAGAAACAGTTTTTAATAGCAAGATCCTACCACAGATCAATACACTGACTTGCACAGCAGTGAGATCCTCGCAACTAGGAATATTTGATTAATATCAAGGTAGGAATCCATTTTTATAGTGGGTGGGACACAGGAAGAGATGACTTCTAAATTTTCTCCAATCTTTTTTTTTTTTATTTATTTTATTATTTATTTTTTTTATATTTATTTTTGGCTGTGTTGGGTCCTCGTCTCTGTGCAAGGGCCCTCTCCAGTTGTGGCAAGCGGGGTCCACTCCTCATCGTGGTGTACGGGCCTCTCACTATTGCGGCTTCTCTTGTTGCGGAGCACAGGCTCCAGACACGCAGGCTCAGTAGCCGTGGCTCACAGGCCCAGCTGCTCCATGGCATGTGGGATCCTCCCAGACCAGGGCTCGAAACCATGTCCCCTGCATTGGCAGGCAGACCCTCAACCACTGCGCCACCAGGGAAGCCCTTCTCCTATCTTAATAGTATTATACTTTATTTTGGGAGAAAGGGGCACAAAGTGATTTTTGGTTTCTCCAAGATTATCCAACTAATTAGTGACAAAACCAAGTCAGGATTTGCCCCGCCTATGCTGTCTCCTGGCCTAATACTTATGGAGGTCCATAAGAGTTAGGGCTGAAACGGAATGTAAAATGGATATTGATTTTGACTTTTTAAAAGCTAACATGTTTAGCAGAATGGGACCTACAGATGGTTTTTTTGTTTCCCAATGGAAGTTTTTTATGCAAACACAAAAGGCCTTTGGAAATGTATCATCTGTAACCTCTCCCTTCCTTTTTTGTCTTTTTAAAATTCTTGATCTTTTAGATATTTGAAGATTGATTCTGGAATAGGACTTTAACAAATAAATATTGATTGTGTCTCCTGTTCACAAAACATAAATTTAGTCACAAAAGGGGTAAATAAGATGGACCCTCATGTTTCTAACAGTCTAGAACATAAATGGGCCATAGAAAATAGCTAATGATTTAAGACATATACCATCTGTATCAAATGAGGCATTCAGAAATAAGTGATATGGTAGATAGAGTAGGAATCCTGTACAGAGTAGGAAGGCTGCTCGTTTGTGTATTACTGCAACAAACATTAATTAAATAGTCACACTTCTCTGGGCTCAGTAATAGGTGCAGCAGACATATTAATGCAAAAAAAAAAAAAAAATCCACGTGTGGTCCCTGATCTTTTGAAAGTTGCAATCAGCTGAGAGAGACAAACAGTAAATATACAAGCAAACATACAAATACATTGTGCGATTGTTATGAAGCAAAGTAGAAAATCCTAAGAAAGAAATACTACAAGGATATCATTTATCTTAGGATCAAAAATGTTCCTTCAGAGGAAATGGTTTAATGTAAAGGATGTGAAGGGACCTGTTTGATGAAGGAGGACAAGTTGTGGTTTTGAGTAAGAGGGAAGGAGAACTTTCTAGGGAGAAGGAGTAGCTTGTGCATAGGAACTAAGGTGAAAATATGTTTGATGCATTCTAATAACAGAAAGAAGAGCAATGTGGCTGGTATGGGACAGAAAGAGATGGGGAGGGAGAGGGGGAGAGAGAGGGAAAGAAAATATGAATATGAGTATCAGGGAAGTAAGACAAGATTGGGGTGGGATTTTGTGGAAGAAGCAGGGTTTGAGATTTGGTGCTGTATTGAATGGTGTCCTTAATATCATGAGGTTGGAGAACCTTGACTGACTCTCACCCTTAGGATGAGGCATTAAATTGTTTTCTCTTGCAACAGCTCAGAGCTCAGCAGTAGCCTGTAAGCCAGGCAAATTTTATTCATGAGTTATATTCTACCCATCCTGAGAAAATTTCAAAGAAGCCTCTTGCAAATGCAGAATATGAAAGAGATTAAATCAAAATGTTTCTCAGAGGAGGTTAGGTATGTGCTTATAAATCTTCCTGAGCTTCCCACGTGAAAGAATATTTCAAGCCATTTTCCTTCAAATGCTCTTGTTCAGGGCAATATTGTTCTTGGTGAAAGAAAGGCCCATTGGGGGTTACAGAAGTTGGTTTTTGCAATATCCAATTTTTCAAAACTCATGTAAAACTGTCAGTGAGTTGATTCAAACTGACTATTTATGGGCACCAGGACTCTCAAGTAGAAAAAGGGCTTCACATGGTCTAATGTATTATTGTCCAGAAACCCCACCCCCTGCACCTTCAGGAAAGAACAAACAGGAATGTCAGCATATGTATCTGGAGAACTTCCCTCCTGGAGCTCTTTGCAAACAACTCATTATTCTTTGGGAAATCTGAGAGCACCTCAGTTGCCACTGCCTGCCTAAAAGTGACAAGTTTTGCCTCCAAACAATCTTCTTGAATTACTTTTGCAATCTTATTATTATTATTTTTTTCCCAACTACAGTTCATAAGTTCTGCAGTAGGAGTATTTTTACTTTGGAGGAATCTGTACCCTGAACCAGCCTAGGCTTGCTTTGATTAGGGTATTGATGGTATCCCTTATGGGAAATAAATGAGAACTTATATTTTATTTAATATTTCTCACACTCCTCCTCTTCCAGGGGGTCTACCCGGAGACAGATACCATCTCTCCCGTGGACTGTGGTCCTTCTCTGTATTATTATGTTTAAAGCACAATGGGTCCTTCCTGTGTCTCCATCTGAAACATATGAAAATAAGTGCCATAGGTCTCATTCTTTTTCCTCATTCCATGAACCACATAGCAGAACATAGGAGACTGAAATGTTGATGAGAGCCGGAGATTGGTTTATATTTTATTACTGGATTCCCAATATGTAAGACAATATCTGCATATAGTAATCACTCAACACATCTATGGAGCAGCTGGCTTATTTGCTAAGAAGTCTTGGAATTTCTTAAGCCCTTATAACTAAGGATGAATTACTTAAGTTTCAAGGTTAAATATTGGGGATGAGTTGGAATGAAACAGTAGATATAAGCCACAGCTAGAGGGTACCCAACACCACCACCATTAATACCAACAATAAATATATCTGCACTTACTTAATGTTTACAATGTATCATACACTATGCTAAATGATACACATGTGGTATTACGTTTAATCATAAGAAACAGCCAATTATTATTTCCAGTTATTAATACAAAATTAATCAGAGAAAGTTTAGATAACTTGCTTAAGGCATAAAGCTGGAAAATGGAATAGATATAACTTGAACCTAAGCAGTCTATTGTCAGACCTCCACCCTTAACTGTCATGTACTGCTTCCCAGTCAAGAGGCATGACTCAGTAGTGTCTGTAGTTAATTGCCCAATTATATGAGCCACAATCCCAGAAAGATCTCGTGATTACCTCAGCTTTTCTCTGGCATTCGTCCCAGGTTAGTATAATATGTCTGAAGATTTCATACCTTTTTCTTGGGTAGCCTGCTGGTCAAGATGTTCAGTAAGAACAGTATGAGAGTCCCTGCTCAGTATTACTAGCTGTGTTACTTTGAATAAGATTGTTAAACTGTCTAAACCAAATCCTCTGATTGGAAGTGGTACAGTTATTACCATTTTACAAAAGTTTGTGTGAGCCTGGCGTGACACAATACATACCAGGTGCTCAGTATGGAACTGATAAAAGAGTAGGCACAAAACAAATGTAAGCTGTCATCATCAGGAATTCTTGGAGTTTCTATCATAAAGTCTCTTTGGAGAATTAAAAGATTTTTGACTGTAAATCCTGGCTCAGTTTGTAGAGTTTGGATCAAGAGTACCCTCACAGGGAGTTCCTTGGTGGTGCAGTGGTTAAGAATCCGCCTGCCAGTGTAAGGGACATGGGTTCGATCTCTGATCCAGGAGGATCCCACATGCCGTGGAGCAACTAAGCCCGTGCGCCACAACTACTGAGCCTGTGCTCTAGAGCCCAAGAACCACAACTACTGAGCCTGCGTGTCACAACTACTGAAGCCCGCACGCCTAGAGTCCGTGCTCCGCAACAAGAGAAGCCACTGCAATGAGAAGCCTGTGCACTGCAACGAAGAGTAGCCCCTGCTCGCCACAACTAGAGAAAGCCTACACGCAGCATTGAAGACCGAACGTAGCCCCCCCCAAAAACAGTGTACCCTCACATTTGTGTAATCTTCCCAGTAAAAATAAAATAAATTATATGACTAAAGATAATGTATTTTCTCAAAAAAAAGAAAAACATATGGTTCGATAAAGAACATTTCTTAATCAATTGTACTTAAAAGTAAAGTCTTACTAAACATTATAGATAAAAAGTAAGTTTAGTTGGGTTTCTATCAATTTTCCTTGTTGAGACGAATAAATCACACAAAATCATGAGTATTTTGGAAAATTCAGTCAACTTATCTCTAATGGGTGTGGGGTCTACAGCGATCTTTGTTCTCAAAGACTCATTCCTCCATGTGAAATATATTCCTCTTTAGAGACAGAGTATGTTCTCAGAGCCCACTTTAAGGAAGAACTTTATTCCTGTCTCCTAGGAGTAGTGTCCACAGAGAGCCTTTAGCTGTCAGCTCTTTCAGGGTCTGCATCAGATGCAGAGAGCCGCTGACCTGTGATCATGCCTTTCCAAGGCAACCTGCATTCAGTCACTCAACAGGGCAGAGGTACAGAGAGAGGCATGGCTGACCAGGATACTCTGATGGGGGAATATTTACTCCAGAACTCTTCTTTCTCTAGTTCCTTTAGGTGTAAGGTTAGATTGTTTACTTGAGATTTTTCTTGTTTCTTGAGGTAAGCTTTTATAGCTATAAACTTCCCTCTTAGAACTGCTTTTGCTGCATCCCATAGGTTTTGGATCGCCATGTTTTCATTGTCATTTGTCTCTAGGTATTTTTTGATTTCCTCTTTGATTTCTTCACTGATCTTTTGGTTATTTAGTAAGGTATTGTTTAACCTCCATGTGCTTGTGTTTTTTACGTTTTTTCCCGTGTAATTCATTTCTAATCTCATAGCATTGCGGTCAGAAAAGATGCTTGATATGATTTCAATTTTCTTAAATTTACTGAGGCTTGATTTGTGACCCAAGATGTGATCTATCCTGGAGAATGTTCTGTGCGCACTTGAGAGGAAAGTGTAATCTGCTGTTTTTGGATGGAATGTCCTATAAATATCAATTAAATCTATCTGCTCTATTGTGTCATTTAAAGCTTCTTTTCCTTATTTTCATTTTGGATGATCTGTCCATTGGTGTAAGTGAGGTGTTAAAGTTCCCCACTGTTGTTGTGTTACTGTCGATTTCCTCTTTTAGAGCTGTTAGCAGTTGCCTTATGTATTGAGGTGCTCCTACAGTGGGTGCATATATATTTATAATTGTTATATCTTCTTCTTGGATTGATCCCTTGATCATTATGTAGTGTCCTTCCTTGTCTCTTGTAATATTCTTTATTTTAAAGTCTATTTTATCTGATATGAGTATTGCTACTCCAGCTTTCTTTTGATTTCCATTTGCATGGAATATCTTTTTCCATCCCCTCACTTTCAGTCTGTATGTGTCCCTAGGTCTGAATTGGGTCTCTTGTAGACAGCATATATATGGGTCTTGTTTTTGTATCCATTCAGCAAGCCTGCATCTTTTGGTTGGAGCATTTAATCCATTCACGTGTAAGGTAATTATCGATATGTATGTTCCTATGACCATTCTCTTAATTGTTTTGTTTTTGTTTTTGTAGGTCCTTTTCTTCTCTTGTGTTTCCCACTTAGAGAAGATCCTTTAGCATTCGCTGTAGAGCTGGTTTGGTGGTGCCGAATTCTCTTAGCTTTTCCTTTTCTGTAAAGCTTTTGATTTCTCCATCGAATCTGAATGAGATCCTTGCCAGGTAGAGTAATCTTGGTTGTAGGTTCTTCTCTTTCATCACTTTAGTTATATCATGCCACTCCCTTCTGGTTTGTAGAGTTTCTGCTGAGAAATCAGCTGTTAACCTTATGGGAGTTCCCTTGTATGTTATTTGTCGTTTTTCCCTTGCTGCTTTCAATAATTTTTCTTTGTCTTTAATTTTTGCCAATTTGATTACTATGTGTCTCAGTGTGTTTCTCCTTGGGTTTATCCTGTATAGGACTCTCTGCACTTCCTGGACTTGGGTGGCTATTTCCTTTCCCGTGTTAGGGAAGTTTTCGACTATAATCTCTTCAAATATTTTCTCTGGTCGTTTCTCTCTCTTTTCTCCTTCTGGGACCCCTATAATGTGAATATTGTTGCATTTAATGTTTTTCCAGAGGTCCCTTAGGCTGTCTTCATTTCTTTTCATTCTTTTTTCTTTGTTCTGTTCTGCGGCAGTGAATTCCACCATTCTGTCTTCCAGGTCACTTATCCGTTCTTCTGCCTCAGTTATTCTGCTATTGATTCCTTCTACTGTGTTTTTCGTTTCAGTTATTGTATTGTTCATCTCTCTTTGTTCTTTAATTCTTCTAGGTCTTTGTTAAACGTTTCTTGCATCTTCTCACTCTTTGCCTCCATTTTCCAAAGTCCTGGATCATCTTCACTATCATTATTCTGAATTCTTTTTCTGGATGGTTGCCTATCTCCACTTCATTTAGTTGTTTTTCTGGGGTTTTATCTTGTTCCTTCATCTGGTACATAGCCCTCTGCCTTTTCACATTGTCTATCTTTCTGTGAATGTGGTTTTTGTTCCATAGGCTGTAGGATTGTAGTTCTTCTTGCTTCTGCTGTCTGCCCTCTGGTGGATGAGGCTATCTACCAATTTTACACTTTGGGTTATAATCCAGAATTATTTAAATATCTTATTGTTCAAATTTCTTCCAGCTTTGGCTATTTGGAGCTCTTTTCAGTTGTTTCCTGTATTCCCTTGTCATGTCTCCATCAGTCTCTCTCTCTGTGTGTGTGTGTGTGTGTGTGTGTGTGTGTGTGTGTGTGTGTGCATGTGGGTGCAGGTCTGTGTTTCAAGCACTTCTTTAATTTTTGATACTACAAGGATCTCCAAGCTCATCTTGTATATGCCCTGCCCCAGTCTTAGAATGAGCTATTCAGCAATTCTCCAAGGAACCCTGGTTACTTCTGCTGGAGAATGGAATTAAAATTCAAGTTCTGGGTGCAACTTGTACTAATTCCTAAAAGAGCATCATTACTTCTGGGCCTGCTCAGCTGACAGAACAGGGAAGGTGTATATGTGTATATATTAAGCTATGTAAGTACACATATGTATAAATATTTTATATTTAAACATCTATATCTGTATCAAGCTAATACATAGTTTATACTGATGTCTGCAGCTCTAATTCATTACCACATGGATAACGCTAGCCCCCTCCTCTTGCTTATCTATAACCTCCTATTCCAACAGTGAGAAGCCTGGCTCCCAGTATCTGTTATCCATTTATTTAATTGTTCAATCTCAGTGTGTCTGTGTATGTGTACATACATGGTGTGTGTGTTTGTGCATGTGGGTATAGTGGCTTCGAAATGCTTAACTCATGCCCCTTGGGGAAACACCTTTAACACAAAGAGTGCAGTGCTGATGTGTACTTCATTCTGCATTTTTTGTCAGACTGCAGTTATTTAAAGAATTACCAGGGTGAGGACCCTTTTCCCTAACACCTTTAAGTGAGGTTGTTCCATACATTTGTAATACAGTTAGACTGTTTTATCATATTCTGCATTTTGTCCTGGAAGTCCTCTAAACCCTAAATTATTTTTTAATTTTCATACATTGATGGTCATTATTTGTACTATAAAGCTCATTTATTCCTTCTCCAACACTACTTTTTTTTTTTTAACATTTTTATTGGAGTATAATTGCTTTACAATGTTGTATTAGTTTCTGCTGTATAACAAAGTGAATCAGCTATATGTATACATATATCCCCATATCCCCTCCCTCATGCGACTCCCTCCCACCCTCCCTCTCCCACCCCTTTGGGTGGTCACAAAGCACTGAGCTGATCTCCCTGAGCTATGCAGCTACTTCCCACTAGGTATCTATTTTACATTTGGTAGTTTATATATGTCAGTGCTACTCTTTCCCTTCGTCTCAGCTTAACCTTCTCCCTCCCCGTGTCCTCAAGTCCATTCTCCATGTCTGCGTCTTTATTCCTGTCCTGCCCTAGGTTCATCAGAACCTTTGTTTTCTTTTTTTTAGATTCCATATATATGTGTTAGCATACAGTATTTATTTTTCTCTTTCTGACTTACTTCACTCTGTATGACAAACTCTAGGTCCATCCACCTCAATGCAAAAACTCAATTTCATTTCTTTTTATGGCCCAGTAATATTCCATTGTATATATGTGCCACATCGTCTTTATCCATTTGTCTGTCAACACTTAGGTTGCTTCCATGTCCTGGCTATTGTAAATAGTGCTGCAGTGAAGACTGTGGTACATGTCTCTTTTTGAATTATGGTTTCTCAGGGTATATGCCCAGTAGTGCTATAGCTGGGTCATATGTTGGTTCTATTTTTAGGTTTTTAAGGAACCTCCATACTGTTCTCCATAGTGGCTGTATCAATTTACATTCCCACCAATAGTGCAAGAGGGTTCCCTTTTCTCCACACCCTCTCCAGCATTTATTGTTTGTTGATTTTTGATCATGCGCATTCTGACTGGTGTGAGGTGATACCTCACTGTGGTTTTGATTTGCATTTCTCTAATGATTAATGATGTTGAGCATCCTTTCATGTGTTTGTTGCCAATCTATATATCTTCTTTGGAGAAATGTCTATTTAGATCTTCCACCCATTTTAGGATTGGGTTGTTTGTTTTTTTCATATTGAGCTGTATGAGTTGCTTGTATATTTTGGAGATTAGTCCTTTGTCAGTTGCTTCATTTGCAAATATTTTCTCCCATTCTGAGGGTTTTCTTTTTGTCTCGTTTATGGTTTCCTTTGCTGAGCAAAAGCTTTGAAGTTTCATTAGGTCCCTTTTGTTTATTTTTGTTTTCATTTCCATTTCTCTAGGAGGTGGGTCAAAAATGATCTTGCTGTGATTTATGTCATAGAGTGTTCTGCCTATGTTTTCCACTAAGAGTTTCATACTGTCTGGCCTTACATTTTGGTCTTTAATGCATTTTGAATTTATTTTTGTGTATGGTGTTAAGGAGTGTTCTAATTTCAGTCTTTTACATGTAGCTGTCTAGTTTTTCCAGCAGCACTTATTGAAGAGGCAGTCTTTTCTCCATTGTATATTCTTACCTCCTTTGTCAAAGATAAGGTGACCATATGTGCGTGGGTTAATCTCTGGGTTTTCTATCCAGTTCCCTTGATCTATATTTCTGTTTTTGTGCCAGTACCATATTGTCTTGATTACTGTAGCTTTGTAGTATAGTCTAAAGTCAGGGAGCCTGATTCCTCCAGCTCCGTTTTTCTTTCTCAAAATTGCTTTGGCTATTCTGAGTCTTTTGTGTTTCCATAAAAATTTTAATTTTTTATTTTTCTAATTCTGTGAAAAATGCCATTTATAGTTTGATAGGGATTTCATTGAACCTGTAGATTGCTTTGGGTAGTATAGTCATTTTTACAAAATTGATTCTTCCAATCCAAGAACATGGTATATCTCTCCATCTGTTTGTATCGTCTTTAATGTCTTTCATCAGTGTCTTATAGTTTTCTGCCTACAGGTCTTTTGTCTCCTTAGGAAGGTTTATTCCTAGGTATTTTATTCTTTGTGTTGCAGTGGTAAATGGGCGTGTTTCCTTAATTTCTCTTTCAGATTTTTCATTGTTAGTGTATAGGAGTGCAGGAGATTTCTGTGCATTAATTTTGTATCCTGCTACTTTACCAAATTCATTGTTTCGCTCTAGTAGTTTTCTGGTAGCACCTTTAGGATTCTCTATATATAATATCATGTCATGTGCAAACAGTGAGTTTTACTTCTTCTTTTCCAATTTGGATTCCTTTTATTTCTTTTTCTTCTCTGATTGCTGTGGCTAAATCTTCCAAAACTATGTTCAATAATAGCTGTGAGAATGGGTATACTTGTTCTTATTCTTAGAGGAAATGGTTTCAGTTTCTCACCATTCAGAACGATGTTGGCTGTGGGTTTGTCATATATGGCCTTTATTATGTTGAGGTAAGTTCCCTCTATGCCTACTTTCTGGATGGTTTTTATCATAAATGGGTGTTGAATTTTGTCCAAAGATTTTTCTGCATCTATTGAGATTATCGTATGGTTTTTATCCTTCAATTTGTTAATATGGTGTATAACATTGATTGATTTGCATATATTGCAGAATCCTTGCATTTCTGGGATAAACCCCACTTGATCATGGTGTATGATCCTTTTAATGTGTTGTTGGATTCTGTTTGCTAGTATTTTGTTGAGGATTTTTGCATCTATCTTCATCAGTGATATTGGTCTGTTGGTTTCTTTTTTTGTGACATCTGTGTCTGATTTTGGTATCAGGGTGATGGTGGCCTTGTAGAAGGAGTTTGGGTGTGTTCCTTCCTCTGCAATATTTTGGAAGAGTTTGAGAAGGATAGGTTTTAGCTCTTCTCTAAATGTTTGATAGAATTCGCCTATGAAACCATCTGGTCCTGGGCCTTTGTTTGTTGGAAGGTTTTTAATCACAGTTTCAATTTCAGTGCTTGTGATTGGTCTGTTTAAATTTTCTATTTCTTCCACATTCAGTCCCGGAAGGTTGTGCTTTTCTAAGAATTTGTCCATTTCTTCCAGGTTGTCCATTTTATTGGCATATACTTGCTTGTAGTAATCTCTCATGATCCTCTGTATTTCAGCAGTGTCAGTTGTTACTTCTCCTTTTTCATTTCTAATTCTACTGATTTGAGTCTTCTCCTTTTTTTTGCTTGATGAGTCTGGGTAATGGTTTATCAATTTTGTTTATCTTCTCAAAGAACCAAGTTTTTGTTTTATTGATCTTTGCTATTGTTTGTTTCATTTATTTTTCATTTATTTCTGATCTGATCATTGTGATTTCTTTCCTTCTGCTAACTGTGGGGTTTTTTGGTTCTTCTTTCTGTAATTGCGTTAGGTGTAAGTTTAGGTTGTTTATTTGAGATTTTTCTTGTTTCTTGAGGTAGGCTTGTATAGCTATAAACTCCCCTCTTAGAACTGCTTTTTCTGCATCCCATAGGTTTTGGGTCATCGTGTTTTTTTTTTTTTAAGGCTTTTTTTTTTTTTTAATTTTTATTTTTATTTATTTATTTATGACTGTGTTGGGTCTTTGTTTCTGTGCGAGGGCTTCCTCCAATTGTGGCAAGCGGGGGCCACTCTTCATCGCGGTGCGCGGGCCTCTCACTATCGCGGCCTCTCTTGTTGCAGAGCACAGGCTCCAGACGCGCAGGCTCAGTAATTGTGGCTCACGGGCCCAGCCGCTCCGCGGCATGTGGGATCCTCCCAGACCAGGGCTCGAACCCATGTCCCCTGCATTGGCAGGCAGACTCTCAACCACTGCGCCACCAGGGAAGCCCGGGTCATCGTGTTTTCATTGTCATTTTTTTCTAGGTATTTTTTTATTTCCTCCTTCATTTCTTCAGTGATCTCTTGGTTATTTAGCAGCATATTGTTTAGTCTCCATGTGTTTGTATTTTTTACAGTTTTTTTTCCTGTAATTGGTATCTAGTGTCATACTGTTTTTGTCAGAAAAGATGCTTGATACAATTTCAATTTTCTTAACTATACTGAGGCTTGATTTGTGTCCCAAGATATGATCTATCCTGGAGAATGTTCCATGAGCACTTCAGAAGATAGTGTATTCTGTCATTTTGGGATGGAATGTCCTATAAATATGAATTCTATCTATCTGGTCTAATGTTTCTTTTAAAGCTTGTGTTTCCTTATTTATTTTCATTTTGGATGATCTGTCTATTGGTGAAAGTGGAGTGTTAAAGTCCCCTACTATGATTGTATTACTGTCAATTTCCCCTTTTATGGCTGTTAGCATTTGCCTTATGTATTGAGGTGGTCCTATGTTAGTTGCATAAATATTAACAATTGTTACACCTTCTTCTTGGATTGATCCCTTGATCATTATGTAGTGTCCTCCTTTGTCTCTTGTAATAGTCTACTTTAAAGTCTATTTTGTCTGATGTGAGTTTTGCTACTCCAGTTTTCTTTTGATTTCCATTTGCATGGAAGGTCTTTTTCATCCCCTCACTTTCGGACTGTATGTGTCCCTAAGTCTGAAGTCGGTCTCTTGTAGACAATATATACATGGGTCTTGTTTTTGTATCCACTCAGCCTGTCTGTGTTTTGGGTTGGAGGATTTAATCCATTTACATTTAAGATAATTATCAATATGTATGTTCCTATTACCATTTTCTTTATTGTTTTGTGTTTGTTATTGTGGGTCTTTTCCTTCTCTTCCATTTCCTGCCTAGAGAAGTTCCTTTAGCATTTGTTGTAAAGCTGGTTTGGTGGTGCTGAATTCTCTTAGCTTTTGCTTGTCTGTAAAGGTTTTAATTTCTCTGTCGAATCTGAATGAGGTCCTTGCTGGGTAGAGTAATCTTGGTTGTAGGTTTTCCCCTTTCATGACTTTAAATATGTCCTGCCACTCCCTTCTGGCTTGCAGAGTTTCTACTGAAAGATCAGCTGCTAACCTTATGGGGATTCCCTTGTATGTTATTTGTTGCTTTTCCCTTGCTGCTTTTAATATTTTTTCTTTGAATTTAATTTTTGTTAGTTTGATTAATATGTGTCTTGGGCTGTTTCTCTTTGGATTTATCCTGTATAGGACTCTCTGTGCTTCCTGGACTTGGGTGACTATTTCCTTTCCCATGTTAAGAAAGTTTTCAACTATAATCTCTTCAAATATTTTCTCAGACCCTTTATTTTCCTCCTCTTCTTCTGGGACCCCTTTAATTTGACTGTTGGTGCACTTAATGTTGGTCCAGAGGTCTCTGAGACTGTCTTCAATTCTTTTCATTCTTCTTTATTCTTCTCTGTGGCAGTTATTTCCACTATTTTATCTTCCAGGTCAGTTATCTGTTCTTCTGCCTCAGTAATTCCACTATTGATTCCTTCTCGAGTATTTTTAATTTCATTTATTGTGTTGTTCATCTTTGCTCTTTATTTCTTCTAGGTCTTTGTTAAACCTTTCTTGTATTCTCTCCATTCTGTTTCCAAGATTTTGGATCATCTTTACTATCATTACTCTGAATTCTTTTTCAGGTAGACTGCCTATTTCCTCTTCATTTGTTTGGTTCAGTGGGTTTTTACCTTGCTTCTTCATCTGCTGCTTATTTCTCTGTCTTCTCATTTTGTTTAACTTACTGTGTTTGGGGTCTCCTTTTTGCAGGCTACAGGTTTGTAATTCCCGTTTTTTTTTTTGGTGTCTGCCCCCAGTGAGTGAGGTTTGTTTAGTGGCTTGTGTAGGCTTCCTGTTGGTGGGGACTGGTGCCTGTGTTCTAGTGGGTGGGGCTGTTTCTTGTCCTTCTGGTGGGCAGGGCCGTGTCCATTGGTGTGTTTTGGAGTGTCTGTGAACTTAGTATGACTTTAGCCAGCCTGTCTGCTTACAGGTGGGGTTATGTTCCTGTCTTGTTAGTTGTTTGGCATGGGGTGTCCAGCACTGGAGCTTGCCAGCCATTGGGTAGAGCTGAGTATTAGTGTTGAGACGAAGATCTCTGGGAGAGCTCTCGCAGATTGATATTACATGGGCCTGGGAATTTTCTGGTACTCCAGTGTCATGGACTCAGCCCTCCCACCTAAGAGGCTCAGGCCCAGCACGCGGCCAGAGCACCAAGACCCTGCCAGCCACACGGCTCAGAAGAAAAGGAGGAAAGAAACAAACAAACAAACAAAAGCAATAAACAGAACCCTAGTCCAAATGGTAAAAGCAAACCTATGCAGACAAAATCACAGAAAGAAGCATACACATACACACTCACAAAAAGAGAAAAAGGAGGAAAAAAAATATATATATATATATAAGGAAGAGAGTAACGAAACCAATAAAGAAATCCACCAATGATAATAAGCACTGAATACTAAACTCAGATAAACATAAAACCAGAAAGAAATTAGACACAGAGAGCAAACCCCAAGTCTAAAGTTGCTCCCAAAGTCCACTGCCTCAATTTTGGGAACATTCATTTTCTATTCTAGTATTCTTCAGATGCAGGGTGTATCAAGTTGATTGTGGGGATTTAAATTGCTGCTCTTTAGTCAGCACAGAGAAATTTCCCTTTCACTTCTTTGTTAGCACAGCTCCTGGGGTTCAGCTTTGGTTTTGGCCCTGCCTCTGTGTGTAGGCCGCCCTCAGGTGTCTTTTACCCACCGAGACAGGAGAGGCTTAAAGTAGTAGCTGTTTAGAGCTCTCTTGTTCACTCAGGCCAGGGGGAGGGAGGGATATGGTAGTCATAATTGGAATATAGGGCAAGCCTGTTGTGGCAGAGGCTGGTGTGATGTTGCAACAGCTTGAGGCACACTGTGTGCTCTCCCGGGGAAGTTGCCCCTGGGTCATGGGACCCTGGCAGTGGCATGCTGCACAGGCTCCTGGGGGAGGTGCAGATAGTGACCTGCGCTTGCACACAGGATTCTTGGTGGCAGCAGCATTAGCAGTTCATGCCTATCTCTGGGTTCTGAGCTGAAAGCCATGGCTCATGCCCGTCTCTGGAGCTCATTTAGGTGGTGCTATGCCTTCTGTGGGCACACTGGGAAGGAATCCCCTCTCCTCGTGCACCCTGAAACAAAGGTCTCTTGCCTCTCTGGCAGGTCCAGACTTTTTACCGGACTCCTTCCCAGCTGGCGTACTAGCCCCCTTCAGGCTGTCTTCACGCAGCCAATCCCAGTCCTCTCCTTGGTGTCTGGTCTCCGAAGCCCGGACCTCAGCTTCCAGCTCCCAGCTCCCAGTGGGTGAGCAGATAAGCTTCTCAGGTTGGTGAGTGCTGGTCAGCACCGATCCTCTGTGTGGGAATCTCTCTGCTTTGCCCTCTGCACCCCTGTTGCTGTACTCTCCTTAGTGGCTCTGAAGCTTCCCCCCACCCACCCTCTGTCCCTGCCGGTGAAGGGGCTCCTTAGTGTGTGTGGAAACTTTTCTTCCTTCACAGCTCCCTCCCAGAGGTGCGGGTCCTGTCCCTATTCTTTTGTCTCTGTTGTTTCTTTTTTCTTTTGCCCTACCCAAGTATGTGTGGATTTTATTGCCTTTTGAGAACTCTAAGGTCTTCTGCCAGCGTTCAGCAGGTGTTCTGTAGGAATTGTTCCACATGTAGATGTATTTTTGATGTATTTATGGGGAGGAAGGTGATCTCCATGTCTTACTCCTCTGCCATCTTGAAGGTCTCCCCCACTCTTCCTTTCTTTGTTCAGATATGAGTTTTCAGCATGTATCATTTTCTTCACCCTGAAAAACTACTTAAAACATGTTTTGTAAGGCAGGGCTTCTGGTGATGAATTCCCTTAGATGTTGTTTGAGCAGATCTTTATTTCTTTTTTACTTTTGAAGAATAATTTCACTGAATATGAAATTCTAAGTGGTGTTTTCTCTTTTCAGCACTTTAAATATTTTACTCCACTCTTTGCTGTGGTATCTTTGTCCTCATCTGGGTTATGTCACGTTTTTCTCTTTGGTTTTCTGTCATTTGAATATAATATGCTCAGGTGTAGTTTTTTTCTTTTAATTTCTTTTTCCTTTTTACTTTTTTCCACTCTTGTTTGGTGTCTGCTATTCATTTTTGAATGTCCTCATTCATTATTACTTCACATATTCCTTATACTCTGTTCTTTCTTTCTTCTCCTTCTGACATTCCATGACATGAATGTTGTATCTTTTGAAATTGTTCCATTGTTCTTGAATGTTCTGATTTTCTTTCTGTATTCTTTTTGAATTTCAGTTTGGGAAATTTCTATTGAACTACTCTCAAGCTCAGTGATTATTTTCTCAGCTATGTCCAGTCTACTGTTGAGCCCATCAAAAACATTTTAATTAATATTTTTTAGAATTTCTTTCTGATTATTTTTAGAAATTTTATTTTTCTACTTACATTACTGATAATTTTTTTGTTGTCTATTTTTCCATGAGACTTTGTATTGGGTATACAGTGTTCCCCCCCAAATTCATATCTACTTGACACCTGTGAATGTAACCTTTTTTGGAAGTAGGGTTTTTGTAGATATAATCAAGTTGAGACAAAGTCCTACTGGTCTAGGATAGGCCCTGAATTCAATGGCTGGTAACCTTATAAGAAGAGAAAAATTTGGACACAGAGACTTAGACACATAGGGAGAATACCACATGATAAATAGAGGCAGAGATTTGAGTTATGCTGCCACAAACCAAGGAATATCAAGGATTGCTCACAACTATTAGAAACTAGGAGAGAGAGGCATGGAACAGACTCTCTGAGCTCCTAAGAGGGGATCAACTTTGCCAACACATTTATTTTGGATTTCTGGTCTCCAGAACTGTGCAAAAATACATTTTTTGTCTTTTTCAAGATACACAGTTTGTAGTAATTTGTTACAGCAGCCCTACAAAATTAATATAGAGCACTTAACATATTCATCATAGTTATTTTATAGTCCTTGTAATTCTAACATTTGTGTCATATCTGAGTCTATTTTGATGCTTGCTTTGTCTCTTTTGACTGTGTTTCTTCTTACCTTTTGTTGTGTCTTACAATTTTTTGGTTTCAAAAAGCCACATGTTGTATTTGGCAAAAGTCATTGAGGTAAATAGGTCTTTAAGATGAGGATTTGTGATAATTTGACTAGGAGTTGGGCTGTGTTAAGAGTTTGGTATACTTATGGATGCCAAAGACTTCAAAATTCTGTGTGTTTGTGTCTGTCTCCCATCTCGACTTTGGCCTTGGCAAAGTAATCTTCTTGTGAGAGAGTCTACATCTTTTATCTCTTTCTGTTGTAATCTGTTATTATACTGAAGCCCTCTTGAAGTAGTGTTAAGTTGTCAGGTAGGGAAAGAATTCTATAATTTTAAGATTAAATCTCATTTTTTTATTGTGCCCGTGTCCTTGGTTTGTGATACATTTTTTTTGGTGTTTCTTCTGTTTGTTTGGTTGGTTGGTTTTTGTTTTATATAACTTTTTCCTCCCTTAAGGGATACAGGAAATCTGAAAGTTTTTAGAATGGGATGAATGTCCTTCCTCCAGATGGAATAAGGCTTTGGAAAGTTCTTCACCTTGGAGAGTAGACCTTTATTATGGAGTATCTGGGGGAGTATCTCACAGTGATTATTCTTCCTTTCCCCCTGCCAGAGCCACTAGGGATATTTCTTGGATTGTCACCATGAGAAATTGGTGGGATTCCTATAGGTAAAGCCCACAAAAGTATAAGAGCCCCTTCTATGTATGCAGCCCCCGAGTTTCTTCCTTTGAACTTAGTCTATATCAGCCTCCAGGAAGTCATCGAAATTACAACTGAAGTATCCAGACAAGTTTAAACTCCATTGGTTTCTGTTCTAGCTAAGTAGAAATCAAATCTCAGCTGTTACTCCCTGGGTTTGGCTGTCTATCCAGCTTTCGGGGTGGTAGTTTTTCCTGAAAACTCTATTCTTTTCATGGGTCCAAGAAAAATTATTGGATTTCAGTTTGTTAAATTTTTTGTTGTTGTTATAACCATAGGAAGGACAACTTCCAAGCAATGTAAGTGTCAGGACTGTAGCTAGAAGTCCTCTACACAGCAGTTTAAGAACTGTTGGCCAAAGGGTGTGATTTGACATTGATAATCAAAAACCTGAAACATCAACTTGCCCACCTTGTTAGAGTGGGGTCACCTGGAGCTCTGGTGATAAATGGCATCCTGTGTTCCAGTGACCACAGTGAGGTTACTGTGGCCCTAAGAGAGGACACTAAATTCCCACTGATGTCTGCTTGGATACTTTGAGCTTGTAATGCCTTGGAATTAGGAATCCAGAAAAGGAACCACCATATGAGTAATAGTAGTTAACTTGGATCATCAGGAGAAAACAGAGCTACTGTTACACAGTGAGTTGATAGATAAACAAATATGTTTGACACCTAGGTGATCCATTTTAGTACCTGTTAGTACTTCCTTATGTAATCAAGATGGTAAATGGATGGGTGCAGCAGTCCAAGCCTTAGAAGAGCATGTTGACTGGGTATTCAGACCCCTGAGAAATGAAGGTCTGGCTCACACTTTGAGGTAAAGACACGGATAACATTAGAAGTGCTATCTGAATATGGGGAGAATCTAGAATTCGTAGTAGAGAAGGGAGAAAATGACATCAGTTGCACTCCTGACATCAGCTGCACTGGCAGGGGCTCTGCATCAATCCCACTAACCTTCTAATTTTAGGTGTCCCCTGGGGAAAAAATCACTAGAATCCTGAAGGATCTGTTTCCCGAGCCTATATGGTGAAGTCCATCCAAGAGGTGCAATGACTGGGCATAGAGATGCCCACTCTAGATCCTCATTAAGTTACAGAATTGTTGCCCCAGGTACTGGAAGTCCTGTCAGGGGCAGCGTTTTGCTGCCAGCACTTTTACCTGCTCTCTGCCACTGATTGCCTCAGTGGCAGAGAGCTACCTCACCCAAGGTTTTATCCTTCCTGGAGCAGCCTGTATCTAGTGACTCTGCAAAGTTGCTGTCAAGGTGTAGACTATTTGGTCTGATGCTGGATGCTCTGGTGGGAAATGTCATGCCAGCACTCATTGCCAAATGACTGAGTCTTTATCAGGCCTGAATCCCAGTTCAACTTTTCTCTTGCTCTTAGAGCTCCTTTTCCCTTTTTCCTTTCACAGACGCCCATCCCTAACAAACACTGTATACTCCAAAAACCATCATACCATCTGTTTCCAGTGAACTCAACTTATGACACACATTTGTTTCAAGCTCAAAATCCCTAGTCTTTTCCCACGTTAATAGTGAATATTTCATTAGCTAGCATTATTTCTCCTGTATTATTTGTCTGGATCAATAGTTCCAAAATGTTTTCATGTTTTAAAGGACATTCGATTCTTTAAAAATAACTATTTATCAGCAACTGCATTTATTGCAGTTGTTTCTGCAACCATGGAGAGCATTTTGAAGTGACCAGTGGCTCTTATAGAATCTAAAGTGTAGAATAGTTGTTAATAGCTCTGTCTCTGGAGTTGAGCAGACCATGATTCAGTGCAACACGTGTATTTGAAAGTCTCCAACAGAGATTGTATAGCTCTCTAAGTCTAAAATATTTGCTATATAGCTCTTTGGAGAAAAAGGTTTTCTGACTCAGTATATACCAAATATTTTTATTGATGGGTGTTTATGTAATTTTTATTTTTTTGCTACTATGAACAACACTGCAATGGGCATCTCTGTGCAAATACCTTTCATTTTTGCACTTGTCCAATTATTTATTTAGAATATATTCATAGGACTGTAATTTCTAGTTCAAAGAACTTAGGTCTTTCTCCAGTCTGTTTTAAACTGTTACCAGTCTAAAAAGAAGAGATAATCAAGTCTGCTTTCAGTTCAAAATATTGCAAATTTGAAGGAAATAAACTCTCATTTCAGATTGACCTTGGCGTGGACATTCCACAGCTTGATGAGAAATGCTGGTATCTTCAGAAAAAAGATTTTGGGATTTAGCCTGGCAGCTATAATGTGCTTGGGCTTCCAGGCTTGATTCTAGACACATGCATTTCAGGCACTGGCCAGGCTGACTCTCAGGACCACCTGAACTTGAAGAAGGCACACTGGCTATTGCCTTACTCTGTAACAAGTGGTGATGATCAGGTCAGAATAAATGTTAACCTGGTTCTAAAAGGGCTGTAGTATATGAAGAGAGAAGATGATGGAGTTAGAAGCATTGACAGCATGGCTTACATAATGCCTGGGGGAATATTCAAGCTTCTCATTTAAGGCAGGGCTTTTTTTTTTTTTAACATCAGAAATTGTCTTTATTTCATCTCAGTTCTTGAATTAGACTTTGGGTATAGAATTCTACATTTAAAGATATGTTTTTAACTTTTTTTGAATGAAAGAATCTTTAAATTCTACAGTGTTTTACAGTTTTCAAAAGTTTCACATAGATGATTTCATATAATCTCATAATAACCCTCTTTAAAAAAATCCCCTACCCCTATATTTCCCCTCCCCCCTTCCCCTCTCCCCACTGGTAGCTACTAGTTTGTTCTGTATATCTATGAGTCTGCTTCTTTTATTTTTTGTTTGATTCTCTAGTTTGTTATATTTTTTATATTCTACATATAAGCAATATTATATAGCATTTGTCTTTCTCTGTCTGACTTATTTCACTTAACATCATGCTCTCCAAGTCCATCCATGTTGCTACAAATGGCAAAATTTCATTCTTTTTTATGGCTGAGTAGTGTTCCATTGCATATGTATACCACCTCTTCTTTATCCATTCATCTGTTGATGGACATTTTGGTTGCTTCCATATCTTGGCTATTGTAAATAATGCTGCTATGAACACTAGGGTGCATGTACCTTTTCGAATTAGTGTTGTAATTTTTTCAGATATATACCTTGGAGTGGAATTGCTGGGTCATATGGTAGTTTATAGTTTTTTGAGAAATCTCCATTCTGTTTTCCACAGTGGCTGTACCAATTTACATTCCCACCAACAGTGTAGGAGGGTTTCCTTTTCTATACGTCCTTGGCAACATTTGATGTGTTCTTTGGTGAGAAGTGATATCTCACTGTGGTTTTGATTTGCATTTTCCTGATGATTAACTATACTGAGCATGTTTTCCTGTGCCTCTTGGCCATCTGCATTTCCTCTTTGGAAAAATGTCTATTCAGTCCTTCTGCCAGTTTTTAAATTGATTTGTTTGTTTTTTTCATGTTGAGTTGTATGAGCTGCTTATATATGTTGGATATTAATGCTGTATTGGTCATATGGTTTGCAAATATCTTCTCCTATCTGGTAGCTTGTCTTTCTGCTTTGTTGATGGTTTCCTTTGCTGTGCAAAATCTTTTAAGTTTAATTATGTCTCATTTGTTTATTTTTGCCTTTGTCTTTTTGGTTTAGGAGACAGATCCAAAAAACTACTGCAGCAACTTATGTCAAAGAGTGTTCTGCCTATGTTTTCCTCTAGGTTTTTTATAGTATCTGATCTTACTTTTAGGTCTTTAATCCATTTTGAGTTTATTTTTGTATATGGTGTTAGATTATTTCTAATTTCATTGTTTTACATGTAGCTGTCTAGTTTTCCCAGCACAACTTATTGAAGAGACTGTCTTTTTTGCATTGTATATTCTTGCCTCCTTACCATAGATTAATTGACCATATGTGTGTGGGTTTATTTCTCTTCCATTGATCTATGTGTCTGTTTTGTACCACTACCATACTGTTTTGATGACTGTAGCTTTGTAGTATAGTCTGAAGTCAAGGAGTATGATTCCTCCAGCTCTGTTCTTTCTCAAGTTTGTTTTGGCTATTTGAAGCCTTTAGTGTTTCCATATAAATTTTAGAATTATGTGCCCTAGTTCTGTGAAAAATGCCATTGGTATTTTGATAGGGATTGCATTGAATCTGTAGATTGCCTTGGGGTAGTGTGATAAATTTAACAATATTAATTCTTCCAATCCAAAAACATGATGTATCTTTTCATCTGTTTGTGTCATCTTCAGTTTTTTTCATCAGTGTCTTATAGTTTTCAGAGTACAGGTCTTGTACCTCCTCAGGTAGGCTTATTGCTAGTTATTTTACTCTTCTTGGTGCAGTGGTGAATGGGATCATTTCCTTAATTTCTTCCTGATTGTTCATTGTTAGTGTATAGAAATGCAACAGATTTCTGCATATTAATTTTTATCCTGCAAGTTTACTGAATTCATTGATGAACTATAGTAGCTTTCTGGTGGCATCTTTAGGATTTTCTATTTATAGTATCATGTCATCTGAAAACAGTGACATTTTTACTTTTTCCTCTCCAATTTGGATTCCTTTTACTTCTTTTTCTTTTCTGATTGCTGTGGCTAGGACTTCCAAAATTATGTTGAATACAAGTGGCGAGAGTGGACACCCTTGTCTTGTTCCTGATCTTAGAGGAAATGTAAAGCAGGACTTTTAAATCATGTTTTCTTTAGGGTTAAACACCATCACAGCCCTTCTCTAATTTTTCCTTATCTATTAAAAATGACATCTGGGGATTACCTGCATTCTTTTTGTTTTTGAATGAATTGCATTACCTAAGGTTGATAAGTAGATCTTCTAGGAGATTGGCACTTGTCTAATCTAAGCCTGTCTTAGTTTTTCTCCTAAGAGGGCTTCAAACACCAGTAAGTCCAATACAGGTTGGATCCTACAGCAAGAAGAGCATCATAAAATGTTTACTTTATGCCATCAGCCAGCCTCTGTTACAACCAATCTAGCTTTAACCCTGTAGAATAGAACAGACCCCTTAAGATGAAGTCCTGGCACAGGTAATAACTAGCATGTATGAGTACCTACCATGCATGTTTGAAACGTTACACTATGAACTTTATATTTTATATTCCCAGTCATCCTGCAAGGTAAGCCCTATATTTAAAATTAAAATATTAGAAAGAACTCTAGCCTGGGAAAATCAGTGAAACTCAAATGCTGGTTTTAGCTCTATCATCATATCAGTATCGATGACTTATTTTCTTGGGTCTCAGTTTTCTCAGCAATGGAATAAAAGAGGTAGACTTGATGTTCCTATTTCCTTCAAGGTGATACTCTATGATTATGTGGCTTTTCATGGAAAAAAAAAAAAAAAAAAAAAGCCATGAGGAACTTCCAGGGAAGAATTGTTCTCAAATCTCAAAAGATGCCTCCCTTGCATTTTATTGAACTTTGGACATCTAAAAACCAGTACTCAAAATGCCTCTTTTTGGATGCCTCATATATAACATGCACAGGCTTTCAGAACTCTCTCTTGCCAAACTGCATTACTAGTTCTGAACTGTATTGAAAAGTAGATTTCTGTGTAGTGTTTCCTAGCAACTTTGTCAAGGCAGAACGAGTGTGTTAATAAAACATAGGATGAGAAGTTTTGTGTTGTATACACTGTGTTTCTTAGCATTTCTGCTGCTTTATGCAGTCTGGCTGTCCCCTAGCAATCTTGAAGATATCTGAATTTTGGTGAAATTTAGTTAGAAGAAAAGCTCATCTTTGAAGGTCTTTTCATGTGTAATCTACTTTGTACCTTCCTCTCTTCCATCCTGACTCCTCCCCCAACTCCCTATGCATGTGTCCAGGATTCTCTCTATTGATTTCTGAAATCTAACAGGTTAAGACTCATGGGTTTTGCCTTTTAAAACTAGAGAAACAGAGTCATTTGTTTCCTCTTTCTCTCTGTTAATTGATCATGATAAGCTGCAGTTGACACCGTACCCTTCAGTTTTGGCATGGCCTATCTCCTGAATAGATTGAAAATGTATATGCTGTACCTGGTCTCTCAGCTGTCCTTAAATCGAGGAGGGGAAAAGTCACTTAATCTATAGCAAATAAACCTAAGGGAAGAAGAGTGGAGGGCTTCTAGTAAAGAAGCAAACAATAGGATATTCTACTTTCTGTGTTTGACATGGTTGTAGTATAACGTGGTATATTGGCAGCCATGTTGTAACCATGTGGGAATGCTTTTGAAGATGGAGGACAACATGCTAAAGATGGATAATTAGGAAGACAGAAGCCCCTGGCCACTGATGGTGTCACATATCTGGTTAATGAACACTCCTTAGAACTCTCTACACTTGTTGCATGAGATAATAAGTGCACTTATTTTAAGTCAATTTTACTTTGGGTATCCTGTTAATTGAAGCAACATGTTTCTAGTTATAGTTCTCAAATTCATCAATGGCCTTCTAAGGCTTCATCTTCCCCCAACTTGCTACATTTTAGTTTGCTATTATAAAAAAAGATTCATGTCAGGACCACAGAATGGAGACTTAGGACTCTGAGGGTCTGCAGGAAGGGAAGGCCTTTTAGATGTAGAAAACATAGTTGAGCCATCAAAAGTATATTCAATATTTTACTACAATGAAAACATAAATTATAGTTTTATATAGTCTTTAACTGACTAGAAATCACAGAAATAAGATCAAAACCAAGGAACTTTTGATCACTTGGAGAGATTAAAGTCTCCTGCCCCAGAGTCGTAGGACAACAACATGTCAAATTACAGCATAATATTTCAGAGGCAAAGCTAGGTACTTGCATATTCTCCCTCCACCCCGAATTTTGAGTCCAGTATGTCACGTGCCTAGGTCATGTATGTACATCCAGGTGCACTGTGAGTAACTTAGACCTGCCAAGATCTGGAAAGCACAGCTATTTCCATCTGGTCTTATTCACCAACAGAGTGGTCTAGGGAAAATTCACAAAAACAGTTTTAACTATGTATCTAAATTGTGTCCTTGTGTCTTGATATTTTTAACCTTTTTCTTGGTTTGGTTACATCTTTTTTCCTGTAAACATTATCCTGTATATCAGTAATTGACTAGAATATTGTATATGTTTCCTTCTCTTAAATATGAATTTACTATGAATTTATCATTGAATTCAACAAGGTTTGATTTTTCTTTTCAGAGAAGTTAATTAGTGGCATAAGTTGCTATTTGAAAACTTTCGGATTGTACAGATGCAATGGAATTTTAGCACTTCTTTCTGAAAGGAAGTTACTGATTTGTAAGAGAACATTAATTTTCAGTTTGTGCCTCCCGCCTCCATGACCTCTTTGAAATATTTCTCTGGGCCCTTCTAAGAGCTGTGGTCCACTATACAGGATTCACTACTGAGCATCTTCAGATTGATAACTTTTTGAAACCACCGAGCAATTTCCTTTAGGGAAAAACTGTGCAGCGATAGGGAAAACAGAAGATTTCAATGTATTTTTTGCTTAGATATGACCACCTCCCGTTTGCCAGGATGTTCATCTTTGTAGCATTCACATAAAACAGGTAGCCACCATTTACTAAGGGACCACTATGTGACCAGGGCTTCAAATGTATTAACTCCAACCCTCCCCCTTAGAATAGCTGTTATCACCATTTCAGAGTTGTGAAAAAAATATCCAGAACAGTTAAGTAACTTGATGAACAATACCATCTGGAGGTTTGGCAAACTGAGCCTAACATCCAGGTTTTCTAGTTGCACACTATGGCTCTTAACCACACTGTGCTACTGAAAACACACACACACACACACATATGCACACATGTGAGTACTCACATCCACAAAGAAAATTTTTGTCATGATCGAATTAAGTGCATGGAGGAAGGGAAAAGAAATGAACCAGTGAGGACAGAAGTCTATGGTGTAAATATCTTTTTCATACCAAATCCTGCAAAACATCTGTTGATTATTGGAAAGTAAGATTTTGAGTCAGGCATGCGAGTTTCAGTTTGGAATACAGGATGTTATGATAAATTTCCTGTGACCAGATAATGATATATAAAAAAACAGACTGTAAAAAATCTAGTAAGAACAAACCAAAGTTGATTCTATTAGAATTTGGTTAAAGATTATACACTTTGCTAATAATTTTAAAGAACATTGTCATATCCATTGGTCATATCTTCTACTGTTTATAATTGACATATGTCCCTATTTCCATTGTCAATTCAGGATCTATAGTATGCTCACCTATTTTCAAAACCCAAACATTTTATTAATTTTTTAAAAATTGAAGTATAGTTGATTTACAATATTGTGTTAGTTTCAGGTATATAGCAAAGTCATTCAGTTATATATATATATTTTTCTTCAAATCATTTTCCATTATAGGTTTTACAAGATACTGAATAACAGTAAATGCTTGCTGCTTATGTATTTTATGTACAGTAGTTTGTATCTGTTAATCCCATACTCCTAACTTACACTTCCCTCCTCCCTTTACCCTCTGGTAAACGTCTTTGTTTTCTATGTCTGCAAGGCTGTTTCTGTTTTGCACATAGCTTCATTTGTATTACTTTTTAGATTCCATATATAAGTGATATCTTATAATATTTGTCTTTCTCTGCCTGACTTACTTCATTTAGCATGATATTCTCTCCATTTATCCATGTTGCTGCACATGGCAATATTTCATTCTTTTTTAATGGCTGAGTAATATTCCATTGTGTGTGTGTGTGTGTGTGTATATGTGTGTGTGTGTGTGTGTGTGTGTGTGTGTGTGTGTGTATATATATATATATATATATACATACATACATACACATACACACACCGCATCTTCTTTAACCAATCATCTGTTGATGGGTACTTGGGTTATTTCCATGTCTTGGCTATTGTAAATAGTGCTGCAATGAACATTGGGATAAATAGTGCTTCAGTGAACATTGGGGTACATATATCTTTTGGAATTAGAGTGTTTGTCTTTTCTGGATCTATGCCCAGGAGTGGGATTGCTGGATTATATTACAACTCTATATTTAGTTTTCTAAGGAACCTCCACACTGTCTCCCAGAGTGGCTCACCAATTTACCTTCTCACCAACAGTGTACAAGGGTTCCCTTTTCTCCACACCCTCTCCATCCTTTATTATTTGTAGTCTTTTTTGATGATAGCTATTCTGATGGGTGTGAGATGATACCTCATTGTGGATTTTGATTTGCATTTCTCTAATAATTAGCAATGTTGAGCATCTTTTCATGTGCCTGTTGGCCATCTTTATGTCTTTGGAGAAATGTCTATTTAGATCTTCTGCTCATTTTTTAATTTTGTTCTTTGGTTTTTTTTTGATATTAATTTGTATGAGCTGTCTGTATATTTTGAATATTAATCTCTTGTTGGTTGCATCATTTACAAAGATTTTCCCCACTCTGTAGGTTCTCGTTTTGTTTTGTTGATGGTTTCCTTTGCTGTGCAAAACTTTTAAGCTTAATTAGGTGTCATTTGTTTATTTTTACTTTTCTTTCTTTTGCTTTAGAAGACTGATCTAAGGAAATATTGGTACATGTCTGAGAATGTTTTGCCTGTGTTCTCTTCTAGGAGGTTTATGGTGGCATGTCTTATACATAGGTCTTTAAACCATTTCGATTTTACTTTTGTATATGGCATGAGGGAATGTGTTGATTTCATTGATATACATGTAACTGTCCAGCATTCCCAACCCCACTTGTTGAAGAGACTGTCTTTCCTCGATTGTATATTCTTGCTTTCTTTGCTGTAGATTAACTGACCATAGGTGTGTGGTTTGTTGAAACAATTTATTTTATCCTGAAGAATTAATGATATTTTAACCTTGATTTTGAAAATAAATATTTGATTTCAAAAGGAAAACTGTGAAAGTAGACATTACTCTTGAGCTAAACAGCATCTAGAAAAGTGCCTAGTACTTATCAGTTGCTTAATATTTAATGATATAGTCAATGAATGTCAATGTCAGTATATTAATCTATCTTTGTAAAATATGCAGAACACTTATTCATGTTCAGACGTTAAATGGGCATAGGCAAAACATCAATATCAATATTTTATTTAAACGCATTATTTGTCACAATATTTTATTCTGCTAAGAATGGAGTGAAAATAGTCTTACATATGAGTCTTTCACCAACATACTGCTTTTCACCAATCAACATTGACAGTATGCTCTGTAGAACCACAACAGAAATAACCATTAGAATCTATTCCCCAAGGAGCATTTGTCGGAGGGCAGAGTAATGATTTTCTGTACCTGAGTTCCATTTTAGAATATTTTCTAAAACCTTATAAAACATGTTCCAAAATTAATGGACTTTTTTAAGGAGCCTAAAGCTCTCTAAAATATTCATAAATTGAATTTTATAAGAAACAGTGATTTTCTTAACACTGATAAAAAACAAAAGAGTTGGCTGCTTGAGAGATTCAAAGCAACTTATTTCAGTAGCTAGTACTCAGTGGTTTTCATGAAATAAAATTAGTCTTATTTTGGAACAACAGGAAGTAGATAATAGAAAATAAGGTTAAGCCTGATTCCAAAGTAAGACAGTATGGCTCTCTAGCTGACAAAATAGTGAAAGAAAATGCCCAGCTTCTTTTTATGAATTATTAATCTAGTTCCTTTTTATAATATTGCTAATGTTTCTGAAAGAAAGGGTGGGTGGGCATCAAAGCTTGAATTTTGGAGTCAAAAGCTTGGTCAAAGAATGAGATTGCCTTGCCTCAGAATGTGATTTGATAGCTTAGGTAGTTTGTAATGCAAATGAAGTTTTATTTTTCAGTTTTAAATAACAGGGGTTTTTGTTATGAAATATGTTAAAATGTTTTAAAAGCCAGTATTTTCATATTTATTTCATAATTCCCAAATCACTAATTTTCTTACTTTATGATTGAAATATGTTAAGAAAAACTAGTCTATGCCATTTACATAAGCTTGATTAGAAGTTCTTTATGGAATACTGACTAGGCTAAGAATCATGTGTGCTTAGGGGGCTTTTAACTTAGAAAGGAAAAAAAAGGACTATTATTTACATGTATAAAGTATGGACTGAGACCCAAAGGAGAGGTACAATTATTCTCTAGGACCTACAGGAAGACACAAGTCCCTGAATTCTCTGGGGAATTGAGATTTTTCCACTATTCAGAATTCTGGGCCCTATACATTATTCAATTGAAAGAGTTTTACCTCAAATCTTGTTATTTAAAGGAAAAAACTTTCTCCTTGATTTTGTGCATTTATTGTTATAAATACTCTTAGAAGTTTTGTGTGTGTGTGTGTGTGTGTGTGTGTGTGTCCTTGGTTCTGCCCTGATACTCAGAAGGTTGGATATATACCACCAAAATCCTCTATATCATGCCCAAATTTAGCTCAAAATCTAGTGAGAATCATTTATATCTTTGGCTCCTGAATTTGACTGAAGTTGGTTATAATTAATTATAGCTGAGAAGTGAGAATGATGTATGTGTGTGTGCATGTGTGTATAAAATTGAAGTCCATTCCAAGAAAAAACACACATAATATTAAGAGATTTCAGCCATAAAAATATAAATGACCAGGATTCAGTGTACAAAACTATTATACTTTATATTAAATGAGTAAACACAATTAGTCCACACCTTACTTGTAGGCTTGTGTAGGTCTTTTCATATCACCGTTACATCAGACATTCATCCTCAGGAGTTAGTGATGAGGGAGAGTATAAGAAGAAGAGTACTGGTCACATACTATGATTGAAGTCATGCCCTCAAACATTAACTTTATCCCAGTCTTATGACTTCCACTCTATGAAGATTCACCCTTCCTTACCAACCATGAAAGAGTGAAGTTTCGGTTTGTAAAGAGAGATGATTAGATTTATACATTTTGTATTCCCTCAAGAATGAGTGTGAACAGGAGAATGCTTACAGACCAACCCTCTGGAAATTTAGGAGAACAAGAGATTAGAATAATCCTCTCATTATTATCTGGGAGAAAGAAAAACTCTTTAACTAATAATAGGTAACTAACTCTCTTGAAGAAAATGTAAAAAGAAAATAATAAATTTGTGTTTAGGTGAAAGGAAAGCACTATGACTTCAGAGATTAGTTGTAAATGGCTTAGGTTTAGAGCTTAAGTTAATTTGGAATGTCTTTGGCTGCAAGTAATAAAATGCCTGACTACAGGAACTTAAAAATTCAGGATATTGTTTTCCACATAAACTGAACTCCAGGTATGAGCCATCTAAAGTTGGTGCAACTGCTTAGTGATTCTGTCAGATGGGTGGGAAATGGGAGTGGAGTTGGCCAACCTACAGTGTTAGTGATTTTTCCCAACAATATCTAATGTGTTTTCTTCTACCAAGTAAGGAAAGTTGTTATTGAAAAAATTCAAACCTCTTTATTTTTTAAAGGACATTCACAAATACCATTTAGTCTTTCATTATATATGTCGACTGAAAAAAAAATGTACAACCTAAAAGTTGAGAGTTATGTTTTATTTGGCTGACATTCTGAGGACTTCAAGCCCTGGACACAGCATCTCAGATAACCCTGAGAAACTGTTCCAAAGAGGCAAGGGGGGAGCCAGGATATATAGGAGTTTTACAACAAGGACCAGGTAGTTGGAACATCAAAAGATTACTGTTAAAGAAAACCAGATATCTCAAGTTAAGAAATTTAACACTTTTCCACATATGGGGAGATGCAAGAGTCTAGGCTCACTGAAACCATTCCTTTGATATGGAATTCAGCTATTGTGAGGCCAGCATCCTGCTTTTATCCATCCTGAATCCCCTCAGGGTGCACAGTTGAGGGGACTGCAATGGCTGAGGGCTTGGCAGAAGGCAGCTTATTTGTCTCTATCCTGAGTTCCCTCAGGGCTCATGTTCCAGGACACTATAATATGATGGCTTGATGGCTGCAATGTCCTTTGTTTACTGATAGAGCAGACAATACTTTTTATTGCCATAGATGTCATAGTTGACAAATTATATTAAAAATATGTCCTAATCAAGTATTTCTAGCTTAAATATTATATGTATTATATAATATATTTATAAATATTATATTATATATTATAAATATTATATTTCTAGCTTAAATATATAATATATTTCTATTTAAATATTTTGCTATTATAATTAGCTTTCTAATTATTCACAAATCAAAAAAATATTTTGGCTTTTCGGGTTTTTTTTTTTAAGTTTTCATTATAGCATTTTGTTTCTGTAATGTAATGAGATTTCTGAACTACAAATCAAGATACTTGGGATCTAAGTGAATAGGCTTGAGGATCAAATCAACCTAGGTTCAAATCCTTGATTCACTTCTTACTAACTATAAATTCTCCTGAAATAATATTGAATTACCAAATCCCATGAGGGCACCCCTCATGACATTTCTTAAATAAAGGAATTAAAAAGACCTTAGTCATGTCATTCTTTCTTTTTCTCCCACTAGAGTGGTTGTTATGGATCTAGATCCAAAGGACATTTCAGTCAACTTGATAGAAATACAGCTAACTCTTTGAAGCTTTTTATTTTCTTTCCCCCTGACTAACTATTCTCTTGCTGTCCCTCGTTTCTATCTAATTTTCATCTGGGTATTTCCAGTTGCCCAGTTTAGTTATATATTTCCATAATGTGGAGAAAAAGTATCTGTCAAAGTGAGTTGACTTACCTCAACACTGAAGATACAGAGTATTTATAGTCACCAGTCACCCCCCTCATGGGGCATACTGTCAGAGATGCAGTTCTTGACTTCGCTGAGATTTTCTTCTGTTCTCTTTGGTCCAGTGAAAATCAGTTTCATTGTTTTCCCCTCTCCCTGCCACTCAGTGCCTCCTATCTCTTCCTATCTCTCTTTCTGCATTCTCTGCTTGTGTGTGTGTGCTTTGATTTATGGTAGAGTCCCCACTGTCTCCTCCTCTTGAATTTGACTATTGATAGATATCCAAGGGCACAGAGGGAAGAGAAACTGCAGGATTTTTTCACTGTCTTGGCCTTTTGTTGCTTCAGACTTCTCTTAGAATGAAGATAAGAAAAGAAAACAAATTCTGTTATTAAAAAAAAAAAAAAACCCAAAATTTAAGAACTAAAAAATCAATATAGGAAAGTCTAAGGAATACCCATTGCACATTCAAACAGCTAAGTTTTGGCTTTGATGGAGGAGGATTTTCTCCTTCATCAGGGTAGAGGTAAAGAGATGGAGAGAGCAAAGTTATTGACCAAGATAGCCTTAAAATTCCCCTCAGTTTAACTAAATTTTAGCGAATTTTTTTCCTGACTATAGGTCCCTCCCCTCCCTTTTCTCAGAACTTTTACTTTAGAAAAGTTGCAAATTATTTTCTGCCCCTTTTGAAATGTACATAAATCTCCTTAAAAGCCTTTTGCCATTTTAGGACCCAGGGAATGTCTTAATCAAGGACCTGGGAATTGTTCCCTTGTAAAATTGATCAAGGAAGATAACACTTCTATCTCCCAATTTATATGCAGAAATAGAAACCTAATATAGATGTGTGCCTTGCTCAAAGCTGTAAACTACCTCCTGTCTTGAAGATATAAGTAAGTTTACTTTTCCTTTGGGTAAGGCCAAACACAAGTGGCTTATGATTCCTCCACCTACCTCTTAACTCCCCAGCCCTTTGTTTCAGCAGTGTTGAATTCAATCTCTCCCTTACTGCAATAGTCTTATAAAATCTTACTTACTTATCTTTGCATGGTACAATTTTACTTTGACATTATCTGTCCTCAGAAGTTTGTGCAGTTTGTTCCTGTGAATGGCTTAAGAGACTAATCAAGGTACAGGCAAAGTCAGCTGGTTCAGTATACTCAGTGGTAGACTTCTCAAACATCCTGCCCCACTCTGCACCCACCCCACCCTCCTCTTCAAAGACATCACCTACAAGTGGCAATAATATAATCAGAATCCCTATTGGAGACTTAGTCTAGAGCTACACCAGCCAATATCCTATCCCATCGCCATGAGTGACCATCAAGTGTTTGAAATGTGGCTAGTCTTGAGTGTCCTGTAAATGTAAAATGTACTGCATATTTTTGCATTTATTACATGTTGAAATGGTAATATTTGTAGTACTGTGTTAAATAAAACATATTATAGAAATTAATGTCACCTGTTTATTTTTAGTCTTTTCAATGTGGCCACTAGAAAATTTTAAATTATATATGCAGCTCATTTTATGTTTCTACTGGATAGTGTTGGTCTAGAGACAGCCTTTTAATTTAAAGCCAGAAGTAATTTACTATGTTTGCCTCTAGAAGCTGAGCCAGAAAAGCTTTTGTGAATAAGAGAGAAAGAAGATGTCTATAGAGGAGGCAGCAGGAGATGGTAGAAAAAGAAAAGGTTTTGGTATCAGGGTAACCAAGATTTAAATCCTAGGCTCCACCGCTTTCTGCTGAGCAACTAGGAGCAAATTACCTCACCTTGGTAAACATCAATTTTCCATCCTTAAAACTAGATCATTATACCTCTTGCTGAGTCCTTAAAAATATTCACTGGGACAATTTATATGAAGTGTTTAGTAAATGCATGTTTAATAAAGGGTAAACTAAGGAAAAATCTATGCCAACAAAAGACTCACTAGAGGACATGCTGCATCCCAGTAATGTTTTTCCATATCTCTCTTTTTTAAGGAAAAATTAATTTTTCCTTGGTAATAAGGATCAATCACTCTAACCAGTAGTTACTCCACTCACTGCTTATTGATTCATCAGCATGAAAAGGCCAAAATTGTTAAGTGGCAGTCTCAGCATCCAGTTAATAGAATAATTTTATTTTGTCACCTGTTGGAAGTATTCCTCCATTGGGAACAAAATTTCTAAAGCAAAAGAACCCAAATTTGTGTATTAGTAAGGAAAAGCTTTTCTAATGGACCATTGGGGCCACAGTTAGAATAACACCCACCATTTGCATGACTTGATCCCTGGATCCATGAATTCTGGAAGTAGGAGAAAGATTGCTGTATGTTTATC
Organism: Balaenoptera acutorostrata; assembly: GCF_949987535.1. Classification (NCBI taxonomy): domain Eukaryota; kingdom Metazoa; phylum Chordata; class Mammalia; order Artiodactyla; family Balaenopteridae; genus Balaenoptera; species Balaenoptera acutorostrata. The sequence goes on along the minus strand of NC_080079.1, from coordinate 21,495,950 downwards.
AGAGATTCAGAGAATATAACACCCTAAAGGCTACAAACTCAGAGCCTTAAAGTATTTTCATCCTCTAATGCTATCAGTTGATGCATCTTTAAAATGCTGTCTTTTAATCTGTCAAGCCAGCTGCTTCATGATGATGGAGAATGTGGTAAGAGCAATGAATTGCATTGGTTTAAATCTACTACCTTACATTATTTTCTCTAAAATGAGTTCCCTAGTCAGAAGCAACACTAAGTGGTATGCATGACAATGTCTTCAAATGGAGGTTTTGGCAGAATCATTGTAGTCAGGAAAGAAAATATATAATAAAAATAAGTGCCTATTTCAATGAGAAGAAAGTACCATCTCTTTCATAATGGAAATAGTCCAGTGTAATCAGCCACTTAGTGGCTTGTTGGTCACCCTGGCTAACTGTGGGCTCAGTGTTAATTTGTGCTGTTGGCAGGTTGAGTTCCCATCAGTAGCTGTAGCCATGTTAGCCTTGATGAAGTGAAATCCAAGTTTCTGAGACCATATATAAACTCTAACCCTGTCACCATGTCCAAGTAGTTCATAAGCCCATTGGGCAAGGACAGGGAGGCCTGGGGAGAGACGGTAGCTAACATTCATTAAATATTTTATCGTATGTACTTGATTATTGATACTAATAAGAGTCTCTCTAAGCTGAGGTTACTCTTTAGTAAAGAGTAACCCAGGCCCACTGTCACTAGTTTTCCCATTGTCTTCCATCTAAATATTTGGGCATCCAGACACACCATTAGTCACTGTTCACAAATTAGAGTAGTTCCATGCCTTTGGACATGTTTCCTTAAAGGCAAAATTCACTGTCTTCTGGGTTGAGCACATCTTTTACTATAAATCAACTCAAGTATTTAACGTTTGGGCAAACTTCCTCTGCAGTAAACCAAGTACATTGTGACATCTGAGCTTGATTCAATGCAGACCACCCCTTAGTTCAGTTTTCAGATATTTGACTAAGAAGGCTGATAGACCTATTCCTCACAGCTCCAGCTTATTAAATCCAGGAGTTTTGGCAGATATACCCATTTGGAACAGTTGCTTTAACTCAACAATATATTCTTTCCATTCTGATCCAAAACCCTCATAATCCATTCCCATATGTATTGCAGTTCTGAGGAAGTAAATTAGCAAAATCTTATAATTCTGTTGATTTACAGCCCCTTCTCAGGGCTCACACCTTGGATCCATTCTCCTGGGGCCTATCAGTACTAAATCTGGTTCTAAACCTAGATGTCATGAGATATTGTGTGGATATGTTTTGAGCAGGATCCCTATTAATTCACAAGGCAACTATTTCAAGAGAACCTGTTACAAGTTCTTCAGGAAGAGTAAAAAGAATCCATTCTCGTAGGGCAGAATGAGCTGCTTCTACTGGTAACTGAGATTCCGCAGAGCTTCAAAGTGCTCAGTCTCATCTGAATTTTCCATTGTATTTATATTACAATTTCCATTGTGCCACTCCTTCCCAACAATATTCTAATATTAACATAAGAGAACCTATAAAGTTTATTAGTCTTGTGTTTTAGATTTTTAGCAATCTTAATGCTGAGACTAGAGGAGATATCGGTTACTTTCAGGGCAGAATAGAAGTATTCCGGTTTCTTATTCAAATGTTTATCTGGGAATTTGAAGCCCTGAGCTCCACTTTTGTTTTCTCCCATAAGTACATGAGCACTCTTAGAAGCACCCACACAAACCCACAGTTATTACACTCTTTATTTCTACTGAGTTGTTATTTAGCTCTGTGGTAACAGCTGGTTGATCACCCAAAGCCTTGCCTTCTGAAAGCATTTACTCCAAGTGGCTAAAGGTCTCAATTTTAGTAACTCTTGCCAAGGCCTAACAGATACTAGGAATGTCCTGTTTACCCCCCATCAGTGGTGTCGTTAGTCCAGCTAAATCTTTTCAGATCAATAAACCAATTCCATATTTCTATCCTTAAGTTTCTCTTTCCATGGAACCACTTCTGATACCAAAACCTACATCTTTTGAATCTTTAGTCATGGAGTATTAAGAGATTAAAGAACTGATTTTAGATATTAGCTCTGTGGCAAGAGCTGGAGAGCTAAAAGTCAGAAATCGAGTCAGAGGATTAGAGAAAGTATCATTAATTGTTCCTCTGAGGCACTGGCACAGTTGAACATGGCAGAGTTTCTGGCGAAATCTGAAAAGGCAAGCAAAATCCACCTGCTAAAATAGATCTAGAAGGGTGAGCTCACGGGAACTGTGACAGGAAGGTGTGCTGTTATGTAATCACCATCTCTGTGGTTCTGCAGTTGTTCATCTAGTAGAGGGCTGATAGAAGCTAGGTCTGCAGTCTGGAAAATAATCAAGATACAAAGCAGAGGCTATGAAAGACAAACTGGACATGCTAATCTGTACCTATATGTAAGCATATCTGCCCAAGACAGCCTTCTGATATTAATGGCATTTGCTGTATTTCTTCCAATTCTCATGTAACTTTCTCTTTTTGTCAGCCCTAACCTGGTATCATACAGAGGTGGGCATTCTGTGTTACACAGCTCAAGCTTAGCTAAGTTCACACCTTAACCAAGTGAGCCTGGAGACATCCAGCATGTACATAACAATGTTTAGTTAAATAACTAGTCAGTATGTACCTTAGTATGGTCCTGTAGGCACTGCTCAGTTCAAGGTAAAGCTTTCTGTGAACTACATCTGACCTCTCATATACCAGACAATATTTCTTTTTCCAGATTCTGAACTGTACCTCAGAATCTATTGATCGATCCACATTCTGGAGCCTTCTGACCTCCTACTGAAAAATAGATTACGTTCTTTATGTTTTGTATCTGCTGAGTGTAGCTGCTGTTTCCTGGATTCTGATGCCTTGGTCTTTGTTTGTCAGTTTGTTTTGTTTAATCTATGTGGTTGGATAGCTTCTAGGTAGTAGCTTCTTGAGGAAAGGTGTGTGAGGGCAGGAGAAGGAGGAGGAAGAGGAGATAGAAATGGAGAAGGAGAAGAGAGATTTCATGTCTGAAATTTCTCTTTATTCTGTTGTCACACGGGACCAGGAGACTTGCTGAATATACAATATTACATTGAGAGTAATTTTTATCATAATGTTATTGAATGCATGTATCTTATGTTTTCTCTCACTAATAAGCCTATTGAGATTCCTGATGCCATTCTATTTTCCATCCTATTTTAGCTCTCTGGAAATCTTTATGGTCTTTTTAATTTTTGAACTCTGAAATTTGGCAAGGTATGACTTTGGATCCCTTTTTATTCCTGTATGGAATACTCAGCCTACTACTTATTCAATCTGTAAACTAATCATTTATTTATTTATTTTTCTCTCAAGCTAGTATTTAAAATAGGAAATCCAGATTAAACTTTTAAAAAAAAAATTCTTATTATTTGTTAAGATGAAACAGACTCAATATTCATTCAAACCTACTTTCCATTGTTTGATGCCGTGGAGACCATGATCTGCATGATTTTGATGATTACCAAACCTACTAAATTGTAACAAACATGGCCTCTATCCTAAGCCATGTTTGTTACAATTTGCACAAGTTCTTTCTTTTTTTTTTTCATTACACTCATCCAAATTGTACTAGTATAAGAAGGTTCAGTGCATGTCCCATGTCTTCTAGGGAGACTTCTGAGTATTCTATTTATTAATTTTCTCTTTCTCTCTGAACTCTTGAACCCCACACTTTACCAATTTTATATGTATGGTAAATAGCAGGCAGAAGAAACTATAATGTTCTAGGTAATGTTTTTTGAATCCAGCATAGTTTGGTCATTCTGAGTACACTTATGTAAATATTTCAGAAAGCTTTATGATATGTTACGGTATTTTTTTCTTGTTATTTTATTAAAGACTATGCTTTTAGAGCAGTTGTAGGTTTACAGTAAGATTGAGAGGAAAGTACAGAAATTTACCATATACACCCCGGCCCAACACATGCATACCCTCCTCCATTATCAACATTAATCACTAGAATTGTACATTTTTTTTAACTGAGGATGAACTTATATTGACACATCATAATCACTGAAATCCTTAGTTTGCTTAGGGTTCACTCTTGATTTTGTTCATTCTATAGGTTTGGACAAATGGCATATAGCTATTATTTTAATATCTTACAGAGTGTTTTCACTGCCCTTAAAATCCTCTGTTACTGCCTGTTCATCCCCCGAGCCCCAGCCACTGATCCTTAGCAGCCACTGATCTCTCTATTGCCTTCATAGTTTTGCCGTTTACAGAATGTCATATGCTTGGAATCATATAGTATGAAGCCTTCTTAGACTGGCTTATTTCACTTGGTAATATGCTTCTAAATTTCCCTCATATATTTTAATGACTTGATAACTCATTTCTTTTTAGCGATGAATAGTATTCCATTGCCTGGGTGTAACAGCTTATTTATGCATTTACCTGCTGAAGGACATCTTGGCTGCATCCATGCTTTGACGATTATCAATAAAGCTGCCGTAAACATCCTTGTGCAGATTTTTGTGTGGTCATAAGTTTTCAACTCCTGTGCCAAAGGAGCTCAATTGCTGGATCGTATGGTAGGAGTATGATTCGTTTTATATGTAATCACCAACCTGTCTTCCAAAGTGGCTATATTTGAGAGTTCCTACTGCTCCCCATCCTTGCCAGAATTTGATGTTACTAATTTTGTCCATTCTAACAGTATCTTATTGTTTTAATTTGCATTTCCCTGATGACATATGATGTGGAACATCTTTTTATATGCTTATTTGCCATCTGTATCTTTGGTGAGGTACCTGTTAAAGTCTCTGGGCCACTGATTAATTGGGTTGATTGTGTTTTTATTTTTGAATCTGCCTTTTGCAAATATTTTCTCCCAGTCTGTGTCTTGTCTTCTCATTCTCTGGATAATTGTCTTTTGAAGAACAGAAGTTTTTAATTTCAGTGAAATCCAGCTTATCAATTATTTCTGTCACATACCTTGTTATTGGTATTGTATTTAAAAATACATCAGCACACCCAAGGTCATTCTAGTTTTTTTCTGTTATCTTCTATGAGTTTTAAATTTTTGCATTTTACATTTTAGGTCTATGATCCATTTTGAGCTATTGTTTTTGTGAACAGTGTAAGTTTTGTGTCTAGAAGATTATTATTATATGTAATAAAATATATATTATATAATAGGTATATATTTATATACCTGTTTTATATATATATATATATATATATAGGTATATATATTTTAAATCTCGGGGCTCTCAGGGGTGTGCACTTTGCCTCCTCAGTGTGCCCTTGAGCGGGTCTAGGCCTGCCGGGGGGCCCTCACTGGGTCCGCAGGGCCACATGGTATGGGCGGCCTGCCCTTGCTCTCATCACACCCCGCTCCAAGGCAGTGCCCGCCACCCACGCTCCCAGCTCCAAGGCTGTCCCACAGAGCCCTGGCACCTCATGCACACCCTATTATATATATTTTTTGCATGTGGATTTCCAGCACCATTTTTTGAAAAGTCTATCTTTTCTCCACTGTATTGCCTTTGCTATTTTGTCAAAGATTCATTGACTCTATTTAGGCAGATCTATTTCTGGGTTCTCTATTCTGTTCTTTTAATCTTTTTTTTTTTTTTTTCCTGTTCTTTCACCAATACCACACTCTCTTGGTTACTGTAGCTTTATAACCAGTCTTAAAGTTGGGTAGCATCAGTCCTCCAACTTTGTTCTTTAATATTGTTTTGGCTGTTCTGAGTCTTTTTTTTTTTTTTTAACATCTTTATTGGAGTATAATTGCTTTACAATGGTGTGTTAGTTTCTGTTTTATAACAAAGTGAATCAGCTATACATATAAACATATCCCCATATCTCCTCCCTCTTGCGTCTCCCTTCCACCCTCCTTTTCCCACCCCTCTAGGTGGTCACAAAGCACCGAGCTGATCTCCCTGTGCTATGCGGCTGCTTCCCCCTAGCTATCTATTTTACATTTGGTAGTGTATATATGTCCATGCCACTCTCTCACTTCATCCCAGCTTACCCTTCTCCCTCCCCGTGTCCTCAAGTCCATTCTCTACATCTGCATCTTTATTCCTGTCCTGCCCCTAGGTTCTTCAGAACCATTTTTGTTGTTGTTCTTTTAGATTCCATATATATGTGTTAGCATATGGTATTAGTTATTCTCTTTCTGACTTACTTCACTCTGTATGACAGACTCTATGTCCACCTCACTACAAATAACTCTATTTCGTTTCTTTTTATGGCTGAGAAATATTCCATTGTATATATGTGCCACATCTTCTTTATCCATTCATCTGTCGATAGAACTACCATATGACCCAGCAATCCCACTACTGGGCATATACCCTGAGAAAACGATAATTCAAAAACAGTCATGTACTGCAGTGTTCATTGCAGCTCTATTTACAATAGCTAGGATATGGAAGAAACCTAAGTGTCTATTCTGAGTCTTTTGACTATAGATATAAACTTTAAGGAATCAGTTCGTTGATATTCATAAAATAACATGCTGGGATTTTGACTGGGATTGCATTGAATATATAGATAAGGTTGGGAAGAACTGACATCTTGATGATATTGAGTCTTTTTATATAAGAGCAGGAAATATCTCTCCATTTATTCTTTCTTGATTTTATTCATCAGAATTTGGTAGTTTTCCTTATATGGATCTTGTATATAAGGAAAACTACAAAATTCTGATTTATACCTAAGTATTTCATTGTGGGAGGGTTTAATATAAATGGTGTTGTTTTTAATTTTTAAATCCAATTGTTTACTTTTGGTATATTAAAAAAGTGATCAACTTTTATATATTAACCTTGTGTTGTGCAACCTTCTTATCATTGCTTATTAGTCCTAGGATTATACTTTTTGTTTTTTTGTTTTTGTTTTTTTTAAATTATTTATTTATTTATTTATTTTTAGCTGTGTTGGGTCTTCGTTTCTGTGCGAGGGCTTTCTCTAGTTGTGGCAAGTGGGGGCCACTCTTCATTGCGGTGCGCGGGCCTTTCACTGTCGCGGCCTCTCTTGTTGTGGAGCACGGGCTCCAGACGCGCAGGCTCAGCAGCTGTGGCTCATGGGCCTAGTTGCTCCGTAGCATGTGGGATCTTCCCAGCCCAGGGCTCGAACCCGTGTCCCCTGCATTGGCAGGCAGATTCTCAACCACTGCGCCACCAGGGAAGCCCTTTGTTTTTGTTTTGACTTATATAGTTTCTTGCTTTTTCAGCTCTGCCTACTTAACTAATGATGACAGAGGAACTATAAACACTTGAATATATAATGTCATATTGTCTTATGTGTTACTCTTATCTTTCAAGTTGTGTTATTTGTTTAGTATTCTATATTGCCTTAGTACATGGCTTTGAGAACATGGAAGGAATTTCAGAAATTCATGATTTCCTCTCACTCTTTTATTACTTTCATCTTGTTCCAAAAATAAAAATTTATAGTATCATACAAGTTACTTATGAAAACAGTATTGATCATAATAACTTAAGTGTGTTTTATAGCCCAGAATGTGGTTTATTTTGGTGAATGATCAATGCGAGCTTGAAAAGAATGTATAATCTGCCCTTGTTGGATTAAGTAGTTTATCAATGACAATTATATCCAGTTAATCTATAGTGTTGTTGAGTTCTACCTAATTCATACATTTTTTATAGGGAGCTGTTCAACCTCCAAATATAATAGTGGATTTATCTTTTTCTTCTTGTAGTTATATCAGTTTTTACCTCATGTATTCTGACACTTTATTTTTAGGTGCATACATATTGAGAATTGGTGTGTATTCTTGGAGTATTGACCTCTTTATCATGTAATGGCTTACTTTATTCCTGATAACTTCGCTTGTTCTACAGTCTGTTCTGTTGGGAATTGGTGTAGCTATACCTGCTTTCTTTTGATTAGTGTTAACATGGAATATCTTTCTGTTTCCTTTTCCTTTTAATCTATATGTGTCTTTATATTTAAAGTGATTTCTTCTAAACAACATGTAACTGGGTCTTTTGTTTTCATCCACTCTGACATTCTCCGTTGTTTAATTGGTGTCTTTATACCATAACCATTTAAAGGGATTATTAATATAATTGAATTAATATCTACCATATATTTTTTAAACGATTTTCTAGTTGTTGCCCTTGTTCTTTGTTTCTATTTTTGCCTTCCACTCCTTTGCTGCCTTTTGTGGTTTTACTTGGGTATTATATATGATTCTATTTTCTCTCCTTTCTTATCATATCAATTAGACTTCTGTAAAAAAAAAAAAGTGTCTTAGAGTTTGAATTATACATTTACAACAAATCTAAGTCCACTTTCTAATAACACTATACAACTTCATGGGTAGTGAAAGTATCTTATAATAACAACATACCTCTAATTACTCCCTCCCATCTCTTGTATCATTGCTGTCCTTCATTTAACTTATTCATAAATGTGTGTGTATGTGTATATATATATATATATCTATATATATATATAGATATATATATATATACACATACATACACACACACACATATATATGTATACCTGTGTATACACACATATATACACATGTATGTAATTGAATATGTTGTTGAAATTATTATTTTAAACAAACTGTTATCTGTAGATCAATTAAGAATAAGAAAAATGAAAGTTTTCATTTTATCTTCACTTATTCCTCCTCCAGTACATCTCTCCTTTCTTTAGATCCAAATTTCTGAACTGTATAATTTTCCCTATTTTTGAAAAACTTATTTTAACATTTCTTACAAGGCAGATGTACCAGAAATAATTTTCCTATATTTTTGCTTCTGTGAGAAATTCTTTAATTTTCCTTCAGTTTTGAAGGAAAATTTTGCAGACTTTAGAGTTCTAGGTTGGTGGGGTTTTTGTTTTGTTTTGTTTTGTGTGTGTTTCTCTCAACACTTTAAATTTTCAGTCCACTCACTTCTTGCTTTCATGCTTTCTGAGGAGAAGGTGGATGTAATTCTTATCTTTGCTCATCTGTAGGTATCATGTTTTTCTCCTCTAGTGTATTTCAAGATTTTTCTTTATCCTTGAGTTTCTGAATTTTGAATATACCTAAATTTTTTTTTGATATTCATTCTTTTTGATGCTCTTTGAGTTTCCAGGATATGTAATTTGGTGTCTGCCATTAATTGGGGGAAAATTCTCAGTCATTATTACTCCGAATATTTCTTCTGTTCCTTTCTCTCTCTTTCTAGTATTCCCATAATGTTTATTTTATACCTTTTGTAGTTTGCCTACAGCTCTTGGATATCCTGTTCTTTTTTTTTTTTCCCAGTATTTTTTTCTTTCTGCTTTTCACTTTTGGAAATGTGTATTGTCATGTCCTCAAACTCAGATATTTTTTTCTCAGCAATGTTTAGTCTACTAATGAGCCCATCAAGAACCCTCTTCATTTTTGTTACAATGTTTTTGATCTCTAGCATTCTTTTTGATAATTTCTTAGAATTTCCATCTTCCCACTTATATTATCCACCTGTTCTTACACGTTATGTACTTTTTCCAATAAAACCCTTAGCATACTAATCATAGTTTTTATAAATTACTGGTCTGATAATTCCAATATGTCTGTCATGTCTGCCTCTGTTTCTGATGTTTGTTCAGTCTCTTCAAAATTTTGTTTTTCCTTTTAGTATGCTTTGTAATATTTTATTCAAAGGTAGACATAATGTATTGGGTTAAAGGAACTATAGTAAACAGGTCTTTAGTAGTGTAGTGGGGTGGGGAGGGGAAGCATTCTACCATCCTGTGGTTAAGTCTCAGTCTTTTGGTGAGCTTATGCTCCTAGACTGTGAACATCACCAGTGCTCTTCTCAGCATTCCCCCTCTCCCTTAAGTAGGAAGGATAGCTGGGGAGACTGGAGTTGTGTATTTCCCTTCCCCTATGTGGAAGGCTCAAGAGATTGGAGTTGGCTAGTTCTTTTCCCTCATGTGGAAATCTGGAGCTGACTAGAGTTGGATATCTGCCCCACCCCCGACCCCCCGTGCTTAGTCTGATAAAACCCCAGCAGGCTAGGGTCCAGTAAAATAGTTTCTCCTGAGAGTAAGTCTTGCTAAGAAGAACAGAATGCTCTGAGGTATTTCAAAGTGGTTCCTTTCTTTCCTCCTCCCCCTGCAGGAAGTGAGAGGAGATTTTTATCTGATATTCACTGTGAGGACCTGTTAGAGCTCCTATAGATAAAACACATAAAAGTGTAAAGGCCCCTCTATTACTAGATTCTCTTGGAATTTTTAACGCTCACATTTATCCCTGTTGAGTCTCCAACAATTTGTTAGCTGTAATTCAGGTTTTCTTACCATGCTTCTGGTTCCTGCAGAAGTTTTTGTTCCTGGATTTCTGTGCCAGTGAGTTGTGATACTCTGAATTTGCCTGTGTCACTCCAATTTGGAGTCAGCAATGTTCTCTGAGACATCACTTCTCTGCCAGATCTAAGAAAACTTGTTGATTTTTCAGTTTGTTGAGTTTTTTCCTTGATTTTAGGACGGAGTGGCAACTTCCAAGTTCCTTAGTTTCTATACCAGAAACCAAAAGTCCATATACCTTAGTGCTTTCATTTTTATAAAATACTGAAGATTTTTTCAAAGTTTTTCCAATTAGGATGATCTTCAGCAATTTCATTTCCAGTTTTTAAAAAAGTGATTCTAACTTTTTAATTGAAAAAGTGTAACCATTTTTAATGACTTGGAAATATCCTCTGTAGAGAAGGCAAACAGTTTTTTTTAATGCTAATAAAAATCTTATTAGAAAATTAAACTCTCACTTGCTCATGATGAATGTAATAAATTTTGCTCCAATGAAAAGAAGCTTAAATCAATTTTGGTGTTCTCATTGAGCTGAAACATTGTTATTTTTCCTCCAGCATAGTGTGGATGCCATAAGCCATGCCTAAATGTGCAAAAGACATTTACTTCCATAAGGTTTTTTTTGAACCAGATGAGACTTTATAAGTGACTATGTTATACCTGATAAATACATTTTAATTTAAATGTATTTTTAAACATAGCTTTAATATCCTTACTAGCTGACCAAAGTGGCTTAATTTCTAAAGTAATAAAATACTTTCAAAATCTCTTTAGATGCTCTTAGAGTCTTTAAATATTCTACTTCAATTATGCTTAAACTTACTTAATTACACTTTAAATTTATGAAGTTTTAGAGTAGTTGAGCATAGCATATGATTATAAATTTTCCAGACCTAATTTCTAGGCTCATTATCAAAAGATTTCCTGAACTAACATTATTGTGTTCCAGAGAAAAGATCTTCAAGAGACCAAACAGGGAAAAGCCAGTATATGGGAACATCTGAAAGTTAAGGGACAGAAAGGTAAATTTAATCATATGTGACTACACTGGGGGTGTAGGGAGTGGAGCAACAGATGAGAAATTCTAATTTATATACAGTACATCACAGGAAAATAAATCTGTGGTTTCATATAAGCTTGTTAATTTTCATATTCAAGGTAAATTGTCATTCCAATGACTTCATTTGAAGGACTGGGTAGTGTAATATTGAACAGAGATGGTAATTATTTTCTGGGTACAAGATATATAAATGAAGCATCAGATTTATTGCTATATCTTCTCCTAAGGAAAAGCAAACTGATTAATTCCCTCAAAGTCTGTGCTGAGAAAGGATGTGACCAGTTCCATCTGGGGAAACAAATCTCTCATCTGAGCATCTCTCAGATGAGAACACAACCATTTTCTGTAAAATCAAAACAATATTCCAAATCTAAATATTCCATTAGAAAAGACAGCCGGGTCATTATCTATAAGGAAGATGATGATGAATGATGAGAGTTAACATGGATACTGGGTTAGGCTTAGAAAGAGTAAAATGAGTAAAAATCAGGTGAATAATAATATCAGATGCTTAAGTAGCACTTACTATATGTCAGTGGCTAGTCTATGTATTTTATACATACTAACTTATTTAGTCCTCATAATAGTCCAGTGATGTAGATTCTCTCAACATATTTCAAAAAGTAAACAAACAAAAAAAAGGAGGAAATTGGGGCACTGAGAATTTAAGTGACCTGCTCACACAGTGCTCAGCCATGGGCAAGGAAGCAAAATGTGAAACCAGGCTGTCTGGTTCCAGAATGTGAACTTTTTTTTTTTTTTTTTTTAATTTTATAGCTACTTTATTTATTTATTTCTTTATTTTTGGCTGTGTTGGGTCTTCGGTTCGTGCGAGGGCTTTCTCTAGTTGCGGCAAGTGGGGGCCACTCTTCATCGCGGTGCGGGGACCGCTCTTCATCGCGGTGCGCGGGCCTTTCACTATCGCGGCCCCTCCCGTCGCGGGGCACAGGCTCCAGACGCGCAGGCTCAGCAGTTGTGGCTCACGGGCCCAGCCGCTCCGCGGCATGTGGGATCCTCCCAGACCAGGGCTCGAACCCGCGTCCCCTGCATTAGCAGGCAGACTCCCAACCACTGCACCACCAGGGAAGCCCCAGAATGTGAACTATTAACTATCATAGGATACTTAACCCTGTGTTATGGGGTAGGTTTCAAGTAATCTGAAAAAAATTATAATTTGCTTTTAAAGTTTTGATTTCTACTTTGTTCATAAACAAGTCACTGGTGCTGGATTAGCTCTACGATTTTGTTTTTGTTTCAGCAGAGTAGTTACCTGTGCATAATATTTATAGCCAGTCACATAGATGGCCAGAAGAATAAATATCCTGTTTCAGTATATTAAAAAAATGCCCTGGAGAGTGAGAAGAGCATTTTTTTCCACAAAATATTATTGTGTAATTTTCTGGCTTTCTCTAATCCTGGCATCTTGAGATATTGTTTATGTGGAGATAGAATTGCTGGGTTAGACAAGGTAGTTCTTAGTTACAAATAGGATCCACGTAAGACCTCAGGAAAACTAGGAAGACCGTTTCTAGCTATAGCCAAAGAATTCTTAGATGCTCTTCTTGGAATAGATCTTAATAATAACTTTAATAATAATTTATTCTTAAACTTCATTTTGGTAACTGGTCTTTTTTTTAAATAATCAGTCTTGGAATATACATACCAAAAATGTAGCTGCTTTGTTTATTCTTTTGTTTATTGGTTCTTTGTTTTTACTTTTTAAAGTTTTAAAATCTTAGATTAGTAATATTGATACTTACCTTGTTTTACCTCATATAGTTGTTGTAAGGATCAAAAAAGGTGATATGTATGAAAGAATTTTGTAAACTATAAAATATCATATGTACATGGTAATACATGGCAAAGTGACAAATAGATACTAGATATTCTAAAATGGTGAAAGGGAACATTTCAGGTAGCTTATGAAAATGCAAGTTGTTTTAAAACTCACTTTTAATGTTGCCTCTATACTGACACATTATATTGAGGCTCAGAGTGTGAGATAAAACTGTATACGGTTATAGATCAGAGATTACACGTAGCATTCTTTTTGAAAGGTTGGGAATGTTTGCTCAGAGGTTCTGTTGCAGAAGGTTTTGAGATTTTCTTAGTACTTTGCATGAAAGAGTTTTTTTGGTAGATTAATGTCTTAGGGTAGAAGATGGGAGTGCTGTACAGTTTCCATTCATATCATAGGTTATATTTACTCCTTTGATTATTTATCCCCTTTCCTCATTATTAAATTCTTAATCCTACATTCTTGGTGTTCTGTCCCATATTATTTCATGAGACAGCTAGAATCCATCATTCGCAAAATTGTTGATGAGACTAAATCATCAAGCTTTCTCTTGGCACAGAATCTTTTGAGCCTCTCTGTTTTTAAATTATGGCCAGTAGCCAGTCTCCCAGTTCATGAGTGGCTTTTTCTTTATAGTACATGCTATTCTTCGTATCACAGCCAGTTTAGAAACTCACCAAAATTTTTAAGCTTCATTGGGGCCTGTATCACTTAGAGACTGAAGAATTTATTATTACAGTGTTATAAATGCCTTTTCCCTCTTTCCAATACATTTTGAATACAAAGTAAAGGCACTCTGTATAGGGGAAAGAGAGAACCTTTTGAGGAGATACTCAATAGATGAAAGGAGTAAGGTAATAGTCAGACTTCCTCTGGGAACAATGACTCAGATGTCCTCAGCTTTGTTTGAGCTCTGACTTTCATACCCAGCCCAAGTGCTTTGCCCGTGAAAGGTTTTGCCACTGAGAAAAGTGGTAAGGGATGAAGGGAGCACCCTCATAGATCTCCCATAGATTTGGTAGCAAAACGAGCTCCTTGCTCCCAAGGGTCAACATTGCAATGTTGCATGTGTAACAGTTGAAATCAGCAATGTGTGCTTCTCATTTGTTCCAAAGCCTAACAGCATCCCTAATCATGGTTATAAAGCAATAGTGGCAACAGAAGCCCTGTCTCATTATCTTCCCACTCTAATTGTGATGGATCATGAAGATACTAAACTTAAGTCTGCCTTTGGAATCAGCAGAAAACAGTGCTTTTTTTTCTGGAACAGGAACGATGAGTGATTGGAGTAGATATAAAAATCACTCTCTGCTTTATGATGTGTGAATTAATGAAGGTATTAAACTATTCTAATGATAGATAAGGAAATTATATCTGCTCTTGCTGAATGAACTAAAACTGTTTCATCATAAATTAAAGTGGTCTAAAACGTTGCAAGCTCATCAACAGTGCATGGGCAACAAAGAGGTACAATTTTATAACCCATTATGAGGCACCTTAATTTCTTAACATCCATCATTTTTTTCTGCTTCACGCCTGTTGGTTTTATTCTCTAAAACTTATGGAAAACACCAATTTTTGCAGAAGGTAAGAATAAACATGAGGCAGGCTTTTATCATTTTTAAGAGGAATGCCGGGATTTCCATATTTTATTAGTATGTTGCACTGTTAATTTTTATTTCATTGCCTCTCCTCTAGAGAGCAGCTGTACCCTAAGCTTGAATGGCATGATTACTGCTCAAAGATTAAATCTGTATTTGTAATAAATGGTTAGATATAGTTCTAAACTGTCATAGCAGAAGGGCTACTCCCTCATATTGGTAAAACCCTATGGAATTTGTTGATTCACCAGCACAGGCTATTACAGAGTATAATGTCATAAACTGTGGGCAGGGGAATATCTTGATTGAACTTCTATTGTCTATGACTTTGTCATCTCCACAGCTATGGTGACCACTCTTGTGACAAGCTTTCTGATGGTGCAGCCTGGTGGTACCTTGCTTCAGGCCTTGCACCATATATTTCTCACTTCTTGCCTTGGAGCTTCTCCAGTGCCAGGATGTAAGATGCCTGTGGGACCTCATGCATATCCAATCTGTAAATACTGTCTGGGATTATAGGAGAATAATAACACTGCAGCTACTCTTGACAAATTCAGAATGAGGTCCATTAAAAAATTTCTTCCCCCTTTTATCCCTGAGACTGTATCCCTCTCAGCCCTTTTTCAGGAAGGCGAGTAAAAGGCATGTCTGCTAATCCTTTGCATTCTCTTATCCTTTGATGAAAGATGGAGTTATTCTTCACAGCATGACCTCAGAAACTCACATAAAACAATGTTCTAGGCAGGTATTAGCAATTGATTGGAGTTAGTATCATTGTCCTAGCTCTTTTTCCATTGCACCAAGGAAAATTAGTTTCATGGATTCTCTTTCATTCATTTATTACTGATTCCTGTTATACCTGAAAAACTAAGACTACCCACATGGAATAGACAGTACATTCACTGCTGCAAGGTGGAAGTAGGAGAGTTTCCAAGGCTTGCCCATTTAGGTACTGACTCCTCTTATATTCAATACTAATCTCATGAAATTGATAGAAAAGAAATTTGTGTCTCATTATAATTATAATCACTCATGATGAGGATAAGTTGAAAATAGGTGAAAACACAAATGTTGATTGTGAAAATTACATAAATCTACCATATAAAAGATACTCAAGGACAATCATGGTTAAAATAAGGCCTGGCTCTGTGTTTTTGCTCCCTTGAGGGACCAGACCTATTAAATTCAGAATTGCTTCGAACCATTGACTGCTGTATTTCTCCTGTTTTCACAGTTTTGAAAAAGAGATTCAATAGTAATTGTCCTGAGTTTACCCTATGATTGTATGTTGGGTGTATGGCCAGTAGCTAGTGTCCTATTCCATTTTTTGGATGAGCAGCACTGGAAATATTCCTAGCAGCACTGATGACCAGTGGTCCATAGTAATGGTAAACTTGGTGACATTACCTTAGGTTAGCTTTCCCTAATACCCCTAATACCCTATTATGACCTTGTTCCCATACCCATTCATTGAGATATTTTCCTAAGCAAGTCACATGCTTAAGAATTTGTATATATAATGACTATTCTAAGGAATGTCAGTGATAGAAATGTAACCCAAACTAATTTTAAGCAAAAATGATTATTTGCTCCTATATATTAATAATGTAGAGGAACTGAATAGGGGCTCAGCAGCTTTATAAGTAATTGGCCTCTCTTCATCTTTTGGACCTGCATGTGTGCGTGTGTGTGTGCACTGATGTGTATGTGTGTGTGGTGACTTCATTCTTAAACAGGCTCCCCCATCGTGGTACCCTCTTAGAGCCACAGGTTTGTACCTTGCTAATTTCTGAGTATATCAGAAAAATATGTTCCCTTCCCAAAGTTTTCAACAGAAGATATAGAACTAAGTATCATTTTCTCTGGTTGGTCTGATTCTACTTACATATGATGGCCGGTACGAAGTGATATTCTTTTTTTTTTTTTATGTTTATTTTTTATTTATTTTTTCTTATTAGTCATCCATTTTATACACATCAGTGTATACATATCAATCCCAATCTCCCAATTCATCACACCAGTGGTATTCTGATTAGACATATCTGAACTACATGTAATCCCCTTAGCTAATGCCTACCTACCTTAACAACATGGTTTATTTACCAAGTAAAATCAGAAAGATAATCTCATAAGAACTGAAGATGAATTTTGGGCAGACACAAATAACAAATGACACTACACAGTTCAGTCATGTCATTCAGATGTTGTAGCCTCTTTGAGTCAGAAAGTTTATGAGTTTGTGCTTCCCCAACCCTACCCCAATAACGTAAAGGTCCTCTGTAAATCTCCTGCTTGTTCTCTTGCCTCATTTACCTGTTTTCCCTGGATAGTATACATTCTTTTACAAGGATTTTATTAGTTTTTATATTTGGCTCAGTGCTTTGGTGTATTTGAAGGGTTTATTTATGGTCAGGTGATATCTTCCAAATGCTCATTGTGGGACTTCTCAATTTTCCTACATGGCCATTACTCTCAAAAATGCACTTGCATTATCAATATTATATTCCATGACTATCTTTATTGTGACATTTAGGTATTGAATAGGGCCTGCTGAGGTCATCAGAATCTCCTTGATGTGTTTCATGTACTAGGGAGTCTGCATGATAAACAGAAGGGCAGAATATGGCATTCTGGAAGCTCAGGTCATCAAGGAACTAACAAGATAGATATGGTGGGATGATGGTAGACACACCATAGTGAGAGGGAAGGAAAAATTTGTTCAATATCCCAAGCTTGCTCTCTTACTCATTATCTCTATGAAAGAATATCAACTCCTGGTCAGGGACTTATATGATCATTTTAGATTGAATTACAAGTTAAAAGTAAATAAATAAAGCATTCAGGGTCCATTGGGTGGCTCTACATCGATGTAATGGTTGTACTTTCATATATCGTAGATTGCCTCAGATAATGCTCCACTGACTCAGATCAAAGGAATTGCAAAATTATGTGCCCAAAATGCTATTAAAAGTTATGTTGACCATTGCTAATGCATATTATGGGGTCCATAGGGATGTATTAAATTCCTGGATGGCCTAATTAATTTTAGCTTTTTCCCTCAAAACAGGGTTTAGCTCAAATCCTTACCATTTAGATTTCAGTCTGGTATAACTATTGTTGGCACAAAAATGGAAGAATAGAACACATATGCTCAGGGCAATAGGATCTCTTATGGTAGGAAAACTATTCAGTGAGTATGCTTTATAGCAGATGAACTGGGAAAGATGTTTTCAAATCTACAGAAAAATAATGGATTAAGATTCAGTATGGATAGGTGGTTAGCTTTGACCAAGCCCTAGCAATTGGCCCAAATGTCACATCCTTTTATATTGCCACAGCAAGAAGATGGATTTCTAAGGAACTTTGCTAGATTATCTTTATTTTCTATGTCTACTTTCCAGAAAGGCCTCTGTTAATTACCCCTAGCAAATATACCACAGCATTTTGGAAATCATCCATGCCTATCCCCCTCCTCTTTCATCCTTTCCAGACTAACTCTCAACTACATCTAAATTATGAAATGTACATATTGCCAGCCCAGTCATGTCCAGACCTGTGCAAAGACTTGCTCTATCAAAATCTCATAGAAATTTCCCAGTCATTATATGAGAGAATGTGATTGACTCAACCTGAACTTAGTGCTTACTTGTGGTCCAATTAACTGTTGTAGGTTCAGCATCAAAACAGTAACTTCTTCTAGGTCTTCAATCCTATGGATTAGGGGACCATTCTGAGATGGACAGATATTTTAAATTATTAGTAAAGAAAAATTAACTCTATAGATGTAAGTTACAACAAGCCTACCCTTTTCAACTATTCGAAGAACTATTGGTGAGTATCTGGCAAATGTTCCCCCTTGTTGGCTTGGTTCAGATTACATGGTTGAGTTGGAAGTGCTGGAAATAATGAATGCAAACTGGAGAGAGTCATTATCAAGTCACCCAGTACTCCTTCTTCCACATTTAATTAGGACAGAGTATCATAGACCCTTCCATCACTTATACATTAATTTCACACCTAAATATTCAATTTTTAATTTAGAGTAAACACAAGATAATATTTTCTCTTCTCCTTGTTTTCAAATCAAAGGTCTTACCCAAAGGTTATGCCCCCAAATCAACTTACCTAAAATATAATATGATTATTTATTTTTCTATAATTATTGCATTGAGTGTTTATTAATCTCCCCATAAATGGTTGAAGAAATGGGGTAACATTTCTCCATATATTAAAGGAAAATGCCACCTCTCACTCTCTGCATTCTTTCTTCCACCACCCAGTTGTAAAGATAAATTCTCCTATCAGGTTTACTTCAGCACCTGTATGAATATAAATGTTTTATTATTTGAGCTTTTACATTGACAAATTTTGAAAATGAGCTAACTTTATGTGCTTACAAATCATCTTGCTGGGATAATAAAGATGAGTGTTCACAACAGAGAGTAGCTGTAGCAGATGCTGCAGGGGATATCAGACATTCTTTATTCTCTTTCTAGCCAAATTTGTCATCTTGACTTTATCAAGTCCATTACTTCTGTCTCATATGCTGGTTCTTATCAATTAATTATGATGTTGGTAGGCTTAATAATAGTTCCCAAAGGTATCCAGATGCTACTTTCTGGAACCTGTTCCAGTGTTACCTTATATGGCAAAAGAGACTTTGCAGGTAAGATTAAATTAAGGGTTTTGAGACTGAGAGATTAACTTGGATTAGCTGTGTGAGAACTAAATATGATCACAGGTATCCTTAAGGCAGGGATAGTGGGAGATTTGACTACAGAAGAGGAAGTAGGAGACAGGACAACGGAAGCAAGATGTTGGAGTGAAGGGGCCACAGCCAAGGGATGTCAGTAGCCAATAGAAGCTGCAAGAGGCAAGGACAAACTCTCCCTTGGAGCCACCAGAGGTATCAACTCTGCTGACACCTTGATTTTAGCCCCATAAAATTTGAACTTCTTGTCTACAGAACTGTAAGAGAAAACATTTGTTATTTTAAGCCAACAGTCTTATGGTGATTTGTTAGAGCAGTAACTGTAAACTAATACAGTCATCATCCAGATTTGTGTTGAGAAGTATTCTAAGGACTTTCCAGAACTCAGAAATAGTTTTGGGATTTACTGATCTTGGTTGTCATGAGTTAGCAAGTAGTATAGCAGCATCTGTGCTGTTTATGTTTAATTTCTGCATGTTTTGAAAGACACTGCATGATGGACAATAGTTTAGTATAAAACAAATTATAGATACTGGATATCATGAAATCTGGAGCCTGTTGTCACCAGGCCAGCATTTACTACATGAATAGTTGACCCTTGGTTTCCTGGAGAGATATATTCAGACACTTCTGCAAGTCACTGACCTGGTAATACTACTCCAAATTTTCAAAGCCCATTTTATGTACCATTCACTATTCAGAATACTTTACTCATGATCTCTCTCTCTCTCTCTCTCTCTCAAAATATTCACAGAAGTCCCATGAACTAGGAGTAATTATTATAACCCAGTTAGCCTGTAAGAAACCTGAGGCTTAGGAAAGTTAAATAATGTGTTGATGATTACACAGGTAGTAAGTAGTGGAGTTGGGATTCAAGTCCAGGCAGTCTGACTTCACAAGGCTTAATGCCTATGCTCTAGGGTCTCCAACATGTCAGGGAGCTACAAGTAATTGAAATGGGACGGTAGGACCACTGGGCAGGCTCACTCGTTAGCTACTTATTTTGCTCCCTCACAAGCAGTCTCATGATTGTTTTTATTCATCCTCGGCTGGGCGCTCTGCATACCTTATTTAACTTCCACCACAATCTTATAGCTGTGATTTTTTCCTAAATGTTCATTTTCAGCCTCTCTAGAAAATATTAAAAATTCTAAAAGAGTAAACATCAGAAGACGATTGTAGCACCATGTATCTTTCACCACTCCATTTAAAGATTAAAAGATTAGCCATTGACAACAGAGCAGTAAAGACCAGTAGGTAAAGTCATTATTATTTCCAGTGACAGACAAGTTCAGTAAATATGAAAAAAGCAGAGGTCAAGGTACAGAGATTGTGGAAGTATGCTGTCAAGCCACATTTATCTTCCTTTATGCTCACATAGCAACATGTTCCACTTCACTATACATAACTTTTTTGTGTTTACAATACATTATATGTACCTAATTTCTCTTATGTATTTGTTGTTTAAAGGATCAAATGATCAAGCAAATGAAAAACCATGAAAATATGAATAAAAGCTGCACAAGGCATCCAGAGCTAGACTTATGTGGGGACACCAGGGCCTGAGTCACATCATTCTCTGTGTAGAAATATACTGATATATTTGTGGAATATTTAAATGCTCCTTCTGGCTGCAGTGTAGGATAATATAGAGGAAAAAAGGGAAGAGGATTACTTAAGGGACAGTAACATTTATTTTTAAGGTTTAAATTGTCTCTACATTAACAGAGTTGTCTGATTCATAATTCAAGTACTGAACTCAGTCAGCTTTAAATTTATAATTGGATGTGGGTTAGCATAATTTGTGCATTTCTATATTCTAAGAGATCTAAGCATTAGCCTTTGCTTATTGTATTATTCTTTCTTGTTTTTTTTAAACACCTTTTTCAGAGGGAAGATGGAAAAATTAATGATCAGGTAATGAGATTTTAATCCTGTTTCATCATTTAGTTTTATGATCTGGGATGATCTATTTAGCTTTTCTGCCTCAATAACAACAAGAAAGACTGGAGAGAAAACACTGGCCTTGTCTATGTGAGGGACATATGTATATACTGAGAGAGACAGACAGACAGACAGACTGACTGAAAGCATTTTATGAGATGATGAGATGTTTGCTCCCTATTCTAAACTCACACAAATTATGCCAGTCCTCTTCTTCTGTTGCCACAGACACGGTCTATCATTTTGTCATTTTTTTTTTTCTCTATAAGATTGCATGTTCTTTCATGTTCCTTTAGGGTAGGGCAGAATCTTCTTTGTTGTATTTTCAGCAGTGTGTATCACAAACTAAGTGATTGATAAATGTGCTTGGAAAAGAGACTTTGCAGATGTGATTAAGTTAAGGATTTTGATGAGGGGATTACCCTGGATTATCGAGATAGAGCAAATGTAAAGACAAAGTTCTTTATAAAAAGGAGGCAAGAGGATCAGAGTCAGAGGAGATGTGAAAATGGAATCAGAGGTCTGAGTGATGAGGCCAAGAGCCAAGGAATGTGGGCCGCCCCTAAAAGCTGGAAAGGACAAGTCTCCCTTGAGCGTCCAGACAGAGCACATCCCTCCTGACACGTTGGTTTTAACCTGCAAGATCCATAAGACTTCCTGACCTCTAGAACCGTAAGATCATACATTTATGTTGTTTTAAAGTGCAACTTTGTGGCCATTTGTTACAGTGGTAATAAGAAAATAATACAGAGAGAAATCTATAAGTTAGAGTAACTGAGGTGTGTGGAGAAAATAAACACCCAAGAAAGGTATCATTCTGGCAGAAAATATTTATGCCCCAGGGACCAACTGATAACATTTTTGCTTTGTGGTTTGTATGATGCTGCCCTGAGTTTTGCCCTTAAAACTGGATTTCCTGGAGCAGGGAACACCACGCAAAAGGTTTTCTTCAGCTTGGCGTTTCCAGTCCTGATTCTGTGGATTCACAAAACAATTTCAAATAACGCCCTATATTCTTGATAGGAATTTAAATTTCTCTAAAATTTCAAAATAAATGTCTTAATTGTTTTATTTATTTATATTACTTTTTTCCTCTACATTTACAGTATAGTGACAATTAAACACCCAGTAAGATTGTACTCAAATTGGTGCACTTGTGCTGTGCAGTAGTTCACCACAGAATACTTTAAGACACAGGATAAATATGATCAATTTTGCTGGATAAATATGATTTAATAGTGTTCTGGGAATGTGTTATTATATTAAAGCATACATGAATATATCAGTCAGGTGTTCATATATTCATACATGACAAAACACAACACAAAATTCCCTTGTGTTTTTGAAGAAAAAGTACAAGGCTTCAGAGAAATGTTATACTTTCCAATTCAGTTCAGGTGAAACCTCTACTTCCACCAAGAAATTCCCAAGGCTCTTGTGGAGAGAATAATTTCATTTGGAGTTATATATGTTTGAGCACACAATATTTACTTCCTTATTTGTGCACATATAGACAAATGTCTGCTACTCCATGATCAGACTTGCTTCCCTGTAATGCAACTGTTTTGTTTACACCACCCCTTTGTACACCTTTGATTCACTCAGACTTGATTATTCACTGTTCTTTAGACTCAATCTAAAGTTTCACATCTCAATGCCTTTTATTCATTTTGGTCCATATTCCATGAAATCCCTTCTATTCTCTCAGTTCCTGATTTGTGTTTGTCCATTCTTTAAAACTAAGCTCAAATTCCACTTCTTTCATAAGGCTTTAATAAACATTCCTTTCTCCTTCTGTCACATTAAGCAGGGACATTCTCAACAAATGTCTATCAATTCCCAGCTTTATGCCAGCTTCCATGCCAGATATTGGCTATACAAATTTGAACACAGACGATGTTTGGATGATTTCTTTTATGACCTTTTCCCAACTCCTATAAGTGATTACTTTTTTGCCTTGTATCATATTTATTTGTAAACATATGATATTGTTGAAAAATAAGTTGCAGTCAGGCAGACCTGAATCACAATTAGCTCTATGAGTGATAAGCCTGTGATATTGAAAAATCATGTAACTTCTCTGAACTTCACTCTCATCATTACAGTTACTTCATTGTGGAATTTTACATAATGTATATCAATAATCTTGCCTGCTAAGTAGTCAGTGATCCAAAACTACTGGTCTCCCTTGCTTCCTACTAGCTTGCATATTTGTTGAGGGCAGCATTCTTATGTGGTTAATCATTATATATACATATATATATATATATGTATATATATATGCACACTCTGTAGCACTCAGCATAATTCTAAGCAAATTGTGAGGACTTAAAAAATAATGAAAGAATAAGCATCAACAGAGTTGCCCTGCAGGAGAAGAGATACAGTTATGGTTTCTGTCTAGTGAATGGAAGCTCTGAAAACAGGTTTGAGGATGGAGAGAGCACTACTGAGTATGTGTTTGAAGAGGGTGGAAATGAAACCTGGACATTTAGTTAATTGCAAACAATAATAACAGCTTGACATGAACCCTAAATATATTATGTACATGTTCCTTAGAAAATATAACCTTTAGGTAACTCATTCTGAAGGGTCTGATTAGTCAGGGCACTGGTTCACAATAAAAAGAGGAGAAACTAACAATAGGTGGGAAAAGCTGAGGTAATGCTTACTGAACACATTTATGAAACATTTAAGTACAATCAGGGGTAAATGCTAATTGGAGAGTGAAATTACATTCCAAGAAAGTGAAATGATTCGAGGGAGATATTCATTTGAAAAATTCACCTAAGAGTTCTAATTCAATCTAGAGAATTAGAAGCTACAGAGCCCTTCTCATACTCCACATCCTAGACATGTTGGGAGGACCTTCAATGAATGAGAAACTGTGTCATCTAAAATGGTGACAAGCAAAACAAAATGGATTGATGAAGAAAATCCCAATCACAACATACACATCATGGAGTTGCTGTGGATTGAGAAGCTCCATGACAGTTTTTCATGCCTGGAGATGGTGGATCCTGAAAGAAGGAGATGCTTCAGGGACTTTGCCTCTTCAAACCTTATGAGGGCTACCCTGTCTCAGTTATCACCATAGCCTTTGCTTTTTTGGTCCTCCAGCCTCCTTGTCTCCTGATTCTCTTTTGAACCTGCTTCTTGTATATTGGAACTATGCCTTCTATCCCGGTTTGCATCTTTCCTTCGGCCATTAGACCAACAGTTGGGATAAAGTCTGGTACTACTTTTTCACCACCGATAGAAATGAGGCGTTCCTCTAAGACGTAGGCAGGGTATAGCTACCAGAAACTTCTCTCATGTAACAAATGCTTTCACTTGTGCTAAGGATCTAAGTGATTTATTTAGTAGATAAATCTACATGTGTATCTACACATCAATGTCTCAAGAGCCATCTCAATACTGACCACAGTTCCAGAACTCTGTGAATGAGCGGTACTGACCTAATTAGGAGATGGAAAAAGAAAGAGTGAAAACTTTATTTCTCTGATTTTATGAAGTAGAAAAAAACAAAATGTGTTAATCTTGTATAGGTTTTTCCAAGCTATTTAGAATTTAGCACCAAAATCCTGAGAAATAATATAATTCTGCACTTTAGAGTTTATTAAAATGAATGACTTTTCCAGTTCCCATTTCAACAGCATTTTACTATGTTAAATTTTGTGGATTGATGTTCTTCACATATATATTTCCACAAAGGTGTCCCTTCTGATTCCCAGCCAGAGATAAGCAGAGGTAGATCAATCTCTGCTTTCAGCTCTGTTCTGCTTTATCACTTTGTCCTGTACTTAGTGGAGTTTTGGTTGCCGCCTCAAGGACTTCGTTTTCTTTTGTCTCAGTTTCCCGCTGCTTTAGGCCCAAAGTAGAACTGATCCACTATGAAGGAGGGGACTCTGCGGGTCAAGTATTTTTGTTTCACGCTGGGTACTCTGTAAGCCAAATCCAGAGATTTGCGTTGATATAGGACACTACAATGCAATATGAAAGTATTCCTGACATGAGTATTTTTGGAAACAGGACATATATTTTTAGTCTATTTATTCCCATTTATTCACATCTTACTTTATCACTCCAAAACAGAATATTATTAGCATCTCTCTCTATTTATACACATTGTCTGTCACTCCATGGAAAATCCTGCCTTATTCTGTTCATCCTTTAATATCCTGACCAGATTTTAAGGCCTGTCTCAAATCATGTCACCTCCCTTTCTAGATGATTCTGGTTTATTATTAGATATTCATCACTTAATTCAATATGACACTTGCTGTCTGCATTACCCACTTTATTACTTAATCATTAGCATCTGCTTCTATTACACATAAAAATGTTAAGTGTCCCTCCTAATGGGTCAGTTCCATAACTTTGAAGTTCCAATGACACATGGTAAGATCTATTGCTGGAGCGATGCCAATAGTGTATTTCCTTAAATCTCAAACAGTTCTCAAGCTGTCATATTATTCAAATTATTGACATATTGATTAAATTGCTCAGAAATTCTCATAGTTCTATGTGTATCAGTTTCATCAAAGATGTATGTTACAAAGGCAGATTCCTGGGCTCTTCTCTCCTGAAATTGTGATGTTTGTTTCACTATGAGTTTAAAATATTTCTCTTCTCTTCCCTTCTCTCTCTCTCTCTCTCTCATTTTCTTATATATGGCATTATTTTTGTTGTTGTATTTACAGTTATATCAGGTAATTCTGAGGCAGGTGAGCCATGGAACAAATTAAAAAAAAATTCTTCCATGCATCCTTCAGACACTTTTATCCATGAAACTCCAGAGGCTTTAGAAAATGCTGTCTCAAAAAAACTATTTAAAAATAACAACCAAAAATACTCTGCTCATTGAGTCTGAATCTTCATATGCAATATTTAGTCATACTGTTAGCGGTATATTAAAAATTTAGGGTCAAGTGCCTTAAACTAGAGAAAGAAGAAAGAACATTGAGAATGTGATGTTTGGCTACAAAATCTGGCTAGTCATGGGGTTGAGTACTCTAGATTTGGGGTACAGGTAAATTTTGCACATTATTGATTTGACAGAGGTAAATCTGCCCACCTAGATGTCCAATGGATTGTACAAGGCTCTTGGCAACATTTGAAAAGAACATAAGCTGCACTTCCACAGCCATTGATTTACCTAGTGAAGCATGAAATTTGATTATCCTCTTTTTTATTCTTTAACAGTCATGGATAATTGGACATAAAATCATAGTCCTATTCAGGATCAAACTAAATACATGACTCAGTGAGCCCCACCCACACAGGGAAATCAAGATTTCCTATATAAAAATCTTTGCTGGTAGATTTGGTTAACACAGAATGTTGCAAATGTTCAGTTGCTTATTAAGCGCTTGGATATGAGACATTTCAGAATCTCCCCATTCCACAAAACTTTTACTTTGAAAAGCAGCAGAGATTGGGAAATAAGGAGGCACCTAAGAAATGGTAAGTGTGAAAGGGGGTCACGATAGAAAAAGTTGTGTGCTTGGTTCCAGTTCCTAACCTGCAATAATTTTCAATAGTGAACACTTTTAAGCACTTTCCTAAAGGTTTTCATTCATTTTCTTTAATTTTTCCAAAAACTGCTGTCATATTCACTATATAAGTGAGTAAACCATATCTCAGTGTGTTTAATTGACTTTCCCAATGTTATGTAAGCTAGTCAACTACTCAGAATTTTAGATTACCATAACAAAACTCATGGTCTTAAACCTGATTGCCATGAGGAGATAAACTCATTGATAAAAATCACAAGAGGAACATTTTATGGCAGCTTATAGACAAGAGTATCTTCTGTACTCAGAACACAAGGGAAGGAGAAATTGTAATAAAGCATTGCAAAATGCAAAAGGTGAGCTCGCTACCAGAGAAGAGTAAATGTGAACAACAGGTTTTCTAACAGTGGGGATATATTTGGCAGGCATTTAAGAATCAAGAGGTTAACATTGGGTTGGCCAAAAAGTTCGTTCGGGTAAGAGGTTACGGAGAAACTCAAAGGAACTTTTTGGCCAACCTGATACTTTAGTGTGGTGTAAATCATCCTATAGAGAGAAGATCCGAGGGGTTGTGGTAAGTAGTTTCGAATAACTGTAAGGCTTTCAAAGGGAATAGAAGTTAAATTTGTTGTTTGTGGCCCAGGGAACATTGCTCAGTAAATAGCACACAAGACAGTTTGGCTGGGTAGAATTAAGGTTTTACATAGAGGAAGTTTGCTCCAAGAGGGAGTGACTTCACTATAATGAAGTCATTTAGGCTAGTTCTGTAATTATCTTTATCTGTGCTCATTTATTGATTTGTGTGGATTCACATTACTCTCTAGTTTGCTTTAGTTTCACCCTTCAGGACTTCCTTTAGTAGTTTTTTTGGGGGCATGTCTACTAGGAGTGAATTCTCTCAGCTTTTGTATATTGTGAACGTCTGATTTAACTTTCATTTTTGATAGTGTTTTACTGGGTATAGAATTCTTAAGAGCCTTTTCCTTTCATCACTATGAATAACGTCATCCTGTTGCCATCTGGCCTGCATGGATTCTGATGATGACAATTTATGATGTATCTAGGTAGGGATTTTTCGACTTTATCCCACTTAAAGTTTGCTGAACTTCTTGGATGTTTATATTAATGTTTTTTCAGCAGATTTGAGAAGCTGTTGGCCATTAGGTCTTCAAATATTTTTCTGCCCCTTTCTTTCTCTCCTCCCCTCCTGGGATTCCCTCATGCAGATGCTGGTATGCTCGATGATGCCTTGTACATCTCTGAGGTTCTTTTCATTTTCCTTCATTCTTTTTTTTTTTCTTATTTTTCCTTGAACTGAATAATTTCAATTGAACTGTATTTGAATTCACTGATTTTTGTTTTCCTGCCTGTTCAAATCTGCCTTTGAGCCCCTCTATTGAATTTTTCATTTCATTGTTGGCTTTTCAACTCTAGAATTTCTACGTGGTTCATTTTTAAAACTTCTACTTACTAAGTGGTAGTCTCTGTTTGCCAAGACATCATTCTCATACTAAACTAAACTACTAAACTAAAATAATTTTAGTTTCTTAGATGTGGTTTTCTGTAGTTACCTGAATTTATTTAAAGTAGCTGATTTGTCTAGTAATTCCAATATCTGTGTTTCCTCTGGGGTAGTTTCTATTGACTGCTTTTATTTTTCTGTGCATTGGCCATATTTCTAGTTTGTTTGCATACCTCATATTTTGCTGTTACTGTTGTTGAAAACTGGACATTTTACCTAATACAATGTGGCAACTCTGGAAGTCAGATCCTCTTCCCTCTCCAGAGTTATTGTTGTTGCTGTTTGTTGTTATAGTTGTTATTTAGTGACTCTTATCTAAATATGAAAAATTTTGTTGTGTGTGACCACTGAAGTCTCTGTTAGCTTAGCTTTAATGGT
The DNA here is from genome assembly GCF_949987535.1 of Balaenoptera acutorostrata. Taxonomy (NCBI): domain Eukaryota; kingdom Metazoa; phylum Chordata; class Mammalia; order Artiodactyla; family Balaenopteridae; genus Balaenoptera; species Balaenoptera acutorostrata. The sequence continues at coordinate 21,467,120 of NC_080079.1, read as the reverse complement.
TAGCTGATAATTTAACAAATATTCCCTTAAATGTCTCCTAAATGAAACAAGGTCTGGTGTTGGACATTTCAATTTCTCAGAGGTTGGAGTATCAGGCAGCTCCTCTCTGTTCACTGATTTAATTTATTTATTTCTCCAATATTAGAAAATAGAAATGTGAAATCCACTTTTTAATGTTAAGGACACCAAATTTTGCTACATGAAAATGGACACTGAATATGTTTAGGTCAGCCTGGCACTTTTTCTTCATTATCAACAAATCAACATACAACTTCTATTGCTCTCAGCTCTCTTATCAAACAAGGAAGCTTGGAAATGCCATCAGAAGGGACCAGTGATGCATATATTATGTTATAGAATTGTATATTTCCGAGGCAAAGGTGAATTATTTAGAACTTACACAGCTATAGAGAGAGATAAATATCATTCCATTGAATCTAGAGATAGAATACTTGTGGAAAGAAGATTGGAACTATTGCATTACACAGTTCTGTGTATTTGGATATTCTGAGTCCATCAACTACAGATATATTAAAATCAGAGTAAGTCATATGACATCTAAGAGAGGGTATATGGTACTTCTTCCTTTACCACAGTCTTGGTCTAAGTTGATGTCTTTTTTATGTTACTAATTTTATATAGGCTTTCTAGAGATAAAAGTTTAGAATACTGCCAACAAACATAATCTTTATGAAAAAGGAATAGAAATGAGGCACAAAGACCATTAAGAAGATTGTTAAGATGGAGTAGAATGAATGAATAGGGGTACATGGGCGTGAAGTTTGCCTCAGTGTCAGGATTTGTCTTGCACCATACTATACACACATTAAGTCCTAAAACCTTTGCTAAACTGAAATGAGTCTGGCAACTAAGTTGATAAATGAGAATTTAAACCTGGTAGGAGACACAAGAAAAGGTACATGTTTAGGGTAGGTGGAAACTGTTAAGTTTGGTTTGAAGTTGTCGGCCTTGCCAATAGCAAATATCACTGCAAATTGAAGGGGGAGAGAAAGAAAAGATGTGAAAAGAAGTCAGAAATCTGTATACTGTGAGCTGTATTTATATCATAACATGACCTCTGCATTGAGAAATACGGAAACTTTTTAAAACATATATTTATCTATTATGTTTTGTTAGAAAAACAGTTAAAAATGAGTTATAATGGATAATGACTATTATCAAAGTTTTCTCACCCTAGTTCATTATATTTCAAGGAGAATAAAAATGTGTATGAAACTATCATATTAGTCACGGTCTACTCAGAAAAAATGGAAATCATCTTAATATTTAGCAAAGTGAATTTAACATAGGGAATTAATGAAATTATTATAAAAATTCAGTCAATGCAGGGTTAGTTTCCTCAGATGGGAGGGCAGGCAGTGTCCATTGGCAAGAGAGACACTGAGAGATTCTAAGGTTTCAAGATTTTCAGCTTCTTTTAATTCATCCAGATTCCAAGGTTCAGGCTCTTCTTTCCAGTGTCCTAACATTCACATAACAGGGTTTGTAGCTGTAAATCTCATTGCCTAGTAATTATGCAACCCATACAATAGAATTTAGATTTATTTTTCAAGGATGTTTCCCTATGGCTACAAGAAATAAGATATTAATTTCCAGCCACCATTGGAGTGAGAAGCTATTACTTTGACAGTGAGTTGATCTCAGAGATTAAAGTCTCAAGTTTATTACTTCTTTCAGAAAGTGCTCCAGTGCAAGATAGCATTGGCCATCTTACTCACAGCCCTTATAGTTGTTATTGCTACCATAACTGTCAAGTGCAGTTACTACTTAGTGCCCACGGCATTTGCTCTAGTAGGGTATTTGCCTACAGGTGGTATTTCACTTGACTGTGATGAAACCATATGCCACAGATTTCCAATTTCCCTTGTTCCTTTACTAAAATGCTCAGCATCATGTTCAGTACCAAGCTGACCACCAAACCATCTCCAGAGACTTTAGTCAGATGGTTCTGTGCCTTTGAAGAGGCACAGGAAGGATATTTTGGGGAATAATAAGAGAAACTGGGGCCTATAACACTGCCTCTTGTAGGGTGAAAAACTATTGTTGATAAAAACCTCAAACAAAATAAGAAGGAACAATTCCTTCCCCCTTCCTCTTGATTCCTTTGTGCCTTTTCTTATGGGACCTAACAAGAAGCCATCTAATGAAGCAGAAAGATAGTTTGCAGTCTCAGTTCCAGCATTATAAAGCAGAGCATGGAGGATAAATTTTGCAGGAAATGGAATAACTTAATGATTGGCAGAGGTTTATTGGCAGCAATGAGTCATTCTTCAAAGTAAGTTTTTTTCAGGTTTTGACTATTTTTTCATATTAAATGGGAATGCATTTCCAGGTTCAAGTACAAAGATATATATATACACACTATATATATATATTTATATATACAATTATATATACAATCATATGTAAGTATATACATATGTTAATTATACATAAAATTATATATAAAACTCACAAACTTTTAGTTTTCCATGAAGATATTAAGGAAAACCTAATATGTGTATGTTGTGTGTGTGTGTGTTTCTCAGTTCTTACCTTTCTAGGTAATGTTTGACTTAACTGTAGAATTAAGTTTGCATACATATTTACTCTAAACCAGTTCTATCCCTGTTTTTGGAAAAGATTGCCCTTAATGAGTTAAATATAATGCACTGCAATGTAGCAAATCATTACCCAAAAATATCAGATGTAAAAAAATTAACTGAGGATATTGCAGTGAATTTAAATTTATAACACATCTTCCTTTTCCAAAAGGGATCATCATTTACAATAAAAGAGTGTAATGGAACTCAGGTGCAATAAGCCATCCAATTTGACTCTCTGTGAATAAAAGAATAAGCCATTTGGACCTCTCACTTGAGTGTTTCATTGAATTTGTTGTTTTGGGCCATCAAAAATATACTGGTGGCCATAATATATTTTTGCATAAACAGTAGTTCCATTCTCCCTCTACAGGAAGTGAATGGAATCAGATGTGTTTCTGCCAAATTTAAGAACTATGCATAGTGTATGGCTTCTAGAATCTAGACAGAATATAAAAGGAGGTCTTTAGGGAAGGTGTTTAAGTTAGATGAATAAGAAGGAAAGCATAGAGTGAAGAAGATGTAAACTTTGAAAGTCAAATCATATACTAGCAGGCACAAAATTCTAGATTACACTCAAAAACACTTGTTTCTATAAAGAATTTCACCAGGTATTGTCAGGTAAAGCAGAGCAACAGGAGGAAAGTCTTCTGGTTGCCAGAGCAGGGATTTTAGAAAGTCGGTCTTGGTGTGCTAAGGAATTTTCCTGGAAAGCCTGAAAGCCAAATATACTTTTAAAGATTTGGTCTCTCAGATGCATTCCAAGATTGATGAGCAAGTTCAGGTATTCCAAGAAGAAATATGAGAGAGAAAATGTCCTTGCAAACAGGGAGTGAGTTCTAAAACTGCAAATAACACCTCAAGTTAAAAGAGCATATTTGTCACACTGGAAATAGTGACCTTTCTAGAAAGAGGAATGTGTTCAAACCAGTGAGGAGTGGCGTGAATTACTAGATGGAAAGATGGGAACAGTTCTTACTTTTATATTTGTAGCTTCTGGAACAATAGAATAAAAATGGCAGAGCTAATAAGGTGAGACTTTTACACTGTCATCATCATTTTGACAAAGGAAGCCACTTTGTCTAAAATATTGGACTCTATTACAAAAATCTTCATAATTAATTAGTATTTGGTATGTTTTTGCCCCTTCAGGATTCCTTGAGCTACAATACATTTGGAACCAACAAAATAGGTCAGAAACAAACAAACTTGTTGTTGATGAAAGGTGAGGCTCGGCTAGATCAATTTTCTGTATTCCTGGTTTTCATGAGATATCTGAGGTATCAATACCACCTCCTCATGCTAGTCAGAACTTCACTGGCAGAATTATACATCCAACTACCTATTTTTATGTTTAAGTAAATAAGTTCCACTGGTTTAAGGAAGTCAGTCCTCTAGGAACTTCTTCTAGGTCTACCTACCCTTATCTAGTTATGACTAGGTTAATATACCTGAGTGTCATTTTACCTAACAATAATGTTGGCACATGATAGAGTTAAAGAAAGTGAATTACGGCTACTCTATAAATCGATTTTGTATTTACATGTGAAAAAATTGAACAGCAAAATTTCCTCAGTACTTTAAAATACATGTTCAATTTTCAAATAGGTACATGCAATTTTTGAACATTATTATCAAATAAATATATATTCCATATTCACATAGTTAGGATATTTGACTCAGAGGAATAATGTCATTCTTGGTTTCAAAGAATGTTCGACTAAAAGCAAGCTATTTTCTGGAATCTGAAGTTCTTGTCACTTAAAACAAATGAGAGCCATGCAGAACACTGAAGGAGACTGCTTTAGGTTAGGGAGAGGCTCTTCATTATTTTGCTGTGCGCATTTTCGCCTTTTACCAGGTAAGATGCTTGTTTTCTTTTCTATTAGTATCTTAATATGATAAGCACAACAACAAAAAATAATGATGACACTCCATGAAAACAGAAAAAAATTCTGTTTCTTCACTCCAGCCCCATCACCTTCTCTCCCCACTCCCCCAAATAAGGTTCCCAATCAAAGAGGCCACACGGATTGCCCAGGAATTTATTGGCCCAAGAATCAGAAAAACAGGGCCTCAGATTGCTGCTCCTGAGCAGCTACCATGGCCTTGGTTCAGAAGTGTATTTTCTAAATCTTACGGACAAAAAAGACAGGAAGTAGATTGCCTGAATGAATATTTTGCAATCGAAGTTTTCAAACCCAGAGAAGTCTACCAAATAATCAATTTGGAGCTCATCCCAATTCCTGTGGGGGGAAATTAGAAAGAAATTTAGAGGAATCTAAAACCTAGGCTTTACCTCAAATAGTTGAGTGAGGACCCAACAGGCGAGGTTTAGAGCGTTTGAGCTGGACTCGACCTTAAATATTGTTTCCACCCGGGCACTACTCTTAGACTCCAGGCATCCTCTGGTCCAGACAGCTGATCATTATTTCCTGAAATGGCATAACTATCTTCCCTCTGGAGGCTGGCTCTGACCCATTCCTGCCTGTAATTTCAGCTTTCCCAATAAAGACTCAGGGTTGACCTCCTGTCATTGATTGTGCTCCTAGAGTTGTCTCCCTTTGGAGTTAATTGCCCATTTCCAGCATTTAACTTCACAGTTCTAGGACTATGAGGTAGACAGAGTTCTAAAAGGACCCCCAGTGTTTCCTACCTCTTGATATGTATGGCCTTCTGCAGTCACCTCCCCTTAAGTAACTTGGTTCTAACCAAAAGAATATGATAGCATTGAGAGATGCACTTCCATGATTAGATTAAAAATATTGTGACATCTGTCTTGCTAGCATAGTCTCTCTTTTCCCTCTTGGCTGATAGGCTTTAATGAAGACTATGCCATTTTGAAGAGTATTACATAGCAAGTCACTGAAGGCAGCCTGCAGCCAATAGTCAGTTAGGAACTAAGGCCGTCAATCCAACAGCCCTTGAGGTACTGATTCAGCAAATAATCACAGGAGCATGAAAGTACACCCTTCCCCAGTCAATTCTTCAGATGAGACTCCAGCCCTGGCTGCCCCCTTGTTTGAAGCTTTGTGAGAGACCTTAAATGGTAGACCTGGTTAAAACATGTATAAACTTCTGGCCCACAGAAACTGTAAAGTAATAGGTGTATGTGTGTGTGTTGTAGTAAAACATACATAACATAAAGCTCCCCATTTTAACCATTTTAAAATGTAGAATTTCATGGTATTAAGTACATTCACATTGTTATGTAACCATCACCACGTACACCTTCAGAATTTGTTCATCTTCCCAAACTGAAACTCTCTTTCATTCAACACTAACTTCCCATTCCCCTCTCCTCAGCTGCTGTTCTACTTTCTGTCTCTCTGATTTTGACTACACTAGATACCTCATATAAATTGAATCATACATTATTCTTTTGTGACTGAATTATTTCACTTAGCATTACTTTTTCAAGGTTCATCCATGTTGAATCCTGTGTCAGAATTTCCTTCCTTCTTAAGGTTGAATAATATTCCATTGTATGTGTATACCACATTTTGTTTATCCATTCATTCTTGATAGACCCTTGGATTGTTTCTGCTTTTTGGCTGTTAGGATAATGCTGCTGTGAACATGGCTATACAATATCTGTTCAAGTCCTTGTTTTCAATTGTTTTGAATATATACCCAATTTTATGTGTAATTGTCATACTGGTTTCCACTGACTGAACTATTTTACTAGGTTATGTATTGTTTTAAGTCACTAGGGCTTATGGTAATTGGATGCACAGCAATAGATAACTAAAAGGGATTGTTGTTAGGATACACAAAATTGGAAAAAAAAAACCCCACATGGTCCTTGCATTCATGATGCTTATAGTCTAGTAGAGGAGAAAGAAATAATCAAATACTCATGACATTGAATGTATATTCACAATTTCTATGTGTATTAAAAAAGAGAAGTATATGGTATAATAGGGTTTTGTAAAAATTGATTTCACCCAGGCTAGGGAGTCAGGATACCATCAATGCAAGCAGCAGGAGTAGCTTCAAATGAGCCAGCTGGCTAACAGCCTGTGGCCCAGATTCAACAAAAGAATGCTCCTTGCTTTGAGATTTCATCTTTCCCTTGCATGAGAGGATTCAAGCCATATAAGAAGAGAGGAAAGCATATTATCAAGGCCTCATCTGTAACCAGTTGTAATGCCAATTGTTAACCTTCTCTTCTTGTATGCAAGCTGTTGAAGAGAAGCAGATATTTACTGTATCTTCATAGCAAATAATTTTTCTGGCCCATGTCTTACTATTTTGTTTGTTTGCTTTATTTTAATGCATTTCAAAATGAACAGTATTTTTGCTTTGTTGAGCCTTAATTAAAAATGTGGATCTTAGTATCCCTCAAAGCAAAGATCTAGAAAAATTTAATATTACATGAGTTGAATGTGGAAATGTAAGCAGGCATTATTAGAATCTCCTGCTATTAAGACTACTTGAAGTTTGTGATTTTGTATCCTTCATTTTCTTGGCAGCGTTTCAGGCAGCTTTTCAGTGAGTTCTAATGAGAACACCTCCCTAAGACTGTTCCCCTGACACCCAGAGGACAGATTCCCAGCAAGTTTCTGGGGTGCAATGTCTCAAAAACTGTTCTTCCACACAGTAAGTCACAGCAGTGACTTATCTTCATCCAAATCTGATCTTAGTCTTAGAACTAAATAAAACTAGTGCTGATAGGCCAAGAAGAGAAGAGCTAAAACGTATTAGTTTTATCTAGTTACAGGGAGATTAACAACGTTCTTAAGGGGGGCTCTTTGGGTAGAGAAGTAGGCAGGAACAGACTGCGGTGGAAGGAACAGGAGAAAGTACAGAAAATTCTGAAAATCAGTTTGACTTATCAGAGGAGGGAAGAGAAAGTAAGGAGCTAAATGCTTGTCCCACCACATCATGCAGCTTTACTTTCGGCTCTGCTTTTCTGGGATTCCCTCCTCTAGATTCCCTATTTTGTAGGATTTTCCAAGGTCAGATCTCAAGATATCACTGAAGTAGCCCCAGGACACACCTCAGGGTATTCACTCTGCTTCTGAGATGCAAGTGAAGCCACTGCAGGAGGCAAATCATCACAGGTCCTTTTAAGTGTCCAGCATCCCCTTATCCCAAAACCAGGAAACTGTTGGAACAATTCTCTAAAGAATTTATTAACAAAAGTACATTTCTGAAGAGTATCTCAATAAGAACAAATGATATTTCTGTTCATGTGACCAGCATGCAACAATAACAAATCCACTATGTTATGGGGCCAGTAACAGTGCCATTCTGTTTTCCTAGATGATCTGACTCATTAACTGAAGCTGTCCACTTCCTTAACATTAACACACTTGATACTCCAACTTGAATAAATACAAACTGTTTAATACAGTATATATACATATATATTCCTTGTGATCTCCAAACCCTGTTTTTCTATTCTTGTTGTTTTTATAGAGCAAGTTTCATGATGGTGAAAGGTTGCAAACCTTCACTTGCCACTTTCTCTGAGCAGTAATTTAGCAACTACTGGGCCCCAAAATCACAAGCAGGGAAATGCAGGAACCTGGCAGATGAAGATGAGGCACAAATGGGAGTGACTTTAAAAAGGGAGCAAACTGCAGCTCAGAAATGGGAATCATGCTGCAGAAACATGCCCCAAGTGTGTATGGGAAAGAAACAAGGAAGGAACTTTAAAGGCAGATTCCTGATGGATGTTGACTACACTGAAAGGGGCAGCTGATGTTTTGATGTCCTACTACTAGTTGTAATACGATAATTTTCATCATGTTGATATCTCTCTTTTGTCAAGTGCCGTATGCTGTGATGCCATGTATTGTGCCAAGGGCTTTGCAGGATGACCTTATCTGTGCACAGAGTTCACATTCTATGTATAGAATACACTCTGTATACTGCAGAAACTATTGAACTTCCCTGAACATTAGTTTATACATCTGCAAAATGTCATTAAAGTCACAAAGCTGGTTTAAATTGGTAGAGATAGATTTTAAATTTAGGTCTAGCAGACTCTTGAGAGGAAACCTTTTTGCTCTCTTGCAGGATTTGAACTGATAATAAGGGCATCTGTGTTCTTCATATGACCATGAAAGAACTGTGTGATGCAGAATCAGAAAGATAAAGCAACTTTACCTTTCATGCAACTTTCTGTAAAATGAAGAGGTTGGCCTAGGTGATTTCTCTGTTCTTCTCTAGAGTTAACATTTTACCATTCTCCTTGCTGCAAGCTTCTATAAAGAGGCTTCTTGACTTCCTACTGTAGGCACCAGGGAAATTAAACTCTAAATAGCCTTTTTCAGTTGTAGACCAGAATGAGTACGTGAAGGAAAGGATGACTAAGGATCATTGCTCGTGATGCTGTTTCAAGTGCCATAGGAATAGAGGGATGTGTGAGGTATGGAGTAAGAACTATCCTTTCTCTGATGTCCCTGGACTCTGGGGTGTCTGTCCAACCACAAAACACTTATGCTGGGAGGAATCCACAGATGTCAAAGAGAATCAGTCTCCAAATGCTCTTGCTGCAAGAACCTCCTTAATTTTTTTCTTTCATTTGATTTTCCAACATCCAATGACTCTGGAGTCCAGAAAACTCACCAATTTGTGCTCAGGGATAACCAGCCAACTGAAGTGGAAGATGAGGATATTACCAGGTCCTCTCTACCCCTCCTCCACTATATATGGTCTTGGCCTCTCAGGGAGGTTGGGTGAGCTGATTACAGCAGTAGAGAGTGATGTGTTCTACAATCTGTTTTCAACTCACAACTCTGCCAACATGTGAACTCTGTTGTTTCCCAGGCAAACAGTTATTGCAGGAAGACTGAGTGGCAGGGTGGATGGAATAGTGGGAATCTGCTAGGGCTGATTTATTTACAGTGGGCTGCAAATAGGTCAGGAGAGAGATAACCCTAGAGATTCTTTTTTTTTTTTTTTAATTTAATTTAATTTATTTATTTTTTATACAGCAGGTTCATATTAGTTATCTATTTTATACATATTAGTGTATATATGTCAATCCCAATCTCCCAATTCATCCCACCACCACGTACCTGCCCCCCCCCAGCTTTCCCCCCAGATTCTTAAACAGACATACTTGGATTTACATATTTATAGAAAACCTTATACTCCTTTGCATTTTATACCCAGATCCTCTCTGAAGCCAATCTGTACTGCAGTCTGGGTGGTCCTCTCAGGGATGTACATTTTCTTCAATAAATTAGACCTGTCTGTTCACCTCCTTATATTACTATGCTATTAAAATATGAGAGTGGTTTGGGGTTGTAGGTAACTTCTGTCCTTCTGACTATAATACTAATGCTGCTTGGTTATCTTTTAGATGTATACAAATCAAATTTACTTTTGAGATGCAGATGAACACATTTACTTTTTTACTCTTTCAGTTTTATTGAGATATAGTTGACATATAGCACTGTATAAATTTAAGGTGTACAGCATAATGATTTTACTTACATCATGAAGTGATTATTATTATTACCTAAGTTTCGTGAACATCCATAATCTCATATAGGTACAAAATTAAAGAAATAGAATTTTTTTCTTGTGATGAGAACTCTTAGGATTTATCCTTTTAACAGCTTTCATATATAACATATAGCAGAGTTAATTATATTTGTCATGTTGCACATTACATCCCTAGTACTTATTTATCTTATAATTGGAAGTTTGTACCTTTTGACTGCCTTCGTTCAACGCCCCCCTTCATCCCCGTCTCTGGTAACCACAAATCTGAATTTTTTTTTTTTTTTTCTTTCTCTAGTTGTGGCAAGCGGGGGCCACTCTTCATCGCGGTGCGCGGGCCTCTCACTATCGCGGCCTCTCTTGTTGCGGAGCACAGGCTCCAGACGCGCAGGCTCAGTAGTTGTGGCTCACGGGCCTGGTTGCTCTGCGGCATGTGGGATCTTCCCAGACCAGGGCTCGAACCCGTGTCCCCTGCATTGGCAGGCAGATTCTCAACCACTGCGCCACCAGGGAAGCCCCTGAATTTGTTTGTTTTTGAAGTATGATTGACGTACAACACTATCTTAGGTCCTGTTACACAACACAGTGATTCTATATTTCTATACATTTCAAACTGTTCACCACACTAAGTCTAGTTACAATACGTCACTATATATTTACCTTTTATTATATATATATATATATAAAAATTTTTTTTGATGTGAAGAATTTGAGAGTGCCAATTGCTAACAGTTGCATTTCTACATCTTGTATTTGAAGAGACAATTTAGTTTGGACCTTAGAAACAATTTTATTAAGCCAATCATTGATAATTTAATACATTTTTCTAAAATTTATGGACCTTAACATCAGTATTTAGGATTTAAAATAGTTCTTATATTATCTCGATTAATATTTTTCTAAAACACTTTTTTGTTTTTCATTGAAGTTTAGTTGATTTACAGTATTGTCAGTTTCAGGTGTACAGCAATGTGATTCAGGTATATATATATTTTTTCAGAATACTTTCCCTTACAGGTTATTAAAATATAATGAATATTGTTCCCTGTGTTCTACAGTAAATCCTTGTTGCTTACCTGTTTTATATATAGTAGTATGTATCAGTTAATCCCATACTCCTAATTTATCCCCCCCATAGCCACCTAATGGTAATCCCAAACTCTTCTCACTGTCCTTTCACTTTTGGTTTCATTTGTTTTATTTATTTTTATTTCATTTTTATTTTTGGCTTCTTTTTCCTTTTTTGCAAGCCTCTTTTCTATTTGCAAAACGTGCTATTTGATTGATTTTCATGAACTTTGAATATTATTTCACTCCTAGTTTTAAAGGATGCTCAATCAGACAGGTAGTATGTTTATTGCTGGTCAAAGGAAGGACTTAGGAACACCGAATGCTAAACTCAACTTTGCAGCCAAAACATCATGCACCTTTTCCTCCAGCCTTTTAATGTATGTTAAATATTTAAAAATGAAATCAAAGATCTTTTTTGAAATAACTTCCATTTTTACAGTTAAGCTAAGCCTGTACAGCTTGGCCATTGCTAGAGAGGCTGGGATTTAGGAAAGAGTGAGCAAAATTCTCATTAGACCATTTTGGCTTAATTCTTCAATTTTGAAAAAATGTATAGCAGTGTCCTCTTCCCTTAGAACCATGGGCCTCAGGCAGGCCATGGAGGAGTTCAGAGCTCTGTATGGCCCCTCTCATCAACTGCCTTTCTCTAGACTGTGTCTGGCAATTGTTCGCTCTAGGAGAGGCTGCCGTGCAACTGCCCTGGGCAGAGTGGGAGCAGGAGACCTGCCACAGCTGCAGGCGGTTTTATTTTCCTCGCATTTCTTTCTTTGTCCTTACATCCAAAGATATTTGTGTATAGCACAGGGAGCTCTCTACTTAGTGCTCTGTGGTGACCTAAATGGGAAGGAAATCCAAAAAAGAGGGGATATATATATATATATCTAAGTATAGCTGATTCACTTTGCTGTACAGCAGAAACTAACACAACATGGTAAAGCAACTATACTCCAATAAAAATTAATAAAAAAATAAAGATATTTGTTAGTGTGTTAAACTGAAACACTTGTGCTTTTTTTTTTAAATTAGGTCTCATCCTGACACACTTAACAGAGCAATGTGAACTGGCTCATTCTCACAGAACTTATTTACCTCTGAACTCCCTCCCCTTCAACTCCCCCCCACCAGCTCCCACCCACCCACCCATACAGCACCTTTGCAAATACATACATCTGGTAAACCTTTAACAGAAGGAGATGCTTATCTGTCTGGAATCTGAAAATATGTGGAAATGAATATTTTATTTAGGCTTTGGGCTGGTGAATCTATATTTCCTTTAGTTTCCTCCTACAAGGAATTGGTGATTTCATAATCAAGGTCCAAGATTTTGGGATTTCTGAAAAGTCAGCTGTGGATTGAGTAATTCTTTCCCATCTACTCTCTTTCAGAGATTAATTGACTCTGAAATGATGGTGATTGAAGCTTTTTAACTTCTATTCCATTAGGTCTTAATTGATACTGATCTGCAAAAAGAGGCTAGGGTTAAAGAGTTTAATCACTGAAGATTTAAGGCTCTGAGAATTTAAGATAATCGGCTACCCAAGATCACATGTTGATAGGTGATGGAGCCAAGATTTAAAACCAGGCACTTTCACTCTGGAGACAAGAAGCTTAATCACTCTACCACACTGTTTTCCTAGGCTTATTTTTTTTCCCAGAAGACTAGTTAAAAAACCATTTAAAAATGGTAAAAAGAGCATTATGAATGCATGGATACCTGTGTATTTGTGTGTGCTCTGTCTAGCTCTCAGGGACTATGTCTAAACCCCACAATTTGACTGTGCAGGAGTGGTAGCTCTTTGGTATTCTGTGGTATTTGATAACCCAATACCAATCATATAAAGATTTATGAACAATACAGTGGTCTTTTGTGACGCTTCCTCTGTGCTTTTTCTTTCACGTTTCCTCTCTTGCTCACCCACTTTCTGAGTTCACCTTATTTAGAAAGTGGATACAAATAAAATTGCTTCAAAGCTCAGAGAATGTAGGTAAGCTTTGTAGAAAAAAAAAATTATAACTGATAAATTGGAATTTTTACAGATGGGTTGACAAAATGTAAACTAAAGCATCACTGGGGATGTTTTCACAAGAATTGCTGCAGAGAGAATAACTGCTTAATGGGCTCTGTAGTAAAAATAAGTCAGCAAACAGAAACCACATGGAAGAGGTATCATGTTCAATTAGGGGATGGAATTGGGATAAAGTTTGTCAGTAGGATAGACTCTCACCTGACATGGAGACAGGACCACAAGAGTTGAGCAGAGACAGGGTGTCTAGACAGGCAGTTAGCAATAGGGGGATCTGACACTGGTCCTGAACCAGGACTTGTCAGAGGGTCAGGGAGCCTTGATTCCTTCTTCTTTCTTAGCTATCAGTTTCTTGTCTTAAGGCACTTAGAATAATTTAAAGGCAGAGACTCAGACATAGAAAACAAGGCAAGTTGCTGGTTTTTAGGATTAGAGCAAAATATTTCACTGAAGAAACCAAGGAGAAGCCAGTTCCTCATTTGAAGCATAGGATTAGTGATAGAGACTATTCAACAAACCATATACTTCCTCCACTGGACACAAAGATAAGTTAAATAGGCCAGCCTCTTCACACTTCCTCATAGCATAGAGGGAAATAGTATTTGCCACTTCCAGGCCTTCCCATAAAGCCATCATATACATGACACTCTACCCTTTTTCCCTAACTGATGGAATATTGGACAGTTCTTTAATGATTAAAAAATGGTAGAGCCACAAGATGGAAGGGGCTTGAATCACCAGCTCCCTGCTTTGAGGGGAGCCTTCCGGAAGAACTGTCCAATCAGAGACAATTCTATTGGAGTTAATAATAAAACTTTATTTGGTTAAGATCCTGATATCTTATTTGTTGTTTTTACAGTAGTAACCATGGCAGCCATGGTCTCCACAGCTAATCCAAGGTCAGAATGCAGCTGAAGGCAAGGCTGACTATGATGGATGTGGGTTGATTTTGACTGCTCAGCACATCACCTTTGCCTCTCGTTCTGAAACCACAGTACAGTATTCCTAAGAAATCACTCCTGATCTCAGTTCAAGTGTCTCACATGGGATTGGCCTAGTTCCTCTCCAGATTCAAAGCATACGACCTGAACATAGCTAGTTAGCATATTTCACCTGACCCCTACCCAGTAACAATTAGATATAACCCAATTTGGTCTCATAAGAGTAAATGTTGGTATTTTTATTGGAGTTTCCAGGAAAGAAATAATCACTCTTCAATGACCTCCACAAGACTGAGTCTGTAACTTCTGGGGTCTTGACTAGAGAACATACCTGGAAATAAAATGAAAATAATGCAAAGCAGAATTGAAAATCAGGGATAAACAAGTTTGTGATGACATTGGTTGAACATTAGGATCCAGCTGTGCCTGAAGTGAGGCCATACTCGGATTTTTCAGTTTTGTATACAAAATATTATATCAATCGGAATTGAAATCCTGTTACTTATACCCGAAACAGTTTCTGAGGCCTCCTTAAACTTTGCTTTTCAAATCATTCAGACCATGCATCTAGTAAAATCTGGGTAATACAGTCCCAGATGAGAGAAGAAAATTGTATAGGAATAAGGAGAGAAGGAGATTATTAGGCAGAGGAAAATATGGTTATTACTTTTACTTTATCCAGAGGCTATATTGCACAGTAAATATTCATAAAATATTTTTGATTAATAGGATTTATAGCATGTATAAGTAACAACACAATAGATTTGGGATGTCATTTGTAGTAAAGGATTTGCTTTGTTTGTAAATCTTAAATATTCTATACTTTGATTCTTTCTACCACCTTAAAGGTAAAAAGACCTTATAAGGAGGATGACCATAAAATTTATAGTTCAAATCAGAACACTTTTGAGAGTATAAAATAATGCTAATAATATGTAAGGTAGGTAACTAATAATGCTAATAATATGTAAGGTAGGTAACTAACTTACCTGGAAAATGTCCTGGACAAACTGAGAACCATGGTCATTCTGTTACCAGTGCAAGTCTCTGTGCCCGATGCACAGTGAGGCCAAACAATACCAAAACGTTGGGGTTTAGAGCTGAGAAAGGTTTATTGCAGGGCCATGCAAGGAGATGGGTGGCCATGCCCCAGTAAAACCCTGAACTCTCTGAAGGCTTTCAACAAAGCCGTTTTAAAGGCAAGGCGATTTTATTTTTGTGTATGGTGTTAGGTAGTGTTAGTGTTAGTTAGGAAATTGGGTAGATCTAATTTCATTCTTTTACATGTAGCTGTCCAGTTTTCCCAGCACCACTAATTGAAGAAGCAGTCTTTTCTCCATAGTATGTGCTTGCCTCCTTTGTCATAAAGACCTAAATGTAAAACTGGACACTATAAAACTCTTAGAGGAAAACATAGGAAAAACACTCTTTGACATAAACCACAGCAAGATCTTTTTTGACCCACCTCCTAGAGTAATGACAATAAAAACAAAAATAAACAAATGGGGCCTAATTAAACTTAAAAGCTTTTGCACAGCAAAGGAAACCATAAACAAGATGAAAAGACAACCATCAGAAGGAGAGAAAATATTTGCAAATGAAGCTACAGACAAAGGATTAATCTCCAAAATATACAAACAGATCATGGAGCTCAATATCAAAAAAACAACCTAATTAAAAAATGGACAGAAGATCTAAATAGACATTTCACCAAAGAAGTCATAGAGATGGACAAGAGGCACATGAAAGGATGCTCAACATCACTAATTATTAGAGAAATGCAAATCAAAACCACAATGAGGTATCACCTCACACCGGTCAGAATGGCCATCATCAAAAAATCTACAAACAACAAATGCTGGAGAGGGTGGAGAAAAGGGGACCCTCTTGCACTATTGGTGGGAATGTAAATTGATACAATCACTATGGACAACAGTATGGAAGTTCCTTAAAAAACTAAAAATAGAACTACCATATGACCCAGCAATCCCACTACTGGGCATATTCCCTGAGAAAACCATAGTTCAAAAGGACACATGTACCACAATGTTCATTGCAGCACTATTTACAATAGCCAGGACATGGAAACAACCTAAATGTCCAACAATATTTGAATGGATAAAGAAGATGTGGTACATATATACAATGGAATGTTATTCAGCCATAAAAAGGAATGAAATTGGGTCATTTGTAGAGATGTGGATGGACCTAGATTCTGTCATACAGAGTGAAGTAAGCCAGAAAGAGAAAAACAACTATCGTATATTAACGCATATATGTGGAATCTAGAAAAATGGTACATATGAACCTATTTGTTGGGGAGGAATAGAGACGTAGACGTAGAGAACGGCCAAGTGGACACAGCGGGGGAAGGGTAGGGTGGGACAAATTGGGAGATTAGGTGTGACATAAATACACTACCATGTGTAAAACAGATAGCTAGTGGGAACCTGCTGTATAGCACAAGGAGCTCAGCTCGGTGCCCTGTGATGACCTAGATGGGTGGGTGGGAGGGAAGTCCAAGAGGGAGGGGATATAGGTATACATATAGCTGATTCACTTCATTGTACAGCAGAAACTAACACAACATTGTAAAGCAATTTTACTCCAATAAAAATAAATAAATAAATGAATTTTTTTAAAAAGGCAAGGTGAGGGAGGGGTGTGGTTAGCTGTTGCAAACTTCCTGGTGTCCCATCTATCATTCTAGCAGCTCTCCAGGTAGGTCAGGTCATGATCAGGTCATGATGTTCCTGTAAACCTTCAACAAAACAATTGTTATTCTCTGTTCTGCAACTTTTTATCTATCTTCATATGAATGGGCTCTAAAAAGTCAGAGCCTTGGTAGTAGGCTATCCTGTATGCTTCAGTCTATAGGCAACATTCTTTTACAAAAGGTGCAGACCCCAGGCTGGGTGGAGTCAGCCTGGGGTCACAGGAATGGCAGAGTCAGCATGACTAAGCACAGGCAACAAAGAACAAAGGTTAAAGTAAAAAGGAACAGATCTAATACAGAGTCTGATTTGTTCTTCCCTATTACAATGCTACTTATAAGAAGTCATTTTATATAATCCAATGTCTAAACCAACTTCTTTGAAAGCTGAGTTAGATTTCTATTGCTGACCAACTTCTTTGAAAGCTGAGTTAGATTTCTATTGCTGTGTAACCAGTCACCACAAACCTAGCAGCTTAAAACAATACCCATCTATCATCTCACAGTTTCCATGTGTCAAGGGTCTGTACACTCTGCTCAGGTTCTCTCCATGCTGAATCAGGGTGTTGGCTGGGGTTGTGAGCTCATCTGAGGCTCAGGCTCACTGGTTATTGGCAGAATTTAATTCTCTGTAGTATCAGCATTGAAATCCCTGTTTTCTTGCTGGCTATTGCTTGGGGCTTACTCTCAACTCCTAGAGGTCACCCTCAGGTCCTAGCTAAGTAGCCCTCTCATAGCAGAAGCTTGCTTCTTCAAAGCCAACAGATTACCTTCACAGTCTTCTTCAGTGGAGTCTAATATAATGTAACATAATCATGGAAGTGATTCTCCTGTCACCTTTGCCATATAACGTACCCAAATCAAGGGAATGACTATCCCATCATATTCACAGGTTCATCCAAAGTTCAAGGGGAAAGCCAGGAATCTCAAGGGTCATTTTATAATCTTGTCTACCACAGAAGGGATAAGCTTACTCTAAATTCTGCTTTATAGAAAAAATAAACAACAACAACAATAAAATCACAAACAAAAACTAGTATGTTTGAGTGGGTAAAAACAATCACAATTTAGTGTCCAGTGTGTTTTCACCCTGAGTGGAGAATAATTTGGGGTTTCTGAAAAATACTAGCTTTTCTTAAAAACCATGACTTTGGGAAAAAAAATAGTTTTTGATGGTGAATGCTTGCTAAGAAATAATTGTTTACTTCATAAATCATTAAAATTGACAACTCTGGGGTTTTCATTCATTTAGTCATTCACTGATTTATTTATTATTTATTGAGCATCTACTATGTGCCAAAAGTTAGACATGGATATTATTCTAACTTGGGAAGAGAAGCTCAAAAATATGCTTATGATGCACTATAATTAGGGTAATGGCTGAGGTATGTGTATGATTCTTAGGAGGAAGAGAAAGGACATAACAACAGCATGGGGGAGTTCAAAGAAAGGGTAAGAAAAGGCTTTGTGATATGTGTGGAGAATTAAGGAACATTTATTCTCCCTTAAATGTTTGGTAAAGTTGAGGAGTATATTAAGAGAAAAGGATTAAGATGGGTTCAGATCTTGAAGGATCAAGAAATAAAATAGAGAGAAGGAGGGAGAGTGAGAGAAGTCATATATAGCAGTGGAAGTCATTATGGGAAAGATGGACAAGGAAGTTTGAAATGTGGCTCTTTTCCCTACTTTTTACCCAAGACAGATTTGGTGCTGTGGATATCAAATGTGTCCTTTTTTATTTATTTTTTAATCTTACATCAAATTAGCCCAAGACAATGTACAAGGCACTTTGACTGGAATAAGCTCATTGAATCCTCACATAAAGATGCTGGGGTGAGAATAGAGATCACAGATAGAGTGAAGGACCTGCCTGTGGTCGCAGGTGAGGGGGCCTGAAATAGGGCAAGGACCAGAAGTCACCTCATTCATTTCATCATTTCAATTCACAGGCCCCCACTGCAAGCATGGTAGAGTCATGGAATATCCGTCTGAGATAGAATATCAAAAGTCTTCTACCTGTTTCCCAACTGATGTACGAGTTCTCTATAGCACTTTCTGACCTGGCAAGCTCCTTGCTTCCCTGGAAATCCCATCCTTAAACTTTGCTCTAATTTCTAAGACATAAATTCAAGTTTTAAGTTTTCAAATTAAAAAATGTAAAAAAAAAGAAACTTTTTACGAACACATTTTAATTTTCCATTGTGGTTATAAAGATTCTGAGGAATGGGACATATCATATGCTGACTTCTTACTGCTGACAAGGCCTCAACCAATCTTGTACCTTCTGAATCCCTTTCAATTTGTGATATTAAACAGAAATAATCTGAGGGGTTAGGATGAATGCAGACAAAGTAGACTGACATAAAATGACACAAAGTGCTGATCCAGTATCAAGTTGATCCCCTGATCCTCAGCTCTAGATTGTTGTTGACCTCTATATAATTTATGTGTGAAATTTCTGAGGCTAAAAGGGGAGACTGCTCACAAACCTTGAACTAGTCATAAAACTAACATTCCTTGGTGGACAGTTGTTTTGGGTTTCAATTGAGGGGAAATCTCTTTTGGAAAAGTATACTTCTGGTCTTCCCATTATTACTAGATCATCACTGGCATATATGTTACCACATCTGACCCGTACAAGAGGACTTGAACCCCTGTTCTTCTCCAGTTCCACTGGGATGCAAGCCAGTCTCTTTGTGCACATGTGTGACTTTATAAGTGATGCCATGGATTTGACACCCTTCTGAAAAGCAGGCACTGCACATACATTTTTCATAAAACGGCTGCCATGGTGCAGTTAAAGGAGGAATAAGTCTTACCATCTTGATGACAGCCTGTGAAACTGAAACCACGCAATATAGATTTCTCTGAGAAAATGGAAACTTGTATTCTTTGACAGTGTAATTATTATGCTCTATCAAATTACTTGGCTTTTTTAAAATAGAAATCACTGAATACTTCATGCAGATATAATTTTTGCTATCAAATATCACTTTGAGGAAAGTTAATAATTTAGGAACTTTTATATTTTAAAATGGCAAATCCAATAGACGGATGAGATGCCGTAGTCAGATAGCCTTCCCACTCTGAAAGTTTTGTGTGATTGCTTCAGCCTTAAGCAGGATTCCAGAGAAAACAAGGGAGATTGCACATTAAGGAGACTCTGCTTAGAAGATGTGGAAGTCTGAGTGTCAACAACAGTATTGGAAATAATTTAAGAGGGTGCTGGGACTTTTATTTAGAAGAGAGACATTTCCTCTCCAGCAGTAGTCTCTTTTATTTTATGACATTTAAACTTAAAGCAAAGGTCTCATTTTTGCGAAGTGTATCATCTTTGAGTTACCAGTGAATGCATTTTTTTAAAAAATAAATCTATTTATTTATTTTTGGCTGTGTTAGGTCTTCGTTGCTGCACACGGGTTTTTTTTCTCTAGTTGCGGCGAGCAGGGGCTACTCTTCGTTGCGGTGTGCGGGCTTCTCATTGCGGTGGCTTCTCTTGTTGCAGAGCACGGGCTCTAGGCGTGCGGGCTCAGTAGTTGTGATGCGCGGACTTCAGTAGTTGTGGCGCATGGGCTTAGTTGCTCTGAGGTATGTGGGATCTTCCCGGACCAGGGCTGAACCCATGTCCCCTGCACTGGCAGGCAGATTCTCAACCACTACACCACCAGAGAAGCCTGTGAATGCATTTTTATTCTTATGACAGTGATTATAGTAATAATGATCATTTTAACTGGCATTTACTAAATGATTAATATATGCCTGGCACTCTTCTAGGTTCTTTACACATACTCTCTTGTTTAAATTCCTTAACAGTGTAAGATAGGTTATGGCTTTACCCCATTTTCCAGAAATGGAAGTGAAAGTTCAGCAATATTAAATACTTCTCCCAATGTCATACAACGAATAAGTATCCTAGTGTGAATTTGTACTTGGAAAGTCTGAGTCAGAACCAATCGTAATCATGACACTTTAATGCTTTCCAGTAACAGCTATCACTGACTGAATACTTGCTCTTGAACACATGGTAAGCTTTTTTCACTTGGTCAGCACATTAGATACGTCGTCTTGATTCTAACTTTATAGATGAGGAAACTAAGGTTTTTGGTGATTAAGCCATGTGTCCTCAGTCACTCTGCTAATATGAATTAATTTTTAAACACACTTCAATCTCAGTCTTAGAAGTTAGACGGTGTTAAATTTACTTTTTAACATCAACATTATCCTGTTTCCTTGTTGAATTTTTATTTCCCATTCATCTCAGGAGGAACACAGCTTTTGCAGAATGACTTGTTGAACACAAGTAGAGAAAGTCTTTCATACTCCAAGATAATGAAGGAGATAATAAAATATATTTAGTAGAAAAAGAGATCTTTATCTGGATTTTCTCAACCTTGATTTTTAAGGGTTGAAAAAATATACACTCAAATCTAATTGCATGGGTTTGACATGTAGAGGGAAATGCTATATACATTTCATCATCAAGTAGTCACTCGCGACTACATCTTTTTCCAAGGATGAAGATTAAAATTTGTTAATGCTAGATTGACTATGTTAATGCTTTTTTTTTGTGATCTCTACACAACTGGAAGCACTCACTATCTAGGAGACACGTATAAAGAGAGGATTTGTTTGTTTTTTCATGTGTATTTGTGATAATGATACTTTGGCTCTTGTGTCTTGCGTAAAATGCCTTGAAACATTTTATATAAGTTTTTCATTAACCCTCACTGTACTCAGTACATAGATATTATATCAATTTTATCGAGGCACAGAAATGTGGGAGACAATTGTGAGACATTAGCATCAAATCCATGGCATGATGGGGATGATTTATGATTCATCCTAGTGGAGGTGGGTCTGTGAGAAGACGGAGTAGGAAACAACACCCAAGAAACTCTAGTATCTGATGAGCTCTCAGCAATAACTAACTTTCACAAGTCCCAGTGGTCCTTTCGTTAGTTAATTTCTCAATGCATTTCCACATAAGAAAATATTGTGATTCTTTTTCCTACCCTACTTCCTAGACTGGAATGTAGGTCTTCCACAGAACAGCAGTATGGTGAGGTATGGAGTGGTTGTCTCTTTTCTTAGTGACCCTAAAATTTTCAGTCAAATCTCAAACCATTTCCAGGTAGACTCTTAGGCACCTTTAGTTAGACTCACCATACTTGTTGTCCTCATAGGATTTTTGCAATGGTGTCTTATTCATGAATAGTTGTTAGTTGATCATCTTATTAGGAGGGGCGAAGTCAGGAATGACCTATGTCACCATCTTGGTGATGTCACTTCTTCTTTGTCTTTACAGAAACCAAGCCTTGTTGAGATTTTTTTTTTTTTCAAAATCATGCTTCAGTTTGAAGCTGTTTTTTCCGATCCACTCTTTTCCTTTTTCAGGTTTCAGACCTGCATCGTGGTTTGAAAGTTATCTTTGCCTACCCCTGTTTTCTTTCTTTTTACCTCTCCCAAATCCTAGGGCAATTTTGAATCTTTTTAGCCATATGGGGTGGAGAGTGTTAAAGTGGACATTGCAGATGTGTCTAAGTCCTAGTCTGTCTACTCTCAGAACTCCCCAAACCCTTCACCTTTTAGGGTGACTTAACAGAACCTATCACAGTAGATTGCTTCAATAATACACCTCCATAGAGAGAACTGGATAGCAGAATCTATGGACATCTAAAGCTTAGGGTAGAAACCAAGAAATCTCCAATTCCTAGCCACGTTCCAAGGCAGTTCTTCAATTACTGAAGGGATTTGATCTCTAAGCATAATAACAACTATCTCCGTCCAATTTGCCTTGTCAGTTTGAGAACAAAAGAGCTATAAGGGGCTGAAGATACAGCCCCTTCCCTTTCTTAGTCAAGGTTTTCAGGGCTGACACTAATGAAAGACTGGCGTCTGCAGAGCCCTGTAAGGAGGCAGAGGAGATGCCTGATTCTCTGCTGGGGAATTTGAGACAGAGACCAGCATGAATTATCAGGGATGTTCAGCTGCTAAACATGAGGCAGACTCATGTGCATCTCACCATAGGAAACACTCTAATAACTCCACACTGATGCACACTGACCACAGTGCTATTAGAGCAGAAAAATCAGACAACAATTAAAAACAAAAAAGTGGTGCTGTCTCAATTTGGTGCCATGTCAGTTTGCAATCACAATATATTGAAAAATCAGCTTTCTACTTGATACCAATGACCTTTGCATCTAACCGTGGTTAATCACTACTATTCCTGGCACCACCACCTAGTCTGGCCAAACCTGTTCCCCTGCTTTGCCTCACATGGGCCATTGCTGTCCTTATTTCTTCCCTAGGTTGCTGTGAGCCATGTAATGTCCCTCTCTTCATCACCATCATTCATACCCAGTCTATTCCCTAAACTCATTGCAGCCTCTGGCACTCCATGCAGAATTATTTGCCTCCCCTTGGACTCCTCCTATTTTACAAAATACAACAAAGCTTTCCTTATCTACTTAGCAACATTAATTACCTACTGACTAGTTCCTTTCTCCTTTTCCTCAAGTACTATCTCTTCTCCTTAACTAGACTATTAGCTCTTTGAGGAGAGTCCCTGTGCTATATGATTCTTTAATCTTGTTATGACATCTAATGCAGAACTTCTGGCATGGTGGGCTCAATTAATATTTGTTGGTTGATTTGTATTGCCTTTGTATAAATGTATTCAACAACATTTTAGGAGATCATGGCTTCGAGTACAACACAATTAAATTCGTGTTTTGTTGGATTTACAGAACTCAGGATTTCAAAGATAGAAGAGATTAGGGATCCATTATCTAACTTCCTTGCTTTTCAAGGGAATAACCTGAAGCCCAGAGAGTGAAGTAAGTTAATTAAGATTATGCAGCAGACTTTGATGTAGCGCATTTGTGTTAATTATCTTGATTGTGGTAATCATTTCATAATGTATACATGTATTATACCATCATGTTGCATGGTCTCAATGTCAGTAGCTGCAGGAGGAGAAACGGCTAACACATAATGCTTCTGTGCAAACCAGATGCAGGTCAGTGGTCAAGCAAGGGAGTTTTAAGCTGTACAGTGCTACACCCACACAAAGCACTGTGATAATTGTTACAGGGAATGGTAATAGTAATGTCCATATAGTATCATCCAAAAATGCACTCAAGTCCACCAAAATTTCTCCACCTTAAATATGTGTCCAAACTTTGTTCCTGATAGTCACAAAAATGTTTAAGACTAGGTTATACCTTTGAAAGACTCTGAAATATTCTAGGAAGAATTTGTTCAGAATTATACAACATACATATAAAACACAAATGATAGTTGTCAGAATACCAGTAGCTTATCCATGGAGACCATCTACCAACCCTCCTTCCATCACTAATGTGACTATGGGTGGGGGGCGGGTACCCTAGTGTGCTATAGGTGTGGGGGTAAATTAGGACTTAGCGGAGCACAATTCTAGTATAAATAGATTTTCCATGTTTAGATTTGTTACTCTAATGCATTAGGTATCATTACCATCACTATCTTTGAGGCTGAGATGGGTGCCTCTAAGGACGCAACAGTTTTCTATAGCTATCTAACAAATTGCCATCAGTTTAGTGGCTTAAAATTATAGACAGTTATTTATTGTCTCACAGTTTCTGTGGGCACAGGTTATCTGGGTCCTTTTTTCAGAGTCTCAAAAGCTTAAATCAATGTTTTAGTAAAGCT
Source organism: Balaenoptera acutorostrata (assembly GCF_949987535.1). NCBI lineage: Eukaryota > Metazoa > Chordata > Mammalia > Artiodactyla > Balaenopteridae > Balaenoptera > Balaenoptera acutorostrata. The sequence continues at coordinate 21,442,612 of NC_080079.1, read as the reverse complement.
GAATTTTCACCTGAGGATCAGGATCCTCTTTCAACCCCATTCAGGTTGACAGAGTTCAGTTTCTTGTGACTCTAGGACTGAGGAGATCTTTTTTTTTTTTTTGCTAGCTATTGGGCCAGGGGTCATTCTTAGCTCTTAGAGGCCACTATCAGGTCCTAGTCATGTGGCCATCTCATAATATGGTAGCATTCTTCCTCAGAGCCAGCAGGAGAGTCTCTCTAATCTGCTACAAGATCTGATGTAACATGACCTAATCAAGGTATAATTATAGGCAGACGTCCCATCCACACTCAAAGGGAGGAGATTATGGGGAGGGTGCATGAGGAAGCAGGAATTTTGGGGCCTATTTCAGAATCCTTCCTACCACCAAGGGCTTTTATCCTGCTGTGCCATGGATATAATCATAACTTAAAGAAGGTAAACATCCTCGGCAAACTAGGAAAATCAATTATCAGATCTATCCATCCCCTTGTTGTTTCAGCCCCACGGGTGTAGATATATAGTGAAAATTGCTTTTCCCCAGGAGTCAAAATGCCAGAAAGCCTTGTAATTTTGACTTCAGAAGTCCCCAACAATCTGAGCAAGGCAAAATGATTTAAACCTCCTTGGTCTCAGTTTTCTCATTAAACACCAAGAGCTAATACATCTTTTTCCTTCTCACAAAAATTGTTGAGAAGAAAATGAAAAGTGAGCTAATCAAAGTGATAATGAACTTGGAAAGTTTAAAAAGGATGAAACAGTATATAATTATAAAATATAGAGAGAAACAAACCAACACTTTTATAAAGTCTTTAATTTGGTCCAGATACTCTTTTAAGCACTTTACATAAAAAGTATATTATTGACTAGTTATAACAATTAAGAAAGATGAAATTTAATAGAAATTTATCCATATGGCCATTCACATTGTAAAACTAAAATGTCAGCACTTTTCACCTCTTGCATGAACCTCTCCTTCTCAGTCACAGGAACGGAAGTAGAAATGTTGTTGCCAAGGCTTATATGATATGTAGGAAAAGTAGGGTAGACTGTTCTACCTCTAAAGGGACTTGAATGAGTAGTTTCTGATCTCTGTAGTCCTCATCAGAATGGACTGTGCAAAAGTATCTACTTCGTCTCTCTGACTTCAGCTTCAACATCCAGGGTGGGCCCCTCCAATTGGCAGAGCTCAGGTCACATGTCTGCCACTTACCTGTAGACGAATCAAGGAGCATGAGTATCTTGCATTCTTATCTTCTAGAGAGACAGACAAACTGCCTTGTACCACCACTCATGCGTTAAAGGAATTTGCCAAAGATAGGAAACGGATACAAATGTTGGTTAGTGAAGAAGCGGTACATGTTTACACAGCCAAGAACTAAAATCTTTAACACATTTTATTCCCAGGACCTAGCACAGTGTCTGGTGCATAAATGACCCTCACAGAATGTACAGTGAGTGAATGAAAGACAGAAATATGAATACTTATTTTACTCCAGTTATTAAAAATGTGTCCCAAGAAATGATGAATACCATATATATAATTGACTGTTTACAGAGTAGAAGAGGAGAATATGTACTTCACCTTCAATGTTGATACCAAGGATGATGATAGTCTTCATAAAACATACACTTTGAGGGCTTCAGAGCCAATTATTACTAGTATCAACATCTCCATCTTAATTAGAAGCCACTGAGAGAGCCAATCTTTTATTAATTCATCCATTCTTTCCATTTATTTTGAAATTCCTTTTATTTATTCATGCTATGACTTTAATGCATATTTTGTATTCTTTTTTATTACTTTGTTAATTAAAATGGTGAACATAAACAGACACTAAACCTGCCCAAATGCAGTATACAGTGGAGTCCTGGAGAAAAACAGTAATCCTTATAAAAGGAAATTAATAAGCAATTACTGGGCTTCCCTGGTGGTGCAGTGGTTAAGAATCTGCCTGCCAATGCAGGGAACATGAGCCCTGGCCCGGGAAGATCCCACATGCCACGGAGCAACTAAGTCCATGAGCCACAACTACTGAGCCTATGTGCCACAACTACTGAAGCCCGCGTGCCTAGAGCCCTTGCTCTGCAACAAGAGAAGCCACGACAATGAGAAGCCTGCGCACCACAACGAAGAGTAGCCCCCCTCACTGCAACTAGAGAAAGCCTGTGCAGCAATGAAGACACAACACAGCCGAAAATAAAAACAAATAAATAAATAAAATTTTTAAAAAATAAGCAATTACTGCCATCTTATAGGCTTTCAAAGAGAGCAGCTGGTGAGGAGAGAGTATATAATGAAAGATATGACCTAAACAAAGGGTTCAAAGAGAGGCTTCTTTGAAGAAGTAATGGTTGAACTCAGATTAAAAGAATTAATAGAAAATAACCAACTAAAGTGGGCAGAGGCAAAACCTATACAAATACCTCAGAAGGGCAGAAAAATAGTATTCTTCATGTTAAGTATCTTTACTTGTATCCAAAGGACAAGGGGGCTCCTTAGAGGGTTTGAATCAGAAGAGAGCTTCCTCTGCCATAGTCAAATTTGGGATTGGCGAACTTAATCATTCTTGTACTATGAAGAATGATTGCAGAGTACAAGAGTGCAATAGGAGACCAGCTAGCAGACTAGTTCAGATGAGAGATGAATGGGGGCTTTGACAAAGAAGATGGTGGAGTTGAGGAGATGCAAACACTTGATGACAAACTGAGGGCTAAGGGGCACATGGGAAGAGGAGGAGAAGTAGGAAGGACAAACACCAGCTTTGTCTTAGTTCCATTACAACTCTGTGCTGCACAAGGATGTTAGGGAAAATCCAGCCACAGTAGATTTCCTTGAAAACCGTCATGTGCTCCTATTGAAAATTAGCACATAAATCCATAAACCAATTCTAATTAGTCTTTTTATTTTTTGCCAATAAAACTTGAAACTTTCATTTGACCCAGTAAAACTCTTAATAGCCCTTTTTTATTTCCCTTCTTTTAAAAGCCATTTTTATGTGTTCAAAGTAAAATAATTACTCACTAGTGAAAAATGTATTCCTAATTCCACAATTACTTTATTAAAAATCGCCAGTTTAAAAATGCTTAAAGTCTGAGATTGGTCCAGGAAATAAATTATTTAATACATATTGCAGTTTTCTTTCAAAAAATTACTTAGGGGTTGTGGAGAAAAGGAGTTGGGCTGAGAAGCTCCAAGGTATAATTTTCGATCTGATCTCCTTGGCACAAATCAGGCTGCACTGTTTGCCATGAAATGAGGTTGGAGTCCTGGTTTCTTGTGGAGTGTGAGTATGCATATATCCTGTGTGTATTCACGTGTGTGTGTGTGTGTGTGTGTGTGCTGTCATGGTTCGTTATGAGCAAGGTGTCTTTCACCAGCAAGAAGCCCATTTTTAGTCTCAGTGGTCCAAAGTTGAATTAAGTGTCTATGTGGTGAATCCCCTCCCACCCCCAGAACTGAAAGTTTCCTCTCCACGTCTCTGTCCTAGCACCTGACATGCATGTTTGAAAGCTAATATTTCCTACACAGGTGACATAGAATACTTCAGTCAGCTATTAATGACCCAAGGGGAGTGTAATTATCAAATTATCTGTATTTTCCAACAAGTGAGAATAAATACTCAGTGTTAATGGAAACTTTGATGGAGGGCAGGTTGGAATCATACACTGGGACCTGGACACTTCTGAGCACCTGATGAACAAAGGCAGAGCCCTGGGAACTACTAGGGAGGGATTTGGGAAACAGATAACCATAGACCAATTTTGCCAGTTGGCCAAATCTGCATATTTCTGGGTACCAGTTCTGCCTCCTAAATGAATCACACATTAATATTAGATTTTTTGTTCATGTAGAAAGTCTTCTCCAAGGCTTAGCTTTGCTTACCTCACTTCACAGGAATATGGCTTTCTTATAGCTCAGGCATGGGGCCAAACTCTGAGGTACTGTCTATAGAGTGGCAAAATTAGGAAGTTTTAGAAAATTCCCAAATAATTCTCCAGTCCAAATGTCCCCTTAGATTTACTGGACTTTTCTAGAGAAATTGCACTACTCACATTAGATGAATTAGGTTACACTGGAGGGGCCTGGGGTGGACTTTGTTCTTTCAGTTCTCTTTTTCTCCATTTACTTTCTCCTCGTGACCCTCTTTTGCTCTCTCTCAGTTATTCTCTTGACTCTGATACATGAGAATCTAAACATGTCAATATTGTCTCTTTTTTCACTCTGCTTACTTCTATTCATCCTTCTGGCCTCAGTATAAATGCTGTTTTCTCTGGAAAGTTCTCTATCCTCTCAGCAACCCACCCCACTAGCCTCCCATTCCACAGACTACATTTTATATTATCTCATTTAATAATAGTATTTATTCTGCACTTAATTGCTGATCTGCTTGTGTAATAATGTCAGCTGGGGACAGTCTCGCCTCTTGAAATCTGGATAAAATTGGGTTGAACCTCTCGGTGTTATGGCCTAAGAAAATATCCCTCCACAGGCTGGCTGCTAATTACAAAGGTGAGGTGAGGGGGTTGTGAGTGGGCAGTTATTCTCCTGGCTTAGAGCTGGTGAGAAAGTAAGCGATAACTGTCTTGTACTACCTGGGCCCAGAGTTGAAACTCATACCAGGGCTCAGTATTAACAACAGCAAAACAGCAAGAATAATTAGAAGAATTTATGTGTCTATCATGTATTATTGAAGACTTTTTGAGAGAGAGTTTCTGGGAATAGCTCAAGGGAAAGCATATTTCTGTTCATCTCTTGCTTCTCCAGCTGGTCTAAGAAACTCAAATTGATCACTTTTATTATTTAGAGCATCTTTTTCCCTGTGAAACCTGGCCATCAGATAGCACTTGGGCAATTCGAGTGGGGTTGGGGAGGTTCAACTTCTACCTGAAATCCTTATCCAAATTTTATCCAACAAATTTCTCGCTGCAAGAGAAATCCTAGAGTTGCTGATAAATTAATACAGTTTTCTCCAACTCATTCCACTTGCTTATTTTCCTCATTAGATTATAGCTTACATGGGAAGAGGGATAGCGTTCACCTTATTTATATCTGTCTTCCCAGAAGAATGTCTGGCATGTGGAAGTAGCTAAAAAGAATTTGGTGAGGGAATAAAAGAATGGGAGACACACTATCCACATGTGGAAATGACTGAAATGATTGAAGCCTTTGACATTCCAGTCTCCTAGTCAAGGAACCATTCAATTAAGATTTAGTAAGTCCCTTTTTGCTATTAGAGTGAAATATGAATATTTGGGGCATATAAGTTATGTCTTTGTTCTGAAAAAAGCATGGTGACAAAGATAAATGAACACATCTGTAATAATTAGCAATTGGTAAGGAAGCATATGTTTGCAGTTGTCTATAAGACAGAATAAATTCAATGAAGTAGAGAGTGGAAAGGTGGTTGCCAGGGGCTGGGGTGAGGAGGAGGAAATGGGGAGCCGTTCAAGGCTATAAAGTTTCAGTTACAGAAGGTGACTAAGTTCTCGTGATATGCTCTACAACATAGTGCATATAGTTAACAATATTATTGCACACTTAAATTTTGATGAGTGGATAGATCGTATATTAAATGTTCTGACCATTATAAATAAAAATATTTCAGAGAACATACTTTGGTGCTGGCTGGAATATTTGAGTGAACTTTTATGGAAAAGTAGGAACTTTTAAAAAATTTATATATTGAAGTATAGTTGATTTACAATGTTGTGTTAGTTTCAGGTATACAACAAAGTGATTCAGTTATACATATATATATATCTATTTTTCTCAGATTCTTTTCCTTTATAGGTTATTACAATATTGAGTATAGTTCCCTGTGCTATATAGTAGGTCCTTGTTGGTTATCTATTTTATATACAGTAGTGTGTGTATGTTAATCCCAAACTCCTAATTTATGCCTCCTCCCCCTTTTCCCTTTGGTAACCATAAGTTTGTTTTCTATATCTGTGGGTCTGTTTTGTATATAAGTTCATTTGTATCATGTTTTTTTAGATTCCGCATATAAGTGATATCATACGATATTTGTATTTCTCTGTCTGGCTTACTTCACTTAGTATGACAATCTCTAGGTCCATCCATTTTGCTGCAAATGGCATTATTTCATTCTTTTTTATGGCTGAGTAATATTCTGTTGTATAAATATATCTTCCTTATCCATTCATCTGTCGGACACTTAGGTTGCTTCCATGTCTTGGCTATTGTAAATAGTGCTGCAATTTACAATGTGCTGCAAGAACACTGGGGTACATGTATCTTTTTGAAGTATGGTTTTCTCCAGATATATGCCCAGGAGTGGGATTTCAGGATCATCTGGTAGCTCTATTTTTACTTTTTTTTTTTTTTTTTTTTTTTTTTTAGAAATTTCATGTAATGTCTGAAACATTTATATTAACATATTTCCATACAAATAACCCAATGAAAGTTTAGTATTAGTTGTTTTGTTTGTTTTTTTATACTGCAGGTTCTTATTAGGCATCAGTTTTATACACATCAGTGTATACATGTCAATCCCAATCGCCCAATTCAGCACACCACCATCCCCACCTCATCGCAGTTTTCCCCCCTTGGTGTCCATATGTCCATTCTCTACATCTGTGTCTCAACTTCTGCCCTGCAATCTGGCTCATCTGTACCATTTTTCTAGGTTCCACATACATGCATTAATATACAATATTTGTTTTTCTCTTTCTGACTTACTTCACTCTGTATGACAGTCTCTAGATCCATCCACTTCTCAACAAATGGCTCAATTTCGTTCCTTTTTATGGCTGAGTAATATTCCATTGTATATATGTACCACAACTTCTTTATCCATTCGTCTGTTGATGGGCATTTAGGTTGCTTCCATGACCTGGCTATTGTAAATAGTGCTGCAATGAACATTCGGGTGCACGTGTCTTTTTGAATTACGGTTTTCTCTGGGTATATGCCCAATAGTGGGATTGCTGGGTCATATGGTAATTCTATTTTTAGTTTTTTAAGGAACCTCCATATTGTTCTCCATAGTGGCTGTATCAATTTACATTCCCACCAACAGTGCAAGAGGGTTCCCTTTTCTCCACACCCTCTCCAGCATTTGTTGTTTGTAGATTTTCTGATGATGCCCATTCTAACAGGAGTGAGGTGATACCTCATTGTAGTTTTGATTTGCATTTCTCTAATAATTAGTGATGTTGAGCATCTTTTTTATTTTTATTTTTTTTATTTTTATTTATTTATTTTTTTTATTTATTTATTTTTGGCTGTGTTGGGTCTTTGGTTCGTGCGAGGGCTTTCTCTAGTTGCGGCAAGCGGGGGCCACTCTTCATCGCGGTGCGGAGACCGCTCTTCATCGCGGTGCGCGGGCCTTTCACTATCACGGCCCCTCCCGTTGCGGGGCACAGGCTCCAGACGCGCAGGCTCAGTAGTTGTGGCTCACGGGCCTAGTTGCTCCGCGGCATGTGGGATCTTCCCAGACCAGGGCTCGAACCCGTGTCCCCTGCATTAGCAGGCAGATTCTCAACCACTGCGCCACCAGGGAAGCCCGAGCATCTTTTCATGTGCTTCGTGGCCGTCTGTATGTCTTCTTTGGAGAAATGTCTATTTAGGTCTTCTGCCCATTTTTGGATTGGGGTGTTTGTTTCTTTGATATTGAGCTGAATGAGCTGTTTATATATTTTGGAGATTAATCCTTTGTCCGTTGATTCATTTGCAAATATTTTCTCCCATTCTGAGGGTTGTCTTTTCGTCTTGTTTATGGTTTCCTTTGCTGTGCAAAAGCTTTGAAGTTTCATTAGGTCCCACTTGTTTATTTCTGTTTTTATTTCCATTACTCTAGGAGGTGGATCGAAAAAGATCTTGCTGTGATTTATGTCAAAGAGTGTTCTTCCTATGTTTTCCTCTAAGAGTTTTATAGTGTCCAGTCTTACATTTAGGTCTCGAATCCATTTTGAGTTTATTTTTGTGTATGGTGTTAGGGAGTATTCTAATTTCATTCTTTTACATGTGGCTGTCCAGTTTTCCCAGCACCACTTATTGAAGAGACTGTCTTTTCTCCATTGTATATCTTTGCCTCCTTTGTCATAGATTAGTTGACCATAGGTGCGTGGGTTAATCTCTGGGCTTTCTATCTTGTTCCATTGATCTATGTTTCTGTTTTTGTGCCAGTACCATATTGTCTTGATTACTGTAGCTTTGTAGTATAGTCTGAAGTCAGGGAGTCTGATTCCTCCAGCTCCATTTTTTTGCCTCAAGACTGCTTTGGCTATTCGGGGTCTTTTGTGTCTCCATACAAATTTTAAGATGATTTGTTCTAGCTCCGTAAAAAATGCCATTGGTAATTTGATAGGGATTGCATTGAATCTGTAGATTGCTTTGGGTAGTATACTCATTTTCACAATGTTGATTCTTCCAATCCAAGAACATGGTATATCTCTCCATCTGTTGGTATCATCTTTAATTTCTTTCATCAGTGTCTTATAGTTTTCTGCATACAGGTCTTTTGTCTCCCTAGGTAGGTTTATTCCTAGGTATTTTATTCTTTTTGTTGCAATGGTAAATGGGAGTGTTTCCATAATTTCTCTTTCAGATTTTTCATCATTAGTGTATAGGAATGCAAGAGATTTCTGTGCATTAATTTTGTAACCTGCAACTTTACCATATTCATTAATTAGCTCTAGCAGTTTTCTGGTGGCAGTTTTAGGATTCTCTATGTATAGTATCATGTCATCCGCAAACAGTGACAGTTTTACTTCTTCTTTTCCAATTTGTATTCCTTTTATTTCTTTTTCTTCTCTGATTGCCGTGGCTAGGACTTCCAGAACTATGTTGAATAATAGTGGTGAGAGTGGACATCCTTGTCTCGTTCCTGATCTTAGAGGAAATGCTTTCAGTTTTTCACCATTGAGAATGATGTTTGCTGTGGGTTGGTCATATATGGCCTTTATTATGTTGAGGTAGGTTCCCTCTATGCCCACTTTCTGGAGAGTTTTTATCATAAATGGGTGTTGAATTTTGTCAAAAGCTTTTTCTGCATCTATTGAGATGATCATATGGTTTTTATTCTTCAATTTGTTAATATGGTGTATCACATTGATTGATTTGCGTATATTGAAGAATCCTTGCATCCCTGGGATAAATCCCACTTGATCGTGGTGTATGATCCTTTTAATGTGTTGTTGGATTCTGTTTGCTAGTATTTTGTTGAGGATTTTTGCATCTATATTCATCAGTGATATTGGTCTGTAATTTTCTTTTTTTGTAGTGTCTTTGTCTGGTTTTGGTATCAGGGTGATGGTGGCCTCATAGAATGAGTTTGGGAGAGTTCCTTCCTCTGCAATTTTTTGGAAGAGTTTGAGAAGGATAGGTGTTAGCTCTTCTCTAAATGTTTGATAGAATTCACCTGTGAAGCCATCTGGTCCTGGACTTTTGTTTGTTGGAAGATTTTTAATCACAGTTTCAATTTCATTACTTCTGATTGGTCTGTTGATATTTTCTGTTTCTTCCTGATTCAGTCTTGGAAGGTTATACCTTTCTAAGAATTTGTCCATTTCTTCCAGGTTGTCCATTTTATTGGCATAAAGTTGCTTGTAGTAGTCTCTTAGGATGTTTTGTATTTCTGCGGTGTCTGTTGTAACTTCTCCTTTTTCATTTCTGATTTTATTGATTTGAGTTCTCTCCCTCTTTTTCTTGATGAGTCTGGCTAATGGCTTATCAATTTTGTTTATCTTCTCAAAGAATCAACTTTTAGTTTTATTGATCTTTGCTATTGTTTTCTTTGTTTCTATTTCATTTATTTCTGCTCTGATCTTTATGATTTCTTTCCTTCTGCTAACTTTGGGTTTTGTTTGTTCTTCTTTCTCTAGTTTCTTTAGGTGTAAGGTTAGATTGTTTACTTGAGATTTTTCTTGTTTCTTTAGGTAGGCTTGTATAGCTATAAACTTCCCTCTTAGAACCGCTTTTGCTGCATCCCATAGGTTTTGGGTCGTCGTGTTTTCATTGTCATTTGTCTCTAGGTATTTTTTTATTTCCTGTTTGATTTCTTCAGTGATCTCTTGGTTATTTAGTAACGTATTGTTTAGCCTCCATGTGTTTGTCTTTTTTACGTTTTTTTCCCTGTAATTCATTTCTAATCTCATAGCGTTGTGGTCAGAAAAGATGCTTGATATGATTTCAATTTTCTTAAATTTACTGAGGCTTGATTTGTGACCCAAGATGTGATCTATCCTGGAGAATGTTCCGTGTGCACTTGAGAAGAACGTGTAATCTGCTGTTTTTGGATGGAATGTCCTATCAGTATCAATTAAATCTATCTGGTCTATTGTGTCATTTAAAGCTTCTGTTTCCTTATTTATTTTCATTTTGGATGATCTGTCCATTGGCGTAAGTGAGGTGTTAAAGTCCCCCACTATTATTGTGTTACTGTCGATTTCCTCTTTTATAGCTGTTAGCAGTTGCCTTATGTATTGAGGTGCTCCTATGTTGGGTGCATATATATTTATAATTGTTATATCTTCTTCTTGGATTGATCCCTGGTCATTATGTAGTGTCCTTCCTTGTCTCTTGTAACATTCTTTATTTTAAAGTCTATTTTATCTGATATGAGTATAGCTACTCCAGCTTTCTTTTGATTTCCATTTGCATGGAATATCTTTTTCCATCCCCTCACTTTCAGTCTGTATGTGTCCCTAGGTCTGAAGTGGGTCTCTTGTAGACAGCATATATATGGGTCTTGTTTTTGTATCCATTCAGCCAGTCTATGTCTTTTGGTTGGGGCATTTAATCCATTCATGTTTAAGGTAATTATCGATATGTATGTTCCTATGACCATTTTCTTAATTGTTTTGGGTTTGTTTTTGTAGGTCCTTTTCTTCTCTTGTGTTTCCCACTTAGAGAAGTTCCTTTAGCATTTGTTGTAGAGCTGGTTTGGTGGTGCTGAATTCTCTTAGCTTTTGCTTGTCTGTAAAGCTTTTGATTTCTCCATCAAATCTAAATGAGATCCTTGCTGGGTAGAGTAATCTTGGTTGTAGGTTCTTCCCTTTCATCACTTTAAGTATATCATGCCACTCCCTTCTGGCTTGCAGAGTTTCTGCTGAGAAATCAGCTGTTAACCTTATAGGGGTTCCCTTGTATGTTATTTGTCGTTTTTCCCTTGCTGCTTTCAGTAATTTTTCTTTGTCTTTAATTTTTGCCACTTTGATTACTATGTGTCTCGGCGTGTTTCTCCTTGGGTTTATTCTGTATGGGACTCTCTGCGCTTCCTGGACTTGGGTGGCTATTTCCTTTCCCATGTTAGGGAAGTTTTCGACTATAATCTCTTCAAATATTTTCTCTGGTCCTTTCTCTCTCTCTTCTCCTTCTGGGACCCCTATAATGTGAATGTTGTTGCGTTTAATGTTGTCCCAGAGGTCTCTTAGGCTGTCTTCATTTCTTTTCATTCTTTTTTCTTTAGTCTGTTCCGCAGCAGTGAATTCCACCATTCTGTCCTCCAGGTCACTTATCCGTTCTTCTGCCTCAGTTATTCTGCTATTGATTCCTTCTAGTGTAGTTTTCATTTCAGTTATTGTATTGGTCATCTCTGTTTGTTTGTTCTTTAATTCTTCTAGGTCTTTGTTAATCATTTCTTGCATCTTCTCAATCTTTGCCTCCATTCTTATTCCGAGGTCCTGGATCATCTTCACTATCATTATTCTGAATTCTTTTTCTGGAAGGTTGCCTATCTCCACTTCATTTAGTTGTTTTTCTGGGGTTTTTTTCTTGTTCCTTCATCTGGTACATAGCCCTCTGCCTTTTCATCTTCTCTGTCTTTCTGTAACTCTATTTATTTTTGTAAGGAAATTTCATACTGTTTTCCATAGTGGCTGTTTGATCAGGTTCTTGAAAGATGGGTAGCATTTGGACCAGAAGTGTGGGTAGGGTGGGCTGCTCTCCCACATGGAGGGTATCAGGAGTCAGAATAGTGCCATTGAAGTGAGCTTGGAATATATACTTGACAAGTAGAGGAATTTAGCCTGGGTGGAAGGGTGTATATGGTAGGGAAGAGTAAGTCTCAGATCAGACATGTAGCCTGTGCTTGGAGGTACCAGGGAAAGCCAGGTGGAGACATTTGAGCTCCATACTTGTAAGTAGTAAAAGCCACTGTAGGATTGTGAGCAGAGAAGTGACTTGATTGGTGTTTACTTCACGTACTTCTTATGTGTCAGACTCTTACATATTAATCATTTTCACCTTATAACTACCCAGTGGATTGAGACACGTTTATATTTTACAGATAAATAATCTGAGACTCAGAGAGGCTGATTAAATTCGCCAAGGACACACATCAAGCTACTCGCAGAGTTTAGATCCATTCCTAATCCTCAAACTCCACATTTGGGCTCCTTCCATTTCATCTTCCTGATTGTAGAAGGGAGATGACAGACAGAAGATTATGAGGAGATACAATTTTGAGAGAGAAGAATGGTGGTGTCCTGAGGTGTCCCTCTTTTTTCTGAAAGGGAGGGAAACCTGGTCAGCGGGTAGGGGAAGAAACTCTTAGTAAGTGAAGAGTCCAGACAGCAAATACTGAGAAATACCTCAGGCTCTTGGTGTAGTCTGAACAAACGGGGCCCCAGAGGCACCCGAAGCACCCAGAAGAGAACAGTCTATGGGGGCCTTTTTGGAATTCTTGCAGCATATCCCTTCTCTGGGCTGTGAATTGTGTCCCAGAGACACAGCAGGGGTTGTCAAGGTGGGAAATGAATATCGTGTCCTCAGACTCTGTGAGCAAATGCCACTTTGTCATTCCAGTCAGTCACTAATGACCTTCTTAAGTATATGTCCATTTGGGGGTTTCTTGATTTTTGCTGGGCCTCTAACCAGTCTGTGGGAACAAGAGTGTAATTGTAAAGGCAGAGATCCTGCAAGGTGAGGGAAGAAGAAGAAGAAGAAAAAAAGAAACAGGCTGTGCACAAAATATCTGTGACCAGTGACCTGATTCAGGTGTTTATATGGACAAACAACAGGGAGCCATCTCTGGGAGCCAGACGTTGCTATAAGGTCCTGAGGAGAGTGTTGAGGGCTTCAGTAGGTCAGGCTTCCCCTTGGATTCAGGTAAGCGGTCCCTAAACCACTCAGAGCAGAAGTTGGACACTGCCTCTGGATGCTCACCAGCCAACCATAGCTTTTGTTGACAATCCTATGAAGGCGACTCCCTTCAGTACTTCCAGAGGAATTGCCCATCCCTGGTTTATCCTGTATGTGAAAGTCCCCCCTGCCCTGACGTCAGCTGAGCCCTCACCTGGAGATGAGAAGTTGTCCTTGCTACATGCCTGTAGGGCAGTATCACTGTTTGTCCAATCCCAGATAATATTATCATAAAAGGTATAGATGCTAAAAATAGAGAATGTTAGCCTTACAGTAAGTTCAGGGTGTGGGTTTGAGATGACCCCAAGGGAGATGAATATTCCCATTACAGATATTAAATAGAGTTTTCATGTGTTGAGTGCTTTAAGGAAGCAAGCCCTGAGATTACATTATTAAGAATTCTATTAACAGTACTCCAAGATAATTTTTATTCTCATCATTCTACAGATGAGATATAGAATGCAAAATTCTACAAATGCAAAGTTAATAAGCTAAGGTAACAAAAAAGTAAGATGTATATCGTGAAACTTGATTTAAGTTGGTCTCCAATATTTCATGCTCTTTCTATTGCAACACAAAATAAGCCACCATTCATCGGAATATTAAGTAACTGACATGGTGTCATGGAACAGAGTTTTCAGCTTAAAGGCAGGGATACTGGTTGAATCGAATATGTCCAAATTTCAGCACAGGCTCTGAAAGTTGTTAAGTCTTGGGTTACATAATTGATGTGTGCTTGACTGTTGTCATTTCTCCTCTGCTGTTTGAAGGTGCATGTAGCAATGCAGTTCTGGTGCTGATTCCTGTACTCCTCATCTGACCTTGAATGAATTATTTTTTCTTCCTGGGTTTTACTGATACCATACATGAAAGGTTTGTTTGATGTATAGTATGCATTTAAAACCCAGATAAACAGTTAGTTTGGAGGTTGGAGAGTATCTCTTCCAGGCAACCTAAAATCCTCACTGGTTAAAAAGAAAACGCAGGCATAAATGCATAGAAACTATGTAAATAGACAACAAAAGAAATGTAAAATTTTATATGAACTCTCATCTCTTTTGAGAGATCACTACTTTCAGAAGATGCTGAGGTGAAAAAGTAACTGTAAGAGAAAGACATAGCAGTAGTGACCACAGCTCTAAATGGGTTGGGTTATTACTGGTAGCATATGCTTAATTAAAAGATTGTTAATGAAAGCTTCCCTTTGAAATATAGCCTGAATACTGCAGAGTTTTATTTTTTAATTGGCCTTTATTCTGAGGCATTGTGATATTTAATAAGTTGAACGTTCAGATAGTAAGTATAGTAAATTGAAACCTGCAGTGACCAAAACCTCAGCAGTTATGTTGTTGCCCTGTGGTGCTATTACCCCACAGCACGATATAATGGAATATCAAAGCTCTTAGAACACAGGAAGCTCAGAAGTAGATGAATAGAAATGCAATCAGTTCTGTTAACACAAATTAATTTAGATAAATGCAAGGCTTTCTTTGCCATTAATGGTAACCTTCAATTATGCTGGAACCTGCGTTTACAATAAGTGGGCTGCAAACAGTTAAGGATAAGGAGCAAAGAAATTTTAGACTCTGGACACTGAGCACCATTGTGACTTCAAGTCTGGGTTGTAATTGGAACCCATTCAGAAAATGGCAGATCCAATTTTTTTTAAACATGCAGGAAGTTTTTTAGGATCTTTGAGACATAGCTCCTTGAGAAAGCCCGGGAGCAAAGACTATCTTATTGGAGAAGTTAGTGCCCCAAAAGCTATGAGTTAGTGTTGGAAAACTGAAGTTTTATAGAATGAGGATTCATAGGAGTATAAATTGAATAATCATTTTGAGAAGGTATCTGGTAAGCCCTAATAAAGTCGAATATACGTACACCTTTTGGCTCAGCCATTCCACTCCTAGGGCTATTCCCAAGAGAAACCTGCTTACTTGTGTAATCTAAAACATGTGTAAGAGTGTACATAGCAGCATTATGTTAAAAGTAAACTGGGAGGCAAAACCCAAATTTCTATCAATATAAAATATATAAATGAAATATGCTATATGTTTGCAATAAAATACTATTGAACAGTTAAGAGAAATGCATTAGAATCTCTCAAGTAAAAGTAACCTGCAGAAGGAAAAATATAATAATTTTGTAAACATAAAAACCACACTGCATAGGTTTTAGGGATCGATTTATAAGTAGTAAATATGAAACGCACATGAATGCTAACATGAAGTTCAGTATGTGGTTACCTCTGAAAAAGTTTGTAAATAATTAAAAAAATAAAATTAGAATCCATCTACTTATCCATATGCCCATTTCTTCATATATGCAATAAATATTTACAGAGCTTCTTTCTTATCCTACTATCCCTTCTAAGGGTTAAAAGACCAACAAAAGAAGAATATGATACAGTCCTTGTCCTCGAAAGACTTATAACTTAATTGAAGGCTCACAGGGGAATTTAGACCATAGGGTCAACATTTAATAGTGGAGAAAAATGTCTAAAATGAAGACACAGCTTGAATCAAAATATACACAAAGCCTGACTCCCAGAGTATGGCTAAGGATGGGGGAAATAATGTGTTCGAGGGAAAACCCAACTCTGAAAGCACAGAGTATAAATCCCCTCATTGGATTCTTCATTTTTCTTTCCAGGATGTAGTGAAATCCACTGATTTGACAGATGATCCTAGTCAAGTCCAGTTTTTCAAAAACTTATTACAATAGCCTGAAGTTCTGAACAAGGGTGTTTTTTGTTCCATGGTGTGTGTACTGTTTTTTTTTTAAATGTGTGATGACTCTCCTTATAAAGCATGACTAGTTAAAGGGGTCATAATGTATTAGTCATTTTGTATTTGGAGAGCACAGTCCTTTTCAAAAAGTCCTTTATTAAGAAACACAGTGGAACAGAATGGAGCAGATTCTCCCCGTCAAGAGAAAACAAGGGATGTATTCTGGGGAGATTCACTGTCATTCTTGACAATGTGTGTCAGACTGTGTGGGGGATATTAGGGGACAGGTTAGGTTAGATCACCTGGAAGGACCTTTTGCAGATCTGAGACTTTGTAGCTTCAGCTTTCAAAAATGAGAACTGTCTTTAAATATTACCACATATTTCTTAAAATCTACTACGGTGGTGTCATTTTTAGTGTCTGCCATCCCTTGTTTAAGCTGTATTATCATCATTAATTTTAGTTTAGTTATTGCTTGGATGATCTTGAAAATAACAAGCTTGATGCAATTACTTCATTTATTTGTCCTAAAATTATCTCTTAAAATTCACAGGGGACTCCATAGGTCTCGTATTTTAGAAATTAATTCAAAACAAGACTGATTTCTTCTCATCTGAATTTTTTATCATTTGTAGTTTTAAACACAGTTCTTCATTCTGCCTTTATTTTTCTAGGATAAGAAGCTATTTAATGTGAGCCCAGTTTTACACATTTTATTTTTAATATACTTATAAGTAAGACATGGCAGCACCTATTGAATTCATTTTCCAAATAAGAAAACCAACACATGGAGAGGTCAATTTGTCTAGAATATCATGATGAACAGACACAATCTGAGGAGGGTAGTTTTCAACCTCATGTTCTTTTCTGCTACCTGAACTTAAAATGTAGGAAAGATTTATACAAACACTCACATACACCCCTCTGAGAGTGGGTAGAGAGAAAGAGGCTATATACTAATTATTATACCTGTTTTTTTTTCTCCTAAAGTAGGGAAAGAGTGGGTAGAGAAGAGCTATCTCATAATGAGGATTTATACATTCTGTTACATAATTGGGCAATCTCATATTGTAGCAACACCATACATAGTTTTTTTTTGTTTTTAATGTAAAACTTTATTTTTTAAGAGCAGTTTTGGGTTCACAGCAGAATTGAGGGGAAAGTACAGAGATTTCCCATATGCCTTCCTGTCCTCACACATGAAGAGCCTCCCCCATTATCAACATCCCCCACCAGAGGGAAACATTTGTTACAGGTGAAGAACCTGCATCAACAATGTTATCACCCAAAGTTCATAGTTTATATTAAGGTTCGCTCTTGGTATTGTGCATTCTTTTGGTTTGATCAAAAGTATAACATGTAACCATCATTACATTATCATACAGAATATTTTCACTGCCCTAAAACTCCTCTAACACTGTATTTTTTGGTTTGTCTTCATTGAGGTATAGTTGATTTATAATATTATATTAGTTTCTGGTGTACAACTTGGTGATTCAAAAATTTTAGATTATATTCCAAATATAGTTGTTGTGAAATAATGGCTATATTCCTTGTGCTGTACAATATTTCCTTGTAGCCTATTATTTTATACGTAGTAGTTTGTACCTCTTAATCCCCTATCCTTATCGTGCCCTCCCCCTTTCCCCACTGGTAACCAATAGCTTGTTCTCTATATCTGTAACTCTTCTTCTTTTTTGTTATATTCATTAGTTTATTTTTTAGATTCCACATATAAGTGATAACATATAGTATTTATCTTTCTCTGTCTGACTTATTTCAATAAACATGATACCCTCCAGGTCCATCCAAGTTGTTGTAAATGGCAAAATTTACTACCAACGGCATTTTTCACAGAACTAGAACAAAATATTTCACAATTTGTATGGAAACACAAAAGACCCCGAATAGCCAAAGCAATCTTAAGAAAGAAAAACGGACCTGGAGGAATCAGGTTCCCAGACTTCAGACTATACTACAAAGCTACAGTAATCAAGACATTATGGTACTGGCACAAAAACACAAATATATATCAATGGAACAGGATAGAAAGCCCAGAGACAAACCCACGCACATATGGTCACCTTATCTTTGATATAGGAGGCAAGAATATACAATGGAGAAAAGACAGTCTCTTCAATAAGTGGTGCTGGGAAAACTGGACAGCTACATGTAGAAGAATGAAATTAGAACACTCCCTAACACCATACACAAACATCAACTCAAAATGGATTTGAATCTTTGATAAAGGAGGCAAGGATATACAGTGGAGAAAAGACAGCCTCTTCAATAAGTGGTGCTGGGAAAACTGGACAGCTACATGTCAAAGAATGAAATTAGAACACTCCCTAACACCATACACAAAAATAAACTCAAAATGATTTAAAGACCTAAATGTAAGCCCAGACACTATCAAACTCTTAGAGGAAAATATAGGCAGAACACTCTATGACATAAATCACAGCAAGATCCTTTTTGACCCAACTCCTAGAGAAATGGAAACAAAAACACAAATAAACAAATGGGACCTAATGAAACTTAAGTCTTTTGCACAGCAAAGGAAACCATAAACAAGACAAAAGACAACCCTCGGAATGGGAGAAAATATTTGCAAATGAAGCAACTGACAAAGGATTAATCTCCAAGATTTACAAGCAGCTCATGCAGCCCAATAACAAAAAAACAAACAACCCAATCCAAAAATGGGCAGAAGACCTAAATAGACATTTTTCCAAAGAAGATATACAGATTGCCAACAGACACATGAAAGAATGCTCAACATCATTAATCATTAGAGAAATGCAAATCAAAACTACAATGAGATATCATCTCACACCAGTCGGAATGGCCATCATCAAAAAATCTAGAAACAATAAATGCTGGAGAGGGTGTGGAGAAAAGGGAACACTCTTGCACTATTGGTGGGAATGTAAATTGATACAGCCACTATGGAGAACAGTATGCAGGTTCCTTAAAAAACTAAAAATAGAACTACCATATGACCTAGCAATCCCACTACTCGGCATATACCCTGAGAAAACCATAATTCAAAAAGAGTCATGTACCAAAATGTTCATTGCAGCTCTATTTACAATAGCCAGGACATGGAAGCAACCTAAGTGTCCATCAACAGATGAATGGATAAAGAAGATGTGGCACATATATACAATGGAATATTACTCAGCCATAAAAAGAAATGAAATGGAGGTATTTGTAATGAGGTGGATGGAGTTAGAGTCTGTCATACAGAGTGAAGTAAGTCAGAAAGAGAAAAACAAATACAGTATGCTAACACATATATATGGAATCTAAGGGGAAAAAAAAAGTCATGAAGAACCTAGTGGCAAGAGGGGAATAAAGACACAGACCTACTAGAGAATGGACTTGAGGGTATGGGGAGGGGGAGGGGTAAGATGTGACAGGGTGAGAGAGTGGCATGGACATATATACACTACCAAATGTAAAATAGATAGCTAGTGGGAAGCAGCCGCATAGCACAGGGAGATCAGCTCAGTGCTTTGTGACCACCTAGAGGGTGGGATAGGGAGGGTGGGAGGGAGGGAGAGGCAAGAGGGAAGAGATATGGGAACATATGTATATGTATAACTGATTCACTGTGTTATAAAGCAGAAACTAACACACCATTGTAAAGCAATTATACTCCAATAAAGATGTTAAAAAAACAAAAATGGATTCGAGACCTAAATGTAAGATCAGACACTATAAAACTCTTAGAGGAAAACATAGGAAGAACACTCTTTGACATAAATCACAGCAAGATCTTTTTTGATCCACCTCCTAGAGTAATGGAAATAAAAACAAAAACAAATGGGACCTAATGAAACTTAAAAGTTTTTGCACAGCAAAGGAAGCTACAAACAAGACGAAATTACAACCCTCAGAATGGGAGAAAATATTTGCAAACGAATCAATGGAGAAACAGCTCATGCAGCTCAGTATTAAAAAAAACACACAACCCAATCCAAAAATGGGCAGAAGACCTAAATAGACATTTCTCCAAAGAAGACATACAGATGGCCAAGAAGCACATGAAAAGCTGCTCAACATCACTAATTATTAGAGAAATGCAAATCAGAACTACAATGAGGTATCACTTCACACTAGTCAGAATGGTCATCATCAAAAAATCTACAAACAAATGCTGGAGAGGGTGTGGAGAAAAGGGAAGCCTCTTGCACTGTTGGTGGAAATGTAAATTGATACAGCCACTATGGAGAACAGTATGGAGGTTCCTAAAAAACTAAAAATAGAATTACCATATGACCCAGCAATCCCACTACTGGGCATATATCCAGAGAAAACCATAATTCAAAAAGAGACGTGCACCCCAATGTTCATTGCAGCACTATTTACAATAGCCAGGTCATGGAAGCAACCTAAATGCCCATCGACAGATGAATGGTTAAAGATGATGTGGTATATATATATACAATGGAATATTACTCAGCCATAAAAAGGAACAAAGTTGGGTCATTTGTAGAGATGTGGATGGATGTAGGGACTGTCATATAGAGTGAAGTCAGAAAGAGAAAAACAAATATTGTATATTAATGCATATATGTGGAACCTAGAAAAATGGTACAGATGAACCAGTTTGCAGGGCAGAAATTGAGACACAGATGTAGAGAACAAAAGTATCGACTCCAAGGGGGGAAAGTGGTGTGTGTGTGTGGGGTGGTGGTGGTGTGATGAATTGGGAGATTGAGATTGACATGTATACACTAATATGTATAAAATGGATAACTAATAAGAACCTGCTGTGTAAAAAAATAAATAAAATAAAATTCAAAAATTCAAAAAAAAAAAAAAAACCCAATCCAAAAATGGGTGGAAGACCTAAATACACATTTCTCCAAAGAAGATATACAGATTGCCAACAAACACATGAAAGTATGCTCAGCATCACGAATCATTAGAGAAATGCAAATCAAAACCACAAAAAGGTATCACCTCACACTAGTCAGAATGGTCATCACCAAGAAATCTACAAACAATAAATGCTGGAGAGGGTGCGGAGAAAAAGGAACCCTCTTGCACTGTTGGTGGGAATGTAAATTGATACAGTCTCTATGGAGAACAGTATGGAAGTCCCTTAAAAAACTAAAAATAGAACTACCATATGACCCAGCAATCCCACTACTGGGCATATACCCTGAGAAAACCATAATTCAAAAGGACACATGTACCACAATGTTCATTGCAGCACTATTTACAATAGCCAGGACATGGAAGCAACCTAAGTGTCCATAGACAAATGAATGGATAAAGACGATGTGGCACATACATACAATGGAATATTACTCCGCCATAAAAAGAAACAAAATTGAGTTATTTGTAGTGAGGTGGATGGACGTTGAGTCTGTCATACAGAGTGAAGAAAATCAGAAAAAGAAAAACAAATACCATATGCTAATACATATATACGGAATCTAAAAAAAAAATGGTTCTGATGAACCTAGCAGCAGGACAGGAATAGAGACGCAGACATAGAGAATGGATTTGAGGACATGGGGAAGGGGAAGGGTAAGCTGGGACGAAATGAGAGAGTAGCATTGACATATATACACTACCAAATGTAAAATAGATAGTGAGTGGGAAGCAGCTGCACAGCACAGGGAGATCAGCTCGGTGCTTTGTGACCACCTAGAGGGGTGGCATAGGAAGTGTGGGAGGGAGGTGAAAGAGGGAGGGGATATGGGGATATATGTATACATATAGCTGATTCACTTTGTTATACAGCAGAAACTAACACAACTTTGTAAAGCAATTATACAATAACGATGTTAAAAAAAAATAAGGGGAATCCAAATTGGAAAAAAGTAATACTGTCACTGTTTGCAGGTGAAATGATCTTATACATAGAAAATCCTAGAGATGCCAACAAAAATCTAGTAGAGTTCATCAATGAATTTAGTAAAGTTGTAGGATACAAAATTAATGTGTGATGGTCCTTTATTAACTGCTATGATTCAGAAATAAAGAATTTCATAGTTTAGTCTGAGATAAACTGGGAAAATTAAAGAAGTTTCTTCCCTGTCATATTTCTCAGAATCTCTACTATACTGATGTGAAAGCCAAATCTCTAAAAAGAAACAGAGAATACAGCATTTTTGAAACATTTGACTACATAACTGGTTTTTTATGGTGCATTTTACAAAACTTATTTTGGGAAACATTGTTCTAATCCAACTCTATTATTTTACAAGAGAGGAAACTAGAGAGGTAGAGAGGTGTACAAAGGTAAAATTATTACCCAAGACTAAACAGCTTGGTAAGGGAAATTAAGCTAGAGAGATGGGAGAGAGATCCTGTAATATAAATTTTCCCAAAAAAGGTGAATACAGATAGGTACTATTTTAGAGCCTGTATAATGCTAATAAAACACATGTATTCTCCAGAGAACTATTTAGGGAAATATGTAATATATATATATATATATATATATATATATATATATATATATATATATATATATATATATATGTATTTCACACTTCTAAAAGCATCCGTTATCATTAGACAGTATACAGAAGTCACACAATTTTATTTCAGCAGCAATAATACCACTCATGCATTAAATACCTATTAGACATCTGGTTTACCAACAAGAGCTTAACTTCACTAACATTATCCACATATAGAAATGCTCTGATAATAATATGCTGGAATGTGTTAATACATACTTCATAGACCCATGGATGGACCCATGTAATTAAGGAGGATAGGATTTTCAACATTATTTAGACTAACCCTCTCATTTTGAGTAAACTGAGGCCCAGGTAGAACAAATAGCAAAGTCAAACACCTGGCTTTTGGCAGCCATGACCCAAGAGCCTGTATTTCCGTAGCACAGTGTTTTCAGTCTTACATGAGCATGTGTAACCATGCCAAGTTTCTGGAGCTAGCTCATGGAGTACCCCATTCTATTCTCATTTAAACTTCTATTTGGGTTTATAGGATAGAGAATAATTATGAAACAAACTGATTTGTCATTCCTGGGTGAACAATTCTCCTGTTCAGGTAAAACAAAATAAGGACATGCTTTCGCCTCTGAGAAGTATGAGCTGCTTCATGCATGCAGGATTCATTAGCCATGCTTTCCCTTGTTTAGAGTTACCTGTTTTATTTAGAGATGCACACCCTTTTCAAGGAGAAGAAAAGCCTTTCTTTCTTGTCTATAAATGTCATCTGTGCTGCAAAGCATTAATAAGAACAGTGAATGGAAGAAATGTGATCATCTTTCAGGGGAAAAAATATTTCCCTTGAAATACATAATGGAAAGAAGAAGGTACAACTTGCTATTCTTTTTCTGTTTGTTGTTTGTTACTAGGTAGACTCTGTCATTACAAATGCTCTGGCATCTCATCACTTATGTCAGAAGCAGTCATTTAATTTTATTGTTTCTCTTTAGACTTGAACACTGGACATCTGGGTTTCCAACTTTGTAGTCCACGAAACTCCCACCCAGTCACAGAAATGCCCAACACCTACACATCTAACTCCAAATTCTTCTCTGTGTGAGGTTCTTCTTGGAGCTTAGTATTTCCATCTTTTCTAGTAGCCTTAGGTTTGTGTCACTCTCCTGTGACCATGGGCCTTGGACTGTCATGCCAAACCAAGCCTTCCTAGCTGTTCATCCTGGGACAAGTTCCCCAATTTTACAAAGTTTTGTGCTTTACATTTAAACAAAAGACAATCCCCTCTATCACCCAGCGTTATTTAAAGATTAGTTATAATAAAGCATATAACACATGTAGAATAGGCCCTGGTTCTGAAATCTCCTCCTGTACCACACTCATGGGGTGAGGAAAAGGAACACTGGAGTCTGGATTCTCAGCTTCTGCAGCATTTGTACCTTTCTGAAGATTACATCTCCACTCCTCTATCCAAAGCAAGGAGATGAGTAGTGAAGCAGCTTAGTAGAGAGGTTGAATTGAGACTATTAAAATGAGAAAGAAAGGAAAAGTTTATTCAGGCCTTAGAAACACAGGTCAAGACTTTAGGACAGTGTCAGAAGATGTTAGAACACACTGTGGGCTCTCTATTGTCTTTGTAAACCAAAGCTACTTTCAGCCCAAGTACTCCAGAGGTAAAGGGCCCAGTAATCCCTCAGCCTCATAATAATCAGCTGCACCTGCCTTGTAACACTGTGCTAGGCCTTTATGGAGGGCAGGATGGTGCAGCACCCAGTGGATTCAATTCTGACACATAGGAGGTGGTGGCTTTTCCTAAGGCAGTTACCTTCTTATACTTCTTTACACAAGTGTTAATAATTGTACACATTTATGTGTCTGTATTACTTACAGGTTATTGGGTACTTACCATGTGCTTGTCTCTAAGTTCTTTATACTATTATCTCACTTAATTCTCATGCTCACTCTGTGATGTAGGCACTTAGTATTATCCATTATGCATGGGCATAAGAAATGTATTACAAAAGGAAAAGAATGGTTACTCGAGACCAACTGAACCAAAATGACAGTTTTGCTAGGAGTTAGCCTTGTTGCAAGCCATGCAATTTCCAGAGAGCTAGCTGGAGAGTCTAACCCTCCCCTGCTCTGACACACCATCAACATCACCAGTAGAGACTCTGAACTGGTGCCCACAGAGCCACAGGTTGTAAAGAGCCAAACAGTTTAATGTGGAGATGACTCCTGGTCCCATAGAACATAAGGCCACCAGAACAGGAAGGCAGCCAGGGTATAAAAGAGGTACGTTTTTATTACAGGTTCCAGGCCTTAATGGCCTTTGTTCTTTCCCTCATCAGCTATGTGACCTTGTAGAGTTTCATAACTTCCATGAACCTCAGATTCATCATCTATAAAATGGGAATAATGAAGTCTGTCATAGCTCAGTGAGGATGACTTAAGATAACACATACAATATATTTCTTGGTGTGGTGCCTGGCAACAAAGTAAGCTTTAAATAGATGGTTAACTCTCAGAATTATTACTATTATTAGTTGTAGTAGGGTTGGTATTACTTCTACTAAAATATGAAGAATTACTTGGCATGTATTAAGTGCCAAAAGTATTGGTGGATACTGGCTTTTTAAATGTTTTTATTTTTTATTCTTACAAATATAAAAAGAGATATGATAATACATACTGACCTTTTTACTATTTCAAATTGTTCTCTTGTTCCCTCTTTTATATCATGTAAGAATCAGCATAGTTATTCTAGGCTCTGATTACTGGACATTTCAGTTGACATTCCTCATCTTTGGCATCTTTATGACTTCTCAATGGAGGAGTCAGAAGTGTCACTTCCACTTGGTTAATGAAGTTATCTACCCAGTAAACTATCAGAAAAGGAACCAATCCCCGGATTGATTCCTCGCCACAAACTCTGGTTATGCTAATACTGTCTGAATCTATTCTATTATCCACTCCCCCCAAACCTGTGAATCAACTGATCAAAAGTAGCGAGATCATCTGTAAGTACTTTCACCAATCATAAGTCATTCTTGAACAAAGGCATTCTACAGGGCTTAACACAGTGCTAGGCAATGGATGGGGGTGACACTGAACCACAATAAGGACCCTCTCTATCTACAAGCACCTTCTTGTTTCACTGGAAGGACAAGCATACCATTTATGGAGGTTATGAGTGGAAGTTATGATGGAGTATGCATGAGAACAGATATAAGTGTGTATCCTTTAAGAAAATGAAGGAACATTGGAAGAATCTGGCTCTTGCGTTAGTATATGATTCTGCATGGACTAGATGTCCAACTTTGTGTAGCAGATGTTTCCTTCTCGAGTTTCAAGTTCATCAGAGAAGGCTTTGGTGTATTTCTTAGACCTAAAAGCATAAAGAGCAAGTGTAGCTGAATAAGTTTTCCTGCTTAGATCTTGTCCCAGTTTAGGAAAAAAGAGCTACATCATAAAAATAAATGAACAAAAAAGATGACTAAATAAATACATAAATAAATGAAGGTTGGAGTAAAAGTGCTAGAAAAAAAAACTAAAACAAAACTTTATTTTTTTAAGTCAAAAGCAATAGAAAGACTGTAATACTGTTTGCAGCTGGGATGCACGATTTACTTTCTGTTAGAAATCCCAGGATTTGACGTTTGGTTTGTTAAGGTGTCTGTTCTCCAATGAGCATCTATAAATCTGTGAAATATTGAAGAGTAGTGAGAAATAAACCTCTGAGAAAATACCTGTAAGATACTTGCAAGAAGATACTCCATCAAGGAAAACCAACACATATTAAGGGTACAATGGGTTGAATTGTGTATCCTCCAGATCTCCTATGTTAACATTATGGTGCCCAATACTTCAGAATGTGACCTTATTTGTCAGTAGGGTTGCTGCAGATATAATTAGTTAACATGAGGTCATACCGAAGTAGGATGGGCCCCTACTCCAGTGTGAATGGTGTCCTTATGTAAAGGGGAAATTTAGACACAGAGATGCATACAGGGAGAATGCCATGTGAAGATAAAGGAGTGATGCTTCTACAAGTCAAGGGATGCCAAAGACCGCCAGCAACCCACCAGAAGCTAGAAGAGATGCGCAAAACAGATTCTTATTCAAGCCCTCAGAAAGAACCAAACTTGCCTACACTTTAATTCTTGCACTTTTCTAGACTCCAGAACTGTGAAAGAATACATTTTTTGTTGTTATTTAAGCCAGGCTAAATTTGTGGTTCTTTATTATGGCAGGTCTAGAAAACTAATACATAGGGGGATGGAACTTGTCAGGAATTGTTGGAAGCAACTTCTATCACTAGGTTTCTTTAAAAAGTAAATTGCTATGTGAGTAAGAAAGATGTTTGAAACCAAAAGTTCTCAAAAAGTGGAAAGTCCTAAATATCGTCAAAGTTGTCTCGCCCTCAGGATTTAGGTTTTGTTCTGGAGAAAGTTTCAGAATTTTATTTCAATTGAAAGCCTTTTTCTGATTTGTGATTTACTAAGAATCCAACAAGTAGAACTCACTGAGGAAAATTACTTTCTGAAAAGATGTATGATTCATTCATTCACGTCTGAGCTATTTAGAGGAAATTATCTATGGGATTGTAGATCAATTTAAAAGCTGCTGCAATTGTTTTTGTGTCAGTATGATTTTAGGCCATGTAAGAGCATTAGTTAGAAAAACATTTGAAAAAGTGACTAACTCATTCCATTTTGCTAAAAATGTGATTCAATAATTATTTGACACTTTATTTGTAACTGGTCCCACAGATGAAGTTGAAATAGAACCATCCCTCTTCTGCTGTTTTCAAAGGCTATAATTTACCCCTAAATCCTTCATTAGAGAGTGCTGTATAGTCAAATGGAAATGTCAGGCCCAGCTATGCTTGCTAACATGTGCTGAGAGAAAAAGAGCTTTAAGCTCATTTCCTGTGAACTGCTTCTGAAAGCCTGGTTATGGCAGTTGAGTCTCTGGGATCTGTATGGATCTTAAGAAATTTCTCCAAATTTCATATGGAACTAATTTAATTCCTATAAGTTTCATAAGAAACTATTTATCTTCTTTCTACAGTGCAGTCATTAGGAGTTTATAGCCAAGAGGCTTTCTCTTAAACCAGAATAGTACTAAATATATCTAAATTTGTATCTATCAATCGATCTCATTTATCATAAATTTTAAATGTCCAAAAGAGTCATTATGAAAAGGGCATACCAAAAGTAAAGACAGACTTCATGGAACAAATTCAGAGACTGACAGGTCAGAAAGATCAAGGGAAAAGACATGTTTTTCTTCTGATAAATATTTTTAGACATCCTTTAAGCTAAGAGGCATTTTGACTATGTGGGACAAAAGTGGACATTTTCTCTCTTCGAAATAAGTACTTGCAGTATGGAAAATTAAAGTCCATTTACCCACATTTGCCAAACACTTTACAAAAAGGTCTGTCACAAAAGAGTGCAGGTGTTTGATACCTTATCTTTAGTATATTTCCTGACAAACAGCTATTCTTTAGTTTCCTTCTGCCCAGTATTTATTGAGGTGTATCCAAAATAATAATTTCACAGGAAAACTTACTAAAAATAATTTTAAAGATGCTTAGTGCTATAGAGTTTTATAGCAGCAAAAACAAAAAACAAAACAAAACAGAAAAACCTCTGTTAATTTTGAAGACTTGAGAAATAGGCAAGTGGAGCTATTTATTTATTTATTTGTTTATATATGACTATTTTAGAGCAGTTTACAACAAAATTAAGAGGAAAGTGTAGAGATCTCCCATATAGCACTACCCCAACACACGCATTACCTACCCCATTATCAACATCACACACCAGAACTGAATCTCCCTCCAACTCCCTACAACCATAAATCTTTTGATTTTCTCCATAGTTTTGCCTTTTCTAGAAAGTGGTGTGTTTGGAATCATGCATTGTGTAGTCTTCGCAGATTGTCTTGTTTCATTTAGTAATATGCATTTAAGGTTCCTGCACATCTTTTCATGGCTTGATAACTCATTTCTTTATAGCCATGAATAGTATTCCACTGCCTGGATGTACCACAGATGATTTACCCATCTTGGTTGCTTCCAAGTTTCGGCAGTTATGAATAAAGCTGCTACAAGCATTTGTGTGTAAGTTTCTATGTGAACATAGGTTTTCAACTTCTTTGGGTAAATATCAAGACGTATAATTGCTGGATCTTATGGAAAGAGTATAGTTAATTTTGTAAGTAACTGCCAAGTTGTCTTCCAAAATGGCTGTACCATTTTACATTCTCACTAGCACCTCATGAGATTCCCAGTTCCTCCACACCCTAGCCAGCATTTGGTGTGGTCAGTATTCTGGATTTTGGCCATTCTAGTAGGTATGGTGATATTTCATTGTTGTTTTAATTTGCATTTCCCTGATGACATATGATGTCAAGTATCCTTTCTTATGCTTATTTGCCATCTATATTACCTTCCTTGGTGAGGTATAAGTTAAGGCCTTGGTCTATTTTTTTTCTTTCTTTTTGGCCACACCACACAGCATGTGGGATCTGAGCTCCCCAACCAGTGATTGAACCCTGCCCTCAGCATTGGAAATGTGGAGTCTTAACCACTGGACCAACCGCCAGGGAAGTCCCTTGGCCTATTTTTAATTGTTTTGTTTGCTTTCTTATTGTTGAGTTTTAAGAGTTGTTTGTATATTTTGGATAAGAGTCCTTTATCAGATGTGTCTTTTTCAAATGTTTCTCCCAGTCTGTGGCTTGTCTTCTCATTCTCTTGATATTCTTCTTCACAAAACAAAGTTATTAAAATTTAATAAAATTGAGCTTATTAATTGGTTCTTTCATAGATTGTGTCTTTGGTTCAGTATCTAAAAAGGCCTCACCATACTCAAGGTCATCTATGTTATCTACTATAAGTTTTATAATTTTATGTTTTAAACTTAGGTCTGTGATCCATATTGAATTAAGTTTTGTGAAGAGTGTAATGTCTATGTATAGATTCTTTTTTTTTTTTTGGCTTGTGGGTGTTCAGTTGTTCCAGCACAATCTGTTGAAGAATTTATCTTTGCTCCATCATATTCCTTTGCTCCTTTATCAAAAACCAGTTGACTATACTTATAGGGCTTTATTTCTGGGTACTCTGTTCTGTTCT
The DNA here is from genome assembly GCF_949987535.1 of Balaenoptera acutorostrata. Classification (NCBI taxonomy): domain Eukaryota; kingdom Metazoa; phylum Chordata; class Mammalia; order Artiodactyla; family Balaenopteridae; genus Balaenoptera; species Balaenoptera acutorostrata. Next base: position 21,413,218 of record NC_080079.1, on the reverse strand, counting down.
ATTGATCTATTAATCTTTTCTTTCACCAATACAATTCTGTCTTAATTACTGTAGCTTCAGGTTGGGCTTTCTTAATGAGCATTTTTCACATAATTAATGCTCAATCTCTCTGTTTACTTATGGAAATTCTAGTAAGTTTTCCCTGAGTGAAACATGTGGAGTGTTTTTTCTAGGTGTGTGTCACTTTGTCTCCTGTAGTTAAACACCCTCTTCTTGAACCTTCACTTAGACATGTGGAGAAAGTAGAAAAGAAATATCAGGCTTGAAACAAAAAAGAAGTATGAAACAAAGTAAACTCACAAAATCCCCATATATGAAAACTCTGCTTTGAGTTACAGTTTTATACTATTTTTTTCTTTTCTTTGAATTGAATGAAAGATTCTTTAAGTTCTGTAGTGCTTCACAATTTTCAAAAATTTCACACGCATGATTTCATATAATCCCTTAATAATCCTTTTTTATCCCCTACCCCTATATTGTCCCTCCCCCCTTCCGTCTCCCCACTGGTAACTACTGGCTTGTTTTCTATATCTATAAGTATGCTTCATTTTTGTTTTATTCTTTAGTTTATTTTTTAGATTCCACATATAAGTGATATCATACAGTATTTGCTTTTCTCTGACTTCTTTCACTTAGCATAATGCCCTCCAGTCCATCCATGTTGCTTGCAAATGGCAAAACTTCATACTTTTTTATGGCTGAGTAGTATTCCATTGTGTGTGTATGTATGTGTGTGTGTGTGGGTGTGTATCTCACAGTTTCTTTATCCATTCATCTGTTAATGGACACTTAGGTTGCTTCCATACCTTGGCAATTATAAATAACACTTCTATGAACACTAGGGTGCATGTATCTTTTCGAATTAGCATTTTTTGGTTTTTTTTGGATATATACCTAGAAGTAGAATTGCTGGGTCATATGGTACTTCTGTTTTTAGTTTTTTGAGAAATCTCCATACTGTTTTCCACAGTGGCTGCACCAATATACATTCCCACCAGTAGTGTGGGTTTCCCTTTTCTCCACACTCTTGCCAACATTTGTTATTTTTGTTCTTTTTGATAATAGCCATTCTGACAGGTGTGAGGTGATATGTCATCGTGGTTTTGATTTGCGTTTCCCTGATGATGAACAATGTTGAGCATCTTTTCATGTGCCTGTAGGCCATCTGCATTTTCTATTTAGAAAAATGTCTATTCAGTTCTTCTGCCCATTTTTTAATTGGGTTGTTTGTTTTTTTGATGTTGGGTTGAATGAGAAGTTCATATATGTTGGATAGTAGTCCCTTATCAGTCATATCATTTGCAAATATCTTCTCCCATTCAGTAGCTTTTTACTGTTTTCAAAGACCTTTTAAGTTCTTTTACTTTTATCTCTGCTCTACAGTTTACTTTAAATTTCTACACATATAAAAGAGGAGAATCCATATGAGTTTTCTAATCAATACTGCACATAGTAATTTAGTATCTATATCTTAACATGAAGATCAACTCCAACTTCTCCATGTAATCTTCCCAAACAGCCAACATTAATCATTAAAAACACAGAACTTCAGAGGTAGAAGGGACTTTGTCCTTTTAATTGAAGCAAAACATAAACAAATCTAATAATTAGCATCATCTGGGAGAAATATATTTTCTTCCAAAATACAGGAACCTGAATCCTAGATGTACTGAGTAAGAAGTTCTATTGGTGGAGCTTAGGTAAATATGAAAAGAAAATGCCCATGTAATTTACCTGAACACTCCACTCCACAATAATTAACCACTGACCAATTCCTTCATTTTTTCAAAGACAGTATACTGAATGCTTTATCTAATAAATATTTTTTCTCTAAGCAACCACACGAAGTTAAGAAACTTAACCCAGTGTCATACTGATAGTAAATGTCAACAAGAATCTCAACACAATCTGAAGACTGAAATTTCACTCTTAGCCACCACAGTATCTTGCCACACTATTATATAATTTCTCCACAGACAGCATGGAGTGAGGTGAAATTGACACCCTGCCTTTTTTTTGAAACAACTATCCATAATTTTTCTAGACGGCTGCATTTTTAAAGATAAAGAACATGAGATCTGGAATCATATACTTTTGAATGAAAATTTAGATCTTCCATTTTCTTATCATATTATCAAGATACACTTGTTAACTTACCTGAGTCTCTTCTTATTTTTGGCATTTGTTTTGTTTTTTGCTTACAAATGGGCTTAGTAATATATTAGCTAGGATTTGTTTGAGGATTAAATGAGATAGCATGTGTAAAGTTCATAGCCCTCTAGCATGTAACAGTAAGTTATTAATTTCCTTTATTCTTTTTTCTACTCTCCTTTATCATGCTCAGCAACAGTGAGCATACTTCCAATATGAGCAGAAAATTATGTTAATAGCCCCATTGACCTACACTACTGTAGGTCTATATGTGTGTACTGGGACATGTTAGTGAGCATACTTTATATATATGCTGTTCAGTTCTGCTCAGTGTGTTCACTGTGTATACTGAACATACTATATAATATGCCATGAGTAAGAGCTATGAGCTGAGCATAACATTAAGCCAGAATCAAAGAAAATCCATAGGCCTTGAAATAATTCTGTCTTCTGAGAATATAAATGTAGTCTGAGCAATTAAGCAGTATATAGTACTGAATAATGACGAGGCAGTGTTGTGAACACTAAAGATCACTTTGTGGCAACATTAAATGTTTTAAATTGTGATACTAATTTTGAAAGTTCTGATGCTATGATAGAAGTGAAAACCCCTACTGGGACTTTCCTCCTGCTGATTGCAATGAACATATCTGGAAAAGAAAACCTAAAGCAATTATCTGAGGATTCTGGAAAGTAAACCAAAGGGAGTTGATTATGGAGTGGAGTTAAAACTTGGAGAAGTGACTCACACAAGGGAGAATTTCCTTCTTTCCTCTCTCTCTCTCTGACAGCTTTGCACCAAGTGAAGGCCCCAGGGGCTAGAAAGGATCTCTTGCAGGCAGGAATTTGAAGGAAAATCTCAAAGTAGAGGTACAAAGCAGGGAACTTCCAATTCTGTGTACAAACTTACACATCTTTCAGTCCAACCCCTAATTTGTATATGCATGAAAGAGATACATACCAAATTAGAAAAGGCTTACTGAATTTGCAACTACTCCCATGAGTGTCAGGTTATTAAATTAGGCATGTACAGAACAAATTCAATCCAACAAATATCACAAGGGCATTGAGAACTGAGAGTTGACAATTTTTTGGGGGGGGGGACAATTTTTTATAGTTGTAACAGTCTACTTTTAAGTTGATAACAACTTTAATTGCACACAAAACTTCTAAACTTTTACTTCCCCCCTCACTTTGCTATTAGTTTCACAATTTAGGTTTTTTTATATTGTGTAGTCAATAACATATTTTTGTAGGTATAGTTTATTAATACTTTTGTTTTTAATTTTTATATTAGAATCATGTGATTTACATGCCACCATTACAACATTACAATACTTTGTATTTGTCTATATATTTACCTTTACCAGTGAGTTTTATATTTTCAAATGCTTTAATGTTGCTCTTTATTATCCTTTCATTTCAAATTGAAGAACTCTCTAACATTTCTTATAAGGCAGGTCTAGAAAGTCTTTCTCTCTCCTTTGTTTTTGAAGGATAGTTTTGCAGGGTATAGTCATCTTGGTTGGCAGGGTTTTCTTGTTTTTTTGTTTTGGGTTTTTTTCTTGATTTTTGTTTGTTTGTTTTGTTTTTCCACTCAGCACTTTGAATATATCATACTCACACCCTTTATATATCACACCCAATATATCACACCCTTTTGGCCTGTTGCAGGGAGCAGGAAATGGAGAGTTGCATTCAATGGGAATAAATTTCAACTATATAAGATGAATAAGTTCTGGAGATCTGCCATATGACATTGCGCCTATAGTAGTTAACAGTACTGTATTATGCTCTTAATATTTGATTAACAGAGTATATCTCATGTTAAGTGTTATTTCTACAAGAAAAAAATTTGAACAATTTTCATCTATATCATGCTAACTTTTGAGCAGTGCTATCACAGAAACAGACACAAACCAAGACAGGAAAACCTCTCAGAACCAAAGTGAGATGTAGAACACATATTCAAATATAAGCCTAACTGCTAAACCATACATGTGCAAACAGACACAAAAGTGGTATAGCCAGGTCTCTGAGAACTGAATTAGGATGTGAACAGTCATTCATGGAAAGTATAATGGAAATTTTATTATCTTGCATTGATGGTCTGCTAAACCATCATCATTCAGGAAAAGATTATTAAAACATTCAGACACAACAGATTTAAACTTTCATAATATCTAGCATGTAATCCAAAATTAATCAACATACTAAGAACAAGGAAAATATGGTACGGTATCAAGAGAAAATACAGAAAACAAAGGCCATCCCTGAGATGATCTAAATGTTGGAATTATGAGCCTGAGATTTTTGGACAGTTAATCTAATTTTCATTTATAGAACAGTACTTCAAACTTCATTTATAGAACAGTACTTCAAACAACACTTTTTTCAGTGGATGAGATACTTTGATTCAAATAGACCATTTTCTAGGCAATAAATCAAATTTCAGTATATTTAAAAGGTTTGAAATCACTAAATTACTCAAAATTACTATAATAAAATTAGCAATGATATATCTGGGAAAATACTTCATAAATAATTACACTGCATTTCTAAATAACTAATTGGTTAAATATGAAAATTTAGTTGATATAAGAAACACTTAAGAGATGAGAAGAATGTAAATAACATCTAAGTATTATTAAAATTTTAATCAGTCTTTTTGAAAGGATTTTAGGGGTACTCACTGAAAACACAAGCCCAGTGAAAATATAACAAAACATTGGGGAAGTTTTCATACCTCTAGTTGGTGGTGGTTGAATCAGGTTTTGTTTCTTTGTTTTGGGTTTTTATGTGTGTCTTTGTTTTGTTTTGTTTTTTTTGGTGTCATGGGAGTCAGAGAAACGCTCTTGGGATATCCGGATTTAACAAAGAGCAGGAGAAACAACTCCAGTTTAGTCAAAGCTTCCTCATACTACATTTAAAATAAGTTTACAGTTTATATGTAAACCCTGTTTACTGCATAGAAAAAATTTTTTTGATTAATTTATTTTTATTTTTGGCTGTGTTGGGTCTTCCTTGCTGCGCATGGGCTGTCTCTAGTTGCGGCAAGAGGGGGCTACTCTTCATTGTGGTGCATGGGCTTCTCACTGCTGTGGCTTCTCTTGTTGCGGAGCACGGGCTCTAGGCACACGGGCTTCAGTAGTTGTGGCTCATGGGCTGTAGAGTGCAGCTCAGTAGTTGTAGCACACAGTCTTAGTTTCTCCGCGGCATGTCGGATCTTCCTGGACCAGGGCTCGAACCCATGTCCCCTGCATTGGCAGGCAGACTCTTAACCATTGCACCACCAGGGAATCCCTCCATAGAAAATTTGTAGCTGGTATATAGACCCCCCCCCCAAATGACTTGCATATTAATTTGTTTATCAATACACCCAAAATTTCATTAATAGTAGATAACATAGATGGAAGTGGCAGAATTACAGGAGAAAAAAAAAAGGTATTGAAGAAGTAAAACATTATCACTTGTGTTATTTCATTTTCTTTTTTTTCCCATTTACCTTGGTATACCAATGTCTTAGAATCCAGTAACAAAGAGCTCATTTATGACTAAGGATGTTAACCATTTGTCATGCAATGCAAATAAAATACCATATTTTATTGCCATCAATTTACTATGGTGTTTTGTATTTTGGTTGTGTATTAAAATATAATCATATTGTGTTTAAAAAAATAAAATAAGTTCACATATGAGGCTCTGATAGAAGTGGAAGGTAGATACATGTGGTAAGTGGGGTCTGCTTAATTCAAGGAAACAATTCTACAATAAACAAATTAACAATACTTAGAATACTTGATAATGTTTTTAAGCATTTACATGAATTGTTATTTTAGTACACATAGAAGACAAGGTTTTGTAGCTATGATCAGCCTCATTTTATAGATAAGTAATTTGAAGTTAAGAGAAATCATGTGGTCATAAAGTAAGCAGGTAAATTAGGATTTAAATTTATTGGTGAATAGATTAAAAAATAGGGTATATATAAACAATAGAATATCATTTCAGCCATATAACAGAAGGAAATATTGCCACTTGCAACAACATGGATGAACCTGGAGGATATTACACTAAGTGAAGTAAGCTAGACACAGAAAGATAAGTATTGTGTGATTTTACTTATGTGTGGAATCTAAAGAAGTCTAACTCACAGAAGCAGAGAATAGAATGGTGGTTTCTAAGAATTGGGGACGAGTAGGGAGGAGAATGGGGAGATGTTAGTGAAATGGTACAAACTTTCAGTTATAAGATGAATTAGTTCCAGAGGTCTAACGTACAGCATGGTAACTATAGTTAATAATACTGTATTGTGTACTTGAAATTTGCTCAGACAGTAGATCTTAAGTGTTCTCACCACACACACAAAATGGAACTATGTGAGGTGATGGATGTGTTAATTAGCAAGATTGTAGTAAACATTTTACAATGAATACACACATCAAAACATCACATTGTACACCTTAAGTATGTACAATTTTTATTTGTCAATTATGTTTCAAAAAAGCTAGAGAAAAAAAGAAACTCAAGGCATTTGATTCAAAGTTCTGGGAACTAACCACTGTGCTATTGGGGCTCCTCATCTATAGCCTATAATATGTAAGGAATTGAGAGAGCATTTGCAGAAAAACAATACAGAGGGGAAAATGACAATGGTGAATTGAAAAAGCCACTTAGTGCCTCAATTTTCCTGCCAGCATCTGAAAGATTATCTGCCAAGGACTATATCAGATATGCAAGTGATGGCAGAACCCTTTTGAACAGTTCTTATATCCCCATATTTTTATGATTCTCCAGCAGAAGTTTACCAGTTCCCCTCCTCCAAAACAATAGTTGCCCTCTTAGGGAAAAAACAAGGAGGTGTATTTGTAACTTGAATTCTGAATGAAGGAAAATAGGCAACTGATATTTTAAAATTCCATTTATTTCAATTTACCATCTCTGAGAGCAGAGACAGTGTTTCTTAACATTGTGGTAATAAATACACGATGTGTAATATCTCATTTTATTCAATGTATAGTTATTAAGTTCCTGCCAAGATGCAATAAAAGAAAATTAAAATGGCCAGGGGGGCATAATATATGGCATTTTTTCCCTCTGAAGCATGCTTTTAAATAACGTTCAGTCAGTTCAGTGTCATCGGGCCATTTGGGGATTGCACATTGTGTTATTAATAAATTCTTTGACTGAGATGAATTGAAGTAGCAGAGCTAATGCAGGTTAGATGTATCTTTCAAAGACTGTGAAGAAACCGTTGCACATGGAAGGGAGTGGAATTCACATCATCTGATGACAAATTAACCCAAATTAACATTGTGGGTGGTAAGGATTGGGAAAAGGTCTACTCCTTGCTGCTCACTTCCTTTCTTCCCAAACTTTGTAAATACAAACAGCCAGTTTTAAGGTGCATTACCTGAAGATTGTACCCAAAGAAAGCAGGTACAGTGTCAGATTACAGAGTACAGCCAGTGGTCATAGGCTTCCACCTCTGCCAGCAGCTTAGAAGGGTCATGATCTCAAAGAATCTATGGTCTTTAAATAGGCCTTTGTTCCTATCAACAACCCCTGCTCCTAAATATGTCCTTATAAATGCCTGGGTAGGGTACAGAATTATCCTTCTTGTAAATCCATGCTTTCCTGTGGGAAAATATAGAATAAGTGAAAATAGGATAATATACGAAGAAACAAAGAGATACAGGGACCCTGAATTTTCTTTCAATATTTGCTAAGACGAGGAGAAGGGAAGCAGTATGAATGATGTAGGAAAGAAGCTTCATAAGGCCAGTGCTAGAAAGAAAGGGGGAAAAAAAAAAGAGGTATAACCTCCTAGGGAGGTCAGATCATGTGAAAGGCAGTGGGAAAGCTGATTAGCTGGAAGCAGGGGAATGTAGAGCAGGGATGTAGAGGGACTACTGCACAAATGCGAAAGCAGCTTGAGCAAGCATGGGCAGATTTTGCAAAGCTTTTTGAAGATATAGTATAAATATGGAAGAGGGCATATAACATACATTTGCAGCACAAGGGGTTTTAGAAACTGAACAATCCTGTACTATCAGCACTCGGCTCAAGAAACTAAATGTTATCAGTTCCCTCAGAACCCCCTATAACCTCCATAACAGTCTTCCGCACCAAGAATAACTGTTATCCTGAGGCTTAAGGACTTGGATTGATTTTGCCTGCTTTTGTACTTTCAGTCTAAACGTTGCATTTGGGAATTTCATTCATATCGTTGTATGTTGTTATAAATCATCAGTTTGTTTTGTTGTATAGTATTTTATTTGGCAAATGCACCACAGTATATTTATCTAATCCAATGATGATGGGGGCTTGGGTAATTTCTTAGCCATGGATATTACAAATTGTGCTTTTATGAATATTTTAATGCAGATATTTTGGTGACACATGACACATACATGCCTTACTCTGGGTAAAACTAAGAGTAGAAAGTCTGTCTCACTTAGTATGGATAAGTTAGGTGTAACATCTATATTAGTACTTCCCAATAACAAAAGGGCTGCACTAACTTGCACTCATAATAGTAGTGTATGATCTTTATATATATATATATATATAAACTATAAAAGATTTTATATATAAAATATATATTTTATATATAAAATCTTTTATAGTTTAGCAGTTCTTATGTAAGAGCTGATTATAATTTTAATTTGTATTTTCCTGATGAATTAAGAAGTTGTAATTTTTTCTCAGATTTTTATTCATCATTTGGGTATTTTCTTTTATAAAAGTGTTCAAGGTGATTTCATTTTCCTATTGAACTATCTATGTTTAATGTAATCTTACTGATTGTTTTGTGAATGACTTGCTTTTCTTTTTTTTTTCTTTTCCATTATAGTTTAATACAAAATATTGAATATAGTAGGACCTTGTTCTTTATCTATTGTATATATAGTAGTTTGTATCTGCTAATCCTGAACTCCTAATTTATCCCTCTCCTCCTTTTTCCCTTTGGTAACCATAAATTTGTTTTCTATGTCTGTGATTCTATTTCTGTTTTGTAAAAATTTCACTTATATCAAATTTTAGATTCTGCATAAGTGATATATAATATTTGTTTTTCTTTGACTTAACATTGCTTAGTATGATAATCTCTAGGTTGCTGCAAATTTCATTATTTCATTCTCTTTTATGGCTGAGTAATATTTCAAATTATATATATATATATATCTTTATATATATATCTTTATATATATATATATATATACACATATATACATACACACATACACACATACACACCACATCTTCTTTATCAATTCATCTGTCGATGGACATTGAGGTTGTTTCCATGTCTCGGCTATTGTAAATAGTGCTGCTGTGAACATTGGTGTGCGTGTATATTTTGAATTAGAGTTTTCTCCAGATACACACCCATGAATGTGTTTACTGGATCATATAGTAACTTTTTTTTTTTTTTTTTAAGGAACCTCCATACTGTTCTCCATAGTGACTGCACCAATTTACATTCCCACCAACAGTGTAGGAGGGTTCCTTTTTTCCATACCCTCTCCAGCATTTATTATTTGTAGCCTTTTTTTTTTAACATCTTTATTGGAGTATAATTGCTTTACATTGTTGTGTTAGTGGCTGCTGTATAACAAAGTGAATCAGCTATATGTATACATATATCCCCATATCCCCTCCCTCTTGCACCTCCCTCCCACCCTCCCTATCCCACCCCTCTAGGTGGTCACAAAGCACTGAGCTGATCTCCCTGTGCTCTGCAGCTGCTTCCCACTAGCTAGCTATTTTACATTTGTTAGTGTATATATGTCAGTGCTACTCTCTTTGTCCCAGCTTACCTTTCCCTGTCCCCGTGTCCTTTTTTTTTTTATTTTATTGGAGTATAGTTGATTTACAATGTTGTGTTAGTTTCTGCTGTACAGCAAAGTGAATCAGTTATACAGATACATATAGCCACTCTTTTTTAGATTCTTTTCCCATATAGGTCATTACAGAGTATTGAGTTCCCTGTGCTATACATTAGGTCCTTATTAGTTATCTAGTTTTTTAATAGCTCTTTATTGGAGTATAATTGCTTCACAGTACTGTGTTAGTTTCTGTTGTATCACAAAGACAATCAACCATATGCATATACATGTCCCCATATCCCCTCCCTCTTGAGCCTCCCTCCCTATCCCACCCCTCTAGGTCATCGCAAAGCACTGAGTCGATCTCCCTGTGCTATGCTGCTGCTTCCCACCAGCCAAATGTGAAATTATTTGTAGACTTTTTGATTATGGCCATTCTGATGAGTGTGAGGAGATACCTCATTGTAGCTTTGATTGTATTTCTCTAATAATTAACAACGTTGAGCATTTTCTCATGTGTCTATTGGCCATCCATATGTCTTCTTTGGAGGAATTTTTATTTAGGTCTTCTGCCCATTTTTTGAAGGCTTCTTTGTTGTTTTTGTTTTTATTGAGCTGCATGAGCTGTTTGTATATTTTGAAAATTAAGTCCTTGTTAGTGGCATCATTTGCAAATATTTTCTCTCACTCTGTAGGTTGTCTTTTCATTTTGTTTATGGTTTCCTTTGCTGTGCAGAAGTTTTTACATTTGATTAGGTCCCATTTATTTATTTTTGCTTTTATTTCTTTTTCCTTGGGAGACTGACCTAAGAAAATGTCACTATGATTTATGTCTGAGAATGTTTTGTCTAAGTCTCTAGGCCATTTTGAGTTTATTTTTGTGTATGGTGTGAAGGAGTGTTTGTTAGAACACCTGACACTGACTCAGTAACTTATATTCTTTGAAGTGAGTGTTTTCTAAGACGGGACAAACCATACATTTGTGAAGGATTTAAGGGTTAATCTCCTTTTCCTTGTCTGAATTCCCTCCCATTGCCTCTGTGTTTCCTTTAGTTGTACTTCCAGACTTATTGCCAGGGCAGAGCTTTGAGCCTTCTGTCTAGACTGGGCTCTTCTGCTAGGCGTTATTCACACAAAAATTGAAGCACCCTTTCCCTTTATATCTTACTTTTACTGTAGATGACTCAAGAAACTATGTAAACTTTCCTGTTATGTCTTCTTGGCATGGGGACGGAGAAACAAACAAACAAAAAACCATTTAACAGAAGTACTTTGATTTCCTTCCTGGAAATAATAATAGAAAAAAATCATTGTACTGCAGGGTTAGATGCAATTTTAGACATTTCCCCCCTTCACCTTTAAGCATCTATTTGCAAAGAAGAAAGAAAGCATGATATATCAATTTTGTTTAAAAGTTTTCCCAGTCTCATCATCTTCCAGAAGATTGTGGGGACACTCCCACTCTCTGCCTTTCCCATATGTGCCCTGTGTCCGTGGTCAGCGGCTGGACTGGCTAGGGGCTAGCTAAACTGAGATATCTCAGCTGCGTTGTCTCATCTCTACTTCACATGTTTCCTCATCCTCCAGCAGCATGAGCTTGTTCACATGGTGGAGATACAGAGATTTCCAGAGAATGAACAAAAGTGAACAAAGTCTCCTGAGAGCTAGGCTTAGAACTTGCACAGTATTGTTCTGCCACATTGGCCACGGTCTTGTTTTGAGGCCATCCTAGATTTAAGGATGGAGATATAAATACCATCTCTGATCTTTCTCATAAGAAACTTAATATAAAGTCAAGTGGGGACATGAGTTAGTTCTGCTTTTCAAGCCTTTATTAACTGTGAACTTCACAGCCTAAACTGGGAACTCGACCTTCCTTGTGTTGGGGCACCTAACTCAGTTTCCTTTCAAAACCTAACAGCTACCCCAGGTTGTTCCAACTGAAGTCCTCTCATATTATTTTTTTTTTTTTTTTTTTTTTTTTTCAAAATGGGACTCATATAGTACCTACTCGCGGGGCCTGGGGAGGTTTTTTTTTTTTTTTTTTTTTTTTTTTTTTTTTTTTTTTTTTTTTAACAAGAAGTGACTTTTCACTTCTTGGGACTTTATTTATTTATTTATTTTTTAATGCTATTCTTGTCTGCTTACATTCTTTTTATGTATGTATGTATGTATGTATGTATGGCTTTGTTGGGTCTTCGTTTCTGTGCGAGGGCTTTCTCTAGTTGTGGCAAGCGGGGGCCACTCTTCATCGCGGTGCGGGGGCCACTTTTCATCGCGGTGTGCGGGCCTCTCACCATCGCGGCCTCTCGTTGCCGAGCACAGGCTCCAGACGCGCAGGCTCAGCAACCGTGGCTCACGGGCCGAGCTGCTCCGCGGCATGTGGGATCCTCCCAGACCAGGGCTCGAACCCGCGTCCCCTGCACTGGCAGGCAGACTCTCAACCACTGCGCCACCAGGGAAGCCCCCTCTCATATTATTGAAAGTTCAATATTGACCCACTTAGAGGCTCAGTCCAATCCTTACTCCCTGTCAAATCGCTGATGTCTCTTGAAATGCCAAACTTCATTGCTGCCTGTTTAGCTGAATATTCTTTCCTCTGCAAATTTTTTTCTTTTCCTTGTAGAAAATTTTTCTACTGGTAAGTGGAGGCAGGATAAAACTGAGATTTCAGAGTCTTATTAGCTCCAGGAGGAAAAAAAAAATGCTAAAAGTCTCTATTTTTATAGTATCCTGTAAAAGTATTTGCCTATCAATCTATCTATCTCTACAAATACATAGATACATAAATATAAATATATCTGCCATAGATTTTTGTATTTGTTTATAAAAATCTCAAAAATTTTTAAAAAGACATAAAATAAATATACATATATGCTGTAGATTTATGTATTTGCTTATACAAGTCTCAAAAAATTTCTTTAAAATATGAGGCAAATAATGAATTCCCGAAATAGGACTGCCATGAGGAAATGTCATATTTATTTAAAAATTGGACCATGTTTACTTTATCTGATAGCAAAATCCTTCAATTAAGTTCAAAATAGAGTGGGAGTAGAAGTCACTTCTCTGAGAATATCAGTTGATAACTCATTCTGAGTTCTTCCAATATGCCTGTTTGTCCTGCTGGACATACCCACTTGGATGTTGTCTGGCATCTGGAAGATGGTCCAAAACTGAACTCACCATCTTCGCCCTCTAATGCATTCCTTACCCCTTATTCCAGTTTTTAGGTAGCTCCAATATCTACCTAGTTATCTGAACCTGCACAATTATTTTTGGTTTCTCTTTTTCCAAGTTCCCCAATCCCAAGCAATGGAAACAAGATGATTATGCAGGTCCTAATTCCTTGAACAAAGTCCCCTTTCTTTCTAGTGTAGACTTTCATTACCTCTTCTGTGCAGTACTAGAGTTTCCTAGCTGGCATCCCTGCCTGAAAGTCTCTTTTCCTTGCAGGAAAAAAAAAAAAAAAAAAAAAGCAGGGGGGTTTTGGAGCCACTGAAACTGGAGTTTTAATGCTAGCTATCTCATCTCAGGTTTTCTTACTACTTGAGGAACCTTAGGAAGTAATTTATCTTGGTGTCTCTAAGCCTTAGTTTCTCTTGCAGCTATACGAGCATAATTAAACATATAGGTGATGCCTTGTGAGTTCATTCTATACTTTAAGTTTAATCTTCAAAATACACAGCTCTGAACACACCAGTCCCTGATACAAGCATCCTTCATGACTCTTCATTGTCCTCAGAATAAAGCACAAACTTCTTAGCTTTTGCAGTCCCCTGTCATTCTTCCCTAAACTTCAGGTCTAATGTCCTTTCTTACCAACTCCTTAGTGAATTTTATGTTACAGATTGAGTCCTCTCCCATCTCCCGTCCACTCTTTTTCTGACCCTGCTTTTCCACTTATGCCTTGACTTGACCTGGAATGCTCTGTAGCCAGGAACCCTGGCTCTAAAGTCAGACTACAGGATTTCACACCCCAGTTCCATTAATTGCCAGCTGTGTGCCCTTGGGCAAATGACTTAAACACTCTGTGCCTTTCTTCATCTTGTAAAATGAAATAATAATAGGACCTATACCATAAGATGATTATAAAGGTTAAAACAGTTATTAAAGCACTTAGAATAGTACCAGATGACAGTAGGTTAGTAAATATTAGTTATTATTACATACATCCAACTTTTTATAGCCTTCAAATACCAGCTAAACCACATTCTTCAGGAAGCCTTTCCTAGTGCCCTCAGCTAGTTATGAACCTCCTCTATTCAGAACTCATCCTTCACTTGTAGGCAGCTCTTGTTATTTATTTCTATCATACACTATAATTAAATGTATGCATTACTTCTGCTAAAGCATCTACTCCTTAAGGAGAAAACTATCTCTTTACTCTTTCATCTAATATACCACTAAACACAAAGTGAAATTTCAATAAGTATATAATGAATTAATTTGTCTCATACCCCATTAATAAAAACACACCAAAAGATAGAGTTGATTGAATTATTGCCATTTAAAATATCGTATAAGGTCTCGTAACGGCAGTAGAAAACACTAACTTTACAGCTATATTTTATTTCTATTAAAAAAATGATATACAGCATCTATTTAAGTTAAATCAGTTTAATCTAATTGATCTATCTCAATTAGAGGTCAGAATTAATTGTAATAAAAGGTTTCATTTATAGCACATGAAAAATAAACCACACTCATACACTCACACAAAAATGAGAATTCAGTGCCTAAAGGCTGGCATTTCTGGTTTTGTGCCATGTTTAGGTAACACACAGTATATCTAAGGACCTTAAACTCATCAACAGAACAAAACATTATATTTATCCAAACATATATCTATCCCAAATTCTTTATCTGCTTCATGATTTTAAAAAACTGGTTCAGGGTATCAAGACTACACAATGAAAAAAGAACATCCCCTTCAACAAATGGTGCTAGGAAAACTTGACATACACATTCGAAAGAATGAAGTTACCTTATACCATATGGAAAAATTAACTCAAAAGGGATTAAACCTAAGACCAAAAACTATAAAACTACGAAAAGAAGACATAAGGGAAGAGCTTAATGATATTGGATTTGGTTATGATTTCTTGTATATGACACCAAAAGCACAGACAATAAAAGCAAAAATAGGCACATGAGACTACATCACACTCAACACTTATGTTCATCAAAGGAAACAATTAATAGAATGAAAAGGCAACCTATGTAATGGGAGAAAACACTAATCACAAGTCTGATAAGGGATTAATATCCAGAATATATAGAAACTCCTATACCTCAACCACCACCATCACCACAACAAAAATAATTTTAAAATGGGAAAAGGAGTTGAAGAGCCATTTCTACAAAGTAGACCTACAACTGTCCAACAAGCACATTAAAAGATGCTCAACATTACAAATCACTAGAGAGAAATACAAATCAAAACCTCATACCCACTAGGATGGCCACTAACAAAAATACAAACCAACCAACCAACCAACAATCCCAGAAAATGACAAGTGTTGTGGAGGATGGGAGAGGAATTGGAACTCTTGTGCATGGCTAGTGGGAAAGCAAAATGGTGCAGCCACTGTGGAAAACAGAACAGAAGTTCCTCCAAAAATTAAAAATAGACTTACCATATGATCCAACAATCCCCCTTTTGGGTATATATACAAATTAATTAAAAGCAGAATCTCAAAGAGATATTTGTACACTCATATTCACCTTAGCATTTATTCACAAGAGCCAAGAGGTGGAAGCACCCTAAATGTCTATGGATGGATAAATGAATAAATAACATATTATTCATCCTTAAAAAAGAAGGAAATCCTGTAACATGCTACAACATGGGTGCACCTTGAGGACATTATGCTAAGTGAAATAAGCCAAATACAAACAAAAAGACAGATAACTACATGAGTTCACTCATATGAGATATCTAAAGTCATCAGATTCATAGAGAAAGAATGGTGACTGCTGGGGGCAGAGGAGGGGAAATGGGGAGTTGTTATTCCATGGAATAGAGTTTCAGCTTCACAAGATGAAAAAGTTTTAGAGATCTGTTATACAACTTGAATATACTGAATACCACCAAAGTATACACTTAAAGTGGTTAAGGTGGTATGTTTTGGGTTTTTTTAATTAAAAAACTTGAAAAAATTTGTTCTGGGTACACAAAATTAATCACCATGTTGTTAATTTGGAAGGAATTACATGGAACACCTGCTTTTTTATCTATGTGTTTTTCCTCATTCATTCACTAAAAAATTCAGATCTCTAAGTACAAGTCACCACCAATTCCCAAGAACAGGCCTTCCAGTAATTCAAAGCAGAATAAGGTTTTTAAAACATAAAGGTAGTTGGGTCATGCTTTTCAATTTTCTCTTACATTTCTCTTTTCTCTTTTTGGAGCTACATCCCCTGGGTTCACTTGCCCAGATCCCTTGAGCAGTCAGTCAACCTGTATTTTGAAGTGTGTGCCTACCACATGCATGATAGTGCTGAGAAAAGAAACAGAGTAACCTGCTAGGACACAACTGGGCAGGCCAGTCCTCAAGTCTGGGGAGACTGAAAGCTCCCTAAGAGCAGGTGGAGCTATGTTTGCAGTCTTACTCTGTTTCTTCAAGGGTATGTAAAGGGGCCATTGTACTGTCTGCAGGATTTGAATGTAAGAAATGCCTGACCAGGTGAAAATGTTCCCTGTCAGCTTTGGCCAGACAAAAACTGCCTCTGTGTTCCAGAAAAATGTCTTCTTTCTCCATAAGTGAATCGATCTCTTGGAAAAAGCCCTGATTCTTGTGAGTACCCGTGAGAATGCTTTTGGCTGCGAGAGACAGAAAGGCTATCATAGCTGGCTTAAATGATGAACACATATATTGTTTTGTATAATAAGAACAACTGCAGGAGCAGGCAATTCCTGGGTCATTAAATACACAGCGTAATGATGGCCCAGTTTCCCCTTAACTTTTAGCTCTGCCAGCCTCAGTGTGTTGGCCCCTTCCCCGGCCATATAATGTGTCCTGTAGTTCCATCTGGCACATGCTGATAATAAACACTGGCAAAGAGTGAGGCTGTCTCTTCTCATGGGTCTCTGTAAAAGCTAAACAGAAAAACTCTTTCTCCATAGCACACCCCTAGCAGACCTCTCCTCACATTCTATTAGGAATCACTGGACATTCACTGCTAGTGGAAACTGGATTACTTTGTCTTGTAGGCAAACAGTAATGTTTTCTACACTCTGCTATTAACCAGCTGCACAATTTAAGATACGTGTATTTTCCTTGTGGGACCCAAATTTTTTGTTTTTTTTAATAATTTATTTTTGGGTGTGTTGGGTCTTCGTTGCTGCACACGGGCTTTCTCTAGTTGCGGCAAGTGGGGGCTACTCTTTGTTACGGTGTGTGGGCTTCTCACTGCTGTGGCATCTCTTGTTGCAGGGCACAGGCTCTAGGTGACGGGCTCAGTAGGTGTGGCTTACGGGCTGTAGAGTGCAGGTTCAGTAGTTGTGGCACACAGGCTTAGTTGCTCCGCGGCATGTGGGATCTTCCCGGACCAGGGCTTGAACCCGTGCCCCCTGCATTGGCAGGCGGATTCTTAACCGCTGTGCCACCAGGGAAGTCCTTGTTTTTACTATTTAGATGCTATACATCTGCTTGGGAAATTGAATTTTATGTATTTGCCGAATGTAGGATTCTATGCTAGACTGCAGGGTGTTCAAAGATGAAAAGTGCTATCTGTTGCCTTTGAGGATCTTAAGGGACTAGAAAAAATAAATAAATCCCATGCCATTGGATTCAACCTGAGAAGACATAGGTCAAGAGGTACTGTCAAGGAACATGATACGTGGTGGATCCTGAGACTAAAACTCATGTGAGCTTAGGATCAGGAGTTAGTTAGATGGAGAGAGACTAGGTTCAAAGAGCATAACGTAAGCCTTAGATAACACCCCTCCTCAAAACTAGCAAGTTCTGGAATTGTCTGTAATTTGGAATAGTAAAATTTCTTTCTCCTAATTTAACGGGTCTAACTGATAAAATTAACCAAAATGCATGACATTGGAGAAGTCTTGAATGCCTAAGGAATAGCCAAGGAAAATAAATAAAGATTCTCCTGGAAGAAAAGAAAAATGAACAAAGAAAAATATTCCGTAACATAAGGTATTAGTGTCTGTCAGCAACCAGCACATTTGGGGGTTGACATTTTCCTCCAATGTCAGCCCACATTGTATATGAAATAATAAAAGAAGTCTTTTAAATATACTCTGCTGACATGGCACTGATATAGACATCATGCCAGTAAAATGCAAGGCATTATCTAGTGCTTTCAGGGGAAAAAAGAAAATAGGTGAACATATATTTGTAGAGTGAAAGACATTAAAGTTGGGGAAAGACATCATCTCTTCTAGCCCCACCCTTTAATAACACAAATGAAAAAAAATTCAAGTGGGGATCACTGATTTTCACATAGACCAAACCTGTGCTCCTACTTGAACTACATTTCTTGGGATGAGTGCTCCAAACATTACTCTTTGGGAAATGTTGGTATAGACCATTCTGGGGAGTTCTCATTCAGAATCTATAGCCTCATCAGCAAGACTCAGCCCACCTCACTAGGGTAACCCAGGAACAGCTCCTAACTTCCAAAAACTCCACTAGAAGGCCAGACATCTCCCAGGCACCAAGGAAAGATACACTGTCTTGGCACTGGGGCCGGTTGGGGGGTTGTTCATGGTATTTGAAGGGCCTGGCCGTTCTCACCACTCACTCCCTCAGGGTTTAACTATAGTTCCACATGTAATTAGAAACTCCAGTCCTTAAGATGACTAACAGTGGTAGTAAATCGCAAAATCTTATATTCCACAAAGAAAAGGGAAACTGATCAATATTCAAAGAGGTGTCCACATTACCAAAGAATTAGTAGACATGACATAGGTGATACTCCTTCTGTCCCCTGATTCAATCTAACATTTAATGAATACCTACCATGTGATGGGAAATACACTAGGGACATCCCAGTGGCACTTCATTTAGTCCTTTTCACAACCCTCTGAGGCAGGTCTGGTTATCACCTTATATAAGGCAGCTAAAGCTTAGGGAAGTTAACTGAAACTCAAGGCATAGAGCTTGTAAATTGTGGAGTTGGGATGGTAACCTAGGCCTTATGGTTCTAAACCAATGTCCTTAAGTCTCCCCAACCATGCCCTGGCCAAACTCAGCCAGCCCTTCTTGGTAATTAGGAGACAGGATTACCAGAGTGACACACAAAATAAGAGCTATTAAAAAAAAGGATAAGTAAGTTGCTTCAAGTGCTACAAAATCACATATGCTAGAAAGATGCTGGACAAGTACATTAAAGTAATAACTATTTTTGAGTCCTTATTGTTATTGAAACCAAGTCCCTCTAAAACTGAGTTCTTCTGCCAAGTTTATGCTTAACCTCTCTATCCAAACTTTATTCTCTTTCTTTTCCTGAACCTGTTCCCCTCAAGATTGAGGAGTATGAAAGAAAAGGGGGGATTGAAACCATATACAAGCCCCTGTATCCCTGTGCTTTGAAGTAAAAGGCTTTTGCTTTAGTCTCCAGGCCTCCCTTGAGTCTCAAAAGGCTGACTCAAGAGTTAATGAGTAGGAAATGTGAAGATGTAGAAACAAAGAAGAGCTGTTGGGCTGGGAAACTGGTAACAGTTTATAGTATAAATCTACCACACAGCACAGGCACCGAACTCCCAGTTCCCTGAAGATACAGATAAAGGCCTGACACACGTTCCTAAGTTGTTTTTACAGGAAGCAGACCCCCCACCAGATGAAAATGGGTGACTGCAAGAACATAGACTCTCGACTGGTTGAGACCAGGGTTGATGATGCTTGAAACTTCACCCTGAGGCCAACCAATCTGAGAATTGTGCATGAGCTGATCACACACCCTGCAGCCCCCTCCCTCACACTGCCTTTAAAACCCCTTCCCTGAAAGCCATCGGGGAGTTCAGGTCTTTGGAGCATGAGCTGCACATTCTCCTTGCTTGGCTCCCTGCAATAAACACTGTACTTTCCTTCACCACAACCTGATGTCAGTAGATTGGCTTTACTGAGCACAGGCGAGCAGACCCAAGTCTGGTTCGGTAACATTATCCAGGGTCAGGCTAAGAACTTTTTTCCAAACTATAGTACCACAAAATCCATACAGTGACTCTAACAAGGTACTGCTATTATTATCCTCATTTTACAGATAAGAAAATTGAGAATCATAGACCCTAAATAATACATCTCAGGTTATACAACTTAGGATTTAAAGCAAGGAATGTGACAAAATGAATCTGTCCTTGACTATGGTAAATGTTTACAATTCCATAGGGGTTTCCACTGTATAAATCATGGAAAAGTGGGAAGAACATACTCTAGAACATCCCTAAATTTATTTCATGAAAAGATAATGTGCTAAAAAAAAAAAAAAAGATAATGTGCTATCCTGATTTCATTGGTGAAAGCTTTGTCAAAGGCCAGAGCTGACCCACAGACCTGCATTCAGGAACACTGACCCCAAGACATCAGCAAAATGGAAGTTTTCAATTCTCATCTTACACTTACTTTCCAAAACTAGAACAGGAGCATAATCATGCTAGGTGTTTTCAGGATGCCATCCACATTTCACTCTGCAAATGGCCTTCAAACACATATACAAAATATCTGAATTACACCCCCTCTGATTCCATTTTTTTTTTTAATTATTTTTTCCTACACTATACTTCTACTGTTGCATTGGTTGGGCCAAGAAACTACCACCCTCAAACTTAGAATTTGAAAATAAACCTCAGGTAAGGAAAGGGCATTAACAAGGAGTGGAAGGATAAGCTTTAAGGATCTGAAAATTCCTAGACGCTAATATCAATTTTTTTTTTTTTAACCAGAATGGGCCTATCTGCTGTGGGTATGGGTTCTAAAGAACTTAAAATCACTACTCTAGTCAAAGTTCACTGGGTGAACCTTGGAGAGTCACTTGACGATTTTATCAAATAGAAATAATGTAATACTTGAAGGATGCATCTTTAAAATGTGAGTCTTACATGAAATAAATGTCTATATAAAACTGAGCAGGGCTTCCCTGGTGGCGCAGTGGTTGAGAATCTGCCTGCTAATGCAGGTGACCCGGGTTCGAGCCCTGGTCTGGGAAGATCCCACATGCCGCGGAGCAACAGGGCCCGTGAGCCACAACTACTGAGCCTGCGCGTCTGGAGCCTGTGCTCCACAGCAAGAGAGGCCGCGATAGTGAGAGGCCCGCGCACCGCGATGAAGAGTGGCCCCCGCTTGCCGCAACTAGAGAAAGCCCTCGCACAGAAACGAAGACCCAACACAGCCAAAAATAAAATAAAATAAAAACTGAGCATTTATGAGTGCTCTTTATCTCATTTCCCTAGAGAGAGCACTTATATAGTTGTATATACTGTTTCATGAGCATCCTTTTGGGCAAATTCCATTGTACCTGTGTTATTTAGAGGCTCTACTTTGATGATTTAACTAACTCTTTTTCTTCTATGCCAATCTTTTAGTATCCTGTACTCACTGCATTCCATCAGTTTTTATCTTTACTGTATTCCAAAATCCAATAAAAATGTAGGTTAGGAATAAATGGAAATAGTTAATATTGCATTTCTGCCCATTGATGTGTGGATGGGAGTTCAAATGAAAAGTCAGCTATCTGCAGTTTTCTAGGTGACACACAATCACTCCCAGGTAGATTAAAGAACCTCAGTAGAGATTATTCTTAAATCAGAAAATCTTACCTGAGTAAAAAGGGAAAGCTATGTACTTGCTCTGGGGATATCTTCCTATGGTAGTATTAATATTATTAAATATCAATTAATAGAATTCATATTATTAAATGTTCCTTAAGTATTACTTCTAAGTGTCATCTGAAAGATGTGTTGCTTTGAAGTCTGTAGAGTATTGTGTTTATGTGTGCTGTCATTGTGGAAAAATCAGCAAGGCTGAGAGTGACTGTATCCTTGGTGTCTGACATCCTTTTAGAAGAGCTTTTTTTTGTGGGACAAAGTCACACTAATTGGCTTATTTTTCCTGGGTGGAAATATTTTGAAATTGGAAGATATCCCCAGAGCAAGTACACAGCTCCCCCTTTCTACTCAGAGGAGATTATCTGATTTAAGAACAATCTCTACTGAGGTTCCTTAATCTGCCTGTGAGTGATTGTGTGTCACCTGGACAAGTCCATAGTGAATTGTCTGCAGAAGCCTCATAATCTGACATCATTTAGGAAGAAAGTTTTATTGTTATGTTCTCAAGTGAGGCTTCTACTATTGGCCTGAGCAACCTGAATCTTCTGAATCTAGGTAACAATTTTGCAGTCAAGATGAAGATGATCTAGAGAATAAAGGAGAAGACCTTTACACTCAGTCTCAATATAAATATGGATCACTCCCCCACTTGACTGCAGCAAGGAGCACATAGCTGTCTTTCCTCACCTCACCACTGATCAAGAAATTATGACTTCTTCTCGGAGAAATAATTTGAATGTAGGAAAGGTAGATTTCTCTAACAACTGGATAAAGAGGTACTTCACATTCAGGAAAAACACATGCTCTAATTTAATGGAATCCTAGAAGATCAAGGTTAGACTAGAAAGAAAGACACTGCATGATATGTAGTCCAACCTCAATGCATGCTTTAATCCTTGCTACACACCCATGCTGTGCAGTCATTCGAGCAATGGTAGAATACCTACAATGATAGGGAGATCACTACTTCCATATGGTTGGGCAGCTCTAACCATTATTTATTTATGCATTTGTGCAAACATTTAAAGGCTACTTTTGGACAGACATTCTGCTACACAGTGAACCCGATTCACATGCATACATATTCAGAGGGCCCATATTCTGGCAGGAGATGCCACTAATCCAGCAATTACGATAGCACATTCTTCCTTAAACTGAACTGAATCCTCTGCCTAAATCTCACTTACTGTTCCTGGATTAATCTCTTAAAGGTACACATAATGTGTCTAACAATATCCCACAGCCTAAACTCTTCAGACTCCATGATTTCATGAGGCTTCTTTTTTGTGGGTTAACAATCCCCATTTCAATTCATTTATCCCTGTATGCATTCATTCATTCAACAAGTATGTTTTAATTATTTATCATGTGCCAGGTTCTGAAGAGAGAGGAGAAAAATTTTAGCGATGGTCTCTGTCTTCATGAAGTTGATGATCTGGTGTTCTTTCATCTGTCACTGTTCTTGGATAAAAGAATTCCCCTATAAATATCTCTCTACTTACTAATTGAAATAAAGTCTAGTCTACAAATAAGTATGATTGACAGCCCCTGCCTTCACAGACCGTAAAGTCTTGTAAAGCCAAGTGTAGTTTCTGTATCCTTGTTTGTGCCATGAATCTCCAAGGCAATTAGTTATATGGCAATACTTCCCTATAGCATCACTCTTGCAGATATCTAAAATATATGATTACCGAGGAGGAACCAAGATGGCAGAGTAGAAGGACGTGCTCTCACTCCCTCTTGTGAGAACACCAGAATCACAACTAGCTGCTGGAAAATCATCGACAGGAAGACACTGGAACTCACCAAAAAAGATACCCCACATCCAAAGACAAAGGAGAAGCCACAATGAGATGGTAGGAGGGGTGCAATCACAGTAAAATCAAATCCCATAAATGGTGGGTGGGTGACTCACAAACTGGAGAAAACTTATGCCACAGAAGTCCACCCACTGGAGTGAAGGTTCTGAGCCCCACGTCAGGCTTCCCAACCTGGGGGTCCAGCAACGGGAGGAGGAATTCCTAGAGAAACAGACTTTGAAGCCAAGTGGGAATTGATTGCAGGACTTCAACAGGACTGGGGGAAACAGAGACTCCATTCGTGGAGGGCACACACAAAGTAGTGTGCACATCGGGACACAGGGGAAGGAGCAGTGACCTCAGGGGAGACTGAACCAGACCTCCTGCTAGTGTTGGAGGGTCTCCTGAAGAAGTGGGGGGGTGGATCTGTTTCACCATGGGGAAAAGGACACTGGCAGCAGAAGTTCTGGGAAGTACTTCTTGGCATGAGCCCTCCCAGAGTCTGTCATTAGCCCCACCAAAGAGCCCAGGTAGGCTCCAGTGTTGGGTTGCCTCAGGCCAAACAACCAACAGGGAGGGAACCCAGCCCCACCCATCAACAGTCAAGTGGATTAAAGTTTTACTGAGCTCTGCCCACCAGAGCAACACCCAGCTCTACCCACCAACAGTCCCTCCCATCAAGCCTCTTAGATAGCCTCATCCACCAGAGGGCAGACAGCAAAAGCAAGAAGAACTACAATCCTGCAGCTTATGGAACAAGAACCACATTCACAGAAAGATAGACAAGATGAAAAGGCAGAAGGTTATATACCAGATGAAGGAAGAAGATAAAACCCCAGAAAAACAACAAAAGGAAGTGGAGATAGGCAACCTTCCAGAAAAAGAATTCAGAATAATGATAGTGAAGATGATCTAGGACCTCGGAAAAAGAATAGAGGCAAAGATCCAGAAGATGCAAGAAGTGATTAACAAAGACCTAGAAGAATTAAAGAACAAACAAACAGAGATGAACAATACAATAACTGAAATGAAAACTACACTAGAAGGAATCAATAGCAGAATAACTGAGGCAGAAGAACGGACAAGTGACCTGGAAGACAGAATGGTGAAATTCACTGCCACGGAATAGAATAAAGAAAAAAGAATGAAAACAAATGAAGACAACCTGAGAGACCTCTGGGACAACATTAAACACAACAAAATTCGTATTACAGGGGTCGCAAAAGGAGAAGAGAGAGAGAAAGGAACAGAGAAAATATTTGAAGAGATTATAGTCAAAAACTTCCCTAACATGGGAAAGGAAATAGCCACCCAAGTATAGGAAGCGCAGCGAGTCCCATACAGGATAAACCCAAGGAGAAACATGCCGAGACACATAGTAATCAAATTGGCAAAAATTAAACACAAAGAAAAATTATTGAAAGCAGCAAGGGAAAAACGACAAATAACATACAAGGGAACTCCCATAAGGTTAACAGCTGATTTCTCAGCAGAAACTCTACAAGCTAGAAGGGAGTGGCATGATATACTTAAAGTGATGAAAGGGAAGAACCTACAACCAAGATTACTCTACCCAGCAAGGATCTCATTCAGATTCGATGGAGAAATCAAAAGCTTTACAGACAAGCAAAAGCTAACAGAATTCAGCACCACCCAACCAGCTCTACAACAAATGCTTAAGGAACTTCTCTAAGTGAGAAATACAAGAGAAGAAAAGGACGTACAAAAACAAACCCAAAACAATTAAGAAAATGGTCATAGGAACATACATATTGATAATTACCTTACACGTGAGTGGATTAAATGCTCTAAGCAAAAGACACAGGCTTACTGATTGGATACAAAAACAAGACCCATCTGTATGCTGTCTACAAGAGACCCACTTCAGAGCTAGGGACACATACAGACTGAAAGTGAGGGGATGGAAAAAGATTCTCCATGCAAATGGAAATCAAAAGAAAGCTGGAGTAGCAATACTCATATCAGATAAAATCGACTTTAAAATAAAGAATTTTACAAGAGAGCAGGAAGGACACTACATAATGATCAAGGGATCAATCCAAGAAGATATAACAATTCTAAATATATATGCACCCAACATAGGAGCACCTCAATACATAAGGCAACTGCTAACAGCTATAAAAGAGGAAATCGACAGTAACACAATAATAGTGGGGGACTTTAATACCTCACTTACATCAATGGACAGATCATCCAAAATGAAAATAAATAAGGAAACAGAAGCTTTAAATGACACAATAGACCAGATAGATTTAATTGATACTGATAGGACATTCCATCCAAAAACAGCAGATTACACTTTCTTCTCAAGTGTGCACGGAACATTCTCCCAGATAGATCACATCTTGGGTCACAAATCAAGCCTCAGTAAGTTTAAGAAAATTGAAATCATATCAAGCATCTTTTCTGACCACCACACTATGAGATTAGAAATGAATTACAGGGAAAAAAACGTGAAACACACAAACACATGGATGCTAAACAATACATTACTAAATAACCAAGAGATCACTGAAGAAATCAAAGAGGAAATCAAAAAATACCTAGAGACAAATCACAATGAAAACAAGATGCTCCAAAACCTATGGGATGTAGCAAAAGCAGTTCTAAGAGGGAAGTTTATAGCTATACAAGCCTACCTCAAGAAACAAGAAAAATCTCAAGTAAACAATGTAACCTTACACCTAAAGGAACTAGAGAAATAAGAACAAACAAAACCCGAAGTTAGTAGAAGGAAACAAATCATAAAGATCAGAGCAGAAATAAATGAAATAGAAACAAAGAAAACAATAGCAAAGATCAATAAAACTAAAAGCTGGTTCTTTGAGAAGATAAACAAAATTGATAAACCATTACCCAGACTCATCAAGAAAAAGAGGGAGAGGACTCAAATCAATAAAATTAGAAATGAAAAAGGAGAAGTTACAACAGACACCGCAGAAATACAAAGCATCCTAAGAGACTACTACAAGCAACTCTATGCCAATAAAATGGCCAACCTGGAAGAAATGGACACATTCGTAGAAAGGTATAACCTTCCAAGGCTGAACCATGAAGAAACAGAAAATATGAACAGACCAATCACAAGTAATGAAATTGAAACTGTGATTAAAAATCTTCCAACAAACAAAAGTCCAAGACCAGATGGCTTCACAGGTGAATTCTATCAAACATTTAGAGAAGAGCTAACACCCATCATTCTCAAACTCTTCCAAAAAATTGCAGAGGAAGGAACACTCCCAAACTCATTCTATGAGGCCAACATCACCCTGATACCAAAACCAGACAAAGATACTACAAACAAAGAAAATTACAGACCAATATCACTGATGAATATAGATGCAAAAATCCTCAACAAAATACTAGCAAACAGAATCCAACAACACATTAAAAGGATCATACACCACAATCAAGTGGAATTTATCCCAGGGATGCAAGGATTCTTCAATATACACAAATCAATCAATGTGATACACCATATTAACAAATTGAAGAATAAAAACCATATGATCATCTCAATAGATGCAGAAAAAGCTTTTGAGAAAATTCAACACCCATTTATGATAAAAACTCTCCAGAAAGTGGGCATAGAGGGAATCTACCTCAACATAATAAAGTCCATCCATATATGACAAACCCACAGCAAACATCATTCTCAATGGTGAAAAACTGAAAGCATTTCCTCTAAGATCAGGAACAAGATATGGATGTCCACGCTCACCACTATTATTCAATATAGTTTTGCAAGTCCTAGCCATGGCAATCAGAGAAGAAAAAGAAATAAAAGGAATACAAAGAGGAAAAGAAGAAGTAAAACTGTCACTTTTGTAGATGATACTATATACAGAGAATCCTAAAGATGCCACCAGAAAACTACTACAGCTAATCAATGAATTTGGTAAAGTTGCAGGATACAAAATTAATGCACAGAAATCTCTTGCATTCCTATACACTAATGATGAAAAATCTGAAAGAGAAATTATGGAAACACTCCCATTTACCATGGCAACAAAAAGAATAAAATACCTAGGAATAAACCTACCTAGGGAGACAAAAGACCTGTATGCAGAAAACTATAAGACACTGATGAAAGAAATTAAAGATGATACCAACAGATGGAGAGATATACCATGTTCTTTGATTGGAAGAATCAATATTGTGATAAATGACTATACTACCCAAAGCAATCTACAGATTCAATGCAATCCCTATCAAATTACCAATGGCATTTTTTACTGAACTAGAACAAATAATCTTAAATTTTGTATGGAGACACAAAAGACCCCGAATAGCCAAAGCAGTCTTGAGGAAAAACAACAGAGCTGGTGGAATCAGACTCCCTGACTTCAGACTATACTACAAAGCTAAAGTAATCAAGACAATATGGTACTGGCACAAAAGCAGAAACATAGATCAATGGAACAAGATAGAAAGCCCAGAGATAAACCCACGCACCTATGGTCAACTAATCTATGACAAAGGAGGCAAGGATATGCAATGGAGAAAAGACAGTCTTTTCAATAAGTGGTGCTGGGAAAACTGGACAGCTACACGTAAAAGAATGAAATTAGAACATTCCCTAACACCACACACAAAAATAAACTCAGAATGGGTTAGAGACCTAAATGTAAGACCGGACACTATAAAACTCTTAGAGGAAAACATAGGAAGAACACTCTTTGACATAAATCACAGCAAGATCTTTTTTGATCCACCTCCTAGAGTAATGGAAATAAAAACAAAAATAAACAAATGAGACCTAATGAAACTTCACAGCTTTTGCACAGCAAAGGATGAAAAAGACAACCCTCAGAATGGGAGAAAATATTTGCAAACAAATCAACGGACAAAGGATTAATCTCCAAAATATATAAACAGCTCATGCAGCTCAATATTAAAGAAACAACCCAATCCAAAAATGGGCAGAAGACCTAAATAGACATTTCTCCAAAGAAGACAAACAGATGGCCAAGAAGCACATGAAAAGCTGCTCAACATCACTAATTATTAGAGAAATGCAAATCAAAACTACAATGAGGCATCACCTCACACCAGTTAGAATGGGCATCATCCGAAAATCTACAAACAACAAATGCTGGAGAGGGTGTGGAGAAAAGGGAACCCTCTTGCACTGTTGGTGGGAATGTAAATTGATACAGCCACTATGGAGAACAGTATGGAGGTTCCTTAAAAAACTAAGAATAGAATTACCATATGATCCAGCAATCCCACTACTGGGCATATACCCAGAGAAAACCATAATTCAAAAAGACACATGCACCCCAATGTTCGTTGCAGCACTATTTACAATAGCCAGGTCATGGAAGCAGCCTAAATGCCCATCGACAGATGAATGGATAAAGAAGAAGTGGTACATATATACAATAGAATATTACTCAGCCATAAAAGGAAGGAAATTGAGTCATTTGTTGATACGTGGACGGATCTAGAGACTGTCATAGAGAGTGAAGTAAGTCAGAAAGAGAAAAACAGATATTGTATATTAACGCATGTATGTGGAACCTAGAAGAACGGTACGGATGAGCCAGTTGGCAGGGCAGAAGTTGAGACACAGATGTAGAGAACAAACGTATTGACACAAAGGGGGAAAACTGCAGTGGGGTGGGCATGGTGGTGTGCTGAATTGGGCGATTGGGATTGACATGTATACACTGATGTGTATAAAATTGATGACCAATAAGAACCTGCAGTATAAAAAAAGAAACAAACAAAAATACAACTAATACTAAACTTTTTTGGGGTTATTTGTGTGGAAATATGTTAATATAAATGTTTCAGAGATTACATGAAATTTCTAAAAATCTTATATGTTCTGGTATAATGTTATAAGTCATAATTCTAGTTTTTACTTTAAAATGTATATCTCAGAAATATCTAAATTTCCTTGTCAATTGCATTATTATGAACTTCCATCAAATCTTTAACTGTGGTCATTTTTAAGTCTTTTGTCATTTACAGACAGTTCTGGGTGTACTCTGCTGCTTTTGCAAATATTTTCCTATAAAAGGGTTTCATCTTCAAGGAATTCATGGAAAAGACTCTGACAAGTACAGGTTTCTGGTAACTGACTATACTGCTGAACTGAATGAATAAGCATTTTCAGAACTCTAATGGAAAACTGATGAACTCATAAAAGTGCTAACAAAAGATCAAGATAACAAAACAATTAATTACATGGGACTGAGTGAACTGATGAGGATGATTATAATTTTTGTGACTTTCTGTTTGAATAAAAAAAAAAAATCCCACAAGGACTCAGAGGCAAAAAATATACAAATCAATTTCCACTGCAAAGTAAATGAGCTGTTACAGTGGAGGATTATTGGACTGAATGTCAATATTATGACATAGTATGAGTGTGTTTGGTAATTGCAATCATTGTTGCTTTTGTTGTAGTCATCCATTTAAATGCTTGGTGTCAGTCCATTTATCTCTTGTAAAAATAAAATACAGTGTGTGTGTGAAAAAAAAAATGTGTCACATGATAGCAAACCCATAATGCAAAATTAAAAAGAATCAACCAATTGAGAAAATGTAATATGCTGCAAATGTAGTATAAGGCTCTTGAAAAAATATATATTTATACACCTCTGAGAAAAATGATAAACATCTTGAGTGTGAAAAATCAACAGATATGTACAAAATAGGAACAAAATAAAATATTTAGAAAATAGAAAATATATGTATAAATGTATATGTATAAACTCAACAGATGCTTATAAAATAAAATATGAGGTTTATAAATGGTAAATATGCATATATATGTATATATGTATGCATTATGAATAAATTTAATCCTATCTGTAAAGAGATACAAATTAAAATAAACTACAAATGTTGTCTATCAAAAAATAAAATGAAATGATTACCATTGCAATCTGCATAATTAACATAGTTTTAATAGAACACATATCAAATATTTTATGTTAATTGCAGAGACTGTAGGTAGGTCCTGAGGATTCCTCCTGTGATGGGGAAGTCAGTAAAGCCCATTTACCAAACACAGAATAGTTGATGTTCTATTTCTTTTCTTGGGATTATTTTTGAGAACTTGAGATCTCCCAATTTTCCATACATACTGATGATGTAGGTACTAAAGAGTGCTGGGCAACAGAATAATCCCTGAGCCACGTTCTAAATCCCTCCTCTACTCTCTGGAGTTGGCTAAAACTCAAGTTACTGTGACTTATTTTTTCCATCTGAAAACCAAATGATGCAATATAGTGGTTACATGTCTCCTCTTAATCAAAGGCACAGGGTTCTCAGGAACCTCTCCAATATACTCAGATTTGAGGGAGAAGTTTTGCTGGAGGTTGTCATTTTTCTCCTTTTAATTTTTCCTTGGTTATTTTTTTCCCTCCTTTCATGGACAGAGTCCCTGCCTTTCTCCATTCAGTCTTCTAAAGCACTAAAGTTTCCCAAGCTTTTCTCTCCCTGTAATATAATTACATGATTTCTATTATGACTGTTCTCTCATGAGGATGTTTTGATGTGATATATAAAGCATTGAATTTTTAGTCATTTCATTAACAAGTTATAAGCAAAAAGGGCATCATTAATATTTCCCTGAATCTCACCCCATTGTTACCCCTTACCCTTGGAAAGGCTTTTGACAATATTAGAGAGATCAGGCACCATTTACAAGATAGGACACATCTTTGCCTTGGAGAAGATTTCCCTGTCAATTCAATGCAAACCTGCATCCACGGCAAGCCTATCTCACACGGTCATAGTTTTATTTTCTACAGAGCATATCCCATGACCTGAAATTGCCTTAGTTATCTACTTCTTTACTTGTATATGTCTTTATTTCCTTCATCACAGCCCCACTCCCATCCCTAACTAGAAAGCCAGTTATACAAGAACAGGTACCTTGGGGGGATTACTGGTTGCTGTATTTCTATTAGGCATAAAATTAACAGTAAAAAAAAAAAAATTACACACATACACACACACACATGTTAAGGAATGACCCATGGGATTGTATTTTTCATACTGGCTTATCTCATAAAGAATTTAATTGTTCTAAGCAAAGTGTTCATTCTTAGAATTTTACTTTAACTGGGTGTATCTAATGTCTGGTATCTATCTACTCAACAGTACAAATCAACATACTCTTTCATTTAATAACTAAATTGGTTCAGTACCTTTGAGCCTCTGGAGGAAGATGGTGACATAGGAGGTCCCTGAAATTCCGTCGTCCCACAGGCACATCAAATACGCACCTGCACACAGCAATACTCTCTGAAAGAAATCCAGGCTTGGGTTGAGTGACCCCTATACATCGAGAGACCAGGAGAGTACCCGCAAAGAAATAAGTGGGAGAGGCTGAGACACACTCCCACCATAAGCCCTATCCCTGGCACAGTACCATACAGTCAGGAGGGAACACCCAAACTCCTAGCATCTCCCTGAGGAGTTAAGCGTATGGACCACACGTCTAACACCCTAACTTTTAAGGCTGCCACCCAGGGGATGAGACCCCAAAGTATTTATTTCTAAAAGCCAATGGGGCTTGCATTCATGAGTCTCAACGGACTATAGCAAAGGGA
Source organism: Balaenoptera acutorostrata (assembly GCF_949987535.1). Taxonomy (NCBI): domain Eukaryota; kingdom Metazoa; phylum Chordata; class Mammalia; order Artiodactyla; family Balaenopteridae; genus Balaenoptera; species Balaenoptera acutorostrata. The sequence goes on along the minus strand of NC_080079.1, from coordinate 21,381,054 downwards.
GAAGCAGTTGTTAGTCCCCAGGGACCAACGCAGAGAAAACGGGAAAAATAGCGCCATCTTCCAGTCTTTCCCTGGAAGGGGACTGACTACATATTTCATAAGCTGCTGCCTCAGGGTCCAGCATCTAATTTGTTTACATCTAAACACTGACTGTGATCCTTCCTGGAGCTCAAAAGAGCCTGTGGGCACTTCCAATAACTTCTCTCTCTGGCACACTCCAACAAAAAATCAAGTCATCAGCATCTCCCTGAAAGGAGATTATCCATACATCTAGCACCCCAACTTTTATGGCTGACACCAGAGTGATGGCCCCCCGAATCACATAGCCCTGATAACCAGTGGGGCTTGCAATCTCAAGTCCCATAGAACTATGGTGAACAAAAAAGTAGTGTTTAAATGAGTGCAGGAATCACCACCCGCATCCTTCACCATGGCTATACACCCAAGCTCAGTGTATAACTTCAACATAATAAAAGTCATATATGACAGTCCACAGCTAATATTGTATTCTGTGGTGAAAAGCTAAAAATTTTTCCTCTAAGAACAAAGACAAGGATGCCCACTCTCTCCATTTTTATTCAACGCACTACTGGAAGTCTTAGCCAGAGAAAATAGGGAAGAAAAAAAGCATCTAAATCAGAAAGGAAGAAATAAAACTGTCTCTGTTTATAGATGATATAATCATATATAGAAAATACTAATTACTTGATCATGGCACTGTCTGAACTAATAAAAGAATTCAGTAAAGTTTCAGGATACAAAATCAATATAAATAAATCAGTTGTGCTTCTATATACAAGCAATGAACTATCAGAAAGAGAAATTCAGAAAACAATCTCATTTACAGAGCAACCAAAATAATAAAATACTTAGGAATACATTTATCCAAGGAGGTAAAATATCTGTACACTGAAAACTATAAAACATTGATGAAAGACATTAAAGAAGACACAAACAAATGGAAAGATATTCTGTGTTCATAGTAGAATTAATATTGTTAAAATGTCCACATTACCCAGAGAAATGTACAGATTCAATGCAATCACTATCAAAATTCTCATGACATTTTCACAGAAATAGAATGATCTTAAGATTCATATATAAGCACAAAAGACCCCAAATAGCCAAAGCAACCTTGAGAAAAAAGAACAAAGTTATAGGCATCACAGTTCCTTATTTCAAACTATATTACAAAGCTATAGTAATTAGAATAGTATGGTATTGGCATTGAAAACAGAAACATAAACTAATGGAAAAGAAGAATCAGGAGCCCCAAAATAAACCCATGCATATATGGTCAATTAAATTTTGACCCAAAAAATCCAAGAATAGACAATGGAGAAAGGATAGTCTTTTTAATAAATGATGCTGGGGAAACTGGATATCCACAAGCAAGAGAATGAAACTAGACCCCTACCTTACACCATACCCAAAAATCAACTCAAAATAGATTAAAGACTTGAGTGTAATACCTCAAACCATACAACTACTAGAAGAAAAAGTAAGAGGAAGTCCCCTTGCTGTTGACGTTGGCAAGGAAATTTTGGCTATAACAACAAAAGCAAAGGCAACAAAAGCAGAAATAAAGAAGTGGGACTATATCAAACTAAAAAGCTGCACAGCAAAGAAAACCATCATCAAAATGAAAAGGAAATTATGGGTGAGAATATTTGCAAACCACCTATCTGGTAAGGTGTTAATATCCAAGATACATAAGGAACTAATTGAACTCAATAGCAAAAAAAAAAAAAAGCAATAACCAAATTCGGAAATGGGCAAAGTACCTGAATAGACATTTTTATAAAGAAGACATATAAATGGGTGACAGGTACATGAAAAGGTACTTGACTAATAATCAGGGTAATGCAAATCAAAATCACAATGAGATATTGTCTCACATCTGTTATGATGTCTATTATCAAAAAGACAATAGACAGTGTTGGTGAGAATGTGGGGGAAAGAGCACCCTTGTACATTGTTGGTGGGAATGTAAACTGGTACAGTCTCTATGGAAAACAGTATGGAAATTCTTCAAAAAATTAGAAATACAACTATCATATGATCCTACAATACCACTACTACCTGTATATCCAAAAGAAATGTAATTACTATTTTGAAGAGATATCTGTACTACCATGTTTATTATGGTATTATTCATAATAGTTGAGGTATAAGGACAACCTTAGTGTCCATCAGTGAATGAATGGATAAAGAAAATGTGGTATATATATATAACCACATATACACACACTCATAATGGAATATATATATATATTCACACACACACACAATGGAATATTATTCAGCCTTATAAAAGAAGGAAATCTTGCTACCTGCAGCAACATGGATGAACTTGGAGTACACTATGCTAAACTAAATAACCCAGAGAGGGAAAGAAAATACTGCATGGTATTACTCATATGTATGGAATCTTAAAAAGTTGAACTCATAGAAAAAGAGGATAGTATGGTGGTTTTCAGGAATTGGGGTGAGAGGGTAAAGGGAAATGGGGTGAAAGGGTACAAACTTTCAGCTGTGAGATGCATAAAGTCTGAGAATCTAATTGATAACATAGTAACCCTAGTTGAATACTGTACTGTGTAATAGGAATTTGCCGAGAGACTAGAACTTAAGTATATCACACACACAAAAAGGCAGAATATGAGGTGCTGGATATGTGAATTAAATCAATGGTGAGATGATGGGAATCCTCTCACAATGAATTTATATATCAAATTATCACTTTGAACCCTTTAGATATGAATTCCTTTGGCTGTGACATCCCCAAAATGCTTGAATTTCTAAAAACTGGACATGAAATTAAAGTAGCTGAAGAAAGGGAGAACTTTCTTGAGACCAAAATAGCAAGGCTGGATATGTCAAATGACCAGATAGCTATCAGTCTGCAAGCAGTTATCAGTTAAGTTTGTAGGCACAGATTTCTGAGTTTGGGACCCTTTATGGTGTGGGCGCTTTTTCTAAGAAGTTCAACAAGTGAAGGTTTCTTACTAAAGACTGGGTCATTGTCATCCATCACTGGATGAAAGGGTAAAGACAATGAGGTATTTTCCATAATACAATGGAATATTATTCAACCGTAAAAAAAGAATGAAATAAGTCAGACAAAGAAAGACAGACACCATATAATCTCACTTATATGTGGTATCTTAAAAAAAAAAAAAAAAAAAGGCAAGCTCATAGATACAGAGAACAGATTGGTAGTTGCCAGAGGTGAGATTCGGGGGGTGCACAAAATGGGTGAAGGGAGTCAAACGTTACAAACTCCCAGTTATAAAATAAGTAAGTCATGGGGATGTAATGTACATTATATCGACTACAATTAATAATACTATATTATATATCTGCAGATTTCTAAGAGAGTAAATCTTAAAAGCTCTCATCACAAGAAAAAAAAAATGTAACTATGTATGGTAATAGATGTTAACAAGACTTATCATGATGATCAATTTGCAATATATACAAATATCTAATCATTATGTTGTACACCTGAAACCTGAAATATAACACTGGACATCATCTATACCTCATAAAAAAAAAAAGATTGAGCCATTGCTGCCAAAAGTAGAAACCAAAGAAAGTAACAAAGAAGCTGCTTAAAGTGTGCATTGTGAAATTATTTTCAGTGGATTAAGAAACAAATAGAGAAAATTATAAAACTGACAATTTTATTTGTCACTTAAACCTGAATAAAGCTGAAAAACGAATAAATAGGAAAATCTGCCTACAAAATTACTAAATTTAAGCTATTTTCTAATTTAAAATGTATAGTTTGTATTTCTATATACTATCTTACTTTGGTGAATTATATATTAGACACATGAGGTGAAATAAGGGCAGGCAGAGGATATTTGAGCCACATGTGATCTCTTTTTCAACATCCTAGACTTCAAAAGAAATTCTAAATTATACTTCTAACAGTTATTTCAGTACATTTTTTAATATTAAAAATATCATTAATAATTTAGTTTAATAAAACATTTAAAAATGGCTTTGGTAACTATTTCTGATATAGACACTAACTTTATTCTACTAGACTTAAAAATCTTATTTTCCCCCAGTTAAAAATAATCTTATCAAAACTGAAAAAATAATCAACAATATTCTATAGTTCGGGAGATATTCATAATGGAACATGGGTAACGGATATTTAGCAACATTTTACAAACATATTAAGAGATTTGCATTTTGTCCAGGAGGGTTTGACAAGATCATGCCAAAATACATTGTTTTCTTATGGAATAATATACTACTGCCATGTTAATCCACAGAAACAACCAACAAGTTGAGATTATGCTGAAGTTTACAGTTACCTTCACTGAAAAGTTTTTTTTTAAGTAAATATATAATTAAACCTCAGTCAAGACATTTTACCATTTGAGGGGCATCATCCAGTGGTCAGAGAAGACACTGACCAGCTTGGATTGGACTATCACATTAATGCATAATTCCGCTTCAGTGTGTTACTACTTACTGGTCATGTTGGTGGTAGTGCTGCTGCTATTAAATGTAGCTCATTTTTGCTACACGTTTCTTCTCAGTAGAATACATGTATTACTACCTTAAAAACCTTGTAACACTGAGAAGTAGGTATTTGCACCCTCTCTTAAAAATGAACAACTGCAGCTAGGAGAGATTAGATAAACTACCCAAAATAACACAATAAGAGGTAAAGAGAATCAAAATTGAAACCCCAGCTATACAGGGAACACTAGGACTAGAAAAATGCCACAGTGAAGGTCCATGAAACAAGGAGATTGGTAGGAGAAATGATGGAATTGGAAGATTAGGAATGATTCCACCTAACTTTGCAGTAAAACAAATGATACCCAAGTTCCCATTTTAAATTAATGCCTTCATGCGTCAACTCAAATTCTATAAATGAGCTGTGGTTCTGTAACCTAGAGTTTGCTATCTGTGAGTATCCAGCCACTTAAATCTCTACCAATGCCATCACAATGGACAAATCAACATCACTGCTCCTAAGAAACCAGGTTTAGCCATAATTTCATTTCATCCATTCATCTGTGCACTTACACATATGCCCTTGCAAATATTTGAGTAAATGTCTGGCACTTGGGCACACTCTACCCTGCCCTGGAGGAACATCTCTCACCTTAGCAGGGCAATACTCAAGAGAACAGACCCAGACAAACACAGAGCTCATACCCAACATATCTCTAAATGGTAATTAAATATCTTCTGTGCATTAAAGGTCAGTTCAACAAAATCCAAATGTTGGAAAATATTTGTCTGTAAAGTGCAAGCTCTTAAAAAACTCAGTTCTCTCTTCCACACATTGTTACAACCAGCTGAATTATTTAGCCATGGGTCCACATGATGCTTTTCTGACAAGTTAAAATATGGTTTTAAGCACAAATTAGTCTGCCTCAAAGTCTTTTCTCAACCAAAAAAGATTTATGGCATTAATTAAAATGAGGAAAATCTATAGAAAACATTTTTGTGCCTTTATATTGATTTACCAGCCATTAAAACTACTTTTCATCTTACTAAGTGAGAAATAAAAACCATTATAAAGTAGAAAGGACTGATTTTTAAAAATTAGAATGAACATTTTTTGTTTGTTTGTTTAATATACTTAAAGCTTTCCAGGCTAACCAAAGTTTACATAATATGTTGCCTCACTTGTAAGTCTGAACCTGTGAAACCCAATTTCACTCTAAATCACATCTCCAGACTCTCTCTCCTGAACAGAGGAATGAATAGCAATAGGTAAATAAGCCATGAAGTGTTAAATTTTAGGAGACTGTTGTCACAGTTGTCACAGTGTTTCTCCTAAGGAAAGGTCAAAAGTGTGACAGTTGGGTAAGCCTCCTCGGGACAGGAAACAGAGGGTAAGCCCTTAAATTTATGCACAGTCAGGAGAATATACATAATATAAATGCAAGCTTGCCAATACTTTGGTTTCCTTTTTGCCTCTGGAAATAAAACAAAACCACATTAAAGAAGCAAAGGAGAGAAGTAATTTTTTCATACAGATTTCTCTCCTTTCAAAGTCTAGTTAGAAAATCAGCTACCTGTTTTCACCTGGATTCATACCTCCTCTCAACCATTTAGACATTTATTATAATCTCTGTAAGCCTGAAATTTTTACATAAGAAACAAAAGCTAACAACAAAACCTAAACAAATTAAATAGAACCTATTCTTTGACATGCAAATGTGTTTTAGCTTTGCCCCACTGAGGTCTTAGATTTCATTATTATTAAAAATGTCAAGCAATTTTTTGCCTGCTGGGAGTGTAGGTTTTACTCCTATTTTTCAATCTTACTCAAAACCCTTCACGGCATATTATATGAGGTGCAGCAGCCTTAGGTTGTTGGTTTTTTTTTTTTTTTTAATTACAAACTATGAACCCCATGGTGGCCTTTTGCTAAATGGTTCTGCACATATTTGCTTTTGAATATTTATAGAATAAAAGTATAAAATGAGAAACCCTTTTTGGATGATTATTCTCTTGTGTGCAACCTACAGGAGTGAAAATCATCTGTCCTCATTCATGGAGCAAGGGGGTCCTCCACCTGCTCAATTCATGAGTTTTCCTTCCATCTTGGGTGGTGCAATCCTCAAACTACTTCATCAAATACTCCTTTCTCTCATTCCTCACCAACACCCCACATCCTACCTTTTATTGAGAAACCCACTGATTAGAATTTATATGAAGAGAATTTGCTGAAAGCTTGAGTGGTGTATAAAAATGTCCTGCTTTTTCCCTTGCATTAACCTCTGGGGCTCTGTGAGCTTACTGAACTTGCCATGTGTGTTTGCAATGTGTGAAGGCTTCTGGGAAAATAATTCCTTCTGTCATAGAAAATATTTGAAGGACACTCATGGGAAAAATGGAACAACATATCAGGAAAAACCAACAGAGTTGGGAACATGGGTTTTACAAATAGATTTTTAAATAGTTGTGTTTTGTTCAACACCTTTCCAGAATAGTAGATTATCACAGTCAAATTTTTCCTGTCTGGATGGACAGGGTAGTTGTGAAGACCTAAGGAGCTAATATATATTTAGAGCAGGGCCTGGCCCAGCGAGAGTGTCCAATAAATATTTCGTGTAATTATTAAGCTTCTCCTTATATAACAGTCACTGTAAACCCATCAAGAGGAGCTAGAATATAACTTCTTTAAGAGGAGCCCTGATTCAATCGGAAAACATAGGAAAAACAATGATTTAGATTCTAGGACCATAGCTGGGATTAACAGCTAGTATGGAAGATAATACTTCACATTCACTAAGATGGCTATAATCAAAGAGATAAAAAAAGTATTGCTATGTATTTGAGGAGGTTGAAACCCATGTACACTGCTAGTAGCGTTGTAAAATGGCACAGCCACTTTAGAAAACAGTTTGGCAGTTTCCCAAAATGTTAAACGTAGAGTTACCATATGACCTAGTAATTCCATGTCTAGGTATATACTCAAGTGAAAATATATGTCCACACAAAAGCCTGTACATGAATATCCATAACAGTATTATTTATAATAGCCAAAAAGTGGAAACAACCCAGATGTTCATCAACTGATAAGAAGATAAAATATGGTATATATCTATTATGTTGCCATATAAAAAGGATGCAATATTGATATATTCTACAACATGGATGAACCTTGGAAACGTTATGATAAGTGAAAAGGAAAGAAGGAAGGGAGGGAGGGAGGAAGGGAGAGAGAATAAAAGGATAGTTAATGATATATAATTGCATATATATGCAAATATATAATTTCATATATATATGCAAAAAATTTGTTTTTTCAGAAAGCAGTCCATTGGGCTACAGGAAGAAATCACTTTGTGGAATTTCAATAACCAAGGATAGAGCCCTACCCACCACCAGGCTCTCCCATCAGAAAACATGCACAAGCCTCTTAGAGAGCCTCATCCACCAGAGGGCAGACAGCAGAAGCAAGAAGAACTACAATCGTGCAGCCTATGGAACAAAAACCACATTCACAGAAAGATAGACAAGATGAAAAGGGAGAGGGCTATGTACCAGATGAAGAAACAAGATAAAACCCCAGAAAAACAACTAAACGAAGTGGAGGTAGGCAACCTTCCAGAAAAAGAATTCAGAATAATGATAGTGAAGATGATCCAGGACCTGGGAAAAAGAATGGAGGCAAAGAGTGAGAAGATGCAAGAAATGTTTAACAAAGACCTAGAAGAATTAAAGAACAAACAAACAGAGATGAACAATACAATAACTGAAATGAAAACTACACTAGAAGGAATCAATAGCAGAATAACTGAGGCAGAAGAACAGATAAGTGACCTGGAAGATAGAATGGTGAAATTCACTGCTGCAGAACAGAATATAGAAAAAAGAATGAAAAGAAATGAAGACAGCCTGAGACCTCTGGGACAACATTAAACGCAGCAACATTTGCATTATAGGGGTCCCAGAAGGAGAAGAGAGAGAGAAAGGACCAGAGAAAATATTTGAAGAGATTATAGTCGAAAACTTCCCTAACATGGGAAAGGAAATAGCCACCCAAGTCCAGGAAGCTCAGAGAGTCACATACAGGATAAACCCAAGGAGAAACACACTGAGACACATAGTAATCAAAGTGGCAAAAATTAAAGACAAAGAAAAATTATTGAAAGCAGCAAGGGAAAAATGACAAATAACATACAAGGGAACTCCCATAAGGTTAACAGCTGATTTCTCAGCAGAAACTCTACAAGGCAGAAGGGAATGGCATGATATACTTAAAGTGATGAAAGGGAAGAACCTACAACCAAGATTACTCTACCCGGCAAGGATCTCATTCAGATTCGATGGAGAAATCAAAAGCTTTACAGACAAGCAAAAGCTAAGAGAATTCAGCACCAGCAAACCAGCTCTACAACAAATGCTAAAGGAACTTCTCTAAGTGGGAAACACAAGAGAAGAAAAGGACCTACAAAAACAAACCCAAAACAATTAAGAAAATGGTCATAGGAACATACATATTGATAATTACCTTAAACGTGAATGGATTAAATGCTCTAAGCAAGAGACACAGGCTCACTGAATGGATACAAAAACAAGACCCATATATATGCTGTCTACAAGAGACCCACTTCAGACCTATGGACACATACAGACTGACAGTGAGGGGATGGATAAAGATTCTCCATGCAAATGGAAATCAAAAGAAAGCTGGAGTAGCAATACTCATATCAGATAAAATCGACTTTAAAATAAAGAATTTTACAAGAGAGCAGGAAGGACACTACATAATGATCAAGGGATCAATCCAAGAAGAAGATATAACAATTCTAAATATATATGCACCCAACATAGGAGCACCTCAATACATAAGGCAACTGCTAACAGCTCTAAAAGAGGAAATCGACAGTAACACAATCATAGTGGGGGACTTTAATACCTCACTTACACTAATGGACAGATCATCCAAAACGAAAATAAATAAGGAAACAGAAGCTTTAAATGACACAATAGACCAGATAGATTTAATTGATATTTATGGGACATTCCATCCAAAAACAGCAGACTACACTTTCTTCTCAAGTGTGCACGGAACATTCTCCCGGATATCACATCTTGGGTCACAAATCAAGCCTCAGTAAATTTAAGAAAATTGAAATCATATCAAGCATCTTTTCTGACCACAACACTATGAGATTAGAAATCAATTACAGGGAAAAAAAGTAAACAACACAAACACATGAGGCTAAACAATACGTTACTAAATAACCAAGAGATCACTGAAGAAATCAAAGAGGAAATAAAAAAATACCTAGAGACAAATGACAATGAAAACACGACGATCCAAAACCTATGGGATGCAACAAAAGCAGTTCTAAGAGGGAAGTTTATAGCTATACAAGCCTACCTCAAGAAACAAGAAGAGTCTCAAATAAACAATCTAACCTTACACCTAACAGAACTAGAGAAATAAGAACAAACAAAACCCAAAGTTAGCAGAAGGAAAGAAATCATAAAGATCAGAGCAGAAATAAATGAAATAGAAACAAAGAAAACAGTAGCAGAAATCAATAAAACTAAAAGCTGGTTCTTTGAAAAGATAAACAAAATTGATAAAACATTGGCCAGTCACATCAAGAAAAAGAGGGAGAGGACTCAAATCAATAAAATTAGAGGCTTCCCTGGTGGTGCAGTGGTTGAGAATCCGCCTGCCAATGCAGGGGACACGGGTTCGAGCCCTGGTCCGGGAAGATCCCACATGCCGTGGAGCAACTGGGCCCATGAGCCACAACTACTGAGCCTGCGCGTCTGGAGCCTGTGCCCTGCAACAAGAGAGACCAAGATAGTGAGAGGCCCGCGCACAGCGATGAAGAGTGGCCCCCACTCGCCGCAACTAGAGAAAGCCCTCGCACAGAAACGAAGACCCAACACAGCCAAAAATAAATAAATAAATTTATAAAAAATAAAATAAAATTAGAAATGAAAGAGGAGGAGTTACAACAGACACTGCAGAAATACAAAGCATCCTAAGAGACTACTACAAGCAACTCTATGCCAATAAGATGGACAACCTGTAAGAAACGGACAAATTCTTAGAAAGGTATAACCTTCCAAGACTGAACCAGGAAGAAACAGAAAATATGAAGACAGAAATTACAAGTAATGAAATTGAAACTGTGATTAAAAATCTTCCAACAAACAAAAGTCCAGGACCAGATGGCTTCACAGGTGAATTCTATCAAACATTTAGAGAAGAGCTAACACCCATCCTTCTCAAACTCTTCCAAACAATTGCAGAGGAAGGAACACTCCCAAACTCATTCTATGAGGCCACCATCACCCTGATACCAAAACCAGACAAAGATACTACAAACAAAGAAAATTACAGACCAGTATCACTGATGAATATAGATGCAAAAATCCTCAACAAAATACTAGCAAACAGAATCCAACAACACATTAAAAGGATCATACACCATGATCAAGTGGGATTTACCCCAGGGATTCAAGGATTCTGCAATATACATAAATCAATCAATGTGATACACCATATTAACAAATTGAAGAATAAAAGCCATATGATCATCTCAATAGATGCAGAAAAAGCTTTTGACAAAATTCAACACCGACTTATGATAAAAACTCTCCAGAAAGTGGGCATAGAGGGAACCTACCTCAACATAATAAAGGCCATATATGACAAACCCACAGCAAACATCATTCTCAATGGTGAAAAACTGAAAGCATTTCCTCTAAGATCAGGAACAAGACAAGGATGTCCACTGTCACCACTATTATTCAACATAGTTTTGGAAGTCCTAGCCACGGCAATCAGAGAAGAAAAAGAAATAAAAGGAATACAAATTGGAAAAGAAGAAGTAAAGTTGTCACTGTTTGCAGATGACATGATACTATACATAGAGAATCCTAAAGATGTCACCAGAAAAGTACTAGAGCTAATCAATGAATTTGGTAAAGTTGCAGGATACAAAATTAATGCACAGAAATCTCTTGCATTCCTACACATTAATGATGAAAAATCTGAAAGAGAAATTAAGGAAACACTCCCATTTACCACTGCAACAAAAATAATAAAATACCTAGGAATAAACCTACCTAGGCAAACAAAAGACCTGTATGCAGAAAACTATAAGTCACTGATGAAAGAAATTAAACATGATACCAACAGATGGAGAGATATACCATGTTCTTGGATTGGAAGAATCAACACTCTTAAAATGACTATACTACCCAAAGCAATCTACAGATTCAATGCAATCTCTATTAAATTACCAATGGCATTTTTTACAGAACTAGAACAAAAAATCTTAAAATTTGTATGGAGACACAAAAGACCTCAAATAGCCAAAGCAGTCTTGAGGAAAAACAACGGAGCTGGAGGAATCAGACTCCCTGACTTCAGACTATACTACAAAGCTACAGTAATCAAGTCAATATGGTACTGGCACAAAAGCAGAAACATAGATCAATGGAACAAGTTAGAAATCCCAGAGATAAAACCCACGCACCTATGGTCAACTAATCTATGACAAAGGAAGCAAAGATATACAATGGAGAAAAGACAGTCTCTTCAATAAGTGGTGCTGGGACAACTGGACAGCTACATGTAAAATAATGAAGTTAGAGCACTCCCTAACACCATACACAAAAATAAACTCAAAATGGGTTAGAGACCTAAATGTAAGACCGGACACTATAAAACTCTTAGAGGAAAACATAGGAAGAACACTCTTTGACATAAATCACAGCAAGATCTTTTGTGATCCACCTCTTAGAGTAATGGAAATAAAAACAAAAATAAAAAAATGGGACCTAATGAAACTTCAAAGCTTTTGCACAGCAAAGGAAACCATAAACAAGACAAAAAGACAACCCTCAGAATGGGAGAAAATATTTGCAAATGAATCAATGGACAAAGGATTAATCTCCAGAATATATAAACAGCTCATGCAGCTCAATATTAAAAAAACAAACAACCCAATCCAAAAATGGGCAGAAGACCTAAATAGACATTTCTCCAAAGAAGATATACAGATGGCCAAGAAGCACATGAAAAGCTGCTCAACATCACATATTATTAGAGAAATGCAAATCAAAACTACAATGAGGTATCACCTCTCACCAGTTAGAATGGGCATCATCAGAAAATCTACAAACAACAAATGCTAGAGAGGGTGTGGAGAAAAGGGAACCCTCTTGAACTGTTGGTGGGAATGTAAATTAATACAGTCACTATGGAGAACAGTAATGGAGGTTCCTTAAAAAACTAAAAATAGAATTACCACATGATCCAGCAGTCCCACTACTGGGCATATACCCAGAGGAAACCATAATTCAAAAAGACACATGGAGCCCAATGTTCATTGCAGCACTATTTACAATAGCCAGGTCATGGAAGCAACCTAAATGCCCATCGACAGACAAATGGATAAAGAAGATGTGGTACATATATACAATGGAATATTACTCAGCCATAAAAAGGAACGAAATTGGGTCATTTGTAGAGACGTGGATGGATCTAGAGACTGTCATACAGAGTGAAGTAAGTCAGAAAGAAAAAAACAAATACCGTATATTAACGCATATATGTGGAACCTAGAAAAATGATACAGATGAACCGGTTTGCAGGGCAGAAATTGAGACACAGATGTAGAGAACAAACATATGCACACCATGGGGGGAAAGTCACAGTGGGGTGGGGGTGGGGATGTGATGAACTGGGCAATTGGGATTGACATGTATACACTGATGTGTATAAAGTTGATGACTAATAAGGACCTGTTGTATAAAAATATAAATTAAATAAAATTCAAAATTTTGAAAAAAAAGAACCAAGGATAAGTAGATGATGAAAATAATTGAAAAAGAGTTTTGCTAATAGCCCTCAGATGGCCCCAGAGTAACCACTTTCAGGTATTAACTTTCTCCTGCTTGTTCTTGCTCTAAGCACATGTTCTATTTCTGATTTCATTCTTACTCAGCGTTAAAGTGTCACTGGCTGCTGCCATGATCCCGACAACTCAGAACTCACCTTTCTCTTTCAGAAGCTAATAAAAACTCTGGTGTAACTGGGATCTTAGTTCCTTGGGGCAAGAAAATGCAATATGTCTGGACTTCCAGGCTGAAGGCCTCAGCAAACCTGCAGCTCAGACCCAACCCTCTCAGTACCTCCTCTCCCCCAAACTCCACCCTCAGCAAACCCAGACAGAGCATGGCTGGATGTCTGTGCTGTTCCCTTCCCAGTCCCCAGTGGACATCAGGAGAGGTTTGTTGATGGACTTTCTGTGTGCTCAAGTAGCTAAAATGTCTCCAGCAAGGCTGAAGGCAGAGAAAGAAGCTTGAAGGCTATTGTGGTAATCCAGGCAAGAAATACAGGAGGTGAGAAACCACTCAATGTGAGTGTGTGTGGGGGAGTGACACGCTGGAAAAATAAAGGAATGTGTGACAAATAGGTGTCAGTGATTAATTTAGAAACAGGGAGGAGGGAAGAAGCTCTCTGGCTTGAATGTCCAATGAGATGGTGATTCCACTAATGAGATGATGAATTATGAGGAGGATGTGCTTGCAGGAACCCCCTGGAGGGCATGTTGAGTCAGAGGAGCCGGCAGGACCTTGGGCTGAGAGTAAACTGCAGTAGCTAGAATTCTGAGTGGAGACAACCTTTTAAAACCAGTCCTTTTCTTTGAAATAGCAAAAATACATCATTCAAAGCAGGAATGTGGAAGGAATGCACGACCTGATATATGAAATGAGGATCTTACACAGCAGAGTCAATTAAAAGAGGATGAGGGAAATTGAAAGGAGGAGAGAGATAACCAATTGAACAAGTGCTTTAGGCCAACTAGGAATTCGAATGTCAAGTAAGCTACAATGACAGGCTCTAAAACAGCATCTCTGACCGCAGATTGGAGGACAATCAAATGAGATTAGTGCTAAAGGTGCAATTGAACATCTACACTTTGTAGCTCCATTTGCACACACAGAGAAAAGCCACCATCAACACTGACATCCCAAAACCCAAGAGCCAATTGAATCACCAATGTTTGTCACAGTCAGACATCAGTGACTAATGTCTGGTACAGAGAAAAGTAATGAGCAAATAAGAGGTCTGTCATTTATTATCAGTTGTATAGTCTGCTTAAAGTCATAAATGGCCATGATTAAATTTAATAGAGCTTTGTTTTTCTTCACTTGTATATTAATTTTATACATTTTATAACAGAAACACAATTAGTTTCTACTTCTATAGTTCATCAAAAAATTAGACAATTAATTTTTGAAAAACAGTCTAACCAGGTTCCTAATACATTAATTTACTGAATGTTCTTCCTTTGCTCAATTTAATTTACTGTATGTTATTTTCATCTATAGACATTAATTGAAATTTCATATTTATTTGCAAGATTTTTAAAGCCCTACCTAATGATAAGCTGGGGTTTTTTTTTTCCCCATAAATCAAGATTTGTTGAATGTTACTCAAATTGTTCAACCCTAAGATGAAAAAGCAAAGTATATCTGTGGAGCTCAGTTTGCAGCTCTTCTATATCTTTATTAGAATAATGTTCAGATAGCATTTTTAGATTTCCAAACAACATATATACTCAAGCACAATTTGTTCCCTTTCATCATCATATAAAATTATAAATAAAGCATTTAAGGCTATTTTTGGATGGTTTTCCTTCGACTTTACTGGTGAATTCATTATCTCCTGTAATGCTACTGCCATGCCAGTTCTCTTTCTAAAAATGCATTTCTTTTAAGGATAAAGAAAAGACCAAATCTTTCTGGCTTAATGTTAATAGAAGGCAGAGGGTCAGTGCAATCTTGGTAAACAAGGAAACTCAATTTTTCACGCTCAGTAAGAGAAAGTGGGAGATTATTTCACATGGCTAGTATGATTGTCATATCCTCATGATACAAATCATATCCTTTGTGTAATATGCAAATACTCTCGGGAATCACCAGTTTTCCTCTGAGAAGCCACAAGCTAATTTTTGTTGCTTTATTTGCTCCCAATTATACATAATGTTGGGATCCGTATTTGTAAGTTGTGTAGGAAAAGCCAACTATGAAACCATCTTCCAATTCATTCAGAAGGCAAATCAGCTTACCTCAAGGACTTTGTTTTCAAGATTTTTACAAGGGTACTAAGTATTATGAATGGTCCAACATTATTTTCTCAGGTTGGTCCATATCAATCTGATGTTTGCAGAAAGATAAGTAAATGTCAAGACGTCCATATGTGGTGAGATAGCAGAAAGAGAAATAAAACAAGGATAAGAGACCAAGAGAGAGTGATAGACAAGAAACTAGAAGCTTGACCAAGACAGACATATAAACATATAAGTAGACACTTTATCCCCGCTTTGTGCTTCTATTTTAGCTTTGTTGTGTGGGGAGTATAAGAATTACAGAGAAAGAAAGGGAGTTTGACTCTTGGTCTGCACATATTAACTGTGTGTCTCTAGGTAAGTTATTTAAGTTCTCTGAGACTCACATTTCCCATTTATAAAAAGGGCATACAAAAAGATTTCTCATGAGATTACTGTGAAAATATATGCAAAATCTACAAAATGTAGCCTGGAATATGAGATAAATAGGCCCTGGCTCTACTTTCTTTCAACAAATATGTATTGACACCTTTTCCAATGTAGTCATAATCACTGTTGGTGGCAACGGTGGTGATCTTTGATTCTCAGATACTGGGTAAAAGATTACTTTCAAAACAATTTATTTCTAGACCTTGTCTACTTCTAAACTGTGCTTGGACCATCTTCTGTCTGCTTCTCAGTAATAGTTGGTTTATTGTCTGCATATCAGTATCATGCTTTGTCAGGATTTGTGGGGTAGAAAGCATTTCTTCTAAGTGGGTAGATGTCTTGCTTGAATCAGAAATAATGAATAACTTAAAGATGGACTGTCTGGAATGGTTTATCACTCTTAATATCTGAACATCACACAGAAATCCCCTATGATTTGGTAACACCACCCATTGCTCCCTATCCCTTGAAAGTAATAATATTCCACATATCTACAATGATATACATTTTGGGCTCTTAAAGTAACTTTCTGTTCAGTTTTTTTAATGAAGCATTCTACTCTGTCCTTGTAAGTGTTCTTAAAAATCTCCTTACTATGCAAAATCACACTACAAAAGCCACAGGGCTTACGGTGGAAATGGGGTGAGAGGCACAAGATTCATAAACTTCATGAGTGAAAAACTTATAGATATAGGAGTATAAGAAACCAGTAGCATAGTTTCACATATATTAAATGGTTCAGAAATTCATAATATTCCAATACATATAGCACTTTACCTTATAAAGACACGAAGTTTATTTGGAAGGGCAGATATTTAAAGGGTGCAGCTTGTGAGTTACTGTAAAGTGGTAGAAGTAGATTTTTTTGTCTGAAATCAGACAAAAAGTTATAACACCAGGTGTGCATGGACGTAGGGCAGAATAGATATAGTGAACTGAGGTAGCTGTGGTGTTTGAGATGTGTGCGTGTGTGTGTGCATTCCTACACAGCTCTCTTCACCTGGGTGCAGTTTTCTAAGTTTACTGAGTATTTCACATGAACAAAAGTGTTTATAAGCAAACATATAATGTGTGTTATCCTCAGATTGATTCTTAAGATATCAATCATGTTAGAAAAAAATCTTGTTTTCAAAACATAAATTATAGCAGAAGTGAATGTATGTACTTTGTCTTCAGAACATACATATACACTATTCTGAATGAAGGATAGACTTGACAAAATATCCTCAAGTGAGCCTGGTGGTTTTATATAGTTAACCAATAGTTATTTTAAGAAAAGAAGCATTATATTCTGTTCAAATAGTAGACGGGATTAGTGATCCATTGGCTCCATATTTGATTAAGTTTACTCGGTGGAAACTGGTCAGAGAATAGATACCAGATAAATCATAATGCTGTCTATGTTTCGTTTTGAATCTCCTTATTTAAAGCTAATTTATAATCCAAATTTGAGTTTATTCCAGATTATATAAAATTCACTTCCATTTCCAGATGACGTTTGTGTGACTGAAATAGGGTAAAGTTTGATGAGAAATGATTGGGTGGCCAGGGAGAACTAGTTTGGGCATTATATATCCTTTCAAAGAGTCAAGGTGAATTCAATAGCATTCATCCTGTGAATGCTAGTGAAACATTTACCAGTGTTTAGACCTTACTAGGTGTCAGCAGAAAAATCTGAGTGACTAGTATTCTCTGGGACCCCAGTCATGAGACATCACCCAGATAAACTCATCGAAGGTCTCCTCCAACTCATCTCAGGAATGGAAGGCTCTTTACAGAGCAACTGCTTTTTGCCTTCCTCTGGCTAACTTCCTTATTTACCTCTTGAATTATTGGGAGTTTTTTTTTTTTTTTTTAATAGTACTTTAAATACACAGTTAGCAATAGCAAATTGTACTGAAGGGTTTATCAGCAGTAACAAAGGCAAAGACAACAGAAACATGAAGATGGCAGCAGTGTGACTCTACCTCCCTCCCACCAAACAAAACCTGCATGTCATCCCGTTCTCCCCAATTCTTCAGTCAAGAACAGAGGGGTTCTGAGAGATGCCCGCAACTAGTTAAAGACGAGCCTTACTTAAGCCACTAAATGGAGAGGGAGAGAGCAACACAAGCCATAGGCTATATCTGGAACAAGCAGCGTTGCGTCGTGCCATTCTTTATTTCCCCCTTGGTTTCATTCCTAGAGTCAGCCTGAGACAAATAATATAGCAGATCTTTCATTGCCTTTGCCCCCTCAACTCTTGCTTTCACCTCCCTGCCCAGCCCCATGCCTGCTGCCTTCCTCGGGACGCCTCACAACGCCCTTCTTCCTGAGCCCCACTTCTTTTCTTCTGCTAAACTTTCGCAGCTCTAGTCTGCACACTCCCCACCCCGCTTCATTTCTCTGTATCTTGACCTCATCTCAGGTTTCACACCAAGGGTCATGACTGACAACAACTGTGTTAGAAATAGGATCCGCTAGAGCTTAACCCAGTAGAATTGGGTTTCTATCCAGTCTTTGCTGTTTTAATATGTCCCTGGGGAAGCCACTTTATGTCTAAGTTTCAGTCACACCATCTCCAAGATGAATATAATCACCTTTCAGGGTTGCTTTGAGGATAAAAGAATCTACGTAAAAGCCTGGTACATCATAAGTGCTGTAATAATGCTTTCATTTCCCCTGTACTGACAATTTTTTTGCAGAAAAGAAACAAAAAGGATTTGAGTATTAAAAGGTTAGGTCTACCCTCTGTAGGCTAATACAAGTAGCAAAGGAAGGGCAAAGAAAGAAGTTATTTGATGTCTGGGATAAGTTCTGAGACCTCTGCTTTAAAGATTTCAGATATGCTTTCAGATGAGAGGTGGTGTGGCATGTGGTTAAGGCCTCAGACTCTTAATAGACAACAACAACAAAAGCACCAGACAATCCTGACTCTGGCACCATTAGCTGAGTTGCCTTTAGCAAGTTACTTAATCTCTCTGTTCCTTCTGTGTGTGTGTTTGTTAGAAAGAATCAAATGAGATAACACATTTAAGTGCTTACTTAGGTCAGTGCCTGGTTTGTATGAAATACAGATTTTTATTTTCGTTATTTTTGTGGTGATGAGGAAGATGGTAATGATGAAGTTGGTGATAATGATGTCATGGAGTATTAAAAAAAATACTCCGACTCCAAAAAGGCTTAAAAGTGTTTACAAGCTTTTTAATGAAGAAACTTATTTCTGTGATTGCTATGGATGGTTACTCAGGCCATTGATACAAAACGCACTGTGTGAATTTACTTCTCTCCCATTGGCTAACTGGATCCATCACCTGCTAACACGAGTTAAATATTATGAGAGGTTATCAGAGTAATTCACTGAGGGAAATACTAGCTGTACTACTTGTTCTTGTTTGAGTTCTGCAGGTAGTAAATTTAGTCATGGGTAACTTCAAACATTTACTGTGGACCCCTGAGACTTCACCTGAAATGCAATCCCAGGAAGATGACAGTACAGAGGACAAAGCAGTTGAACCTTTACAGTAGTTATTTTAAAAGCCGTTCATCTTCAGGGAGGGCACAGGGAAGATTTCTAAAGCAGACTGATTATTAGAGTAGATATATATTAACTTCAAGAACACAGTAGAGGTTTTTTCCCATCCATCTTCAGGATCCTGTGCATTCCTGTACAGCCCATAAAGTAGGGTGTTGCATCGCCTGCTTTTAGAGCCCATAAAAAGTGTACATAAGACCCCATCTAGGTAAGTCATAGCCCAAACTCCCTACCTCACAGATTTTTAAATCTGAGTAACATAACTGGAAAAATATGAATCTGTGGAAATATTATGTTTCATTTAATTTCATTCCCGCCACCTCAACTAGATATATGTCTTACCTACTAAATATTTCTGTCTTAAATAAGTTGCATTTCTCCTTTCCTAAGCTGACTTTCTAAATTAGATTTTTCTCCTCATGAAAATGTTTACAAATTGGGGAATTATTTATGTTGAAGATTCTCTTCATGTACCTGGCATCTTCCCAAACCTCTAGGCAACTCATCTATTTGAGGTAATGTTCTAGCCTCTGTGGCTGAGAATTATAATCACTTTGCCTGTTGCCACCTAACCCTTTACCTGGTAGCCTGTGTTGTAGGACAGTACATTTGTGGGCCTTGGAGCTAACCAGCCCTATCCAGGCATATTTATTTTTTCCTGCTGATAAAGGAGAACTTCAAATAAAACAGAGCCATTAGAGTGTGCTCCTTCTCTCTCTTGTGTCAACTTCTCTCTGGATAGTAGCTTCATTTTTCTCCCCTATCAAAAACTAGCTTTCTCCACATGTCAAAAACTTAAGAGGAACAAGTACTCTCAAGTTTTACAGTATATAGCTTCTTCCCAGAGAGGGGCAGATTTCAAGTTCTTTCTTGATTCTATGTCCCAAATGCTCAGAGAAGAGAGATATTAGCTAAATTTGAATGTATTAGTTTTCTAGGGCTGCTGTAACAAAGCACCACAAATGAAGTGGCTTTAAAAATAGAAATGTACTGTCTTACAGTTCTGGGACCTATAAGCCTGAGGCCAAGGTGTTAGCAGAGTTGATTCCTTCCGACAGTACTAGGGAAGGATGTTTCAGGTTTCTCTCCTTGGCTTGTTGATGCCTGTCTTCTCCCTGTGTCTCTTTACATTGTCTCCCCTCTATGCATGCCACTCTCTGTATCCTAATTTCCTTTGTTTATAAGTACATCGGTCATATTGGATTATGGTCCATTCTAATGACTTCCCTTTAACTTGATTAGCCCTGTAAAGACCCTATCCCCAAATAAAGTCACATTCTGAAATATTGGGAGTTAGGGTTTCAACATATGAATTTAGGGGAAACACAAAGTAACCCATAACACATGTACAGGAGCATCCATCCCACGACTCCCATAACACCTCACAATAACCACCTACCCCTGAGAACTGCTCTCAGACAGAAGCTGCCTTGCCTGAAACATTACCCTCTATCACCAAAAGACTAGGTAGGCCACAGACAAGTAGTGACTGAGCTGAAGGTACAAAAGCCCAGTCTCTTAGACTCATGATTAGACCAATAGTGTGGTGCAATTCAGACTCTAGAGCTTCTCATGGGTTCTGGCTGTGATTCTGCAGCATCTTTAAGAGTTTTGTGCATTCCTTACTCAGCTGTAAACTCCTTTCATCTTTTATAATGTACATTTTTATAATAATCATTATCAATAGCATTTTGAATTAACAAGTACCTTAGTCCATCCATTAGATCTTGTAGCACAATTCTAGGTGCATTCTTTTTTTTTTTTTTTTTTAATTTATTTATTTTTGGCTGTGTTGGGTCTTCGTTTCTGTGCAAAGGCTCCCTCTAGTTGCGGCGAGCAGGGGCCACTCTTCATCGCGGTGTGCGGGCCCCTCACTGTCGCGGCCTCTCTGGTTGCGGAGCACAGGCTCCAGACGCGCAGGCTCAGCAATTGTGGCTCACGGGCCTAGTCGCTCTGCGGCACGCGGGATCCTCCCAGACCAGGGCTCAAACCCACGTCCCCTGCATTGGCAGGCAGACTCCCAACCACTGCGCCACCAGGGAAGCCCTCTAGGTGCATTCTTGATAAACACATATTTGGAAACAGATTTTTGGTGAGATGAGGCTTAGCATCACTTACTCAAGCCACATTGAGCAACCACAGCAAGCACAACCAATGAATGGCAGGGGTACTGACTTTTATGAGATGTAAATGGACTCCTAGGCACTTAATAGTATGCTAAGAAGTGATATCAAGCTGGAAGATTAGGAATGTTGTGTTTGTAATATGAGGGACCATGTTTTGTCACTGTCGAACACTATACTGTAATGGAACTCAGATTAAGAACAAAATTAGCCTATTCCTTATCTTCTCTAATTAGAGGATAACTTATAAGACAAGAAGTTCAGGTTCTATGGGGATTTTTTTTTTTTAACAAGACAAAGGAAGAGTTTATTTCAACACAGAGTTTTTTATCTTTGTTAATTCAGGCGTTAAGAATGACTAGCATACTTGTTCACTTAGTGAAATGATGAACATGTTAAATTTCTGAAAAGTAAGAATTATGAAATACTTAAAAGGCACAATAACCACAGTCTGTATAACAAAAGGCTACCAGAAGTCATTCCATGGGGAGAATCTGTTTTAGTAAACTAATTCTGAAAATTTGTCGTTACCATATTTATTGTTAGGATGAAAATAATGCTTCCAGAGAGAAGAAAAGAGCTTATTCTTTGAAGTAACATAATTTCTCTTCTATATTCTTGTCTAAATCATTGTTCCTTGGATTTAATCTTGAAAATAGTTTCTTACATTTATGTTGGACTTCACAATTTAAAAGCACATTATCAGAGGACTTCTGGTTCTGGCCATGAGAGAGTGGCCTTTCTCCTTTAGCCCAACTAAAAAGCCCTGGACATAAGATAATAAGCAAGCATAGGAAGACCCTTGATGGTGGACTGCCTAGAGAACTCAAGACTTGAGGAAGAACATGGTAATGAGTTTCCCTGGTTTTCTTATTGGCTCCCATATATCCTGGGCAGAGTATTGCAGAACCCTCCAATCCAGAAGTGCTGACAGGCACAGAAACATTATGATTTTTTTTTCCCCAGAAAAGCCTGTCTCTCTTAGCCAAAGGACCAGAAAATAGGTGGGTAAGAAGAAAAATTAGCAATACCCAATCTACTCCAGCCAAACACCAACAGAAAAGCGATATACACATACTACTCTCACAGTTTCAATGGAGCTGAGTGGGAGCTGACCTTCTATCCCACCTCCAGAGAAGTGCCTTGTGGAAGCAGGCAGTGGAGCTCCAATTCCTCTGCCCATTGAAAGAAGGTGGTGTTCCATATCCCATGTCTAAGTAGTGTCAATAGGGCAGAGCAAGGAACCGATCTCTATCTCTTGCACAATGGAAGTAGGAAGTACTCTAATTCCCCTGCCATGGTGGTAGCAGCAGAGGCCTGCACTAACTGTGGAACTCTGTTTCCTTTCTCCCCTCCCCAAGTATCAACAAGGCCCAGTGGGGCACAGCCGAGCTTCAGCTCTCAACCTGCAGCAATACAGTGATATAAGTCAGCTCTCTGTTTTCCCCTTCCCTGGTGTCAACTGGGCATGGCAGGGAGCTTAAATCAGGGCCCCACATTTGCCAGGAAGGTGTTAGTGGACAGGGATGGGAGCTAAACCTCCACCTGATCCATTTACAATGAAGCAGCTCCACACTTTTGCCAGTGGGATGGTGGGGGGCAGCAGAAAGCTGTACATATATGTTCACCTGCCCTCGCACCACACCTCAATAGGGGTAAAGCAGGATTCAGAATCTCACAATATTCAAACTGTACGTGATACAACAAAAAATCACTCATCAAAATCCAGGAAGATCATGACTTAAATGAAAAATGATCATCAACATATTCCAACACTGAAATGAATCAGATGTTGAAATTATCTGACAAGGTTTTTAAAGCAGCCATCATAAAAATGCTTCAATGCACAATAATCAATTAACTTGAAACTAATGAATAATTAGAACATTTCAGTCAAGAAATATGTTATTAAAGAGAACCAAATAGAAATTCCAGGACTGAAAAATGCAGAAAAAAAGAAAGAAGAAAACAAAATAGAATAAACTTGCTGGATGGGCTCAAAAGTAAAGTGGAAATGACAGAGGATAGAATCAGTGAACTTGAGGATAGAGCAATACAATTTACCAAATCAGAGTAACAGAGAGAAAGTAGACCATAAAAAATTAACAGAGTATAAGGAACCTATGTTACAGTAACAAAAGATCTAACATTCAAATCATCAGAGTCTCAGTAGCAGAGGAGAGAGAGAGAGAGAGAGAGAGAATAAGACTGAAAATGTATCAGAAGAAATAATTGCTGAAAACCCCAAATATAGTGAAATTCATAAACCTACAGATTCAAGAAGCTAAGTGAGCTACAAATAGAATAAACTCAAAGATAATAATTAAACTTCTGAAAACAAAAGACAAAAATTCTTGAAAGAAGTCCGAGAAAAATGGCACATCATGTATAGGGAAACCCCAGTTACAAAAACAGAAGATTTCTGATCTGAAAACACACACGCCAGAAGGAAATGGAATATTTTTCAAGTACTGAAAGAAAAAAGTACCAGCCATGATTTCTATATCTCGTAAAAATATCCCTCAGAAATCAAGGGAATATTCACACATTATCAGACAAAAGAAAACGAAGAGAATTTGTTGCTAGCATAACTACCCTCAATGAAGCGCTGAAGTAAGTTCTCTACAGCGAGAGGAAAGGAGAGAAGGAGGCATGGAATTTCAGAAAGGAAAAAACATCAGAAAGGGTAAAAGTCGGGGTAAATATAATATCCTAAGCTACTTCTCATAAGCTTCTTAAATAATATTTGATTATTGAAACAAGAATAATAGCACCATATGACATGTTGCTCAATGGATGTAGAGGGAATATAATTACAGAATTATAAATAATATGAAACAGTAATTTTAAAGTAGGGAGAATAAAGAGATCCAAATGGCAGTAAGATTTCTCCACTTCATTCAAAATGGGAGAAGCACATTTAAACCTCATGAGTGAAGTAAAGCAGAGATTTAACCACTTCCACAGATAAAGTAGGGCTTAAAGATGTTTTATACTTGCCAAAGTCATCTTTCATATATATACAAAGTTCCTATTTTTCTGAGTTACCAGTAATTCTAAGTCAGTGGGATCTGAATAACAGAGTTTTTTGTTTTTGTTTTTTTTCCTTTTTAAAAGAGAATTGGGGGGCTTCCCTGGTGGCACAGTGGTTGAGAATCTGCCTGCCAATGCAGGGGACACGGGTTCGAGCCCTGGTCTGGGAAGATCCCACATGCCACGGAGCATCTGGGCCCGTGAGCCACAACTACTGAGCCTGCGCGTCTGGAGCCTGTGCCCCGCAACGGGAGGGGCCGCGATAGTGAGAGGCCCGCGCACCGCGATGAAGAGCGGTCCATGCACCGCGATGAAGAGTGGCCCCCACTTGCCGTAACTAGAGAAAGCCCTCGCAAGAACTGAAGACCCAACACAGCCAAAAATAAAGAAATAAATAAAGTAGCTATAAAAATTAAAAAAAAAAAAAAAAAAAGAGAATTGGAACTTTCTGGGAGTGATGGAAACTAAAAAAGGATTTTATAATGGTTGCACAACTGTTTAAATTTATGAAAACTCATAGAACTTTACACTTAAAATGTATACATTTTGTGGTTATGTAGATTACACCTCAATATTGCTGTTGAAAAAGAGAAATAATTAGTGTAACATGCCAAAAAATTCAAGGACAAAAGCAAACTTTTTCTGGATTCATTCCTATAGTTCATAGATACATGCTCTATGTTGTACAGATTCACTAAGCTTCTAGTAGGAATAGAGAAGCCCATTTCTGTAGATTTTTGTCTGGGCTTGATTATAGTGCCAAATTTGTCTTGTTACAATTTTTGTTTGCCTCTTTCAATTAGAAAGGAAATGAATATATACACATATTATCATTTTAAAATGTGGTAGTGTTTTCTTCTCCATCTATGTAGAGAGAGCAGATAACTGAAATGACATCATCGTTTGAAGTTTCACCCTAGAATCCTATCTTCTTTCTCCTTATTTGCATTGCTACTGCAAAGGATTATAGATGAAGAAAATTATACTCACCATTCACATAAAACAAAATTTTTAGCTGGTGGCAGTCCAGGTTCAATAAACTCCTCTAATAATAAGGGTAAAACTGTGGTTTTTGTTTTATGCTTACATCCCATTAGAATTGTTATGGTTGAACACTTTGTTTTGTAACTTTATTTAATGTCAATAACACAATACTGAAAAATATTTCATGGGGTAAGAAGGGTTGCCTGAGTGGAACTTTAAGCAAAAATCTAGGTTATGAAGTCAAAGACAAGGCCTTTATTTAGTTTTAGGGGTAAAGGGAAGGTGTCTTCTGCAGAAATCAGGACAAAAATGTCAACATAATACTCTTTAAGGCATATCATTATCATTTTTATTACTATTACATCATTTAAAAAAACTAATATTATTGGGGCTTCCCTGGTGGCGCAGTGGTTAAGAATCTGCCTGCCAATGCAGGGGACATGGGTTTGAGCCCTGGTCCAGGAAGATCCCACATGCCTCGGAGCAACTAAGCCCGCGAGCCACAACTACTGAGCCTGCATGCCACAACTACTGAGACTGCATGCCACAACTACTGAAGCCCGTGCACCTAGAGCCCGTGCTCCACAACAAGAGATGCCACCGCAATGAGAAGCCTGCACACCACAACAAAGAGTAACCCCCACTCGCCGCAACTAGATAAAGCCCGTGCGTAGCAACAAAGACCCAACACAGCCAAAAATAAATAAATAAAATAGAAAACAAAAAAAAACTAATATTATTAGTGGGACACCAAATGGCAACAATGGAAGAAACATGGAGTTTAGAACCAGTTGAATAAGGTCTTAATTTCATCTTGATGGCTGGTGAGTCACAAACTTTCTGAACTGACATTTTTCTTTGTTTGTTTTATCTGGAAAGTGGAATTAATAACATGGTTCCTTTAAGGATTCAACAGACACGATGGATCTTAATAAAGTATAACTTACAATGTGAATTTGGAACAATAATTGTTATTTCTTCTGAAATTATTTTAAACTATAACACAATGGATTTTAGTTTTATGTATTAAAAGTCTTCCCTGAGTAGTGAGTGATAATAAAAGATTTTTTTTTTAAATGTACTTTAATATCTTTAAGATTAATCAGCCCTCTCATTCCCCTAGACTACCTATTTTTTCCTATGAATGGTGTTTTCTAGAAGACAATAGAAAAGCTCATGACCTTGTTGTGGAAATGCAAATCCTGTTAATGATTGAGTGGATACAAGAAGAAGTACAGAGGTTCTTTTAAGAAACTAAAGCCAAGTGCTAAAGGCCTAGTTCTTGGCTTATAATCACCAGTGCTTTCCAGCTGTGGCTGAGGTTCAGTTCTGCTTCCACGAGGATATAGTCAATCTAAAAAATACTTCATCCGCATTCACAGATGAAGAAACTAAGGCTCAAGGAGTTTAATTAACTTCCCCAAGTCCATACAGTTAGTAACTGAGAGAGATATACTTGGTTTAGATTCTGCCTGGGAAGCCCCAAATCCATTTTCTTTTCACTTCCTGTACCAGTCCCCAAAAGCCAGGCATTATTCCTGTAGAGCTGAGCCTTCAATGCTGTTATTTACCTTTACATAATGATTAAGCCTTAACCCAACAGTTAATTCCTCTCCTAGCCTCCTACCTTAGGCAGAACATCCATCAGATCTTGGTGATGTTCTAAGGAGAGAAGACCAGATAGCTCCTAGATGGCTATCATGAACCAGATGAGGGTAGGACCAAATGACAGATGGGCTTCTTCATTTCTCAGCAATGTGAGAAGTAAATCGGGTATCAGATTATTGAGCAGTTTGGAATGACAGGCCTCAGAACTACCAGCTGGCTTGGTTGGAAGTTTTGGGACAGGAGCACGAACAAGAAGTAAGTATTCATAAAGCCACGCCCCACCATTGCCATGGATCCATTGACCAGCCCACCAAAGGAAGCACTGGCTTTTCCTCACACTGATGAAACCAATCAGGAAATAGTCACCTTTAAACACGAAGAGCCATCTGTCCCAAGATGCTGTTTGGAAAATATTTATAGCTAGGATCAACCACTGGCATGAGCTGACTCAAAAGAATCAAGATGGTGAAGAGCTTGAAATGGCTTGCTTCTTTGCGTGTATGTACGTGTGTGTGTGTGTGTGTGTGTGTGTGTGTGTGTGTGTTCTTTGTTTCCATTATTTCATTTGCTGTGAAGACAGTGCCCACAAGACCAGAGTTATAAATATGATGCCTGTGTGGAACATAAATTTGTTTTTTCCACAATTAATCCTCCTACTCCAAACCACCCAAACCCCCTTCAAGTCACAGAGAAGGTCAGGCAGGACAGAAAGCATGGGTGACACAAAGAAAACCATCCCAACTATTAGGAAAAAATAAAGTAAAACACTGACAAAAAAATCAAAGAGGAATTATCTGGCAGAGGCATAATAGTGCTTTTTTATACAGAAAGCACTGTTAGGCCTTTTTCCTAGCACTTGAGACACCTCCTTAAGGTAATATTATCCATGATATAGACTTGGTCATTACAATAGTGCTTGAAATAACTGAATTTGCATATGCTAGTTGTGATAGGTTATATTTTGATGGAGGTTGGGATCCTTAAGGCTTGGCTTCAGACCTGTCTTATCTACAAGTTCATGAAGATATTTAGAGGGACCATCTTGGAAAACACATTATAAATTTGTGTGTTATCCCTTAACCTGCTCCCAGCCCCAGAAGAGGAGCTCCCAGCCTTACGGGAACAGAGCTAAAAGAGATCTGAGATTGTTGCCAGTTGGTGTCGGCATCTGATGTAAGAGGTCACACAAGTAATATTCCATAGAAATCAAATTTTGAGAGAAGAAAAAGGCAGAGAGAATAAAGCTGAGAGAGAGGAGAAAGGAGCATAAGAACAGAAGCAGAAACAATGACTAAAGGGTGTCAGAGACTCAAAGGGAGGTAGAGACTGGTAAAATAGGAAATTAAGACACTCTAGGAAAGATCAGAGACGGAGACAAACAGAAAGACAGAAGGAGTCACTATTTTTATCTCCTTATAGTTTTCCAACTTCTAGTTCCATACCCATGAGATCTCCAATAGCACTGTATCCTTAAAAGAAGCCCCATTCCCACCCCCTACCCTTTTAGGCTCCTTTATATTCCAAAGACAAGTGCATAGAGCCACAAACTCAAGGTCACACCCCTTCCTGGGTCAGTCTATTTAATTTTTGCCAAAATTCTTTGGAGTAAATATTAGCATTCTCCCCATGGTTAGGATACCCATGAAATAAATCTTGCAAACCAGGAACAAGTGAACATGGGCATAATCTAAGAATGTCCCTAACAAGCCAGAGAGTTGGGTAACAAGATCAGTTATCAAAGTGGAATGGGAGGTCCAGAGGACCCATGGCTCCTTAATGATCAAAGTCAAGGGTTCAGGAGGTCCAGTCTAGGTATTTCCATTTTGCTTCTGAAGCTTCCTGACTCTTCTTCACAGTTTTGTCTCTATTTTTTAGCACAATTGTTTACAAAATCGCAGCCAAAAAGACAAAGCTGATCCATGTTGCCATATAAATAATGACCAAAATCTAGAACCAAAAGGTGAGAAATGCAATTAGGGTCCTTAACGTAAGAAAATACGCATCATATGCATGTTTAAGAGGTGCTCCTTCTGACTCTAGTCCGTAAATCATGGACAGGTTTGTCTCTGCAGCTACTAATTACAACAACCGTTCTGGAGCAAAGGGAAATAGCAAAGCTGACATAGGTGTCCTCCCTGTGAGCTCAGGTGCCTGGCAATTGATGTAGACATAGAAGGTGAGTTGCATTGTGTTGCTTTTCTATCCCTGTGATTCTAAAGGGACTCAACTAGAACCAGCAGGAGGTCGAGTCACCTCTGCTCTAAGGAGAGTGCTGAGACATTTCTATGATTTTGAACTACATCTTGTGATCAAGGAGTCTCTGGTTGTCTCAGACATGGAAGGGCAGAGCTGTAGCTCTGAGTCTTTAAGAACAATGTAGCCAACTGTCCCTTTCTCTCTCACATACTTTACCTAGTGTGGGATTTGGGGCAGGGAAAAGGGGTGGTCAGTTGGCTCTAAGTTGACAAACTCTGCTGTCTACCCACAATTGTCAGCCAGTTTAGTGCTTATAAGCACCAACTCTGAAGTCAGATAGTGTTGGTTTGAATGATGACTTTATCTTTTACTAGTTGCGTGCCCAGAGTAAGTTATTTAACCTTGCTGATCCTCACTATAAATGAGGGGGCTGACTATTTACTTCATGAGTTTACTGAGATGAATGAATGAACTAAATGCATGGAAAGTGTGCACAAGACATTGCACAAATTCACTTTTGATAAATACTTACTATTATAAAAAAAATAATAAAGCTTAGGACAGACTTATGAAAGCATTCTCCAGGACCAGAATGAGAAGCAATCTAGTCATGTTTTTAAAATCTCTGCGAAGAAGGGGAGAAAAAGGGAGTAAGTCTGGAAGTGGTAGTTTTAGTAGTTTATTCAGATTTTCCACTCAGCGCAGCTGAAGGAGCAGGTTCACAACTCTGCTTCAGAATTCTAAATGAGCAAAAGCTATGTGCGTGCATACACACACACACACACACACACACACACACAACGTTAGGTCCCTCTATATAAGATGATGCTGTCTTGGAGACCTTTTTGTCTTTATAGATACATCTGTTTCAAATTTGTTATTTGTCTAGAGGTATTATAATCTATTTTCCACTCCACTTTTGTGGAGTTACCAGTTATTATTGTGTAGATGACAAGAATGTAGAGAACGTAAGAAAAGGCTAGAGATGTAACAAAAAGCCTGAACTTTCAGGGCCTTGTAGTCCAAGGTAAGAGATTACACTTTTATTAAAAGTACATTATGGCAATATCTAAGGAAGTATATTCATTAATGGAATGGCTTTGTTTTGCTAAAACAATCAATCCTATAATAAACATCTTCCTATACATCTTTGGGCACGTGTGCATATAGGTCTTTTAAGAACAATTGCTAGAAGTGGAATTACAAAGTAAAAAATTTGTACATTTTTTTAAGTTGAAAGATATTGCCCAATTACTTAACGAAAGTGTTTTGCTGAGACTCTCAGCCAAAGTGTATGAGAGCCCACATCCAAGCTTAGCTAACTCATTACTATCAATGATTTTAAGAATTGTCAGTATTTAGAGTGAAAAACAACTAAATGGAATTGCTTCTTTTACTAGGGTTAGGCTCTACATTTAGCATGTAATATGGAAATTGCATGTTGTCAAAATCATCCTGGAAAGTCTCTTGGGTCACTCATAATGTAGAATACATGCAGCTGGAAATATACAGCCCTGTGCAGTAATACATATGTACCCTGAAGTGAAAGAACCCCTGAACCCAATAAAAAGAAGGAACAGAAAGAAAGCACCCATGCTGATGTCTGGCAACTAAACCATCCTGCCTTCAAGAAAACTGTTAAGCACTGGCACTTTTTCCACAAGCAGTGGAAGGTCTCCCATACCCTATTTTTTATGTCCAGGTGAAAAGTGACCCACATTCGACCTCCACAAGAACTCTCACAGCAGATGAAAACACCTTTATAAATAAAAAGTCTCTATTAGCTACACCCATATTAGAGTCTATGCCTTATAAACTTAATTATGCATCAACTTAAATCTACCCTGCTGCTCTTGGTGATGCAGCGAGTCTTTTTTGCTCTTGACCAGCACTGGGATTATAATGAGCTTCCACTGTATTAACTTCAACCAAGAGAAAACCGTAAAACAATCCCCTCCCTGAAAGAGACACAGGTCTGGGGGAAGGCCGTTGGTCAACCTGCAGTGTAATGTTCTGCCACAGATGTTCATTAAGCAGAGTCTGGAAGAGGTGGCCCTTAAAAGGGCTGCGTGTCAGAGAGACAGGTTGAGGCTGGAAATGCAGTCGTTCGTTCATGTTGTTTAACTTTGCCTCCTGCCTGTTCCCAGTGATCAATCCAAGCCTCCTCTTTTAAGGGTGAACTAATCCAAGGTAAAGATGCAAAACCAGAAAATGTCAGTGCTGGAAAGGGTCTTATGATGAACTGCATCACTTTGTGAAGGAAACGGAGATCCAACATAAATGCATGATGTGTTGAAGGTAACATTACACAGAAGAAAATATTTATCTGCGTTACTAATCTGCCTTTTACGTTTCCTATTGCAGATATGCTTGTTACCATATTCATTTTATTTTAATTTTTTCCTAAATCTAAGGAGAAGTGAATCCTCACAAGGAAATTACTCCTCTCTCACTTGAACACATGAATGTATTCTTGACTGTGCTATTTATTTTCTCAATTGTTCCTTTAAATGTCCATGTAAAAATCACTTTTATGTACTTTAAGCTAGTCAAAACCCAAAGAACAGCAGAAGAAGCCAGGTGACTGATAAAGAGTTTTATATTCACATTACTTACAAATTCCATTTCAATATTGTACAGAGTGGTAGAATGGATTTAATAATTAATGAGAATCTACTGTTGGCCAGATATTGTATAGAAGCCTACTGCACATTCTCTACCTCGCAGCAATGCTTTTTTTTTTAAACATCTTTATTGGAATATACTTGCTTTAATATGTTGTGTTAGTTTCTGCTGTATAACAAAGTGAATCAGCTATATGTATACCTATATCCCCATATCTCCTCCCTTTTGCATCTCCCTCACACCCTCCCTATCCCACCCCTCTAGGTGGTCACAAAGCACCGAGCTGATCTCCCTGTGCTATGCGGCTGCTTCCCACTAGCTATCTATTTTATATTTGGTAGTGTATGTATGTCAATTCCACTCTCACTTCATCCCAGCTTACCCTTCTCCCTCCCCGTGTCTGCAAGTCCATTCTCTATGTCTGCATCTTTATTCCTGTCCTGCCAATACGTTCATCAGAACCTTTTTTTTTTTTTACATTCCATATATATGTGTTAGCATACAGCATTTGTTTTTCTCTTTCTGACTTACTCTGTATGACAGACTCTAACTCCATCCACCTCATTACAAATACCTCCATTTCATTTCTTTTTATGGCTGAGTAATATTCCATTGTATATATGTGCCACATCTTCTTTATCCATTCATCTGTCGATGGACATTTAGGTTGCTTCCATGTCCTGGCTATTGTAAATAGAGCTGCAATGAACATTTTGGTACATGACTCTTTTTGACCTATGGTTTTCTCAGGGTATATGCCCAGTAGTGGGATTGCTGGGTCGTATGGTAGTTCTATTTTTAGTTTTTTAAGGAACCTCCATACTGTTCTCCATAGTGGCTGTATCAATTTACATTCCCACCAACAGTGCAAGAGGGTTCCCTTTTCGCCACACTCTCTCCAGCATTTATTGTTTGTAGATTTTTTGATGATGGCCATTCTGACTGGTGTGAGGTGATACCTCATTGTAGTTTTGATTTGCAATTTTCTAATGATTAGTGATGTTGAGCATCCTTTCATGTGTTTGTTGGCAATCTGTATATCTTCTTTGGAGAAATGTCTATTTAGGTCTTCAGCCCATTTTTGGATTGGGTTGTTCGTTTTTATGATATTGAGCTGCATGAGCTGCTTGTATATTTTGGATATTAATCCTTTGTTAGTTGCTTCATTTGCAAATATTTTCTCCCATTCTGAGGGTTGTCTTTTTGTCTTGTTTATGGTTTCCTTTGCTGTGCAAAAGCTTTTAAGTTTCATTAGGTCCCATTTGTTTATATTTGTTTTTATTTCCATTTCTCTAGGAAGTGGGTCAAAAAGGATCTTGCTGATTTATGTCATAGAGTGTTCTGTCTATGTTTTCCTCTAAGAGTTTTATTGTGTCTGACCTTACATTTAGGTCTTTAATCCATTTTGAGTTTATTTCAGTGTATGGTGTTAGGGAGTGTTCTAATTTCATTCTTTTACATGTAGCTGTCCAGTTTTCCCAGCACCACTTATTGAAGAGACTGTCTTTTCTCCGTTGTATATTCTTGCCTGCTTTATCAAAGATAAGGTGACCATATGTGCATGTGTTTATCTCTGGGATTTCTATCCTGTTCCATTGATCTATATTTCTGTTTTTGTGCCAGTACCATATTGTTTTGATTACTGTAGCTTTGTAGTATAGTCTGAAGTCCAGGTGCCTGATTTCTCCAGCTCTGTTTTTCTTTCTCAAGATTGCTTTGGCTATTTGGGGTCTTTTGTCTTTCAATACAAATTGTGAAATTTTTTGTTCCAGTTTTGTGAAAAATGCCATTGGTAGCTTGATAGGTATTGCACTGAATTCGGAGATTGCTTTGGGTAGTATAGTCATTTTCACAATCTTGATTCTTCCAAACCAAGAAAATGGTATCGCTCTCCATCTGTTTGTATCGTCTTTAATTTTTTCAATCAGTGTTTTATAGTTTTCTGCATACAGGTCTTTTGTCTCCTTAGGTAGGTTTATTCCTAGGTGTTTTATTCTTTTTGTTGCAGTGGTAAATGGAAGTGTTTCCTTAATCTCTCTTTCATATTTTTCATCATTAGTGTATGGGAATGCAAGAGATTTCTCTGCATTAATTTTGTATCCTGCTACTATACCAAATTCATTGATTAGTTCTAGTAGTATTCTGGTAGCATCTTTAGGGTTCTTTATGTATAATATCATGTCATCTGCAAACAGTGACAGTTTTACTTCTTTTCTGATTTGGAATCCTTTTATTTCTTTTTCTTCTCTGATTGTTGTGGCTGAAACTTCCAAAACTATGTTGAATAATAGTGGTGACAGTGGGCAACCTTGTCTTGTTCCTGATCTTAGAGGAAATGCTTTCAGTTTTTCACCATTGAGAATGATGTTGGCTGTGGGTTGTTCATATATGGCCTTTATTATGTGGAGGTAGGTTCCCTCTATGCCTACTTTCTGGAGGCTTTTATCATAAATGGGTGCTGAATTTTGTCAAAAGCTTTTTCTGCATCTACTGATGTGATCATACAGTTTTTATTCTTCAATTTGTTAATATGGTTTTTCACATTGATTGATTTGCCTATATTGAAGAAACCTTGCATTCCATGATAAACCCCACTTGATCATGGTGTATGACCATTTTAATGTGCTGTTGGATTCTGTTTGCTAGTATTTTGTTGAGGATTTTTGCATCTATGTTCATCAGTGATCTTGACCTGTAGTTTTCTTTGTTTGTGACATCTTTGTCTGGTTTTGGTATCAGGGTGACAGTGGCCTCATAGAATGAGTTTGGGAGTGTTCCTCCCTCTGCTATATTTTGGAAGAGTTTGAGAAGGATCAGTGTTAGCGCTTCTCTAAATGTTTGATAGAATTCGCCTGTGAAGTCATCTGGTCCTGGGCTTTTGTTTGTTGGAAGATTTTTAATCACAGTTTCAATTTCAGTGCTTGTGATTGGTCTGTTTATATTTTCTATGTCTTTCTGGCTCAGTCTTGGAAGGTTGTGCTTTTCTAAGAATTTGTCAATGTCCTCCAGGTTGTCCATTTTATTGGTATATAGTTTCTTGTAGTAATCTCTCATGATCCTTTGTTTTTCTGTAGTTTCAGTTGTTACTTCCTTTTTATTTCTAATTCTATTGATTTCAGTCTGCTCCCTTTTTTTCTTGATGAGTCTGGCTAATGGTTTATCAATTTTGTTTATCTTCTCAAATAACCAGCTTTTACTTTTATTGATTTTTGCTATCATTTCCTTCATTTCTTTTTCATTTATTTCTGATCTGATCTTTTTGATTTCTTTCCCTCTGCTAACTTTGGGGTTTTTTTGTTCTTTTTTCTCTAATTGCTTTAGGTATAAGGTTAGGTTGTTTATTTGTGATGTTTCTTGTTTCTTGAGGTAGGATTTTATTGCTATAAACTTCCCTCTTAGAACTGCTTTGGCTGCATCCTACAGGTTATGGGCTGTCGTGTTTTCATTGTCATTTGTCTAGGTACTTTTTGATTTTCTCTTTGATGTCTTCAGTGATCTCTTGGTCACTTAGTAGTGTATTGTTTGCCTCCATGTATTTGTATTATTTACAGATTTTTTCCTGTAATTGATATCTAGTCTCACAGTGTTGTAGTTGGAAAAGATACATGATATAATTTCAATTTTTTAAAATTTACCAAGGCTTGATTTGTGACCCAAGATATGATCTATCCTGGAGAATGTTCCATGAGCACTTGAGAAGAAAGTGTATTCTGGTTTTTTTGGATGGAATATCGTATAAATATCAATTAAGTCCATCTTGTTTAATCTGTCATTTAAAGCTTGTGTTTTCTTATTTATTTTCATTTTGGTTGATCTGTCCATTGGTGAAAGTGAGGTGTTAAAGTCCTCTTCTATTGTTCAGCTCCTGTTGATTTCCCCTTTTATGGCTGTTAGCACTTGCCTTATGTATTGAGGTGCTCCTATGTTGGGTGCATAAATATTTACAATTGTTATATCTTCTTCTAGGATTGATCCCTTGATCATTATGTAGCGTCCTTCTTTGTCTCTTGTAATAGTCTTTATTTTAAAGTCTCTTTTGTCTGATATGCGAATTGCTACTCTGGCTTTCTTTTGATTTCCATTTGCATGGAATATGGGAAGTTGTTCCTGGATCATGGGACCCTGGCAGTGGCAGGCTGCACAGGCTCCCGGGGAGGGGGGGGGTGGATAGTGACCTGTGCTTGCACACAGGCTTCTTGGTGGATAGTGACCTGTGCTTGCAGCAGCCTTAGCATTTTATGCCCATCTCTGGTGTTTGCACTGATAGCCATGGCTCGTGCCTGTCTCTGGAGCTCGTATAGGCGGTGCTCTGCCTTCTGTGGGCAGACAGGGATGGAATCCCCTCTCCTCACACACTCCAAAACAATGTTCTGTTGTCTGTTAGGCAGTTTCAGACTTTTTCCCAGACTCCCTCCCGGCTAGCTGTGGCACACTAGCCCCCTTCAGGCTGTGTTCACACAGCCAACCCCAGTCCTCTTTCTGGGATCTGACTTCCAAAGCCCGATCCTCAGCTCCCAGCCCCAACCTGCCCTGGTGGGTGAGCAGACAAGCCTCTCAGGCTGGTGAGTGCTGGTCAACAACGATCCTCTGTGTGGGAACCTCTCTGCTTTGCCCTCTGCACCCCTGTTGCTGCTGTGCTCTCCTCCTTGCCTCTGAAGCTCCACCCCCCCCCCATTGTCTCCACCAGTGAAGGGGCTTCCTACTGTGTGGAAACTTTTCCTCCTTCCCAGCTCCCTCCCTGAGGTGCAGGTCCCATCCCATTCTTTTGTCTCTGTTTTTTCTTTTTTCTTTTGCCCTACCTAGGTACATGGGGAGTTTCTTGCCTTTTGGGAAGTCTGAGGTCTTCTGCCAGCGTTCAGTAGGTGTTCTGTAGGAGCTGTTCCACATGTAGATGTATTTCTGATGTATTTGTGGGGAGGAAGGTGATCTCCACTTCTTACTCCTCTGCCATTTTGAAGGTCCCGCCCCACCCCCCGCAGCAATTCTGTGATGCCAATTCTAGCATCCTTATGACCATTTCACAGGTGAAGCAACTTCATCCCAGGCAGTTTAAGGAAATCATTCAAGGTTACTTGGCAGAGACTGAACAGAGATTTAAACCCAAATCTGCCTACTTCTAAAGCTTATACTCTTTCAACTCCTACATATCACCCTCAAGGCACAACCTCAGGAATTGTGTCTTCTTCAGTGTTGTTTATCTGTGTCACAAGAAGGTGCAATCTAGTGTCTCATAAATAGAGTTGGATTGGCCTCACAATATAAACAATATAAGAGGGGGTAATATGTGCATACCTAGCTCTTTATAACATCGTGACTTTTAAAAGCTTTTCAAATACAGTTCATAACAGTTCATAAGGAAAATAGGATGTATTTGATAGCCCATTTTTACAGATGGGAAAACAGAAAAGTCAAATGAACTCCTGAAGATCCCAAGGTGAGGTAATGGAGTGGCCAGCCTGGAAAGCATTCTCTTACCTCCAAGTCCAGATCTCTTCCCATCACATCATGCTTTTCAGAGATGTGAACAGAGGGACCCCCACTAATTCTGACATTAGCTCCTTTTCTTTGTTTTTTCCTCAAAGAAGCTAATTTGTCTCCGCCCACTCAAGATAGGAGGGTGAGGGGTCACATGCTTTCTCCACCACCAGGCTCAGGAGCTGTTGACTCATCTGGGATTTAGCCTCCCCTCCCTCCTGCTCTCAATCCCTCCTGCCCAGAGAAGCTACAGTAGGAGTATTTCACTGGAAAATCTCCCCACAGAGAAAGGGTCAGACCTGGAAGAGTTCTGATGGGCCTCATGCTAGGAGTTGGCACACGATGCTTCCAGCTCCTCTGTGGAGAGAAGTAGCAGAGGGAGAGGTTCCCACTGTGCCCCATTTGGGCATTGATCTGTTTACTGTACTCCAAATGGTTTCTGGGCCTTACCAGTCCCAGGGACATATATTTATCTTTTAAATAAATAAGTAAGCTAACATTTATAAAGAGTTTTATAACCTTCTGCCACATCCACAATCTAATTAAATTCTGTACCAAATCCAATGCATATGTATCTGTACTTTTGTCATGTGGGGAAACTGCTTAGTGATGAAATTACTGAGTTGACTTAATTTGTGTTATTTGGCCTCCAAAAATCTCATGCTCTTTTCCCCTACACCATTCTTTCCATTTACTGAATGACCTTAGACTATCTAAACCTTGGTCATGGAAATTTCCCCAAGAAAGCACTCAGAAATCTTACCTCTTAGTATGTCAGGTGTCCAGGCAGTGAGCAGCTGTTGAATGCTACATGAGAGCCCTTTCAAAAAGAAGATACTTTACAGGGAAGCAGAGACTAGATCACTTAGCTATATGCCCCTCTTTCCACTGTGTGGAAATAAGGGGCTAGGCTTTGATCTGATGCTTAGTGAACACCCTGTGTGCTCCTGACTTGAATTTTTTTAAATTTTATTTTATATTGGAATACAGTTGATTAAAAATATTGTGTTTGTTTCAGGTGCACAGAAGAGTGAACCAAATATACATGTATCTATTCTTTTTCAAATTCTTTTCACAGTTAGGTTATTACAGAGTACTGAGCAGAGTTTCTTGTGCTATACAGTAGGCCCTTGTTGGTTATCTATTTTAAATGTAACAGGGTGCACATGTCAATCCCAAACTCCCAATCTATCCCTCCCCCCTACCCTACCCCACTGGTAACCATAAGTTCGTTCTGTAAGTCTGTGAGTCTATTTCTATTTTGTAAATAAGTTCATTTGTGTCTATTTTTTTTTTTTAGATTCCACATATTAGTGATATCATATGATATTTGTCTTTCTCTGTTTGACTTACTTCACTTAGTATGATAATCCCTAGGTCCATCCATGTTGCTGCAAATGGCATTATTTCATTCTTTTTAATGGCTGAGTAATATTCCATTGTATATATGTATCACATCTTCTTTGTATATTCATCTGTCAATGGACATTTAGGTTGCTTCCATAATCTCCAAAAGTTACAAACAGCTCATGCAACTCAATATCAAAAAACAAACAACCTAATCAAAAAATTGGCAGAAGACCTAAATAGACATATCTTCAAAGAAAACATAC
Source organism: Balaenoptera acutorostrata (assembly GCF_949987535.1). Classification (NCBI taxonomy): domain Eukaryota; kingdom Metazoa; phylum Chordata; class Mammalia; order Artiodactyla; family Balaenopteridae; genus Balaenoptera; species Balaenoptera acutorostrata. The sequence goes on along the minus strand of NC_080079.1, from coordinate 21,341,849 downwards.
AGATAGCCAAGAGGCACATGAAAAGATGCTAGACATTGCTAATTATCAGAGAAATGCATATCAAAACTACAATGAGATATCACCTCACACCAGTCAAAATGGCCATGATCAAAAAGTCTACAAACAATAAATGCTGGAGAAGGTGTGGAGAGAAGGAAACCCTCCTACATAGCTGCTGGTGGGAATGTAAATTGGTACAGCCACTATGGAGGACAGTATGAAGGTTCCTTAAGAAAGTAAAAATAGAGGTACCATATGTTCCAGCAATTCCACTCCTGGGCATATATTTGGAGAAAAACATGGTTCGAAAGGATACCTGCACCCCAATGTTCATTGCAGCATTGTTTACAATAGCCAAGACACGACTTCAATTTTTAATCTCATCTCTTCTCTCCATTTGCTATGACAGGCACAAGCTCCCTCATCACCAAAGCCCCAATTGTCCTCCTCTATGCTAGTTCATTCTAGAAGCTTCCAGTTCTTAAATAGTTCCTGAAATTGTTGTCATAGAGAGAGAAGCCTGTGTGTGAGAAGCCAGATGGAAGAGGAACGGCAGAGCAGATTTGGGCTTTGAGTGCAGCTGCCCCTCTCATGCAACTTAACACAGTCTATTTGTAGAAGGTCCGGACATCATACCATGCCACCTCTTCCAAGCAATTGAGCAGCACTGTTTTCTGCCTTGACCCTCTGCGCTTTGATTGTTTCTATTACTATGTAATTTCTGACTCCATTTCCTAAATTCCTATAATATTTCTGGTCCTTCACTTTGTTAAAAAATAAAACTTCTGTCTATGGCTTAGTGAATTCATTGCCCATGTCAGTTCTGCAGTCATGACCCTCTTCTTTTTGTCTGTGTATTTTTATTCTCACTACTCCTTCCTAACAACTTTTATATAAAATATTCCTTTGATAAAACCTGATTTCCAAACACCCTAACATGCAGCTCCCAGACAAGAGGGGAACAAACCATACAACTTTGGAAAGCTGTTACGCCTCAGTAGAACTTATTTTCATCTATAAAATGAGGGAGTTCGACTACATCACTTCCTAAAAAGGAAGGAAAAAAAGAAAGAAGGAAAAAAGGAAGGAAGGAAGGAACTCAGTGAACACACAAGATGAATGATCAGAATCTGGGAGGTGGAGTGAAATTTAAGGAAAATAAAATCTACTGTCTCCAATTATACCAATGGAGAAACCATTATATCAGTAGAACTTAGATGGTATTGGATATGGGCTTCATTGAGAATCATATGAAAGCTATGCACACTTAACAGAAGAAAGTGTATGTACATATAATTATAGACATATGCATACAATTTCACTGAAGCCTACCCTAACCTTAGGTTAAGAACCCTGCAACTGGCATTCAGCTCAAGTCTCAGTGCAGTTGCTGTTTGGGCCACACATTTGGTATTTAACTTAGAAAACATGTGTCAAATCTTGAATTTCCTGTAATTATTTCATGCATATTAAATTAACATATTTAACTATGGCATTTGCTGAATATTTTTACATCAAATATGTAGGAAAAAAAGACCAGTAGAAAATGTGCACACATTTAAGTCAAATTAAATAATCAAATTTATGGTACAGGTACCATTTTACATTAAATCCATTCATTTCCACAAAGTTAATAAAACGTTTTATTAAGTACACTTACCAATCAGCAAACAAAAATTATTTATCACATGGAGTATTCTATTTTTAATGTGGGTCATATGACCCACATATTGAAGGCTTAGATGATTTGAGTTCAACTTCTTATCCTGAGATATTTGAAGTTGAAAGGTTATTAGGTCAGGTTTTATATTAAATTGATACAATGAATGCTTGAGAAAGAGGTGCCTGTCTGCTTGGGTGATAAATGATTGTGCATCTAAAATGTTATTACAACTTCACTGAATTATGAAACATTGCTAATATAATTAATTATGAAAACATACCAAATCTGCTGAAGAGAGATAAATCAAAAAAATGAACTCAGCAATATTCCAAAACATAATAAAGGGGTTTTTTAATTGTTGCTTTAACCTTAAGTGTTTTCAGCTGACTTTACGTTCTTACTTAAAAATAGTCATACTCCCCAATAAGAATATATAATGTAATTCGCTAGTGTTGATTGACTTAGGCCAAAAACTACAGGAAGTATCTGAAGGCCAGATAAATGAGAATATGTCCAAATGTCAGAAAACCCTTGAACAGACCTTGTGTTTTCTTAACATGGTCAATAAGAAAAGGCCAGTGGATGCTGAATCCTTAGGCATTGTCAGTGAAGGAGAAGTTGTCCAAATAATACATGAGACAGAGTGTAAGTAAGTATAATTGCTGGTGCAGCAAAATTCAGTTATAAAAATCCACAGATGTCATATTTTTCCCGACAGTAAGGGAAATGTGACATGTAGTCACTACACAGAAAAAAAATTAACACAAGTAAGAATTTAAATGGGTTCATATTCAGCTATAAGATGAATAAGGTCTGAGGATCTAATAGAACATGGTGACTATAGTTGATTATATTATATAACATTGTTATACTATAAAATCCATTGTGTGATAGATTTTTTTTTTCAGGGAGTCAGAGGAATTTTGTTAAAGTACCAGAAGACCTTTAAAAAGTGGACTATCATATAGATGTTATAAAAATAATATTTTATATTTTAAGCATCTATTAGTTTGTACAGGACAAAATATTCTGCAGTGAAAAACACAAAATGCCAATATGAGTTAGGATGCTCTGGTTACAAGTATCAGAAAACCACACTTAAACCTCAAATAATAAGGAAATTTATTCTTTCACATGACGGGGGTCCAAAGTTGGGCAGTTTCTTGTGTTCGTTGATTTGGGCACTCAGTGATGTATACGATCAAAGAATACGTTATTTTTATTTCTCCACTTTCCATTTTTGGGACTGTCTTCTTTCTTGGAATGGTAACAAGAGGCCAATGCAAGTATTACATGGTGATTGTCTCTTCCTGAGTTCTTTCATTTTGTTATAACTTTTCATGATTCTCTTTTACCGATCCAAATTGACCTGCTATTGTGGCATAGTATTTCTCAATTTCATTCAGTTGCTTATGATGATCCTCTTTAGCTAGACGATGTAACTAGGCTTTTTGTTCCATTTCACTCACTTTTGTAAAGACTATTTAGAACTCTGTAATGCTTTTAATGTTCCTTCAATCCTTTGATTTTTTTATTTCTGTATCAAGTTGATATTTTCCCTTTTATTATTCCAAGACACACATCTTCATTTGCAACTGCATTTTTAAAACTCCATTGCTTTTTTTTTTGTTTTGTTTTTTGTTTTACTAATGTTCCTTTTAATTCGAAGAGTTTCCTTTTGCAATTTAATTTCTTGTGTCTCCTCAATAATTTTGCCACCCTGCTCTCTATATTGAGTTTCTGCTTCCTGGGGCATTAGCCACTGAGTACTGATCATACTATAGCTGATTATACTATAGAACACTTATACTATATAACACTGTATTGTATAATTGAAATTAGCTAAAAAAGTAAAACTTAAATGTTCTCACACAAATATATATGTATATATTTCAATATACTTCATATATATCAATATTTGAGGTGATGGATGTGTTAACTAGTTGGGAGGAATCCTTTCACAATGTATACGTATGTCAAATTATCAAAATGTACAGCTTAAATATCTGACAATTGTATTTGTCAATTATACCTCAATAAAGCTGAAAAAAATAACTTAGGTGACCCAGAATCCGGTTCCAATCTATAGAATTCAAACTCAGAAAGACTCATGTCAATTCCAGACTGGGATGTAAAGGAGTATGCATTCCTAGTCCCAGTCATGACACCATTTCAGCAGATGGTCGTGGGAAAACCATAGATTTAGAACTGGTAGGTAGACTATATGCTATATTTACCAGAACTATTATTATTTAAATTGAGAAAAATCCAACCCAAAATATCTTCTAATAAAAAAAAAAAAAAAACACCAACAAGAGAAAATTTGTTTAATACCCAACAAAACTAGGAAGTTAAAGGAAATCTGGAGGTAGATCTTTGGTTACACCTGAATTCAGACACTAAAATAATATCAAAGGGGCTTCCCTTTACTCCTCAGATAGATATTCTACACCTTCAACAATAGCAACATACTTAAGTCCTAGAATCTAATTGAAGCAAGGTAGCAACTGATTAGATGATCTTTATAACCTGTTCTCATCTTTAGATTCAGAGTCTAAGAATTCTTAGCATACTAATATGCAGCATCAGAGCATTTGATAGCCATGCTTTTTTTTTTTAAATTTATTTATTTTTGGCTGCATTGGGTCTTCATTGCTGCACACGGGCTTTCTCTAGTTGTGGTGCACAGGCTTCTCATTGCAGTGGCTTCTCTTGTTGCGGAGCACAGGCTCTAGGTGCACAGGCTTCAGTAGTTGTAGCACGTGGGCTCAGTAGTTGTGGCTCACAGGCTCAGTAGTTATGGCACATGGGCTTATTTGCTCTGCAGCATGTGTGATCTTCCCAGACCAGGGTTCGAACCCGTATCCCCTGCATTGGCAGGCAGATTCTTAACCACTGCGCCACCTGGGAAGCCCCAGCCATGCTATTTTGAGTTAATTATATCAATTTAAAAAATATTGTTGAGTCTGGCAGACTGTCTTAATTTTTGTACTGTCTCCTAAATATTTAGCTAGAGGTTCACGTTGAAGTCAGCCCAAGAATATTTAGGAGGCACCTTGAGATGCAGAGCCACATAATCCTGGGGCCAGATGCCTCTTTACCAGCCATGTGAACTTAATCAATTCACTTAGCTTTTCTGAGCCTTAATTTCTTCATCTAAAGATAAGGATAACAATATCACCACCTACCCCAAAGGGTTATTGTAGCTAATAAAGGATATCACGTATGTAAACTTCTAGAGGAGTTCCAAGCATACAGAAAAAAAACCTACTCTAATTCCAGTCCTTCCCTAAGCCTAACCCTAACCCTGTAATTTCGATTTATTTAAAAATATTTATTGAGTACCTACTATGGACCAGGCACTATGGTAGGTATCAGAATTCAAAGATGAGTAATACATGTTCTATATTGTTCAAGCTCTTGAAATCTAATGAAATGAAAGGAGAAGAAATTATCAGAACCCTAATGGATGCACACTCTAAACCTTCCATGCTGTGCTGAGAAACAATTGTCTCTTTCCTGATGATGAGGCTTTACAAGAAAAACTCCATCTCCCTGAGAATGAGTTCTCTCCCAGGATGCAACCTGGTCCCATATACAGATAACTAATTGGCAAGCTGCTCCACCAGCCAGGCAAACATGCCCTAACATATAAGGATGGTAGTGACAGGACAGAGCATAAAATCAAGATGGTGATCTCATTCCAAAGTAGGAATTCAGAATGTGATAAAAGGTTGAGCTGACCCAGCCCTCTAAATTTAGCCCTAGCAAATATGTGTTGGGGCCAATTATTTACTCACTTGCTAAGAGGAAGTCAGCAAAATTCTCTAATGGACCCAGAAAAAGATCTGTATCAAGTGTAGTCAACTTGAATTGCATTAGTTTCACCCAAACACAAAGTCCTGCAGTTCAGCAGTCAGTTCAATTCCTGAGGGAATTTTATATGTCACTGTCACTGAAGCCAAAATGTGTATTCAGCCTCCTAGAATATGGACTAATGGAAGTTGTATTTGAACCCACAGCTTGTGGACTGCTGAGCGATTGAGTTTCTAAATATAAATACAACTCTCTGTGGATATAGCTGAAGCATCTCTCAGCCCCTTAAATTGATGTATTACACCAATCACAAGGGACAGGGGAGAAGTGTTGAGAAGTGATTTTCTCAATTCACAATTATTCATTAGCTTTACTTGGGCATCTGTGTAGAATACAAGACTACCAGATTATAAATTATAAGAGAACATGGATTGTGTATATCTTTCCACCATTGCATGTCTAGGTTCTGGGACAGTCCCTGGTAAAAATTGGTGCTCAATAATGAGCTTCCAGTGTAGATCATAGTACTCCATAGAAGAAGTGTTTCCTTTTACAGAGGATCTTCTGGAGACAGCTGTTCACTCTATCACCTGCTTCCCTCTTCATATTCTGGTCAACCAACTCTATACAAAGTGCTATTCAATACCACCATCTTACACTTCTGTCTATTGATCTCAGTGGCAGAGCTGAGCAACTCTGGGGTTGAAATTCACATTGCTCAGGAGTATATGGAAGCCTGTTGAGCCAGTCAATGCTGAAAAACTATGATAGCATGGCAGGCTGGGGCCTTAGAGGTAAATAAAAGCTTCATCACAAATCGGTTGAGGCAAGAAGTTTATAAAGAGAAAAAAAGAGAAAGACAAGCGTAGGCCAAAGCTGCTACTTCATTCATACAAAAATAATTTTCATTATTCTGAAAATAAGACGTCGTGCTAATTTTGAAAGAAATAAGAAACACAAGAAAACTCTATGTGATATGAAGTCCAACATAATGACAAGGAAGCGTATTGGTAAAGCACAAGTGTCTCTTCTAATGATTTTACTTTATCTCTCAGTCTGTTTCCTCCTTTGTAAACTGTGGTTAGTAATTGTGCTGACCTCATAGGGCTGTCCCAAGGATTAATTCAGAAATTGTATGCAGAGTGCCTGATGTACAGTTTTACTAAGATGACACAATGTTTCAGTTATTAAGCAGGGAAGAGCAAAAATTTTGATAATCAATGATTTTGGAAACAACGAATTACATCAAGTTGAGTAGGTATATTTTCTATAGGGTATCTCAGATCAGAGCCAATAAGATGTATTGCAATTTTTCAAGATGGGGATGTATTATTCTACATTTCCTAAACTCAACTGCCCCTACCTACAGAACTTCATTTTCTAAAGCAGGCAAGAAATTCTTGTTCTATGTGTCCCACTTTGGGAACTTCTAATTAAGGTCAAACCATTTATTGTGAAGAAAGCGGGCCCAGCAGGGCCTGGACTGAGGTAAAGCAGGTGAAGTGCTTAGGGTGCAAAATTTAAGAAGCCACTAATTCTCAGGGCTGACACTGCACTTTCATGAAAACAACGCTGAGAGTATTTTTAAGGGCCTCCTTAAATTTTGTGTCCTAGGCATCCCACTTGCCTCACCCTATCCTGGTCCTAGGATGGAGACCCTGAGAAAGAAAGTGCCTGCCCATATGACAGAGATAGGGTTGGAACCTGGACTTGAATGCAGCATCCTGATTTTCACACTAATCTCTTCCCATAAGAGAGTAGTTACCTTTGAGGATAACTTGAAAATTTCCTTAGAAACATCAAGTATCTGAAACACCAAACTGTCTGCTTTCTAACCAGCCAGACTCACAATTGCTCTGCCAGTTCCCTAACTCAAGGTTAGACTGGGGTTCATGTCTGGGATTTTATTAAGAAACTATAAAATATTGATCTGCTCAACTTGTATTAGGATTTAAAACAACACAAAACTGTCAGATGGCATTTATGGATGTAACCCAAAGAGACTCATTGTGTGTAGGGTTGAGAGAACGATCTTTTACATTCATTGGTCTTTAAGTTTCATATTAAGCATGTAAAAGTAGGAGTCACTATTTAATCCATTGCCTTGACTCTTCCACTGAGGGCCAGGTTCATAAAGCAGGAACAATGGATACAATTAGGACCCTCTGCAAAGTCTTATATTTCATTTCTTTCCTGGACTCATTCACTTCCATCAGCTAGTATTTTTATGCTTCCCTCAATCACCTAAACTTTACGAAAAATAAAACATCCACTTAATGCACACTGGAGGGACACAAGAGGAAATTAATGGGAAAATTTTATGGACATGTCATTGAGAAGGGGCTTTTGGAAAGACCAATAACAACAATAGCAACAAGGTTTTAGATTTATAAAGAAGAGCTCCATCACAGTGTCCCTTGAGAAATGTGAGATTTGTCATGGGTTGGTGGAGGGTAAAAAGAAGAGGGGGGAAGGGGAGGAGAGGGGGAGAGGGAGGGAGGGAGGGAGGGAGGGAGTGGGGGAGAGAGGGGGGGGGGAGAGAGAGAGAGAGAGAGAGAGAGAGAGAGAGAACCTCAAACTACAAAGTTAGTCTTCTTTAGGAGTACCCAAATCAGATGCTACAAATTCAGATTCATTAAAATTGATCTGCTAACTCATAGACAAAACCCTGAAACCCTCTCTTAATTAATATAAGAGATAGATACTATATAATTAATATAATTAATAGATATTAATAGATATATTATAATATATAATATATATAAGATATATTAATAGATATAATTAATATAATTAATATATTAATATAAATTAATATAACATTTTTTTTAATTGAGTATTTGTTTCCCCAGTTCACTCCAGCCTTGATATTAGAATCAGAAAGTACCTGCTTTTGGCAGGCATAGTCAGAAAACTAAATACATAACAACTGGAAGTGAAAAATAAATACAGAGAGACACTGTAAAAAGTAGACACAAAAGGCAACAAATACAGATGTTTAGTAAATGGAAAAACAGTCCTATGCATTCAAAACCCTGGAGGACACTGCTAAAATGCCACACTGCATAATTAACAGTAGTCATAATATTCATTCACTGTTTCAACACAGAACACCTGATTATGTGTCAAGCACTGTTCTAGTTGAGAACAGATTCTAGAATGATCAAGAAAGCCAAAGTCATCACTCTTATGAGTTTAAGCTGTCACAGTGGAGGCAAATGAGATACAATAAAAGTAATATAAAAATAATACCATATACATATATATATTAATGACTCTGTTAACAAAGACAGGATATTCATTTCAAAAAAAGGTTAATTAAAAACATCTCTTTCATGAGACACAGAAAGAAATATACCACATGATCTCCCTTTATGTAGAATCTAAAAAAGTCAAATACATAGAAGCAGAGAGTAGAATGGTGGTTACCAGGAGCAGGGAGGTGGGGGAAATGGGGCCATATTGGTCAGAGGGTACAAAGTTGCAGTTATTTGGGATGATTAAGTCTAGAAAACTAATGTACAGCATGATGATTATAGTTAATAATACTGTATTGAATACTGGAAATTTGCTAAGAGAATAATTTCAGCTTCTCTCATGACACACACAAAAAGGTAACTATAGGAGGAGATGGATATATTAATTAGCTTGACTGTAGTAATCATTTTACTATGTATACATATATTGAAACATCATGTTGTATACATATATACAATTTTATTGAAAATGTTTCTTTCTTCCTTTCTTCCTTTCTTTTTCTTCATTCATATTTGGATCTTAAATATGTACATGCTGCTTCATTGATCAAAAGTTGCTATTATCTGAAATTTGACTATATTTGCCGTATACTTTCTATGCCTGCTCCTTCTTTCCTTCAGTGTAAACAATTTTACCAAGTAATAATGTGATCCCTAGAGAGTCAGAAAAAGAAAGAAGGAAGATAAGGACCAAATATGATTAATCCTTGGACAGGATACCTAAACTCAGGGAAACTGAGATTTAGGTTTGCACATGGTGGGGCCAGAGGGTAACTGAATTATGATCTGTTGCAAAGGGCTTTGGAGTTCTGCAGACCTGACTTTAAATTCTAGCTCAGCTACCTAGTAACTGTACACACTTGGGCAAGTGCATTTATCTCTCTGGGCTCCAATTTCTTTACCTGTAAAATTGGGTTTATAGTAACACCTTTCTGAGAGCATTATAGGGAAATTTACTTGGACATGAGTTAAGAGCTTTCACATTCAATATTAACTAATACATCAGTAGGAGCAACATAAGTGGTAGCTCCCTTTTATTTCTTTCATTCATCACTTATTCTGCCAAAGTCATGAATGAAAAGTCAGCTTGACTGTCCAGCCTCTAGCTCAGATGTACCCAGTAAGATATGTGAATTGCTGGCCTGGAACGGGAATGTAAGTGGTCTGTGTTCAGGAAACACAGGTTTTATCTATGCAAAAGAACCTACCTGGGAAGTTCCACTCTACAAATCCCAGACTCATTATCCATAACACTGAGCTCAACAGCCTTGACCATTCAACACTAAGTACCATCTTGGCTTCAGAAGCAGAGGGAGTGCTTTACTTCCATGGTCTATCCACAGTGCACCTGGTCACATGCCAAGTGCCCTCTTTAAAGCCCCCCAAACCCTAACGATCCTGAACATGAAAACATGTACTGAGCTGCCATAATCACTAATGACCAAAGGCAAATACGAGGAAAATAAGAGCACTAAAGAGACTTGACCCAATTTTGGATCCTGGCCAGATGTTCAAGGAGTGCCAACCGCTTTTGGCACAGGTCACACCTGCTTAAACTAGCAGTAATAAGAGCTTTTGGAAGATCACAGGTAAATTAAATGGTTACAGATAAGTGGTCTAACAATTCTGTCTCAACCAGAGAAGGGATAGGATGTTATTTAATAAAATGCAAGTGGAATTGAAGGTTAATGACCTTGCATTTTATAATTTAATGAGGCACACACAGTACCACACTGAAAGTAAATGGACTGTCAAATACAAATGCATACACTGGCATTTTAAAAATAAATTATTATAACAGTAATTGCAATTAAATTGCTGTATTTTAATATGGCCTAGTAATTAAGTAATGAATGGCTTGCTGCCTGGTTCTTGCTTAAACTAGCACCAAATAAAACTATTTCAGTCAGTTAAAGCAGTTTTGAATATGCCCTTCAAGATTCGTACAGCAGTGGAGGTACACAGGGATCCCAACTATGTAAATAAGGACTATTCCTTCTCCCCCTTGCCTTTTTGACGAGTATCTGCAAAGGAAAACAATATCACAGTGAACTGGGTGAACTTGAGCCCCTCTTTTATCTCAAGAAAAACTGTCAATTCTGACTCAGTCTTCGCCTGAAGTTTTTTTTTTTTTTTTCCCATAAAGCTTAGAGCAACTCTCAGGCATGTAATTTCACCATCCATCTATTTTTTTTTAGTACAGAAAGGATAACACCCTTGTCAGAAATGCCACAGCAATTGTGAGCTCTGGTTCTGTGTGATGCGATTCCTTTGGGCCGCCTGCCCCATTGTGTGCTCCCATTGCTCCTGTGTCAGCCACGTCATAGCACTGTTTTTCCCAGGTTCCAATCAATCATTTACTCATGGGTCTATTTATGTTGTTTCCTAAGGGCAGGGCCATGACCTGCTGTATTTCCCCAGAACCTTAAATATAATACATGCTCAAAACTATTGAAAGGAAAGAAGAAAGGAAAGCTCATTCACACCTCATCACAATCACTAAGTGCCCATCTGTAAGGACTAAGTAAATCAATTCATATTTATTTTAGTGTCTGCCAACTGCAAGCATTTTTGTATCTACAAAGACATACAATTTACAATCCCTGCCCTCAAATGAAGTACAGTCCATTTACTAAAATGTATACCCACGTAAAGGTAAAATCACTTTTTGCAGACACTACATTAAAAACAATATGAGCTCTCCAGTCCTCACCATGATGGCATGAGATAGGTACTATTATTATCTCTACTTTGTATATGAGGCAGAGAGATTAGGAAAATTTCCCAGAGTCTCTTTCCTAGTAAATGACACAGTCAGTTTTCTGTCCCAAATCAACTGGCTCTACAGCCTGCACACTTAATTCCCATAAGATGTAACTATAGATTTAAAGGAGGTAAATGTCATTTTTCTCTAGGCATTAGGGTGTTTGGAGACACTGACAGCAGAAGTTGACAGTGTCTTAAAGGGTTGGAGGAGTCAGATGGAGAAAGAGGAGGTGAGGCTCCCAACTGAGGAAAGTCAGCACAGAGATGGAAGTGAACATGGTGTGGCTGGAGCCCAGGAATCAGGTGGACCGTATAAAATATAAGGCTACAGAGTTAAGGTGTAGAGGACTTTGCCATCCACACGAAAGAAGCTTCAGATATTCCTGACACACAATCTTTACAGCCAGAAGCCTCTTGTCACCTGCACTATCTGTAAGGGAAATTCCTCAACCAAATACTCATTGAAGTGATAACAGTTTGTTTCTCCCCAGGCTTCTCACGTGGTTGTTCAAATATGGTCCAAGCAGCAAATAGATAACTCTGCCGCTCTCTTTACATGCCCAGCTGCACAGAGTAGTAAGTCTACAGAGGGCAGAATGGCAGACATTGGAATCTGCTTCCTTTCCTCTTTGCAGAGATTTCACTGGGAGTGTTTCTTGATTTGCTAGTGCTTGGTATGCCAATGACAAAATACTTTGACTGAGACTCTAGTCTTGGATAAACAAGGAAGGAAAATGCTTGTGCATTCACCTCATTTGTCATTGTTCTCTGCTATTTCTTTTGGCCCACAAAGTTGAGAACAAAAGCTGTTTCATGCATCAATATTTTGGTTAACAAGATATTTTATTAAATTGGGGTAGTGGGTGATGGGGATGATTTTAGACCTTATCAATTAGCTATTGCTTGAAGGAAACAAGATGGGCCCTCTCTTGCTGGATATCAGTCAGGTTGCTGTCTCTCTAAGGACTGGATTTCTGGATTAGTCTATAATCAATTCTGCCTTCCTGATCTGAGCTCCAGTCTAATGCAATCATAACATCTTGTGCTTAGCCTGACTCATTGAAGAGGACAGCTTCCTACAGGGCAGGCCCTGACCTTAAGGAAGCCCCTGGGGAAATTTCACTTAAGATCAATTTCTTGGGAAAAAACAAATCAGGGAAAGGGTCCTGTAGAGATGTTTGAAAGATAGGGTTACCTGGGAGTCATGAATATATGAAGATTTTAAACTATTTCAGATCAATATCATCAATAATTATAGTTAATAACAACAAAGGTATTTAATAACCACAATTATCATTTTTTATCATAACAACTTCTTCCTTGGAAGAAAACTATGACCATTTGCCCCCTGACTCTGCTTTGGGACTATTAGTTCCCCTTGCTAAGTTGATTATCAGAGGATAAGCACAGTTTGATGCCAGAGTGGTTGGAAGGTATTTGAGATGAAATTTAGGTACTTGCTACTCATGCACCTGATGGGGTTCCTCCCACCTATAGCACCTGCAGAGTGATTATTTTAATAACATGTAATCCCATATGGCTCACTCCTTTCATCTTTATTGGATGAGGGATAGACACCTGAGTAAGGGTGGACTACCCATAAACTGGCTATTCCTTGGCTTTGAAAAATGAACAAAGGCTATTAGACCTCCAACTTGGAAATGTGAACCAGAAGACAAAGAAGGGGGGGCTTCCCTGGTGGCGCAGTGGTTGAGAATCTGCCTGCTAATGCAGGGGACACGGGTTCGAGCCCTGGTCTGGGAAGATCCCACATGCCACGGAGCAGCTGGGCCCGTGAGCCACAATTGCTGAGCCTGCGCGTCTGGAGCCTGTGCCCCGCGACGGGAGGGGCCGCGATAGAGAAAGGCCCGCGCACCGCGATGAAGAGCGGTCCCCGCACCGCGATGAAGAGTGGCCCCCGCTTGCCGCAACTGGAGAAAGCCCTCGCACGAACCGAAGACCCAACACAGCCAAAAATAAATAAATAAATAAATAAATAAATAAGAAAAATCCTTTAAAAAAAAAAAAAGAAGACAAGGGAATTTCTGACTGTGGAGTTTCAAAGTCCTGTGATCTTGAGTTTGAGGCTGCCATTACCAGACTATATAGACACACAAAGCTTGAAGGAGTAGCATCTAGGAAAAATGGAATGAGGAGAAATAGAGCAGAAATGAGCATATGTGCAGAGGGCCTTCCAAGAGAAGACAGAAGAAAGTGAGATTAAGAGAGTATCACATAGCAGAACTGCCCTTCTAGAGATCTGATTCTTAATCTTCCTTAGGTTTAGTGCTGAGCTCTTCTCAGGCTGTCCTGAGAACTCCCTGTAATCATACAATGATGGCTCTTCCTGCTCCTTCTGCTTGAGCTTGTTTGTCTTCCTTATCATAAAAGTAGATCTAACTAGAAGAGAAACCCTATGGTCACTCTGCAAACAAAAAGCTGGACTAACAACTAAACACAAATTTGGTTTTCCTAAATCTTCACTTCATACAGGTCAACGCTATGAGAATGATCTGGAAAAAGTATAAGCACAAGTATCTGTAACACTTGAGAGAGTCATGAGGGAGCCATTTGAATCTGGTCGTGCTCAGGGAAGACACAGTGCCTTGTCTGGTGCAATAAAGGTCTCAGGGCTCATGGGAAATAAGCAGGGGCTGTGCAGCCCTGCAGAGCAAGATTTGAATCTGACTCCTCCACTTACTATGTTATCCTAGGCTAGCTAGTTCACTTTTCTGAGCCTCAGTTTCTGCATCTGTGAAATCGAGATAGTAAAATCCAACTTGTGCATGTTGGGGACAGACTAAATATAATAGTATCTATATAGCTTCCAATATAATTCCTATCATGAAGTTGAAAAATTTAGTCCTTTCTCTTGCAGGACAATTTGTCAAGTGGAAAGTAGACTGAATTTCAACTTCTATTTACCCCCTCAGCTCTGCTCTTGTGTACAATACATCTGCATGATGGTCCTAAATATGTGGTATTTTGTAAGTGGTAATTATCATGTTGTTGTGGGTGATTTATATCAGGGAAACAACATAGATTCATTTAAGGCAGTTGAAACTAATATTAGTTTCCCTTAGAGAAAGTTAAATAACTGGTAAAATAGTTGGGATGAAAATTTTAAAAGAATCAGAAAGGGTTTAAGACAGGAAAATCAAGGCAGTTCAGTGAGTTGTCAAAAGAACCAATTATACCTCATTGGTGATAATGAAAAGTGGTTTGCACTTATCTATTTCAGATTAATTTTTAACCTGAGAGATGACCAAATTCACCCTTAGCACCAAATCAGAAATAGATTGACATGGAGAGAAAACACATCCCAGACTTCTAAAAGATAAGCAACCAGCCAAGAAATAGTTGACCTCTGTGTGATGTAGAGTGCATAATTCAAAATGACATAGAAGGGGGTGGGGGGAAGGTTTGCCTAATTATATGGATGTGGAGGATAAATTTTGCTGACAGATTTATGGGTTATAACCAGCTGAAGTCCTTCTGTTGAAACGTTCACTTGTTTCCTTTGGAGACAAAATCAGTTAATCTTATGGTCCTTTAGATGATATTTCCCCAGGACTTCATGGATTTTAAATCTGTCTAAGGGGAACTTATCCAATCTGACTCAATGCCACAATGGTAGTGATCTGAGGCCTTGAGTAGCAGCAGCTCTAAAAGTGATACAGACCTTCCCAAATGGTGTTTTACATGGAGGACAGAAAGCCTGATATAATTAATACAAACAAAAGGGATGGGGACATTATTTGTAAACCCTGATTCTCTTTAAGGTTTCCGCTGATAAAACTGCTGAGCAAATAATATCCCAAGACCCTGTGAGAACTGGTTACTAGCACTGTGTTCCTTTTGCAATTTTCAGGAGAAATGGAAATAAAAGAACTTAGAACCATATCATTCTCATCTTCAAAGCAAGGGAACATGACAGGTACAAATAATACCTTAAGTAAACACTGAAAATTGGTTTAAAAGTATCATCCAAAAGACAAGTCAGAGGAAATGCTTTTATTTCCAGGGTTGGCAGATCCCATATCTATGTTTAAATGTTACCAAGTTCACAAAAAAACTTCAATTTAGTATTAACAGTCATGAAAAAAAACAAAAAGCAAGAACTTTTAAAGTTCCACTAAACTGAGTTACTTTAGTTATTTTTCTTCAACATCTTTATCAGAGTATATTTGCCTGACATTGTTGTGTTAGTTTCTGCTGTATAACAAAGTGAATCAGCTATACATATACATATATCCCCATATCGCCTCCCTATTGCATCTCCGTCCCACCCTCCCTATCTGACACCTCTAGGTGGTGACAAAGCACCGAGCTAATCTCCCTGTGCTATGCAGCTGCTTCCCACTAGCTATTTTACATTTGTATATAGGTAACTCAATTACGTGTATTTTTATGGCTGAGTAATATTCCATTGTATATATGTGCCACAAATTCTTTATCCAGTCATCTGTCAATGGACACTTAGGTTGCTTCCATGTCTTGGCTATTGTAAATAGAGCTGCAATGAACATTGTGGTACATGACTCTTTTTGAATTATGGATTTCTCAGGGTATATGCCCACTAGTGGGATTGCTGGGTCATATGGTAGTTCTATTTTTAGTTTTTTAAGGAACCTCCATACTGTTCTCCATAGTGGTTGTATCGATTTACATTCCCACCAACAGTGCAAGAGGGTTCCCTTTCCTCCACATCCTCTCCAGCATTTATTGTTTGTAGATTTTTTGATGATGGCCATTCTGACTGGTGTGAGGTGATACCTCTTTGTGGTTTTGATTTGCATTTCTCTAATGATTAGTGATGTTGAGCATCCTTTCATGTGTTTGTTGGCAATCTGTGTATCTTCTTTGGAGAAATGTCTATTTAGGTCTTCTGCCCATTTTTGGATTGGGTTTTTTGATATTGAGCTGCATGAGCTGCTTGTATATTTTGGAGATTAATCCTTTGTCAGTTGCTTCATTTGCAATATTTTCTCCCATTATGAGGGTTGTCTTTTAGACTTGTTTAGGGTTTCCTTTGTTGTACAAAAGCTTTTAAGTTTCATTAGGTACCATTTGTTTATTTTTGTTTTTATTTCCATTTATTTAGGAGGTGGGTCAAAAAGGTTCTTGCTGTGATTTTTGTCATAGAGTGTTCTGTCTATGCTTTCCTCTAAGAGTTTTATAGTTTCTGGACTTTCTGCATACAGGTCTTTTGTCACCTTAGGTAGGTTTATTCCTAGGTATTTTATTCTTTTAGTTGCAATGGTAAATGGGAGTGTTTCCTTAATTTCTCTTTCATATTTTTCATCATTAGTGTATAGGAATGAAAGAGATTTCTGTGCATTAATTTTGTATCCTGACACTTTACCAGATTCATTGATTAGCTCTAGTAGTTTTCTGGTAGCATCTTTAGGGTTCTTTATGTATAATATCATGTCATCTGCAAACAGTGACAGTTTTACTTCTTTTCCAATTTGGATTCCTTTTATTTCTTATTCTTCTCTGATTGCTTTGGCTAAAACTTCCAAAGCTATGTTGAATAATAGTGGTGAAAGTGGGCATCCTTTTCTTGTTCCTGATTTTAGAGGAAATGGTTTCACTTTTTCACCATTGAGAATGATGTTGGCTGTGGGTTTGTCATGTATGGACTTCATTATATTGAGCTGAGTTTCCTCTATGCCTACTTTCTGCAGAGTTTTTTTTAATCATAAATCAGTGTTGAAATTTGTCAAAAGCTTTTTCTGCATCTATTCAGATTATAATATGGTTTCTATCCTTTATTAATATGGTGTATCACAGTGAATGATTTGTGTATATTGAAGAATCCTTGCATTCCTAGGATAAACCCCACTTGATCATGGTGTATGATCCATTTAGTGTGCTGTTGGATTCTATTTGCTAGTATTTTGTTGAGGATTTTGCATCTATGTTCATCAGTGATATTAGCCCATAGTTTTCTTTTTTTGTGACATCTTTGTCTGGTTTTGGTATCAGGGAGACGGTGGCCTCATAGAATTAGTTTGGGAGTGTTCCTCCCTCTGCTATATTTTGGAAGAGTTTGAGAAGGATAGGTGTTAGCTCTTCTCTAAATGTTTGATAGAATTCACCTGTGAAGCCATCTGGTCCTGGGCTTTTGTTTGTTGGAAGATTTTTAATCAGAGTTTCAATTTCAGTGCTTGTGTTTGGTCTGTTAATATTTTCTATTTAATCCTGGTTCAGTCTCAGAAGGTTGTGCTTTTCTAAGAATTTGTCCATGTCTTCCAGGTTGTCCATTTTATTGGCATATAGTTGCCTGTAGTAATCTCTAAAGATCCCTTGTATTTCTGCAGTGTCAGTTGTTTCTTCTCCTTTTTCATTTCTAATTCTGTTGATTTGAGTCTTGTCCCTTTTTTTCTTGATGAGTCTGGCTAGGGGTTTATCAATTTTGTTTATCTTCTCAAAGAACCAACTTTTAATTTTATTGATATTTGCTGTTGTTTCCTTCATTTCTTTTTCATTTATTTCTGATCTGATTTTTATGATTTCTTTCCTTTTGCTAACCTTGAGGTTTTTTTTGTTCTTCTTTCTCTAATTGCTTTAGGTGTAAGGGTAGATTTTTTATTTGAGATTTTTCTTGTTTCTTGAGGTAGTATTGTATTGCTATAAACTTCCCTCTTAGAAATGCTTTTGCTGCATCCCATAGGTTTTGCGTTGTCATGTTTTCATTGTCATTTGTCTCGGTACTTTTTGATTTCCCTTGGATTTCTTCAGTGATCTCTTGGTTACTCAGCAGTCTATTGTTTGTCTCCATGTGTTTGTGTTTTCTACAGATTTTTTCCTATAATTGATATCTAGTCTCATAGTGTTGTGGTCGGAAAAGATATGTGATATGATTTCAACTTTCTTAAATTTTCCAAGTCTTGATTTGTGACCCAATATATGATCTATCCTGGAGAATGTTCCATGAGCACTTGAGAAGAAAGTGTATTCTGTTGTTTTTGGATGGAATGTCTTATAAGTATCAATAAGTGCATCTTGTTTAATGTGTCATTTAAAGCTTGTGTTTTCTTATTTATTTTCATGTTGGTTGATCTGTCCATTGGTGAAAGTGAGGTGTTAAAGTCCTCTTCTATTGTTCTGTTACTGTTGATTTCCCCTTTTATGGCTGTTAGCATTTGCCTTATGTATTGAGGTGCTCCTATGTTGGGTGCATAAATATTTACAATTGTTATATCTTCTTCTAGGATTGATCCCTTGATCATTATATAGTGTCCTTCTTTGTCTCTTGTAATAGTCTTTATTTTAAAGTCTCTTTTGTCTGATATGAGAATTGTTACTCTGGCTTTCTGTTGATTTCCACTTGCATAGAATATCTTTTTCCATCCCCTCACTTTCAGTCTGTATGTGTCCCTAGGTCTGAACTGGATCTCTTGTAGACAGCAAATATATGGGTTTTGGTTTTATATCCATTGAGCCAGTTTATGTCTTTTGGTTGGAGCATTAAATCCATTTACATTTAAGCTAATTATCAATATGCATGTTCCTATTACCATTTTCTTAATTGTTTTGGGTTTGTTACTGTAGGTCTTTTCCTTCTCTTGTGTTTCCTGCCTAGAGAAGTTCCTTTAGCATTTGTTGTAAAGCTGGTTTGGTGGTGCTGAATTCTCTTAGCTTTTGCTTGTCTGTAAAGGTTTTAATTTCTTTGTCAAATCTGAATGAGATCCTTGCTGGGTAGAGTAATCTTGGTTGTAGCTTTTTCCCTTTGATCACTTTAAATATGTCCTGCCACTCCCTTCTGGCTTGCAGAGTTTCTGCTGTAAGATCAGCTCTTAACCTTATGGGGATTCCCTTGTGTGTTATTTGTTACTTTTCCCTTGCTGCTTTTAATATATTTTCTTTGTATTTAATTTTTGATAGCTTGATTAATATGTGTCTTGGCATGTTTCTCCTTGGATTTATCCTGTATAGGACTCTCTGTGCTTCCTGGACTTGACTATTTACTTTCCCATGTTAGGAAAGTTTTCAACTGTAATCTCCTCAAATATTTCTCAGAACCTTTCTTTTTCTATTCTTCTTCAGGGACCCCTATAATTCAAATGTTGGTTCATTTAATGTTGTCCCAGAGGTCTGTGAGACTGTCCTCAATTCTTTTCATTCTTTTTTCTTTATTCTGCTCTGCAGTAGTTATTTCCACTGTTTTATCTTCCAGGTCACTTATCCGTTCTTCTGCCTCAGTTATTCTGCTATTGATCCCTTCTAGAGAATTTTAAATTTCATTTATTGTGTTGTTCATCATTGTTTGTTTGCTCTTTAGTTCTTCTGGGTCTTTGTTAAACATTTCTTGTATTTTCTCCATTCTATTTCCAAGATTTTGGATATCTTTACTATCATTATTCTGAATTCTTTTTCAGGTAGACTGCCTATTTCCTCATCATTTGTTAGGTCTGGTGGGTTTTACCTTGCTCCTTCATCTGCTGTGTGTTTCTCTGTCTTCTCATTTTGCTTAACTTACTGTGTTTGGGGTCTCGTTTTCTCAGGCTGCAGGTTCGTAGTTCCCATTGTTTTTGGTGTCTGCCCCCAGTGGTTAAGGTTGGTCAGTGGGTTGTGGAGGCTTCCTGGTGGAGGGGACTAGTGCCTGTGTTCTGCTGGATGAAGCTGGATCTTGTCTTTCTGGTAGGCAGGACCACGTCCAGTGGTGTATTTTGGGGTGTCTGTGAACTTATTATGATTTTAGGCAGCCTCTCTGCTAATGGGTGGGGTTGTGTTCCTGTCTTGCTAGTTGTTTGGCATGGGGCATCCAGCACTGGAGCTTGCTAGCCTTTGGGTGGAGCTGGGTCTTAGCATTGAGACGGAGATCTCTGGGAGAGCTCCTGCCGATTGATATTACATTGGGCCCGGAGGTCTCTGGTGGTCCAATGTCCTGAACTCGGCTCTCCCACCTCAGAGGCTCAGGCCTGACACCCGGCCGGAGCTTCAAGACCCTGTCAGCCACACGCTATCTAGAGAAACATCTGGGAGAAACCTCAACAAGGCTGGCTTCTTAGCAGTAGCAGCGGTAACAGAAAGCTTATTCCTCCCTATGGACGGGGCAACAAGTTGTCCTGCAGGTGTGAGGGTGCCTCCTTAGTCCTAAGGAAACTAACTCCTAGTTGCCCTCGCTGTGGACTAGGCACCAACATTCTACTTAGTTTTATATTTTCTATCTATCTACATTCTCTACCTCAATCTTTAAAAAATGTTTAGGCACAATAAAGGCAAATAGGAATAAAATTCCTCTGAGATAAGTCTGAAAAAATCTAGCAAATTACCTAACACACTAAGTTCTTCACAAAATGGTGCTCCCTTCTTCCTCCCATAGGGCATTTTGGTCCTTTCTTTGAGGGGTTCCTCCTGAGTGTGGTAGAAGGAAAAAGGCTAATTCTTCCCAGAGGAGAATTGGGCCTGAGGGTTATCTAAGTCTCTGATAGAAACCTCTTACCTCACTAAGAGTGAAGGTTCAGGAGTTCCTATCATCCTTTGTGCACGTTCAATACTCATAAATATCCAACCCTCATGGGAGGGCAACCTGGGTAGTGAGGTGGGATCCCAGCTAACTTTCTATCAGGACCAGCCTTGTGTGCAGGCAATGAGTGGTGCCTCCAGCCAATGACCATGCATGACCTGCACCAGGCTAAAGTAGTGATTATCTAGAACTAAAGAGACCAGATTTTGAACCCCATGGGATGAGATACTAACTTTTTTCTGACCCATAGTTGTTATTATTATTATTATTAAAATGGATTGAAAATATCTACTATGTAAGGCTGAGGTCAGGAATAATGAGATGATATAGGAAGATATTACTGTAGTGCCTGGCACTTAGTAAGTATGTATTAAATGGAAAAAACATTAAATTACTAACATCTCTGTGTGAATCAGTATCCTTGGTCTCTTTTCTACTTTCAAGGGGGTTTCTGGGGAATCTGGGGAGCCCACTTGTGAGACAGCAGAAGACTTGGTACATAAAAAGAGGCAGGGATTTCGAAGTCCAAACTTTGCTAAATTTTGCATAACTTCACAAGTCACCCAGAGTGTAGTATTCTTTAAGAATGACAAAAGCAAGCCATTTGCCATATGGTTTTCTATTCTCACAAATGTGTGCTGAAATAAAAATACTGCAAAGTCTACTGTAATGTTATTAGAATACCAGGAGCCACATAATGAGATATGAAAGCTCAAAATTTCCAGCTGGACAGAAAAGGTTTGGTCATCATTCTTGTTGGTAAATAACAGAGAAAGAAAAAGAAATGGGAAGAGGAAAATAAGCATCCAGTCCTGAGGGCAATTCTCTTTAGCTTTGAGCATCAAGGCAATGTAAGTATACTGAGACTTTGTAAACAGTCCATGCATGTTTCTGTTTCCAAAAAGCTGCACATATGTCTCCAGATTATGAGACTCAAGAGATTTTAGAAACACAAAAGTGAAATAGAGATTAGACTCACATGTCTCGAAGTCAAATTGCCTGAGCTTGAATACCAGATTGGACTCTGATTAGCACTGTGAACTGGGAAGGCATTCAGCCTATCTACGTTCCAGCTTCTTTCCCTTTAAGAAGGACAAATAATACTGCCCACCTTGTAGGACTGACATGAGAATTCTAATGGGATGGTGCATATACAATAACAAGAAAAGAAAGAAGAAAAAACTTTCTCCTCATGAATGAGAAATTTTAGGATTTATTCCCTTAACAACTTTCCTATATATCATACAGCAGTGTTAGCTACAGTCATCACGTTGTACATTACACCCCTAGTACTTACTTATAACTAGAAGTTTGTACTTTTTGACCACCTTCCTCCAATTCTTCCTCCCCCAACCTTCTGCCCCTGGTAACCACAAGTCTGATCTCTTTTGCTATGAGTCTGCTTGTTTGTTTGTTTAGATTCCACATATAAGTAGGATCATATAGTATCTGTCTTTCTCTATCTGACTTATTTCACATAGCATAATGCCTTCAAGGTCCATCCATGTTGTTACAAATGGTAAGATTTCCTTGTTTTTTTAATGGTTGAATAATAATTATATATATACATTTCAGGTGCACAGAATTACAATTTAACATCTGTATACACTACAAAGTGATAGTAGTATAGTGGTAGTATTGACTTTTTAATAATATTATCTCTTCCAACCCATGAACACAGGATATATTTCGATTTATTTGTCTCTTCTACTTCTTTCAATGGTATCTTGTAGTTTTCAGAGTATAGATCTTTCACCATCTTAGTTACACGTACTCCTAAATATTTTAGTGTCTTTTGATGCTATTGTAAATGGGATCAGTTTTTTATTTTCTTTTTCAGGAAATTTGTTGATAATGTATAGAAATGTTACTGGTTATTATATGTCAATTTTGTATCCTGCAAATTTACTGAATTCATTGGTTAAACCTAACAGTTTTTCAGTTGGGTCTTAAGGATTTTCTACATATAAAATTATGTCATCTGCAAATAAAAACTCTATTACTTCCTCCTTTTCAATTCTGATGCCTTTTATTTCTTCTTCTTGCCTAATGCATCACATTAATTGATTTATGTATGTTGAACCATCTTTGCATCCTAGGGATAAATCCCACTTGGTCATGGTAAATGATCCTTTTAATGTGTTTCTTAATCCAGTTGGCTAGTATTTTATTGAGAATTTTTGCATCTATATTCATCCAGGATATTGGCCTGTAGTTTTGGTTTTTTTTTTCTAGTAGTGTCCTTTTCCAGTTTTGGTATCAGGGTAATGCCGGCCTCATAAAATGATTTGGGAATGTTTCCTTCTCTTCAGTTTTTCAGAAGAGTTGAGAAGGATTGGTGTTAATTTTTTCAAAGTTTGGTAAAATTAATCAGTGAAATCAACTGGGCTTTTCTTCGTTGGGAAATTTTAAGTTACTGATTCAATCTCCTTACTCGTAATTGGTCTATTCAGATTTTCTATCTCTTCCTGATTCAGTCTTAGTAAGTTGTAACTCTCTGAGAATTTTTCCATTACTTCTAGGTTGTTCAATTTGCTCATATACTGTTGTTCATAGTAGCCTCACGATCCTCTGAATTTCTGTGGTATCCATTGTAATGTCTCCTTTTTCATTAATAATTTCGTTGATTTGGGTCCTTTCCCTTTTTTCCTTGGTTAGTCTAGCTAAGGGTTTGTCAATTCTGTTTATCTTTTTAAAGAACCAACTCTTAGTTTGGTTAATCTTTCTATTGTTTTCTGCTCTCTATTTCATTTATTTTTTGTTCTAATCTTTATTGTTCCCTTTCTTCTGCAATATTTGGGGCTCAAATTTTTTTTTCTAATTTTTTAAAGTGTAGAGTTAGTTTCTTTTGGGGGATCTTTCTTGTTTTGATGTAGGTGTTTATTGCTAGAAACATCTCTCTTAAAACTGCTTTTGCTGTATCCCACAAGTTCTGGTACGCTGTATTTCAGTTTTTGTCTCAAACTTTTAAATTTCCTTTTTAATTTCTTCTATGATCCATTGGTTGTTCAGGAGAATGTTGTTAATTTCCATATGTTTTTGAATTTTCCAGTTTTTCTCTTATTGTTTGTTTTTAGATTCATGCCATTGTGGTTGGAGAAGATACTTAGTATGATTTCAATCTTCTTGAATTTTCTAAGACTTATTTTGTTGTCTAACATATGGCCTATCCTAGAAAATATTCCATGTATGCTTGAGAAAAATGTGTATTCAGCTGCTGTTGGATAGAATGTTCTGTATATGTCTGTTATGTCTATTTGGTCTAAAATCTTGTTCAGATCCACTGTCCCCCTTATTGATTCTCTGTCTAGAGGATCTATCCATCACTGAAAATGGGGTATTAAAGTCACCAAATATCATTGCATTACTATTTATTTCTCTTTTTAGCTCTTTTAGTTTTTGCTTTATACATTTAAGTGCTCCAATGTTGGGCACATAAATATTTACATTATTATATCTTATTGATGTTATTGACTCCTTTATCATTATATAATAACTTTCTTTTTCTCTTTTCATCAATTTTAGTTTGAAGTTTATTTTGTCTGTAATGAATATAGCTAGTCATGCTTTTATTTATTTTTTTATTTATTTATTTTTTGGTTATCATTTGCTTGACTTCACTCTTAGTCTATGTGTGTCTTTAAGGCTAAAGTCAGTCTCTTGTAGGTAGTATCTTGTTGGATACTGTTTTTTTTTTTGTTATTTTTTAAACGTTTCAGTCATTCTATGTCTCTTAATTGGAGAATTTAATCTATTTACATTTGAAGTAATTATTGACAGGTAAGGACTAACTACTGCCATTTTGTTAATTGTTTTCTGGTTGTTTTGTAGATATTTTGTTCCTTGTTTCTTATCCTGCTGTCATTTTTTTCTCATTTTGTTGTTTATTGGTATCAGTATGCTTTGACTTCTTTATTGTATTCCCTTGTGTAATTACTATAGGATTTTCTCTTTCAGTTATCTTGAGATTTAGGTAAAATTATTTAAACTCATAACCCCCTATTTTAAACTGACATCAACTTAACTTCAATAGAATTTATAAACTCTACACTTTTACTTCTCTTCCCTCTCACATTTTAGGTTATAGCTGTTACAATTTAAATGTTTTTTTTTTAATATAGTGTAACCAAAACAGATTATTTGTTTTAATAAACTGTTTAGTTTAGAATAGTTTTATATTTGCAGAATATTTGTAAAGATAGTTCAGAAAGTTCTCATATAAGCCTTTTAAAATATTGATCTTTTCAGTTTGATGAGTACGGACAACTTGTAGACTAAATATATAATTGTATACCATCAAAAGGACTATGGTTTTCATCTTACTAACACTGTCTCTCTCGCTGGCACACTCCCCCTTTCCTCTAGCTTGCTCACTCTGATGAAGCACATTGCCATATTGTGAAATGCTGTGTGCAGAGGTCCACAAAGACAATGGCCAATACCTCCTGAGAAACTGAATCCTTCCAGCAGCCATCTGAGTGAACTAGGACATGAAGCCTTCCTAGTCAAGCCTTGAACTGACTGTAGCTTCATTAAAGAACCAGAGATAAAGGACTCATCTAAGCCACACCTAGATCTTGACCCACAGAAAATGTGAGATGATAAATGTTGGTTTAGGCCCCTAATTTTTGTAGCAATTTGTTATTCAGTAGTAGAAAACTAATACAGGGAGCCAGGTACTGTGCTAACAGATGGGGATACAGTGGTAATTGCCATGGTCCCTGCCCTCATGGCACTTACAGTCCAGGACTGCTAGTGACTCTGCAGGAGTCCATGGCCCAGTGCTTCCCAGTTTTCTTTCACTGATGAAGCCCTGCACTGCTCCAGATAACAAAGAAGCTAAATGGAAGAATGGGGTATCTTCTTATCAGAAGCTTATGTTTTTTAAATAAGCTGGAATAAGTTTCTACATGCACTCACTGCCTATTTGGCATTTCCCTCCTGGTTTATACTCACAGAAACTTGTAGGAATTCCTGTTAATACCCAGATTTGAAATCTCAGAGCCAAATGCTATAGCAGTGGGGCCTGATTTGCATCCATGAATATGCAGCAGCACGAGCTCCTTGCTTGGGATTTCTGCCCTGTGTTGGGCATCAGTGTTGTGTGTAAGGCTGTGAATTTTCCCTTCCTGAACTGAACATCCAACTCAGGAAATGAATTCAGAGCTGGAGAGCAGACAATAGAAGTCCCGTCTTCCATTTTCTTTTTACTACAAAATTTCACACTGGTCCCACCAGTCCCTGAACTGTTTTCATGTCTAAGTTCTGGTAAAATTGATATGATTTTGTTACCTCCTCCAGCCCTAAGATTTGAAAGATGGTGAGTAAACTATTTAATCGTAGTCAACTGCTTTTCTAATACACTACTCAGAAAAAGAAAAACAAATAAATAAAAATAAGCAAACATGAATGTATGATGATCTTTAAAAGATAGACCAATAGCTCATTTCCAGAGATTCAAGAGAGATAGAGAGTAATATCTGATATTTCAAGAAGTATTAATTTCATTTGATGGGCACTTATCACATAGATGAGAATATTTTGAAATAAACTAAGAAGAATGTCTGGGGCCCATTTTGATTTTTGTGAGAAAGACTCTTCTCATTGTTTAGAAAAAAGTACCGGCCAAAGTGGATCTACTGGGATCATAATTATCTTCCTCATTATCAGTATCTTTATCTTCCTCTTGGATTTCTTTAATGGGGCACAAATGACCTCCAGAATATAATGGGTGATTCCTTGGAGAAAGATGTAGGACTTACGGCCCAGGCTACATTTTGTGCTGGCTAAGCTCTATTACCAGGAAATGAAGTACAATTTCCACCCAGGCCCTCACTCTCAGAGAGCCACTGCCTGGACCATGTCTGCAACCAGCTGAGGCAGTCAGTTGGGCATTACATCTCAATTATTTTAGATACTCAGAGCCAAATTTATAGTCAGTAGGACATTGTTTTTAAAATATCACAGTATCTTTATAAAGACAGTATATCATTTGGTAAACAAGAGGATCACTGCCATTAGACTGGATGAGAGGAGAAAAGACTCAATTGAAAAATGGTATGAAAAAGGGAAAGATAAACAGCACTCATAGAGCACCTACTTTTCACAAATGTTATCTTGAATCCAGTCAGCTGTCCCAGGAAATATTTGTTATTATTCCCATTTCATACTCAAAGAAACTGAGGCCCAGAGGGTAAAGTGACTTGCTAAGGTCACAAAAATAGTACATTGGAGATGCAGAATTCAAAGTCATGTTTGCTTGATTTTCATTTCTGGGCTCTCTCCACCCCACCCTGGTACACAAGAGATTTGCATCTTGGCCTTGGCTCTGTCTCTAACTGGCCATCAGCATGACCTTGGACTATACATTCTTTAGTGCTGGGTTCTTCTATTATGTGAGTCAATGAGTTATTTGGACTAGATAATTTCTGGGATCTCTTCAATGAGGTCCTTACCCTGTGGCCCAAAGGGGCAATGTGACCCAATAGAGGGGTCAAAACTGGGTCCATTGTAAGATGGGCAGATGTAATACTTACACCAAGGGAATAATTCCAATTTTCTTTAGAAGAGCCTTTAACTCCAGATAGAACAATAAGAGGCTCACAAAAGCCTGCATCAAGCACAAAATACCAGAGTAAGAAACACCTACTGAATTTATTTTAAAAAATCGGATTACTGGGCCCCACCTCAGACTAACTTAATTAGAATCAGAATTTCATGGTGAAAAGTTCATAGAAAACTTATTTTTCAACTTATTCCCCGAGTGACTATTTAGTCTCCAAACCACATTGTAAGAAAGAGTATGATATCTCCTACTATATATATTGAAATTCTAAGCTATAACAAGGTATTTTCCATTTAATCTGGGCCCTTGTAAAAACTTTGATATCAATTAGAACATTCTCTGACACCATATACAAAAATAAACTCAAAATGGATTAAAGACCTAAATGTAAGACTGGATATTATAAAACTCCTAGAGGAAAACATAGGTAGAACACTCTTTGACATAAATTGCTGCAATATTTTTTTGGATCTGTCTCCTAGAGTAATGGAAATAAAAACAAAAATCAACATTAAACTTAAAACCTTTTGCACAGCAAAGGAAACCACAAACAAAACGAAAAGACAACCTAGACAACCTACAACTGGGAGAAAATATTTGCAAATGATGCTACCAACGAGGGATTAATTTCCAAAATATACAAACAGTGCATACAGCTTAATATAAAACAAATTTAAAAAAAAGAAGAGAAGACCTAAATAGACATTTCTCCAAAGAAGACATACAGATGACCAACAGGCACAAGAAAAGATGCTCAACCTCTCTAATTATTAGAGAAATGAAAATGAAAACTACAAGGTATCACCTCACACCACTCAGATGGCCATCATTAAAAAGTCTACAAATAATAAATGCTGGAGAGGGTGTGGAGAAATGGGAACCCTCCGACACTGTTGATGGGAATGTAAATTAGTACAGCCACTATGGGGAACAGTATGGAGGTTCCTCAAAAAACTAAAAATAGAGCTACCATATGATCCAGCAATCCCACTCCTGGGCATATATCCAGAGGAAACTCTAATTCGAAAAGATACATATACCCGCAACGTTCATAGCAGCACTATTTACGATAGCCAAGACATGGAAGCAACCTAAGTGTCCACTGACAGATGAATGGATGAAGAAGAAATGTCATATGTTAGCACTTATATGTGGAATTTAAATATATGATACAAATGAACTTGTTTACAAAACAGAAATAGACTCACAGACATAGAAAACAAGCTTATGGTTACCAAAGGGGATAGCGGGGGGTGAGGGGGAGATAAATTAGGAGTTTGGGATTAACATATATATGCTACTATGTATAAAATAGGTAAACAACAAGGACCTACGATATAGCACAGGGAACCATATTCAAAAATATCTTGTAATAACCTATAATGTAAAAGAATCTGAAAAAGAATATATATATATATACACATACATATATACACACACACATATATATATATATATAACTGAATCACTTTGCTGTACACATGAAACTAACACAACATTACAAATTAACTATATTTCAATAAAAAATGGTTAAAAAACAAACAAAAGCCTCTGAGATCTGTCATATTCGGGTTAGGAGATGCTGCTCTTGGGCTGGAATGCAGGTTTATCACAAGTAATTACAGAGGTGCTGGTGGTAGTTGACATTTATTTATCTTCCACACACTTTGGATAGCTAGATGTGGTAGAAAATGGGAAACTAATCCAGAGTTTTTATGGGTTCTCTCTCTCCTATGGTTCTCATTAAGTATAGACCTATCTCTTCATTTGAGAATGCCCAAAATGAATCTTAAAAAAATAAGTGAATAAAATTTTAAAAATATAGCCTCAGGTAAGATCAATTCTCCTTCCTATTCTCATATCAAAATTTCTAACAAATAAAATGCACCCCCCTCCAATTTTCTGCTGCAACCAGCATCACAGAGGCAAAAAATAATCTGAATGCATCTGATAAAATTTCCAGTACTTTCCCCAATGTACTTTCTTAGGCTTAACTCAAGGTAGGCACAGGAAAGGTGATGCTTCCATATATACCAGGAGCAGGAGTCAAGTTAATCAGGGACCCCCAGTTCATGGCCTGGTAAAAGCTTCCCCATTACTTCTGTCTGAAGAACCAGGACCGACCCAGGAGGT
Source organism: Balaenoptera acutorostrata (assembly GCF_949987535.1). Lineage (NCBI taxonomy): Eukaryota > Metazoa > Chordata > Mammalia > Artiodactyla > Balaenopteridae > Balaenoptera > Balaenoptera acutorostrata. Next base: position 21,312,171 of record NC_080079.1, on the reverse strand, counting down.
GAGAATAAAATAATTGGTTTGGATTCAGTATTACTGCCATCTCTAGAGTATCAGACCTTCTATAGAAGAATTTGGGAAATACAGTGGTTAAGAACAAGGACTTTAGAATCAGACTTGTTAGAACTGATTCTCAGCTTCGCCAACTATTAGCTGGGCAACTACAGGCCAATGAGCCTGAGTTTCCTCCTCTATAAAATAGAAAAAATAACAGCAAATGTTCGATAGAGTCTTTATAAATTATAATGCAATTTAGATTATTTTAATAAGAAAAGTAAGTGGTGGACAACCCTTATTAATACGTTTAGTTGCAATGAAGGAAGATAGTAACACCTCCATGAGTTTCATCTCTCATGAAACCTTCATGAGGTGCATCTCTTTTTTATAGGATAGGTGTCTTAGACCAAAGGTTTCAACAAAGCAGTGATGGCACCCTTATACAATTATAGAATATCCTAATCTGAATAAGTATGTCTTTTCTTTTCAAAAATATATCCAATAAAGTATAGTCACTGATATGACAAATTCCCTTAATGTGATTGGGCACCAAGTGCATGACCCAAGGCTTACATATACAGAGCATGCAATTTATATCAACCCCTGTATTAAGGCAGACTAATCCAAGACAAAAGAAGATACTTCCTTGACATTAACTCATTTAATTTGTATCAAAAACCTCTATTGGGTAGACATCATTATCCATTTTTACAGGTGAGAAAATGAGGCTTAGATAGGTAAATTCCCCAGTCATTTTGCTAGTAGGTATCAAATTGAAATTTGAACATATAGTTTTCTAACTATCATGATATACTTTACTTAATAAACATAAGCACACATACATACCTCCAACGTGAAGCAGTTGAAAGGAAAAGAAAGCAAACAGCTATCAAGTGCAATCTACAGAGGATAGATAAGGAGGTGACTTTTGAATCTTTGGCAGTGCTAAATGTGGAAGTCTTTCTCTTCTCATTGCCACTAGAACACAAAGAAGAGGAAGTTCTTTAATGATGAATGCAGGTGCCTGCTGAGCTCTGGGTACTGTCTGACATTGGCCTATCTGCTCCCTTGATCTAGGAGGGCCAGGCATGATGAAGAGCCCATCATGTAATGACATCTTGGTCAAGTAAGCACATAGCATTTCACCACTGTCAAATACTCACTGGAGGTATGAGTTTGCTTGTGGGAAAAACAATTGGCTTTCCTTGACAGTGAGGAGCAGAAATTAGACAGACTATTATGAAGGGATTCGAGAGGATTAGTGTCTTTAAACAGTCCACAGTGTGCACAAATGCACATACTCCTCAGCCTCTTTTAACTGAAATTTTGTGTTGATCTGTGGCTTAGAACCTGGTCTCATGATCCACTAATGCCCCTGCTTGAAATGTTTTGCTTACTGGCACTTTTATATGTAATATTTGCCTAGTTAGTACATTCTGATAGCTAGAGAAAAAATACAGCAAAAGGACTTGCTTCTATATCTTTTATTTACTCAGTTTATGTTTTTCTTCCACAGTTTAAATACCACCATTACTTTCTCTGTACACTTCTGAAGTTTCTTTATGCAAATGCAAACATATGTGAATAAAAAGCTTTCTTTTCCTTCTCCATAAAAGGTAACATGCTACATAACATTCTACACTTTATTCTTTTATTTGACTATATAAATTAGAAAATTTTTTTCAGTACATGGAGAGTTGTTTTTAACAACGTATTTTTAAAAAGTTTATTGTAATATTTTGATGAACCATAATTTATTCAACAAGATCCTACTGATGAAAACATGGACTATTTTCAGTCTTTTGGGCTTACAAGCAACACTGCAGTTAATAATCTTGCACATATGTCATTTAGGTAGGAAAAATACTATATGTAGATTTGCTGAGTAAAGAATAGATGCATCTGCATATTTTCAGAAGTGGAAGAAGAATAAAAATTTAAAAATCAAGGCATCTACAAGAGGTCATCTGGATAGAACCTACTACCTATCGTAAATATTCTCCATTGTTTAGAGGAAAAAATGTTTATGGTTCTTTCCTTAGAAAGGGAGACATCTTAATTCTTAGAAAAAGTTCTACCCAGAACTTGGCTTCAGCCTTCACTAATTCCCCACTCAGACTATTTCAAATGTCCCCTACAGACTCAGGTCTGGAATTCAAGGCCATTTACTAACAGAGTTGATGTTGTCACTGCTCTTCTATACAAACACCTGCTCTGTGTAAAACATGGGTGTTAGACTGCATGACCCCTCAAGTCCCTTTTGGAGCTAAATTCTTCGAGTTAGTGATATTATGGGCCAAAATTGTATCAATTTTATGCACCAAAGTTGTGATATTAAATGATTGTCCTAGAGCTCCAGATTATGAACATTAGCTCTTTCCCTTGATACGAGTCATTCTATTTTTCTCATCCCTTCTATTCAATCATTCATGTATTCTGACAGTTGTTGAGCATTTAATTTATTCACAAAGGTTCCAATTATGGTCAAGAATGAATCAGGTTTCTGTATGTCTTCACTTGAGTTAGGCACCCCAAACTGTTCCCGTAGTCTCTGGATTTTATGGAATTCAGACTTTTTTTAATCAAAAAATTACTATAAAGTTGACCCGTAATATGGTTAAATGTTATTTCTCTTCTTTTACCGTGAATGCACAGTCTGACCTATTCTGTGAATTTCCAGAAGCTAAATCACGAACACAGTCCTCAGACAATAGAACTTTGAGCATAATAACATAGTCAATTCAAAAAGGGATTTTCCTCAATTATCCTCTATTGTGTTTTTTTGGTGATGGTTTATTTTGGTTAAATTAAATTTTTCTGATTTCTTTGCCCTTAACCAGAAAACAATGCCCCATCCATGGTTAATTAAATTCCATTATATATTATACCAAAAATAAAAAGGGAAAAGTAAATCTTACCCTTGTCATAGGTTTTTTATTCCTTTATTTATGTATATTTTAAATTTTATATATAGGTTTGTCAGCTCTTACTAGCTTGCTCTTTAGTTCAAGACCATTACTATATATTACTAGAATTATGATATATTTACCACTTCTAGTGTTCTTTATTTTCTGAAGAACTGAGTTATTTTCTAGTATTGTGACTTTTCATCTTGAGGGGAAATTTCTTTAAAACTTCTGTACTTCAGATATTCTGAATAAAAATTGCCATAAGAATATCTTTATTTCATTTTTCATTTTTGCCAGATATACAAATCTGAGATGACAATACAGTAAGTCCCCTACATACAAACAAGTTCCGTTCCTAGAGCATGTTCGTAAGTCCAATTTGTTCATAAGTCCCAACTTATGAACAAGCCTAGGTACCCAACTAACATAAATGGCTATATAGTACTGTACTGTAATAAGTTCAAAATACTTTTCACACAAATAATACATAAAAAAACAAACACAAAAAGTAAAACATTTTTAATCTTACAGTATAGTACCTTGAAAAGTACAGTAGTACAGTACAACAGCTGGCATACAGGGGCTGGTATCGAGTGAACAGGCAAGAAGAGTTACTGACTGGAGATGGGAGAGGAGGTGGGAGATGGTAGAGCTGAAGGATCATCAGCAACAGGAGATGGAAGGCAAGCTGTAATTTCACTCACGACTGACATTGATGGCACAGGTCTAGTTCCTTGCTGGATTCAGTTCTATACACCCTCTTGAAAAAATGATCCAGGGATATCTGGGTAGTAGCTCTTTTTTTTCTCATCATAGATGACACGGTAGCACTGGATTGCATTCTGAACGGCTGCTTGCAACCTTTGTGTTCTGTTCTATGTTTGGGTCCTGTGCCTCAAAAACTAACAGTGCCTCCTCAAATAAATAAAACCCCCTTGCCATTTCCTGCATCATGAATCTCTTCAGTCCTTCAGTTACTTATTCTTCCTCTTTCTTCATCCTTTCTCTGGGCCTCCAATTTCTTGCACTTCTTAGCAGTACCACCTACATCACTGCTGCTTTTTCACTTGCTTCCGGACATCCTGGGCTTAAAATGAAGACACTGTACTACTGTATACAGTACTGTATTGTAAGGTACACAAATGCACAACCACTTGTAGAGGATGCATGCATGTGACAATGAACACCAGACACGTGAACTGACTTATGTGATTGGACATGTGAACATACGTTCACATCTTTGGAAGTTTGCAACTTGAAGGTTCTTATGTAGGGGATTTACTGTATATGCTCCCTGCAACACACTTTAAAAAGTGGATGTTCCATTGCTGCCTGGCTTCCATAGTTTCTAGCGAAAGGTCAGGAGCTTGTGTATGTAGTGGGTCATTTTTATCTGGCTGATTTCAAGACTTTTTGTTTGTTTTTTAGCAGATTAACTATTATGTTTGAGTTCCACTAAGCATTTAAAAAGTTTAAATTTATGTTTCTCCAATTTGTGAGATATTCACCCATTATTTCTTCAAATATATTCTTTCTCTCATTTCTCTCTCTCTGGGATTCAAGTCACATATATGTTATATGATTAGATATTTTCTTCAGGGACCATGAGTCTGAATTTTTTGATATTTTTATTTCCTTTTATATTCTTCTGAATGTATAACTTCTGTTGATCTGTGTTCCCAAATTTTGACTCTTTCCTTTTGTTATGTCCTTTCTGAAATTAACTTCATCCTGTATGTTTTTAATTTTATATTTAAAACTCTTTTCAATTTATTTTATTTTACCTTTTTATACAGTTTCTATTTGACTGCTGATTTTCCTTCCTTTTCATCTATCACAAAAATTTTGTTTTTGATTTCACTAAGCAATTTTATAATGACCTTTTATAAAATCTTTCTTGGCTAATTCCAACATCTCAGTCATCTCAGAGTCACAATCTGCTGATTGTCTTTTCTTTTGAAAATGGGGTACTACAGTTTTCTCTTTATATGTAGAGTATTTTTGTATTGTATTATGAACATTTTGAATCTTTGCATGTGTTTATTCTTTTATATGCCTTTTAACAGTGTGTGAGAGTGTATAATAGGCAATAAACTGGTCAGACTGATCCTCAAATTGTCTCCTGTGCAGCTCAAGTTTCAAATCAATTCTTTTAGTCTTAGCTGGGCTGTCTGCTACATATTTATATGTTTCTGGATCAGAAATTTAGACCATAGTTTTTGTTCTTTCTCTCATATCTTTGACTCTCTTATCTCTGGGATTCCCCCTGCACTTTCCATTGCTTATGAGCTAAAGTTACTCCAAGCTTTTTCTCTGCTTTTTCAGGCCAGAAAAACCTTACTATTTGTTTTGTTTTGTTTTGTTTTGTTTTTTGCTTGTTTTCAATTAGAGCTTTAGCTGTTCTCCATTGCACCAACTGTGACCCATCCTTAGGTTAAAAGACAAAAAAATCAGAAACTCAACACATGCTGACATTTTCATTCAAATGTTACCCTCCTTTTTAATGTGCCTTGTGGGTTCATTTCCTTGTGTGTCTAGATTTTTTTTTTTTGTAAACAGAGTTTACAGTTGTTATCTTCAGGAGCATCAGTTGAGTAGGAGCTTACTCAACCACACTAGAAAATAAGTTCTCAATTTCCTTCCTGTCATTCATAACAAAACTCAGAAAGGAGATAAATGCCCATTTATAGAGCTAGATAAACTATTACGCATGTATACGATAGAATTCTATACCTTTCTTTTTTGATAACAATTTGTATGTATATTGTATAGAGTTATCTCTAAGATACATACATTTTTAATACCTTTATTGGAGTATAATTGCTTTATGATGTTGTGTTAGTTTCTGCTGTATAACAAAGTGAATCAGCTATATGCATACGTATATCCCCATATTCCCTCCCTCTTGTGTCTCCCTCTCACCCTCCTTATCCCACCCCTCTAGGTGGTCACAAAGCACCAAGCTGATATCCCTGTGCTATGCAGCTGCTTCTCACTAGCTATCTATTTTACATTTGGTAGTGTATATATGTCAATGTTACTCTCTTACTTCGTCCCATTAACTGAAAAAATACAATCAATATGCATGTCTCTGAAACCAGGAGGAAAAGAATGCCTGCTGAAGGATGTAAAAGGAACTAATAAGAATAGTTTTCTCTAGGGAAGAAAACTGGATAGCTGGACTGGAGGTAAGTAGTGAGAGGCAGAATTTTGCTTTATAACATTCGTATCTATCAAATCTTGAACACAGAAATGAATTATCTTTTCAAACATAAACATAACTGCATTTAATTAAATATAATTTCAAACATTAAATTTAATATGAATCATTGTTTCCTTTTACTACCATTTTAGGACTATGCCTCTCTCAGTGGATCCTAGGAAGAAGTCTCAAGAGATACTGAATTGCAAGGTCAGAGAATTTTTGTGGGATTTTCAGCCAGTCTAGACAGAAAGGAAGAAAATTGTGGAAAGAAGACAATAGGTAGTAATGCCCTTGGTGAGCTTACAGTGGGGAACTTCTCTCCTATAACTGGAAGACATCAGAAAGTTAGTCTATAGCCACACCTCCTTTTAATCATACCTCATGTCAAATAAGAAATAATGAAGATAAAAGCAGTGTGAAAATTCATTTAAATTATGCTTTTAAAAAACAATTCGGCTCTCTTTTATCCCATTTACATCAATGCCTTCTCACTAATAGATTTTTTAAGATACTTTTTCTTTAATGCTTTAATCTTTGTCAATACAAGTGAACAGAAATGGACTTGTGTGAAGGTTAAAAAAAATTAAAAGTGAAAAGAAATGGTATTCTGTCAGGTCTAAAAAAGAAACAAATAATACACTTGTCTATCTTATTTGTGCCAGAAAATTGATGTAATTCAGATCTCAGAAGACTTAAAGGGTGATCTCCTAATTTCACTTCTGCTGGGAGATTTCCTTAAACTCTTTAATTTCCATTTCCCATGAAATAATTGATTTCTCACGTGTATTGAAGTTTTAAAAGTTACAAAGGACTATATCAAGATTAAATTAATTATTTCAGTGATGATGAACATAGTTGCAAATTTACTTTACTTTAACTACTCTTGACTTGGATCAAAGCAAGAGAGTCATTTGAAAGGAAAAATCTTATCTTCACCTAAACATTCTTAAAGGGAAGTGGGAATGCTGTTACTTTATCTCACACAAAATTGCAACTGCCTCACTATAGAGATGTGTTTGAGTTTAAATACCTGCCTCACAAAATGCCAATTATTAGGAAGAGGAAAAAGTGAGGGACTTGAACGTTCAGAGCAGCTAAAAAAAATCACTTTAAAAATAAAAATAGGTAAAATGGTTGAGAACTCACCATAAACTGAGCTTTGGATTTCACATAGATAATTTTATGAAATATTCCATTTTTGAAACATTATTTTATCCCTAAGAAAAACTTTGTTTTTATAGCCTGAACACCCTGAAAATCCTTGGCCTCATTAAACTGTCTTAAGTAGACATACTAAAATAACTCCTCTAAGTTGTCAAAACTCAGTTAATTTCCAGCAATGACAGAAGCCTTTCATTCCCTCTCTAGTGTGGAAAAGACAACAATCATCACTATGCTCCATCTGGGATCCAGTCTGTAAGTGCCTGCCTGTCCTCTGGGAGAGTCCACACTTCAAACAAGCATATAAAGCATATCTGATGAAAGCAACTACTACAGCATCTGGGGGGAGAAGAAAAGGTGATACATTGGGATTTTTTCCCCAAGTTCTCAGAGTGACAAGCAGATCTCACTAGCTATTGACTTGTATCATCCTTAAGAACAGCTGCCAAGCCATTCAAGCAAGATACTATACTGACCCCTAAGGGTCACATGCAGTTAACCAAATCTATTTCTAGGAAGTATCACATGCTGAGTGCCAATTGCACCTGTTGCCCCTGCTGTTGTTCCCAAGTTTTCTTTCTTATAGTTTTGCACCTCCAGAGATCAACCCATTGGTTTTGATGATCTTACTAGGCTTCTTTATCTTTTGCTTTTTTCATAACTCTTAGATGGGATCAGAGGCTTCCAAATGATAGACTCCCTCCTATTGAATGAGTCATGAAATCAAAGAGTAAAGGAGACTGAATCAAGATGAGAAACGGAATCTAAGGGTCTCACTCATCTCTCCAAAACTCGCATGGTATTTCAGAAAAAAGCCACTAAAAATGCTGAAAAATAACTTCCATTTCTAGACCAGAAAATAAGCATTGTGAAAGATAATAACAAAAGAAATCAGAAAAGGAACTGAGGAAATCGTGCAAAGGAAGACTTCCCTGGAAGTGATCAAAGGACCAAGAATCACAAAGCACTGAGGACAGTGAATACCATGAAAGAGGGGAACTTAATAAATTGAAAACAAAATGATTCTCTCCAAAAAAGACTACAGAGAACAAATTGTCAGACATCAGAATAAATAAAATCAATACCATAAAAATAGGATATTGATTGCATCCATTAACTAAGATGAGACCTTAGAGCACACATTTCTAATGATCATAAGTAAGAAATTAGGGAATTAATCAATAAAAGACATAAACATTTAAAACAATAATAAACCAAAGTCCAAGATAAGATTGGTTGGTATTCAAAATTTGTGTGTTTGTGGTAGGCTGCAAATTGGTCTTAGAGTTGCTAAAAAGACAAAGCAGAGAGTAAAATATGATTAGTTACAAATTTATAGAGTTTACAACATAATAAAACAACAGTTGAGGGCTTCTGTGGTGGCGCAGTGGTTGAGAATCTGCCTGCCAATGCAGGGGACACGGGTTCGAGCCCTGGTCTGGGAAGATCCCACATGCCGCGGAGCGACTATGCCCGTGAGCCACAATTGCTGAGCCTGCGCGTCTGGAGCCTGTGCTCCGCGATAGTGAGAGGCCCGCGCACCGCGATGAAGAGTGGCCCCCACTTGCCGCAACTAGAGAAAGCACTCGCACAGAAGCGAAGACCCAACACAGTCATAAATAAATAAATAAATAAATAAATTTTTTTAAAAATTAAAAGAAAAAAGAAAGTGAGAAAAATAGGTAAAAGAAGTGAATTTAAAAAAAAAAACAACTGATAAGGAGAAATAGCAGGAGTTCTCATAACAGAAGCTGAGAGAAAACTCTTCAATGGTTTTCATAAAAATAATATGTTCATTGACATCCCTGTAATAAATATAATAAGTGTATTCATAGGAAAGTTGGTTAGCACATCCTTCAGGCCAAACACTATTATTATTTTTAAAGCATTTATCTTCCCTCTCCTTTAATTTCCAGGTGGTTTGTGATTCTTGATTTTATGATAGTTGTTTAGCATGAGATCCCAGTGGCTTCTCTGGGAAGGTACAGTATAACTCCACTTAAAAGCCTCATTGGCTCTGAGGTCAGCACATCAACCCCTCCTTTGCCTCAGGCTTCCTGTAGGACTCATGTGATCCCTGTAACTGTCACCATGGATTGCTGATCTGAGATGATGCCTCCAAAAAATTAACCAGGAGAGTGAGAGAGAGAGAGAAATAGTATTCCAGCAAATGAATCCCATGGCCTCTTACCTAGGGGTTGTTTTTAATGTTGTGATAATATAATAAAACGTAACAGCTTCTTATGACAAAAAATTGCTATCAACTTATACACACTTTATTTACAAATAAGAGGAAAATCAGGAGAAGAAAAAGCACAAAACTGCTATGGTTTTGTTTGAATGCTGAAAGCTTTTTTTATAAAAAGCAAAATTAAACCATGATAATTTGATCTCATTGCTAGGGAGAGTCTGGAGAACAGACCAAAAAAGAGAAAAAGTAAAAGATATAGGTAAATTTGTATTGTTAGTTTTAATCTCAAAAGCTATTTTATAGATGTCAGCTTCCTCAGTTTCTCCCTCTGCTTCGACCCCAAATCCCTGTTGATAAGAAGATATTTCAAAATTCTGTGTTATCTTAATCACTACACGTGGGCTCAGCTCTAATGCATGTGTCTACCACGCAACAAAAAAGACTGATACCAGATTTATGGCACCAAGATTCACCCCAGAGCCCATGATTTGGTGTGCTTGGAAAGTGCTGGAAGATATTCTGCCCTGGGGAGGAATGTCTCAGAACGTAGGCAGGGCATGACCTGAAGGCAGGAAGCCCAATAATTCCAGCTCAGAGAGGATAGTAGAGTAGGGGCTGCTTGTTACTCCTCCATACAGCAAACACCAAGACCAGAATAAGCATGCAAGGGTATTAAAGGGGAAAAAAGTGGGGAAAAGGGGAGGGAGCCAGGGAAGCCTGGGGCTGTAATTCTGCCCCAAGTGAAGGAGAGAGAAGTTTGGGTGGAAGTGACCTGGAGAGTCCCAGGAATGCCCAAGGCCATCTGTGAATCCTTGAGCCAACGGTCAGCAGTCAGAGGAGTCCTGTGTGTCACAGGAGTGAGTCTGCCCTAGTATATCTGCTGTGTTCTGTCAACTATGTTCCCTGTAGTGAGAAGTCTTCAGGGAGCATTCTTATGACTGATATAGGCTGAAACATTTCTTTCGATTAGATGTTTTAAGCTAATGGAACAACATCAGCCAAGCTTGCCTAACACTCATTTAGCAAGTTGGATTCATTATTGGGCTGTACAGAGAGATTATATATAATCTCTATTTTAAGATGGTGAAACAGAGGCCTAAAAAGGTTCCAAATTCAATTTCACCCAGCTAGGAAGTGAGCAGGTTGGGCAGGGCAGCCCAAATCTGGAAACTGTTTCTCTAACCACTGTACCTAAAAAATGCCCACCTCTACTTGCTGGGACACCATCTTCAGGGGATAGAGCAAAGAACCAGCCCACAGATTCAAATTCAGAATTATCCTTATTACTATCCATTATTTCAAATCAGGACATACTTTATCTCTTAAGTATTAGTAAAGACTGTGTGTGATTCATGAATGGCAGAAACTGTTTTTCCTTTTAATATTAGAGAATTTTGGAGTGCGGGGGAAAGTAGTGCTGTCTTAGGTACTGGAATTCAGTTAGGAACTCGAGGCAAAAACAAAGGTTCCAGCTCCATCATATGAGATTGTTATTTTCTATTTATCAGGAGATGTACGACCAAGGGAGGGGGTGTGGGCAGGAGTAGACAATACCAACAACTTTTAAATCAAGAGGTATAACAAAATATGTTTTAAATTCTGCTTATAATATCTATTTTGAAATACACCAGGAAATATTTAACTGTTGAACTAAACATTTATGCTATGATAATGAGCTACAATCACATTTCCTCCAATGTACTATTCCCAGAAGTAGGGACTTTTATTTGATTTTTACTATGGGCTGTTTTTTGCTACATTCAAACAAATCTTGGTTCAATAAATTATTTAGTAAGCCCTGGATAACGAATCTAGTATCTCTGCACACGAAGCAACTGTGATTTAAGTAAATGTATTTTTGATAAATGAGCTCTGCCTGAATGATTTATCAACTTAATGTGGAATTGCCCTACAATTGTATAGTATTAGGTTTGGTTTGTATCTGAACCTTTTATAGTAAGCTGAGAAAATGAGGCAAAAGTATAAGCTATTTCCAGTTGGAGGTTAGGAAAGAATTAGATTTGTGTAAGTTGACAGTGTGTGGCTCAAACAACAGAAAATAAAGTAAAAGGAGCAAAGACGCAGAAAGTTTATTTAAATCTGATTTTATGGAAATGATCCATGCATGCTGAATAAAGGGGGAAAACACCATTAGATTTAACTGAGCTTACTAACTAAATGTGTCTCTCATATCAGAAACTTTTTTCTAAGGGGACACAGTCTGCTTCTATTTAGTCAGCTTAGCATTAAGCAGAGTTAAAAAATACAAAGACCTTTGGTATAGTTTGACTGGGTAGAAAAAGCTACAGCTAAGAAGCATACTAAGCATATTTCCACAATCACCTTCAGGAAGACGCAAGTGCAGGGGTTTATAAGCTTTAAGATGCCTTATTGGTTCATAGGTCTCTGTGGCACATGAAATGACGGGGTGAATTATAATGACTCATAACCATATCAGAACTTCATCAACATAGATTGTGACATAATTTTAGCTTACGTCAAAGATAAACACACTCAAACAGTTAATGCGGTGAAACAGATTTTTTTCAGTAACTGACCATAGGGGAAAGAGCTGGGCTCCATTAGATTTGTGAACAGGTGACTGAGCCTTTTAAAGGGAGAATGAAGGAAGGGGGTGGGAGTAACCAGGGGCTCACGTAGAGTCAGTTCATTGAGGAATTACAAAGGGTTGTTTCGTGTAAATGTGATTCTGCTAGCTGGCAGTTATCGAAGTTAGGATCCAGTCCTCCCATAGTGACTGGACATAGAGGCTCTATCCTTCCTGATGATTATATTTCAAAGGGAGGACTTTCAGGTACTTGAGGAAGACACTCCTGTGGTGTAGGAGATACATGTATTGATATATCTCAGAGAAGTGGAAGTAGTATTCATAATTGTAAGTTCTCTTTAGTAAATGTTCTAAGAAAGGGAGATCAAGGACCTACTGTCAGGCTTGGCTAGAACAAACAGTAAATTCTCCTGGCTGCATTGAGCTTTCTCAGGCAGGCATGCCTGCGGTCATCCTAGGGACGTAGCCTTATGCTGCCAGAAGCCATGCTAGAGCTTGGTCATCTCTTGGTGCAGAGGTTTGGAGAGAGATATTATATGGCAAGGGTTCTGCACTTCACACCTAGCTAAGGAAGTAACATGCACAGGCCTCTTAAGGCAGCATGCTAAGATTAGTTTGGAATCCTAAATACATAACAATGCAAGCTATAAGATACATAATTATGTATGGAAAATATTATTTGGGCTTGACACAATGCCAGTCAAATGGGTTACAGTGGTAAATGATACAGAACTATTTCATGAACATGTCAAATTTTAATCTAGTGGGTGAAACTAGCACTAAAGCAATAGTGGTACATATAATTAACAAATATTGTGCTTCCAAAAATAGAGATACCCGGAAATACATAAGACCCTCTATATTTTTTGCCAAAAATTGAATGTGAATCTGAAAAGCCTCTAAAACTAAATATAATATAGGAAAAAAAAAGAACATGTTAAACAACACCATAGGCATGCATTCAGTAAGATTCAGACTGAAGGAGACTTTACAGAACAAATAAGCTAGATTTCTTTAAAAAATTAATAAAAATATTATAGGGAATCAGTATGTTAAAAGATAGCATCTATGGACCTTGATCCTAATGAAAACAAGAGAGAGACAAACTACATATGTGATTCTACTAAATACTGAATATTGTTAATAATTTTAGATTTGAAAATGACTAATTTTTTAAAGAGACATAAATTAGAGATACATACTGATGTGTGTGTCAATGAAATAATATATCTTGAATTTGTTTCAGAATAGTCTGGGGTTCAGGGTTAAATGTGAGTCTAAGTGAATTAAGATTGACAAGTGGACAACTGTTGATGCTGGGTGATGGGTATATTTGAGTTAATTAAGCAAGCCTCTTTTGGAGCTAAGAAGCTTAGTTCTACCATAGATGGGAAACAGTATAAAAGAGGGGGACTTGCAAGAAGAAGCTGGATATATAACCTTCTTGAGGATTTGGGGCATACTCTTATAATAAATGGAAAATCATCAAAATTTTTAAGCAAGGAAGTGACAAAACTAGGTTTTGTTTTGTGAAAGAACAATCAATCTCTTAAGAGATTGAAGGAAGGCAAGAATGAAGAGGCTTCTGCAACACTCCAGGTGAGTGATAATAGTGACAGAAATACAGATATAGTAAAGTGAATAGGGTCAAGATACTAAGATGATAAAATCATCAGTAATTGGCAGTGCACTAGATAGAGAGAACTGTAAAGAAAGATGGCAAGGAAACCTCTATGATTTTAATTCACACAATTTAATGTTGGTATCACTCACCAGATTATTGCAGAGGACATATTTAAGGGGTAATACTCATAAGGTCTGTTCTAGACTTAGAAAATTTGAGGTGTTTTTGTAGCATACAAGTCAAAAAGAAAAGTAAAAGGTTTTCTACAACAATCTATAACTTTAAAAAAGGGGATCTAGGTTGGTAATATAAATTTAAGAGTCCCAAGAAGATAACAAGAGAAAAACTAATGAATACAAAGAGGGCCTTGGTGTAATCCCTGAGAAATATCAGGTCCAGGTAGAGAAATTTGCTTCTAGGTCACTGAAGTCATTCAATATTCATTATACAACAAATATAAGCTGGGTAACATAAAAACCATAAGTTAAAACACAAAAAGAAAAATAATGAAAAAAGTGTAAGATGAATGAAAAGACACATCAATGTAGAGTCTACTGACATTAAAAAGATATTCAAAGGATATTATTAATAGTTTGGTGCCAATAAAGTTGACATTCTATATGAAGTGGTCAAATTTCTTAAGAAACAAAATTTGAGAAAATTGCCAAATAAATAATTTTTAATGGAATACCTCTATGCCTGTTAAAGAAATTAAATTCATAATTTAAAAAACTTAAAAGCAAATCAGCAACAGCAACAGTAACAACAATACAAAAAAAATTCCTAGCCAAGCTGCATTCACAGGAAAACATTAACCAATATTTTTAAAAGAAGAAATAATACCAATTTTACACTTACTCTTTCTAGAATAGAGTAAGAACACTTCCCAAGTGCTCTTATGAGGCCAGATATTACTGATTTCAAAATCTGGCAATGTTATGAGAATAGAAATTTAAGGCCAGTATCTCCCATAAATGCACAGGCAAAAATGCTAAATTGAATAATACCAATCAATAATAGTCATACTGTATTATGATCATCATTTTTATTCTAGATATTTAAGATCATTTTCCAATTAGAAAAATCAATCCATTTAATTAACTACATTAACAAAATTAAGGATAAAGTGTATAATAATTACAAAAAATTACGTGGTGAAATTCAATACTCACTTTATGAAAATGCTTGATGTACTTAGAGGAAACTTCCTCTATATTATGAAGGAAACTACAAAGAATCTACAAGAAGCATCATATCTAATGGTAAAATATTGAGTACCTCCTCTGAGACTGAAAGCAGTATAAGGATATAAAAGGTATAGAGATTTTGTAAAAAGTCAGTTTTGTTCACCACTGTCCATCTGAAATATAGAAATGTGCCTGGCATATAGTAGATTTTCAATATTTAATTAATGTTCACGCTTCACTTATCTTGGCCTTGGGGACATATAAAAAGAAAATACGGCAAAGACTTTTTTCTCCATTGAAACACCAAATGGAATCTTAGAAGCTGTTTAAGTTGCTCCAAACTTTATTTCACATATAAGATTAAACCCAAAGGATTACAATAAAGAATGATGAGAAATTCCACGGGGGGCGGGGGAGGTGAAAATAACTCTAAAATGTAGACCTTTCATATTCCATAATGATTGTAGCTGCATATACACATTTTAAAATAGTTTAAAAGCCGCATAGCAGAGACAGAGAACAAAATTTTATCAGAAAATAATTTTCCAAAGACAGTAACGATTTTCTAGCAACCAGAAAAGAGGTACAGAATTATTTCCATAATAACTGCTATTAAACTACTCCAGCATAATACTGCTAACAAAAGACATGTATTTGATAGGAGAGATGGCCTCTCCTACAATTTATTTCACTAAGACATTGACTTAACACTTCTCTCATGTGATATAGGAGAGACCAGAGTACAGTTTGCAGTGATGGTTGCTAGAACTCCAGAGAAAAAATAACTTTCTGTGACTGGTAATTACTCCAGCCTTCCTTGGGAAAAATCCCAAGTTTAATTTCATTTTTTAGCATGATATATGTGATCCAAAACATATTTATGACAGCTAGTTGGCATTTCCATGTTTTTGATTTGGGGGAATTATTTTTATTGCTAAACATTTTATTGTTGCTGTTTTTCACATTAATTTTGACAATTAAATATAGGACATTTAGATTTTCAGTTCCTGGTCTGCCTTAAAGTAGGAAACCTAGAGGCTGCTCTTCCCATGTTTTTCCCTTCAAGGAAGATAACTACACAAAGAAAAAGTATGAAAATGAGTGGTTAATTACTGTAGAAACCAGACATTCCATATAGCCTGGCTGGTCACCTGCGCCCACCAGGTCCAGACTAAAGAATCTCCCTACTGTGGTGGCTTGGAGTTATCATAGAGTTAACTGCCATGGCCTCCTTCTTGCTCACTGTAATTAATTCTCCACTCAACAGCCAGAGTGAGTTTAAAAAAAACAACTCAATTTCATTTGCAATAGCCAAAATCTGGAAAAAGACCAGGGGTCCTTCAATGGGTGAATGGTTAAACAAATGTACATCTACACTACGGAATACTATTCAGCAATAAAAAGGAATAGATTATTGATAAATACAACAGCCTGGATGAATCTCCAGAGAATTATGCTGAGTGAAAAATGCTAATGTAACCAAAATGTCATCTTCTGTAGGATTCCATTTGTATAGCATTCTTGAAATGATGAAATTAAAGAAATGGAGGACAGATTAGTGGTCGCTAGATTTTAAGGAGAGGGTGATGTCCTGTACTTTGTATCGAAGTCAATATCCCTGTTGTGACATTGTGGTATGGTTTTGCAACCTTTGGCAAAATTGGGTAAAGTATGCTTGGGGTTTCTCTGTATTATTTCTTACAAATGCATGTGAATCTTTGCCTCAAAATAAAAAGATTAACAAATAAAATAGTACATTTAAACTTAAATGTAAAAGAAAAGCATGGGATAAGGTATAGAAAAGGCAAAACTATAAAAATATCAACTAAAAATCCTGAGTTCACTTAAGCACACAGGGTGTTATGTGTATATTTGATTAAAAGCCTTTCCTACAGAAATAAAAATATTTGGGAGTATAATTTTCAGCTACACGTCACGTAAAGGATGCTGCTTCTCAGAAGCTTGTATCTTGTGGTTTCAGAGGAATGGAAGTTCATGTGGAGGCTAGAAAACTTTAACTTCCTTGCATGACTTTATGAGCACCTTGAATACTACAGTGTTACCAAATGTGTGATTTAAAACTGTAGCATATAAGGTGGGGAAAGGATCTAAGATTTTCTTAGCAAAATTGGAAAATAGGTGGCAATATAATCAATTAGTACGAATTCCAATCAACACCATCATTTAAATGAGTTTAATAAGAACTCCATTCAAGTTTGAAATGTTTCATCTTTGAGTTACTTGTGAATGTCACTGAACTATAGCAAAAGAATGCTGGCTGTGGGCACTGGGATTCCTCGAGTACCATTGCCATATAGGTTGTGATCCCTTTTGGATTGGTGACAGTTGGGCATCTTAAAATTATCACCTGGGACGATATAAGCTTTTCTGGGGGAAAACTACCTTGTGATTTGCAAGTCATGTGGCTGCTCTTCAACTCTCAGAAATCTTCAGTTACGGCAACTTTAGAGCCAGACATTTTACCTCAACATAACTTTGTTACCTTTAATACTATCTTAGTTGTGTATACTTGGGCTACTTTTTAATTCTCTCGGTGTCTCAAGTACCTCATCTATAAATTGGAGATAATAGTAGCACTTACTTTATGGGGCTGTTGTGAATAATAAATAAGGCAAAACATGTAAAGCTGGTAACATGAGCTTATAACAGAGCTTTGACTAATAGAAAGTGAAATGTAAATGTTAATGTTCTCTGTCATGAACATCACTGATCATTCACCTTGGTTTCTGATCTACCTAGGATTGAATTTTCTATAGGAGGAGATGTCTCAGGAAATTGCCCTGACTTGGTCTTTCCAAGTTTACGGAATCTGATCTCCAGATTCCTGATTTATGGTTTCTTTTGGATAAAGAAACTTCCCTAGAAGAAAAATTATTGGAAAGCATAGCTGAGATGCAAGAGACAAAGTCTGATGACATTATCTGAACTACTGGACCTAGGTAGGCCTGAAGTTAAATCCACCTCTTGCCAAATCTAGAAATGTTCCTTCTATTTCTACACCTAAATCCAATCAATCAGCCACACAATTGTGTCAATTGTACCTCTGAAACGTCTCTTGACTCTATTGTCTGCTCTCTCTTCTCAATTCCACTTAGTTCAGGCTCCCTTCACTTCTCCCCTACTTATTTCAATAGTCTCAAACTTCCAGTTTTTTCTCCCTCTCCCAACCCCATCCTCCACGCTCTTCTCAACTATCCTTCTATATCACAAAATATGATCAAGTTGTTGATATATCTAAAAGAGATCCATTGCAGTGATTTTTCTTTTAAAGGCTGAGACTTTTATTTGAGCTATGGAGGGAGCAGATTCACTTTTTCTGCTGGATATGCATCCAAGAGAATATAGCCTTAGATATGCCTGACAGCCAACTTGTGACCAAGAAGGGGAGTATTCCAGATAGAGTTAACCTGGAAAAGATGTTAACTGAGTTAATGCTGGAAAGTGGAGAGAGAAAAAAAACCAAAACAGACCCAGAAAACATCTATGGATCCCCTGTATCCAGCTGTACCCAAACTCATCTGAAAGAGTATGAAAGAGGTGGTCTGATAAGGAGATCTGGATTCTGATTTTTAAAAGTATACAGGTAACTTTCATATAAGTGTGCTACAGATGACCCTTTAGAAAACCATGACAGGCTCTGCCTCCTGTAACTTAACCTCTGACTCATAATTCACCAGACTGTCTCTGCTGTTAACTAAATAAAACATTCCTTCTCACTGTGAGATACCAGTTAATCTGAACTGTAGACTTTCTGAACTGACCTCTTTATCACACAATATTTTTCCCGTCCTATGTGCCTGATTTTATGTGAGATATTTTGTGTAGTATTTAAAAATGATATCTATGTAAGATCAGTTTTGGGAAAGGTAAGTTATGTGTTATTTTACACAGAGAAGTGAATATATGTTATCTTACACGGAGAAGTGAATATAAATTTGTATCTCCTTTCTTTGAATTGATGACTTAATATGTGTTAAATTTATTTTAGGTACTGAATTTAAATCAACATGTGATGTTTTGTTTTTTTAGCTCCTGCTTTGAAATTTTTGGTGAATATTTGCATATTTTCCATTTAAAAATTCAAAAGCTCTTTGAAATTTAATCTTTTCTGTTCTATATGCATCATAATATGCTTTAGCTAAAAGTAATACTATCTGACATCAGAGTGTTGGTGAGAGAATAGAAGAAAAAATGAAAAATTTTACTAAGAAAGAAGAATTGAACAGCTAAAGTATGTTCTATAGATATGAACAGAAAGAATATGAGACTCAGTGAATGACAGAGATTGATTTAGAGATAGAACAATCTGTGGACCACACAGGTTTTCATATATGGAAGAAATAAAAGTTAGATAAATAAAGTGGTTAAGGGAAATATCTGTGTGAAAGCAAAATCTATAGATAATAAGATCTGAGCTGTTACTAGAATAAAAGACCTAGGTTTAAAATCTACGGTTTATCTTCTCTGCGTTATATTTTAACTTCTACTTCTTGGATAAGGACAGAAAATGAAATTGGAACAGGGGAATGACACCAGGCCATGTGATAAGCTGATCCCACCACATTTCTTTTATTACTTTCTTAATAGCTACAGTATATTTTTTGCTTCTCTGATTCCCCATTTTACCTCACAGAATTGTACTGAGTGATTCTTTGGCCACCATATATAAGGTATTTAATTAACCTACTGTGAGCTCAAATCTCAGCTCTGCACTAACTTATTACTTGGGTTACCTCGAGCAAGTTGCTGTACCTCCTTGAGACTTGATTGCCTCATATGTAAAACGGATAAGCCAATACCAACCTACTTACAAATATATTGCGAGGATTAAATTAGTTAATGTATGCAAACACATGTAAAACTGTGCTTCCCTAGATTAACCATTCTACCAATATTGACCATTTGTATTATTGTCTTTATCATTGCCTTGGCTAGAATCTTTTTTTGAATTAGACATCCTGACAAGCTTTTAATTATTGAGTTTGCTTTACCCTTATATTTCAGGCTGTTACAGTTTCTCAAGGTCTTAGAGTGCTCTATTTCCTCACCAAGTTCACGAAATATCTTTGCTCCCTCTTCTTCTGTTTATTCACTGTTTATTTTCTATTTATATACCTCTATTTATTATGGCTGTGTTTTTCCTGACTCTGACTTTGGAGAAAGTCAATTCATTATTCCCAACATGCCCAGAGCCGATTTCAACTGTTAAAATAATTGATTTTATCCATTATCTACATTCTTAAATTAATGAGTATATTGTCACTTCCCAGAAATGCCTGCCAAGAAGCAGTAATGGCAAAGACTCCTGGCTGCAACATTGCTGTGATGTTCAGAACTTTCTGAAAAGCTTTAGTTGACTGACTGAAGAACAGAGCTGCTGAGCTGAGGCAAGAGAAGAAATGGGTCTAAGAACCCATTGCGATTTCAAGATGTGATATCATATGTCTTGGCTGGGTGAATTTGTTTCTGTTCTCTGTGAGGTAGGGTAAGAATAGCAGATAAACCCTTAGGAGTGTTTCAAGTGAAGTCCATCCCTAATCTCTTCTAGCAGTCTCAAAACTTTGTTTTCTGGGGAAAAAGTATAGCTTTTTAAAAGACTCTTCACCCGCACAAGGGTCCCTATCTTCTCAGGTGTTTCATTGCCTCCACCTGCCTGGAACAATAGTAATTCTTTGGATTGGAAAGGTGGCCATTTTGACGACTTTATTTATCTCATCCTCACGACTCTCCCATCCTTGCTCTTCAACAGGGCAGGGAAAAATAGAGCCCCAACTCCACAGAAAAACTTCTCAGCATCTGACTCCAAAAATCAAGGCAAGGTCTTCCCATGGATACCTCAGTGACTCAACCTAAGATAGGAGCTCATTGGCACTTTTTCAAATTTCTCAAGATACTTAGTAATACAACCCTGTGAGGATGAAGGGAAGCAAGCTGGACTATTCTGAGTATCAGAAAGGGTACCTTTCAGGTTTAGGGAGTAAGAATCAATTTGATCCCATTATTTTGTAAGTTAGATTGACCCATTCCTCTCCATCATCATTCAATTTTAACATGTGATTTAACATAGATTTAAAATTCCCTATTAGAATATGCTTCTAAGGAGCACACTGATTGGCCATGAACTGTCCTTGAGGTGACATTTCTTTGCTTTCTTTTTGCTATTGAAGCTCCCTGCTAAGCAAACAAGATCCTGAGTAGCAATCATACTTCCCCTAAAGCTTGGGCAAAGGGGGATGGTAATAGAAATTGAAGTCAATCAAGGCTAGCCAATGTGGCAGGGCAATGTGTGAATAAACAATCAGAATTTAAAATATTTAGCTTGTGTGTATCTGGTGGTATGGAGAAGCCATTTACTCATGTTCAGTTCTGAAGCACACCTCAGAAGATTTATTACAGGGACCAGAGCTGAACTACGGTGCTTATCACTCCAATTTAGCTCTTTGCTCCTTCACTGTCTAATAGTAAAGGTGAAAAGAATTTGAAGATTTATAGACAAAATTTAGGGGTTTTGTTGCTCTTCTGGTATAAAATCCCAAGTAAAGAAAAGGAAAAGAACTGTAATGTCATAGGGCTTAAAGATCCAAAGAATCAAGTGCCAAAAATTCTCAATAATTTTAACAATGATTAAGTTCCTTCACTGGGCTGAGGACATTAGGATATCCAAAATTCTGTTTTCAAAGAGTATGAAATCTACAGGAGAAGATAAGATTAAAGTGGAAAAAAATCAGGATTCAGAAGAGGGTGCAATGACATTGAAGGCTGAAATATATAAAGGTATTTGGAGGGGGTTGCCTGCCAAAATTATATTAGGCCAGGTAAGGAAAGTCATCCTACCTAAAGTGTATGTGAGTAAAGATACTGCATTTTCATGAAAGGTACATGAAAGTTTCAAATGGCAAATAGTTACACCAAATGTAATACCAAGTGCCAGCCAGCAGTATGCCTTACTTCTAATTCTGAAGGGGCTTCTGGAAAGAAGTTAATTGCTATCTAATGAGGATAAACATGTGCTGTGCTTGATTCTAGATCAATTTGTGCTAAGTTTAAGGATCCCCAGAAATTCAACTATCCAACAAGAGAGCATCGTACACTTCCATTGCTCTGCACTTTTAGCTACGTGAGACAATTCATTAGAAATACTGTCATCATTTCCCACCACTTATAAAAATCTTTCTCATCATTCAATGGCTAAATCAAATTCTACTTCCTCCATAAAATTTTCTAAAATATTAATATTCTTCATCGTTCATTCACATTTCCTGTAGTCATCTTGCATCCCCAAACTAAATTTTATGTGTTTGGAGAGAAGGGGGCAATGTGTGGCAGAGACAATGCGAAGTATTCACCAAATCATCTAATTTACCTCCTGAACACACATGAAGACTACATTCAAGCACTTTGTGAGTCAGTGTGGCAATATGACTAACTCTGATTAGTGTAATGTGCATGAAAATGATATATACTACTTTCAAACTTGCCTTGAAAAAATACTCCCATATCCTATTGTTCTGTTGATTTTCCTTCTATCATAGCTATGGAAGCTCTGTGGTTAGGAAGGTGGTGACCCAGGTAGAAGGAGCCCAGATTCCTTAGTTACTGAATAGAGAAGTGATTCCCAGAAGAAACACCCAATCAGCAACTTCCGCATTGGATTTTGAATGAGTAAAAAATAAACTCCTTTATTCAGACTCCTTTACACAAAGCTACTGAAATTTGTTTGTTGTTGTATTTTATGAGAACTAGTATTAAACACTGTCAATATCTAGAAATCACAAGTCTTATATAGGTCTTACACCAGATATTTTGGGGTTCAGTGAAGGATAATTTCCAATGAAAATTAGAATGGTCATAAGAAACTTTATAAAAGGCAAGAAACTTAAAATGGCATAAAGTATTAGTTATGCTTCCATATTAGAAGAATAGACATAGTAGAGAGGATTCATATCATTAAGACAAGCATGGTGAAGAATTTTAATAACATATCATTAAAGATGTAATTGAAGAAATTAGGTATTTTAAGACTATGGATTAGAATATTAGTAAAAAAAAAAAAAAAATAGAAAAGTGAAATAGCAGCAGACCTGTCTGGCTAGAGCTAAACAAATGATCAGGAGTCACAGGGAGATGGATTTTCATCTGATATAAGCCTTTTCTTCAGTAATCCAAGTTGTCTAGGTGAAAGATCTATTACTCCAGTAGATAATGAGTTTTCTGTGTTTAGAAGCATCCAAGCATGTGTTCAGCATTGACTTATCAGGGATGTTTTAGAGGGATTTAAGGTTGGACTAAATGCTACTAATACTATCATTTTAGAAGCTGTCTACTGGAGAATGTAACATATTGAATGTGACTTTTCTGGGAAAAGAAAACTCTACTACCACTTGTACCTTCAACTCTCAGTTCCCACAACCAGCCTTGCTCTTTTCCTACAAATGCTATGAAAAGTTGTAACCAGTCATTCATGCTAATATCAGCAACCCCTTCAGATGCATGACTACAGGAGGGAAGAAACAATTCTCTCCTCAGAAATCTACAAATTACTGGTGGGAGGAAACCCATGACCTACCTCCTGGGAGAAAATGTCAGGACAATATTGTTTTATGTATTACAAACTACTCTTTGGGATAATCTTTTCTCTCTTTTAATTATTTCAAACTCCACAATGGTTGTAGTGAATCTAATACAACAATATTTACACATTTACTAATGCCTTATCTATTGATCACTCAAAGCCATTTGTGCATGATGTTGGAAACTCATTGCCTTTTTCTGCAGCTTCTCATTTGTAAGCCCCTTCAAATCCACCCACGCAAAGACCACTGCCCAGAATCAAGCCCCATAGCTTATTCTGTTTTATTACTATCTAGTTATTTTCCAGTTTTCATCACTTATAAATTCTGACAAAGGTATCTGTATTGCACAATTATCTATCTCTACATTTCCAAGTCTCAACACTGACCTTTCTCTTTGGTAGAGGGGAAGAAAAACACCATAGTCTGAGAGAGCACAGGTCTCCTTGATCCTCTCTAATAAGCAGGGTTTCATTTCTATTCTATTTGAATATTTTATTGTCTCTGCTTACAAAGGATAGATCCATTTTCAAAAACTATGATGTTGCTCTATTTCAAATTTGTGGCTTTTCAGCTGACTTTATTCATTTTCATTTCTCTTATTATTTACAACAAAAGAAAAATCTGACTCTTCCGGGAGGTGTCATACTCTGAGAGAATGATTCATTTTGCTTCTTTGGAGCTCAACTCCATTAATGTCATATTACACAGCATAGGTTTATCTAAATATATCAGCCTAAGATCTTTTAAAGACTCGCTGTTTCTTCTCTCAGGTCTGGCTCATCCCAGTTAGAATGAACTAAGGATCATAGGAGGAAAGCATAAATCTTTTCATTTTGACTACAAAATACATATCCTGAAGACACTGCTTGACAATTTATAAATCACCCTAAGTATAATGAATTGGAAAAAAAGCTAATAGGAAGAGCAATAGAGAGAACAATGAGTTTATTGATTATTCATGAGCTATATGTACATTTATGTTGCTAGTTCTCCTTACTATTGCATTGTTCATGTGCACTAACCCCTTTTGTCTTTGTTGAAATGAGAGAGACTAGAGAAAGACAGTGGATTAGATTCTCATGACTCAAAAAAAAAAAAAAATCCAAAAGATAGGAAAAAAAAAAAAACCCCAAAAGATCAGGAAAAAAGTCTTTCCTTAGCTACTAATTGCAGTTACATTTCACAGTGTAAACATGAACAGAAATCCCAACTCATATGTTTATATATTTTTCCTAATGTGAACATCAGCCTTTTTATGACTCTTACCTTAAAAGAGTACAGTGATGTCATTATTAGAGTAGGTGGGAATAGCTATCACTTAGTAACTCAGGAACTTTAGGAATTTAGCATTTCTAAATTTTAATTTTCACATCTGAAAATTTAGAATAATTATACAGTTGTCATGATGATTAAATGAGATTATACATGCTTAGTTTGTTTGCAATGTAAAACTCAGGAATTTGTGTCTACTTTAGTCAAGTAATGGGAGCCATCAAACGGTGTTACTCAAGAGAATCATATGGTGAGAGGTAGGCTTTAGGAAAATTGATGAAATGTTTAGGCCAAGTTAAAATTAAGAGGAGGGTAGTTGAAAGAGGCAAAGATCATGCATCTAGGGAGGGTGAAGTGGGATTGGAAGTGTAGATGTAAATGTGAAAGAAAATGGTTAAGGTAAATCTATAGAAATTCCCAATTAATGAAGTATGGAGGGCCCCAAACTTTAAAATTTGAAAGTTTAGCAGGGCATTCTCGATGTAGGTCCCCTTATGCAGTTAGAAATGAGATTATAAGAGAGATGAGTACTTAGATATTTACATTGTAGTTATTCACTTTGCTATCTTAGATGGAACATGAGAATAGATATAATTAATAGAAAGTTTAAAGAAAACTTGAGAAATGCTCCAAGTGAGAAATGAGAAAGGGTAAGTTGACATTAAAAAATAGGCAAGGAATGAAGGGAAAGAATCAGGATGAGCAGTCAGAAGAGTAGGAGTACAAGATAATATGAAGCAAGATTCATGAGAGACCAGAGAAGTGAAGTCAAGTAAAACACAAAGAACCAAAAGTCTGTGTTTAGGTGGGCAATGAATATTTCAAAGAAATATTATATTGATTCAACATAAATCCAATGATAGTCTGAACAGGGATTTTTTTTTTAGCATCTTTATTCGAGTATAATTGCTTTACAATGGTGTGTTAGTTTCTGCTGTATAACAAAGTGAATCAGCTATACGTATACATATATCTCCATATCCCCTCCCTTTTGGGTCTCCCTCCCACCCTCCCTATCCCACCCCTCTACGTGGTCACAAAGCACCAAGCTGATCTCCCTGTGCTATGCAGCTGCTTCCCACTAGCTATCTATTTTACATTTGGTAGTGTATATATGTCAATGCGACTCACTTCATCCAGCTTACCCTTCCCCCTCCAGGTGTCCTCAAGTCCATTCTCTACGTCTGCATCTTTATTCCTGTCTTGCCCACAGCTTCATCAGAACTACTTTTTTTCTTTTTTTTTTTAGATTCCATATATATGTGTTAGCTTACGGTTTTTGTTTTTCTATTTCTGACTTCTTTCACTCTGAATGACAGTCTCTATGTCCATCCACCTCACTACAAATAACTCAGTTTTGTTTCTTTTTATGGCTGAGTAATATTCCATTGTATATATGTGCCACAAATTCTTTATCCATTCATCTGTCGATGCACACTTAGGTTGCTTCCATGTCCGGGCTATTGTAAATAGTGCTGCAATGAATATTGTGGTACATGACTTTTTTTGAATTATGGTTTTCTCAGGGTATATGCCCACTAGTGGGATTGCTGGGTCATATGGTAGTTCTATTTTTAGTTTTTTAAGGAACCTCCATACTGTTCTCCATAGTGGCTGTATCAATTTACATTCCCACCAACAGTGCAGGAGGGTTCCTTTTTCTCCACACCCTCTCCAGCATTTATTGTTTGTAGATTTTTTGATGATGGCCATTCTGACTGGTGTGAGGGGATACCTCATTGTGGTTTTGATTTGCATTTCTCTAATGATTAGTGATGTTGAGCATCCTTTCATGTGTTTGTTGGCAATCTGTATATCTTCTTTGAAGAAATGTCTAGTTAGATCTTCTGCCCATTTTTGGATTGGGTTGTTTGTTCTTTTGATATTGAGCTGCATGAGCTGCTTGTATATTTTGGAGATTAATCCTTTGTCAGTTGCTTCGTTTGCAAATATTTTCTCCCATTCTGAGGGTTGTCTTTTTGTCTTGTTTAGGGTTTCCTTTGCTGTGCAAAAGCATTTAAGTTTCATTAGGTCCCATTTGTTTATTTTTGTTTTTATTTCCCTTTCTCTAGGAGGTGGGTCAAAAAGGATCTTGCTGTGATTTATGTCAAAGAGTGTTCTTCCTATGTTTTCCTCTAAGAGTTTTTTAGTGTCTGGCCTTACATTTAGTTCTTTATTCCATTTTGAGTTTATTTTTATGTATGGTGTTAGGGAGTGTTCTAATTTCATTCTTTTACATGTAGCTGTCCCATTTTCATAGCACCACTTATTGAAGAGACTGTGTTTTCTCCATGGTATATTCTTGCCTCCTTTATCAAAGATAAGTTGACAGTATGTGCATGGGATTATCTCTCGGCTTTCTATCCTGTTCCATTGATCTATATTTCTGTTTTTGTGCCATACCATACTGTCTTGATTACTGTAGCTTTGTGGTATAGTCTGAAGTCATGGAGTCTGATTCCTCCAGCTCCGTTTTTCTTAAGATTGCTTTGGCTATTTGGGGTCTTTTGTGTTTCCATACAAATTGTGAAATTTTTCGTTCTAGTTCTGTGAAAAATGCCATTGGTAGTTTGATAGGGATTGCACTGAATCTGTAGATTGCTTTGGGTAGTATAGTCATTTTCACAGTGTTGATTCTTCCAATCCAAGAACATGGTATATCTTTCCATCTGTTTGTATCATCTTTAATTTCTTTCATCAGTGTCTTATAGTTTTCTGCATAGAGGTCTTTTTGCCTCCTTTGGTAGCTGTGTTCTTGCAGCCAACCCAAGTCCTCTCCCTGGGGTCTGACCTCCGAAACCTGCGCCTCAGCTCCCAGCTCCCAACCGCCCCAGCAGGAGAGCAGACAAGCCTCTAAGGCTGGTGAGTGCTGGTTGGCACTGATCCTCTGTGTGGGAATCTCTCCACTTTGCCCTCTGCACCCCTGTCGCTGCGCTCTCCTCCGTGGCTCCGAAGCTTCCCCTCCCCACCCCCCATCTTCACCAGTGAAGGGGCTTCCTAGTGTGTGTAAACTTTTCCTCCTTGACAGCTCCCTCCCTGAGGTGCAGGTCCCATCTCTATTCTTTTGTCTCTGTTTTTTCTTTTTTCTTTTGTCCTGCCCAGGTACGTGGGGATTTTCTTGGTTTTGGGGAAGTCTGATGTCTTCTGCTAGCCTTCAGTAGGTGTTCTGTAGGAGTTGTTCCACATGTAGATGTATTTTTGATGTATTTGTAGGGAGGAAGGTAATCTTCACGTCTTACTCCTCTACCATTTTGAAGGTCCCCCCCTCATCAGGGATTTTTGCAGAGATTGGCAAACTGAGTCTAAAATGTTTATGGAAATGGCCAAACAACCACATGACCATTCTTCAAAAGCAAATTGGAAAAAATAAACCAAATTTGAAGGATGCTCTGACATCATAATGTCAATCAAAGTAATCAATTTGGAAAAAAAAATTCTTTTCACAAATGGTGTTGAAATAACTGGATAGACATATGGGAGAAAAATGAAACTTGACCACTACCTTGCATCATACATAAAAATTAATTTGAGATGGATTACAGACCTAAATGTAAAGCCTAAATCCATAAAGCTTTTAGGAATAAACAGACACAGAAGACCATCTTTAGGACTTGGGGGTCGACAAAGAGTTCTTAAAAAGTCCACAGAAAGCAATAATATTAAAAATATATATTTCACCAAAACAAAACAAAAAAACCTGTGCATCAAAAATTTAAGAAAATGAACACTTACAAATGTAGAGGACATAGTAGAAAAATAAATTTATAATTATAGTACATAGACTAAATGATAAAGTAGCAATATTCACAGAGATTTAGGGTAGGGATTTCATGCAAATGGAATGGCATGGGCACAGATACACAGGCATGTGTGCCTAAGCCTTATGAGTTAAGGGATGTTCATATAGCTTGACATGGCTGGAGCATAGTGTGTCTGTGGGCATGTTGTAAGAGATGAGGCTGGATGGAAATGCAGGACATGTTGACAGACATGTAAGTAAGACCTGATGAAGGAGATGGGGATCTTCAGAAAGATTTTAAACAAGTGAACCACATGATTCCATTAGCATTTTAGAAAGACCACTCTACTGCCAGCAATGTGGAGAATGAATTCAAGAAGTAGACTGAGAGGGAAATTATTTAGAGAGAATTTCAGTAATCCATGTGAGGCTTGATAAAGAGCCAACCTATGACATTTACAGTATGGACAAAATAAGGAAAGTGAATGATTATAGAGCTATCAAGGAGATAGGAATTTTAGCATTCTTTGGGTCAGGGAGTTAGAGGAGATGCCTAGGGTCATTCTCTGAGCAGAGAATAGTGTCTTTAATTAAGAATCATATTAGAGAGTTAAGGTCATGTTTAGGTTGTAGCCAGGATAAATGATTTTACGGTGAAAGTAGGCACATAATTGAAATGGCAGCCTATGGTGTTTAGATTGTGAGAAATGAATTCAGCAGCATCTAGGGGAGCCAAAGGGGCTGGAAGTCAAAGCGGTTCAAAGAACAGATCCAGTGGAGATCAGGGAGTGGAGATGGTAAAAGGCTAGGAGATCTTCTCAACAGAATGAAACACATTTCCTCTGTGTGGTTCATCCATAACTTGGACACCAACCACGACTGATAAATTGATAACTAAGACACCTAATCTTAAACAGACAAATTAGTCCCGAGTTACATCCCAAACTCCAACATAATATCTTCAACTTCTCTCTAGGTTTCTTCACCTCCATATTTAATAGACATCCCAAACTTTACCACGTCCAAATCTAATTTATAACATTGGGCCAATGTTAGTACTTAAAATATTTTATGACCAAAGCATCACAGGTTTTAACTTAGAAAGAATGCCAGATAACTCAGAATGGCAACTATGCATAAAGAATTTGAGCAAGCAAACCACCACCCACTGGCTAAGTATCAAATCTGTCTCAAACCACCTTCATTTCCAAGTCTTTGTGTTCTAAATCTCAGTTAATAATACTATTGGCTGGTCACCTACATGAGGTAACTTAGGGGTATCTTCTAGGCCCCCTTTCCCCTATCAACTTCCCTAAGTGGTCATCAAGTCTTGCCAGTACTACCCTTGATAATCCCTTGATTAAATTTGCCTCTTTTCTCCATTTCTGTGCCTATATTTCTGGCTTTAATTGTCTCTTATCTTGAGTATGGCAGTAGCCTCTCAACTGGTATCCAATTACTTTACTCATCTGAACTTATTGTATCCTGATCCCAGAATACTTTCTTTCCCCCTCCTCTGCCTAGTAGATAATTATTCACCACTCAGGATTAAAATAAAATATCATCTTCTATATGAAAACTTCCTCCAGCTTCCAAAGATGGTCCTTTACTTCTGTACTTCCACACTTTTATAAACCTTTTAAGGTTATTACTTTGTTTCACTACTTATAAGTGACTCTCTATTTTCTCCCAACTTATCCTGTGGCACAGATAATTTGTAATTATTATGTATTCAGTTTCTTACACATAACTGCACACTGTGTTTAGTAGATATTGAAGGCATTTCTTTTTTCAAAAGTAAGAAAGGAAGAAGTGAGGGAAAAAGGGAAGAGGATGAATCTGTATTCCTCCCCTTCATATTCCACTACCCCACTACATGATAAAATAGCTAAAATATCTCCCTTGCTATTATTTTATCCCAAAACTTAAATTTGAAGGTACGTAGCTGAGTTAATTTGTGTGGGACATGCATGAAACGATTATGTTATATTTAGCCACATCCTTAATTGAACCACCCCATTAGTCAAAGGGAGAGCAGAAAAGAGAGATACTTCCAAGGGTGCCAATCTTTTAATAGAAGTTCAGTGAACGGAACTTAACAGTAATATCACTGTCTGTCTTTTAGCAAATTCTGTGTTCAATTCAGAAGACGAATTTCACCCCATGTATGTATAAGCAATGTCTTTGAGATAGCACAGAATCGAATGTTCAGTTGGGTAGAAGTGATTCTCCTGTCAAGGGAATTCTCCCCAGTCCTAAATTATGTGTATAATTTTGATAAGAAATCCCAAGTAGTCGGTGTTCCAAATAAGGAAAGGGACATTTTCATAGTCCAATTAATATAATCCAAATTAATTCACTAAATCAGATTATACAGATCAATTTTCATCAACAGTGATGATTAAGAGTTATCTAAAGGATAATCCATTAAACACACACACAGACACAAAGACACACACAGACACACACACAGAAAAAACTTTCACCATGACAAATGATGCTGACACTATCTACCCCTTATGGATCACAGTCTATAAAATCAGGATCAACACTCATATATACCAATTGAACAGCTAATGATTTCCCCAAATTTTCTACTTTCTCACTCATGTTAATATGAACTTTTCTTCTCAAATGAGAGATTCATTTCTAGTATATATACATATATGTTAATATATGTTTGTGTGAATAAGAAGCTGTTCTAATTTTTAATACACCATCTTTGTTTACTAAGTAACTCAAGTTTATGGGCTTTAATTCAAGTGTATTGTAAACTTATGCAACTTACACAACAATACTGGAAAAACCAAGGAAAAATAAAGTTTGCTTTAATAAATCTTGATTTAGCAATCTACAAAATTCACTAATATGTTGGGAAAATAAGACTGTTGTTAGACTAATACAAAAATATAATTAGCAGTTACTTCATAAACTATGATAGTGTTTAATGCTTTAATAACAAAGTTTCTTTCAGGAAATAGCATTTCCTTAGTGGACTTCACGTTGACTTTGGTTATCTTTTCATAAGCAGGAACAAAATTGTTTGTGAAAAAGGACAGTGCTGTTATCCTAACCTTTACATTACCCTAAGAGAAATGTGCCTGCCTTCTAATGTATACTCTCACTGTTTCCCCTGACCACATAAATAATAGGAGCATAAACCATGGGGAACTTACCCTCCCATTATACAGGCTCCCATAATTTTTATCTTTTTGTTAATATTTATTTAATTTACTGTAAGAGTGAAAAAGGTGATGAGAATAAAAATGAACAAAATGGATTTAAAACCAAATAGCCTATATTAATGGGATCACTTTACATTCTAAGCTTCATGACAGAAGGGAAGGAAAGAAAGCAACCATAAACTAGGTGAAATGGCCAGAGCCTCTCCAAAAGAGGGAGATGCTCCTCAGTCTCTGCCCACTGGGGCCATCAGATGAGCCTGAAACTAAGTAAGAATCAACCACAAGCATTTTGAGGTTTGATGTGTGTGTTTTAATGTCCCTCCTGGAAGAAATATTTTTAAAGATCCCTATTATTATAAGAAGAAAACAGCAAGCAAACCAAGTTACGTAAGTGATCAATTTTGTTCACCTCTTGTGTGCTAAACACTGAGATAGCTGTTTTGTATATTTTATATCAAAGACTCACCATAATCCTGTGCAGATGTATCATTATTATCCTTCAATGTACTGATGAAGAAACCCCAAGTTTATAAATATTAACTTTTCTACTCTAACACAATGTATAAATGACAAAACCAGGATCCAAGAATTCAGGTAGGTTTAAAAGATTTCCTACCTTAATTCTAAATCACAGCCTTAACCTTGAGGCTGAACAGTTCCATATTCAACTCTTCTTTTCATCTCCCTCTCCCTCTTTACACTTACTCATTGTTTCAATTTATCCTGATTCATTTAAGAATTTACCTAGACCATAATATTTTAAGCCCCTTAAAATTACTTTTTTTTTTTTTTTTGCCTTTTGCTGCACAAGACTATGGGGAAGGGGACATAATTTAATGAACCTAGAACTCCACCCATAGTCTGGCCCAATGGGGGTGCTGAAAAAATGGCAGCACCTACCTTCATGTGGTAGACAGGGCTCTCCATGTAGACAACAATAGTGAAGACTTTCAGGTGGACAGAAAGATTGCTCACCAAAGGGTTTTAATGTTTTACAGGTATTATTAGAGATTTCTCTCCTAAGGGGGTGGACAAACCTGTTATTTCTGAGATGTCCAATGTTAAAGACTACACCAGGAGCAACCACTGATACTGGGTTTTTTAACTGTGCCAGGGCCCTCTGTTAGACTGTGCCCATCTGGCCCCTATTATATCCTTTCTAACTGCTTACTGCTCTTTGGCTCCCTAAGTCACAGACAGATGCTCAGACATATCAAATTCCTTGCTATTTACCAATTAGCTATGTTTTTCTCAAACCCTTCTGATGTTCCAAATTCCTCTCTTCCAAATCAGGTGAACTGCTACTCATTCTGCAAGATGTAACTCAACTATCTTCTCTATGAAGTCTTTCACAAATATCACACTCATGGAAATGCTACTTTTCTCCTTTTCTGTATTTTCACTGCACTGTATATATAGCTTTCTGGTGGCAATTGTTGAATAGAATACTTTCTTGCTGTGTTTATTTTTTATCATATTTAGGAATTGGCCAGCAGATCACAGAGTAAGAATTGATCACTGAGCAAGATTTAAAGACAGTGATCATTACCAACAATTCTGCCACTAGAAACTAAATGATGCTGTTATAAGGAGATTTGTTTGTGTCTTCATAGACATTTAAATGATGCTGATGAATACAGATGGGAGAGCTTCCTCTCCTGACCCCTTATTACAATACCCTCTTTACCCTCTCACTTCATTTCCCCCAGTTAGCAATGACTGAAACCAGGTGAAGAGTCTTGATGTCACTCAGAAGTGAAGCCCTGAAAAGATCTGGGCAAAAGGGGAAAAAATCACTAAATGTTTCCTACCAAACATGTGTGACATAGCATTGGACCTAAGTATTCTATTAACTTCATAGACATTTCATGTTTTTAAATTTCCCTGTACTAATTTAATTTCCTGACTTAGGGTAGCTGGTTAAAGGTATATTGTGTCCCTTTGAAGGAGAAGGCAAACTGCAGCTGAGAAGCTGTTGAAATTGACACTGAACAGAACAAGACTGCTAAGTATTTACCATTTTCAGATTACAAGGAATTCATTATTTCAATAATATTGAATATGGGGGCCCTAATAGGTGGGAGCACAACATTAAGATACTCATTATTTCTAGATCTAAATTCTTTCCAGACCAAATTGGGCTTATAATGGTCAAAAGAGAAGGCATAATCACTCCTTCTCTAAATAGGTCTGATATAATGGATTTCGATTTTTTAAGGCCCTGTTTTAGTTTATATTGTGCTGTATTAACTATTAATATTTTAAACAAAGGAGCAAGTCTATGGGGTTAAATTTCATCAAGCCAATGTAAGTGCCAAAATTTTAATTTTAATTTATTACTCATTGGATGAGAGTGACCATGCCCACTATGGGCTGTCCTAGGGCAATGAATGCTATTACTATAAGAAAATTCGGTAAGACAATAGTTCTGATGGTTAAGATGAGGCATATCTGTTTTATGTTTGGTAACTCTCCTAAGAGTGTAGAAACTATATTATTTAAATTTATTGTGAACTCTAGGTATAATAATAATATGCACTCTAATATTGATTAAACCATGAGGGTTTGCCCATTGGTATATTTTAGCACAATGTAAAGTTAATTCAGAATATAGGTTGCAGAGGAGATACATGTCTAATTATCTAACTAGTCCAAACTATTTTTATCTTTGATTTTCTTAAAGTTCTAGTTAGTGAAGAAACTAGTTTTGAGCCTGTCTGTATGATGTTCTGATTACTGTTAAAGAAATTTAAACACTAAAGAACCTAGAGAGATCCTTTAATAAGTTTGCAGTATGCTTGTGAAACTTAGACACGTATGTTAAACAACAAAAGGACACTTTAAAAGTAACTGTTGGTAAGTTCTAAAGAAGTCACTGCAAACTGAACACATAAGGAAACCACTTAATTTTGCAATGTCCTCATTAAAACTATGTTTTATTGTATTTTCATTTTTCTCAAAGTTGTAAAGATATTTAAGGAGGGTTGCAAAATATAACCTGCATCAGAGAGACACATGTATCTTTTTTCAATAATGATAATTTCATTGCTTCTCTTATTTTATTTGTGCATGTGCTCATTAAAATCAAGCTCTTGTGAAAATAAAGTCCCAGCATTCTTCATCGCAGGTTGCATCTCACTTACAGGTAAAGAGACTCTTGAAAAAAATTTCACCATACTTAGTGACACCTTAGAATATAATGTGTTATGTTAATGTAAGCTTCCACTAATTAACTGGGAGTCAAGCCCTGGGTATCAACAAATATTCATGTACTGACAACCAAAAGTAATGAAGGGACTGTTGCCATAATGAATAGTATGTATTAGGGTATAATTACCAAAGCAGGAGCCCGGACCTTGATGATTTTTTAATGAAGAGTAGGATGCTTTTATGATTTAGAATTATTCATCTCAAAAGCTCATTAGCAATCACATTCTCTAGTGGAACAAAATTTATCCAAGGAAGAAACATGGTAGGGCTAGTTAAACTATCATTCCCAGAGTAGAAATGGCAGGGTTTGTAATTTTCCCATAAGTTGCTATAGTATTCTTTTTCTTAATTGAAGTATAGTTGATTTATAATACTATATTAGTTTCAGATGTACAACATAGTGAATCAATATTTGTATAGATTATACTTCATTTAAAGTAGTTATAGTATTCTTAACCAGTATTTTTCCTAGTAGTAATATGCTCTCTTCTCACAGGGGCTTTTATGTTTAGTAAAAAAGTACTAGAGATGGGTCTGTTGCTGTGAGAATCTCAGAAAACTCATCTGGTAGGCTGACAGAACTTGGGGCCCCTTGGTTTTGACTTGGTATGCCAGATAGTCAAAATGATATCAGAACTCTAAGGTCCCTCTTACCGGGAAGTATTGATACTTCCAAAATAGTTAAGAACCTGTTGAAAACCTGCTGTTCCATAAAAGTACTGGTGAATATCATCAATATCAAATGTTTCAGGATTGTAAAAATTTAATAAATGCTTGCAGGAATCAGAGTAGCATTTGTTCAAGAAAAAGGCTGAATTAAACTAAAAACTGCAAAATTTTGTGTTCTAACTTGCCCTATCCCAACCACTTTCTCTCTAGCTGTACAGTTGCCTTAAAATAACAACAACAGCAGCAGCAAAACACAGGCAGGCTTGAAAACATGAAAATGTGGAAATTAGTTACTAAGGGACTAAAAAGAGCATATCTGGACTGAAGCTTTTCAAAAGCCCCCTCCCCAAAGTATTGTCATATGTGTCTGACAGATACCTGAAAAAGCCCCATTCAAAGGGCTTGTCATTATTTGACATTACTCAGTGATCACTCAATAGGAAAAGGCCTATATCCAGAATATGTCTAAAACAAGAGTAGAAATTTTTAACATCATAGCTGCCTGAAGTGGTGATATGAGTTGGGGCAAATAATAGGTTTGCCAAAAAACTTAAGAGAAAGATCTGGGAAATCAAATGTCAGTAGGAAATTTGAAAAGGTTCAACATATTCTTTGAAATCTTGAAGGCCACATACATGTATTTGGATATGCACATTCTTACTGAGAAAGCCTTAATCTATCATTTATATCTGATTTGAGGTTCTGCACAAAGAGGAGGTCAAGGCCTAGACAGAGTTGTGAACTGCTAGAGCATTGAAGGCATGCCCCAACATAGCACAGAGCCCACAGCCATGTGAAAAGTGCTACAAGACTTTCTGCTTAAGTCACTTAGGGAATTTTCTGTCCAATTATTAGGTGACTACTAAAGATACTGATGAGAGGCTTAAGTAAACACACACAACAGGAAATACAAATTGTATACATAATTAGGCCAGTGAACTCACTAAACAAAAGATTAGCAAAAATAGAAACGGCAAATAGTAACAACAATCAACTCTGGAGTGGGGGAGGACTGATTTCTAATACTGCCACATTGTATTTAAAATATCCAGTTTCAAAAGAAAATTATAAGACATGAAAAGGAACAGGAAATTTTTGTCACAACACAAAGAAAAGAAGTCAATAAAAAAAAAAAACAGAGGAAGCCCAGATTTTGGACCTAAGAGACTTTAAACTGACTATTACAAATATGTTTAAAGAACTAAAGAAACACTTGTCTACATAATTAAAGAATATATGAGAACCAAGTCTCACAAAATAGACGAAGTCAATAGAGAGAAATTATTTTTAAAAGAAGCAAATAGAAATTTTGAATTTTAGAACTATATTAACTGAAATGAAAAATTCACCATAAGGAATCAACAGCAGATTTGATTTGGCAGAGGAAAGCGCATAACTGAGGACAAGTCAATTGAGATTAGCTAGTCTGTAGAACAGAGAGAGAGAGAAAAAAAAAAGAGAAGGAAAATGAAAATAGCCTCAAATACCTATGCAATGCATCAAATGTACCAACATACTCAATGGGAGTCCTAGAAGGAAAGAAGAAACAATGCCTGGAAAAATAATAGTAATAATGGCCCCAATTTCCCCAAATTTGATAAAAAATTAGTCTACATCTGCAAGAAGTTTAGCAAGCTGCAGGTAAGATAAATTCAAGGAGATCTACATCTAGGCACATTATAAACAAACTGTCAAAAGACAAAGACAAAAGGGAGAATCTTGAAAGCATGTGACAAAAGAAAAACATAGATAAGTTGGACTTCACCAAACTTAAAAAGCTTTGTGTTTCAAAGGAAAGTAGAAAATCAACCCATAGAATGGCAGAAAATATTTATAATCATATATTTAATAAAGAACCTATATTTCGAACATACAAAAGTCTTACAATTCAAATTAAAAAGACAAATAATCAAATTAAAAATGGGCAAAGTAGTTGAATAGTCATTTCTCCAGAGAAGATATACAAATAGTCACCAAGCACATGAAAAGATGTTCTAATCATTATTCATTAAGGAAATATAAATCAAAACCAAACTAAGATACTATGTCACACACACACCAGGATGTCTAAAATTAAAAGTACCAGCAATAACAAGTGTTGACAAGGATATGGACAAATTAAAACTTACATATTGCTGGGGGGATTGTAAAATAGTACAACCATTTTGATAGTACCTCAAAATGTTATATAGAGAGTTTGCATGTAACTCAACAATTCTATTCCTAGGTATATTCCCAACAGAAATAAAAACGTACATCCATACAGTCACTTGTATACAAATATTTATGAGAATTACTCATAATAATAACAACAACAACAACAAAAACGGTCAACAACCCAAATTTCCACTGACTGATGAATAGATAAACAAAATGTGATGCATCTATACAATGGAATATTATTTGGCAATAAAAATAAATTAAGTATGGATACATGTTACAAGACAGATGTAACTTGAACACATGTGAAAATAACCTGTCAAAAGAGACCACATATTTTATGATTCCATGTATATGAAATGCCCAAAAAACACAGATGCATAGAGACAGATAGCAAATTAGGTCTGCTAAAGGTTGGGGGAATAGAGAAATGGGAAGTTTCTTTAATGCTGTGAGGTTTCTTTTCCGGAATGAGGAAAATGTTTTAAGATTAGATAGTGGTGGTGGTTGCACAACTCCATGAATATAATTAAAAACAACTGAATGTGCACTTAAAAATCATGAACTCTGGGACTTCCTTGGTGGCACAGTGATTAAGAATCCACCTGCCAATACAAGGGACACAGGTTTGAGCCCTGGTCTGGGAAGATTCCACAGGCTGCAGAGCAACTAAGCCCATGAGCCACAACTACTGAGCTCGTGTGCCACAACTACTGAAGCCTGCGTGCCTAGAGCCCATGCTCTGCAACAAGAGAAGCCATCGCAGTGAGAAGCCCGCACACCACAACGAAGAGTAGCCCCCACTCACTGCAACTAGAGAAAGCCCACATGCAGCAACGAAGACCCAATGCAGCCAAAACTAAATTAATTTTAAAAAATGGTGAACTCTACATTACAGGAGTGTATCTCAATAAAATTTTAAAAAGATAACTGGGGCTTCCCTGGTGGTGCAGTGGTTGAGAGTCCACCTGCCAATGCAGGGGACACGGGTTCGAGCCCTGGTCTGGGAAGATCCCACATGCCGCGGAGCAACTGGGCCTGTGAGCCACAACTACTGAGCCTGCGCGTCTGGAGCCTGTGCTCTGCAACAAGAGAGGCCGCGAAAGTAAGAGGCCCGCGCACCGTGAGGAAGAGTGGTCCCCAGTGGCCCACAACTAGAGAAAGCCCTCGCACAGAAACGAAGATCCAACACAGCCAAAAATAAATTTAAAAATTTATTAAAAAAAAAAAAAAAACAACTGACCATTCAGCAGGCTTGGCTGGTAATTTTTTAATATCTCTGATGTTATAAAAATAACTTATGTTGAATAATTCAGAGAAAAATAGCATGAGATGTTGCCAAGACAAAAAAAAAGAAAATGTTCTTGATGGGACTCCGAATAGTCACCAATGTCTCACTGAAAGTGATGTCCAGGGCCTCTGCTGCATAGCTCTGTTCTTTTCCAACCTTTCCATAAAATTTACAGGTATTTATTTTATATAAATTTTATATTTATATTTATATATATTTTATATTTATATATATAAAACGTATATATAACTGGCTGCTATTGATATTTCTCACATATATAATAAAAAGGAAATTTATTGCTCTATTTAACTATTCCAATGTTTCCTAAAAATTTATTTGCACATTTGACCTCAAACCATAAACAACTGCTTTTTGATAAGATTCATTTTTCTCATCATGAGAATAAAAAAGCAGGAATGCATTCTTAATTAGGGAAACATGCAGAGTACAACTTAAGCTCCTAATATGGGCATGGCTTCCTGATATCATGCAATAAGGGGAATATGCAGAAAATACTCTATCATAATTGCAAGCTCTATAATGAAGATAGATGGCAAAACTTTTCTGAAGGTTATACTTTTATTTTTTATTTATTATTTTTTTTGAAGGTTATACTTTTAAATGGCCAAATTAGAAGCAGTTATGAAATGACTTTTAAAGTGTGGGTGTATTTGGAAATCATTTGCCAAGGCTATTTCCATCATAATAGGCTCCTAGAATGGAGTGCAGGTATAAAAAGGGCCCATTACAGAGAGGTCAGCAGATATAGCCCTAGCTACAATACCGTATTGTTCCCTTCAACACTGTCTTCAGGGCTTTCTCCAGACTCATTTGAAATATGTGCAGATTTCACCTTCCCCATTATTTTTAACTTGAATACCTATTTCCTAATGGCAGTAATGATTAGTCTGCCAACACATTCATCTTCCTTTAAAGATGGAAATAAAAGAGACTTTTGGGTACTCTGAGCAAAGAGCAGAATTGACTCACAGTTTCTGGGTGACAGTAAGTGGATAGCTGAAGTTGTGCAATTATTTCTGGGGTCCCTGCTCCCTGAGACAAGCATTATTTCAAAGGAATAAAGAAAAGAAAGTGGAGATTAAGAAAACTAGAAAGTATGTTGTTTGGGCTTTTTAGGTGGTGCTGAAGGTACCGTGGAATTACAGACTCCTGCACCACTCTGCTGTATTTAGGTTTGGAAAATGTGGAGAAAACCACTTCTCCTTGAGAGGAGACTGGACTGATATTTGTCATGTTCTAAACCATGGCTTCAAAGTGAAATATTACCTAGTTCTAGATTTCACTCTTATAAATCTTACCAACAATGTTCAGCTTTATTCACTAATAATTATATATAAGAAAATCAAAGCTCAGAAAATAATCAGTAAAATACCAAGGCTTAATACAATGTCTTCCAGTATTTCTCCATAATGGTAAACTGGACTAAGGCATCTTTTGTGATTGTTATTTTATATGCCATTTGTTAGTTGCTTTCCCCATCTCCTGAGAAGGACCTCTAGGTTCCATGGATGCCTTCTGATTTCACACTACCATTTTCTCACAACTCAAGTAAATACTACCATCTGTACTTGGTGACAGATTCCTCACTCACCAAAGCATTGCAGCAGAAACAGGGAGAAGCAAGATACAAAGAGATGAGGAGAATGCCTGGGCAGAACCATCAGAAAGCATTGAGTCCTCCTCCCCTCATATTTTAGATGATCTCTTCCATGAGCAGGACTTCCTATTCTAAATAGCTATGCTCTAATACTCTGAGTATAAACAATTTGGATAAATCAAATCCTGTATGAATCATTATTACAGAGGAAAGAATTATTGGAAATGCATAGATGACATAAGTGATGGACCAAATTGAATACTTCTACAAAAATAAAATGAGATTTTAAAGAAAAAGAAGGGAGTGTTGATTTCTAGAATGAAAAGTAGTGAGTAGTGAAGTCTGGCAGATATTGTGAATCTACCATCAAAAGTTTTGATTTTTGTTGGTTAATTTTTTTTTTTTTTTTACCCTGAGGGCCATGGTATTTGGCAACATACCAGATTACATATCTCTCCCAAAATATTAAAAGCCCTTTGGTGGAGATCAAGACAGCAGAGTAGGAGGACACAGAACTTACTTCTTCCCAGAAACACATAAAAAATACATATACATGTGGAACAGTTTTCACTGAAAACTAACTGGAAACTAGCAGAAAGACTCCTGTACAACCATGGCTGTAAGAAAGATCCATACGAAATCAGGTAGGAAGGTAAGAGAAGCAATCAGGTTGGGACCTGTGCCCCTGGAAGGGGACTCAGAGAAAGAGGAACATTACATGTGTAGAGTGGGTAGAGATCTTTCCTGGGGAATGAGCAGTTTGAGCCAAATATTGGACACCCCAGCCCTGGGGTTTGACACCGGGAAGACAAGCCTCCTTGTCTGGTTGGAGGGCCAGTGGGAATAATAGGAAGGCTGTGGAAAGCTTGAACTCTGCTCATGAGAAGCATGTGTATGCTTGCTTGCTCCCAAAGCAGGGTGAAGAGGGTGGTTTGAAACAGAACAAGATGCAGACCAGTTTCCCACAACCACCCAGGCACATGCCCCAGCTTGAACTAGTGAAAGCTCCAGCCCCACTTCATGATGCAGCTTCACACTAGTGCAAGGGCTTGGCTGTGAGACACAGAAGTAACTTAGATTTGAAGCAGCATCTAAGCAGGGCAGAGGAAGCCATTTCTGACATTTACACATGGAGTGCATCAGAAGCAGTCTTGGTCTTTGACCCAACTGGATTACCGCAGCCTGCAGCCCAACCCATGCAGAGTGCCCACATGGACCTCTCTTGTTCCAGCACTGCTCACCTCTGCGGCAATGTTGCTGGTGCTGTGAGGGGGGAGAGCACACACTTAAAGAGATGGAGCCAGCTTGGAC
Organism: Balaenoptera acutorostrata; assembly: GCF_949987535.1. Taxonomy (NCBI): domain Eukaryota; kingdom Metazoa; phylum Chordata; class Mammalia; order Artiodactyla; family Balaenopteridae; genus Balaenoptera; species Balaenoptera acutorostrata. The sequence continues at coordinate 21,270,282 of NC_080079.1, read as the reverse complement.
CTAAACCTCAGAGGTTCTACTCCAGCAATGTAGGAACTAACACCACACAAGATAGGGCAGTGACCAACACTGAGCAGAGGAAAAGCCCTGGCTCAGGCCCTAGCCCTTCCATACCCAGTCCCACCTCCCAGCAGGGTGATGGCTGCTGGCATATCCTGAGGAAAGGCACGACTTGTGTTCATGTCAAATCCAGCTTTCCCACCAAAGGCACTGGGCACACACAGACTGTGTAGGGAATGCTCCCACATAAGGACACACCTTTGAGAGCACAAGAGGTAACTGTTCCACGTAATTTCATACAGAGAAAGTTAAACAAAATGAGGAGAGAGAGAAATTGGACTCAACTGAAAGAGCAAGAGAAAAACTCTGAAAAAAACAAATAATGAAACCAACAATTTACCAGAGAAAGAAATCAAATTATTAGTAATAAGAATAATAACTGAATTACAGAAAAGAAGAGATGAACACAGTGACAATTTTTTCAAGGAACCAGAAAATATAAAAAATAACCAGTCATAACTGAAGAATATAATAACTGAAATGAAAAACACATTAGAAGAATTAATACCCAATAGCTGATACAGAAGAATGATAAGTAATCTGGAAGATAGAATAATGGAAATCACCCAATTTGAACAACAAAGGGAAAAATAAATTTAAAAAAGAGAACAGTTTAAGGGAGCTCTGGGAAAACATCAAGTGTAGCAATGTTCACATTATAGGGGTCTCAGAAGGAGATGAGATAGATAAGGGGTTCAAAAATGTATTTGATGAAATTATGGTTAAAACTTCCCAAACCTGACGAAGGAAACAGCTATCCAGGTACAGGAAGCATAGAGGGTCCCAAAAAAGATGAACCCAAATGGATCCTGACCAAGACATATCATAATTTAAAATGGCAGAAGTGAAATATAGAGAGAAAATTCTAAAGTCAACAAAAGAAAAGCAAAGAATCATATACAGGAGAACTCCATAAGACTATCAGCTGTTCCTTCTGCAGAAACATCACATGCCAGAAAGGAGTGGCAGGAAAAGTCAGCAACCTAGGATATTCTACCCAGCAAGATTATCATTTAGAATTGAAGAAAAGATAAAGAAATCTTCAGACAAGCAAAAACTAAGAGTTCATGCATACTAAACTGATCGTGAAAGAATGTTAAAGGGTCTTCTCTAAGTGAAAAGGAAAACACTACAATAAGAAGGAATAATCTATAGGAAAGGAAAAATCCCACTAGTAAAGGCAAATATATAGTAAAGGCTCTGTATCAGACACTTAAATAAGCTAGGGCAATGATTAAAAGACAAAAACATTGTAAAGTTAACTATAACTACCATAAAAAGTGAAGAGATAAGCATGAAGATGTGAAATATGACATAAAAAACACAAATCATGTGGGAGGGGAATAAATAAATGCAAATCTTCTAGAATGTGTTTGACCTTAAATGACTAACAGTTTAAAACAAATATATACAGTGAGAGGTCAACATATATGAACCCCATGGTAAACACAAATCAAAAACCTACAGTAGATACACAAAAACTAGAGATAGAGGAACACAAGCATATTACTAAAGAAAATCATCAAACCACAGAGGAAGAAACAAAAAGAAGAAAAGAAAAGAGAATTACTACAAAAATAACCAGAAAACAAGTAATAAAATGGTACTAAGTGCATACCTACCAATAGTTACTTTAAGGGTCAATGGACTAAATGCTTCAATCAAGGGATATAGGAAGGAGCAGAAGCAAGAAGAACTACAATCCTGCAGCCTGTGGAACAAAAACCACATTCACAGAAAGATAGACAAGATGAAAAGGCACAGGGCTATGTAGCAGACGAAGGAACAAGATAAAACTCCAGAAAAACAAATAAATGAAGTGGAGATAGGCAACCTTCTAGAAAAAGAATTCAGAATAATGATAGTGAAGATGATCCAGCACCTCAGAAAAAGAATGGAGGCAAAGATCGAGAAGATGCAAGAAACGTTTAACAAAGACCTAAAAGAATTAAAGAACAAACAAATAGAGATGAACAATACGAAAACTACACTACAAGGAATCAATAGCAGAATAACTGAGGCAGAAGAACGGATGAGTGACCCGGAAGACAGAATGGGAATTCACTGCTGCGGAACAGAATAAAGAAAAAAGAATGAAAAGAAATGAAGACAGCCTAAGAGACCTCTGGGACAACATTAAACGCAGCAACATTCGCATTTTATGGGTCCCAGAAGGAGAAGAGAGAGAGAACGAACCAGAGTAAATATTTGAGGGGATTATAGTCAAAAACTTCCCTAACATGGGAAAGGAAATAGCCACACAAGTCCAGTAAGTGCAGCCAGGCCCATACAGGATAAACCCAAGGAGAAACACGCTGAGACACATAGTAATCAAATTGGCAAAAATTAAAGATAAAGTAAATTATTGAAAGCAGCAAGGGAAAAATGACAAATAATATACAAGGGAACTCCCATAAGGTTAACAGCTGATTTCTCAGCAGAAACTCTACAAGCCAGAAGGGAGTGGCATGATATAATTAAAGTGACGAAAGGGAAGAACCTACAACCGAGATTACCCGACCTGGCAAGGATCTCATGCAGATTCAATGGAGAAATCAAAAGCACTACAAACAAGCAAAAGCTAAGAGAATTCAGCAACAGCAAACCAGCTCTACAACAAATGCTAAAGGAACTTCTCTAAGGGGGAAACACAAGAGAAGAAAAGGAACTACAAAAACAAACCCAAAACAATTAAGAAAATGGTCATAGGAACATACATATCGATAATTACCTTAAACGTGAATGGTTTAAATGCTCCAACCAAAAGACACAGGCTTGCTGAATGGATACAAAAATAAAACCCATATATATGCTGTTTACAAGAGACCCACTTCAGACCTAGGGACACATACAGACTGAAAGCGAGGGGATGGAAAAAGATATCCCAAGCAAATGGAAATCAAAAGAAAGCTGGAGTAGCAATACTCATATCAGATAAAATAGACTTTAAAATAAAGAATGTTACAAGAGACAAGGAAGGACACTACATAATGATCAAGGGATCAATCCAAGAAGAAGATATAACAATTATAAATATATATGCACCCAACATAGGAGCACCCCAATATATAAGGCAACTGCTAACAGCTATAAAAGAGGAGATCGACAGTAACACAATAATAGTGGGGGACTTTAACACCTCATTTACACCAATGGACAGATCATCCAAAATGAAAATAAATAAGGAAACAGAAGCTTTAAATGACACAATAGACCAGATAGATTTAATTGATATTTATGGGACATTCCATCCCAAAACAGCACATTACACTTTCTTCTCAAGTGCACATGGAACGTTCTCCAGGAGAGATCATATCTTGGGTCACAAATCAAGCCTCAGTAATTTTAAGAAAACTGAAATCATATCAAGCATGTTTTCTGACCACAACGCTGTGAGACTAGAAATGAATTACACGGAAAAAAAACGTAAAAAACACAAACACATGGAGGCTAAACAATACGTTAGTAAATAACCAAGAGATCACTGAAGAAATCAAAGAGGAAATCAAAAAATACCTAGAGACAAATGACAACGAAAACACGACGATCCAAAACCTATGGGATGCAGCAAAAGCAGTTCTAAGAGGGAAGTTTATAGCTATACAAGCCTACCCAAAGAAATAAGAAAAATCTCAAATGAACAATCTAACCTTACACCTAAAGAAACTAGAGAAAGAATAACAAAGAAAACCCAAAGTTAGCAGAAGGAAAGAAATCATAAAGACCAGAGCAGAAATAAATGAAATAGAAACAAAGAAAACAATAGCAAAGATCAATAAAGCTAAAAGCTGGTTCTTTGAAAAGATAAACAGAATTGATAAACCATTACCCAGACTCATCAAGAAAAAGAGGGAGAGGAATCAAATCAATAAAATTAGAAATGAAAAAGGAGAAGTTACAACAGACACTACAGAAATACAAAGCATCCTAAGAGACTACTACAAGCAACTCTATGCCAATAAAATGGACAACCTGGAAGAAATGGACAAATTCTTAGAAAGATATAACCTTCCAAGACTGAACCAGGAAGAAACAGAAAATATGAACAAACCAATCACAAGTAATGAAATTGAAACTGTGATTAAAAATCTTCCAACAAACAAAAGTCCAGGACCAGATGGCTTCACAGGTGAATTCTATCAAACATTTAGAGAAGAGCTAACACCCATGCTTCTCAAACTCTTCCAAAAATTGCAGAGGAAGGAACACTCCCAAACTCCTTCTATGAGGCCACCATCACCCTGACATGAAAACCAGACAAAGATACCACAAAAAAAGAAAATTACAGACCAATATCAGTGATGAACATAAATGCAAAAATCTCAACAAAATACTAGCAAACAGAATCCAACAACACATTAAAAGGATCATACACCATGATCAAGTGGGATTTATCCCAGGAATGCAAGGATTCTTCAATATACGCAAATCAATCAATGTGATACACCATATTAACAAATTGAAGAATAAAATCCATATGATCATCTCAATAGATGCAGAAAAAGCTTTTGAGAAAATTCAACACCCATTTCTGATAAAAACTCTCCAGAAAGTGGGCATAGGGGTAACCTACTTCAACATAATAAAGGCCATATATGACAAACCCACAGCAAACATCAATCTCAATGGTGAAAAACTGAAAGCATTTCCTCTAAGATCAGGAACAAGGCAAGGATGTCCACTCTCGGCACTATTATTCAACATAGTTTTGGAAGTCCTAGTCACGGCAATCAGAGAAGAAAAAGATATAAAAGGAATACAAATTGGAAAAGAAGAAGTAAAACTGTCACTGTTTGGAGATGACATGATACTATACATAGAGAATCCTAAAGATGCCACCAGAAAACTACTAGAGCTAATCAATGAATTTGCTAAAGTTGCAGGATAAAAAAGGCACAGCAATCTCTTGCATTCCTACACTCTAATGATGAAAAATCTGAAAGAAAAATTAAGGAAACACTCCCATTTATGATTGAAACAAAAAGAATAAAATACCTAGGAATAAACCTACCTAAGGAGACAAAAGACCTGTATGCAGAAAACTATAAGACACTGATGAAAGAAATTAAAGATGATACCAACAGATGGAGAGATATACCATGTTCTTGGATTGGAAGAATCAATATTGTGAAAATGACTATACTACTATACTACAAAGCAATCTACAGATTCAATGCAATCCCTATCAAAATGCCAATGGCATTTTTTAGAGAACTAGAACAAAAAATCTTAAAATTTGTATGGAGATACAAAAGACCCTGAATAGCCAAAGCAGTCTTGAGGAAAAACAATGGAGCTGGAGGAATCAGACTCCCCAACTTCAGACTATACTACAAAGCTACAGTAATCAAGACAATATGGTACTGGCATTAAAACAGAAACATAGATCAATGGAAGAAGATAGAAAGCCCAGAGATAAACCCACACAGCTATGGTCAACTTATCTATGACAAAGGAGGCAAGGATATACAATGGAGAAAAGACAGTCTCTTCAATAAGTGGTGCTTGGAAAACTGGACAGCTACATGTAAAAGAGTGAAATAAGAACACTCCCTAACACCATACACAAAAATGCAGTCAAAATGGATTCAGGACTGAAATGTAAGACCGGACACTATAAAATGCTTAGAGGAAAACATAGGAAGAACACTCTTTGACATAAATCACAGCAAGATCTTTTTTGATCCACCTCCTAGAGTAATGGAAATAAAAACAAAAATAAACAAATGGGGGCTTCCCTGGTGGTGCAGTGGTTGAGAATCTGCCTGCCAATGCAGGAGACATGGGTTCGTGCCCTGGTCTGGGAAGATCCCACATGCCGCGGAGGAACTGCGCCCGTGAGCTGCAATTACTGAGCCTGCGCGTCTGGAGCCTGTGCTCCGCAACAAGAGAGGCCATGATGGTGACAGTCCTGTGCACCGCGATGAAGAGTGGCCCCCGCTTGCAACAACTAGAGAAAGCCCTCGCACAGAAACAAAGACCCAACACAGCCATAAATAAATAAAAATAAATTTTAAAAAATTATATAAAATAAATAAATAAATAATAAACAAATGGGACCTAATGAAACTTCAAAGCTTTTGCATCGCAAAGGAAACCATAAACAAGATGAAAAGACAACCCTCAGAATGGGAGAAAATATTTGCCAACGAATCAATGGACAAAGGATTAATCTCCAAAATATATAAACAGCTCATGCAGCTCAATATTAAAAAAACAAACAACCCAATCCAAAAATGGGCAGAAGACCTAAATAGATATTTCTCCAAAGAAGACATACAGATGGCCAAGAAGCACATGAAAAGCTGCTCAACATCACTAATTATTAGAGAAATTCAAATCAAATCTACAATGAGGTATCACCTCACACCAGTTACAATGGGCATCATCAGAAAATCTACAAACAACAAATGCTGGAGTGGGTGTGGAGAAAAGGGAATCCTCTTGCACTGTTGGTGAGAATGTAAATTGATACAGCCACTATGGAGAACAGTATAGAGGTTCCTTAAAATACTAAAAATAGAATTACCATATGATCCAGCAATCCCACTACTGGCATATACCCAGAGAAGACCATAATTCAAAAAGATATATGCACCCCAATGTTCATTGCAGCACTATTTACCATAGCCAGGTCATGGAAGCAACCTAAATGCCCATCAACAGATGAATCGATAAAGAAGATGTGGTACATATATACAATGGAATATTACTCAGCCATAAAAAGGAACGAAATTGAGTCATTTGTTGAGACGTGGATGGATCTAGAGACTGTCATACAGAGTGAAATAAGTCAGAAAGAGAAAAACAAATATCGTATATTAACGCATGTATGTGGAACCTAGAGAAATGGTACAGATGAATCGGTTTGCAGGGCAGAAGTTGAGACACAGATGTAGAGAACAAACGTATGGACACCAAGGGGGGAAAGCCGCAGGGGGGTGGGTATGGTGGTGTGCTGTATTGGGTGATTGGGATTGACATGTATACACTGATGTGTATAAAATTCATGACTAATAAGAATCTGCTGTATAAAAAAATAAATTAAATAAAATTTAAAAATTAAAAAAAAAAGAAGACTCACAGATAAAAAGAACAAACTTGTGGTTACCACTTGTGGGGGTGGGCAATATAGGGGTGAGGGAAAGAAGGGTTATCATGGGTTTCTATGAAGTCACGTGTGTGAAACTTTTGGAAATTGTAAAGCACTATAAAATTGTTAAAATCTTTCAATCAATAAAAAATTATTTACAATACAATTATTTTAATACCTATAGAGACGTAAGTAAAAAAAGAAAAAAAAAAGAGATATAGGATGGCTTTTGAATAAAAAAAATAAAAAAGACCCATCTATATGCTGTCTATAAGAGACTCACTTCAGTGGTAAAGACACAAACAAAATAAAAGTGGGGGAATGGAAAAGATATTGCAAATGGATACAACAGAAAGCAGGGGTATCAATACTTATATCATACAAAATAGACTCTAAAACAAAGTATATAAATAAGATAAAGAAGGACTTTATATAATGATGAAGGGTCCTATATAAGAAAAGGATATTACACTTGTTAACATATATGCACACAATACAGGAGCAATTGAATATATAAAACAAATTTGCACAAACATAAAGGGAGAAATAAAAAATAATGTAATAATAGTAGGGGACTTTAACACCCCACCTACATAAAGGAAGAGATCATATAGGCAGAAAATCATTAAGACAACCATGGGCTCAAATAACACAATAGAACATTTAGACTTAATAGATATCTACTGGGTACTCTATTGCAATACAGCAGAATACACATTCTTTTCAAGCACACATGGAACTTTCTCCAGGATAGATCACATGCTAGGTCACAAAACAAGTCTCAAAAAATGTAAGAGGATAGACATTATAACAAGCATTTTTTTCTGACCATAATGGTATGAAACTAAAAATCAGTTATAGGAAGGAAAAGGGACAAGCACAAACAGGTGGAGAATAAACAACATGCTACTAAGAAGCCAATGAAGAATTCAGAGGAAATCAGAAAATATCTTGAGACAAAGGAAAATAGAAACACAACTTTTGAAAATGTATGGGATGCAGAACAAACAGTTGCAAGAGGGAAGTTTACAGCAATGCAGGACTACCTAAGAAACTTTTTTAAAATAGCAAATAAACAACTTAATCTATCATCTAGAGGAATTAGAAAAAGAACAAATGAAGCCCAAAGTCAGGAAACGCAAAGAAATAATAAAGATCAAGGAGGAAAAAAATAAAAGAGACAAAAATAATAGTAAAGGTTAAATAAAGATCTGAGTTTTTAAAAATATAAATGAAATTGATAAACCTTTATCTAAGCTCAACAGTACAAAGAGAGAAGAACCAAATAAACAAAATAAGACATGAAAGAGGAGAAAAAACAACAGTTATCACAGAGAGTAAAAAAATCGTAAGAGAATACAACAAAAGTTATATGCCAGTAAATTGGGCAACATAGAAGAAATGAATAAATTTCTAGAAATATACAACCTTCCATGACTGAATCAGGAAAATATAGGAATCTGAACAGACTGATCATTAGTAGTGAAATTGAATTTGTAACTTTAAAAACTCCTAGCAAACAAAATTGCAGGACCAGACAGCTTCACAGGGAAATTCTACCAAACCTATAAAGAAGAGCTAATATCTATTCTTCTCAAACTATTTCAAAAATTTAAAGAGAATAGAACTCTCCCATATTTATTCTATGAGGTCACCATTACTCTGATATCAAAACCAGACAAATACATTACAAAACAGAAAATTACAGGCCAATATCTTTGATAAATATAAATGCAAAAATCCTCAACAAAATATTAGCAAACCAAATTCAAGAATATTTAAAGAGAATCATACAACATGATCAAGTGGGATTTATTTCAGGTCTGCAAGGATGGTACAATATTAGCAAATTAATCAATGTGATACAACACATTAACAAAAGGAAGGATAAAAATCACTTGCACATCTCAATAGATGCAGCAAAAGCGAATGAAATATTCAACATCCATTCATAATAAAAATTCTCATCAAAGTTGGTATAGCGGGAACATATCACAACATAATAAAGGCCATTTGTGATAAACCCATGGCTAACATTTATACTCAATGGTGAAAAGCCGAAAGTCTTTCCTTTACAGTCAGGAACAAGACAAGGATGCCCACACTTGCCACTTCTATTTAACATAGTATTGGAGTCCTAGTCACAGCAATTAGACAAGAAAAAGAGGTAAAAATCACCCAAATTGGAACTGTCACTATTTGCAGATGACATGATGCTATATATAGAAAACTCTAAAGTCTCCACCAAAAAACTATTAGAATTAATAGTTTTAATAATAAATAAAATTAGTAAAGTTGCAGGATACAAGATTAATATGCAGAAATCTGTTTTATTTCCATACACTAATAATGAACTATCAGAAAGAGAAAGAAAACAATCCATTTTAAAATTGCATCAAAAATAATAAAATAACTAGGAATAAACATAACCAAAGCAGTAGAAGACTTATACTTTGAAAACTATAAAACACTGATGAAGGAATTTGAAAAAGATACAAAGAAATGGAAAGATACACCATGTTTTTGCATTGGGAAGATTTAATATTGTTAAATATTGTCCATACTACCCCAGCAATCTAGAGATTTGTTTCAATCTGTATCAAAATACCCATTACATTTTTCACAGAACTAGAACAAATAATCTTAAAATTTATATGGAACTGCAAAGGACTTCAAATTACCAAAACAATCTGGAGGAAAAAGAAGAAAGCTGGAGGTAGAACACTCCCTGACTTCAGACTATACCACAAAGCTACGGTAAACAAAACAGTATGGTACTGGCACAAAAACAGACACATAGATCCTGGAACAGAATAGAGATCCCAGGAATAAACCCACACACCTATTATCAATTAATATATGACAATGAAGGCAAGAATATACAGTGGAGAAGAGACAGTTCTTCAATAAGTGGTTCTGGGAAAACTGGACAGCTGCATGTTAAAGAATGAGATTAGAACATTTCCTCACACTATATTCAAAAATAAACACAAAATTGATTAAAGACCTAAATGTAAGACTTGAAACCATAAAACACCTAGAAGAGAACATAGGCAGAACACTCATTGACGTAAATCATAGAGTTTTTTTTTTTGGATCTGTCTCCTAAGGCAAAAGAAATAAAAGTTAAAAGAAACAAATGGGTCCTAATTAAACTTAAAAGGTTTTGCACAGAAAAGGAGACCACTGACAAAACAAAAAGGCAACCTAGTGAATAGGAGAAAATATTTGCAAATGATATAGCCAATAAGGGGTTAATATCCAAAATATATAAACAGGTCATACAAATCAATACCAAAACACAGACAACTTAATTTAAAAAATGGGCAAAAGACATTTTTCCAAAGAAGATAGACAGATGACAAACTGGTATATGAAAAATCCCTCAGCATTTCTAATTACCAGAGAAATACAAATCCAAACTACCATGAGATGTCATCTCACACCTATCAAAATGACTATCTTCAAAAATTCTACAAATTAACAAATTTTGGTGAGGATGTGGAGAAACAGAACCTTAGTGCACCATTGGTGAGATTGTGAATTGGTGCAGCCACTATGGGAAACAGCACGGAGGTTCTCTAAATAACTAAAAATTGAACTATCATATGATCCAGCAGTTCCACTTCTGTGTGTATATCCAAAAACAAGAATAATTCAAAAAGATACATGCACCTCAATGTTCATAGCAGTATTATTTACAATAGCCAATATATGGATGTAACCTAAGTATCCATCAACACATGAATTGATAAAGAAGATATGACATATATGTACAATAGAATATTACTCAGCCATAAAAAAGAATGAAATTCTGCCATTTGCAACAATGTGGATATACCTACAGAGTATCATGCTTGCTTAATGAAATAAGTCAGACAGAGAAAGACAAATACTCTATATTATCACTTATACATGGAATCTAAAAAATAAAACAAACAAACAAATGTATATAATCAAACAGAAACAAACTTGCAGATCAAGAGAACGAACTAGTGGTTACCAGTGGGGAGAGATAAGTGGGGAGGGGCAAGATAGAGGTATGGGATTAAGAGAGAAAAACTACTTTGTATAAAATAAATAAGCAACAAGAACATATTTTACAGCACAGGGAAAAATAAACATTATGTTGTAATAACTTTAAATGGAGTATAATCTATAAGAATATCTAATTACTAAATTGTACGCCTAAAACTAATATTATAAATCAACTATACATCAATTAAAAATAAAAGTAAACTTAATTAAAAGGATCACATTGTAATTATTAAAAGACAAATGACATTTAATAATATTTAATAGAGCTTCCCTGGTGGCACAGTGGTTAAGACTCCAACTGCCATGCAGGGGACACGGGTTCGAGCCCTGGTCCAGGAAGATCCCACATGCTGTGGAGCAACTAAGCCTATGTACCACAACTACTGAGCTTGCGCACCACAACTACTGAAGCCCATGCTCCTCAACAAGAGAAGCTACCACAATGAGAAGCCCGCACACCGCAACAAAGAATAGCTCCCGCTCGCAGCAACTAAAGAAAGCCCGCGCGCAGCAATGAAGACCCAATGCAGCCAAAAATAAATAAATAAAAATTTTAAAAAAAACTTAATAATAAAAAATGAATCAATCCCTTAAGAAGTCATAACAATCCTGAATATGTATGCACTAAATAACAGTTTCAAAATACAAGAACAAAACGTGATAGAACTAGAAGGAGGAATAAAAACATTTGCTATTATAACTAGATATTTTAACACTCTTCTCTCAGTAATTAACAGAACAAGTAGACAAAAAATAAGGATATTTAAGACAACACTGGCAACCAACTTGATACGTTTATAGAACAGTCTTCCCAACAACAACAGCAGTACACATAAACATTTACCAGAATAAATCATGTTCTGGGCCATAATATAAACCTCACTGCATTTAAGAGCATTGATATAGTACAAAACATGATTTCAACAACTATGGAATTAAATCTTAAAGTAGTTCTTAAGAATTTGTAAAAGGGTAATTATAAAAGTATTAGGGGTATGACTGGGTGAACCCAGAGATAATTTTGCTTCAAGTAAAAAAAAAAAAAAAAAAAAAACAGCCCCTTAATGGCAAGGATTGTGTCATTTTTACCACTGAACCAATCCTAACACTGTGATAATCATACATGAAGTATTTGATAAAGATTAGTTGAGTGCATAATATTCTAAGTGTTAAATAAATCACACACATATTCATATATTTTTCAGAGTATTAAAGACTGATTCCTCTTTTCAGTGATATTGTCATAGGTAATAAAATATAGTAAAGATCTTTACTCATAACTGCCTTCATTCTGTTCTGCTTACAGTTATTGGAGAAACAATATCTGTACCCTTGTGCTCATTGAATTCAAAGAAAAAATATTAAGTTTGAAAGATTGAGAGGTGAAATAATTTATCTCAAAGGGAAGGGGAAAATGAGACTAGAATAAATGAAAATATGTTAGGGTTTATGTTCATATCCTGCAAACAATTCAGGCAGATTCCTATTGTTTCCAATATAAAAAACTCTAATACATCCTTGTGGTACTAAAATGCTTTTTGAAAATAATAAGGTAAAAGAAAATATGCACTTCAAGGAGATACTGTATATTGTTGGAAGGCCCATTTAGATAATTAAGTAGGATTTGAGACTTCCAGGAAGCATGCACAAGTAACAGCAGATGTTCTAAACACCTTCTACAGGATTAATGTGTGTGCAGGGAGAGGTGGAGTGGTCTGAAAAATTAACAGGACAGAGACAGGACAACTGTGGGGATACAGGTAACAGAGACAATGAGATAGACACTTCAGGTTACTTCCCTTGACATGCATCAACTCTGGCTATTTCTGTTTCAACCTGCCTAAGATTCAAATTCCTAGGAGAGAGCCAGGAAACCTTAGATTTTTTTTTTCCCCAAATGTTTATTTTTTTCCCAAAGTTTATTTTTCTTAGCAATTTAAAAATACATAAGCATACACATTAAGTTAGTGTTTTATTTCCTTACTATACAACTGATATTATAAGAAACTTCCATTCAGTTAAAATCTAATGAATACTGTCAACTTTCCCTGGCTTGTATTTCTGCATAGAATTAGTACATGGACATGTAATTTTGTTATCATTTTCAAAATGCTTAGCAAAATTACAATATCACAGTTCACATGAAGTCCTTTAAAAAATCTGATGTCACTGGTTGTAGATGTTAAAGGTAAATGATGACATAAGAAACCACCACAATTGTTAGTACCAGAACTGTTGCCAACTTGCATGAAGTTCATTTGCCACATTTTAAATGGTTTGAATTTCAACATAGATATCACAGCACAGAATTTAAAATTTAAGGATTAAATCAAGCAATTGATGGTAGTTAATTATATTCTTAAAATATGGGGACCTGATGTATTGCTTTGTTTCAAATGTGACTATTAAGTGTGACTTTATTTAAAGTATGACAAGTTCCGTGGTTAGGGGAGGGCAGGGTACCTCAACTGACAGTGTAACCAAGACACATAAAGTAGAAGGGAGATGTTCCTAAGAAGGAAATTTTAAATACTCATTAGCAATGGACAGAGAAAGGAATGCTGTGTGGACAAAACCTCAGATGTCCACTACATACGGTTGTGGTGGGAAAGTAACACTGGCAAATATATATATTACTCACATGTTAAAAGCATTTTGTCCTGTCCTAAGACTAACTGGTATTAACTCATTTAACCTTCCAACAACCCTCATTTTCCCTACCTTACAGATAAAGAAACTTATGTATCAGGAGCTTAAGAGCTGATCTAAAGTTACACAGCTACGTAGCGGCAGAAAGAAAATTTGAACCCATGTCACCTGGCTCTAGAGTTTACCCTCTACTTCCTACTGCTTCTCAAAAGTGTGCCAGCTGTGAAACAGAGCAGCCAGTCGAGCCAGGAGAAGCAGTGTAAAGGGAAAAAGGAAAAAACATCAAGTTGTTAAACCATTTCATTATGCCACTTTATTGCATTTATTGAAAGAGTATTTGAACTTTTATTTTATGAACCAGATCCAATTCATGGCCTCAATTTCACTAAAGCTTGAAAGATTAAAAAAAAAACCCAAAAACTCACTTTCACACATGAAAGTTAACTTCTTAATGATTCAGTGCCTATAATCGAGGCTTGGAGAAGGAGTTTTTCAAAAGTCCACTATCTTCTCCAAAATTCAGAGACTTCAGTGCCTAAATGTTATCAAAAGATTCCTTTTGTTACATATTCAAAGATCAGAACTTCTTTCTTGAAGCAGGTAAGGTCCACTAACACCGTGTCATTTCAGGTCTCTCATCACAATTGAATAGTCATGTAATTGGACGCTTACCCAAGCATAACAGGCATTAACAGGTGATGGTACAATCTGATGCTACCCTTGCTTGCAAACCCAGGCCATTTCACACTAGAAAGGATTTAGAGTCTCAGGAGGGACAAAGGAAAAAGCCTCTGAAAAGAGAGTGTTTACAAAGGAAGAATTATCCATACCCTCTAGAAACTGCAGAGATCAGCAGAGTTTAGTCCATCCAGGGCCCATGCTGCATGAAAAAGCAGATAATGTTAAATATGAGGCTTTTACTGGATTGGACTCCAAACCAAGCAAATAGACAATAGCAGAGCTTATGAAAAAAAATAATTTGCAACTAACCATTAAGCATTAAACACGTCAGTAATATATTAACTCTAATTTACTAGCAATGAAATTTTGTTATACTGTGAGGCCTGTGTTTTGAACACTCTACCCCCTAATATGGGACTTTAAATAAAGTGTTGCCTTTATACAGGACAGCACAGCATGCTGATGCCAAGGTTTAACATTAACTCAAAACTGTTTTGTTCTTTTTCTCAAAGACTGTTCACTATCATGGCCTTTGATAACCATTAGATTTTTCTATTATGATATTCTTCAATGCGCAAAAACTGTTGTGGAGACTTAGAAGATCCACACTTAGATGAAATATTAGAAAACCATTTGTGACAAAACCCCTTCTTAAAATAATCGCCGTATGAGGTAAAGTTGCTTATCTACATACACTCACAGGCAGAGTCAGCAAATGTCAATGCAAAGAGAGGTCTGAACGGGAATTGTAAAGGAGAAGGGACAATGGAGAGAGAGATACTGTAATGAAAAGTTAATTATAGTACAATTTTAGAGTAAACTTGTCTTGTTCAATTAAACAGAGAGAACAATTACAAAGTACGTGGATTCATTCTACACTATCATTTCTCTTATGGATAAACTTCTCTAGGATGAGGACTAAGAATAGATCTTACTTATAAAGCAAAGAGATTTTGTATGCAGGTAAAAGATTCCACTGATCTGACAAATGCCAAGGGTACCACCCAACAGCATGTATTTTCCATTCATTGTTCAGAGGCAAACTTCACCATTCTATTCTCCACACGCCAAATTTCCTGCAAATATTCCCAACTAGTCACCAGAAGCTTTGTGCAAGAGATTGCAGTAGGTCTCATTTTTGAGAAGGCAGGAGAAAGGAAGAACAGAAGTCTTCCTCAAAACTGATAATTTCTGTGTTGGTTGTTGATACTACTACTTTCAGGATATGGAGCTACTTTCCTTCTCCTGGAGTGTGGGCAGGGCTTAGTAACTTGTTTCTAAGAAACAGAGTATGTAAAGAGAAAAATAGTAACTTTACAGGGAGATACCTGGCAGATACACCCTTTGCCAGATGACAAAGGCTAACAACACCAGTATTAAATCATGCTGATATATATTATGCATTCCCTGATATGATATTATAGGTAGGGCACTTCACTTCTGTGGTATTCTCCCCCCACATCTATAACCTCAGTCTAATCATGAACAAATATCAGGCGAACCAAATTTGAGGGACACTCTACGAAAATACCTGACCACTAGTCTTCAACAGTGTCAAGACCATGAAAGACAAGAAAAGACATAAAAACTGTCACAGAATGGAGTAGGCTAAGGAGACACAAGGACTAAATACAATGGGGTACCCTAGTTTGGATTCTGGAAAAGAAGAAGAGCACCAGAAGAAAATCTGGGGAAACGTCAATGGAGTTTTTAGCTTAGTTAATAGTATTATACCAATGTCAGTGTCTTAGTTTTGGTAAACGTAACATGCTATGTAAAATGTTAACAATAGGGGAAGTTGGATGAAGGGTGTAAGGGAGCTCTATACTATCTGTGCTGTTTTTCCAGAAATCTAAAAATATTTCAGAGTAAAATGTTAAAAGTATTGTAATGCCAGAAATTAAAGAAGTGATCAAGAAACAAAAGGGTAGGGGCATGTCAAAGGATTACAGGTGCCTACCTGGAAGAGCATCCAGGGGCACAGCTGGAACTATGAAAGTTAACATATATATAATGTAGTGATGGATCATAATCCAAAGTATAAAATAAATATCCATGAATCCATATTGATATAAATTATTAAATCATAAATAGATGGGAGAAAAGACACAAATTTCCCATGCAGAAGACTTTCCAGTAATTTATATAGATATTTTCTCTCCAATAGGTGGTGCTTAACTCCCCAAACCACACAAGGGTTAATGAGGACTACACTAGGCAATTTGCTTTCAAAGGGTAGAATATGGAAAAAGCAGGAGGAACTTTATAGTTTAGAAACCTAGCAAACACTTGCCTCACTCAGCCATATGATCAAGGTCAGCATCATTAGTGATAAGTCATGTTGATAACAGGTACTCTTGGTATACGATAAGAATGGTATTTCACCTCTATCGTCTTTCTCCCAGAAACCCATGACCCAGATTAAATTATGAGAAAAATATCAGACAAACCCCAATTAAGGGGTAGTCTGTAAAATACTTGACAAGTACTCCTGAAAACTGCCAGGGTCATCAAAACAAAGAAAATCTGAGAAATTGTCACAATCAAGAGAAATTTAAGGAGACATGAAAACAAAATATATTATTCTGGATGAGACCCTGGAACAGAAAAAGAATAATAGGAAACAACTAGTGAAAATTGAATAAAGTTGTTTCTTTAATTGTGATAAATATACCATAAAAAGTTAGAAGCTAACAGTCAAAGAGAGGAGCATACAGCAATTCTGTACTAACTTTTTACATTTTCAGTAAATCTAAAACTATTCTAAAATTAAAGGTTTATTTTTAAAGTTTAAAATTATATTACATATACAATATATATTTAATGTTTATATATACACATATATATATAACATTAAATATTGGATGGATTCTCCTTAGCATCTTTTATGGTGGGATCTTGCTGCCTCTTGCCATGTCCCCAGGAATGAAAATAACCATAGGTTTCTTCTCTCTAGAAAAGTTTCATTCTTTTATGGAGTTACTTTCATTTAGTTTTATTTACAGCCTTGTCTCTCTGATGGGTTTTTAAAAATCTACGTTTTTGAAGCTTATCTGACAAGTTATCATTGTTAAGTTTCTTGTGACTTTATACATTCTAAAGGGATCAGAAGCCACACTTAAATTTTTTTTTTTTTTTTTTTTCCAAACATCTTTATTGAAGTATAATTGCCTTACAATAGTGTGTTAGCATCTGCTTTATAACAAAGTGAATCTGTTATACATATACAATATGTTCCCATTTCTCTTCCCTCTTGCATCTCCCTCCCTCCCACCCTCCCCATCCCACCCCTCTAGGTGGTCACAAAGCACCGAGCTGATCTCCCTGTGCTATGCGGCTGCTTCCCACTAGCTATCTATTTTACATTTCGTAGTGTATATATGTCCATGACACTCTCTTACCCTGTCACATCTCACCCCACCCCCTCCCCATATCCTCAAGTCCATTCTCTAGTAGGTCTGTGTCTTTATTCCCGTCTTGCCACTAGGTTCTTCATGGCCTTTTTTTTTTTTTCCCCTTAGATTCCATATATATGTGTTAGCATACTGTATTTGTTTTTCTCTTTCTGACTTACTTCACTCTGTATGACAGACTCTAACTCCATCCACCTCATTACAAATACCTCCATTTCATTTCTTTTTATGGCTGAGTAATATTCCATTGTATATATGTACCACATCTTCTTTATCCATTCATCTGTCGATGGACATTTAGGTTGCTTCCATGTCCTGGCTATTGTAAATAGAGCTGCAATGAACATTTTGGTACATGACTCTTTTTGACCTATGGTTTTCTCAGGGTATATGCCCAGTAGTGGGATTGCTGGGTCGTATGGTAGTTCTATTTGTAGTTTTTTAAGGAACCTCCATACTGTTCTCCATAGTGGCTGTATCAATTTACATTCCCACCAACAGTGCAAGAGGGTTCCCTTTCCTCCACACCCTCTCCAGCATTTATTGTTTCTAGATTTTTTGATGATGGCCATTCTGACCGGTGTGAGATGATATCTCATTGTAGTTTTGATTTGCATTTCTCTAATGATTAATGATGTTGAACATTCTTTCATGTGTCTGTAGGCCATTTGTATATCTTCTTTGGAGAAATGTCTATTTAGATCTTCTGCCCATTTTTGGATTGGGTTGTTCGTTTTTTTGTTATTGAGCTGCATGAGCTGCTTGTAAATCTTGGAGATTAATCCTTTGTCAGTTGCTTCATTTGCAAATATTTTCTCCCATTCTGAGGGTTGTCTTTTGGTCTTGTTTATGGTTTCCTTTGCTGTGCAAAAGCTTTTCAGTTTCATTAGGTCCCATTTGTTTATTTGTGTTCTTATTTCCATTTCTCTGGGAGCTGGGTCAAAAAGAATCTTGCTGTGATGTATGTCATAGAGTGTTCTGCCTATGTTTTCCTCTAAGAGTTTGATAGTGTCTGCCCTTACACTTAGGTCTTTAATCCATTTTGAGTTTATTTTTGTGCATGGTGTCAGGGAGTGTTCTAATTTCATACTTTTACATGTTCCTGTCCAATTTTCCCAGCACCACTTATTGAAGAGGCTGTCTTTTCTCCACTGTATATGCTTGCCTCCTTTATCAAATATAAGTTGACCATATGTGTGTGGGTTTATCTCTGGGCTTTCTATCCTGTTCCATTGATCTATATTTCTGTTTTTGTGCCAATACCAAACTGTCTTGATTACTGAAGCTTTGTAATATAGTCTGAAGTCAGGGAGCCTGATTCCCCCAGCTCCATTTTTCGTTCTCAAGATTGCTTTGGCTATTCGGGGTCTTTTGTGTTTCCATACAAATTGTGAAATTTTTTGTTCTAGTTCTGTGAAAAATGCCAGTGGTAGTTTGATAGGGATTGCATTGAATCTGTAGATTGCTTTGGGTAGTAGAGACATTTTCACAATGTTGATTCTTCCAATCCAGGAACATGGTATATCTCTCCATCTATTTGTATCATCTTTAATTTCTTTCATCAGTGTCTTATAATTTTCTGCATACAGGTCTTTTGTCTCCTTAGGTAGGTTTATTCCTAGATATTTTATTCTTTTTGTTGCAATGGTAAATGGGAGTGTTTTCTTAATTTCACTTTCAGATTTTTCGTCATTAGTGTATAGAAATGCAAGAGATTTCTGTGCATTAATTTTGTATCCTGCTACTTTACCAAATTCATTGATTAGCTCTAGGAGTTTTCTGGTAGCATCTTTAGGATTCTCTATGTATAGTATCATGTCATCTGCAAATAGTGACAGCTTTACTTCTTCTTTTCCGATTTGGATTCCTTTTATTTCTTTGTCTTCTCTGATTGCTGTGGCTAGGACTTCCAGAACTATGTTGAATAATAGTGGTGAGAGTGGGCAACCTTGCCTTGTTCCTGATCTTAGTGGAAATGGTTTCAGTTTTTCACCATTGAGGACAATGTTGGCTGTGGGTTTGTCATATATGGCCTTTATTATGTTGAGGAAAGTTCCCTCTATGCCTACTTTCTGCAGGGCTTTTATCATAAATGGGTGTTGAATTTTGTCAAAAGCTTTCTCTGCATCTATTGAGATGATCATATGGTTTTTCTCCTTCAATTTGTTAATATGGTGTATCACATTGATTGATTTGCGTATATTGAAGAATCCTTGCATTCCTGGGATAAACCCCACTTGATCATGGTGTATGATCCTTTTAATGTGCTGTTGGATTCTGTTTGCTAGTATTTTGTTGAGGATTTTTGCATCTATGTTCATCAGTGATATTGGCCTGTAGTTTTCTTTCTTTGTGACATCTTTGTCTGGTTTTGGTATCAGGGTGATGGTGGCCTCGTAGAATGAGTTTGGGAGTGTTCCTCCCTCTGCAATATTTTGGAAGAGTTTGAGAAGGATAGGTGTTAGCTCTTCTCTAAATGTTTGATAGAATTCGCCTGTGAAGCCATCTGGTCCTGGGCTTTTGTTTGTTGGAAGGTTTTTAATCACAGTTTCAATTTCAGTGCTTGTGATTGATCTGTTCATATTTTCTATTTCTTCCTGGTTCAGTCTCGGCAGTTTGTGCATTTCTAAGAATCTGTCCATTTCTTCCAGGTTGTCCATTTTATTGGCATATAGTTGCTTGTAGTAATCTCTCATGATCTTTTGTATTTCTGCAGTGTCAGTGGTTACTTCTCCTTTTTCATTTCTAATTCTATTGATCTGAGTCTTCTCCCTTTTTCTCTTGATGAGTCTGGCTAATGGTTTATCAATTTTGTTTATCTTCTCAAAGAACCAGCTTTTAGTTTCATTGATTTTTGCTATTGTTTCCTTCATTTCTTTTTCATTTATTTCTGACCTGATCTTTATAATTTCTTTCCTTCTGCTAGCTTTGGGGTTTTTTTGTTCTTCTTTCTCTAATTGCTTTAGGTGCAAGGTTAGGTTGTTTATTCGAGATGTTTCCTGTTTCTTGAGGTAGGCTTGTATTGCTATAAACTTCCCTCTTAGCACTGCTTTTGCTGTGTCCCATAGGTTTTGGGTCGTCGTGTCTCCATTGTCATTTGTTTCTAAGTATTTTTTGATTTCCCCTTTGATTTCTTCAGTAATCACTTCGTTATTAAGTAATGTATTGTGTAGCCTCCATGTGTTTGTATTTTTTACAGATCTTTTCCTGTAATTGATATCTAGTCTCATAGCGTTGTGGTCGGAAAAGATACTTGATACGATTTCAATTTTCTTAAATTTACCAAGGCTTGATTTGTGACCCAAGATATGATCTATCCTGGAGAATGTTCCATGAGCACTTGAGAAAAATGTGTATTCTGTTGTTTTTGGGTGGAATGTCCTATAAATATCAATTAAGTCCATCTTGTTTAATGTATCATTTAAAGCTTGTGTTTCCTTATTTATTTTCATTTTGGATGATCTGTCCATTGGTGAAAGTGGGGTGTTAAAGTCCCCTACTATGATTGTGTTGCTGTCAATTTCCCCTTTCATGGCTGTTAGTATTTGCCTTATGTATTGAGGTGCTCCTATGTTGGGTGCATAAATATTTACAATTGTTATACCTTCCTCTTGGATCGATCCCTTGATCATTATATAGTGTCCTTCTTTGTCTCTTGTAATAGTCTTTATTTTAAAGTCTATTTTGTCTGATATGAGAATTGCTACTCCAGCTTTCTTTTGATTTCCATTTGCATGGAATATCTTTTTCCATCCCCTCACTTTCAGTCTGTATGTGTCCCTAGGTCTGAAGTGGGTCTCTTGTAGACAGCATATGTATGGGTCTTGTTTTTGTATCCATTCAGCCAGCCTGTGTCTTTTGGTGGGAGCATTTAATCCATTTACATTCAAGGTAATTATCGATATGTATGTTCCTATTCCCATTTTCTTAAATGTATTGGGTTTGTTATTGTAGGTGTTTTCCTTCTCTTGTGTTTCTTGCCTAGAGAATTTCCTTTAGCATTTGTTGTAAAGCTGGTTTGGTGGTGCTGAACTCTCTCAGCTTTTGCTTGTCTGTAAAGGTTTTAATTTCTCCATCGAATCTGAATGAGATCCTTGCTGGGTAGAGTAATCTTGGTTGTAGGTTTTTCTCCTTCATGACTTTAAGTATATCCTGCCACTCCCTTCTGGCTTGCAGAGTTTCTGCTGAGAGATCAGATGTTAACCTTATGGGGATTCCCTTGTGTGTTATTTGTTTTTTTTCCCTTGCTGCCTTTAATATGTTTTCCTTATATTTAATTTTTGACAGTTTGATTAATATGTGTCTTGGCGTGTTCCTCCTTGGGTTTATCCTGTATGGGACTCTCTGTGCTTCCAGGACTTGATTAACTATTTCCTTTCCCATATTAGGGAAGTTTTCAACTATAATCTCTTCAAAAATTTTCTCAGTCCCTTTCTTTTTCTCTTCTTCTTCTGGTACCCCTATAATTCGAATGTTGGCACGTTTAATGTTGTCCCAGAGGTCCCTGAGACTGTCCTCAGTTCTTTTCATTCTTTTTTCTTTATCCTGCTCTGTAGTAGTTATTTCCACCATTTTATCTTCCAGGTCACTTATCCTTTCTTCTGCCTCAGTTATTCTACTATTGATCCCATCTAGAGTATTTTAAATTTCATTTATTGTGTTTTTCATCATTGCTTGGTTCCTCTTTAGTTCTTCTACATCCTTGTTAAATGTTTCTTGCATTTTGTCTATTCTATTTCCAAGATTTTGGATCATCCTTACTATCATTATTCTGAATTCTTTTTCAGGTAGACTACCTATTTCCTCTTCATTTGTTAAGTCCAGTGTGTTTTGAGCCTGCTCCTTCATCTGCTGTGTGTTTTTCTGTCGTCTCATTTTGCCTATCTTACTGTGTTTGGGGTCTCCTTTTCACAGGCTGCAGGTTCGTAGTTCCCGTTGTTTTTGGTATCTGTCCCCAGCGGCTAAGGTTGGTTCAGTGGGTTGTGTAGGCTTCCTGGTGGAGGGAACTAGTGCCTGAGTTCTGGTGGATGAGGCTAGATCTTGTCTTTCTGGTGGGCATGTCCACGTCTGGTGGTGTATTTTGTGGTGTCTGTGGCCTTATTATGATTTTAGGCAGCCTCTCTGCCAATGGATGGGGTTGTGTTCCTGTCTAGCTAGTTGTTTGGCATAGGATGTCCAGCACTGTAGCTTGCTGGTCGTTGAGTGAAGCTGGGTCTTGATGTTGAGATGGAGATCTCTGGGAGATTTTTGCCGTTTGGTATTACGTGGAGCTGGGAGGTCTCTTGTGGACCAGTGTTCTGAAGTTGGCTCTCCCACCTCAGAGGCACGGCCCTGATGCCTGGCTGGAGCACCAAGAGCCTTTCGTCCACACGGCTCAGAGTAAAAGGGAGAAAAAATAGAAAGAAAGAAAGAAAGAAAGAGGCTATAATATAGTGAAGTAAAATAAAGCTATTGTAAAGCAAAGCTATACAGACAAAATCTCACCCAGAAGCATATACATATACACTCACAAAAAAAAGGAAAAGGGGAAAAATTAATATCTCCTGCTCCCGAAGTCCCCCTCCTGAATTTGGGATGATTCGTTGTCTATTCAGGTATTCAACAGATGCAGGTACATCAAGTTGTTTGTGGAGCTTTAATCCGCTGCTTCTGAGGCTGCTGGGAGAGATTTCCCCTTCTCTTCCCTGTTCGCACAGCTCCTGGGGTTCAGCTTTGGATTTGGACCCGCCTCTGCGTGTAGGTCGCCTGAGGGCGTCTGTTCCCCGCCCAGACAGGATGGGGTTAAAGGAGCAGCTGCTTCGGGGGCTCTGGCTCACCCAGGCCGCGGGGAGGGAGGGGTACAGAGGAGGCGGGGCGAGCCTGCGGCGGCCGAGGCCGGCGTGACGTTGCACCAGCTCGAGGCGCGCAGTGCGTTCTCCCGGGGATGTTGTCCCCGGATCCTGGGACCCTGGCAGTGGCGGGCTGCACAGGCTCCCGGGAGGGGCGGTGTGGAGAGTGACCTGTGCTCACACACAGGCTTTTTGGAGGCGGCAGCAACAGCCCCAGCGTCTCACGCCCGTCTCTGGGGTCCGCGCTGATCGCCGTGGCTCGCGCCCTTCTCTGGAGTTCGTTTAGGCGGCGCTCTGAATCCCCT
Organism: Balaenoptera acutorostrata; assembly: GCF_949987535.1. Classification (NCBI taxonomy): domain Eukaryota; kingdom Metazoa; phylum Chordata; class Mammalia; order Artiodactyla; family Balaenopteridae; genus Balaenoptera; species Balaenoptera acutorostrata. The sequence continues at coordinate 21,246,215 of NC_080079.1, read as the reverse complement.
CTCCTTGCGCGCAGCGAAACAAAGAGGCAAGAAAAAGTCTCTTGCCTCTTCGGCAGCTGCAGACCTTTTCCCGGTCTCCCTCCCGGCTAGCTGTGGTGCGCCAACCCCTTCAGGCTGTGTTCACGCCGCCAGCCCCAGTCCTCTCCCTGCGATCCGACGGAAGCCGAGCCTCAGCTCCCAGCCCCGCCCGCCCCGGCGGGTGAGCAGACAAGCCTCTCGGGCTGGTGAGCGCCGCTCGGCGCCGAGCCTCTGTGCGGGAGTCTCTCCGATTTTCCCTCTGCGCCCCTGTTGCTGTAGGATCCGCGCTGATAGCCGCGGCTCGCGCCCTTCTCTGGAGTTCGTTTAGGCGGCGCTCTGAATCCCCTCTCCTTGCCCGCCGCGAAACAAAGAGGCAAGAAAAAGTCTCTTGCCTCTTCGGCAGCTGCAGACTTTTTCCCCGGACTCCCTCCCGGCTAGCTGTGGTGCGCTAACCCCTTCAGGCTGTGTTCACGCTGCCAGCCCCAGTCCTCTCCCTGCGATCCGACTGAAGCCGAGCCTCAGCTCCCAGCCCCGCCCGCCCCGGCGGCTAAGCAGACAAGCCTCTCGGGCTGGTGAGTGCTGCTCGGCGCCGAGCCTCTGTGCGGGAACCTCTCCGCTTTGCCCTCCGCACCTCTGTGGCTGCGCTCTCCTCCGTGGCTCTGAAGCTTCCCCCCTCCGCCCCCCGCAGTCTCTGCCCGCGAAGGGGCTCCTAGTGCGTGGAAACCTTTCCTCCTTCACGGCTCCCTCCCACTGGTGCAGGTGCCGTCCCTATTCTTTTGTCTCTGTTATTTCTTTTTTCTTTTGCCCTACCCAAGTACGGGGGGAGTTTCTTGCCTTTTTGGAGGTCGGACGTTTTCTGCCAGCGTTCAGTGGGTGTTCTGTAGGAGCAGTTCCACGTGTAGGTGTATTTCTACTGTATCTGTGGGAAGGAATGTGATCTCCGCGTCTTACTCTTCCGCCATCTTCTCGAAAAACCCACACTTAAATTTTAAGTGATATTTTCATCACTAGAGATGTTCACAGGTAGAGAAAATCAACTTTTTTGAATGCCTCAGATAGTTATAAGTCTAAACTAAAACGTGAAATAGATAATCCCTGAGGAGTCCTTTTATTTCTCACTTGTATTAAGAGAAGGAACAATTGCATAAGAACTAAACATTGAATCCTTCACCAGTAAATCAATTTGGATGGTTTCCTCTTCCTGCAATTATTATGGTATTTTATGGCCTCTGGAGACTAAATATCTATCTACATCTATATCTATACCTATCTAGATATTTTAAATATGTCTAACACTTGCAGTACACTTCCCCTTGTTCTATCTCTTTTCTTCAAATTCCTCACCTAAATTGATGAGATACTGCTATCGGTAACATAGGTAGGTAGCTATAAATGTGTAATAGAGCCTTATTTTATATTTGATGCAACCTGGAACATGGTGAAAAGACATCCAAGACATACAAGACTTGACAAGGAGTTGTTTAGTTTCTTTCAGTTTCTTCAACTGCAAAATGAGAGAAATAACATCTACTAGAGAATAAAATGAAGAATTAAATACAATAATGTATGAAAAGTCCTGGTGCAGCATTTAGGGTAGAATTGACCCTCAAACACATTAACTTCAGTGGCTAAAATGCATCACACAATTTCTACATCCTACATGCTTGTGACTTACACGCATTACCTCCTCTGTTAAACAGGACAACCCTGTGGGTGGAAACTAATATTATTCTCCATATTCAGTGAGGGAACCAAGACTCTCAGAGGTAACTTGCCTTCAGGTTCACAGCAGGAAAATAGCAAAACTAATGACTCCAGGATGGACTTGTAATCACAATTCTGTATTGTGCTCCGTATAATATTATTACTGTCTCTCTTTTATTGTCCTCTGGTGCAAGATGGACTTGCTCTGGCCTGAATTCTCCCCAAATAGTTTTGTATCACTAGAGGAAGATTCCAGTATGTGACTATAAAATCTTCCACTCTTTTCTACATACTGTCGCTAAACAATTATTCTCTGCCTTTTTGCTTGCACCCCCTCCAGATGATCAGAGAGATCTTTCTTTACCATTCTCCAGTACTTCCTTTGTCATCTCCTTGGCCCCTTTAACAAAAGTCACCTCTCTGGCTTTGCTCATCATTTCCCTCTCATCAGCTGTCAATTTCTAGCTACAGCAGTGTCTGAAGAGAAAGCCTTATTCTAGTGAAAGATTCACTGGAATTTTCATTTAGACTCAAGCACAGAGAGTTGCTGATTAATTCATAACACCCAATGCCCCCAAATCTGAAACAAAACTTTGAATAACTATGGTGTTACAATGGTTAAAGCAGTGATCATATAGTATACACAGCTGCATAAAACGCAAAGGTGGTGAGATAGCACATTTCAGGAGGCAAAATAACAGGACAGACTGAAATCCAATGCAAACATAGAAATACTGTACAGCTTATATTCAGAAATATTTGCATAAAGTTGCTTGGTTAAAAAAAGTAACCAAAAAGTTGATAATGCTGCCCAAGTAAGCTGTCTCAATTCTTCTGTGTTTCCCAAAGTGAATATCGAATGAATAAGAAAGCAGAGAAGCAGCCCTGACACACAGAGTAAAATAAATCATACTCTTTTCAAAGGGTATCACTTATGCTTTGAAACTACAGATGACACAGAAATAATCAACTCTCTTCCAGGAAGGCTGAGCATAGAAAAAAATCATAAACGATGGGACATTAAAGAAAAGGAGGAGTGACAGATTTGCATTCCAGTCTGAAGAGGTATTCTTCGATCTATAATTTACTAAGCTCTTATTAGGTATCAGACACTGTCTGTATACACATTATCTCATCTAATCCTCACAGCAGTATAAGACATGACATTTTAAACACATCACACAAAGAAAATGAGGTACAGACTGTTACAGAGAAAGCCCTAGATCATTATTCACCTGGGAAATGCTACATACAGTACGATACAATTTCATACCCAGTAGGGTGGTTAAAATTCAAAAGATGGAAAATACCAAATATTATTGAGGATGTGGAATAACTAGACTTTTTATGTTGGGTAGTTTCTTTACAAGGTAAAATATATTTCTACCCTAAGACCTTTCATTTGAACTCCTAAATGTTTACCTAAGAGAAGTGAAAACATTTGTTCATGAAAAGAATTGTGAAATAATTCCATGGTAGCTTTATTTATAGTAGCCCAAGCCTGTAAAGAAATGTATATCAAGAAGAGAACTACTAAATAAATTGTGGTATATGTGCATTGTGAAATATTATGTAGCAGCTAAAAAAGAACAAGTGACAAATTCTACAATAAAGATGAACCTCAGAAAACATTATTTCTGGTGAAAGATGATATACAATATATGATTCGATTTATATGAATAAGGAAAAGCTAATATAAAGTGATAGAAATCAGAACAGAGTTTGCTTGTGGTGTGGTGGATAACAGAAAAGGGGTTTGAGGGAACTTTCTAGCATGGTGGAAGTGTTATATATCTTGAGTTAGTGAAGGTTGTAAGTGCATATATTTATCAGAACTCATTGAATTGTACAATTCTTTTCTATGCCTCTCACTGTAAAATTTTCATCCATTGGGAATAAAAGCAATAGTAACATGATGACCATAGTTAACAATACTGTATTGTATATTTATTGTATATTTGAAAGTTGTTAAGAAGGTAAATAGATCTTAAAAGATCTCACCAAAGAAAAAAAGAAAAAGTTCTAAATATGTGAGGTGATGGATGTGTTTAACTTTATTATGGTAATCATTTCACAAAATACACATGTATCAAATCATTAGGTGTACATCTTAAACTTACAAAATGTTATATGTCAATTATATCTCAATAAAGCTGGGGAAAAAGTGATAATGCATTTGAATGATACTCAATAATGGTCAGTTATTGCTAGTCTCATCTAACACTTGGTTTGGGGGTGGGGGGAGGAGCTATGTTAAGGATGTTGAAGTAATTCCTCAAGTGAGTCAAGAATAAAACCAGAAGGGAAAGCAATTCCACTCCCTCCCCCCAATTTCTTCCATCCATTAAATAATAGCAGGACTATCCCCATACACAATGATTCTTTTTTTTTTCCTAGACTTTACTGTTTTTTTTAAAATTTTATACAGCAGGTTCTTATTCATTATCTATTTTATACATATTAGTGTATATATGCCAATCCCACAGTGATTCTTATGAGCCCATTAAAACAGTTTGTTATCCCTTTCATTGGAAAATAAAGTGTTTCTCTAAGTTTGACACTTTATTCAGCAAAAATACACAGAAACTATTTTGACAATTAATACTAATACTTATATCTCATTTTATTTGTTAGGCAATTCTTCTTTCCTAGGAAGCATGATTACTCTCCTACCATTACTATATCAAAAATACAATAAATGCCATTAAGTCAGCAAATATTTTCAGTCAAGAATGTTGATATAAAACTTATTTATAAAAGAGGCAAATTTTGAGCCCTATTATTCTCTACATAGTGCGTTTGCTGCAAGTTTAGAAAATGTCACACAGACTCAATGTTTAATAACTGCAAGAAATTTTTTAAAACAAAGGAGGAAGGAAAAAGGAAGGAAATGAAAAGAAAACTTTGTGGTTCTACTTACCTATGCAAAATTACAAATTAAAGATTACAAAACTAGTGGATGAGGGAAAAGATGTCCTGGCCAGAAGAAGGCCAGATAGAGCACTTAACCAAACACTTTGAAAGGTGGAGAAGCACACCACATCTAAATTTCAATATTGTTTTATATCACTTTACTATGTATCCAAATGATACCTGCTTATTATAAATAATTCAAACAATATAAAAATATTAAAGACAAATGTAAAAGAAAATCTTTTCTCAAGGGTAAGATCCCCTTGGAGCACATCAAGAGTGTTAAATGGAAAAAGACATCAAGGAGACTTTCATTTTGAGGTATACAATACCTCCTGGGCTCAAGCTAAAATCTGGGATTAGTGATTCAATTTGAGTCTGTGTGAAAAATTCCAGCCAAGAATTCTCACACGCTGAAAATTCTTGATCATCTAAACATTATCCATTTACCCAGATGCAGTTTACATTCCCACTGACAGTGTACTAGGGTTTCATTTTCTCCACATCCTCACCAGCATTGTTATCTCTCATCATTTCGATAATAGCCATCCTAGTAAGTGTGAGATGATATCTCACTATAATTTTGATTTGCATTTCTCTGATGATTAGTAATGTTGAGCATCTTTTCTTGTACCTGTTGTCCATTTGTATATCTACTTTTGAGAATTGTATATGCAAGTCTTTTGCTGTTTTAATTGCATCATTTGCTTTTTAGCTATTGAGTCATATGATTCCCTGTATATTTTGAATATTAACACTGTATTGGATGTATGGTTTGCAAATATTTCCTCCAGTTCCACAAACCTATTTTCATTTTGTGGATGCTTTCTTTTGCTATGTGGAAATTTACTTTGATATAATTCCACTTTTAATTTTTTTTAATTGTTGTCTTTGATTTGGGTGTCAAATCCAAAAAATAATTGAGAAGACCAAAGTCAAGGAGATTATCCACCACTTTTCCCATTTCCTTCTAGAAGTTTTCAATTTCAGGTCCTACATTTAAGTCTTCAATACATTTTGAGTTGATTTTTGTGTATGCTGTAACGTAGGGGGCTAGTTTTCCCAACACCATTTCTTGAAGAGAACATCCTTTCCCCATTTACATTCTTAGTTCATTTATTGAAAATTAATTGACTATTCATGCATGGGTTTATTTCTGGGCTCTCTATTCTGTTCCATTGATCTAAGTGCCTGTTTTTATGCCAATACCATACTGTTGATTACTACAAGTTTGCAATATACAGCTGACCCTTGAACAACATGGATTTGAACTGTGATGTCCACTTATACACAGATATTTTTCAGTACATACTACAGTACTACATGATTTATGGTTGGTTGACTCTATGGATGCAGACTCGTGGATACAGAAGGCCAACTGTAAAGTTATATTCAGATTTTCAACTGCAAAGATGATTTCTTGAATCTGACACCAAAAGCAAAAGCAACTAAATCAGAAATAAATAAATGGGACTATATCAAAGTAAAAAGCTTCTGCACAGGAAAGGAAACCATCAACAATATGAAAACGCAGCCTACTGAATAGAAGAAAATATTTGCAAATTATATATCAGATAAGGGGTCAATATCCAAAATATATAAAGAACTCATACAACTCAATAGCAAAAAACCAAACAATCCAATTAAAAATGGGCAGAAAATCTGAACAGTTTTCCAAAGATGAAAGACAGATGGTCAGTAGACACAAAAAGATGCTCAACTAATTAGAGAAATGCAAATCAAATCCACAATGAGATATCACCCCACACTTATCAGAATGGCTAATATCAAAAATGGCAAGAAATAAGAAGTGTTGGTGAGGATGTGGAGAAAAGGAAATCCTTATGCACTGTTGGTGTGAATGTACAAAAAATTGGTGCAGCCACTATGGAAAACAGTATGGAGGTTCCTCAAAAAATGAAAAATAGAACTATTATATGATCCAGCAATTCCACTTCTGAGTATTTATCTGAAGGAAATGAAAACACTAACTAGAAAATATATATGGACCCCATGCTCATTGCATCATTATTTACAATAGCCATGGTATAGAAACAACCTAAGCATCCACTAGTAGATGAATGAAGAAAAAATAAATAAACACACACACACACACACACACACACACACACATACATGCACACAATGGAATATTATTAGGCCAAAAAAATAATAAAATCTTGCCATTTGCAACAACATGGTTGGACCTCCAGGGCATTATGCTAAATGAAATAAGTCAGAGAGAGAAAGGCAAATACTGTATGATCTTACTCATATGTGGAATCTAAACAAAACAAAAACAAAATTCAAAAAAAATAAGCTCATAGATACAGAGAACAGATTGTTGGTTTTTGGATGCAGGAGGGTAGGGGGTGAAATGGGTAAAGGGAGCCAGAAGACACAAACTTCCAGTTATAAAATAAATGTCACAGGGATGTAATATACAGCATGGTGACTATAGTTAATAATACCTTATTGCATATTTGCAAGTTGCTAAGAGAGTAGGTCTTAAAAGTTCTCATCATAAGAAAAACAAATTTGAAAAAAAAAAAAAAAAGAAAAACAAATTTGTAACTATGTAAGTTGATAGATGTCAACTAGACTTATTGTGGTGATCATTTTGCAATGTATACAAATATTTAATCATTATGTTGTATACCTGAAACAAATACAGTGCTATATATCAGTTATACCTCATTTAAAAAATCAAGATCTGAAATTATATTTAATAACATAAAACATGCATGAAGTGTTAAGTGAGAAACCAATTTACAAAAGAGTGGAAACTGTGGAACATCAAATTTATAACATTAACTCCAGGAAAAATACACATGCATAAGCATTAAAAACAAAAAAAGCAATGGACGGGTCTACAGAAAAAAATGATTACTGAGTATTTTTCTTCAGTTACATATATATGTATATCACATATATTTTCTTCACTTTTTTTTATCTTCCATATTTTTACAATAAATTATTGATTCCACTTATGTTCAGAAAAGTCAGTAAGAATATATTCCAAATCCTGTTTTCTGAAGTGGATATAATTATTGGTTTCCTAAATCTATTCTGAACTAAAGTACAGCATAGTCAGGTGCTTCATATCAGTATCCAGATTCAAGAGATAGTTTTCTAACACACACTCACCCAAGTTACCCATCTTGGTCATTTTTTGTAGCCACAGATCCTCACATTAAAATGGCTGCTCCCTCAAAGATTTCCTTCCATGCAACAGTGACATCATGCTGAAATACTGAGATGAGAGATTTCTAAAACATGTAATTTATGTACTAAGGTCAGTGGATGTTTAAATAGGTCTTCAACACCCTGGAAGATCTCTAGCCTATGTGCTCAGTGCAATCCAAATTTCTTTCTTGTGATCTCATCTTTATCTACTAAGTAAACATGCACTCACTACCCCAGACTTTACCCAAAAGTGAAGCTAGCTTGACTTCAGGTTGCAGCACTCCTAATTATGGTTTGTCATATTTCTTATGGCTTTTATCCTTATAATATCAATATCAGGGGCAGGAGATTCCTTAGAGAGGCAGAGTGGGGATGCATGCAAGTCAATAAGAGTTGGTTCCTTAGATACACTTGGTTGGACTCCCACTGGGCTCTTGTGGCCCTAAGAATGCAATTATTCTGCAGTGTTATTATTGTGTCTATTTCCCCATAAAAGTTTAACGAGCTATATAATTTTCCTAGATACAAGACAATTATGTTATTAACTAACCATGAGATATGTCCCTTGCCAGTACAATAAATTTTATTTCTGACTGAAAACTTCTATTTAATCATTTGTTTGAGGAAGAGCAGAGTTCCAAATCACTCTCCCTAAATTCATTCCACATCTCTGTACCAGTTTTTCCATCTCCTTCTACTGTACAAAACAGCAGAACAACTAAGAGCATGATGAAATATGAATCCCTGGGCAGCCATTCCCCAAACAGCCTCCTTAAGTAAGTTCCATTCCTTCCCACCGTTAAGTATCACACCTACTTCTAGGCTATTAGCTGAACTTTGAGAAGAGTTATGGCTTGACATATCTTGAAGAATTTTAAGTTTAGTAAAAACTGAAAATGACCAGCTTGATGAGAAATCTGGACACCTTTCCCTATGGCAGTTTATTCTAGGGCCAAGGTACTTTTAGGGAAAAGATGAGCTAGCAGAAATAATGGTATCAATAGGTGAAGATTTATAAGATTTTTTGAGTCAAAGTGAAATATTAAATCAGTTAAATAAATTATCCTGTCACAAAACTGACATATCTATTCATACACATGTCATGGCAAACCTGAGACCATTAGAAGTAGAAGGAAATAAATACTGACTTGCTCTAAGAGGAAAATGTCTTAAACTCAGAAATTTCAAAAAATGGAAATATATCACCCCGTCTTTAGAAACCTTCTGTCGAAGGCAGGAAATTTATCCCTCAAGAAGGATGTAGGAAAGACTTTTACCTAGGATGGGTCATTGAATTTCATGAGTTCTATGGCCTATCCCCAACTCTAAAACTAAGAATTTTCCTGTAAAAACTTCCAATGATTCCTTTCATAAAAACAAAGTATTATGGAGCAAAATGAAAAAAAAAAAAGAAATAAAAAAGAATCCATACAAGATCAATCTTTTCTATTCCTACAGATTTGGGTGTTGGAAATGGTCCTCTAAAGAAGTGAAACATCTTTAACTTGCATCTACATCAGGAATTCTGTATCCAAGATATTCTCTGGTAGTGGAATAACGCATAGAAGATTAGGAGTCAGAAGACTGACTGACACTATAATAAATCACTTTACTTCTCTGAACTTCAGTTTCCTCAGCATGGTTCTCAGAATAATAGTACCTGGCTGGCTTTCTACCCAACATTATAGTCAAACACTTTAAAACCCATGAAATCATATAAAAAGGCAAGAAAATGTAATTACATGACTTTTTTGAAAATGAAGTTAAAAGAACGCTTGATTTACGACTACTACTAAATTAATTTCCAAACGCCCCCCATTCCTCCATGAAGCAAAAAGATCAATTTATATCTCAAATAATTGGCATGCAATTTATAAAATCACAATATGCTTGACTGATAATCTACTGTACCTGCAGTTGATATAAAACATATTTTTTTTTACACAATGAATACTCAATAAAAAAAATCCACTTTTATTACCTTCTTTGATGTTTTGTTGGCTCGTACCCTGAAATTTCCCTTACGACATCTGCAAAAATAATAAACCAATTATGAAGCCATCTGGAAGAGAGTGAAGAGAAAATACTATTTTTTAAACCTCTCCTTTGAATAACTGTAATACAGGGCATGTCAGAACTAAACCATTAACAAAACCATTATTATTAAGGAAAGAAGGAAAGAGATTTGCATAAAGAAAATCATAACTGCTTATTATCAGACACAGTGGGGTCACATATTGAACCACGGCTGAAATAGACCGAACATCCGTTCCCATATATATTTGAGACACAAGCTGGGGCCATTCAAGCCTGTAGAACACCACCCTCTTCAATTAAAATATGGATTTTTAATCATAGATCCATGCCACAGAACCACAGATTTATTCGAGAAAGTTAAGAAAATGTTAGTCTTGAGGCTTCAACCAAATTATCCACCTAGTTTGGGAAAACAAAAATCATTCCTCAAAGATGGTGAAAAAAGTTTCTTTTCTCTCCTCTCAACATTCTCCCTCAAAGTCTGTGTAATCAAATTTAGAAATACTATAAACATTAGAAAGTAATCAATAATCACTGTTAAGCAAAATAAAATGAGCAAACACCAAAAGATCTACTTATTTTCTCTGGGTTTAGTGTGAAAAATCTCAGGACAAAAAGTTTTCTGTTTTCAGAACTCTAATGAAAAACTGATGAACTCATAAAAGTGCTAACAAAAGATCAAGATGAAAAAAAAAATTAATTACATGGGACTGAGTGAACTGATGAGGATGAGTATAATTTTTGTGACTTTCTGTCTGAATTAAAAAAAAAAAAATCCCACAAGGACTCAGAGGCAAAGAATATACAAATCAATTTTCACTGCAAAGTAAAGGAGCTGTTACAGTGGAGGATTACTGGACTGAATGTCAATATTATGACATAGTATGAGTGTGTTTCATGTTTGGTGATTGCAATCATTGTTGCTTTTGTTGTGGTCATCCATGTACAATGCTTGGTGTCAGTCTATTTATCTCTTGTAAAAATAAAATACAGTGTGTCTGTGTGGAAAAAAAAAAAAAAGTTTTCTGCTTTTTGCTTTTTGTAAACCTGGTTTCACCACTGAATGACTTTATCCTAGTATAATTTACTTAAATTTTCTCAGTTTCACTCTTTTAAAAATAGAGAAAATCATATATCCCTTGCTGTTCTCAAATGACACCACTGGAATCTAAAATCTATGGGAAGAATTCTTATCAGTTTAACTAGTCCTATTTAGTGTTCCAAAGCTGTCATCTAGTAATATTATTCCTGAAAAAAAAATTTCCCTAAGGAATGATTAAATTAAAAAGAATGAATAAAACAGCAAGGCATAATCCATGAAAGAAAAAAATTGATAAATTGGACTTCATTAAAATATAAAACTTGTGCTCTACAGAAAGCATTGTTGAGAGAATGAAAAGACAAGGCATGGACTCGGAGAAGCTATTTTCAAAATACATATCTGATAATTTTTCTGCGTTTATTGAGATGATCGTATGCTTCTTGTCCTTCATTCTTTAATGTGGTATATCACATTTGATTTGTGTTCCAACTAGGCATCCTGGGAATAAATCACATTTCACCATGGTGTGTAATCCTTTTTAATATACTATTGAATTCAGTTTGTTAGGGTTTGGGGGTATTGTTTGTTTTTTAGGATTTTTACATGTATATTCATCAGGAATACTGGTCTATCCTTTTCTTTTCTTGTAGTGTCCTTATCTGACTTTGGTATGAGGGCAATGCTGGCCTTGTCTTTAAATGTTTGTTAGGATTCAACAGTGAAGTCATCAGGTCCTGAACTTTTATTTTGGGGGATGATTTGACTACTTACTCAATATACTTTCTCATTATTTATATGTTTATATTTTCTTTTTCTTTGTCACTGTTGGTAGGTTTTATTTTTCTGAGAATGTATTTCTTCTAGGTTGTCCAATTTGTTGGCATTATATGTTCATAATAGTCTCATATGATCTTTATATTTCTGTGGTATCAGTTGTAATGTCTCCTTTTTCACTTATAATTTTGAGTCCTGTTAGTCTAGCTAAAAATTTAATTTTGTTTATATTTAATAAAAAGAACTTAGTTTCATTGATCTGTTTTGTTTTTCAGTCTCAATTTCATTTATTTCTGCTCTGATCTTTATTATTTCCTTCCTTATTCTAACTTTAGGTTTAGTTTGTTCTTCTTTTTCTAATTTCTTGATGTGTGAAGTCAGGTTGTTTGAGATTTTTTTCCCTTAATGTAGGCATTTTATTGCTGTAAACTTCCCAACTGGAACTGCTTTTGCTGCACACCTTAAGTTTTGGTGTGGTTAATTTCCATTTTCATTTGTCTCAAGTTATTTTTTTGATTACCTTTTTGGTTTCTTCTTTGACCCACTGGTTGTTTAGAAGTGTGTTTCTAAACTTCCACATATTTATGAATTTTCTATTTTTCCTCCTATTATTGATTCTACTTTCACACTATTTTGGTCAGAAAATACACTTGAAATGATATCAATCTTCTTAAATTTGGTAGGACTTATTTTGTGACCCAATATATGATCCATCGTGGAGAATGTTCCATGGGTGTTGGAAATGAAGATGTACTCTGCCGTTGGATAGGATGTTCGATATATGTCTGTTAAGTTTATTTGATCTATAGTTTCATTCACTTCCACTGTTTCCTTATTCATTTTCTGTCTAGATCATCTATTCAATATTGAAAGTGGGGTACTGCAATCCCCTACTATTATTGTATTGTTGACCAATTCTCCCTTCATTTGTGTTAATACATGCTTTACATATTTATGTGTTTCAATGTTGGGTGCATATACATTTATAATTGTTATATCCTCTCAGTGAGTTGACTTATCATTAGATAGTGAACTTCTTGGTCTCTTTTGACAATTTTTGACTTAAAGCTTATTTTGTCTGATTTAAGTATAGCCACTACTGCTCACTTTTGGTTACCATATGCATGAAATAATTTTTTTCATCCCTTTACTTTCAGCTTGTGTGTGTCCTTAAATCTAAAGTGACTGTCACAGAGATAGAACATAGATGGGTCTTGTTTTTTTTTAATCTATTCAGCCAACCTATGTCTTTTGATTTGAGAATTAATCATTTGCATTTAATTATTATTGTCATCATATTATTTTCTGACTGTTTTGTAGTTCCTTTCTTCCTCTTTTGCAGTCTTTTGTTATTAGATGATATATTTGTACTGGTAATCTTTGGTTCCTTTGTCTTTGTCTTTTGTGTTCTGCTACAGGTTTTATATGTGTAGTTACAGGAGGCCTACATAAAATGTCTTATAGATATAATAGTCTAATTTAAGCTGATAACTTCAACCACATACAAAAACTCCACATTTTAACTTCTTCCAGCACATTTGATGTTATTGATATTACAATTTATATCTTCTATATATAGCATATCCATTAAAACATTATTCTAGCTAGAGTTATTTTTTATACTTTTGTCCTTTAACTTTTATACTAGAGTTAAAAGCGATTTACATACCATCATTACTGTATTAGAGTATTCTGAATTTGACTACATTCTTACCTTTATAGTGAGTTTTGAAATTTTTATATTTTCATGTTGTTAGCATTCTTTTGCTTCAACTGAACAACTACCTTTAGCATTTCTTGTAATGCAGGTCTAGTAGTGATACATTCCCTCAGCTTTTGTTTGTTTGGGAAAGGCTTTCCCTCAACCTTCATTTGTGAAAGACAACTTTGCTGAGTAAAGTATTGTTGGTTGGCAGGTTTTTTTCCTTTTTTTCTTTCAGCATTTTGACTGTCATCCCACTCTCTCTTGGCCTGCAAGTTTTGTGCTAGGTAATCTGCTGATAGCCTTATGGCAGTTTCCTTGTAGGTGAGAATTTTTTTTTCCTCTTGTTGCTTTAAAAATTATCTCTTTGTGTTTGATTTTAGGCAGTTTTGTTATGTCTTGGCGAATATATCTTTAAATTGACTTTGTTTGGGGACCTGTGAGCCTTGTGAACTTGAATGACCAAATCTTGCCCCAGATTTTGGAAGTTCTCAGTCATTCTTTCTTTTCTTTTTTTAAGTTAAGTGTAGTTGATTTACAATATTATATTAGTGTCAGGTATATAACACAGTGACACAATACTCCATTTAAACTTGTAATAAAATATTGGCTATATTGCTATATTCCCTGTGCTGTACAATACATCCTTGTATCTTATTTATTTTATGCATAGTTGTTCGTATGTATAAAATATACAGACTGTCTGCTACCACTATCTTTCCTCTCCCCCCATCCCTCACCCCACTGGTAAATGCTAGTTTTTTCTCTATATCCAAGTCTGTTTCTGTTTTGTTACACTCATTTATTTTTTAGATTCCACCTGTAAGTGATAACATACAGTACTTGTCTTTCTCTGACTTACTTCAGTGCTCAGCCACTGTTTCTTTAAATAAGCTCTCTGCCCCTTTCTCCCTCTCTTCTTTTGGGACCCCAGTGATGCATAGATCGTTTCTCTTCTCTTTGGTGAAATGACTATTCATGACTTTTGTCCATTTATAATTGGATTTTATTTTACTACTGGGTTTTAAGACTTCTTTCTATATTTTATACATAGGAATTTTTTAGATATGTGGTTTGTAGATCATTTATCCCAGTGTATAGTTTGTCTTTTTATCTTCTTAATAAGGTCTTTTTCAATGCGAAAGGCTTAACTTTGATGAAGTCCAATTTATCTTTTTTATTTTTATTTGGGGGGTTATGCATTAGTTATCATATCTAAGAACACTTCACCTAGTCCTATGTCCCAAGGATAAGCATTAGGGTTATGAAGTTTTATATTATAAAATATTAATAAGTATATATTAGAATTTTTAATTATTCACAAAATAGTAAAAATTAATAATGGGAATCAACTATATTAAACTCCAATAAGTAGAGTTCACAACATATCTCTTCAAAGTGGTCTTTCATATATTCTCTCATACCAACCATAGTTAATTACTCCACAAAGGGGATATTTCTAAACACCATAAGTGAATGGCAAATTATAAATAAGAATATAATTGAATTTGAGCTGGTGAGAAATCTGTTATGTCAGGTAAGCTCAATTAGTTATCAAGGCTGCAGCTTACATCATTTTATTCCTGGAGTCAATCACCTCTAATTTGATAAATTTCTCTAAATAAGAAATTTATGTCTGACCTATACCTTAAAATTAAACCTGGATCAAATCACAATGCTTAGATGTCTAGAGTTTTGCCTTGACTTATTGCCTGCCAAGACTTTGAATATTTAATATGCACTGACATCTGTTTTTGGAGCTTTTCCCAAAACTCATTTTGTTTGACTAAATTCTGAACTGCTGTTTGCTTTGATCTCTTATATATTTCTGCACAATATCTTTGCTTTCAATCTTATGCAAATACATAGTGACCCATACTTCAAAATTTTATTTGAAAACAACAGTGATAATTCAGGGTAAGAACCAGATTTTATTCTCTACCTGGTTGGATTTTCCACTATCTCTGGGGAGGAAATCTCAAAGAAAAAAATAAAAAGCCAACTGGCATTTTTCAATTAACATTCATTGGATTTTGATCAACTTGAAAGGACTGATATCTTAATATGGAATTTTCTGATCCATGAACACAGTATCCATCTACATTTATTTAGGTGTTCTCTAATTCTCTAAACAGTAATTTGTTGTTTTCAGTGCATAGCACTTTCAAATATTTTTATCAGGTTTATTTCAAAGTATCTCTTAACAAAAAATATCTGACATTTGTTACTACTATGTAGAAATATGATAGATTTTTGTACATTGATCTTGTAACCTTGCTAAACTCATGTATTAACTCTACGTGTTTTTTATTGATTTTTGAGATTCTGTGTGATGTTCTATAAATAATGACAGTTTTACTTCTCCCTTTCTAATCTGGATGACTTTCATTCCATTTTCTTGTACTATTTTACTATACCTTCTAATCTGATGTTGAATAGAAGTGGTGATAGTGGAAACCCTTGCTGTGATTTCAATTTTATAAGAAAACTATGAGATAGTTATCATTTCACATGATGTTAGCTATAGTTCTTTTCATTCATACCATTTATTAGTCTGAGTACATTTTCTATTGCTAGTTTGCTGATAGTTTTTATTATTGAATACATCTGTGAGTTTGTCCAAAGTTTTTTTTTTTTTTTTTTTGCACTTATTGAAGTAACCATGTGGCTTTTATTGTAAATCTGATAACATGGTGAATTACAATAATTAGTTCTCATATGTTACACCAACATTGACTTCCTGGTGTAAACTCCATTGGTCATGATATATTATCTATTTATCATTATATGACCCTATTTATTCCTGGTAATATTCTTTGCTCTAACAATTTCTGATATTAATATAGCTACTACAGATATATTATTATTAGTGTTAGCATGGTATATCTTTTCCCACCTACTTTTACACTGTTAGTGTGTTTATATTTAAAGTGGCCTTCTTATAAGCAGAATATAAGTGAGTCAATTTTTAAATACACCTGATTTTTTTTTTTTTTATGTTCAGCAAAATTCTGTTGAAATTCATCTGTGTTACAGTGTTTTCCTAGGTGAGTGGGATTTTACAGTATGAATGAGCCAGTCACAACTGATTTCTTATCCATTCATCAGTTCATGAGCATTTAGACTGTTTCCAATTTTTGATATTAAGAATAAAGTTGCTATGAAAATTCAATGAGTCTTTCGCTTCTCTTGTGTAAATATCTAGGAATTTTCTTGGTCTTTTGTTAGGTGTATATTTACAGTTAAAAATTTGTTTACCTCTTTTTCAAAGTGGCTCTTCTATTTTGCAATGCTACCGGAGATGTATGAGAGTGTCAGTTGTTTTATATCCTTGTTAACACTTGGCTTTTCCTTTCTTTTTAAAGTTTAGTTATTCTAATGAATGTGTAATGGTATCTCACAGCAGTTTTTAATTTGATTTTCCCTAATGACTGAGGATGTTCAGCATCTTTTTATATGCTTATTTGTCATTTGTATATTTTCTTTAATGAAGTGGCCATTCAAATCTTATCCCTACTTCTTAACTTTCAGAAGTTAATTTTTTAACAATTAAAAAGTTTTAGACTAAAAAATACGATAATACAGAAAGTTTCCATATACCCTACAGCCAGTTATACCTACTATTAACATCTTATATTAGTATGATACACGTGTCACAACTAATAAGCAAATACTGATACATTATTCTTAACTAAGGTTCACATTTTATTAAGATTTCCTTGGTATTTACCTAATGGTTTCTCACTGTTCTGGGATCTCAACCAAGATACCATATTGTATTTAGCTGTCATGTCTCCTTAGGCTCTTAGCTCTTACAGTCTCTTTGACTTGCCTTGTTTTTGTTGGCCTTGACAGTTTTGAACAGTTCTGACCAGGTATGTTATTGAATGGCCCTCAATTAAAAATTGTCTAATCTATTTCTCATCATTAGACTGGGGGTATAAGTTTCTGGGAGGAAGACGACAGAGGCAAAGTGCCATATTCATCACATCATACCAAGGGTACATATGCTATCCACATACCTTATCACTGTTGATGTTGACCTTGGTCACATGGCCAAGGTAGTGTTGGTTAGGTTTCTCCACTACATGTTTGTACTTTTTTCCTTTACTTCTCCATATTATATTCTTTAGAAAGAAGTTACTGTGCACAGCTCACACTTAAGGAATTGGGGAGTGTGCTTCCCCTCAATGAGGATGGAGTATCTACATACATTATTTGCAGTTCTTCAGCATGGAAGTTTGTTTATTCTTCCTCAAATATTTATTCATTTATTTATACCATTACAGATTCATAGATATTTATTTCATACTTTAGATTATAATCCAAAACAATTTTATTTTATTGTTCAAATTGTTCAACGTTGGCCTTTGGAAGCTCTTTCATTTGACTCCTGTGTTCCTTTGATATACACCCATCATTATGTTTTTGTTTTGGCTTTTTTTTTTTTTTTGAGCACTTCATTACTTCCTGGCACTATAAGATGCTCCAGCTTTATCTTGTATATTTCCTGCCGCAGTCCTAGAATTAGGCCTTTTTCTAACGAACCCTGGTTGCTTTCAATGAAGAATGGTATTGAAAGCAAGATATGGGTGCTGTATATGCTTGCTATTTCTAGCCCCTCTCAGCTGACATAGTAAGAAAACATGTACGTAGTAAGAAAACATGTATCATCTAGATACACATCTCTATAAATATTTATATATGTAATTATCTCTACCTATATTAAGCTAAACATTAATTCATACTGAGGTCTCCAACTCTAATCCATTGCTATAATGGTTATTCCAGTCTCCTCTAATCGCATATCTGTAAATTTTACTCCAATACTGAGAAAATTGACTTCCACCATCCACCATTTATTTACTTAATTTTGATTTTCAGTATACAGAATTGTTATCCAGTATGCTTGTGGGAAACCACTTTACCAACTAGAAAACAGTCTTTCATATAGTTTATTTTTCCTTTTGTCTTACAGACCCCACTGGATTCCAAAGTTACTTAGGTCAGACTTCCTCCATGACTGCCTTCAATATGGTTGTTTCATACACTTGTAGTAGAGTTAGATTGTTGTGGCACATTCTGAATTCCATCTTGGAATTCCCTTTATTTATTAAATGAATTTTTCAAAATTTGCATACCTCAAGGTTCACTCTTTGAGTTAAAAAGTTCAATGTGTTTTGACAAAAATGGGTTTCACCATCCTAAAAAATCCATTGTGTTTCACATTCAACCCTACCATTCTCCTGAACCACTGGAAACCACTAATACTTTTACTGCCTCTATAGTTTTGCATTTTCCAGAATATTATGTAATCAAAATCATACAGTCTTTTGCCTTATCAGACTAGCTTCTCTCTTTTAGCAATATGCATTTAAGAGTCACTCATTTTTTTTTACATTATTTTATTTTTTTAATAAATTTATTTATTTATTTATTTATTTTTGGCTGCTTTGCTGCATGCAGGCTTTCTCTAGTTGCGGCGAGCAGGGGCTACTCTTTGTTGCAGTGCATGGGCTTCTCATTGCGGTGGAGGAGCATGGGCTCTAGGCGTGTGGTCTTCAGTAGTTATGGCACATGGGTTTCAGTAGTTGTGGCTTGCAGGCTCTAGAGCACAGGCTCAGTAGTTGTGGCACACAGGCTTAGTTGCTCTGTGACATGTGGGATCTTCCTGGACCAAGGCTCAAACCCGTGTCCCCTGCATTGGCAGGCAGATTTTTAACCCTCTGCCACCAGGAAAACCTAATTCACTCATTTTTATTGAATTGATAGCTCAATCGTTTTGATTACTAAAAATATTCCATTATATATATATACTGTAGTTTGTTTATCTACACAACTAGGGGAGTGTATCTTCGTTGCTTCCAGGTTTTGGCAATTATAAATAGGTCTGCTATAAATGTCCATGTGTGCATTTTTGTGTGGATATAAGTTTTTTAAGTTAGTTGGGTAAATATCTAGGAGTACAATTACCGGAATGTATGATAAGACAATGTTTAGCTTTGTAAGAAATTGCAAAACTGTCTTCCAAATTGGGTATATCATTTTACATTCCAACCAGTAATGAATGATAGTTCTGTAGCTCTGCATCTTCCCCAAAAGCTGGTATTGTCAGCTTTTGGATTTTAGAAATTCTAATATGTACAGGAATCTCATTGTTGTTTTAATTTGCTGTTTAATTTGTTGTTTTAGTTCTGTAATGACAAACGCTATTGGGCATCTTTTACATACTTATTTGCCATCTGTGTATCTTCTTTGGTGAGGTGACTGCTCAGATCAGTAGCCCATTTTTAATTCAATTGTCTTTTTTTAATGTTGAGCTTTAGGAATTCTTTTTTTAAATGTTGAGCTTTAGGAATTCTTTTTATAATATTGATACAAGTTATTTCCCTATATGCATTTTGCAAATATTTTCTCCCAGTCTGTGGATTATTTTTTTCACTCTTAGTGTTTAACAGAATGGATTTTTTGATTCAATAAGGTCTAACTTATGAACTTTTTTCTTTCATTAATCATGATTTTGATATATCTAAAACTCATTGACAAACCCAAAGTCACCTAGATTTTCTCCTATAATGTTTTCTTCTATGTTTATAATTTGGTGTCTTACATCTAGACCTATGATGCATTATGAATAAATTATGGTGAAAGGTATGAGCTCTATGTCTAGGTTCACTGTTTTGCCCATGGTCATCCAATTGATCTAGTACTATTTATTGAAAAGACTATCTTTTCCTTACGGAATTGTCTTTGCTCCAATGTGAAAAATCAGTAGATTATATTTGTGTGGCTCTATTTATGGGTTCTCTATCCTATTTCATTGATCTGTGTGTCTATTCTGTAAATAATACTATGCTGTCTCGATTTCAGTAACTTTGTAATAAATTATGAAATTGGGTAGTGTGTATACTTGAAGTTATTTTTATTCTCAAGTACTGTGCTTGCTATCCTAAGTTTTTTGTCTTTTCTATAAACAGTAGAGTCAGTTTGTCTATATCCACAAAATACTTTGCTGGGATTATTACTGCAATTACATGGATTCCACAGGTCATATTTGGAACAACTGACACCTTAAAACATTGAGATTTCAAATCCATAATCATGGGGTATCTCTCCATTTATTTAGATCAATGTTGATTTCTTTCATTAGAGTTTTATAGCTTTCAGCATAAAATCATGTATGTATTTTGTTAGATTTATATTTAGGTACTACTTTCTTTATTTTGGGCAGCTGTTTTAAATGTTATGTATTTTTATTTCAAGTTCCAATTGCTCACTACACTTATATAGGGAAGTAGCTGATTTTTGTATTAATAGAGTGTTCTGTGATCTTGATATACTAAACTGTCTATCATAAGACTGAATTAAAATGGAAGTAATCATGGATGATTATTTTATGCAAGTGAGTCAAAGTTATATCTCAATTATAACTCATCATTCCTCTCATTGTCTACAAAGGAAAGGAAGCAAGTCATCAAACATCATTGAGTGAGCAACTCTTTCAGGCTGTCCTGAAAGTTTTATAGAAATAAAAATAAACAAAGTATTCTTATCAATATTATCAATAATTTCATAATTCTTTTTTTAGTTATACTGCCATGGGCCAGGCATTATAGTTAGTATATGTTACTTAGCTCAGTTTTTACCATGACCTTACAACATAATGCATTAGTCAAGAAACTATAAGACACTGATGAAAGAAATCAAAGATGACACAGATGGAAAGATATACCATGTTCTTGGATTGGAAGAATCAATATTGTCAAAATGACTATACTACCCGAGGCAATATACAGATTCAGTGCAATTCCTATCAAATTACCAGTGGCATTTTTCACAGAACTAGAACAAAAAAAATTTTAATTTGTATGGAAACACAAAGGAGCTTGAATAGCCAAAGTAATCCTGAGAAAGAAAAACAGAGCTGGCAAAATTAGGCTTCCTGACTTCAGACCATACTACAAAGTTACAGTAATCAAAACAATATGGTACTGGCACAAAAACAGAAACATAGATCAATAGAACAGGATAGAAAGTCCATAAGTAAACCCACGCCCCTGTGGTCAACTTATCTATGACAAAGGAGGCAAGAATATACAATGGAGAAAAGACAGTCTCTTCAATAAGTGCTGCTGGAAAAACTGGACAGCTACATGTAAAAGAATGAAATTAGAACACTCTCTAACACCATACACAAAAGTAAACTCAAAATGGATTAAAGACCTAAATGTAAGACTAGATACTATAAAATTCTTAGAGGAAAACATAGGCAGAACACTCTTTGACATAAATCACAGCAATATCTTTTTGGATCCACCTCCTAGAGTAATAAAAATAAAAGCAAAAATAAACAAACAGGATGTAATTAAACTTAAAAGCTTTTGCACAGCTAAGGAAACCATAAAATGAAAAGACAACACACAGAATGGGAGAAAATATTTGCAAATGAAGTGACTGACAAGGAATTAATCTCCAAAATACATAAACAGCTCATGCAGCTCAACATTAAAAAAATAAAAAAAATTAAAAAATGAGTAGAAGATCTAAATAGGCATTTCTCCAAAGAAGACATACAGATGTCCAAGAGGCACATGAAAAGATGCTCAACATCGTTAATTATTAGAGAAATGCAAATCAAATGAGGTATCACCTCACACCAGTCAGAATGACCATCATCAAAAAGTCTACAAACAGTAAATGCTGGAGAGGGTGTGGAGAAAAGGGAACCCTCCTACACCACTGATGGGAATGTAAATTGGTACAACCACTATAGAGAACAGTATGGAGGTTCCATAAAAAACTAAAAATAGAACTACCATATGATCCAGCAATCCCACTCCTGGGCATATATCTGGAGAAAACCATAATTCAAAAAGATACATGCACCCCAATGCTCATTGCAGCACTATTTACAATAACCAAGACATGGAAGCAACCTAAATGTCCATCGACAGAGGAATGGATAAAGAAGATATGGTACATACATACAATGGAATATTACTCAGCATAAAAAAGAATGAAATAATGCCATTTGCAGTAATGTGGATGGATCTAGAGATTATCATACTAAGTGAAGTAAGACAGAGACAAATATCATATGATATCACTTATATGTGGAATCTAAAAAAAATGATACAAATGAGCTTACTTACAAAACAGGCATAGAAAACAAACTTATGGTTACCAAAGGGGAAAGATGGTAGAGGGAGGGATAGATTAGGAGTTTGGGATTAACATATACACACTACTATATATAAAATAGATCATCAACAAGGAACTACTGTATAGAACAGGGAACTCTACTCAATATTCTGTAATAACCTATATGGGAAAAGAATCTGAAAAATAATGGATATATATATATATGGTATATATATATATTTTTTATATAATAGTATATATATATTTTTTATATATATATAACTGAATCACTTTGCTGTACACCTGAAACTAACAACATTGTAAATTAACTATACTCCCATATAAAATAAAAAGTAAATTTAAGAAAAGATTCTCCAAAATGCAATCAAAAGAAGCCAAATTCTAGCTATATTATATAAAATAAAATCATAATAAAAGCAATAGGAGGTTTTTATTATGTCAAGGCACTGGGAAGGGTGGGTGAAAATGGATTAGGCATTACATACAGCACCTACTTACTCTTTTTTTTTCTCCTTACTTATCTTTATGTTTTGACCTTAAAGAAGGGGATTTCCATTGTAAGAACAGGATTCCTCCATGTGACAGAGAAGATAAATACTTAAAACTATCAAGGAGAATCTCCCTTGCATTTTTAAGCAAGGAAGTTCCAAGGCAGTGTCTTGATCCATGTTGCTTGCATCACATGTCTATCCTTTAGCCAACTGTCATAACTGGGAGAATGAAGCTCCGTTATCGGCCAGTTCAGGTCATATGCCCAACTCTGAGGGTCAAAAAGTAAGGTTCCATGATTGACAGCCCACCAAAATGAGTGGTGGGTGGGGAATTTTCAAAATATAATGTTAATTACAGGCCGGTATTACTTTATAGATGAGGTATATGAAGCTTAGAGTTTATATAACTTATAAAACGTTATCCATGTAAAGTGTCAGAATGGGCTTTAATTCTAGGTTTGATTGAATTATATACCCAAGCTCTAAATACCTAAGCTACCTTGCCTTCTCCATTCTTGCTCTGTGGTGGTCATAAGCTATGGAAGAGGAGGAAGAGGAGATGGGGGAAGAGGAGGAAGGGGGGTTGGGGGGAGGGGGTAGGAGGAGAAGAAAGCAAAACTGGGTAATCAATAATAGTAAAACAAGGTGTTCCCGAATATCCTCATCAATTATGGGAGATATCATGCAATAAGAGAACTTACAAGAATCTTGCAGAAATGAAATTTCAAGTAACTTTGAAGAAAGTTAAAGGATTGGCTAATGAAAAAAGAGAATGTGATGCTGTGTTTTTTTCCAGCTACAAATGGAGCTTTATTTCTTATAAAAATATCATAGAGATGAGGGATAAAGAAAAATGGATTCTAGTCTAGGCTTAGTTACTGATTCATTTGTGACTATGAACAAGTCATTCAGTCTGTGAAACTTATCTACAAAATATGGACACACATATTAGCTCCATTTCATGGAGGTCTCATGAGATTCAAATTGGAGACTAAATATGAAAGCATGTTGAAAATAGTAAAAAAAAGAACCTATTCAAGTAAAAGAGCATATTTTTCATGTCATATGCTTCCTCCTGTGCATAAAGCCATAGTCACTTTCTATCAACATTCTTTATAAAATCCTGGAGAAATTAAGCCCCTATTACAAGAGCAGCTAAAAGGATGATTTTACACCAGCTAATGTATCCCTTAATTAATATTTTATCCTAAACTTTTAATTTGATGAAGGTGTTTTTGCTAAGCTTTCCTCTATAGCAGAATTCTTATAAATTAAAATAGGTGCCTCAAGAATTTTTTTGCTTGCATCCAGGTGAAATATTTATTTCTTTGTATTGAGTAATATTCAGTAAATAGGGCTATCTTACTTTCTCCACAACGGTCATTAATTTTCCCTGAATCTTTTCTTGCATAATTTAAACCATCCTTTCATTTCTCCTTATGAAAACGTTTTTTTTTCCCCCCCAATTCTTCCAGGTCTAAAGGGATCCTCTTCTTATGCAATTCCAGGTAAAAATAAGGCATCGATTGATGCCACGTCTTTATCCACTTAGCCCTAAGGAAAACAGTGAAAGGCCACATTTTGTGAATAATTGGTTTCTAAAACAAACCAGAGGCAACAGGAGAAACAATAAAATTTGTGTTTCATCTCATTTATTTTGATAGTTACAGGAATTCAAGTCCAAATATGTATGTTAATATTGGTAACTAGAGGTACAAAAATGAAAAAAAAAATTAAGTCAAAGAAGACTCAGACTCACTGAAGCTCAAAAACCATCAAATTGTGACTAATTTAATGTGCAGCACATTTCTCATATGACTTTGGGATATACTTTTCAGAAGGTTCTGACTGGTTTTTCACATTCTGTCTCACAATAGTATAAATAAACAACCTATTGAAGGCATTCTCTCAAAGGGCCCGAAGTTACTGAGAGCAGCAGGCTGCCCTTTGGTTTCAGAGAAATGCTGTTCCTGCACCAGATCCCTGGATCTCAGAAATAAAAGAAGAAAATGTCTCTATTTTCTTCAGACTCAGTTTCTTTGTGTTGATATAGGGGGAAGAAGGGCATTTTGAAAAACATGTATGGGAAAATATAGAATATAAATAGAATGAATGAAGTTAATCAAGACGTAGAGACATAGAAAAACTATAGTAATGTTGTGATATAGACATAAAAAAAAGAAAAATAGTTAAAATTGATTGCATCCAGGTAGTGAGGTTACAGCTGGGGTTCAATGTGGTGGGGACTTTTTATCATGGAGCTTTTGGTATTATTGGATTTGCTTTATTATGCATGATGATAACAATAACAACAATATCAATAATGATAACAATATAAATATGGTTATAGACCAAAAGGATTAAAGTTGAGATGAAATGGCATCCATGTCTGTGAAATAATAAAATTATCTTTCACAATTATTAGTCTCTTGAGGCATCATAATAACTCTGAGTTACACAAATCAGGTTTATTGTCTCACTGTTCAGATAAAGATCTTGAGAAAAACAAATATCATATATTAACGCATATATGTGGAATCTAGAAAAATTCTATAGATGATCATACTTGCAAAGCAGAAATAGAGACACAGGCATAGAGAACAAATGTGTAGATACCAAGGGGGAATGGGGGACAGGATGAATTGGCAGATTGGGATTGACACACATACACTATTAGGTATAAAACAGATAACTAATAAGAACCTGCTAATAACACAGGTAACTCTACTCGGTGCTCTGTGGTGACCTAAATGGGAAGGAAATCCAAAAAAGAGGGAATATATGTATACGTATGGCTGATTCACTTTGCTGTACAGCAGAAACTGACACATGAAGGTAAAGCAACTATGATCCAATAAAAAATTTTTTAAAAAAGATCTTGAAGTTCACAAATTTAGAGATGTCTCCCAAAACCACCCAGCAAGTTGAGGATAGAATAACTGGGAGATAACTTGTCTCCTTAGTTACACACTAGTGCTCATTCCCGCTCACCAGATTCAAAGAGATGTTCCCAAGATACCAGTCACTGGAGCAAGAGAGATTTAGGGCAAAGGGAAGGAGTGAGCATACCACTTTAGCCAGAGAAACACCAATCTGACAGGTGACAGAGTCAAAGTGTCAACTTATTCAGTAAATTTTTAAATAACAAATATGAGAGCAAGTGGTCCATACAGATTATGAGAAAATGTATGTAACTGGGCAGATGTTTTAAGGATAAGTGTGTTTTCCCATAAATTAAACCCTTCCAAACATAAAAGCACAAGAACATACAAACACAGGAATAAGTGAACCATATCCTGACATAGTGGGGTAATGTGTTTGTTTCTAGATTTACAGATCAGAAAAAGCAAGCAATACATCACCTCCACTAAAGTAAGATCAGTGAAACTGTGTAAGCAGATACTGACTTGTATAAATTCCGTAGCTCAATAGCAGTAGTAGATCCTTAGCAACTCACATCATGGCCCCATTGTTCATCCAGCCCTCCATGCAGGAGGAGAAAGCCCACAATATTGTTCTGATTGTGGTGAGTATTTAAAGGCATTTCCAGCCAAAGAAAACTATCACAGCTAGACTTATCCAAAAGATTTGGGTTGGGGCGGGGGTGGGGTGGGGTGGATATTCAAGCAGAAGAAAGTGGGAAGAACATGAAAAAAAATATGAAATAGGAAGCACAGAACTCAGTGAAGAACAAGACACATTCATTCTAGGTTAGAGCATGAGGGGAGAGTAGAATGGCATGGGACTTCAGAGGTGGCCCAGGGCCAGCTTCTACAGGACAGAATATGCCATGTTAATGAATCTCACCCTCCAGATGCCTCCATGGTTCACTCACTGGATTCATTCAACTCTCTGTGCAAAAAGTCATGTGCATAGAGAGGCCTTCCCTGACCACCGCATCCAAAGTAACATGTGGAGTCTACCACTCTCTAGCTCTTTCTCTTCCTGTTATTCTTTCCACAGAGCTTATTTATGCATTGCTTTTTTTTAATTGAGACACCATTTGTTTTCCCCACTAGAATGTAGATTCTAACAAGACAGAAACTGTTTCTATTTTGCTCACAGCTCTATCCCCAGCACCTAGAATAATGGCATATATGTTCCAGAAGTATCTGGGAGATGAATGAATGAATGAATGAGTGAACAAACAATCTTGCTTTCCTAGTCTAACTGGGTAATTTAGGCAATTCATTCAGCCTCTTCATTTTTACATATCTCACTGAGCTCTTATGATTAAAAAAAAATGTACATAAAGTACTTAGTCCAGGCCTGACACATGCACATGGTAAATTCTCAATGAAAGTAAATTTTAGAATCAGACACAGAAAAAGGAGAAGCAAATAGTCGACCAAAATATGCACCCATTATATATTTCAGAGACAACACCTCCATTGCTTTAAATCTCTCTGTCCAAATGTCACAAAAAGATCTTTTATATCTTTGTCTTTCCTTAAAGAAGGGAGGGAGGGAGGGAGGGAGGGGAAGTTCAGTGTTGAAAACTACCAGAATTTAGCCTATTATTTTACAGAACCAGATAAGATAGTTCTGTCACAAATCTTTCTTTCCCACAATAATACATCAGATTCTACACAGGAAGAATATGAATGTTTGTATGTGTAAATGAGTGTGTGTTTGTATGTAAACACATAGCTACAAAACCACATATAGTGTAAATGCGAAAAAAAGCCTCTTCCCTCTGCCTTTCCTGCAGTCTCTATATAACCAGAATCATGAAAAAATGAGAAATCCTCTCTCCTTTTGGTTTTGCAAGAGGATTTCAATCCTGACTCTGAGGCGTTTGGGTCTAATTTATGACACATTTATTGTATGATTCTTATCCAACGTAAAAACAAAAATCAATAATGAAGGACTGATCAATGGGGCTCAAGTACTGAAAAAGAAATATATCTTGCAGGTGTTAAACATATAAAAGTGTGAATAGTTATTATGGTGCTTCAAAGCTAGGTATCTGCTTGTAAGTAGTAAAGATATTATATTACCCCTGTTACCACCTGTAAAAAACTTTATTTTTCACCTACTTTGCAGAACTGATGATATTTCTAAGGCTACTGAGCTTCCTGATGGCCCATGGATCAGAGAGTTGGAGGCCTGAAGCTTCTAGAATGCCCTTGATTTTGCTGTTTATCTAGTTTATTTGTTTATAAGCAATGGCCTATTCACCAAAAAGATTTAAAGAACACTTGTTTTGTACTAAGGCTGTGTCTCACACTGTCCCAGTTCTTTCGGGGAAGCTGAAGGTAGCCCTGTTTATCCCACCCAAGTGCACCTGTGAGTGAGGGAGAAGTGAGGAGAGGGTTGGAGAGGGAGGGTAGAGATTATCAATTACTGTTTCAAAAGTAAAATGTAGTAATAGCAGCTGAATTATTACATATTTGTATTTTCTTGAAAACTACCACAGTGATAGACCTATCCTAGGCCAGTGGTTCTCAAATTCCTGTCCTTCAAGATCACTCTGGAAGCTTGTAAAAAACGTAGGTTCCCAGGACTAGCCCCCAAGGATGTGTGATTCAGGGGAACTTGAGTGAGAACAAGGAATCTCAATGTTTCACAAGCACCTGAGGTGCATCTGATGGGCTGAGGGCCACATTTTCAGTAATACCAAAGTAATCAATATCCTCTAACCAACTGTTTATTATCTTGCATATGACTTGTTTATTGACACCTGTTCCTTTTCTTTCATTGATCTTCTGCCCCACCCTCCATCCTCCCTAAATTTGTTCTTAGTCTATTATGGAAGGCTAAGCTGGTCCCATTGTAAAGGTCACTTTACAAGATGGCAAAACACCTGTAGCTGGTGCTCCCTGGAATTAATAGTGATGGGAAAAGAAGCAGACACGGCAGGAATAAAGGAAAATTATCATTCCACTTAATCATGATAGGACGTTGATGAACATTGTTATTACAGCCCCTCTTGTTAGTAGTTGAAGAAACTGATATTCAGGAAGTTTAAGTTATTGGGTCAAGGTCACACAAATGGTGTAGGAAAGGCAGAAAGATCAAAAATGGGGAGGGAAGATTATTGTAAATTGGAAAGTCTGTCAAGTCTCAGTTTGAGGGGGGCTCATTATGGATATTAATGAATCATTATTCCCTGAGGGATCAAAGTAGGCCAATAAGCTGGCTGTGCTAATAATATGACTTTGGAAATAAATGAAAGAAAACCGTAGTTCTTGTTACCCAATCCCAAATGAAAGCAATTAAAAAGTAAATCTAAAAGAAAAGAGTGGGGTCGTATATCCACTTACATCAGGCCATGAGTGAAAGAGCCTTGCCAAAAGGGGGTGTGCCTGTGCGTATGCATGTGTATACCCACGCGCATGCGATAACCTCTGGGCAAGGAGATTATTGTCTTTTCCTAATAGAGAACAGCTTAGATGGTGCTGATCAAAAGCTGGCACCAGGCATGCAGCCTCAATCATTAAAACTTCCATTTATAACCTCTCTTTTAAGAGAAGACAGGTTGATTATAAGTTTCTCAAGTCAAATGAATTAACTTCATGTAATTCTAATTTCCAAGCCCCAGCCCCTCTCCAACCCATCTTTCCAGGTCATCAGGAAACTAGTTTGTAATTTAACCCTGTGTTGTCTGCCTGAGGATGAGAATCATGTGTTCTCAGTCAGATGGAGAAGTGTAGGCCACTTTGTCCTAAAACCTCAGCCATAAGTATGACTGGCATTAAGCCATCAGCATGAACAGAAAATAGCATTTCATAAATTTTAACTCTTATCTCTATGTAAACTTAACCAACATATTTAAAATAATAATTTATGAATATTTATATTTATACTATTTAACCAACATATTTTAAATAATAATTTATGAATATTTATATTTATACTATTTGTCTATGAGGATTTTTAAAAATTATATTTAAAATAATGGTTTATGAGCCATTATTTCATTTTATAAAACCCAGTAGTTGGCTGTCTATGGAGCTACAAAATAGAGATCCAATCCATCTGCTATTTAAAGAAAACTAACCACTCAAACTCCTCTAAGCTAAGAAAGGAGTGATGCCAAGCATAAAGGTACCAGTATTAAAAAGTATTTTGAAATATTAAAATGAGTCTACAAAATGCACGTTTTTTTAATGACTGCATATTTGAACAATATAAAATATAAAATCAACATGACTGAAATGTTAATATTTATTCATAATTGGGGTATTTTCTAAACACCAAACAAATGATAGTCTATTCCTTTCCTCCTCAGGGTCTAGTATGACCTCCATTATATATTGAATGAACTATGTGTATATGTTTATGATGATGAAGACACATTTTATCAAGCATCTTCTGAAGAATACACAGACTTTGTATCAGCCATGGTTCTCCAGAGACACAGAATCAATAGGATATACGTGTGTATACGGATAATTATTATGGGAGCTGGAAATTCTGAAATCTATAGGTTGGGCTAGCAGGTTGGAAACTCTGGCAGGATTTCTATGTTATAGTCTTGAGGTAGAATTCCTTCTCCAGGAAATCTCAGTTTTGTTCCTAAGGCCGTCAGCTGATTGGATGAGGCTCATCCACATCATCTACCATAATCTTACTTAAAGTCAATTGATTGTAGGTGTTAAACACATCTATCGATATAAAATATCTTACAGCAATATCTAGACTAATTTTGACAAAAGGTCTGGGTACCATAGTTTAACCAAGATGATACATAAAATTTAACCATCACAGACTTGGAGAGAAATGCCTCATGTTGAAAACCACTGAGTGTAACAGAAGTTTCTGTAACAAACATGCCCTGTTATTTTCATGATTTAATGAAATAGAAGCTTAATATTTATCCTTATTATAGCCCTATGGGATATAGGTTTGGTAAGCACTCTTCCTGCACACCGCTGTCCAAAGACTCAGATTTCTTCCATCTTTTGCATCCAATATCACCTAGGGCCTCATCATCCTCTGCAGCTAGTCAGCAAGACAGAAAAATATTGAATATGAACAGCTACTTCTTCATAGCTTTGCCCCAGAAATTACATTACTTCTACCCACATTTCAATGGCAAGAAATAGTCACATGTCCATACTTAGATGCAAAGGGGCTTGTAAATGTGATTAGTATATACGCAACTTATTGTTAGCAGAAATTCTCTACTCTGAAAGGGGGAGCACGCATTTAGACACTTAAAGTGCAAAAGGAATCTCAAGACATCGTCTAAATAAAGTCATTTAATTGTTTAAAAATTAGGCTGTGGGTCAGGATATCACTAAGTACATAGAAAATTTCTTTTCAAATACATATTCCTGTGGCTCTTGATTCATATATTATGGCTTAGAAAGTCTGTGATAGTATCCAGAAATGGATATTTTAAAAGTTCCCTCAGGTCACACTTCTGGTTAGAGATACACTCTAACCAGAATGACTTAATTAAAATACATTATCTATGGAGAAAAGACAGCCTCTTCAGTAAGTGGTGCTGGGAAAACTGGACAGCTACATGTAAGAGAAAGAAATTAGAACACTCCCTAACACCATACACTAAAATAAACGCAAAATGGATTAAAGACCTAAATGGAAGGCCAGACACTATAAAACTCTTAGAGGAAAACATAGGCAGAACACTCTATGACATAAATCACAGCAAGATCCTTTTTGACCCACCTCCTAGAGAAAGGGAAATAAAAACAAAAATAACCAAATGGGACCTAATGAAACTTAAAAGCTTTTGCACAGCAAAGGAAACCATAAACAAGACGAAAAGACAACCCTCAGAATGGGAGAAAATATTTGCTAATGAAGCAACTGACAAAGGATTAATCTCCAAAATACACAAGCAGCTCATGCAGCTCAATACCAAAAAAAACAAATAAACCAATCCAAAAATGGGCAGAAGACCTAAATAGACATTTCTCCAAAGAAGATATACAGATTGCCAGCAAACACATGAAAGGATGCTCAACATCACTAATCATTAGAGAAATGCAAATCAAGACTACAATGATGTATTACGTCACACCAGTCAGAATGGCCATCATCAAAAAGTTTACAAATAAAATGCTGGAGAGGGTGTGGAGAAAAGGGAACCCTTTTGCACTGTTGGTGGGAATGTAAATTGATACAGACACTATGGAGAATAGTATGGAGGTTCCTTGAAACACTAAAAATAGAACTACCATATGACCCAGCAATTCCACTACTGGGCATGTACCCTGAGAAAACCATAATTCAAAAGGAGTCATGTACCACAATGTTCATTGCAGCTCTATTTACAATAGCCAGGACATGGAAGCAACTTAAGTGTCCACTGACAGATGAATGGATAAAGAAGATGTGGCACACATATACAATGGAATATTACTCAGCCATAAAAAGAAACGAAATTGAGTTATCCGTAGTGAGGTGGATGGACGTAGAGTCTGTCATACAGAGTGAAGTAAGTCAGAAAGAGAAAAACAAATACCGTATGCTCACACATATATATGGAATCTAAAAAGTAAAACAAAAAAGTTCTGAAGAACCTAGGCCCAGGACAGGAATACTCTTGGACATGGGGAGGCGGAAGGGTAAGCTGGGACGAAGTGAGAGAGTGGCATGGACATATATACACTACCAAATGTAAAATAGATAGCTAGTGGGAAGCAGCTGCATAGCACAGGGAGATCAGCTAGGTGCTTTGTGACCACCTAGAGGGGTGGGATAGGGAGGGTGGGAGGGAGATGCAAGAGGGAGGGGATATGGGGATATGTGTATATGTATGGCTGATTCACTTTGTTATACAGCAGAAGCTAATGCACCATTGTAGAGCAATTATACTCCAATAAAGATGTTGAAAAAAAATTAAAAATCCATTATCTACCTCTAAGCAGGGGCACAGTCAGACTAATTCACGAAGGGATACCTATCTTGGAACTCAATGGTTCTCAAAATTAGTGAGCATGCAAATCCTAGTCTGAGCTTCAGGAATACTCATTTTAACAACTCCTTGGCTAATAATTTTAGCTAATCTTTACTAAGCATTTAAGATGTACTAAGAACTGTTTTGGGAGCATTGCATCAGTTACATAATTTGCACTTCACAGAAATATTAAAAGTTAGCTATTATGTCCAACTTTAAAGATGAGGAAACTGAGGCACAGAAAGAATAATTAAATTATAAGCATTATACTAGGAGATGACAGAGATGGGATTATGGGATTTAAACCTAGGCAGTGTGACTCTCAATCTTGCATCTTTCCCAATGCATTATTTATTATCCAGGTGATTCTGATACACCTTAAGTTCCAACATGAATCAAGTTAAGGATAAACATGAAGAGGCTTAAGATTGAGCAGAGTTTGCCAATCACTTTGACAAATAATATGTGTTCCTTACTTTTCCTCTCTCAATTAAATCTCCATCCAAACAACTCTGAACTCCAAGTCTGTACATCCAACTACCTATTCTGAATGTCTCAAAGGCAATCAAAATATTATATCCTAAAACTAACTGACAATCTTTTTCTGAAAATTTGGTTTTTTCCTGCTGTTACAAATCTCAACAGATGTTAACAGTATTGCAAGCCTGTACCTGGGAATTATGCTCAATACATTCTTCACCAACATTTCCCACCATCTCCTTACAGCTATAAATTAGTCCTATCATTTTATCTCCAAAATCCCTCTCCAACCAAGTACTCTCCACTTCCACTAACAACTCCCGAGTCCACACCGCTATCATGTTGCTTTGGTGACTCCACGAACCTTCTAAATAGGCTCTGCTACTTGCACCCTACAATATGTCTATCATACAGTGGCAAGAGTGAAACCAAGCAGGACCCTGTGGGGCTTCTAGGCACAGAAGCCTTTCTGTGTCCCACATTTCTTGTTTGTAGGGCATAGGTTTCAACCTCTATAACCTTCCCTGAGTTCCAAAGGGCAGGTTCAAACAGTTGCTAATTAGAGAAGGAAGGGGATGCAGAGACAAGGGAGGAGAAGTCAAGAAACAATAGCGCAGCCTTGAGACGGGATCCTGGTTCTGCCTCAAGGGATACGCATAACAATATCTTTGAGCTCTTCTGCAGAACTAAACCCCCAACAAATGGAAGATGTTAACTACTTGATAAAGCTTTCTTCATTCCAGAGAGAAGCTCATCAGGAGACCACCTGAGGCCAGATTAAAGGAATGCAGGGCCTACACACACCCAGATCCTTATCAGCAACCCCACCCTTGAGCCATTGCTATAAAACACCTCACCAAATCCTCCCCAGTGTGGGACACACAGTTTTGAAGGGCATGAGCCCTCTGTGTCCCCCTTTGCCTGGCAAAGCAGTAAAGCTATTCTTTTCTACTTCACCCAAAACTGTTTCCGAGATTCAATTTGGCATCAGTGCAGAGAGGCTGAGTTTCTGGCGTCAAGAGTGACCCTTCCAATGTGTAATGCCTGAAGCCCCAAATACTTAGCATTTCCTGGAAGATCCTCCATACACCAGCCCTGCCTATCTCACAGCCCTCTGCTCAGACCACTCTTCCCATTTTTCTAACTTTCAGACACTTCTTTTCTAGGTTAAGTCTTTGCACATATGGGCCTTGGTGCCTGCAGTTCTCCCCTTAATCCACCTTGGATGGTTACTTGACCACTCCCAGACTTATCTATAAAATGGGACTAAAATGCCGCCAATTGGAAGCCATATAAAGATGAAATAAAACAAGCCATTGGCACATAAAATGTTTAACTTTTTTTTTTTTCTAAAAAGTTCCAACTTTTAAAATTTTATCCAACATCCTAAAAAGATATATCCATTTTCTTGTTCCTCAAATTGTATTGAATCTCTAGGTTGGAAAGACCCTTTAAAGAATTTATCTATCTCAATTCAGATAATTATTAAAATGAGAGTGCATCTTCATCTCAAGGAGGCTATAGCAGTTTAAATTACTATCAAGTTAACAATACCGCTAGGATGTTGCATCTTTGCCAAATAAAGGTGCTGAACTGTTATAACTTTTAACACTACTGCTTTGTTTCAGAATCATTAATGAAATACATATGCCTTCAGAGGCACTGACATGAAAAAAAGAAAGATTTCAAATAAATGAACAAGTAAAAGAATAATAACTAGGGTCTAATTTTAGAGAGCAGAGTGCAGCACTCAATAATTTGAAAATGAATTGAACCTTCATATTGGTGTAAAAGTTGGAAGCATAGCCAAGTTCTCAATGAGGTGAGATTAATGTTAACTTAATAAATATATTGTTAAAAACTGGCTTGTTGAAGGAACAAAAGTGTACCATATAAGGAAGATCTATATCAGAGCACATCCAACTTTGTATAGCAAGAAAGAGTGTTTGAAGGATATTACACACTTGTGAAAATGGAAATGCTGGGAGATTCTGGAGATAATAGCAAAGACAACAACAATGTTATTTATGTTGAGTTTAAGTTATTAGAAAATTGGATTAGAATATTAGTTGCTTGTAGACAAATCAAAATAAACAAGTTTATGATATTAATAAATGAAAGAATTGGTGACATGAGAGTTATTTTTTAAAAATTGTCTTTACAAATTGAAATTATTAAAACTCAATATTCAATAAGTTATTAAACTCCCTTGGGGGACCTCTGTAATTCTGCCTTGTGCTTACTAGGAAGAGTTTTAGGCGGTCAGCATTATAATTTTATCCAGGAGTACTGTGCAGAGATTATAGAGACAAAGGACTGATCATCAGGCATCCTTTGTACAGTGCCATGGCTAAGAGCTAGGCTTTACACTCAGACATGGGTTCAATTCCACCATTAACCCTTAAAGCCTGTGCAAGTTTGACCAACTACATAAGCTTTCTTAGCCTCGGTTTCTTCATCTGGGAAACAGGGGTAATACCATCTACTCACTGGTTTGAGGACTCAAATAAGGTGATTATGTAAAGTGGCAGAACCAGGATTCCAACCCAAGTATTCTAACTCCAGAACCCCAAATCTTAAAAGGAAAATGCTATACCCACCCTTCCACTCTGTCAACATGGTTTGGATGATTTGGTTGCACACAAATGTGCCTAGAACATAGTAAGTGCTCAGTACAGGTCATCATAATCCAGAATAATAGTTCCTTTCACATTTTTTTTTGACATTTGACCATATTGATCAAGAAGATAAATATCAGACTTTGGCCTAGCTTGCCATCTTTAAAGACTGAAAACGGCATGTGAGACCCAGCAGAAAATCAGGTGAGACTGGGGCGAAGGAAGAAAATGAGCAGTGTGAACAACAGCAAGACATCCATTTCCTGGAGGCACTTGCAGAGATAATATGATGTGCTGCAAGCTGGGGCTGTATATTTTTTGTCTTTTGATTGCTTTACTCATCACACACAAATGCCAGCTTCTCAAACTAGCACTTGTATAGGGAATCAATGCAATTTAGCCCAGACAAGTTGATCCCTGCCCTGTGATGAAGGCTGACTTTTCCACACATCTAGACCTGGGGAGAAATTTATGGTTTATGAGCCAATCTCCTTATTTATACTAACTGGAAAGGGGAAAAATTAAAGCTTTGCCCCTAAATTAAGTTTGCATTTTTTGAAAAATTGTACTTTAAATACACTAGAGATCACTCTTTTAAAATATCCTCAGATAAAATATTTTTTAATTAACCAATGTTTTAACAGAAATTACATAATGGGTTTTATCCAGTTGATTACTGTATTTCTACTCTCTAGTACTGTTTGACACACAGGACATGCTATAACTATTTGTAGAATGAATGAATATGTCTGTAAGATGGTGATCATAATCCTACCTGCCTCACATATTTGTAATGAATAACATGATTTATTTAAAGCATTAAGTGCCTAGATTATAGGAAGGGCTCCATAGGTTAGTAATTATTACTAACAAATAAATTTGACTAGAGATCGCAGTATGCAGTGCTGTGAGATTACATTTAAGAAGGGTAGAAACAGTTAAAGAAAAATATCACAGGAGTCTGTAGTTTTTTCTATCGGCAGTGGGGGGAGGTTTAAGGAGAGGAGGGACATATTTGTAGTACATAACATCATTTGGGCATTAGTGTGCAAAATGATTTCCAGGAATGAGAGATGAAAAGAAGGGCAACTCTAATTCCTCCAAGCCTCAGTTTCCTCATGTATAAAATGGAGACGATAATACTTGCAAAACCTATCATGATATTCTATGGATGAAAAATAAGAGGTGTAATTATTCATGAAGACAAATGTAATGTGCTATATAGAAAAATATACAACATGGTCATCCTGTGTGGTTGTGTTCATGAATATCAGTTGTGACTCAGAGAAACATATTCTCATTAGCAAACTGGCCCACCCTTTGCTCTCCTGGACCTCATTTGTAGGAGCCTCCATGAACAGTGTAAAGGCTGGGAATGATACGGCTATAGACAAATTAGCATTTTCCTGAAGAGAAAGGAGGAGGAGGAGGGGAAGGAGCGAAAGGAGGATATGAAGCTCAAAGGAGGAAGATAAACTGCTACAGGGAGAAAAAGATATTTGAAAATATCTTGCTGACCCTGGTCCTTGACTTCTAGATGTCTTATCTTCGTATCAAGTTTCTTTGAGCTCCAGGGCATTTCAATTAAAAAAAAAAAAAAAAAAGAAGGGGCCTGAAATGATAGCCTGAGATAGCCTAAACAGATGATAAACTTTAATCTCCATCTTTATTTAATTAAACTAATGGAAAACTGTGCCCTTGCCAAACCTATTAGCACCTGATAATAAAGTTGTTAACAGAGGTCCAATAGTTGATCATTTTTAGAAAAACTTGCTAACATTTCAGTTTTAGGTTGAGTGCTAATTAACCTTTCACCTGAATCTTGACCTTGCAAAATGGAGTTATATAAAACTATCAGAAAAGGAAGAGCTGGGTACAGATGTGTAGGATCATGCACAGGAAATGCTGAAGGCTGGTTCCATTTAGAGATGGATGTGTAAGGCTGGTGTGGGTTGAGCAAGACCAAAAAAGCAAGAAAACATGGCAACTGGGAATGCAATACTGCAGGAGGCTGGCAGCTACTGAAGAGGCTGGCACAAAAATAATGAGTCCAGGGAGGCCAGTAGAAATGAGTTAAATGTACACATTTAGTTCACATAGGTAACATCTAAAAGACAGTGAGTCCTGTGCTCTCTAAAGGCCAAGGGACTTAGAACATGAATATTCACCCTAAGGCACAGACACG
Organism: Balaenoptera acutorostrata; assembly: GCF_949987535.1. Taxonomy (NCBI): domain Eukaryota; kingdom Metazoa; phylum Chordata; class Mammalia; order Artiodactyla; family Balaenopteridae; genus Balaenoptera; species Balaenoptera acutorostrata. The sequence continues at coordinate 21,208,029 of NC_080079.1, read as the reverse complement.
TTACTCACTGTAACTTCTTTACATACTGCTGAATAAGTGTGATTGGACAAGACAGGCTTGAATATTTAAAGCCAAACAGAGACTATGTATAGAGTAAGTGCTATTAACTAAGGCAGACGTGATCTTGGTTTTTCCTATAGGAAGAAAGAACAGCATTGAGAGGAGAGTTATAGGGTGGCAATTAAGAGAGACCAGGGCTTAATTCTCAATTTGAAAACTCAGAGCAATTTTGAACCTTGTGAAAGTTCCTTAGTATCTATGAGCCTCTATATTATTTTCATATATATCTTGAATACTAATACAAAGCATTTTGTAGAAAATGTGGAAATACAGAAAATTAAGAGAAATAAGTTTTAAATAGTCTAGAAGATGACACCCTAGAGATGACTATTACATTTTATATATTTCTGTCTAGTTCCCTCATGGAATGATACTTTATACATGATTTGTACCCTGATTTATTTCACATATTTTATGTACTAGGTATTTCATAGGTATATATTTCATATGTATAATTAAGACTCTAAAAGCACAGTTTCTGAGGCTGTAAAATGATCCATTATATGAATGTAGCATCATGTATCTAAGAAGTCAACCCACCTGAGGCTGTCATGTGGAAATAACATATGGAGATAAAGGAGAGGAAGGGAGGGTGAGAGACTAAAGAAGACTCAGTTGTTCCCCCGCACCTAACTATTTGAGTCCCAGCCCAGGTGCAGACACGTGAGTGAAGAAAGCTTTGGGATGAACCATGTTGTACTGTTGAGGGTCTTTTGTTTTTTTTAAGTTGCTGCAGCTTAAGTACAAAGCACATGAATGTAAAAGCATTTCCGAAAATAAGACAAAACATTTGCAGGTATCGTGTTTAATTCAGAAGCCTTCAGATCGAGACGAGTGTTCCTTGAAGAGCTATAATTGAACTTGGGAAAACACACTTGGGAAGCTTCATCCATCTGAAGCTTCATTTATCATTCATGAATGTGGTTTAGATCATGAGATACCGGACCTTGACCCTGAGCCTGATGCTACAATAGATGACACTTTGGGGGGACCCTAGGAGGTAGTGAGTATATTTTGTATTTGGGAGGAATGTAAATAACTTTGGCAAGAGGGTGGCCTCTGGGTAGTTTTAAAACATGTCTGCAAACCATATGACACTCTTCCCATCAAAGATGGAGTGCCTTAAACTCAAATGACTTGTGACTTCTTTGATTAACAGAATGTGGCAAAAGTGACGTTGCATGATTTCTGAGGCTAGAATAGAAAAAAATCATGTTGTCACTGGTGGTCCACTCACTCTGGGGGCGTTCATCTGCCATGCAAGAATTCAGTCTACTCTGAGGCTGTTGTGTGGAAAGTCTACTCGAAAGGGAAGTAAGGAAGAGAGGAGAGGAGAGGGGAGAACAGCTCCCAGTTACCTGAACTTTCCAACCAAGATGCCATATATACAGTTGAAGAAGTTTTGTTATGACACCAGAGCCAGACTCTAACTCTAGCCTAATGAGAAATCCTGTGCCTGCTGAGCCCAGTCAACTCTCAGATTTATGAACAAAATATTATAACTGTCATCATTTTAAGTTCCTTGATGGGTGGTTTGTTATGCAGGAACTGTGATTAAATGAGACAATGTAGGTAGATGCAGAGGACATGGCAGTTGGTATATATTGCAAAAGTCAGTTATCTCCCGGCTCCTTTTGTGGAAATATCAGTACTTTAAGAGCTAGAAACAGTATCAAGAAGGCTTTAATTTAATCTCTTTTCTCCAGATACCACCCTAGACAAAAATTTAACCATGTCCCTCAATGTGACCTCTGCAGGAAAATCTGCAATGTATCCTGGTTAGTGTTTAAAGTCTCCAAGCATATGATCCAGCAATCCCACTCCTGGGAATATATCCAGAGAAAACCATAATTTGAAAAGATACCTGCACCCCAATGTTCAGTGCAGCCTTATTTACAATAACTAAGACATGGAAGCAACCTAAGTGCCCATCGACAGAGGAATGGATAAAGAAGGTGTGGTACATATATACAATGGAATATTACTCAGCCATAAAAAAGAACGAAATAATGTCATTTGCAGCAACATGGATGGAGCTAGAAATTATCATACAAAGTGAAGTAAGCCAGACAAAGATAAATATCATATGATATCACTTATATGTAAAATCTAAAAAAAAAAGATAGAAATGAACTTATATATAAAATAGAAATAGACCCACAGATATAGAAAACAAACTTATGGTTACCAAAGTTGAAAGGGGGGATAAATTAGGAGTTTGGGATTAACATACACACACTACTATATATAACCTACAAGGGAAAAGAATTTGAAAAAGATATATATGTATGTATAACTGAATCGCTTTGCTGTATTCCTGAAACTAACACAACACTGTAATCAACTATACTCTAACAAAAAATAAATTTAAAAAATAAAGTCTCCAGGATTTATTTTATTTAAATTCAACTTTTTTTTGATCCAAACTCTACTCAATTTAACATGGATTTATTTAGCTCCTGCTACACACCCAGGACTGTGATGAATGGATGATGAGATAAATACACAGAGTCAATTCTCAAGGAACATTTGGGAACTACACTGCCACCCCAACAGTGGCCTCCCTCAATCCTCAGCCTACTTTATACAGCCATTGACAACCTCCTTTTCACTATTTGTGTGTTTGGATGTGTGAATATGCTCAGAAACAAAAGTGAAACATTATTGAGTTTTCTAAGAACTAGCCTGTGTTAGGGAGTTTGCATAGATTATCTCATTCCAAAGATCTCAACAACCCTATAAGTTAGATACTATTTCTACCCCATTTTATAAAAATTATAATAAGTTAGGCTCCAAAAGCCTACTTTTGGACATTAAACAAATGCCCAAGATCATGCAACTTTTAAAAGGCAAATTTGGGAGTCAAACCTGAGTCAAGGTGACTCCAGCAACTTGTATCCCTGATGAGACACGTAGTCAATCGCTTTGAACCTCAGTTTGCTCATCTGTATAATCGAAAAAATAATAACCGCAAGGCCTACACTAGGTTTCTCTGAAGTCTGACATCTCAGTGTAAGCAGACAGACCTGAGTTCAAATCTCAGACCTCCTACTTACCACCCTATCAAACTTGAGCACATTTCTTAACCCTCTTAAGCCTCCATAGCTTCATTAGTGACATAAATGTAGCAGTACTATTTACCTCTGTGGTTACTGTAATGCATTAATGAGGAGATGGGTGAGCACTTAGCACAGGGTCTGGCACGTTGTATATTTTCATCAACTATGGTGGTGGTAGCAATGTGATTGTTATTTCTGATAATACTCCCTCTGATCTAACCACTTTTCTGTGAATTTATTCCTGGGTTCTTTTATTCGATGACTCACCACATATTAAGAGTTTGTTGTCTTCCTGGTGCTGAGAACCAAATATCTTGAAATGCCTCTCCCTTTGCCAAAGTGAAGGTGAATCTCTGAGCTGGAGACAGGCAGGGGGTGCTAAGGAGGAGAGCAAGCGCTCTTGGATAGTAATTTCTGCCTGCATCTCACTGAGAAACCTGTCTCCCACTCCCCATGACCTCCCTCCACCAAGTTACATCATTATATCCAGCACAGAGGCTGCTTCTTGTGTCTCTTATTTTTCTCTCAATTTTTTTCAGCCAATTATTTCAGCACAATGCTACATCCTTTACCATGAACAGCTTCTCAACACAAATTCACAAAGTCCTTTTTCCAGTACTTCACAAAAGTAAGTTTCCTGATGGCTAGAGAAAAAAAAAAACAGCCAATGACAGCAGAAAGTCATTTCACAAAAAGAATAAGGTAGGTGCATTTTCTCTGGGCCATCAACTTCTAGCAGTTTGGGGATTGTGGGGAGAGGCAGAGGTAGATGAAGGACTTGCCAATAAATGAAGAAAATAGAAGGGGTTCTAATATCTCCAACCTACCGGCTGAAATATCCCGGGAAATGACCACAGGCTCACCTACTGACAACTAACAAGGCCATCCTGGCAGCCTCTGGTATCTCCCATTCAATTAGTAGGAAAAAGCAGGCTAGTACAATGCCTTCCAGAGAGCTGCACTTTGCAAAAATGTTCTAATGAATGAAATGGCCAAAGTACAACAACTTTCTTGGCTGATTATTTTTACTAACAATATTTTTTTAAGATGCATGTCTTTGGGCCAGTTACTTAACTAGAATCCCTGTTTTCTCTTGAGAAGTAGAAATGGTAATCATACACATGCATTGTTGCTTGAGAAATTAAATCTTGACAGATATAATATATATGATAGACAATATGTGATCCACATATATATTAGATGATGATGATAATAATAATAAAATCATTTTTCAGCAATCATGAAATGAGCAATATGTTCAAGACATGGGAGATGTCAAGCTTCTGTCTTCCAGAAACATCCCATTGTATTGGGGTGGGGAGGTGAAGTAGAATAATATCAAATAAAACCCCACAAAAAACAATATAAAACATAGCAAACCAAACAGCTTTTGGCTCAATCCAAGCACAGGCTCATATTTTAAGAAACCTCAATGTGACAACCATAAATCATTGAAATTTAATATTTATTTTCCTTGAAGCCTAGCTATGTATACCAACTGAGGATCCCGTACGTAACTCCCAGCAAGCCTCCTTACATTCTCTCACGCCCAGCCTCCCTCACTCATGCATGGCTACAGGACTTTCAAAATCTGTCTCTCCTTTCCTCCATCCCAAAATCTCCTTAAAATACAAATAAAAACCATCTTTTTCTAAATCAGAGCCATAGCCCAAACAGGCTTTTATGTTATCCTCCAGCCTCTGCTTTCTCTAGTTTAGTTATTTGTCATTCACATCAACTTAAGCCTGTGGCCCTTTTCAAATTTTCTAATACTCTTTACTCAGATTCTACACCATAAAGAAAGACCTGGGAGTGGACATAGAAATCAACAGTTACCCCTCCATAAAAATCAGCAGGGAGGGGGGACAATTTCAAACACTTGGGAATTAATATCATTTTCTTTATCCCTGTCCCAGCTATAGAGAAATGCTAGATATAATATACGCCTTAAAGGTACAAACAAAATGCTGTGTGCTGAAGCACTGTTAAGGCAGCTGTGTTGGTTTGGTTTAGGGATGGGATAAAAGGTGTAAAGTTAAATATTTGTACCAGTTAAAAAAAGAGAGGATGAAGGGCACTCCCCCTCAAGAAAGGGAGTGAGCAGGTGGTAAGACCAGCAAGAGAAGCTGGAGCCAGATGTGGGAGGGGGCAGAACCTGGGCATAAACTGAGAGCTATGCTGTTAGGAGACTCATCTGCTAAGAGGGCAGCAGGCTGTGGGCAGCCACGAAGGGCAGGAAGAGCAGTGGAAGAGGCCACTGAAAACATCTAAGCAATAGGGAATGTCTATTTGATTGAGTGAATGCTCTTGAGTGAGTTTCTGAACCTTCCCCCCAGGTGAAAGAAGAATGAAAGATGGCTTGTTACTCTTTCTTTATCTCTCAGAGCTGGCTGCTCTGCAAAGACTTTCTTCTTTCTTCAGATAATGTTTTGTAACCCTATGTGAATGGTGTCTTACACAGGAATCTATAACAGCTATTTTCGCCCAGGTAACAGCTTTGAAAAGAGGACAGTGGCAATGGCTGCTCGATCAGAAAATGAAAGTAGAGTGGTTCCCAAAGCTCCAGCAATAGAGCCTGTATTTCGCAGGCTGTCCCGACTCCAGGCCTCCCTGAGTCTCTGAGCCAGATCAGGCCAGTCTTATCTCTGTCTTAAGGTATTTCTGGGGGTTTACATGTATGTCTCCAAGTATGTCTGTGTGTCTATGTCAGTGAAACTATCTTTGAACTATATGTATGTGTCTTATTTTTTTGTATGTAACAAAGGAAGGGATTGATAAACTTCTACTCAGTCCAGCTATGCTCCTAAACTATTCTGTGTTGCTATCAAACAAATCCATAGGAAAGCAAGTTTTTCAGGACTTGACTGCAAAACAGGATCACCTTTGTACTTTTAAAACCATTCTGATGATAAAACCCTATTTCTACCAATTTTTAATAACTTAGTCTTTTCTTGGATGAGGTCCAGACAATTTTTAACCTCCTTCCTACTGATTGTAATATAAAGCCAGGTTTCAAAACCACCCTACCAGTGAGAAGGCTGAATTTCTTCATGGAAAGCTTGAATTGCTTCAACTATATGAGTCTTTACTTACATCATGCTTGGGTAGGAAAGAGTATTTAAGTCTCATGTAGAAGAGAACAGATCCCCTCCTTTCCTGCTGAGTTGCGAGGTATTCCACCCACTGGAGCCTAGAGGACTGACCTATGAAAATAACTGAAGAGAAACTTCCTTCCCAGCTCTTTCTCTTTTATCCAGCACTCGTTTGTTCTAATATATAGCTCTGCATCATTAAAATGACAAAGTGTTTTCTTAATTTACATATAAACTCTTCACATCCCCTACAGGCCTTTGGCAAACAAAAAAGAATTTACTAGTATAATAAAATAAGTACTACATAAAAATTTAAGTGCATGTTTTGGAGCATTCTTTACATAGTAATGAAAAGAGGAAGAGCAGTAAATGGAGCAGAATTGATAGCCTTGAAGGATGCGGATTTAAGGATAGGAGACAGATAGGATCGAAATATTGGAAAGGAAAAAAAAAAAACCCTGCAGATGTTTAACCTGGGAGACGGGGCCACTTTTATCCTAAAAGATACTTTTCCACAAATCAAAATCCTGCTTTCCTCTAGGATTCAGCCCTGTTTACATTCTCAGCTTATATCCTTTTTTAGTGAACATCCCAAAATCCCCGCAAGAGTGGGACAGCCTGCCTCGTGTCCACGTAGCCCTTCTCTCATCTCTGACTCGCACCCTTCTGGAGCTCTCCATGGTACTGAACATTTGGGTTCTGCCACCCATAAACAAGAAATCAGGTGGACCGACACTTGATTAGCCAAAAGGGAAACTGGATTTATAAACATTCTTCAGTTCCACTATTGCATTAAGCTGTGAGAATCACAGTAAGGTGTTGAATAAATATTTGTGGGATAAAGGAATATATTACTGTTTAACAACTTGTCAGAACTGAAAGAGCAACTCATAAAGCTCTCTTGACTGAAGCCAGTGAAAAGAATCAAAGGGAAGCTTTGTAACATGAGCACAGTTATCACCACAGGAATATGTCTTGGAAACAAAACATTCATGAAAAAGCATGAGAAAGATGCTATTTCTATGGATTGTCTCCATTTGTATCAACTACCTAATGAGACAGGTGTATTAGCTATCCCAGTTGCACTGATGAGAAAACCTAAGCCCAAAAGATCAAATAACACATCCAAGGTCAGATGATAGGTAAGTGAGAAAGCCTGAATTCCAGTTCAGATCATAGGATTCCAGAGCCTGCGTGCTTAAGCAATATACCACCCATTCTCCACACACCAAGGACAAGATGATAGAGCAACTGACTAAGTAGTACAGATGGGGCTAACTTCAAATTCTCCCTTATCATGAACCTCCCTTTTATCTCATTTCCTAAGCTACTTGGGAATACACAAGATGCTAACTGACTCCATGAGTTGAAGTGCGCCTTAATGAGGAAGATATGCAATTGCCTTGCTTCGGGATTTTTAAGACAAGAAAGACAGACACTTCATAGAATATTGATCCGGCAAAGACTCTGGAAACTCTCCAGGCCAGATCTCTCATATAACCCTGAGTAACTAGTTTTCAGTGATAGAAGGTGATTTATTTGGTCACACAGTTCATCAATGATGGAGTCAGAACAAGTACTCAGGAATAATTCCCTTATCTGTTACTATTTTTAGTATATCATGCTGCTTTCTCCTCTCTAGAATGTCTTGACAAAGCCTATTTGGCAACATTAAAAAATCAAAAAACAAAACAAAAACACACATAAAAACCCTTACTGCCCTCATGCACCTTTTGCTGAATAAATTCTGCTTCCAGATCTACAATAAATTTATCAATAAAATGATCAAAATAATTTTCTTCCACCTTGGGAAACAAGAACGACTCCTCCTCCCTTTTTCTCTCACTTCACAACTTATTATATATCCTGTAAATGTTTACTGTTATTATTATGCAAATCCAGTCCCTAAAAAGAAATTGTGTTTAGCCTGCAGCACTGCTTTGACTTTCAACTTAGAGTGATGGATTTATGTGGTGGAGGGGCTAATAAATGGCAGATGCCCACATCGTATGACGAAGTTAAACCTCTGCTAAGAATTAGGAAGAAAATGAAACAAACCAAAAATAAATAAGCTTCTCAAAAAATAAAATCCTAAGTTCTAGAAGGTCGTACAATATTTGCTCATTTAAATAAAGTCACCACTAGAAGTTAGTATCACAAACTGCTAAAGTGATTCTGCTAGCACATGTATTCAACAGCTTTTTATCTGACCCATAGTCTTGTTTATTTCTTGTACTCTTCATACTCACCACCAACCACCACCAGATGTATTTCCACATGTGGCTATTGGCAATAAGAGCAGGCTGTGACTTAGTACTGGAAAACCAGCTTTGAGAAGCAACGGTGCAGGATTTGCAGACACAGAGATGAAGGAAAGCAAACGCCAAGTTTTGGAGGAGGCCATCAAGAGGATGTGACCACTGGTTGACCCAGGAGCTGGACCCGGGCAATTGGAGTCTCCTCACCCCCTCCTCTGTCCTAGGGATGTACATTCTGCCCATTATTCCCACAGTGGGAGCCCTTTCCAAGGACACAGCTTTGAGAGAGCAATGTGTTATTGAGGTTATCTGGACGGTATATGTGACTGAACCCAGTTAAGGCTTCTATATGAAGATTCTGACAGGCAGGAACAGAGATCTTAGTCTTGTGGCTGCCTAGGACAACCCTCATGTAAGTTCCCTTGCTTATTAAATTCACTACCTACCAATCTGGAGTGGCCTCTTTCTTTGCTCTCATTGTCCACTGTGTTCAAAGGTCAGTTTCAGATTTCACCTGGGAAATTCCAGGGTTTGCAAACCAACACCTTGGCAGTGATTTAAAAGATCCTGGTAAGAAAGTAACCACTTACACTGGCAGAAGAATTAAAATAGGCAATATTTGTATGCTTTAACTACTTACTTCTAGAACTGGATATTCTAAATAAATAAATAAAATTTCAGTGTTTGCTATTAATTAGTCATTTTCTATGAATATTGCAGAAAGAAAAAATTCATAAACTACAAAAAATTAACTTATGATGAATTTTCTGGTAAGGATATTTTAGTAGAGAATTTTTAACTGCAGAGACCTTTGAAAGCCACTAGAAATAAATCTCAAAGAACCAAAGACATGAGATTTCTCCATTTGTTTGCAATTTGGGATATTTAATAATCTATGGCAAACTTTATTTTTAGGTTTAAGGTTTTCCATAAAGACATTTATATTTTCCAGATATTTATATACCTGTTGCCTAGTATAGAAGGAACTTTCTGAAATTAAAATACAGAAGTTTATCAGATTGAAGTCGAGTAAAGGTAGCCATGTGCCAAATGGGATTATAGACAATTGAACAAGACTATGCACAGGAAAAATAACTTTACATAGTCAATGACAAATTGGCAGAAACCACATCTTGAAAAAAATAAACTATAATGTTTTTATTCAGTGTTAATCACACGTTCATACGCATATGTAAGCTTTTTAAAAAATACATTAATGTCATTGGAAAGTATTAATTTATTTTTTACTTTCTGTACTATAAACATTTTTTTACTATTATGATTATACATGTAAAATTTGATAAATGGAGAAATGCACTCTGTATTTTGGGCCATTATTTTTATTGCTCATTTTATGTAATTATTATTAATAAAATAATTGTGTTACATAGATGAGGGGCGACTAAAAATGATGCACTCTGATGTCAAAAACACTAGATGTACCATTGGGTAGTAGGTACATGGGTAGATGAAATTTACCCATGTTTCTGCATCTATTTTCCTAGCTTTTCAAACTCTTATAAAGCAGATATGGTCACTCAAAGTTCTTTCAAGGTACACTAAGTAGGAAAAGACAATCCTGTGCCAGGTTGAGGGTTGGGAATACGAATGTTACTTAATTCAGTAAGAGGTGGCAAGGGATGCATTATCCACTATGCACAAAATGGCCATAAATTAAGAGATCCTAAGTAGATGCAATTGCTTTTTAGCTTATCTCAGTTTGCATTCCCTGAATCCTAAATTATACACCATTATGTACTGATTCCCTTAGGACCTGAGGAAACTGCAACCCAGTTCCTGACAACCCTCTCCTAACAGGCTGCCCAGCTTTTAGGAGACAGCAACAGCAAAGAGAATAAAGGGCAAACCTCAATCAATTCAGTGGATGTGTTCCGCAAAGGCCCCATGCAAGCTTAGTTTTTGCTACTAAAGCTCTATGGGAAGTGCAGGAGGATGCTTACAACTTAATCTAACAGTAATTACAATTATAAAGTAAATATTGGCTCTGTTTAATTAGCTATACATATATAGTGTATGCCATCATACTTTTTCTTTTATTTCTTGTTATGGGGTGGGACAAAGACCAACCTCAAGCATCTTAGGGAATATAGGGGGAGGGGGGACAGTACTCTTAGAAAATACTCTCCAGTTTGACCAGTCTATGAAAAAAGAAAACACAAAAACAAACCAAACTCTGGCACTTTATAAAAACATTCAAAGAAAGATCTTTGCTTCCTTGAAATGCTTTCAACCTGAGGAGCAGAAATTTGAGAAATGAATTAGAGAGAAGTGGCAACAATTAAGAACAGAAAAATAAAGTACGTATTAGTCAGGGTGTTTTCAACTGCAAGTCACAGGAAAGATATTGAGTAGCTCCTTAAACCTAAGGATATTCATCATTTATATAACAAGTCATGTGGAGGAAGGTGGTTCCAGAATTAGTGCAGTACCTCAACAAAATAGTCAGAGTTCACTGTTTTCTACTCTTCTTGTTGGCTTTTTCCTACATTCCCAAGATGGCACTTCAGAAATGCCAAGGACGCTCAAGGCAAGAAGGAGGGGGAAGAGTTGACATCTAAGAGCTCTTCCTTCATATCTGCCTTCCTGCCTCCTATTAGAAATTACAATATTTCCCAGAAACTTCCTAACAGATTTCTCCTCCTTTCTCTTTCTCTAGAATTAGGTTACTTGGACATGCTTAAATGCAAGAGAAGCTTGGAAAGTATAATAAATATCTAGCAAAAGGTAAGAGAATTAAAACCGCATCCTCTAAAAAAAGCCAAAGTCTGTTAGCAAATAATTTCCGGGAAAGAACAAAGAATGACTGTTGGGTAGTAAACTACCTTTGATTCAAGACTGTCTCTGATGGAACCACTGAGATGAAACCGTCACCCTCAAACTATGATGTTCGGGTTCCCATCTTATTTATCAATATGAATATAACAATAAGAAAAAATCCATCTTAACAAGCTATTTCCAGTGGTTTTCATAGAACAATCAGCCTGCAAGACGACACAGAAAAAATTAATCAGAGGATTTTTAAATTCACATTACCATATTAAAGACTTTGGTAATACTGTAATAATAAAAACAAAAAACTCTTTATCCAATGTTTCCCAAATGTATGTATGTAATTTATTTATAACTTGTTTATGGGATCCATTGCTTTATGTAACACCCATGGAACCCACTCTGAGGTACATTCCTCATCCCATTAACACAAACTGTAGAACAGTTTTTGGTTGGATACTGGTATTTCCCTAGGAGAGATCATCTCAAATTATTGATATCTCCATTCATTGCTCACTGTGATGCCCATCAAAGTATTTTAAATATTGTCTTTTCTTTGTCTTTGAACAAAATATAAGTCAGGAATGAGTAAGCAATCATATAACTATCATTTAACAAAGAAGTGACAGAAACATGAGTGTAACCACACAAAGGTAAAGCAGAATATCAAGCTACTGACCTTGAGAATTATAATATGGAACAATACTGTTTAATGGAAAATAAATACTATTTGACAAGACTTCGATGGATTATATAAGTGGAGACAGCCAGCTCCCCTGTTAATTTCAGTGAATGTTTTCATGTGCTTTTACTCTTGCCCCAAATACCTATTCTGCAAATAGTTTTCAAGATGAAGAGTAAAGTCATAGAGGTAGAAAAGCTCTGAAATTGTGACCACTCTCATCTTACACCCTTTCCTACCCTCCCCAATTCTCACTATTCACCATCCTAGAGTTGTCAAGCCCGAAGTAAATATGAGTCTTAAAAGAATAGATAGGCTCAAATGTTCTCCTAGGTTTCAGTAATATCAATCCCAACCTTCATGACCTGCAGGCTGATGGACAACACCAAACATGTTCTCACCTGAATATACTAACTTCGTTTTCCAAAGGAGATTTCTTATTACTACTGTTTTCTGGTTCAGGGGAAAGAGAGATATCAAAACGTATGCAGACCAGTCATATCTTTACAGAACCTTTCAAGGTTCCAACACAACCCATGCAGAAATCCTTGCCCAATCCAATGTCTCTGTGGGAGACACAATTTAGGTATTGTCCAATCTAACAACTTTTTGCACACTCAGGGGCCAGAACTCTTCATTATGACTCAAATTTTTTCTTGCATATGCAAACCCAACTCTGAGCATTTCTTTAGCTGTCAAGAAGACCTAGCAGCATTTTACTACATTCATTACAGCAACGAGGCTGGCAGATAAGAACTTTGGTTTTGGACCCTATGAATGTAAATACACACACACACACACACACACACACACACACACACACGGTTCCTCCAGAGACTTCTAGTGCCAGAAGTCCCTGGAACCGGAGATTAATTCTGATTAATCTAGTGATTAATCAGAGACATTTATCCACCCTTTTCTCCCAAGGTTGTCTTCCTCAGCCTGACATTGGGGTCTGTGGGCCCACTGGAGAACACTCAAATGGCTGGAGCCCCTAGAGCCTGGATAAGCCCCAGTACACTTGTCAGAAGGGAAAATAAGGGTGAAGATTAGAAATTCTCAATGCCAAATTGAGAATGCCAATTCTCAATGCCAAATTCATGAACCTTCCTCCTTTCCCCAGAGCATACATCAATCAGATCCATTGGTCCATAGATCACCAAACACAGCATTTGACTATCTATCCTGTCTTAGAATTCCCCTTGCATTACCTGCTCACAAAGAACTGCCTGAGCCCAAGTAAAGTCTGTTGGGACCCCATAGCTCTGGGCTCTGAGACAAATCACTTATCCAGAGAAACCCAGCCATTAAGGGTTAGATTTGAGACTTGATATGGCATAAGGTCATGTATTCTCTTAATTGCTCCAAAGATCAATACGACTTGGCACTGGCTCTATTAAGAGGTAGAATTGGGATTCTAGCCCAGGCAATCTGAGCTTAGCACCCACACCCTTAACTACCTCACCACTATGGCCTCCAAAGAGCCCACTGGGGTTGTCATCAGACTGACTAGTAAAATCATACCCACTCAGACAATCTCCCTTCTTCAGACTTGTCACTGAGATGTTGGTGAGGGAAAGACAGGGGCATTAAAGAGGCGAAGGGGAGAATCAGTACAATCAGGATGCCTCAAGTTAGTGTCTCCACCAGAGAGAAGGCTTAACTGGCAGGGACAAACCATATTTGGGGCACACCTTAGGCAGGGAATTACTAGAAAGTTAAATTCAAGTTCCAGTCAAATGTAAGTGTCAAAAGTTTTAACACATTGAAAAGTGATAGTTTGCCTTCCTGTGCTATGTTCACAGGACAAAATGTCAAGTAAAGAGCTCCTCTTGCTTTTGATCCTGGAAAACCACAGATTCAAATTATTGCCAATTATTTTCTGGAAATCAGAAATAGTTCCTGGTAAAAGATAGCTCCTTTCCCTCATGATGGTACTGGGAAATAACCCAGGATCAGACCATATTTTAAGTCATAGCTATACTGTCCACTTTCATCTGTTTGTAGTTTCTAGTGATGCTAATTTCCATGGCTGTGATAAAAAACAGCTATAGGCAGGATTTTAAAAGCTTCCTGAGAAATGTCATCAGGGCGTTGGTACTGCCATTGCTAATTTATTGACCTAGCAGTGAATTCTTTGAAAATTGTATGATCCCTCCTCATCTCCCAGCTTCACCTCATTTCATCTTCACGAACCTCTACTATCAATGCATCTAGTAATTTGCCTTTATAATAAAGTGCTCCAAATTCATTTATTTAATGACAACATTTTGGATAAAATATATATTCTTAAGGTGATATTTAGACTCTTTAATGCTTAGTTTCACAATTTCCATGAGTTTTTATTGTTCAAACTCATACTAACTAATAAAAGGACTTCATATTCTCCAGAAGAAATCCCTCACAACTCTAGACGTTCATAGACTTTTATATATTCTTTTCTTATGGCATTTATAATTTACCCCACTGTGGAGTTTTTTTTCATTTTTATTTTATTATTTATTTATTTATTTTTGGCTGTGTTGGGTCTTTGTTGCTGTGGGCAGGCTTTCTCTAGTTGTGGCGAGCGGGGGCCACTCTTCATTGCGGTGCGCGGGCCTCTCACTGTCGTGGCCTCTCTTGTTGCGGAGCACAGGCTCCAGACGCGCAGGCTCAGTAGCTGTGGCTCATGGGCCCAGTTGCTCCGTGGCACGTGGGATCTTCCCAGACCAGGGCTCAAACCTGCATCCCCTGCATTGGCAGGCAGACTCTCAACCACTGCACCACCCCTTAGTACAGTTTTTAGCACTTGTTATCATTGGTGGACTTGTTTATTGGTTTGCTTGCTCTCTTCTTTTTCTCATTTTTTAAATTACTTCTTAAATTTTTTAAAGAATTTTTTAATTTTTTATTTTAATAACTTTATTTTATTTTATTTTTCATTTTGTTTCTTTCTTTTTTTTCCTCTATTTTCTTCTGAGCTGTGTGACTGACAGGGTCTTGGTGCTCTGGCTGACTGTCAGGCCTGAGCCTCTGAAGTGGGAGAGCTGATTTCCGGACACTGGACCACCAGAGACCTCCAGGTCCCATGTAATATCAACTGGCAACAGCTTTCCCAGAGATCTCCACCTCAATGCTAAGACCCAACTCCACTCAACAACCAGCAAGCTCCAGTGCTGGAAAACCCATGCCAAGCAACTAGCAAGACAGGACCACAACCCCACCCACTGCAGAGAGTCTGCGTAAAATCATAATAAGTTCACAGACACCCCAAAACACACCAGCACATGTGGTCCTGCCCACCAGAAAGACAAGATCCAGCCTCATCCACCAGAACACAGACACCAGTCCCCTCCACCAGGAAGTCTACACAACCTACTGAACCAACCTTACCCACTGGGGGCAGACACCGGAAACAACGGGAACTACGAACCTGCAGCCTGTGAAAAGGAGACCCCAAACACAGGAAGTTAAGGAAAATGAGAAGACAGAGAAATACGTAGCAGATGAAGGAGTAAAGTAAAAACCCACTAGACCAAACAAATGAAGAGGAAGTAGGTAGTGTACCTGAAAAAGAATTCAGAGTAATGATAGTAAAGATGATCCAAAATTTTGGAAACAGAATGGAGAAAATATAAGAAACATTTAACAAGGACCTAGAAGAACTAAAGAGCAAACAAACAATGATGAACAACACAATAAGCGAAATTTAAAATTCTCTAGAAGGAATCAATAGCAGAATAACTGAGGCAGAAGAACAGATAACTGACCTGGAAGATATAATAGTGGAAATAACTACAGGAGAGCAGAATAAAGAAAAAAGAATGAAAAGAATTGAGGACAATCTCACAGACTTCTGGGACAACATTAAATGCACCAACATTTGAATTATAGGGGTCCCAGAAGAAGAAGAGAAAAATAAAGGGACTGAGAAAGTATTTTAAGAAATAATAGTTGAAAACTTCCCTAATATGGGAAAGGAAATAGTCAATCAAGTCCAAGAAGTGCAGAGAGTCCCATACAGGATAAACCCAAGGAGAAACACACCAAGACACATATTAATCAAACTATCAAAAATTAAATGCAGGGGCTTCCCTGGTGGCACAGTGGTTGAGAATCTGCCTGCCAATGCAGGAGACACGGGTTCGAACCCTGGCCTGGGAAGATCCCACGTGCCGCGGAGCAACTAGGCCCGTGAGCCACAGCTGCTGAGCCTGCGCGTCTGGAGCCTGTGCTCCGCAACAAGAGAGGCCGCGATAGTAAGAGACCCGCGCACGGCGATGAAGAGTGGCCCCCGCTCGCAGCAACTAGAGAAAGCCCTCGCACAGAAACGAAGACCCAACACAACCAAAAATAAATAAATAAATAAATAAAATTTAAAAAAAAAATTAAATGCAAAGAAAAAATATTAAAAGCAGCAAGAGAAATGCAACAAATAACATACAAGGGAATCCCCATAAGGTTAACAGCTGATCTTTCAGCAGAAACCCTGCAAGCCACAAGGGAGTGGCAGGACATATTTAAAGTGATAAAAGGGAAAAACCTACAACCAAGATTACTCTACCCAGTAAGGATCTCATTCAGATTTGACAGAGATATTAAAACATTTGCAGACAAGCAAAAGCTAAGAGAATTCAGCACCACCAAACCAGCTTTACAAAAAATGCTAAAGGAACTTCTCTAGGCAGGAAACACAAAAGAAGGAAAAGACCTACAATAACAAAACAATTAAGAAAATGGTAATAGGAGCATACATATTGATAATTACCTTAAATATAAATGGATTAAATGCTCCAACCAAAAGACACAGACTAGCTGAATGGATATAAGAACAAGACCCATATATATGCTGTCTACAAGAGACCCACTTCAGACCTAGGGACACATACAGACTGAAAGTTAAGGGATGGAAAAAGATATTCCATGTAAATGGAAATCAAAAGAAAGCTGGAGTAGCAATTCTCATATCAGACAAAATTGACTTTAAAATAGACTATTACAAGAGACAAAGAAGGACACTACATAATGATCAAGGGATCAATCCAAGAAGAAGATATAACAATTGTAAATATTTATGCACCCAACATAGGAGCTCAATATATAAGGTAAATGCTAACAGCCATAAGGAGAAATCGACAGTAACACAGTAATAATAGGGGACTTTGATACTCCACTTTCACCAATGGACAGATCATCCAAAATGAAAATAAATAAGGAAACACAAGCTTTAAATGACACATTAAACAAGATGCACTTAATTGATATTTATAGGACATTCCAACCAAAAACAACAGAATACACTTTCTTCTCAAGTGCTCATGGAACATTCTCCAGGATAGATCATATCTTGGGTCACAAATCAAGCCTTGGTAAATTTAAGAAAATTGAAATCGTATCAAGTATCTTTTCCGACCACAACGCTAGGAGACTAGATATCAATTACCGGAAAAAACTGTAAAAAATACAAACACATGGAGGCTAAACAATACGCTACTAAATAACCAAGAGATCACTAAAGGAATCAAAGAGGAAATCAAAAAATATCTAGAAACAGATGACAATGAAAACACGATGACCCAAAATCTATGGGATGCAACAAAAGCAGTTCTAAGAGGGAAGTTTATAGCAAAACAATCCTACCTCAGGAAACAAGAAAAATCTCAAATAAAAAACCTAACCTTACACCTAAAGCAATTAGAGAAAGAAGAACAAAAAAACCCCAAAGTTAGCAGAAGGAAAGAAATCAGATCAGATATAAATGAAAAAGAAATGAAGGAAACAATAGCAAAGATCAATAAAACTAAAAGCTGGTTCTTTGAGAAGATAAACAAAATTGATAAACCATTAGCAAGACTCATCAAGAAAACACATTCTACAAGGCCACCATCACCCTGATACCAAAACCAAAGATGTCAGAAAAAAAGAAAACTACAGGCCAATATCACTGATGAACACAGATGCAAAAATCTTCAACAAAATGCTAGCAAACAGAATCCAACAGCACATTAAACGGATCATACACCATAATCAAGTGGGGTTTATCCCAGGAATGCACGGATTTTTCAATATACGCAAATCAGGCAATGAGACACCATATTAACAAAGTGAAGGATAAAAACCATATGATAATCTGAATAGAAGCAGACAAAGCTTTCAACAAAATTCAACACCCATTTATGATAAAAACCCTCCAGAAAGTAGTATAGAGGGAACTTACCTCAACATAATAAAGGCCATATATGACAAACCCTCAGCCAACATCGTTCTCAATGGTGAAAAACTGAAACCATTTCCACTGCAATCAGGAACAAGACAAGGTTGCCCACTCTCATCACTATTATTCAACATAGTTTTGCACGTTTTAGCCACGGCAATCAGAGAATAAAAAGAAATAAAAGGAATCCAAACTGGAAAAGAAGAAGTAAAGCTGTCACTGCCTGCAGATGACATGCTACTATACATAGAGAATCCTAAAGATGCTACAAGAAAACTACTAGACCTAATCAATGAATTTGGTAAAGTAGCAGGATACAAAATTAATGCACAGAAATCTCTTGCATTCCTATACACTAATGATGAAAAATCTAAAAGAGAAATTAAGGAATCACTCCCATTTACCACTGCAACAAAAAGAACAAAATACCTAGGAATAAACCTACCTAGGGAGACAGAAGACCTGTATGCAGAAAACTATAAGACACTGATGAAAGAAATGAAAGATGATACAAATAGATGGAGAGATATACCATGTTCTTGGATTGGAAGAAGCAACATTGTGAAAATGACTATACTACCCAAAGAAATCCACAGATTCGGTGCAATCCCTATGAAACTACCACTGGCATTTTTCACAGAACTAGAACAAAAAATTTCACAATTTGTATGGAAACACAAAAGACCCCGAATAGCCAAAGGAATCCTGAGAAAGAAAAACATAGCTGGAAGAATCATGCTCCCTGACTTCAGACTATACTACAAAGCTACAGTAATCAAGACAATATGGTACTGGCACAAAAACAGAAATATAGATCAATGGAACGGGATAGAAAGCCCAGAGATTAACCCATGCACATATGGTCACCTTATCTTTGATAAAGGAGGCAAGAATATACAATGGAGAAAGGACAACCTCTTCAATAAGTGGTGCTGGGAAAATTGGACAGCTACATGTAAAACAATGAAATTGGAACATTCCCTAACACCATACACAAAAATAAACTCAAAATGGATTAAAGACATAAATATAAGGCCAGACACTATAGAACTCTTAGAGGAAAACATAGGAAGAACACTCTTTGATATAAATCACAGCAAGATCCTTTTTGACCCACCTCCTAGAGAAAGGGAAATAAAAACAAAAATAAACAAATGAGATCTAATGAAACTTAAAAGCTTTTGCACAGCAAAGGAAACCATAAACAAGATGAAAAGACAACCCTCAGAATGGGAGAAAATATTTGCAAACGAAGCAACTGACAAAGGATTAATCTCTAAAATATACAAGCAGCTCATGCAGCTCAATATCAAAAAAACAAACAACCCAACCCAAAAATGGTCAGAAGACCTAAATAGACATTTCTCCAAAGAAGATATACAGATTGCCAACAAACACATGAAAGGATGCTCAACATCACTAATCATTAGAGAAATGCAAATCTAAACTACAATGAGGTATCACCTCACACAGGTCAGAAAGGCCATCATCAACAAATCTATAAACAATAAATGCTGGAGAGGGTGTGGAGAAAAGGGAACCCTCTTGCAGTGCTGGTGGGAATGTAAATTGATACAGCCACTATGGAGAACAGTATGGAGGTTCCTTAAAAAACTAAAAATAGAACTATCATGTGACCCAGAAATTCCACTACTGGGCATATACCCTGAGAAAACCATAATTCAAAAGGACTCATGTACCACAATGTTCATTGCAGCACTATTTACAATATTCAGGACATAGAAGCAACCTAAGTGTCCATCGACAAATGAATGGATAAAGATGTGGCACATATATACAATGCAATATTACTCAGCCATAGAAAGAAACAAAATTGAATTATTTGTAGTGAGGTGGATGGACGTAGAGTCTGTCATACAGAGTGAAGTAAGTCAGAAAGAGAAAAACAAATACATATATATGGAATCTAAAAAAGAAAAAAAAGGTTCTGAAGAACCTAGGGGCAGGACAGGAATAAAGATGCAGCAGTAGAGAATGGACCTGAGGACACGGGGTAGTGGGAAGGGTAAACTGGAGGAAGTGAGAGAGTGGCATGGACATATGTACACTACCAAATGTAAAATAGATAGCTAGTGGGAAGTAGCCACATAGCACAGGGAGATCAGCTCGGTGCTGTGTGACCACCTAGAAGGGTGGGATAGGGAGGGTGGGAGGGAGATGCAAGTGGAGGAGATATAGGGATATATGTATATGTATAGCTGATTCACTTTTGTCATACAGCAGCAACTAACACAACATTGTAAAGCAATTATACTCCAATACAGATGTTAAAAAATAAATATTCTGCCCATTGTCACCATAAAAAAAAAAAGAAATAAATGGTAAAATAACTTTTGACAGGGAAGCTTTTTAAACGTCCCATTTTCTTTGTGTTTAATGCTTCTCTGGCTCTGAGTGAGTAGCAAGGGGCTCATTACGCCCTGGAGAACAGGGCTGGAGGCAGCTGCTTCCAGACCTCCTCAAGCATTTTAAGGCGTCCTCTGCTCCTGGGGAGGCAGGGCCTGCCTTTGAGAGGGTTGGGGCTCCCAGGACTGCTGTGGCCCCTGTTCTTCACTGGGGGAGGGGAAGGGGAACATGTTGCTCGGATATAGGGTAGGAGCTATGGTTTACTGGCTGGGGCTTTAGGAAAGCCTGTTACCCTCTCAGGCCTCTGTTCCTGAAGGAGAGGTTTGCAACTGTGACATTGCTTCCAACTGCCTCTTCTTCTGGTCTCTGTGGGGAAAGAACTAAGACTCCATCTATGCTTCCTGCCAGAGACTGATCCCATTTCAAGGCCCCTGTGTGTAGGGGGAGAGAAGGGTAAGGTTGATGTGTCAGCTCACCAGGACAGGGAACCCTGATGTACTCTTGAGGTTCTGATGGAGCAGCCTTACTCACTCAGCCTCTCCTGGCTGGAGGCCTGAGTGGACGGGGCCTGTCAGGGGCAACCAAGCACTTGCTAAGGGCCTGGGAAACCGTGAGAAGCCCTGAACCCGGCCAGGAAATTGACTGGTATTCAGGCCAGCACCTGCCCCACAGTGGGTGTCAGATAAATATTTGCTGATAGAAAAAGATGAATGCCCCACCCACCAATCCTCACCTCGGAGGGAGGAGACCAAACTGTGTGGCCTAAAGCCCTCCAGAGGGCCAATCCCTGCTCCATAACATCCTGGTCAGAGAGTGCTGGCTGGGCCCTAGTCTGTAGGAGTCCACACCTGCCTGACAACCACACCTCAGCTGCAGTCCATGCATGTATCATTTCTTTCATTTATTCCTTCATTCTGCATTTGCTGAGTATTCATTGTTTCAGTGCTGGTGATTCAGTTATGCATGGGACAGCTACAGGCCATACTCTCCTGGAATTTACATTCTAGCTCAACCAGTCTGGACTCTTGCAAATTACGTGACCTCCATAAAGGCTCTCCAGGCCAGCTCACAGGAAGGTGTTTCTCCCTGTGTTGTGAGAGTGAACCATTGTTTTTATCATTGGGGGTAACACAGCAAGTGACATTTCTCATCTGTAGAATGGGCACGATAATGTCTTTGCTTCACATAACCCATTAGATTCAAGTGGGACAAATTCCATTTGAGGTTTTAAATCAAAAAGTGTCATGCAAACTTAAAATATAGACATCATCCCTTATATTTGTATTTAATACATTTATTCATTGTTTCAAATGAATATCCCGACACTCCCCACCTCACTTACTACCTCCTTCTGTGATTTAAGGCAACATCAGTGTCTCATTCTTTTTTTGTTTCCAACAGCAAATAGTGCTGAAGGAGAGAGAGAAAAGGCCACCCAGCCCAGGTGCTGTCATGAGTGGGGCGCCCCCTGTTGGTGGAACCTGGCATTATTCACCCTTGGGTCTCCTAGGTTCCTGGTTCTCCAGGTTGTTTTTCACTAGGTTCCACAAATTTTTATGTTTTATATTTTTCTTCCAGACCTCTGCTCACTTTGCTTCCCACTCTTGATTTCCAGTTCCAACTGTAGTTCCTTTTTCTCTTGATGAAGATGCTGCTTCATGAACATTATGGATTTTAGCCAACAGAACTCCCTCCACCCTCCCCTACTTGAGTACAAAGATAATTCCCAGTTAAATTAATTAGGCTCAACTTACAAAAGTTCGTGAAGTCATGAGCTATGTGATTGTGCCTAGTAAATCAGTCAATCAGTGCATTTTTAAACAAAAAAATGTAATCATACTCTAATAATATTTTGTACATTCTTCCCCCCCGCCACCTTCTCAGAATATCATGGTCATTTTATGGAATCACTAAAGCATATTTTATGTGATTTTAAAAATATTTCATTAATTTGTTAGGCCAAAACTAATACTGTAGTCTTGGGAATGTAGGTTTCTGTAATTTACTATTTTATGTAAAGCAGTAATGAGAAATTGTAGTGCTGTATCATTGACTCTTGCCTAATATTTTTCTTAGGATGAAAAGTATAATTCGAATTTCGGGAGCAAAAGGTGTGCATAGTTTTATAGAACTTTATTTTGGGTACCTCTTGATGAATTACTTCTTCAAGTATTTTGTTTTGAATCTTTTTTTTTCCTCATAATATAATGACTGTTTAGCTTAGTTTTTAAATGATCTCAAGGTGATAAAAAGCTTTTTTTTTTTTAAACATCTTTATTGAAGTATAATTGCCTTACAATAGTGTGTTAGCTTCTGCTTTATAACAAAGTGAATCAGTTATACATATACAATATGTTCCCATTTCTCTTCCCTCTTGCATCTCCCTCCCTCCCACCCTCCCCATCCCACCCCTCTAGGTGGTCACAAAGCACCGAGCTGATAAAAGCTTTTTTTTTTTAAGTTGCTGAAAAAAATGTTGTATCAGATATGGTCAAGTGAAGAAACTTCGAGCAAATCTTAGAAACAGCTTTCAAGGTTACCACGATTTGAGTTTTAATCAAGTGTGAATCCATCCAGCAGAATCCTTGTCCAAAGAAAAAATTATATTTCTTTTGAATCACATCAGACTCATTAATTGGAATTAGATCCTTTCTCCCACTTTTGAAAAACCAGGACAGCACCAAAATATATTTTTTAAAGGTAGTGTGTATGTCTCTGTATATACGTATATGGTGTGTATTGATATTTTTATAGCTCTAGCTACATAACATTGTTTCTCTTCCTGAATCTTCCTCTCCCTCATGCAGTTCAACAGTCTTAGATGGCAAGGAAAACTGAGCGAGTGAGTGAGTGTGTGTGTGTGTGTGTGTGTGTGTGTATTTGGCCCACCCCGATAATGCCTCAAGGGGAGATCTGAGACAGAACAATTTGCTGTTACAACAGTTTTTAAAATCTGTCATGATCCCAGATGTCCTCTGTGGAGTGACACATTTGTAAACTCGTCTTTAAGTTTTTTCAGCCTCAGCTTATGAATTGAGCCAAGTGCTCACTACATCCAAGGATAGTTCGTAATACGTACTTGCATTTCATTTCTTCAGTAAAGAATTATGACTCTAAAAGCATAGTTTTCTAAACGAGGTACAGACATTATTTCACATCTCCGAATCTAGTATCCTCCCACACACGCATCCCACACAACCGTCTTCCCAGCCTGGGTCTTAGCTCAGTCCTTCCCCTCACCCGCCATTCATGCCCATGTCCCAGTTGCTGGTCTCTCGCTCCGGACAATTTTATTTTCTTTCTTACAAGTTGGGAGACTTCCTGGTCCAGCTGTATAAGGGAATGTATCACATCATTTCCCCACAGACTCAGATACTTTATCTTCAGGAGCCCCAGGTGTGTGTCCTCATTGCAGGGCCAGAAAGAGGGAGGAGGGAATCAAGTGAAGCGGAGAGGTAGAAAGAGGAGAGTAAAAACAGAGGGAAAGGGCGGAATGTTTTCTGAATTATGTTCTGTAATGCTTCCATCTGTTTTCCCACCAGACTGGTAGCTTTATGAAAGAGGATACCATACTTGCTTTGTTTGATATCAGGCACTCAGTAAATACACGTTAAAAAATAAAGTCAAAGAGATTCAAGCTTTGCCCAGGATTGAGAAGGATGAATTTTGCCTCAAATACATATTTTTATCAGCAGTTATCACCAATGTACCTAGAAGTATTGCTTTTTTTATTGAAAAGGAGCTCAGGCTGGAATTTAAAACCAGAGTCCTGGTTCCAGGCAGTCTCAGCAGAGGAGAGACCCTGGGCACAGGGTGAATAAAGAAACACCGAAAAAACACCACTTTCAGCCTATCTTTATGCAACCAATATTTCTTTTCAAATAAATTATCTTTTACACCAGCCTTTCTAAAAACCGAAAGTCTAGATACAAATTCCAATTCTCTTAAATTTAAATTTAATCCCCTTCCTTTGCATTTCTTTCAGAGGTTTTGTTTGTTTTTAAAGCACAGGCAAACATTTTAAAGAATAAGGTCACATCAGCTCACATTTGCATGCAGTGTCAAGTCTGGTAAGGCTGAACAGTAAAATTCAATATTTCCTCTTACCTTATATCCAGGAACACAGTGAAGGAGCTAATATTTCTTCGTCCCATGTTTTGCTTCCTCGGGATCTTTGACGAGATGCCTCTGCCGTAAAGCAGGCAACCAAACATCTAATCTACGAGGCAGGAAAACTGGTGATGCTATCACGCAAGTCAAACGGTCAGTTGAGCTACTAGAAAAATGTGAGCACCCCAGTGCTGTGGTAATGAGTTTAAATAGCACAAATCATGACAGTGCTGGCCTGCCGTAAAGTAACCCGCAGGTTGGCCCTGAGTAGACACACCTGCGTTGGGTCATTACCTGCCTTTTCTGGGATCAAGTCTAAGCTCACATCATTTACCATGATTCCTAATTATCAAAGCTAGCTTCAAACCAAGGCAAACAAGGTCAACAGGTGTGTGTCCTACAATTTTAGGAGCACTTCTCCTATCAATCAGAGACTTGTCAGACAGCTGCATTAGGACTCAGAGTACATATGTATGTATGGGAGAAAAGATAACTATGCCAGATGCTGTTAAACTGAACCCAACCTAAATATCCATCAATAAATAAGTTGTGGAAAAGTACAGAAACTCAGGCACATCCAACATAATTTTTTTAAAGGAGGCATATTCACATCAATAGTTTCCAAGCCTGGCTAGCCATTAGATTCATCTGGGGACTTTTACCCCTCCCCAGCTAATTGAATCAGAATCTCAGCAGGTGTGGGTGTGGGTGTGGGTGTTGTTTTCAAAGCTCCTCAAATGCTTATGACGCACCTCCCATGTTGAGAAACATGATCTATATATTCAAAAATGTGAGTTATTGTTGAATAAAAGAACACAAGTTAAGAACAATATGAACAGTATGATCCAATTGTGTTACAAAAATCAACCAACTTAATCATGAGTTTATTTTTAATATGCAAATAAAAAATTGAAATATGGCAAAATGTTTCAAAGATGGGTTCTTGAGTCCACTAGTCCATTATGTTACTTTATAATGCTTTATATATGTTAGAATTATTTCATTTTTTAAAGAAAATAATGTAAATCTATTAGAAACACATTAAACTTAACCCAGATATTATTTGGAAGGGGACTAATTTTTACTTTTTACACTCCAGTGTACTCCTTTTTTTTAATTTAATAAAACATTTATTTCTGCCCCCTCTATCTCTCAAGTAAAGTCCATATAAGAACAGAAAACCTGTGAGCACCTACTGTCCCCTAGGCAAAGGGGAGATATTGGATTCTCCTCAGTCCCTGTTGGCTGCCTTGGGCTGAAAACTTTTAGGGGCTTTTTCACATTTTTGAACCTGCTCTGAATGTTGATGTGACAGCATCTCCCATAGTTATGGAAGTAAGAAGGAAAGAGCAACAGAGAGAAGGGGGCTCAGAGTGCATTTTCTTAGGGACAGTCCCTCTCACAGCCCAGGAAAAAGTCCCCAGTATAGGGACCATCTTCACACTTGCACTTAGCCCTCTCAGTATATAGCTTCACAATATTTCGTGCCACTGGCATTAAAGATTTGCAGATACAATTCTATAACCCAGTTCCTGGGAGGAAGAGAGGGGAGAACTGAGCCTAAGAAAAGATAACTGGAACAAAATCTCAAAATTCTTTTAAACTATTTGAAGGGGAAAAAATGAAGTTGGATATTAAATAAGAGTATGCATATAAAGTAAGCATCAGTTATTTCAAGCTAAAAAATTGATTCAAAACCTTCTTTTTACTCACAATTGGGGTTTATTGGACCCCTGAGCCAATGCTGTCAATAATATTAACTGACTCAATCTTTTAGAGCAGCAATCTGTTAACTTGTAACAGGAGCCATACCAATCAAATCCCTTTGATTAAATCGATGGCATTAATAGCAACATTATTGATACAAGGCAGGGTCCAAGCAGATGAGATTATTTTTCACTACCCAATCAACAGTAATCCATGGTGTTTTCCTAGAATTTGTCTTTTAGGTAGCAGGGAAGCCAGCAGAGAAGAAAAGGCTGCAGCTGGAAAAGCCTGATTCATGGTCAACATCCAGCATAAGTTCAGGGCATTCTTTCCAATTCTACCCTTCAGGACCTCCGGGGCCTGTCAGTTTTCCCTTTAATTAGGCTGCTAGAAGCACAGCAACAGTGTATCTGTTGACTCTTTGGAACCCAAATAGAATGATGCCTTAGAAAGAAAGCTGGACTTGGATAGTTTTGCCAAGCTTAGAAATTAGACCTTGGCTCTGTGCTGGGCTAAGAGGGCAACTGAGAGCTGGAGCCCTGGGATCTGCATTTTAACACATTCCTCAGAATTAAAGATAAAATAATCACATGTTATGATTATCTCTAACCCCTTCCTGATCTGACAATTTGATACCTACTTTTTAAGATAACAAACATGGGTTCTGTAATAAGCATTCATTATGTTTATGGAACAGTCCATTGAACATAGCCAACTCCTTCTCATCATTCACATTTCAGCTAAAATATTTCCTCCTTCAAAAGCATTTCCTTATCCACCCAATCTAATGTCTCTTCTTCTGTCACTCCCTATCACATCACCCTATTAAATTTACATGATTTATCATCATCCAAAATTCATTATTCATTTCATGTATTTATGGTTTTATTTCCTCTCCTTGTCTATCTAATCTATTGCATTACAATGTTAGTATTTGTTGAATGAATAAGTGAGTGAGAGAGTGAATGTGTCAAGTACTTTTTATATCTTGATTAATAACTGTAAATCCCTCTGCTCTAAGAAATGAAGCAACTTGCTCAAGACTATTGATTTATTTAATAGCCACATGAATAATAAGATTGAACTTATTCTCTTTAACCCCAAAGTCTGTGCTCTTTCCAGTACCCCACACTAACTCTAAGGATTTACATCTACATATTTGCCGTGCACATCACCATCTCCTAGTCAGCCCAACATGCACAGTAGAGGCTGTCGTTAACATTTATATGCTGTCTTCCTAACACGCCTTTTGTGTTCCTCCTTTTTCAGATCCATCTCCCATAAAACATTGGGCTTAGATCTAGGAACTGACTCATCTGTTCTTGCTACTTCTACCAACACAGTGCTTGGCACACTGGGTGTGTTCAAAAAGTGCTTGATGAACTCAGCTGCAGTTACTATGATGGCCAATACAGCACAGCATCTGATCACGTATGGGATGTTTCATGTGCAGCATCTTCCTTGATTACTGCAATAGCCCTATTACAGATAAAGAAATTGAGACTCAGAATGTCCTTCCCAACATTGGGTGGTAGAATCTGGGCTGAAACTCAAGTTTTTCTTTTATTTTTATTCATTAGTTTTCCGACCTCTAAGTCTCTCATTTAGCGTTTCTACTTGGTGAGCTGCAATTTAGTCTTCTAGACCCAACACATCTCTGCAAAAATCCCCTGAAGAGAGTTTATAGTAGGTTTATGCATAAAACCTGGAAACAGGGTAATGGATAAACAAATTATAGTACATCCATACAATGGAATAATACTCAACAATAAAAAGTAATGGGCTATATTAATTCATGTAAAAGCATAGATGAACCTTGAAAGCATTTTGCTAAGTGAAAGAAGTCAAACCCAAAAGGATATATATTGCAAGACTGCATTTATATGACATTGAGAAAGACACAGAACTGTGAGATGACATGATGATCAGTGGATGGTAAGTACTGAGAGACAGGGGAAGAGCTGACTACACAACAGCAGTACAGAGAAAATTTTAGGGTGATGGAACTCTTCTTTATAGTAGTAGGTGGTGGATACATGACTATGCATCTAACAAAACTCATATAACCGTATATCACAAAGAGTACAAGTTAAAAGAAAAGTCAACCATCATGTTGTGAAATCTCAGGAAGGGATGCAAACTATTTTATTACAAACGTATGATATGAAATGTGAAATCTGGGTGAATGGAATGCAGAAACTCTCTCCACATCCATTGCAACTCTTCTATGCATCTAAAATTATTCCAACATGAGAATTTTTAAAACACATGAATCTTCTTGTGTACAACATTTACACCCTATTTTTTTCTTACCTATACATCAGAATAGATCCTATTCTTTCACAATAAACATTATATAATAAGTTGCTTTTTGTCTCATGTACATCTTTTGAATAGCTTTCCCATCCAAAGTAATGAGAAACATGCTTTTCAAAGGTGGCCATTAATCTCACTCTGGTGTGTTTCATCCTGACACTCTTGTCTACCATGGCTTTTGCTTGCTGCAGGAATGCTGTTTGCCCAGTGTTTCCCTTTCTGAAAAGGAAAGGAATCTTTCAGGAATCTTTCCCAGAATCTTTGTTTAGGTAGAGAAATAACACATTAATTAAGATAAACAAACAGGTAGAACTGTATTTTCATATTATTTTAGGGGAACAAAATAAATTCTTCCTTTTCAGCGAGTATGCACATACTGAAAAAACTACCTCTTAGTGTGTTTGGGGGTTGTCATTATTGAATATAAGGCTTCAAAGAAAAGAAATTCCACTAATAAAAATGCTTTGATATTTATATTTAACAAATATTATAGTTTACTACAGAAATTTCATTCTGTCATTCTCTTCTTGTGTCCTGAACCAAATAAGCCCCATTAAGATTTCGAGCACTTTTGACAAAAACCCAGCAGTGTTTTGTTCCACTTCTTAACTGAAGTTTCTGATTTGCCAAAAAAAATGTGCTCTCTTCTCCTCAGTCTCTCCAAGATTTTTATTTCAGGATGAACAAATATAGAACCCAAAGGGGTGTTTTCCAACTTGGACAGTATTAAACGGCAGAAATAATTCAAGCCCAAAGTTCTTTGAATTTTGGCTTAACAAGTCTTACATGTTTCAAGAATTTAAACTTTCTGCTTAAATATAGAACTTTGATTAATTATTTAAAGCAGCAGGAAAGTTATTCAATTAGTATAAGAGGATTCAAGTTCAAATTGGAGGATTAATTTTCAGGGTTATGATATGAGAGATATGGTGATTAAGTTATGAAGTGAAGGCAAAAGTCTCTCAAACCCTAATGGAAAGAATATCTGATTCAATTATTTAATTAAACCAATCCAGAGAATGATATGAAATCATAACCTGTGACATAAAGGTTGAATTGTAGGGTAAACCCTGTGGATGATATCATACTAAACGTTATTATGATTTGTCTTAATATAATATATACCTATGTACCAAAGAAATAAAAACGAGCAGATTATTATTTTAAAATGTGTACTTTAAATAAACTTTAAATAAAAAACTAAAGATGAGTACAACTAACTAAAGTAGCACTTTTCTTCCAGGAAAAGGTTTCTGGCAATTACATTACAACTGAAAACAGAGAAAGGTACCAGGCTGGATAATCTGTGCACTCACTCTCCAGGAAGTAATTTGTCTTCTTGCTTGGAAGTTTCCTGGACACTTGGATTTTGAAGGAGATGAGGATGAGATGGGATGGAGATAGTTTTTTCAGCAAGTTCTATTATTTCCAAGGAATAGGGGTGTAGGCTCTAGTTCATAGCTTCTCCCAAATCCAGAAGCCCTCATCCAACCTCTTCCTCTTTTGATCCCCCGCTGACTTTAACCCTTTCCACTCTTCATTTCTTGGCTCCCAGCCCATCACCATGCCTTTATTCACTATGCATTTTTTTTTTTTTTAAACCACCGGACCATGGCTTGCTCCGGTGCTGAGTCTCCTGTTGGAGCAAACCCACTTCGGGTCCTCCTTAGTTCCTCCACCAGGAAGCCTGAGGTTCTGTCCACGCCCTAGCGCAGTGCCTTTACCCCCCGGGCTCAGGCTCCCTTCCCTTCTCCACTGGTCCCTCTAGAGGGCGCCCTGGGCGAAGCGGAGGCGCGGTAGAAGCCCAGCCTCGCCTCCCCAAATTGAAATGCCACCACCCTCCCTAGAGCAGGGTGCAGAGCAGCTCCGAGCCCGGGTGTGGCTGAGGCCGCAGAAGCCTCAACCTTCCGCCCCGCAAAGGAGCGCGAGCCCACAGGTGATGGGGGTCGCACAGCCCGGCTGAACAGTGGCGCCGCCGCCCCGCAACTTTTCCCACCTTTCCCCATCGTTGAACCGGAGAGAGGTCCCAAACCTGAGTGGCGACGCAGCGATCTCCCCTGAGCCGTCCTAGGGCAGGGCGCTTAGACCCCCGTTCCATTTAAGTTGAAGGGGGCACCAACGAAGACAGTTCTGGGACGGGTGGCGCCCCTTAAGCGGACGACCCACCGCCGCCAAGGGGCCTGGAGGTGGACGGAAGCACCGGCGGAGGGACCGCGGGCTGGCGGGGCGGCCGGAGTGAGGGAGCTGCGGCCCCGGCTGCGCACGGACTGCACGCGCCGCCGCCCCGAACGACCCTTCCTCTCGGCTTTCGGGTGCTGCGGCCACCTGGTCCCACACCCTACCCCACCTCTTCTCTCTTTGCTGCCTCCTGTCCCCCCTGGGAGCCTTGTCTCCAGGGCTCCAGAAACTCTGTCAGTGTTATCGGTATGGGTACTGCAGGTAGGGGTGGCGTCCTGTCTGCCCTTGGTCTTTGGGACCCTCAGAGCACAATCTGAGCGTCGCAGGGTGGAGGACATCCCAGAAATGCAAAGCAGCAGCAGGGTCTGTGTGTGCACGTGGTGGGAGGAGGGTAATGTGAGGCCCTGCGTGTGTGGGGACGGGTATGTGTGTTTGCCTGCCGCAGACTGAAATGCCTGCTTCGTGTCTTTGCAGTTCTTAGAATCCTAATATATCTTCATTTAATCAATAACGAATGATGCCCAAAATACAAATAACAATTACAATAAAGTAATACTACTTCCAGTTTCTAATATAACTATGTTTTCTTACAGAAAATCTAGTCTATGTGCCTCTAATGGTAACACCTCAAGAGAGAGAAATTGTTAATCATAAAAAATGAAAACTTTTAGGTAATATCTAAGAAAAATTAGTTATGACAGATTGTATTTTCTGAAAATGGCTGCAACAATTTCACTCACCCCCCCCCCCCCCATGCTCTACCTATCATATGACTTTGACATTCCCGTCTCCTAACCTGGCCAGAGTATGGCTGTGACGGAAGTGACATTATGCAATCTCTGAGGTTAGATGCCGGAAGACTATACAAGTTTTGCCTGGGTCTCTTCGGACACTTGCTTTGGAGCTCAGCCACCTTGCCATAAGGAAGAGGAACACAGGCCCCCAGAACCTAGCCCCAGCTGACAGCCAGTGCCAGCTTGGCAAGTGATTGGGCCCTGTGATCAAGCTATCTCAAGAGGGGATGCTCAGCCCTAGTGAAGGTGCACCAGCAAATGTCAAGAGAAACAGACGCAAGAGGGAGGAGATATGGGGATATATGTATATGTATAGCTGATTCACTTTGTTATAAAGCAGAAACTAATACACCATTGTAAAGCAATTATACTCCAATAAAGATGTTAGAAAAAAATCAAAGCAGACTGTTGTAAAAAGAAAAAAAAAAAAAAAAAGAGAAACAAGAAGAGAGGTTCCTGCCCAAAGGCAAATTCCTGAGTGACCTGAAAGATTGCTGTTTTAAGCCACTAAGTTTGCAGCTGGTATGTAACACTTATAGCAAACTGATACACTTAATTGTTTTACAAACCTTCACAAGTAGTGTTATCCAAGAGTCCTCTTTCTGAAAACTATTGCAAAAAAAAAAAGTGTCTCAGCCTTTGATAACAAAGGTGGAAGGAAGAATGAGCAAGTTTCCTGTCTGTCATCAGAGGACCCTGGGAAGTTCACATGTGTGTGTGCTATCCTTGATTAATGGCTTATTCTGGGAACCCAGGATTGTACCCTAGTATAAAATTGGCACCTCCTAACTAGCTGGATGTAGATTAAGTTGACTTCAATTTTTGACATTATTACATTTAATTTTATACATCTCTACCACCCATTGACCTCTGTCAATAAACAGAATAAAAATATCACAAATTCTCCAAATCAATCCCATTTTGCCAGTCATATCAGAAAGCGAACTAGTCTAATTAGAGGTGTTTTTAATCCATTAGCCCACTAACTTTCCTCAATAGACTTCATTCATGGAATTAAAATGAATAAGCATTTAATGGGAAAACCATTGATGCTGTGAGCCAAGAAGTGGGTACAGTCATGGTAATTATGGTGATCTGTCAATTATGCATGAGAAAAATATATCTTAAAGGCATTGTCTTTTCATCATAAGAATCGCCACCACCCTCGTTGAAGCTGTCCTCAATTACAACTGGACAACCACAGCAGCTACACTGATGTACACTGATGTACCCCCTACCTCCAACACTGCTTTGCTCCCATCCCCTTTCTACTACAATTGTCTCCAATGTGGGTTACATTATCTTAGCAGCAATGGACTCAGGATAAATATCATAGATATTTTAGGTAGACTTACTTTTGTATAAAAAAATAGAGAGATTTACTTTTATTAACCTTCAATTATTTAATTATTTCATTTGATGATTTCAGTACATATATAACTTAAAACAAAAATGGAAGATTCAAACTCTCAATCTAGCACTTGGAGTGGAGATGACTGGGAGAGGAAACATATCTCCCAAATTTTATATAAGGATTGCTGTCATGATGTTGACTTACTTCTCAAAGCTGACACAATTATGTTTCTCTAATCAGATGATCCCCACTAAACAAAATTGAAGTTTTCATCATTTCTGGTTACTTTTTATAGTTTTCAAAATAATTTTAAAAAATATTTTCTTTAACTTGCAATGTCTTCTAATATATTTGCCAATTGGTAAAAAAAAAAAAAAAAAAAAAAAAAAGTCTTTTTTTCTTTTGAAGTTCCTCAGATCATAACATCATTATTGTTGAAAAACTGCAAATACAGTTTATAGTTGATTACATTTGTAATTATTTAACCTGTCATCATTTTTCTTTTTCCTGCATTAAGCTCTTCAACACTCAATTGAAGCACTGTAGTGACAGCAATAAGCAAAAATGTTCTGTGCTTTGTCAATTCAAATAAACCCCAAGCAGTAAATGACAGACTATTCTGTTAGCAAAGATTAACATCCAGTGATGTCTGAAAAATGACCTGTGTATACACAGTCACAGGTAGTGCTAATAGTATTTTAAACAGTATTCTTTTTTTTAAAAAAAATCTGCCATTCCTTTGATAGGGTCTGAGCACATTCAGTATCTTTATTCTCCCCAGTTTCTATCATTGATTCTATTTGAAACTGATCTAACATGCAAGATACTGCCTGGTATCCATTGGGAACCAAGTATTTTGTTAATTATTATAAAAACATTTTTGAAATTATAAGACATATGTGATTTACTGAAAGATGAAGAAGCCAAGTTAAGACTGGGACAGCCTATAAGAGGGAGAAGAGCTGCCAAGTGAAAATGATATTACCTGATGCCCACATCACAGAATTACATGAGTAGTTAGCATGTTATTTCTTTTCAACACAATACCAAGTTGAAATGGCTATGCATTTCTTTTTTTTTTTTCCTTCAAATACTCTGTACAATCAGAATTGTTGGTACAAAGTAACTAAAAATGACACAACCTAGACCTAAGAGTTATAGAATCAGAAGCAGCATTGCACAATGGTTAAGCACATGGTTGTGGGGATGGCTACCTGGGTTCAAATTCTGCCTTCTCCATTGACTGATCAGCGTGCAAAACATTTGGAGATACTTGTCCATAAAGCAGCAGAAGAGAGGTTTTAAATGCAAACTACGTCATGTTGCAACTTTGCTTAAAACCGTTCAGTGGTTTCCCATTCCATACAATGAAATCCCCAATCCTTACAATGGTCCATGGGATCTTGAGTGAGGTGAACTCTGACTATATATTCAAGGCATTATGCCCCTGCCCCCCTTACTCAGAGTGTGCTCCAGCCCCCTGGTCTATCAGTTCTTACACTGTTCCCTTCTCATTGCATTTACACGTGCCTTTCACCTGCTTGAGCGCTTGTGCTCACATTCTTCCCACGGCTCCTCTCATCTTTTAAGCTGATCACTGGCAACACTAAACGTTCCCTTCTTAATGATAACATTTCTAACACCATAGCTAACATAGATCCCTCACTAGTTTTGTCCTATTTTATCTCCTTAGTGTCTGTAAAATTTGCAATCATTTCCTTTGACTCTGTGTTTTGTCTGTCTTTTCTACCAGATGGAAAGCTCTTTAGAACAGAGACTACGACTGCCTGTCAATCTCTGATCCCAGTGCTCTCTCAGTATCTGACCCCCTGTGATGGTCCCTAAATAATGGTCGACTGACTGACGCCTGTACAGCAGCTCACCCTCCAAAAAATCACTACCCAATATTCTCAAAAGTTCACTATGTGCCAGGAACTTGCTACATGTTTTGCGTGTACTATCTCATTCATTTTTACAAAAACTGCCTGAGGTAAGTACTATTACTTAAGTAATAATAGCACTCAAGCAATTTAAGTGATTACCCTGGTCACACAACTACTTAATGTAGAAGGCAGGGTTAGAACTCGGGCAGTCCTTCCCACAATCCATGCTTCACTATTATAACAATTGGGCAGTTATAATTTCCAGCCCTCTTTAAGTTCTGAGTCATTTTTTTAGTTATTTTGTACAAACAAATCTGATTGTATAAAGTATTTGAAGGAAAAAATTGTGTTTGCCATTTCGGTTTGCTACTGTGTTGAAAGGCCAGTGATCCAGGAAATAGCACGGTTGCTGATAGTATAATTCTACAGTGTGAGCATAGGTGACAGCCTTCTCATTTTTGCTCCCCTTCCTCCCCTTGTAGGTCTCCCCATTCTTGATGGATAATTTGGCTTTGTCTTGCATGCAGTCACATAATATGTCTTATAATGTGTTTTGTATTTCAAATCAGTTTCAAATACAACCAATGATAGAAAACTGAGAACAAAAATACTAGATATGTTACAAATCATGTTGAACATATGATGAATTTTTTAAAAAGAATACTCTAAGATACTATCATCATTACTTGTGACTGTATACACAGGTCCTTTTTAAATATACATCACTTGATTTTAATCCTTGCTAAAAAATAGCTTGGATTTTATCTGAATTGACAAAGCCCAAAATATGCTTGCCCATCACTGTCACTATAGCTCTTCACTTGACTCTGGAAAAACTTATTTATTCCTCTGGAATAAAAGGAATAATGATGGGGAAAAGAAGACTATAAATGCAATGATCTGTAAACTGTATTTGCTGTTTTTATCATTCATGGTGGTATCAAATGATGGCTTCAAAAAAAGCACTTTTTCCAAATGGTAAATAATATGATAAATACATATTAATTTGAAGATATTCCAAGTTAAACAAAATAAATATTGCTTTTCAAAATTTTATTTTGAAAATTATAAAGGACAACCATAAGTACCTTAAAATTTAATTTGATTTAGAAGAGGCCACCTGATTAGAGAATTTTCACTGTACAAGTTTTGGGAGGTAAGTCAAAATAATGACTGAGCAATCCCTATATAAGATTTTTGTAAATATGTTGCCTTTCCCAATCATGTCCATTGCAAATAATAGACTGGAGGTAAGATCTTCCATTTCAGCTCACAAATGATCAACAGCATGGCTGAATTTGCTTTTATCCATCTATTATCTCAACATCTAATAAACACCTACTTGGCTGCAGGAACTGCTTCTCTAAGACTCATATACCTATACCCTTGACTATAAATCACATATTGCAAGATATTAAAAATGAAATCCAACCAGGCACCAATTGACAAGACATGAGAATTTCCAAAGTGCAGTTTCAAATCATCATAAGCAGATGTTAAAAGGCAATTCTTTGAATCAAGTCTAGAACTTTTGGATTCCTCAGCTAGACAAAATCTATAAAAAGGGGTTGGCAAGTGAAAGAAGAGAGGGTTTGGTAAGAAACATTTGAGAAGAGTTTTTCTTTAGAAAGAGCTGTTGTGCTCTGATTTGCCCACCACCTCACAGGAAGGTCTCATCTCATTCCCAGTGAAAGAGGTCACCCTGCATCTAGGCTGGTGTGACTCCCACAAAGGACAGAAGGAAGGTCCAAGACGTGCTACTTTGTTGGCCATCCAGGAGAGGGCTGCTAGTCTGCAATCAGCCTACCTCTAAGAGTTGGTGAGAACAAGGTATTTCCTACAGATAGTTGGAGGCCATCTGTAAAGGGGAAGAACCAGCCTGGGTTCATAATGGGTCTTGTCCAATTGGGTCACATGGGATGCACAAATCCCTGTAAAAAGAAACTAAGAGGGGAGGCTTTGTATTCCTAGGAATTGCTTAATTTATGGAAAACTGTCATCCATAAAATGATGCATCTGCTTACCCAGGTCACATGAACTTTAGTTGGAAAGAAAAACCACAAACTATTAAAGAGTCTCTGGCAGCACCACACACACACACACACACACACACACACACACACACACACACACACACCAGCTTTAAACATCTTTGAGGCCCAGAGACCATAAAAACAACCTACAATTGTACCATTTAAATAAAAGATTTCACTTTCCTTTAATACTTCACACCCTTCCCGGATTCTGTAGGTGTCAGAATGTGCCCAGCAAGGTCCGGTGAGGGTTGAAAAGAACAAATAAAGAATTAGACAAGAAGCTTATTATTCTCTTTTTCCTACTGCAGGCTTCCATTTCCCCTGAAGTTCTCACTGAAGAAGGAGAGGTTATAATGCTCAATAAAATTCAGAGTTTTCATTAATATCTTTGATTGGACATTCTGATCTCTGTCAAAAAGTGTGCATAAAAGGTGCTGATGTGGAAGTTTTCATCCAAGGGCAGAGAAAAATCACCCTGACTTGAATATATTTTAAAGGGATGGTGGAAAATAAAGTTGTGTTTTGATGATGTCAGTTGTTGCCCTTTATCATCATACTGGTTTCACATGCATGGACACTTAAGAATTTTGCTTCAATTCTAAGCTGGCTAGAGAGGCAGAGCTAAGTCAGGACTGTGCCTTGAAGCCTGTTCCACAGCAAGTGCAGATGTGACAGGAAACATTGACTGTGAATTTAATTACAAAATCATTTGTAAAATTAAGGAAGTAATGAATCTAGATTTTCCATATTTGACCTAGTCCTTTCTTTCTTCTTATTTTATTGAAGTATGGTTGATTTACAATGTCGTGCCAGTCTCTGCTGTACAGCAAAGTGACTCAGTTATACACATATAGACACTCTTTTTTTATATTCTTTTCCATTATGGTTTATCACAGGATACTGAATATAGTTCCCTGTGCTATATATTAGGACCTTGTTGTTTATGCATTCTAAATGTTAACAGTTTGCATCTACCAACCCCGAACTCCCAGTCCATTCCTCTCCCTCCCTCCCTCCCCCTTGAGCTCTAGCTCTGTTACCTATGCCACAGAACTTAGCTTTTACATCTGTGTAATTACAGGCTGGACTAACTTATCTTTAAATAATGATGGGTATGAGCTTATAAATGCTTATCCAAAAGAATTAATGAGTAAGTGGTAAATTCAGTCCTGGATCTTGCCATTAACTTATAGTGTGACCTTTTCAAGTTTCCTAATTTTTCTATATCTTAATTGACTTCTCTCTCTCTCTATGTATATATCTTCATTGCATTCCTATAAGGTGGATGTGCAGCTCTAAAAATAATACTAATAATAATAAAGCATTTTTGAAAATTTCAAAACCTTATGCAAACACTAGATACTGGGAATTAAGATGGCTATCGTAAAATTGTGTCAGATGTGTGTATAACTGATTCACTTTGTTATAAAGCAGAAACTAACACACCATTGTAAAGCAATTATACTTCAATAAAGATGTTTAAAAAAAAAAAATTGTGTCAGATGAACACTGATTTATTTGAAACCTTCCAGAAAACAACCAAAGCTGGGAAGAGAGGTTTAAAACTATTCACACTCCACTCCCACACTCCATTTTTCTCTTTATCCAGATAGCATATCCTTCCTTTCACTATTTCATGCAGAGAGGTTCAACAAAAATCCTTTGCCAGCAATTCCACAGTTTCACAATTCTTATAATAGTATAATTATTCCACTTAATCTACTCATGTTAATATAAAAGCAGATGACAAAATTTTTGATCATTAATTGTACTAGCAGAAAGAAAATATTTGCTCTAAATGTTGAAAGGGAGACTACTCACATCTTAAGTTAGGAGCTGTTGCTCAAGTGTTATATTTTAATTATTCTTGTTTTTTAAGTGACATCAGCTGTTTGACTGCTGGAATTATCATAATATATGAGGCTAAAATACATTGTAATGTTTATTTCGCTAGTGGATTTGTGATCTCTGCTAACACAGAAATCAAAACAAGAAAATGTCTTTAAAGAATAAAATTGAATAATTCAGTATCCAGAGTGGGTGTGGGATAAACATAATGATATTACATGCACAAAGTTTTCTCACTTGACTTATTAAATAGTAATCTTCTAGATTTTTCTTTCATGTATAATTTTCTTGGCAATTGACCTATTTGCAAGTTCAAAATCCCTACAGTGGCTCACAAACTCAATTACAATTTTATGGGGTTTTTTTTTAGCTTTCTAATAGAAGATTCTTAATAAGATAGGAAATTTACATATTATTTCTTTAGAATTTTGACAGATCTGGGTCTCATATTTCTCTTGTATCTGTAAAATGAAAAATTATTTGAACCAATAAACTAATTTTTCTCTCATCTAATTCCTCCTCTTGTAGCTTATAAAATAAGATTCTGAGATGTATTTCTTTTCTACGACGTAGGTCAGCTCTCTCTGAAAGTTGTTGATACTTATCACTATTCCCAGAATACTACAGTCTTTTGGGAGAGCTGTGTTATTTAGTAACTGGTCAATATTTTTAATTAGTTCTGGAGGAGGCATTTGGCATATTTATGTTGCCTGCTATTACTAGAATTATTGTTTGTTTAATACTCTCAATATTGTAAGCTATGATATATGAAGTTTATTTCTGGTTTCCTACTGTTCACCTTCCCAGTTTCCCCTGTACACCTGGTCTCCACTGAAGAGACTTAATGCCACCCATGAAATGCATGAGTTGGGAGAACTGCAGTATCTCCTGGGGCCTTGACCCAAGGGCTGGGCCCTCCATGCTGAGAGGATCACTGGGTTCACTTCTCTCTTTCCTGCAAGCAATAATGACTCTTGCTGCAATTCCCAGAACTGAACCTTGGCATGTGTTAAAGAAAAAAAAATACTCAATGACACTTGTTCAACATGGTAAGGCAGACGTGATTCAGGACCGTTGGGAGAGGTATAGGGACAACTGCAGTGAGATTCTGCAGTGGGGGAGAAAGACTGGGCTCAACTACAAACACAGTGTGGACAGGTGGGAATTTATAGCCAGGGAACACGGTGGCAGTCAGTGGATGGAAAATTATTAAGAGGAAACATTAGGGGTAAGGAGAGTTCTGGCTAAACTGACCTAACTGGATTCTTGCTGAAGACAGGCCAGAAGAATCAGACATCATCTGGGGGACAGCAGAGAGTGAGGAACCTGATCAGCTATCGAGGGTGATCAGATATCAAGCGTCGGGGGTTCTAGTTAAAATGACATGGCGGGGGTTTTGCTAAAACTAGATTTACAAAGAAATGCACAGATGGGCCTAGGAGAAGGTTGAGGACCCTGACCAAATTTTGGTCAAGCAAGGAATTATTCTCACACACAGAGATAGTGGTCACTCACCCTGTCTCATGCATTTCTCTTATAAAGAAGAAGGTGTGAATTGTTGAGTCACACTCCTTCCAAAAAAAAAAAAAAAAAAAGTCCTCTAGACTTGGCTTCAGGGGAAAGAAAAGGATTTTTGTAAAATATAAAAGGCTGTTTTAAAAATAGCTGTGTTAAAAAGCAACCCAGCTAGACATGAATAGCCATGTAGTCTGAGAGCCATTTTCCTCACTTTGCACATAAGGTTTTTTTTTTTTCTTTACTGAAATTATTGAAAATGTGTGAATGATTGAGAAGTTTTGATGTATTCAGCTCAATAAAAAAGTGGAAAAATGAAATTATGTACTAATTTGATTGAAGATATCATAGTTACTAGGAACCAGAACTCTATCTAATGGCAGAGACAATGAGCAGGATTTAAAAATGTTCTCCACACCCTATTATCAAGGATAGATTGTTTAGAGGTTAAAAGTTTGAACTCTAGATTCTGACCAACCCAGGTCAGAATTTTTGCTTCCCTATTTCCTTGCTTTGCATACTCAGAAGAGTTGCTTAATCTCTATGCCTCCGTTTATTCCAGAGGCATCTTGGAGGACATCAAGGGGAACATCCACCTGCCCCTAGCACATTCCCCCAAAGTAGTTTCTTTTCAAACAGTTTCAAGGTTACTTCTTGACATAAGAGTTATTAAAACTGTGATAAAAAGAAAGCCTTAGAGAAGACAATTTACTGCATTACTGAGGCCAACTGAGAGAGCTAGGATTCATATTGAAGGTCAGGGACTTAAATAATTTAAAGATTTAGGGATGAATGGCAAAATGATTTCTGCCTGTAAGGAAGGTACAGTCCAGCAAAGGTAGGATGATGCTATTGAAGACAAACTGTCCCATCCATGAGATACAGAAAATTTGAGGAACTCAGGGAAGACAAAAAGATCAATGGCAATTTAGGGACAGTCATTGGAAAGCCCAGTGGAAGAGGGTTTGTTAGATATGAAGATTATGAAGATTATATTGGATTTCAACTATGAAAAAGGACAATGTGTTTTGTTTGGAGTCATCACTAACGAGTTTTATTTGGATTCTTTAGTATGGTGGATCTAGCAAAAAATTAAACTACAAATCTTTCTTGACTTATGGTAGGGTTACCCATGGTTAATTGAAAATGTTACAATTGGAAAATGCATTTAATGCCTAACCTACCAAACATCATAGCTTAGCCTTGCCTACCTTAAATTTGCTCAGAACACTTACATTAGCCTGTAGTTCGGCAACATCATCTAACACAGAGACTATTTTATAATAAATTGTTAAATACTTCACGTAATTTATTGACTACTTTACTGAAAGTGACAAACAGAATGGTTGTATGGGTGCAGAATGGTTATAAGTATATTGGTTGTTTACCCTGATGATCACGTGGCTGACTGGGAGCTGCAGCTTGCCGGGGCTGCCCAGCATGCCAACAGAGTATCATGAAAGAGGGCATCCTATGGCATATCGCTAGCCTGGGAAAAGATCAAAGTTCAAAATTTGAAGTGCAGTTTCTACTGAATACATATTGCCTCATAAATCAAACCATCCTAGATTGAGGACTGTCTGTACTTCCTCAGGAGATGGCTTATTGGGTTTAACTAGAAAGAGTATAATTAAAAGTAATAGGCTCAGAGTCTTCGTCAGAATGCCCTTGGTACTGAATAATGCTCATAAACAAATGATAGTTCAAATATTTGTTTTGTAACCCATGAATAGAAGATTAAATGCACAAATTTGATAAGATTCTTATTGCCAATGCTTTATCACATATGAGAATATCATATAATCCTATATTATGAAATAGTGAGATCTCATGGTCATTAAAATACCCTAGATGTTAAGGAAATGGCCACTTATCTACTTATTCTATGTAATAATTATGCTATTGCCTTAGAATTTTAAAATTACATTATTTCTCTCTCCCTTTCTCTTTATCTCTGTCTCTGTTTCTCTCTCTCTATATATATAGATAACTACATGTGTATTTAAATATAAATAAATTATATAAATCATACATTATTTATGTATGTAGGATTACATATATATGTACATATATTTTACACATATATGTAAGGTTTTAGAGCAGGAGCGATGTTCTAGTAATGTCATGTGTGACCCAGAGCAGAGTCTGGAAACTGAGTGAAACTGACTACCCCAGGTGAAAATGGATCTGGCCACCAGACCATCTCTAGATCTTTAAACTATAGCTGAATAAATTTATTAACCATCAGTGTTTGTATCATACTTTCAAGTAAGATCAACTGTTTGAACATCTACCAAAAAGTTTTTCCCCACTTTTTTTCATTATTTTTACCACAAATTTAATATCTCTGAAGTTCTGAAATCTAGTACAGGTGGTTGACTGTCAAGGATCAACTGAGTATTGATTTTAAATGACATCTCAGTTGAATATGGTGGCTAACAGGCATATAATAAGAGATAAATAAAGGAAAACGTATTATTACACTCTAGTCAAGATTACTTCTACTTGTTTCAATCCTGTGTAATACGGTCTTCAAAAATATTACGCTGGCTTTGTTTACTGACATAATTTGTGCCAATCCTTATCTAGGCCAAAAACTCGGCGGTGGCAGGGAATATGTTTGTTTATCTTTCAATGTTTTATCCCTAGTTCCTGGTAAAATATCTGCCACACAGTTTCACACATAAATTTCTAAACATTCAATAGACTTTAATAGAAATAAACTTCTAAAAACTGAATTTATTACCAATGTTTCAATGGGAGAAAAAGAAAGTGAAGAAATGATAGTGAAATCACAAGAAAAAAAGAATCACCTCAGAGAAGTCATGGCACAGATATCAGTATTTTTAGAGTCAAATGATTAGAACAAAAGAAATACATAAACGGTTTCAGTAATTTACAGTGAAGGCTCCTATCCTGTGCCTACTTTAAGTCATGCCTAATATTATATATCATATAGTATTTTTAGCTACTTTTGAGATATAATTCCTATACCATGAAATTCATTATTTTAAAGTATAAAAGTTTTAAAAATTCAGTGGTTTTTAGTATTCACAAACTTACGCAAACTCCAACAATGCGTACTCCCAAAATATTATTATTGCCTCCCAAAAACCCCTTT
This sequence comes from Balaenoptera acutorostrata, assembly GCF_949987535.1. Classification (NCBI taxonomy): domain Eukaryota; kingdom Metazoa; phylum Chordata; class Mammalia; order Artiodactyla; family Balaenopteridae; genus Balaenoptera; species Balaenoptera acutorostrata. Next base: position 21,164,666 of record NC_080079.1, on the reverse strand, counting down.
GTGAATTAGCAGTCACTCTGCATACTTCTGTAACCTCAACCTCAGGTAATCGCTAATGTACTTTCTGCCGCTATGGGTTTCCCTATTCTGGACATTTCAAATAAATAGAACCATACAATATTTGGCCTTTTGTGCCTAGCTTCTTTCACTTAGTTTAAAGTATTCAGGTTCATCCATGTGGTAGCATGTATCAGTATTTCATTATTTTTATGGCTAAACAGTATTCCATTGTATTGGTACATAGCATTTTTTTTATCTACTCATTATTGAACCTTCGGATTGTTTCAACTTTTGGCTATTATGAATAATGCTTCTATAAACACTCATGTACAAGTTTTCGTGTGAACAATTTCTTTTGACTATATACCTAGGACTGGAACTTCAGGGAAATATGGTAATCTTATGTTTATATTTTTGAAGCAATTCCAAACCAATTTCCAAAGTCACTGGTCTACTACCAATGTATTTGGGTTCCAATTTCTGCTCTTCTTGTCCTAGATTTGTAATTATCCATTTTTTTAAATTATAGCAATGATAGTGGGTATAAAGTGATACTTTGTGGTTTTAATTTGCATTTCCCTAATGACTAATAATGTTGAGCATCTTTCATGTGATTATTGGTCATTTGGATAACTTCTGTAGGTAAACTGATGTTTTCAAATACTTTGCCCATTATTTAATAGGGTAGTCTTTTTATTGTTGAGTTGTATGAGTTCTTTACATAGTATAGGTAGTAGTCCCTTGCATATATTTTATTCCATTATCTGTTTTTTAAAAAAAATTCTTGATAGTACCATTTGAAGGACACATGGTTTGTTTTTTACGAAATCCAATATAAATATCTTTTTTTTTTTTTTTTTTTTTGCTTGGGCATTTTGGTGTCATATCTAAGAAACCTTTGCCTAGTCCATGGTCACAAAAATTAAAGTCCATATTTTACATTTTTAGTAATTACATTATGTTCTTAATGCATTTTGAATGAATTTTTGTGCATGGTGTAAGGCTGAGATCCAATTTTGTATTTTGCATATGGATAGCAAGTTGTCTCAGCACCACTTGTTGAAGAAATAATTCTTTCCTTAAGTTATGATTAAGTTATATTGGCATCTTTGTCAAAAATCTGTTGACCTTAAATGCAAAGGTTTATTTTTGAACTCTCAATTCTGTTTCATTGATCTGTGACTATGCTTATGCCAGTACCACACACTCTTAATCACTGTTGTTTTGTAGTAATTTTTGAAATTAGAAAACATTATTCCCTCAATTTTAATCTCTCTTTTTGTTCAAGATAGTTGTAGATATTCTGGTTCTACTGAAAATACACATGATTTTTAGGATCAGCTTGTCAATTTCCACACACACACAAAAGAAACCTGGCTTGTGATGTAGGATGTGTTGGATTTATAGTTCAATATGGGGAGTAGCATTATCTTAATATTAAATTTTCCAATTCATGACATGATATATTTCTCCATTTATTTAGGTCTTCTTGGATTTATTTCAGTGATGGTTTGTAGTTTTAAGTGTACAAGTTTTACAGGTTTGTTAAACTTATTCCTAAGCATTTTATTGTTTTATGATGCTATTGTAACCACTGCTTGTGTGTAGAAATACAACTGATATTTGTATATCTATATAATGTCTATCTTATAACATGAAACCTTGCTGAAGTAGTTTATCAGCTTTAAGAGTTTTGTATGTGAATTTTTTAGGATTTTCTATATACAAAATCATTTATCTGTGAATAGAGAAATTTTTTTACTTCTCCTTTTTCAGTCTGATGACTTTTATTTATTTTTCCTGCCTAATTGCTCTACTTAGAACCTTCAATATGATGTTGAATAGAGTGGACATTCTGGTGTTATATCTGACCTTAGGAGAAAAGCTTTCAGTCTTTCACCATTAAGGATGGTGTTAGCTGTGGGTTTTTCATAAATGCCTTCTATTAGCTTGAGAAAGTTTCCTTCTATTTAAAGTTTCATTGAGGTTTTTTAACATAGAAGGGGGTTTGATTCTGTCAAATACTTTTTCCTGCATCAGTTGAGAGGATTGTGTGAGTTTTGTCTTTTATTCTATAAATACAGTATATTCTTTTCTTTAATTTTTTATGTTGAAGCCTCCTTGCACTACTGATCACTTGGTTATGGTATATAATCCTTTGTATATTTGACTGCATTTGGTTTGATCATATTTTATTGAGGAGTTTTGAGTTTACATTCCTAAGGGAGTCTGTAGTTTTATTTTCTTGTAACACCTTTGTCTGCTCAAAGGTAATACTGACTTCATAAAATAAGTTGGGAAGAATTTTCTCCTCTTCAATTTTGGAAGACTTTGTGAAGGGTTAGTATTAATTCCCCTTCAAACACTTTGTGGAACTCATCAATAAATCCATTTAATCCTGGACTTCTCTTTTTGGGAAGATTTTGACCACTAATTCAATTTTCTTTTTTTTTTCTTTTTTTGGGGGGAGTGGTTACAGACTGTCTAATAGTTTCCTGAGGCTTCTGTAATGAAGTAGTACAAACTCTGTAAATTAAAACAGGAGAAATTTATGTCTTCACATTTCTGAGTGCTAGATGTTTAAAATTATGCTGTTGGCAGGGTCATTCTTACTTGTCTTTTCTTAACTTCTAGAGGTTGGTTGCTGGCAATCTTTGGTGTTCCTCTGCTTGTACCTGCATCACTCCAATGTCCATCTTCACATGGTCTTCCTTCCTCTGTGTATGTCTGTATCCAAGACCCCCTCTATTTATAAGGACACTGCTTATTGGATTTAGGGCTCATCCTAGTCCATTATGACCACATCTTAACTTTGATTACATCTGCAATGACCCTGTTTCCAAATAAGTCCACATTTACAGGTTCCAGGTGGATATGAATTTTGGGAGGGACACTGTTCAACCCAGTAAAGTTTGCCACTAGCCTCCAAAAATTCACATCCTTCCCATGTACAAAATACATTCACTTCATCCTAACATTCTCCAAAGCCCTACCCTATTGCAGGATCAACTCTAAGTCTAAAATCTCAGCTAAATATGATAAACTCAAAAAGCCCAAGGTCTCATCATCTAAATGAGGTATGGGTGAGACTTTGGGTATGATCTATCCTCAAGCAAAATTCCTCTCCATCTGTGGACCAATGAGACTAAAAAACAAGTTATCTGTTTCCAAAATGCAATGTTGAATCATGCATAGATAGAATAGATATTCACATTCAGAAAGGAAGAAATGGAAGGAATAAAGGGTAACATGTCCCAAACAAGTCTGAAAATCAGCAGGGGAAATTTTCATTAGATTTCAAGTCCTGAGAATGATTCTCTTTGGCTATATGCTCTGTTCTCCGGATCCCAAGGAATAGCCCCATGCTCTGGCCTATGGTAGCAGCCCACTGCCCCCCTTCAGCAGTCAGAGATGGCACTGCCCTCTCAACTGTGAAGGTGTTGGTTGCCCTACCTCTTTGCCCATGGAAACAACTGGAGCCCTGCCCTCTGGATCTGCAGAGGCAGACATGACTTTATCCTCTCGACTGTTTCCTTCTTGTAGACATTTGGAAGTCTGATAGCCTTCCTGCATTTTGTTCTGTCTCTGTATACTTCAGTCCAAGCTGGCAGTGTTTCTGTTGATATATCCTTCTCAAAACCTTTGTTGGTCTCCCATGGATGTAAAGTCAAAAGGATGCACACCATCTCTATGCTGGCTTCTGCTGAGATGTTTGATTAAAGTCAAATCGTACATGATTAATATCTTCAGCAAAAGATTTTCTGGTAGTATTCTTAGTGTTCTCTCCAGAGCATGCCTTAGTATCTTTCGCAATATGGATAGGCCGAGAATTTTCCAAACCACTTAGCTCTGGTTCCTTTTTACATAATAGTCCTTTCCTCAATTCATCTCTTTCTTTTCACATTTTAGTATAAGTAGCAAAGAGATATTGGGCTGTACCATGCCCACTTCTTGGAAATATCCTCAGCTAAATATCTAAGTTCATTGTTTAAAAGTTATACTTTCCGCCCAACATTAGAACACAGTTCAGCCAAGTTGTCTGCCACTTATAACAAGGATCACCTTTCCTCCAATTTCCAATAAGGTATTCCTCATTTCCATCTGAGATCTCACCAGAAGCACCTTTAACCTCCATATTTCTACCAAAAATCTCAAGACTATGTAGGCTTTCTCTAGTACACTTTTCAGAAGTCTTTCAGCCTCAATACATTACCCAATTCCACTGCCACATTTTGAGATATCATATAGCAACATATCCACTTCTGATACCAAAATTTGTATTACTTTCTCAGACCTGCTGTAACAAAGTACCCACTTCTTTTTATTTTAGTTTCTTACAGTGGGATGTTAGATTATAAATTTGAGATCTTTCTTCTTTAATATATCTTTTTACATTATAAATTTCCCTGTAAGCACTGTGTTAGCTGCATTCCACAAGCTCTGGAACATTGTGTTTGTGTTTTCATTTATAGAAGAGTATTTTCTAATTTATCTTCTTTGATCCATTGATTATAAGAGTATTTGTTTAATGTTCCCATATTTGTGAATTTCCAAAATTTCCTTCTGTTATTGACTTCTAATTTCATTTCATTTTGCTTAGAGAATATAATTTGTATGATTATAATCCATTTAATTATACTGAGACTTGTTTTATGTGTTAGCGTATGGGCTACCTTGAGGAATGACTCCTGTGAACTTGAAAATAATATATATAATATATCTGAAATTGTTGTGCTTGTCAGTTTTCTCAGGTAGGTACAACAAAACACCACACACTTGGTAGCTTATAAACAACAGAAATTTATTGCTCACAGTTCTGGAGGCTAGGAAGTCCAAGATCAAGGCTCCAGCATGTTTGAATTTTGGTGAGAGCTCATTTTTGGTTCATAGCATGCTCCTTCTTGCTGTGTCCTCACATGGTGGGAGTGCTAGGGATCCCTGTGGGTTTCTTTTATAAGGTACTAATCTCATTCATGAAGGTTATACCCTCAAGCTTTAAGCATTTCCTAAAGGTCCCACTCCTAATACCTTCATCTTTCGGGCTTATAATTTAAGCATATGAATTTAGGGGGAACGGAAACATTCAGATCATAGCAGTACTCTATAGTTATTTACTCAGTCTAGTTGGTTTATTGTGTCTTTTATATGTCCTATTACCTTGTTAATCTTCTGTCTCATTTTGTTATCCATTATTGAAAGTGAAGTATTAAAGCCTTCAACTTTTGATGTTCTTTCCATAATGATATATAGTTCTCATATTTTTTATAGTCCATCATGCATGGATTATTTTAGTTCTTTCAATATATTTAAAATACAGAAAGAGAGAACACATGCATTTGGGAAATAAGAAATGATACTTAGAAAGTTAAGTCTTTTGCTGTTGCATTCCTGACTTCTTGAGATAAAATTCAGAATGGGCAACAAATACTGTTTTCAATAAATTCTGTATCTTGGCTTTATTAAGGACAACTTCTAGTGATTGTTTATTTTTTCCTATGTATGGGCCATACTTTGTTTTTTTGTGTGTCTTATACTTGTTTTGTTGAAAACTGAAGGTTTTAAATAATAAAATGTGACTATTCTGGATATCAGACTTTCCTCCCTTCCCATAAGCTGCTATTGCTGTTTATTGTTGTTTCTATTCTTGTTCATACTGTTTATTTGCTTAGTGACTTTGCTGATTTAACTTTGTAAAGTCTGTATACTTTGTCTTCTGTGGCCACTGTAGTTTCTGCTCAGGTATCTTAGTGTCAGTTAATGATCGCCAGATATTTCCCTAAATGCCTAGAATGAATAAGTCCCCCAGACTATTTGCCAAGGAGCTCTGTGTTCATGTTGGGGCATAACTTCAATGCTCAGGTAGGCAGTTTACAACTCTGCCTTCTTGCTTGTGCAGAGCTTCAAGGTCAGCCAGAGGTGAGGACTTAGGGCCTTCTCAGGTATTTCTTGAGCTTGTGCCTAGATCTCTGCATGTTCATGGACTATTAGGTTCTCAGGAATATGTCAGAAGTTTACAAAGCTTCTATGGCCATCTCATTTCTCAGATTTCTCTCTCTCTCTCTTTTTTTTTTTTTGTCAGTTTTTTTGTTGCTCCTGCAACGTTAAACAATTGCCACTGACTGCTTTTGACAATTATCCTGGGAGAAAAAGGTGTTCACATTAGGTGGGCTCTACATCAGGTCAAGTAAAGAACACTCTTGCAGATGGAGTTTTCTGGGGAAATTCTGAATAAGTCAAATAATGACACTTCTCTAGGAATGGAGCTTTGTAGGAGCCTCAACCCAGTGTTTTAGAGGAGCTTCAACTCAGTTCTGCCCGATGGGCTTTTAAGCTGCTGGTTTTTACTGTAATTATGGAGGTATTAGTTTTCAAGGCTACCACTGAGTCAGGTAGTGGAGGATGGGGATAGAGAAAGTTAAAACACCATAATGCTTGTTATTCTTACTGAGACACAGCCTTTTTTTTTTTTCTGGATTAAGTGCTTTATGAATTGTTGCAAGTATTTTATTAATTTCCAGATTTGTCAAAAAGTTGATATTCACAATGTTTGCCAGTGTTCTCTTTGATTTTATGAAGTAGAGAAGTTGTGAAAGTCCTTACTCCACCATTGTAACTGAAGTTTTCTTCCTACCATGTTCTTTTGAATTACTATTCAATGATGTTGCCAGCATTTTCTATTAGATGCTGAAAGAAAAGTGGGGAGTTGTTCACAATGCTGTGAAAGTCATATTTTAAAATATCTCCTTCATTTAGTAAATATGTAATTGGATATATCATCTCATGGACTAAGCTTTCATATTTAAGAAAGAGCAGGAATGGCCTTATCTGTACAGAAATGATATAGGTAAAGGTGGAATGTGCTTGAATGCTTGTCAGGACATGTTATGGCCTAGATATGTTTATGTCTTCTAAAAATGTGTAGAAATATTATCTTTCAAAATAAAAATTTAAGAAAAATCTTTTTTAAAGGAAAGTTTTGTTTGCATTAAGATGATAACTTGAAAGCATTAACCTGAGTTTTTATATCTATAATTTATTGTACTGTAAAATGAATATGCCATGTGCGTCTGTTTTAGAAACTGCATTATAAATATAACATGGTTTTCAAATATATCATGATTAAGAATATTTTTAGTATTAAACCAGAGATTAGTTTAGATGCTATCCTTCGTGGTAGAAGGATCTTGCCATGGGTGTGCACACCACAGTAGAGACTGGTGACAAAGGTCAAGCTGGTGGTATACAGGTGCACAGCTAGAGAGGCTAGACCCAAGTGTGCACATAGTGGTGGCAGTCAGCCATGAGGTTTCAGGCTGGCATCTCGCACCCATGTTGCCCCAGAAGCCTGGGCTGGTGGCCTGTGTGAATCCCTGGCTCTGATGGAGGTGGCAAGGAAGGAGTGGGGAGGCAATTGGGTAGCTGGTGTTTGTGAACATGAATACATCTAGGACAAAGCATGGTGAAATCTGCATGGGGTCCGCTATGGTTGTGCTGACCATTGGTTTCTTCAGTGGCAAAAGCTACTAAGATCCCTTGCAGAGCTCATCACTGGGAACCACAGCTGCTGCTGCTGCATGGCTGATACCGGTAGCCCCTGCTCTTCTTTTTTGTTCCTAGCCATCTCTATATATCTCAGATTTGCTGGTCTCTGGGTGGGGTGAAATCAAAGCAGGTCCCTTTTTTGGTGCCCCAAAAGAGTGCGGAAGCTGGTCACTCACTCCACTCTCTCTTTCCAGTCAGAGGAACTCTTTCTAGGTGGGGAGTTTCCTCTCAGCACTGAGCAGTGCTGGCCTGGGGAATGATGATGCCGGCAAAATGAAGCTGTTCTTCCTTCACTTTTTTCCTGGTTATTCTCAGGTTTTTTGTTCTGGTATGCTGCTGAAGTTTCTTAAGTAGACCCCTGCGTTCTTCCAGAGCTGTTTGGTTTTTTCCCATAAATAACTGTCAAATTGTCCATCTTTGTTGTGGAACAGAGGCTGGCATCTCCTACTTTGCCATCTTGGTGATGTCACTCTTTATTCAATTTAAATTGAGTACATTTTTTGCTTGGAAGGCATTTATAGAATTCTACTAGATTTTTCTCTAGATATTTTTATTTTAACATGCCATAATATTTCAGATTAATCATTTCCAATTGAAGGTTAGGTGGAAGCTACTCAATTTCATGGTTAAATTGATTTTGAAATATAGAAAAATTTTTTTTCACTTGGTGTGAGGTTTGAAACAAACTGTTGGAACTATAGCTTAAGCTTAGAAATTTGTAGATTGAGTACTGAAAATTTGTGTGATAGTGATAATTTTACTTCCTGTTTTAACTCTTGTCAGCATGGGAAGGTTACAAGTCTGTTGACATTACTTGTATTTCAAACAACATTAGTTTTTATGGAAATGACTTTAAACCAATATAAGTTTCATATATAAGCTATCTCTCACCTTGAAAGTTTAGATGGATTCACTAAGAAGTATTATCATCTGCAACAGAAGCTAGTTTCTAAAGCCAGTCAGTGTTTAACAATAATGATTGAGGGTAGTTCTTCTTATTCAAAAAAATTCAATTTGGGTCCTGCCATCAAAAATCACAATAAAACTTCACCACTGGTAAACCATCAACCTGCTATGTGGTAAAGCCAAGTTAGGATATTCAACTCCTATTTCTTATGAAAATTCATGAAACGACAATGTTAAATCTACTAGAGCAGACGACGTTCACCATTGATACTACTGATTCAACAGGCTAAAGTATTTTCCACATAGTACGTGCTGATGAATAATATAATAAATAAACATACCTTTAAACAACTTACACTTTCACAAGCTTTGTAAATCTGTCCAAATGAGTCTTTTTATGCTTCACCCATACTTTTACCACCATGAGTTACAGCACATCATAGCAGATTTCACTTCAGGTTTTAATGAATTAGTATTTTCTCAACTTCTTTGAAAATATTCTTACCTGTGGTTATTCCATGCAGGCTATTCATAAAGGCTAATTCTTCAATCACTTCAAACTCAGTATTGACTCCTGGAAAAAGGTAAAATTTGTTAACTCATCAATAGTCAAAGAGAACAATTCAAAATCATCCAGCTTATTTTTGACTACTGATTTGCTCCTAATATCCACAACTCTTCAATTTTTTTTTCACATAAAGGCAAATAGTTTTTAACAATTTTGTTTCTCTCTGGACACATTTCTTTTGCTGTTGTAATCAAAGATGGTGTAATTAACCCACAATTGGTAAACCATTTTCTTTGCTTGGCTAACAAATGAGTCACTCAGGCACTTTAGTTGTGGTCTTATTTTTATTTTTGTGAAGCAGTTCTGCTGTGATAAGATATTGTTTCAAATTTTCTAATTTTTCTGAACATTGCTTTCCAGTATCCCACAATAGGGATATTGTCATGAGTGCTTAGTTTGCTAAAGTCAATGTATAATGAATTCTTTTAGAATAGCTGTAATGCCATTGCATAATAAACACAATTCTTTGACTTCTGATTCAATAACAAAATAATCCACACTATTGTGCCTTTAAATCACAACATTATTTTTTCTTCTTATTGTTATTTTGACATTGTTTATTATGCACTAGTAATAAAAAGATAAATAAAATATCTTGATATTTTTTGCCCTATTTGAGTGCCATATATGAGGCACCAAAACACTGTCAGTTATAACTGCATCGCTCAAGTTGTAGTGTGCCAAGCAGCAGGGCAAAGTGATGACAGAACCACATCTGGTCTCTGTTACAACCCTGCCACCATAGCAGGAAAACAGACATGGAGAATACATCTGAGCATAGCTGTATCCACATATGGTCTCTGTTACAACCACTCAACTCTGCCACTATAGTAGGAAAACAGGCGTGGAGAATACATAATGAGCACAGCGGTACTGTAATAAAACTTTATTTGTGGACATTTACATTTGAATTTAGCATAACTTTCATGGCTGAGGAAATATTGTACATCTTTGATTTTTTTTTTCTTTTTGGCTATTTAAAAGTAGCTCACGGGCCAAACAAAGATGGGCCAGATTGACCCCCAGTCTAGTTTGCAGATCTCTGGTTCAGAGTATGGATTTTGCTGTTGGTACTCTTGTCTCCACTTTCTTGAGCAGCCAAATTCTTGAATAATATATATAACCTTCAGTTTCCTCATCGATAAAATTGGGATAATAGTAATAACTCTGTCATAGGGCCATTGATAAAAAAAAATAAGTTTATATTTGTAAGATGCTCAGCCTGGTGCCAGGTACATAATAACATATGTTGACAGTAATCATTAATTTTGGTTTCTATTTCTGTTGGCTATGGACTTAGGGATTAATTTAGTGGGTTTATTATCAATTAGCCCAGGCACAAAGATGTTTTTATTCTGAGAGATCTTCTAGAAAAATGAAATGCCAAATATTTAAACCTCAATTATTATTTCATGCCTGTTAGTTAACATACTTGCCCAGTTAATCATACTTGCCTAAAGTTGATGAAAGTACAGCATATGAGGACACATTTGTGGGCAATGTATGATTGTTTCACTTTGTTATTTATATCAAGAATCTACAGGGTGGGAAGTCTAGAGAGGTCCATCTTTTCCACCCACAGGGACGGCCTGGTTATATCAGGGGACACCCCCCCTCTATGACGCCCATAGATGGTCTTTAGCTAAGACCATCTCAATACTTTTAGCAATTATATATAAATAAATTCAATAGACGAATTCACAATTGTTACTCTAAGAGCCTCAAGTTGTATATATTCACTGTGTAAAGTGGTTTGTCAGCCAACTAGTTACTGTAGTACACTTATTTTGAAATGTCTAGCAAGTCTTGCGTGGAAAAGAAATGTAGATGGATTTGATTTATTGTTTTCTATACAGAACAATAAAGCCTGGAAAGGGGGTTTTGAGTCCTTATTTATTGGTATAAATTGTCACAGAAGCAGGTGCCATCCGTGGCTTGATCATTTGGAATATGTTTATACATTCAGCTCAATTACAGTTGGAGGGAGAGTAAGTTGGTCTCCAAAACTTGTGACCCCTACAGGGTAAGCTTGGAGAGCTGTAACGATAGCATGTCACACTCTGCTCTTTAGTCCCAACCTATCTCAAGTAAATACAAGATGTAGATAAAAGCAATGTCTTTGATATGGAAATTTTTCTTTAATACACATCTTGGAGTTCCAACTTCCAAACACATTGTGCCTTTCCTGTATAGAAAGCTAAAAATTTTAGCAGACACTATCTTCAACTAATATGAGAATTTCTAGAGCAGCCAAAATAGAAACATCCACACTTTACAATATACTGTAGTATTCAGCAAGACTACGTGAAACGCACAAAAGGGCAGATTTGCTTTGTTAAATCCAGTTTATTTCATGTCTACTTAACACTAGTCCAATATAGCTGTGCCAATAATAATAATTTGAATGCAATTATAATTGCCCATCCTTCATTACCTGAGCCCTATTGTAATTTGTTTATAATCAGTTTACAACAAGTTGATTGTTCCCCCTCCCTTTCAAATGTAGGGATAGAGATGGTTGAAAGAAAATTTGCCTATACAACTAAATTGCAGAGCTCAGTCCATCACAGCATCCAGGGAAACATAAGGATGTTAAACATAAATGCACATTACAATAGCTCATGTCCAGCCTAAACTGGCACATTTACTTTCAATTGCATTTGATTATTCAAATGATGTTATTACCATGATCATAACTGTTTTAATTTGCCAGTATGGATAAATGGCTTCCCTTAAAAAAACAACCGTGGCTGCAAATATGAAGTGAAGATGATAATTTGCTCTGAGCACCTATTCGGAGGGCAATTAATCAGGCAAGTATCCTGTTCAAGAAGCTTGAAGCAGTGTGTTAGGCAGAGCCTGGATACTTACCACCAGGGAAGAAGATGTGGAAAGAATATTGAACTTGAAAATGAGCTCTGCCACTGAGTTCTTGCATGATATTGGACAAGTCACTCCACCTCTGTGCAGTTTTTATGACATGCATTTCTTTTTAATGCTGCCATGAGTTTGCTTAAATTGTCTCCTCTGCTGGGAATACCCGCCTCCCTTTTACCCAAGACCCACTTTGTTCTCTATTGTCTGGTCTTCATGTTTATTATTTATTTCAACTTCTGTATTCTTTAATTCTTATTAAACCTGATTCTCTTTTATGTTTCATTATCTCCCCTAAACTCCTAATATTTTTACCTATATAGTCATCATTTTCAGTGTACTTTTAACTAACTTATCAAAGCCTTATTTTAAAGGCTTTGCTAATTTCAACGTTTGAGCAATTGTGAATCTCTTACTTTAAAGTATTATTCCTCTTCACTGTGGCTGGTATTTTCTGTTTCCTTCTCATGTCCAGTATTTTTTAAATTTATTCGAGACATTGTGGGTGATATATCAGAGAAACTGGTTTCTGCAATCCTCCTCTGAAGACAAATGCTATTGTTTTTCTATAGCCAGTTAAGTCGCTAACACATCAAACTGAGCTTATACAGCAGAGGTCAGCAAACTACAGCCCTGGGCCAAATCTGGACAACTATCTGTTTTTATAAATAAAGTTCTATTGGACCACAGCTACACCTATTTGTTTAGGTATTATCTATGGCTACTTTTTGGCTAGAATAGCGAGGTGAGTCATTGCTATGAAGACTGAATGAACTACAAAACCTATAATATTTCGTATCTGTCCCTTTACAGAGAGCTTTTTTTTTACCAATTCCTGTTCTAGGAAATAAGCCTGACATGTGTATTTAAAAAAATACATATATATTCCCAGATGATTTTAATGTATATCCTTTTATAGAAAACACTCCATTAACATATCTATAAGATCCCTTACATTTCTGAGATTCTTTAATTGTAGATATCAGTGTAGATGTCGGATTATAAATTCATGAAAAAGAGCACGCAATTTTAATCTCAGAATAATGACACAAAATCTCCAGTCTCCTATTGGTTAACTCATACTGATATTGTTACTCTATTTTAAATATAAAAAAAAACAAAACAAAAAGGTCCTTTGGGAGTCCATGGATGCAAGAAAAACCATCTCAAAAATATTTCAATGTAGCTATGGTCTAAGGTTCAGAGCATATTTATCATATTTCAATTTTTTTGGTTTGATTTGCTTTGTTTTGATTTTGTTTCTTTTGCTTCTTCCCAAACTAGCTGTTGTCTACATGGCTGGGAATATAGCACTTGGCCATTTGGAGGCAAAGAGATACTACAACCAGAGAACGCACTCAACATAATTTACTTTGGAACAATACACTGGAATTGTCAGATGTCAATTTCAGGGATTGGGGACATAAATGAGATGGGAAATATTCATTAATCAAGCCTAAGCTGCCTGTTTCTCAAAGGACACAGAATCAATATAGGTCAAATTTTCTATTTCTTCAAAGCCTATCTCACTAAGCACCTTGAAAGAAACGTTATGGGCAGTTTTCCTATAGATTTACTGTTTGGCATGCAAGAATATCAACCTCTTTACATGTTGCGCAGAGAGAACTTTAAATTGTGAAACAGGTATGCCTGATTGAAGGGTAAAATCAATCAAACACCAGTTCTATTCTATGGGAATGCATTCTGTAATAAGATAGTGATGTGGGCAGGTGAATTTTGAATTTTCATGTTGTAAATGTTGATTTTAGAAAGAATGATCCCATCACTTTCTACCCCTAAAACAGATACATAAACAAATAGAAAGAATGCCTTTTACCAACACAAAAGTTAAAATAATCAGGTAAAAATAATTTGAAATATATATGAAAGAAAAGAGTGATTGTACTAAATACACAAAGAGCTCCTACTATCAATAAGGAAATAAATATTATAAATTAATAGATTAATATCCAAAATATATGAAAAGCAAATACATTTAATACTAGTTTTCACTAGTGATACATGTTAATTTAAATGCCCACATTTATTATTAACATGTTCTATTAGAAAAAAATATCGCTATTGAATTTTTCCCTAAAGATATATACATATTGAGAGCAATAGTACTCAGTGCTATAAAGAAATGAGTTATCAAGCTATGAAAACACATGGACAATTTCCAGATCCTCTATTTCCATATGCATTCTTTTCTGAAAATTGATCTTCCTTTTGGGAACTCTTGTGAGATGAAAGCACAGGGTTTCCCTTTCTATTTCTTCTCTCATAATCCTCATTTTCCTACTTCTTGCCCATCCTGGATCTAACTCTGGCACATCACCCTGGGCATACAAACTTTTAAGCTATCAACAAAGGGTTGATTCAAAGATATTGGTGTTGTGCTATGTGCCTCTTCCAGGACCTGTGTAATAAACTTCTTTATTTCAATTAAAAAAAAAAAAAAAAGAAAAGACATGGAGGAAACTTAAATGCATATTATTAAATGAAAGAAGGCAATCTGAAAAGACTATATACTATGATTCCAACTATATGACATTCTGGAAAGGGCAAAGCTATGGAGACAGTAAAAAGATGAATGTTTGCTGGCTAGAGGCAGGGGGAGAAATGAATGGGCAGAGCACAGAGGATTCTGAGGGCAGTGAAAAACACTGTGATATGATAAGATGGCTGTAGGCCACTATACATTTACCCAAACCCATAGAAGGTACAACACCAAGAGTGAATCCTAAGGTAAGCTATGAACTTCAGGTAATGATGATGTGTGACTGTAGGTCCAGCCTTGGTAAAAAATGTACCATTCCTGTGAGTGATGTTGATAATGGGCGAGGCTATGCATGTGGGCTGGTGGTATATGAGAAGTCTCTGTATCTCCCTCTCAATTTTGTGGTAAACCTAAAACTGATCTAAAAAAATAAAGTCTTAAAAGAAAAAACGTACACATGTACATGTGTGTATATATATATTACAGTACAACATTCTTTCAATGGAATTCAAAGTAATCACTATAATAATTCCTATTGATAATTTAAGTTATATTCTTTTTTCTCTAAAAATGTTAGTTAGCTAGCTGGAGAGTATATGTATTATTATATATCATTTCATATTATATAATTGTACATTATTTGATATGCATATATATAAAACCAGAAACATTTACACCGCAAGGTGTTTACCTTTGTGTGAGGAGGTTATAATGATTTTTGTTTTCTTCTATGTGCTTTTGTTATGTAGTTTCCAAACTGTTTAAACTAAACATCAATTACTTTTATAATTATTTAAAGGCAATTAAAGCTATTTAGAAAATAGGAGAAACCATACTTCCTTCCAAGGTACTTTTCCCCTACCTACAGTTCCCTCTCTGTTTCTCTTTCTTAGAGGCAAAGATAAATGCGAGCGCCCTCAAGTTTAAGAAAACTACAGTCATTTACTCTGACCCATCTCCGAAGTTCTTCGGACCGCCCTGGGCATGTGATGATATTCTTGTTAGAAGAAAAATGTGGATTTTCTAAGGATGAACTGGGAAGGCAAGTTGGGGCAGGGGGAAAAGCCATTGCCTTCAGAACTGAACAACTTTTCTACCCCAATTCCACTATTAACTGAGCAAGGCAATTTTCTATTTGAGAACTCATGGCTTTTATTTATGAAATAACTTTTGGCTAGCTCATCTAGAGCATGAGCTAGCCAAAATCAAGCTGGCAGCTTGAGTTCTCAGTAATTGTGATTAAACCCAAATCTGTTGAGTTTTAAAACTGCATATGCTATTTGTAAGAAAGTATTTTTTAGGGGTAACTTAATATAAAGGAAGCAACCTATTAACAAAATAGTATTTATAGTGTTTAAAAATGTGGGGTCTATAGAACTATCTCTTATCTATAGATATTAACCTATGGATAGTACTTACAGAGCTATTTGGTAATGAGAGCCGACAAACTGGAAGATTCAATCAATAAAATAAAAGCTTTAGCAATAGTAATAGCAGTGATAATAATGCTAATAGTAGTAATGCAATTAAATATAGTTGAAAAACCCATCTATTTTACCTCTAGATATTTATGTGTGATGTTTTGCTTATGTTATCTTCCAAATATTCAATATGCTATGCCAAAGTAAGTAGACAAAACTAAATTAATAAAGCTAAATTAGCATGTATTAGTTCGTCATCAACATGACTTCCTGGCATTTATAAGCAAAGCATTTCTCCCATCCTGTATCTCTCACCCTAAGGTCTCTGTCAAATTCCTAGTTTCTCTGTTTTCAATCTTTATGTTCATTCCCTTCAAGTCAGTATGATCAACACCTCTTATTTTATTGTTAAAAACTTATATGTTAGACTCTGACAAAAATAACATAAAATAGTAACCTAAATACACATTTAAAATCCTCCCCAATCTACCACCCCAGTATTATTATAACTAATGTTTTCATAACTATTTCAAACAATTTCATATAGGTACTTGTATGAGTATATGTAAACTATGATTTTTGTGTAAAGGAAAAATCATTATTTTTGCTCATTTCTTCTACCATTATTTTTCCCTATCACCTGCCAAAACTATTGTTATTCTGTGATGTAAAGAAAAAGTACAAAAAGTGTGCACCTTATTGTACATAAATTTTATCTCATAAGAAAAAACCCCTGCAAAATATTGATGTCTAGTTAATGATATGCATTAAATAAAACATTTAGATATAACTACTGATATCTAGAATTTATTTGAAACGTAACAAAAAATGATGGATCGGCAGATGGATAAATGGATCTGCAGGAAGTGCTGTAAAGTATTAATTGCATAATATTGGTGGTAGATAGTTGGGTATTCACTGCAAAATTCTTTAATTTTTTTTTATGTTTGAAATTTTCCTAAGAAAATGTTGGATAAAGGTAACTAGAAGAGCCCCAGATTCCTAGAATACAAAACAGCAGCAGGCATTTTTAAAGATCAGGTGTGATGTTTTTACAATAATCTAGGGAAGAAATAATGAGGGAGCAAGCTGGGAAGATTATATAAACTGAAGGCTTGTGTGTCAAGAAAAGCAGTCAGAGAGATAAGATACTAGGGAAATAGAAGCAAGCAACCATACTTGGAAATTATCTGATATCCAGAGTGATGAAAAGTAAGAATTTAATTATGATTAGATAGTTCTAGCAGAATAGAGATTCTGGAGGATGCAGAGGTCACACAGTGCTGGTAGATAATAGAATTCCAACTAGCTAGAGTGGAGAGACATCACTTAAAAACAGAAGCACTTATCCTAGAGCCCTATAGCAGCTGAAGGCTGACCTGCAAGAGCTTTGGTTCATAAGTTGAGCTGGATCATGAAAGCACTGCTGCCAGAGGCTCCCAGCTAACTGGCCTGGTTGCAGCAGGATAGCAAGTTATTTCTTGAAGGGAAACCTTAATGGTGAACTTCCCCGACTGTCATTCTGAACACTCTGAATGCCGTATTGTTGAGAGTCTGAATTTAGTTGTCTACCCAAAGATTTTCGAGTGTTGTTCTGATGGACAGCTAAATAGTGGCTTATTTTGACATTGCTGAGGTTGGATTTTAGGTTTTGTTAGGGTGGGTCTAGTGTAGGGCTAATCTAGGGTTAGAGAAAACTTCCTCCTGAAATGTAGCTTTTCTGGAATTTCAAATAAATGCCTGGGTTACTTAGTGATGTCTCTCCACCCTGGCTAGTTGGAATTTTAATATCACCCAACACTGTGTGAATTACAGAATCTCCAATAAGTTCACAGCTTCCCAGTAGCTCTTCTCTATCAGGCCCCGAAGGACCTTGTCTTAGGCATATGAAGCTCAGTACTCAGCCAGAGAGCCAAGGGGACCCTGACACAGACTCTGGGGCTACTTCTCAGGACCGCTTCCTTTTGAAGGCTCTAGGGCAGAATCCCTTCCTTGTCTCTTCCAGCTTCCAGAGGCTGCTGGCTTTCCTTAGCACATAGCCACATCCCCCCTATCTCAGCTTGCATCCTCACATTGCCTTCTCTCTCCTACCTACTGCTTCCCATGTATAAGGACCCTTCTAATTACATGGAGCCAACATGATAATCTCCCCATCTCAAAATCCTGCATTTACCTATATCAGCAAAGTCTCTGTTATATGTATGGTCACATATTCTTAGGTTTCAGGAATTAGGACATGGCCATCTTTGGAGGGTCATTATTCAGTCTACCATACATACGAAGAGGCAAATTTCTCTGACGTCCCAATTTCAACAAAGTGAAAATGATTACATACCTTTTCAAATATAATTGAATTCCAACTATTACATTCCTTAAAAACATACTGACCAAACACACACACACACACACACACACACACACACACAATTGTAGCAGCTTTAAATTAATGATATAATCCCATGGACAATTTCCTCTTAATAGCTCAGAGATGTGGAAGACTAAATCCTATGTTATTACAGGAAGACTCTTCTCTCTATGAGATCTACCTGCTGCAATCTCAAGGCATTATAGATTGAATAAAACTTTCATTTAAAATAACACTATGAAATTAGCCTTGGAGAAAAACCTCATACTTGAGGGTGAGATGGCTGTGCATATATTTAGAATGTTCTTGTTTCTAGGAGCTCTTGGTTTCAAATTCTCTCCTCTGTGCACAGCAATTTACCTTTGTGAAGTGACTTCCAACAATTCTTCTCAGTTTTCATTCTCCTTAACGTGGACTGGCCTTTCCTGATAGATTGCCATCGTGTAAAATTCTCAATAATATTCCCCTGGAGGTTTTTCTCTCCCTGCTCTGCAATATGAAACGATGTACCGATATTCATCAGAAACTCAGTACACTTTAACACATTAAGTGTCACTTCTTGGGAAATTGTAACAGTAAGTCAAAACATGCAGCCTAGCTCCAAATAGCTTTACATGTGTTTCTCTTTCTTTCTGAACTATTATAGAATAATGTAAATAATATTACCCTTTCACTCTAGCGTTTTTTTAAGATGGAGATATTTCTCCCAATCTGGGACATGACCTTAACAGATGAACTATCTCTTTTACTTGACATGGACCTAGGTCTGAGGAATGAACAAAATACATTCTTCAAGGAATTTGAAACTCAAAGAGGATGAGTGAATTATACACATTTAAACAGCTAATACAAAAAAACCCAGAATTTAAATTAGGCTTTTAAATGCCTCAGTAGCTCAAAATTATATTTGGTTTTATGTCGCTTCCTCTCAGAGTGTTATGCTTGACCCTTAACCTAGACCACAAAATATTTATGCAGAAAGGATACTCTCTTCCAGTCAGAGTCACATGTATCTCCTAGCACAGGATTGAGCAAAATAATAATAATGCAATGCAGAATGGATTTATTCAGGAATTCTGTCATCAAAGAAGCCATTAAGAGAATGAAAAGTCAACTCAGAGAAAGAGAAAGGAAGAAATCTGTGTGTGTGTGTGCATGTGCATGTGTGTACGTAAATTTCATATACATAAAGTTTTCCAAAGTGGGAAAATCAACTTATATCCAGCTCTATAAGTAAAACTTGTACCCAGCCCTATAAATAATGACACACAACCCAACAGGGAAAAAATGGACAAACACTCCAACTAAACAAACAAAAAGACAACTTATTTCCACATTTTATTTTATAAAAGAGGATATCTAAATTGCTAATAAAGCTATGAAAATGCATTTAGCTTATTTAATTACTAGGCAAATGCAAACAAAACCATGATGCCAAATATGTACACATCCCCCAGAAGAACTAAGATAATAATGATACTAATGAGGAGGAGAAGAAGAAGGAGGAGAAAGAAGGGGAGGAGGAGAGAGAGGAGGAGGAAGAGGAAGAAGAATTTTTAAACAGAGAAAAATATACCAAGTGTTGGTAAGGAAGAGTAACTGTGACTCTCAGACAATACTGGAGGGAGTATAAGTTGACAGGCCCATTTTTTAAAACTATTTCAGTTCAATGGCTTTGCTGGCCTCACTTATTTACCCCACCTTTTGTTAATGCCCTTTGCCATCAAGAAGCAAAGTATGATCTCTTGCCTTTCAATTCTGTGTTCATTTATCTGACTTGCTTTGGATGGGGTTAGCAAAAGTTATAGAAGGAGAATCTTGTAAAAGCACTTGTGCATTTCCACTTGTACCCTTGTATCTTTGCCTTTGTAATGAGAACATGCTTAGACTAGGTGCTGGAGAGCCAGAGGTAAATGGGGGCAGTCTTGTCCCAGTCAAGGTTACCCTAAATCAGCCAAAAGCCACTCTTTGCCCACACATGCGAGCTGGCTCATGCATGAACAGCAGAATAATACAGCTCAACTCCAGTAGACCCCAGAGGAATACACTGCTGAAAACTCTTCAATGATACTTCATTGCTTTCCAGGTAAAATCCATACTCCGTAGTACAGCTTAGATGATGCCACCTGATGTATCCCTTCCTACCTCTTCAGTATAGTTATTATTCTCTTATTTCCTCTACTTTCATATATAGCCATACTACAAAAATGTGAAAAACAATTATAATTTGTCACCTTTACTTGATTCCCCTCCCTTCTGTTGTCATATATGAGCCTTGGTAAAGAGCAGACCCCCTGTAAAGGGATGGGTTTGAATATCATGTCCATCACTCATCCTCCCAAAAGTTTTTATTTTTTTTTATCTGTGAAATGGAGATACTAACAGCAGTTAACACATAGGGGGCTCGAGGGTATTAAGTGCAGTAACTTATGCCTGGCACTCACTCCACAAGTGTTGGCTACTGTTATTAATAATCTTTTTTCCTCTTTTGTTCCTCTTACAATCCCCTATTAATCTTTCGACATACAGACCACAGATTCTCAAACACCCATTGCTGACGGTCCTTGCTGGATCCTTCACCATGCTCATCCTTCCACTTTGTTCCTCTTGTACCCTGGACATGCAATATGGTAGCTCTTAACAATAATATGATAATAGCTGATCTCTTTGTCTCCCCTCAGAGACCTGCAAGCATCCTGAAGGCAGGGACTGGGCCTAGTTCACTTTTGAATCACTGGTGCCTGCACCGAGTCCACAGAAGACATTCAGTGAACATGTTTCCTTTTGTGAATTTTGGAAACATCAAGGCCCAGCTTTAGCAGAGAAGAGAATGAACAGTCATAGTGGAAAAGGTGGTCAAGGATGGAGAGTTCTTGGCTCAGTGAACCGTTATTTACTCAAGTGTCTTCTACATCTGTGACTGGAAGGAGTGTGTTGCCAGCTAGCTGAGTTCTGAACATAAAGAGCTGGTAACCCAGGCATCCTACCAGGATCCTGGGTCTAAATAACCGGGATGGAGCCAAGTGTTGGCTCATAACAAGAACAGCTGATTTTTTATGTGGTTACAAACTCATTTTCCCTCAAAAATTCTACATAGCACTTTGCTTCAAAAGTGCTAAACTGATCATTTATTGTGGGGGGAAAAAAAAAACAACTGTCACTGAGAAGCCAAAATTTGGGGTGAATATGAGAGGTTACCCTCATCAAAATCATGATGGAAAGTGGAAGGCCTTATTTTGATGAATCTGCCAATTTTTCTACGTTCCAAAAGCAACAAATCTGAATGTGAGACATACAGTGATTTTCCCATCTGGAATTTCAAAGCAGTTTATCATTAGTTTGGCCACATTTCTCTTTGAAGAAAGATTATTACATCCAGAATTAAGAATATGATAGTATTATCCTTGAGGGAACTTCCTCATTTTTAAGCCCAGTTTCCACTATCGAGGAGATTCGTTTCCCTTTTTAAAATTTTTTTCTTAGTATATGACAAAATTAAGAATCAATTAGAAAATGCATAGGAGAGGTTCAAACACACACACAAATTCATAGATAGATAGACAGATAGATAGATGATAGATAGATAATAGATAATTTTCCCAGAATCTCAAGCAAAATTCTCTTCATAAACCCCTGCTTTTGTATATAGAGAATGGCATTCCTCTTTGGATTCCTCAGGATTACTTGGCAATTACTAGCGCAATTTTTGTGGACACAAGTGAAACTCAGATATTGACTGTCAGTTTGCAATTTGATTAGTATATCCTAGCTCGTTCTCACTCTTTTTTTCCCTTTTTATCTGACTTAAATCACTTCCAGAATAATTCCCTTTCCCATGTTGTTTTGATTCAGAGGATGTAGGTAATATATAATACTTAACTTTTGTAAAACCTTTCATTTCATGAACAGAAATAATTGAACTACTGTTTATTCAAATATTTATCACTGCCCTTAGGGTATTTTGATGATCCTACATGCTAAGAGCAGTAAGATGCCCAAGTAACAAATTCCAAATTGCTGTATTCATTGAGTCATGGGTAAATTGGATGCTTTATCCTTTGAATTCCAAACATCATTTAGTATAAATAATAAAAGCATTTGGAAAGAAAAGCCAGCTATAAATTCAATAAACTCCCAGTAATTCACCATTCCATGTAATGTAGTGATTTTGTTTTGTTACGTGTTACAGTGAGCCCAACTGGTGTTAGAAGTGCCTGATTCCAATAAGGTATTTGAGAACGTGGAAATATTCCATCATGCAAGGATAAAAAATACTATATAATAGGAATGCAGAGCATCTTCTCAGCATAAAATATTGTTAAATCAAAGGTCTTAAAAATATTACATATTTGGTAATAGATGGCATGCATTGACTAGTTGACTAAACACAGGCAGTTTTGAGGAATGTTCCCAGATGCCCAACTTCAATGGACATTCTCAGGGAAGATTGAATGTCACCTCCGGAAAAATAAGAAAAACAACTGTTAAGGGGGAACTCTTTTTATGACCAGCGTTCCAAACTCTCTTCAATCTGTATGTGTTCTTTGCATCAAATAACCTGTACTTCTTAGTATCTTTGTAATTGAGATTATGTCCTGTGACACATGGCACAGCAAGAAGGGTTTGAAATTGATTTTACAATGTGGTCTAATAAGTGCAAGAAATTGGATGACTAAGTTCAGCATAATAACTTGTCCGTGATCCAAACACGAAAGCACACACTCGCTTTTGAGAACAGCATGAGAAACCATGGAAGGAGGTGGTCTGACTGTGAATGCAAAGCTATTAATTAACTGGGAGTCTAGGAAGGACGTCCATGTTGGCAGGAATCAAAAGTATCTCCTTTCTGGATCAACATGATGTACAATGGAATGGATAACATTTTATTATTACACCCAAAGGAACAAACTAACCAGGCACAGTAAACTAGAGAAATGATTTAAAAGAAACATGAATCCTCTCTTCAAGACTTGAATATTTTTCTCTTTCTTAGACTTTATCTGGAAAAAGGGCCAGGAGCTAAATCCAGAGAAAACATTACTGTGATTTTCAATAAGGCTAATTTGGGCCACTAAAAGAAGGTCAAATGTGTCTTCCCCTCACCACCCATGAAATAGGCTTACCAGTAATCCAGTTTCTGTAGGTGGAAAGCTGAAGGGAAGAGACCAAACCATGCTGAGAGACAGAAACAGACATAGTAACCTACAACCACCATATTTGTGACTGAGGTATGATTATGCTGTCAGGCTTAGAAATCTGAAACAACTATTTAAGATATTAGCTATTTAAAAAAAAATAAAGGAGCATTAAATCCCTGGTGATCACAAGTATTAATGTGTCTCTACTTTCTCATTAAAATTATTTAAGTTCATGAGGTGAAGGACTTTAAATAAATAAGAAGTAAACCAAATGTTTTAACCACTTCTATGTAAATCTATCCCTAGGTAACATTTCTGAGTCTGTACATTTGGGAAATTTGAGACTTTTTTAGGGAATGATAACTGTTAGTAGGTAACACATCAAAGACCTGATAAAATGAAATGGTCACTCTGCTGGTAGACATCATTGCAGTAAAATTGACCCTGACTTTAAGATGCATAGGTATGCTTTCCAACTCTGACTTCTACATCTTTGTCTTCCAGTACAAAGCATTTCCCTCAACTTGGTGCATTATCTGATGGGTTGTTACAAGCAATAGTGACTTGTGGAAACTAAAACTACTAAGGCAGAGTGGCTCCAAATCTCATCCCCTTGTACGTAAGTGCCAACTGGAGGGCCAGTTTTTAAAAATCCATATTCATTAGAAGTGGAGATCATCTTTTTGTTGAAATACTGATATCTCACAATTTGTTACTTATTACTTTATTTCATGCTTTTATCTGAATTTTTGCAGCATTTACAAATGTTGACAAAATCATTCAGTCAAAATCCAAATCACCAGCTTTCACATACTTCCAAATCCCAACCCTTCCCGGGTCCCCTATCATGAACATGTTGGCTTTCAACTTAAAGTCGGCTTTAACTTGTCCTTTATCCAATCAGTTGCCATTTTTTAAATTCAGTTAAAAAAGAAAAGCAACATTTATTGGGAGCTTATTATGTGTCTTGCATGGTGACAGGCAGAAATGCTGTCTCTGAATGGAGCCTTAAAGGCATATATGCCCTTTCTACTCCTACTACCCTATGGTAACATTCCCCTAGTTGTTCTCTCTTGTTCTCTTCTCTTGTATACGGCATTTACTAGCAGGGAATTTTGTTATCTGGGGAACTAACATCTATTTTGCACCATAAATAGGATAGCAATATATGCCAAGACCTTAGTAAAAAAAGAAATAGGTGTCACTTGATTTCTTTGTTGATAACACCCCTATAACTGCAGGCCCTAAAAAACCAACCATCAAGTAACAGAACTGCACAACACAATGGTCCCATTGTTCTTTCTAGAAAGATCATTCTACTTAAATTTAATAGTTTATTTAATCATATGCGGTGTACTTATAGTGCTTTTAGTCAATGTGAGTGTGGTGTGTGTGAGTGTGGTGTGTGTACATGTGTCTGTGAGTGTATGTGTGTGTGTTGAACTTGCCCCAGCTATTTATAATTGTGCAACATATTATATTCATCACTGGCCATTTCTCATGGTATCTTCAAGCATCTCTGTTAAAAGCTGGAAGCAACAAAGAGTGGACAATGATTTGCTGAGAATAAATAAAAACAGTCAAGACTAAGGCCAACTTTTACAACCTGGAGACTATTTTAATTTAACAAAATTTGGTCTTCTTGATATGAATGGAAATCCCTTCACATTTGCCTTGTACTATTCTGGATAAATGAATACATTAAAGAAGTGAACAAAATTTTCTTCTTAATCACATAGACATTGCTCTGCCTTGCTGCAGCTATGGAGATATTGAAAATTAAAATATTTAACACTGGCTTCCCTGGTGGCACAGTGGTTAAGAATCTGCCTGCCGGGGAAGGAGGGGCAAGATGGCGGAAGAGTAAGACGCTGAGATCACCTTCCTAACCACAGATACAGTAGAAATACATCTACACGTGGAACTGCTCCTACAGAACACCCACTGAACGCTGGCAGAAGACGTCAGACCTCCCAAAAGGCAAGAAAATCCCCACGTACTTGGGTAGGGCAAAAGAAAAAAGAAATAACAGAGACAAAAGAATAGGGACGGGACCTGCACCAGTGGGAGGGAGCTGTGAAGGAGGAAAGGTTTCCACACACTAGGAAGCCCCTTCATGGGCGGAAACTGCGGGTGGCGGAGGGGGAGAGCTTCGGAGCCACGGAGGAGAGCGCAGCCACAGGGGTGCAGAGGGCAAAGCGGAGAGATTCCTGCACGGAGGATCGGTGCCAAGCAGCACTCTCCAGCCCCAGAGGCTTGTGTGCTCACCCGCCGGGGTGGGCGGGGCTGGGAGCTGAGGCTCGGGCTTCCATGCTAGCCGGGAGGGAGTCCGGGAAAAAGTCTGCAGCTGCCGAAGAGGCAAGAGACTTTTTCTTGCCGCTTTGTTTCGCGGCGCGCAAGGAGAGGGGATTCAGAGTGCCGCCTAAACGAACTCCAGAGACAGGCGCGAGCCGCGGCTATCAGCATGGACCCCAGAGGCGGGCGCAAGCCGCGGCTATCAGCGCAGATCCCACAGCAACAGGGGCACAGAGGGAAAAACGGAGAGATTCCCGCACAGAGGCTCAGCGCCGAGCAGCGCTCACCAGCCCGAGAGGCTTGTCTGCTCACCCACCGGGGAGGGCGGGGGCTGGGAGCTGAGGCTCAGGCTTCCGTGCTAGCCGGGAGGGAGTCTGGGAAAAAGTTTGCAGCTGCCGAAGAGGCAAGAGACTTTTTCTTGACGCTTTGTTTCGCGGCGCGCAAGGAGAGGGGATTCAGAGCGCCGCCTAAACGAACTCCAGAAACGGGCGCAAGCCACGGCTATCAGCGCGCACCCCAGAGACGGGCAGGAGACACTAAGGCTGCTGCTGCTGCCACCAAGAAGCCTGTGTGCGAGCACAGGTCACTCTCCACACCGCCCCTCCCAGGAGCCTGTGCAGCCCGCCACTGCCAGGGTCCCGTGATCCAGGGACAACTTCCCTGGGAGAACGCACGGCACACCTCAGGCTGCTGCAACGTCATGCCGGCCTCTGCCGCCGCAGGCTCGCCCCACCTCCTCCGTACCTCTCCCTCCCCCCCAGCCTGAGTGAGCCAGAGCCCCCGAAGCAGCTGCTCCTTTAACCCCGTTCTGTCTGGGCGGGGAACAGACGCCCTCAGGTGACCTACATGAGGGTCCAAATCCAAAGCTGAACCCCGGGAGCTGTACGAACAAAGAAGAGAAAGGGAAATCTCTCCCAGCAGCCTCAGAAGCAGCAGATTAAAGCTCCACAAACAACTAGATGTGCCTGCATCTGTGGAATACCTGAATAGACAACGAATCATCCCAAATTCAAGAGGTGGACTTTGGGAGCAGGATAGATTAATTTTTCCCCTTTTCCTTTTTTTGTGAGTGTATAGGTGTATGCTTCTGGGTGAGATTTTGCCTGTATAGCTTTGCTTTCACCATTAGTCCTAGGGTTAGGTCCATCCGTGTTTTTTTTTTTTTTTTTAACTTAAAAAATTTTTTTTCCTAATAAATGTTTTCTTAATAATTTTTTCCCTATTTTCTATTTTTAGAAATTAAAAAGAATTTTTAATAAGTTTTTTCATATTTTTTATTTTAAAAAAATAAAAAAAATTTTCTTAATAAATTTTTTTCTTAATAATTTTTTTTCTTATTTTTTACTATAAAAAATTAATCTATTTTTAAAAATTAAAAAAATTTTTTTTTCTTAATACATTTATTCTTAATAATTTTTTTTCTTATTTTTTATTATAATAACTTTATTTTATTTTATTTTATCCTCTTTCTTTCTTTCTTTCTATTTTTTTCTCCCTTTTATTCTGAGCCGTGTGGACAAAAGGCTCTTGGTGCTCCAGCCAGGCATCAGGGCTGTGCCTCTAAGGTGGGAGAGCCAACTTCAGGACACTGGTCCACAAGAGACCTCCCAGCTCCACATAATACCAAACGGCGAAAATCTCTCAGAGATCTCCATTTCAACATCAAGACCCAGCTTCACTCAACGATCAGCAAGCTACAGTGCTGGACACCCTATGCCAAACAACTAGCAAGACAGGAACACAGCCCCATCCATTAGCAGAAAGGCTGCATAAAATCATAATAAGGGCACAGACACCCCAAAACACACCACCAGACGTGGACGTGCCCACCAGAAAGACAAGATCCAACCTCATTCACCAGAACACAGGCACTAGTCCCCTCCACCAGGAAGCCTACACAACCCACTGAACCAACCTTAGCCACTGGGGACAGATACCAAAAACAACGGGAACTACGAAACTGCAGCCTGTGAAAAGGAGACCCCAAACACAGTAAGATAAGCAAAATGAGAAGACAAAAAACCACACAGCAGGTGAAGGAGCAGAGTCAAAACACACCAGACCTAACAAATGAAGAGGAAATAGGTAGTCTACCGGAAAAAGAATTCAGAATAATGATAGTAAAGATGATCCAAAATCTTGGAAATAGAATAGACAAAATGCAAGAAACATTTAACAAGGATGTAGAAGAACTAAAGAGGAACCAAGCAACAATGAAAAACACAATAAATGAAATTAAAAATACTCTAGACGGGATCAATAGCAGAATAACTGAGGCAGAAGAACAGATAAGTGACCTGGAAGATAAAATAGTGGAAATAACTACTGCAGAGCAGGATAAAGAAAAAAGAATGAAAAGAACTGAGGACAGTCTCAGAGACCTCTGGGACAAAATTAAACACAACAACATTCGAATTATAGGGGTCCCAGAAGAAGAAGAGAAAAAGAAAGGGACTGAGAAAATATTTGAAGAGATTATAGTTGAAAACTTCCCTAATATGGGAAAGGAAATAGTTAATCAAGTCCTGGAAGCACAGAGAGTCCCATACAGGATAAATCCAAGGAGAAACACACCAAGACACATATTAATCAAACTATCAAAAATTAAATATAAAGAAAATATATTAAAAGCAGCAAGGGAAAAACAACAAATAACACACAAGGGAATCCCCATAAGGTTAACAGCTGATCTTTCAGCAGAAACTCTGCAAGCCAGAAGGGAGTGGCAGGATATACTTAAAGTGATGAAGGAGAAAAATCTACAACCAAGGTTACTCTACCCAGCAAGGATCTCATTCAGATTTGATGGAGAAGTTAAAAACTTTACAGACAAGCAAAAGCTGAGAGAGTTCAGCACCACCAAACCAGCTTTACAACAAATGCTAAAGGAACGTCTCTAGGCAAGAAACACAAGAGAAGGAAAACACCTACAATAACAAACCCAAAATATCTAAGAAAATGGGAATAGGAACATACATATCGATAATTACCTTAAATGTAAATGGATTAAATGCTCCCACCAAAAGACACAGACTGGCTGAATGGATACAAAAGCAAGATCCATATATATGCTGTCTACAAGAGACCCACTTCAGACCTAGAGACACATACAGACTGAAAGTGAGGGGATGGAAAAAGATATTCCATGCAAATGGAAATCAAAAGAAAGCTGGAGTAACAATTCTCATATCAGACAAAAGAGACTTTAAAATAAAGACTATTACAAGAGACAAAGAAGGACACTATATAATGATCAAGGGATCGATCCAAGAGGAAAGTATAACAGTTGTAAATATTTATGCACCCAACATAGGAGCACCTCAATACATAAGGCAAATACTAACAGCCATAAAAGGGAAAATAGACAGTAACACAATCATAGTTGGGGACTTTAACACCCCACTTTCACCAATGAACAGATCATCCAAAATGAAAATAAATAAGGAAACACAAGCTTTAAATGATACATTACACAAGATGGACTTAATTGATATTTATAGGACATTCCACCCAAAAACAACAGAATACACATTTTTCTCAAGTGCTCATGGAACATTCTCCAGGATAGATCATATCTTGGGTCACAAATCAAGCCTTGGTAAATTTAAGAAAATTGAAATCGTATCAAGTATCTTTTCTGACCACAACGCTATGAGACTAGATATCAATTACAGGAAAAGATCTGTAAAAAATACAAACACATGGAGGCTACACAATACACTACTTAATAACGAAGTGATTACTGAAGAAATCAAAGGGGAAATCAAAAAATACCTAGAAACAAATGACAATGGAGACACGACGACCCAAAACCTATGGGATGCAGCAAAAGCAGTACTAAGAGGGAAGTTTATAGCAATACAAGCCTACATCAAGAAACAGGAAACATGTCGAATAAACAACCTAACCTTGCACCTAAAGCAATTAGAGAAAGAAGAGCAAAAAAACCCCAAAGCTAGCAGAAGGAAAGAAATCATAAAGATCAGATCAGAAATAAATGAAAAAGAAATGAAGGAAACAATAGCAAAAATCAATGAAGCTAAAAGCTGGTTCTTCGAGAAGATAAGCAAAATTCATAAACCATTAGCCAGACTCATCAAGAGAAAAAGGGAGAAGACTCAAATCAATAGAATTAGAAATGAAAAAGGAGAAGTAAACACTGACACTGCAGAAATACAAACGATTATGAGAGATTACTACAAGCAACTCTATGCCAATAAAATGGACAACCTGGAAGAAATGGACAGATTCTTAGAAATGCACAACGTACCGAGACTGAACCAGGAAGAAATAGAAAATATGAACAGACCAATCACAAACACTGAAATTGAAACTGTGATTAAAAATCTTCCAACAAACAAAAGCCCAGGACCAGATGGCTTCACAGGCGAATTCTATCCAACATTTAGAGAAGAGCTAACACCTATCCTTCTCAAACTCTTCCAAAATATTGCAGAGGGAGGAACACTCCCCAACTCATTCTACGAGGCCACCATCACCCTGATACCAAAACCAGACAAAGATGTCACAAAGAAAGAAAACTACAGGCCAATATCACTGATGAACATAGATGCAAAAATCCTCAACAAAATACTAGCAAACAGAATCCAACAGCACATTAAAAGGATCATACACCATGATCAAGTGGGGTTTATCCCAGGAATGCAAGGATTCTTCAATATACGCAAATCAATCAACGTGATACATCATATTAACAAATTGAAGGAGAAAAACCATATGATCATCTCAATAGATGCAGAGAAAGCTTTTGACAAAATTCAACACCCATTTATGATAAAAGCCCTGCAGAAAGTAGGCATAGAGGGAACTTTCCTCAACATAATAAAGCCCATATATGACAAACCCACAGCCAACATTGTCCTCAATGGTGAAAAACTGAAACCATTTCCACTAAGATCAGGAACAAGACAAGGTTGCCCACTCTCACCACTATTATTCAACATAGTTTTGGAAGTGTTAGCCACAGCAATCAGAGAAGACAAAGAAATAAAAGGAATCCAAATCGGAAAAGAAGAAGTAAAGCTGTCACTGTTTGCAGATGACATGATACTATACATAGAGAATCCTAAAGATGCTACCAGAAAACTCCTAGAGCTAATCAATGAATTTGGTAAAGTAGCAGGATACAAAATTAATGCATAGAAATCTCTTGCATTCCTATATACTAATGATGAAAAATCTGAAAGTGAAATTAAGAAAACACTCCCGTTTACCATTGCAACAAAAAGAATAAAATATCTAGGAATAAACCTATCTAAGGAGACAAAAGACCTGTATGCAGAAAATTATAGGACACTGATGAAAGAAATTAAAGATGATACAAATAGATGGGGAGATATACCATGTTCTTGGATTGGAAGAATCAACATTGTGAAAATGACTCTACTACCCAAAGCAATCTACAGATTCAATGCAATCCCTATCAAACTACCACTGGCATTTTTCACAGAACTAGAACAAAAAATTTCACAATTTGTATGGAAACACAAAAGACCCCGAATAGCCAAAGCAATCTTGAGAACGAAAAATGGAGCTGGAGGAATCAGGCTCTCTGACCTCCGACTACATTACAAAGCTACAGTAATCAAGACAGTTTGGTACTGGCACAAAAACAGAAATATAGATCAATGGAACAGGATAGAAAGCCCAGAGATAAACCCACGCACATATGGTCAACTTATCTTTGATAAAGGAGGCAAGCATATACAGTGGAGAAAAGACAGCCTCTTCAATAAGTGGTGCTGGGAAAATTGGACAGGTACATGTAAAAGTATGAAATTAGAACACTCCCTGACACCATACACAAAAATAAACTCAAAATGGATTAAAGACCTAAGTGTAAAGCCAGACACCATCAAACTCGTAGAGGAAAACATAGGCAGAACACTCTATGACATAAATCACAGCAAGATCCTTTTTGACCCAGCTCCTAAAGAAATGGAAATAAAAACACAAATAAACAAATGGGACCTAATGAAACTTAAAAGCTTTTGCACAGCAAAGGAAACCATAAACAAGACCAAAAGACAACCCTCAGAATGGGAGAAAATATTTGCAAATGAAGCAACTGACAAAGGATTAATCTCCAAGATTTACAAGCAGCTCATGCAGCTCAATAACAAAAAAACAAACAACCCAATCCAAAAATGGGCAGAAGACCTAAATAGACATTTCTCCAAAGAAGATATACAGATGGCCAACAGACACATGAAAGAACGCTCAACATCATTAATCATTAGAGAAATGCAAATCAAAACTACAATGAGGTATCATCTCACACCAGTCAGAATGGCCATCATCAAAAAATCTAGAAACAATAAATGCTGGAGAAGGTGTGGAGGAAAGGGAACACTCTTGCACTGTTGGTGGGAATGTAAATTGATACAGCCACTATGGAGAACAGTATGGAGGTTGCTTAAAAAACTAAAAATAGAACTACCATACGACCCAGCAATCCCACTACTGGGCATATACCCTGAGAAAACCATAGGTCAAAAAGAGTCATGTACCAAAATGTTCATTGCAGCTCTATTTACAATAGCCAGGACATGGAAGCAACCTAAGTGTCCATCATCGGATGAATGGATGAAGAAGATGTGGCACATATATAGAATGGAATATTACTCAGCCATAAAAAGAAATGAAATGGAGGTATTTGTAATGAGGTGGATGGAGTTAGAGTCTGTCATACAGAGTGAAGTAAGTCAGAAAGAGAAAAACAAATACAGCATGCTAACACATATGTATGGAATCTAAGGAAAAAAAAAACAAAAAGGTCATGAAGAACCTAGTGGCAAGATGGGACACAGACCTACTAAAGAATGGACTTGAGGATATGGGGAGGGGGAGGGGTGAGATGTGACAGGGTGAGACAGTGTCATGGACATATATACACTACCAAATGTAAAATAGATAGCTAGTGGGAAGCAGGTGCATAGCACAGGGAGATCAGCTCAGTGCTTTGTGACCGCCTGGGGGTGTGGGATGGGGAGGGTGGGAGGGAGGGAGATGCAGGAGGGAGGAGATATGGGAACGTGTGTATACCTGCAGCTGATTCACTTTGTTATAAAGCAGAAACTAACACACCATTGTGAAGCAATTATACTTCAATAAAGATGTTTAAAAAAAAAAAATCTGCCTGCCAATACAGGGGACACGGGTTCGAGCCCTGGTCTGGGAAGATCCCACATGCAGTGGAGCAACTAAGCCTGTGCACCACGACTACTGAGCCTGCGCTCTAGCCCCCGCTCGCTGCAACTAGAGAAAGCCCACACGCAGCAACGAAGACGTAACGCAACCAAAAATAAAATAAATAAATAAAATAAATAAATTTATTAAAAAAAAATTAACACTGCAGGCGCTGCCCCTGCTTCCCTCTGAAACAGGTCCTCTTGCTTGTGTTTGTATTGTTAAGTTTGTTATTTTCATATTCATTACAGAGCTGTGTGTGGCTCTAAGAGCTGTATTCATTAAATGTGGGCAGTCAGCCTAGAGCATCAATCCGATAAACAGCATTCCATTTGAAAATCATGCTTTTTTTGTTGCCTCGTTTCATTTTATCTTTGCCCTTGCCCCTTGATTTAATTTATTCATATAATCATAGATGCCACCTGAGGGATTAGGGGTAAGGTGGAAGTTGCAATTTTTTTGTTCTAGGGAGACAAAATTACAGATGCTGGTGCTTGAACACCTGACAAAGGTGCTAATCTCTTCCTAAGAGTATCACCCCACCCAATGCCTTGCAAGATCTCCGTCTCCAAGAGCAGATTCTATGGCACAGTAAAAACATACCATGGACAGTATATCTAAGAGTTAAGAGGTTTTGGTGTAAACCTCCAAATTCAGATTTTTCCTCCTTCACTTACCCCACAACCTCATGGTTACTATTTATTTAACTTTTTGAAGCCTCACTTTTATCATCCATAAAGCAGTGGGGATGAGTTAGCTTACATTGAAATAAATGTAAGGCAAGTAGCCAATACCTGGAACAAAGCATTTGCTCAGTAGATTTTAATGATCACTTTTTTCTTCTCTTTTTTTGATAATACTGGGCATATAAGAAGCTTAAGGAAATCTACTCCAGTGTTTCTGTAGACAAGTGAATTCAACAGAATCGTCTGGAGCTGTTTGATAAAAAATACGTGTTTTGGGGCTTCCCTGGTGGCGCAGTGGTTGAGGGTCTGCCTGCCAATGCAGGGGACACGGGTTTGAGCCCCGGTCTGGGAGGATCCCATATGCCGCGGAGCAACTGGGCCCGTGAGCCACAATTACTGAGCCTGCGCGTCTGGAGCCTGTGCTCCGCAACGAGAGAGGCCGCGATGATGAGAGGCCCGCGCACCGCGATGAAGAGTGGCCCCCGTTCGCCGCAACTAGAGAGGGCCCTTGCACAGAGACGAAGACCCAACACACCCATAAATAATAAATAAATTAAAAAAAAAAAAAAGCGGCCACTCTTCTTCTTTAAAAAAAAAACGTGTTTTTTCATTCAATACCCCATAGATAGTGAATTAGATACTGTGTTTACTATATGCCTAACCACCCTTCTAAGTGAGTCTGGTGGGCAGTCACACTTGCAAATCACTATCTTATTCATCTCACCCTAAATTCCATTGCTCAAGTCCCTTTTGCAATATTGCTGCCAAGTGTTTCTGTCACCTTGGCTTAAATTTTTTTTTTTTTAAATATTTTATTTATTTATTTATTTATGGCTGTGTTGGGTCTTCGTTTCTGTGTGAGGGCTTTCTCCAGTTGCGGCGAGTGGGGGCCATTCTTCATCGCGGTGCGCAGGCCTCTCACTATCGCGGCCTCTCTTGTTGTGGAGCACAGGCTCCAGACGCGCAGGCTCAGTAATTGTGGCTCACGGGCCCAGTCGCTCCGCGGCATGTGGGATCTTCCCAGACCAGGGCTTGAACCTGTGTCCCCTGCATTGGCAGGCAGACTCCCAACCACTGCGCCACCAGGGAAGCCCGGCTTAAATATTTTTAATACTGAACTCAAAATGTCCCTTGAAGCATCTCTGTCTATATATAACAGTTTTAAGAAGTGATTTCTTCTATACAAGCAAAATTTCTCTCCAGCATCCCTCATTTGCTGATGCAAATGCAAACACCTAGAGTTATGCAGAAAAAAAATCAACCCCTCTCTGTGTCTGACATTCATTCATCTATTTGAAATCATAATTGTCCTCCAAGTCTTCTCTCCTGCAGACTCATATATTGCTCACCAAATTGCCAATCCCATTTTTCAAATTCATGTTTACCTAATCTTTGCCAAATATATCCTACTGCTAGAGTTCCAGGTGCCTGAATATTTTTCTAGGCTCTGACCACTGGGACACCTTTGGAAGTTTGCATTTACTTAATCTAATCACCTTCACTTGGCAAGAGAAGACCAAAGATGCATATAAGGGCCCATTTGAAGTTATCTGTCATTTGCTACAAAAGAATCTTCAAATATTTTTTTTTTATGTCTAAGTGTTTTACAACTCCTCAACCATCCTATGAATGATGCAAATTCAGTATCATGGGTTTTATTATGAACATCTGAGATTTTAGAGTTGGGGCAAGAGAAGTGTACAGGGCATTGGGAGAATAGTTTATAGCTGAGGCAATTGAGGCCCTAGGAGGTCATATGCCTTACCAAAGTTTATATACCTAGTACTATACATATATTGTCTATTTGTTTGTTTGTTCATTTTCTAGTACAATAACTGTTTGTGACAAAAAGATTTCCTACTTATATGGTACAGATAACTCAAGCCACCAGCTTCTAGGCAGGTTTTGTTGACCTTCATAACCTCAGTTCTTTTTCATTGTTGTTGTTTTAATTTAAACCTACATTTAATAGTTAAAAAATATCAGTTGAACTAAGGAGTCATGGATTTTACTTAAAAATTAGAAATCTCGCAATTCCGGGCCTACCTTCCCACAGAGCAGCAATATGCTGGACCTCCCTTTAGTTTGGGCTCATATTTCCTGCCTGGTCTCTGCAGACACCTAAGTTTGCCACACAACCCTATGGAATAGTACTGCCTACTTTTACAAGCACATTCATATGTGTGATTTAACACAGAATTTAGGCCAATCCTATGAAATAAAAAAAGGGCTGACACAGTCATATATATGTATTTTTGATGTGTATACAGATATACCTAAGTCAACCTGTGCCAGGAGAGGATGAGAATTGTAATAGTTCAGCATTACTGGAGTAAAATTTCCTGGTTTAAAAATCCCCATTTTGCCACTTACTAGCTATTAACATGGGCAAGTCGTTTCATTTGATGTTTTTGAGACTCGGTATCTTATGTCTATAAAATAAAGATGAGACAATACCTATCTGATAGCATTTCGGGAAAGATTAAATTAGGGTATATGGCAAGTGCTTGACAAATATTTGCCTCTGACATTCTTAATACTTGGGCACTAGAACTTAGAGTGCCCCCATAACATCTAGTGTGGGGCTCCTCTCATTGTATAAAACTTACACCTACTCTGTCCCATGTGACTCCTTAATTCCCAGTTTCTGAAATTTCTCAAAGTAAATGTCTCACCAGACTGCTGATGAGGATTGACTCATGACCATACACTAGCTGTCCCACTCAATTTTATCAAGATCCTGCCCTAACCCAAGCTCTCTGCCCCAAATCTTCTTACATGGGAAATGTGAAGACCACCCTGTGATTGGTGACCCACTTAGTCATATACTCAGCTTGGATCATGGTTGGGACAGCATATTTTATGACTTATATGCCCCATCTTTTAAGAAATTAAAAGTAGAAATAATTTGCTAAATAAATCAATAACTGGTTGGGATTACAGTTGACGTTATTTTAAAATGTTGATAAAATTCTTAAACAAATGACTGTACACCTGACTGTGTGTTCTGAGTGGCTTTGCCACTACCGAAGCATCAAGCTGGAAAATTTACTTGTTTCAAAAATCTGGGTCATTCACCTGTCCCCAGTCTGAGGCAGCCAAGTTTCTGCAGACTTCATATTTTCATCAACAATCTCTCTCTCTCTCCTTCCTCAGTTTTGGGCAGTTTTGATCTTGTGTCTTCTAGCAGATATTTGGGAGCTGTGTGGCCATAGACAATACAGGCTGAAGAAGCAAAGGTGTAGGCATTTTCTGAGGTAGTGCTTTCTGATATCTTAATGTTCTGTGAATAGAAGAGGTTTAAGGATCTATGGAAGCATTTTTCAGAGTTTGGTATTTGACCCACCTTCCTTAGAATCACAAAGATACATTTATGAATTTTCCCAAAATCAATTGAGTCACATCTCTTGATTTGGGGCCTTGGAATCTGCCTTTTTAACAAGTGCTACACAATGAAATTGAATATGTACTGAACAAGTGCAATAAGAAATCAATGGGGAGATACAAGTGAGAACTGGAGAAATGGCGGTAGTGATAAGGGAAGAATTAGATTAACTCCAGCAACTGGGTACCATGAGGAATTTAGAGTATTATTCCTAGCCTCATGATATGAGTTGCTGACCAAAGCCTCAGGCATACAAAATATTTGGAAGTATGAAACAAGATAAATATGATTAATTATTAACATGAGTAGTTCAGATGACAAGTACTCAAAGCGTTTCAAGGATGGGTGAGATAAGGGTGGAATCAAATCATCTGAGAAGAGTAATTTGGTAGGACTTAAAATATAGATGAATGAAAAAAAAATATATAGATGAATGTGTGGGTGAGGAAAGGGTTTTCTATATGAGGGGAAGGTAAATATAGGTAAATGTGAGGAAGTGGTAATAAATATAATGTATAGGGCAAATGAAAAATTAAATGGACAAATTGAGAATAAAGATTTCGTAAAGTCTTCGAAAAAGCAGCATAGCAAGACCTAAAACATGGGATTTCAAAGCTTCATTGTGGTGCGTTATGTCAAAAGAAATTAGAATGCACCTATGTAATTCTAAAACATCATGAATTTAGCTCCCACGCTAACTCTGAGTCTCTGTTATCTCACCTCAGACTCAGCTGGGAATGTTTAGATTAATTTCTATAAAGAAGATGAGAACTGAGCAAAGACAGAATGTGTCATTTGAGACAGCAACCAAGATCCTTAGAAATTCTGCAAAAAGCTGGAATATAGAGGAAAAAAAATAGAAAGAAACATGTTAAAGTTCAGAGACTTGCCTACTTCACCTTGCCTTTCCAGCTGGGTCTCATTGGGTTACAACCCAACTACAGAAACCCAAGTGGATCCTCATCAGTTATCTGTATGTGCAGTAGGATCAACTACACAGCTTAGTTTTGTACACTCCTGTAGCTAAATGGGAACAGGCAGCCTCACTCATTTTATGTTAACCTAAAACACAATCACACGATCACATTCTTTCTCAGTGTTTTAGATTGCATTTAATAATTTTTAAACTATATCCCAGATCTCTTAGGAAACCCACAGAAGATCAAACACTAGTTTTATATATTTTCATCTTGTAATACCAGAAAAAAAAAGAATATTCTCTTTCCAATCCTCAGCCAAATTGATCTCATCCTTCATATCACTCCAGGCTCTGGGGTTGCATTAGAGGTTGAGACAATGCATGAGACTCATGTGTGAACTGCCAGATGGAAGTAATATGGAATGTGTTGGGAGTCCTTACTGAATATTTCAGAGGTATAAGTTGGAAGAAATGCTTGTTCCTGTGTCTGTGCTCTACCTACATCTTGTAGCAAGGCCAAGATCCCATCTCACCTCTAACGTAAGGATACTATCAGCATTTCTCCTGGATGCTGATCTGTGTATCACCTCATTACCTGAATGCTCATACTTTATACCAAAGCTGAACACTGTTCTATGCTGACCATAGTGGAAACTTGTTGTATTATTTTTTTAAGTTTCA
Organism: Balaenoptera acutorostrata; assembly: GCF_949987535.1. Lineage (NCBI taxonomy): Eukaryota > Metazoa > Chordata > Mammalia > Artiodactyla > Balaenopteridae > Balaenoptera > Balaenoptera acutorostrata. The sequence goes on along the minus strand of NC_080079.1, from coordinate 21,126,177 downwards.
CCATTGGATTCTCAAATCACATCTTCTGGGTGATCCTACCTTTAGTTTCAGAAATGGGTATGGGAAGTAGGCCTAAGTCAATCAGCACAGTGTATCCCTCTAGACACAAAAAACTGTTCAGGGCTTGTAATGGAATTCAAATATAGGCAATCAGAGCTCATTTCAGAACTTGGTTGAATGGACCAGAAGAAAGATGTGATGTTACTTTCTCTTGGATTTAATCTATTGTGATATAGCTCGGACCTGCCACTGCAGGCTCACTATGTGTCAGGGTAAAAACCTTCTGAGAATGAGGCCAACACAAAGGTAGACCCCCAATATAGAAAGTGCACTGATGGTGTCATTTAATCCCCAAATCCTGTTAGAAGCCAATCTAACCCTAGACGTTTCCATTTTCTAGTCTATGAGTAGCAGTGCTACTTTATGCTTAACCCATTTTAACAGCTTTATTGAGGCACAATTAATATACAAAAACTGCACATATCTACTATGTACAATCTGATGATTTTGGACACAAACAAACACCCTGATACCATCACTACAATCAAGGTAATAGATACATCCACCACCTCCTAAAGTTTCCTTGTGTCCCTTTGTTTGTATTTGTTTACTTTTTTGGTAAGAACACTTCACATGATATCTATCCTCTTAACAAATTTTGAAGTGCACACCACCTGTGTTGTTAACTATAGGAGCTGTGTTGTAAGCAGCTCTCAAGGACTTATTCATTGAATGTAATTGAAACTTTAAATCCATTGAACAACAGCTCCCCTTTTCTCCCACCCACTCCAGACCCTGGTAACTACTATCACATTCTCTGCTTCTATGAATTTGACTACTTTAGATTTCTCATATAAGTAGAATCATGTAGTTTTTGGCCTTCCATAACTGGCTTATTTCACTTAGCATCATGTCCTCCAGGTTTATCCATGTTGTCTCAAATGGCAGGATTAAGACTGAACAATATTCCACTGCATGTCTTCTACAATTTCTTTGTGTATTAATCTGTCAAAGGACACTTGGGTTCTTTCCATATCCTGACTATTGAGAATAATATTGCAATAATGATGAAACCTAGATATCTCTTCAAAACCTTGATTTCAATTATTTTGGATATATACCCAGAAGTGGGATTTCTGGATCATAAGGTAGTTATCACCTCACACCTTTTATAATGGATACTATCAAAACAAGGACGGAGGGAGGATGGGAAGAAGGGAGGGGGAGAGAGAGAGAGAGAGACAAGTGTTGGTGAAAATGTGGAGAAATTGGAACTCTGTTAATGCAAATGTAATATGGTACAGTGGCTATTGAAAACAGTATGGAGGTGTCAGAAAAAAAACTGAAAATGCTTAACTCATTGTTTTGTCATTGGCTAAAACAGCCTCAGCTGATATGCTGAGGTTGTTATGAATCAAAAGCATTTCCTACCTTGCTTTTTATCATTATTTCAAAAACACCACATATTTGAAATTTATATTCTGTATGTAATAGTTTGTTTCATTTTAGCTCAATGCTATTTAAATCTCCCTTGAATCGTCCCCTTGACCGTGGACTATAAACCAACAATTAAAACTTGAAGTTGCCACTTAAAGAGCCTCCCAGTTTAACTCCATTGTACATCAGATTTTTTAAAAATTGATAACCACTCACTAATGCCTCAGCTTCGTGACTCTGCTTTCTTACAAGAATTTCCTGTAAGACTTTTGCATTTCTGATCCTTGGATGCTGAATCTCCTGGTCACTCAGTCATCATTTTACCCTCTAAAATTAAATACATAGAACCCATTTCCTAAATCCTCAGTGCTACCTGGAAAATCATAACAATTATACTTCACATTGATTTTTGTCATGTCCAGCTATGTCAGATCAGGCTTTATAATGGTTAACCCAGTGACCAGGGCCAAAGGCTAGAATATGAAATGGGGATACAAATAAATGCTCACAGCAATAATATTCTTTTTTCCACCAGTGAAATGAGGTTTCAACATGACAACATGAAGCAAACATCTATAATAATGTGTTAAATCCAGAATGAAGAATAATTTCTCCAATTAAATGAGTGGAGAGGGTATTTTTAGAAGGCTTGAAATCTTTATCTGGCTCTTTACTAATATTATTATGGAGAAAAAGATGAAGAAAGAGTAGATTTTAAAAACAGACTCTTAGAGAGGAAACCTTCAAGATGGCAGAGGAGTAAGACATGGAGATTGCCTTCCTCCCCACAAATATATCAGCAATACATCTACATGTGCAACAACTCCTACAGAACACCTACTGAACACTGGCAGAAGACCTCAGACTTCCAAACAGGGTCTTGGTGCTCTGGCCGGGTGTCAGGCCTGAGCCTCTGAGGTGGGAGAGCCGAGTTCAGGATATTGGTCAGCCAGAGACCTCCCGGCCCCACATAATATCAAATGGCAAAAGCTCTCCCAGAGATCTCCATCTCAACACTAAGACCCAGCTTCACTCAACGACCAGCAAGCTACAGTGACGGACACCCTATGCCAAACAACTAGCAAGACAAGAACACAACACCACCCATTAGCAGAGAGGCTGCTTAAAATCATAAAAAGTTCATACACCCCAAAACACACCAGCAGACGTGATCCTGCCCACTAGAAAGACAAGATCTAAACTCATCCACCAGAACACAGGCACCAGTTCTCTCCACCAGGAAGCCTACACAACCCACTGAACCAACCTTACCTACTGGGGGCAGACAACAAAAACAACATGAACTGCGAACCTGCAGCCTATGAAAAGGAGATCCCAAATGCAGTAAATTAAGCAAAATTAGAAGACAGAGAAATACACAGCAGATGAAGGAGCAAGGTAAAAACCCACCAGACCAAACAAATGAAGAGGAAATAGGCAGTCTACCTGAAAAAGAATTCAGAGTAATGATAGTAAAGATGATCCAAAATCTTGGAAATAGAATGGAGAAAATACAAGAAATGTTTAACAAGGACCTAGAAGAACAAAAGAGAAAACAAACAATAATGAACAAAAAAATAAATGAAATTAAAAATTCTCTAGAAAGAATCAATAGCAGAATAACTGAGGCAGAAGAACGGATAAGTGACCTGGAAGATAAAATAGTGGAAATAACTACCTCAGAGCAAAATAAAGAAAAAAGAAAGAAAACAATTGAAGACAATCTCAGAGACCTCTGGGACAATATTAAATGCACCAACATTTGAATTGTAGGGGTCACAGAAGAAGAAGAGAAAAAAAAGGGACTGAGAAAATATTTGAAGAGATTATAGTTGAAAACGTCCCTAATATGGGAAAGGAAACAGTCAATCAAGTCCAGGAAGCACAGAGAGTCCCATACAGGATAAATCCAAGGAGAAACACGCCAAGACACATATTAATCAAACTATCAAGATTAAATACAAAGAAAAAATATTAAAAACAGCAAGGGAAAAGCAACAAATAACATACAAAAGAATCCCCATAAGGTTAACAGCTGATCTTTCAGCAGAAACTCTGCAAACCAGAAGGGAGTGGCAGGACATATTTAAAGTGATGAAAGGGAAAAACCTACAACCAAGATTACTCTACCTGGCAAGGATCTCATTCAGATTCAACAGAGAAATTAAAACCATTACAGACAAAGGCAAACAAAAGCTAAGAGAGTTCAGCACCATCAAACCAGCTCTACAACAAATGCTAAAGGATCTTCTCTAGGCAGGAAACACAAGAGAAGGAAAAGACTTACAATAACAAACCCAAAACAATTAAGAAAATGGTAATGGGAACATACATATCGATAACTACCTTAAATGTAAATGGATTAAATGATCCAACCAAAACACATACACTGGCTGAATGGATACAAAAACAAGACCCATATATATGCTGTCTACAAGAGACCCACTTCAGACCGAGGGACACATACAGACTGAAAGTGAAGGGATAGAAAAAGATATTCCATGCAAATGGAAATCAAAAGAAAACTGGAGTAGGAATTCTCATATCAGACAAAAGAGACTTTGAAACAAACAGTATTACAAGAGACAAAGAAGGACACTACATAATGATCAAGGGATCAATCCAAGAGGAAGATAGAACAATTGTAAATATTTATGCACCCAACATAGGAGCACCTCAATACATAAGGCATATGCTAACAGACATAAAATGGGAAATCAATGGTAACACATTCATAGTAGGGAACTCTAACACCACACTTACATCAATAGACAGATAATGCAAAATGAAAATAAATGAGGAAACACAAGCTTTAAAGGACACATCAAACAAGATGCACTTAATTGATATTTATAGGACATTCCATCCAAAAACAGCAGATTACACTTTCTTCTCAAGTGCACATAGAACATTCTTCAGGAAAGATCATACCTTGGGTCACAAATCAACCGTAGGTAAATTTAAGAAAATTGAAATCATATCAAGTATCTTTTCCAACAACAATGCTATGAGACTAGATATCAATTACAGGAAAAATGTGTAAAAAATGCAAATACATGGAGGCTAAACAATACACTACTAAATAACGAAGAGATCACTGAAGAAATCAAAGAGGAAATCAAAAAATACCTAGAAACAAATGACAATGAAAACACAACAACGCAAAACCTATGGGATGCAGCAAAAGCAGTTCTAAGAGGGAAGTTTATAGCAATACAATCCTATCTCAAGAAACAAGAAACATCTCAAATAAACAACCTAACTTTACACTTAAAGCAATTAGAGAAAGAAGAACAACAAAACCCCAAAGTTAGCAGAAGGAAAGAAATCATAAAGATCAGATCAGAAATAAATGAAAAAGAAATGAAGGAAATGATAGCACACAACAATAAAACTAAAAGCTGGTTCTTTGAGAAGATAAACAAAATTGATAAACCATTAGCCAGACTCATCAAGAAAAAAAGGGAGAAGACTCAAATCAATAGAATTAGACATGAAAAAGAAGAAGTAACAACTGACACTGCAGAAATACAAAGGATCATGAGAGATTATTACAAGCAACTATACTCCAATAAAATGGACAACTTGGAAGAAATGGACCAATTCTTAGAAAATCACAACCTTCCAAGACTGAACCAGAAAGAAACAGAAAATATAAACAGATCAATCATAAGCACTGAAATTGCAACTGTGATTAAAAATCTTCCAACAAACAAAAGCCCAGGACCAGATGGCTTTACAGGCGAAGTGTACCAAATATTTAGAGAAGAGCTAACATCTATCCTTCTCAAACTCTTCCAAAATATAGCAGAGGGAGGAACACTCTCAAACTCATTCTACAAGGCCACCATCACCCTGATACCAAAACCAGACAAAGATGTCACAAAAAAAGAAAACCTACAGGCCAATATCACTGATGAATATAGATGCAAAAATCCTCAACAAAATACTAGCTAATAGAATCCAACAGCACATTAAAAGGATCATACACCATGATCAAGTCGGGTTTATGCCAGGAACGCAAGGATTCTTCAATATACGCAAATCAATCAATGTGATACACCATATTAACAAATTGAAGGAGAAAAACCATATGATCATCTCAATAGATGCAGAGAAAGCTTTCGACAAAAATCAACACCGGTTTATGAGAAAAACCCTCCAGAAAGTAGGCATAGAGGGAAATTACCTCAACATAATAAAGGCCATATATGACAAACCCACAGCCAACATCCTTCTCAATGGTGAAAAACTGAGACCATTTCCACTAAGATCAGGAACAAGACAAGGATGCCCACTCTCACCACTATTATTCAACAGAGTTTTGGAAGTTTTAGCCACAGCAATAGAGAAGAAAAAGAAATAAAAGGAATACAAATTGGAAAAGAAGAAGTAAAACTGTCACTGTTTGCAGATGACATGATACTATACATAGAGAATCCTAAAGATGCTACCAGAAAACTACTGGAGCTAATCAATGAATTTGGTAGAGTAGCAGGATACAAACTTAATGCACAGAAGTCTCTTGCATTCCTATACACTAATGATGAAAAATCTGAAAGAGAAATTAAGGAAACACTGCCATTTACCATTGCAACAAAAAGAATAAAATACCTAGGAATAAACCTACCTAAGGAGACAAAAGACCTGTATGCAGAAAACTATAACACACTGATGAAAGAAATTAAAGATGATACAAACAGATGGAGAGATATACCATGTTCTTGGATTGGAAGAATCAACATTGTGAAAATGACTATACTACCCAAAGCAATCTACAGATTCAATGCAATCCCTATCAAACTACCAATGGCCTTCTTCGCAGAAGTAGAACAAAATATTTCATAATTTGTATGGAAACACAAAAGACTCTGAATAGCCAAAGCAATCTTGAGAAAGAAAAATGGAGCTGGAAGAATCAGGTCCCAGACTTCAAACAATACTACAAAGCTACAGTAATCAAGACAGTATGGTATTGGCACAAAACACAGAAATATAGACCAATGGAACAGGATAGAAAGCCCAGAGATAAACCCACGCACATATGGTCACCTTATCTTTGATAAAGGATGCAAGAATATACAATGGAGAAAAGATAGCCTTTTCAATAAGTGGTGCTGGGAAAACTGGACAGCTACATGTAAAAGAATGAAATTAGAACACTCCCTAACACTATACACAAAAATAAACTCAAAATGGATTAGAGACCTAAATGTAATGCCAGACACTTTAAAACTCTTAGAGGAAAACACAGGCAGAATATTCTATGACATAAATCACAGCAAGATCCTTTTTGACCCACCTCCTAGAGAAACGGAAATAGGAACAAAAATAAACAAATGGGACCTAATGAAACGTAAATGCTTTTGCACAGCAAAGGAAACCCTAAACAAGATAAAAAGACAACCCTCAGAATGGGAGAAAATATTTGCAAATGAAGCAACTGACAAAGGATTAATCTCCAAAATATACAAGCAGCTCATGCAGCTCAATATCGAAAAAACAAACAACCCAACCCAAAAATGGTCAGAAGCCCTAAACAGACATTTCTCCAAAGAAGATATACAGATTGTTAACAAACACATGAAAGGATGCTCAACATCACTAATCATTAGAGAAATGCAAATCAGAACTGCAATGATGTATTACCTCACACCAGTCAGAATGGCCATCATCAAAAAATCTACAAACAATAAATGCTGGAGAGGGTGTGGAGAAAAGGGAACCCTGTTGCACTGTTGGTGGGAATGTAAATTGATACAGCCACTATGGAGAACAGTATGGAGGTTCCTCAAAAAACTAAAAATAGAACTACCATATGACCCAGCAATCCCACTACTGGGCATATACCCTGAGAAAACCATAATTCAAAAAGAGGCATGTACCACAATGTTCATTGCAGCTCTATTTACGATAGCCAGGACATGGAAGTAACCTAAGTGTCCATCGACAGATGAATGGATAAAGAAGACGTGGCACATATATACAATGGAATATATTACTCAGCCATAAAAAGAAATGAAATTGAGTTATTTGTAGTGAGCTGGATGGACCTAGAGACTGTCATACATACTGAAGTAAGTCAGAAAGAGAAAAAAAATACCGTATGTTAACACATATATACGGAATCTAAAAAAAAAAAAAAAAGGTTCTGAAGAACCTAGGGGCAGGACAGGAATAAAGACACAGATGTAGAGAATAGACTTGAGGACACGGGGAGGGGGAAGGGTAAGCTGGTACGAAGTGAGAGAGTGGCATGGACATATATACACTACCAAATGTAAAATAGATAGCTAGTAGGAATTAGCTGGGTGCTTTGTGTCCACCTAGACAGGTGGGATAGGGAGTGAGCGAGGGAGATGCAAGAGGGAGGAGATATTCGGATATATGTATATCTATAGCTGATTCACTTTGCTATACAGCAGAAACTAACACAGCATTGTAAAGCAATTATACTCCAATAAAGATGTTAAAAAAATAAATAAAAATAAAAATAAAAACAGACTCTTAGAAAGCATAGTCCCACTGGAATAACTAGTCCAAAGTCCACACACAGTTTTCTCATCTGTAAAATGACAGAAAACTCATAGCATTTTTGTATAGAATCAATGAGAAATGCTAGATCAAGTTTAAGACAGAGAGAGGCAACTAGAACAATTAATTCAGTGGCTTGAGAGTGAGACACTTCTGGGTTTGAAATTTATCTCACTTGGACAAACACTTAAATTGATCCTCAATTTCCATATCTATAAAATGGGTAAAATACTAGGCTTGGAGGACTCCTAGGGAAGATCCCCACCCTCTCCTTCTGCAGTGGCCCTCTGATGTACATGCCAGGGCTGAGGTTCCCGTTTTCAATTTATCCCATTTTGCTTTCCATTCGCTTAGGATTCTTCACAGCTACTCATCCATTGAAGGTTATCCTTCTATATTCAAGAATACTTATGGATTTTCTGAATATCCTTTCTAGCATTTCAAAGGATTTGGAGTAAATAATGGAGGCTGTATTTTATGCTTGGTTCTCTGTATTGAATCAATTCCAACGTGTGCTTCAAATGGACATTTATCCTCAATTCATACCCTTCTAAGAATTGGGTTTCATTTCTTGTAAGGATTTTCCTCTAACTGCACATAACCATATCCTTTAAAAAATTTGCATTGTTATCTACAGCTGCCCCCTCCTTCTGCTGGAGAGAATCTCTCATCTATATCCTGATTAACCAGCTCCTTTAGAATGAGCTTCTTAAGGAATGTGAGTAAGATTTTCATCTAATTTCTGATATTTCCATAGTACAGGACAGGCTCATATTATCACATGTTCATGACTTATTGCTCCAAATTTAGCACCAGCAAGAGCTTCACATAGTTAATAAAGTGAAAAACAAGATTAAATTAGGGTCGATTTCCCTTAAAACAAGTGTCAACTTTGGTAGAGTCGAACCTCCCTTTCGTGTGAGATGATTAAAGATTGACAACCACTCACCCATCAGCCTAAGCTGTCTCAGTCACTCTTCAGTAAAGCTGAGGTTTGCTACATCTGCTGCCAAGCATGACAAACCCAAATCAGCTCAGGTGCAAGCTACTAAACATACTAACACACTAGCACCCAGATATAACAGCAGAAGAAACTCTTCAGAAACCTCTAGCTCAGTGATTCTTGAGACAACTTCTAGAGCAAAAATTCCAGAGCCACACTGCCACTTTTCCCACTTCACTTGTTATTTTAAAAGTATGTATATATATAACATACTTTTAAACATATAACATATATGTTATATATACATGTATGTTATATATACACACAAAATGTTATATACATAATATATATAACATTTTATTTAACTATATAGTATACTGTATATAAACATATATAGTATCAACTCAAAATAAGCAAAAGTCTCAAGGTCTAATTATTGAAATTAGGAGGGTAGCTTGATTTAGAATCCAACCAAGAGTTCTCAGTCCATTACTCAAGTCTTTCATGTCATCATCGTCAGGATACAAAGTTAGTAATTCAGGCTCTGAGGATTTATGCAGGGTCTCCAAACACAGAAGAAAGGTTAACATGTGTTGTTTGGTTCTATTAAAATTAAGCTCAAATTTATGTTATCTCTCAAAATTCTGCATCCTTACTTTCAGAATTTTTGTTATATGATTTTTAAGAACCTGTAGAGCTAGGGTTCCCTACTAACGATTTGCGATTCTCAAGTAACAGGTATCGATAAGGTTGTCTAGAGTTTAAAGGGAATTTATTTTCAGTCTCCTGAGTCAAGTGCTAAATTTACATATCCTCAGTCTATGGCATCAAGGTAGCATTCAGGAGTTTTGTGGTTTAGGGGACAGCTATTCCAGCTGGGCATGTGGGTATGTCCACTTTTAGTGGATCCACAGTACATAGGGCACTCATTCAATTATTCATTCATGTATACATCCATTTTAAAATTTTTACTGGAGAATTTCCTGGCAGTCAAATGGTTAGGATTCTGAACTTTCACCGTCAAGGGCACGGGTTCAATACTTCATTGGGGAACTAAGACCCCACAACCCTCGTGGTGCGGCCAAAACAAAAACAAAAAAAAAATTAAAAATAAAATTTTTACTAACATCTACACAGTGTGAGTGTAGGAGGTACCTGGGCTAGCCCAAGTTGTTAGAAGAGACACTGGTTAAGTGGTATGTGAAAAATAATTGAATCCAGACAGCTTCTCTAATTAAAAATTACCTCCACTGTCCCTCCATAACCTCTTACTGAGAATTAAAATATATAAATAACAATTCCTCTGAAATATATATATAATGCACTAGACTATACAAATAAAAAGAGTTATTTATATATCTATGGTGTACAAAATTACCCTTGGATGAGGCAACATGATGACTTAGCCATCCTTAGTTTGCTGGAGTGAATTTGCGTTTTATTTTATTTTATTTTTTTCTTCAGCTATTTAAGGGTTAAGCATTTCTGAGACTTTTTTCTGAGACTGAAGTTTTGAGATAGAGAGGTTACTCTTCACTTCAATGAAGAATAAAAGAGCAATAGGAGGCTATGGAGAAGGAGTGGAACAGGAAGAGAGAATATCTTCTTTTTTCCTCTCTGTTTTTATTCACTTTTATTTTGAGGTATCTGGTGGATGTTAAGAAGGCTATGGCAGGCAAACAAACAGAGACTCAGATGTTGGAGACTCAGGTATGGAAGTTCTCAGCATATAGATGAGAGCAGCACGGTGCGTTGTGACCACCTAGAGGGGTGGCATAGGGAGGGTGGAAGGGAGACGCAAGAGGGAGGAGATATGGGGATATATGTATATGTATAGCTGATTCACTTTGTTATACAGCAGAAACTAACACACCGTTGTAAAGCAATCATACTCCAATAAAGATGTTAAAAAAAAAAAAAAAAGATGAGATCAGCGGCCAACCACGTGGATGCATTTGCTCCAGAAGGTTTTTAAAGTGAGAAGAGTTGCTCAGAAAAGTCCAATGAGGTAGACAGTGGGTCCCCATCAAAGAGGAAAATCACTCCCAGGGGTGTATTTAATTTTGTCTTCAACACATGGTCAATGATAAAGCCAAAATCTATTTTATTTTAAATCTTTTCACTAAGCCATGCTGTGCCTCAGGTCAACAAGTATTTGTTGAGTGTCTCCTATGTGCCCAACATGCATAAGCTACTTAGAGAAAGCAAAGTAAGGATAAGGCAAAGTCTTTCACCAGTCTGTAATGGTGTTGCACATATGTTAGTTAACTAGTTGCTAGTGGATATACTAATTCCCAGGCTTGGAAGTTCTTAGTCAATTTTTTTTAACTTTTTATTTTATATTGGAGTATAGTTGATTAACAATGTTATGATAGCTTCAGGTGTATAGCAAATTGATTCAGTTATACATATACATGTATCTATTCTCTTTCAAATTCTTTTCCCATTTAGGTTGTTACATAATATTGAGCAGAGTTCCCTGTGCTATTCAGTAGGTCCTTGTTGGTTATCTACTTTAAATACGGCAGTGTGTACATGTCAAACCCGAACTCCCTAACTATCCCCTCCCCCCAGTAACTGTAAGTTTGTTCTCTACGTGAGTCTCTTTCTGTTTTGTAAGTAATTTCATTTGTATCATTTCTTTTTAGATTCTGCTTATAAGAGATATCATACAACATTTCTCTTTCTCTGTTTGTTCACTCACTATGACAATCTCTAGATCCGTCCATGTTGCTGCAAATGGCATTATTTCATTCTTTTTAATGGCTGAGTAATATTCCATTGTATATATTGCCACATCTTCTTTATCCATTCCTCTGTCAATGGACATTTAGGTTGCTTCCATGTCTTGGCTATTGTAAACAGTGCCGTTATATGCCCTCATCATTTATATCAACTCTCTCAATCATTACTTCTACCAGGAAGCCTTCTCATAGCACCACTGGTGATAATTTTAAAGCAGGTATTTTTAAAGACAAATTTGACACATGAAATGTTAATTATCTTCTTATGTGTCCATATCTTAACTCAACTAAATAGAAGAGTCCTCAAATGTCCTCAACTAATCTCCTCCAATACAGGTAATTACAGAAATATTTATTGGAAGAAAAAAAGAATAATAGGCAATTTAAGTGTTATAAGTGATAAAAGTAAATAATACAATAGAAGCATTGATTAATGACTTGGCTAAGGGGTAGAAATTCTGGTGTGGACTCCAGAAATCATGAGTTCTACTTCACAAACTGATTGAATAACCAAATTATAACTACCAGGAACTCCAGTTTACACTATTCATAGGATGTAAATAAAGCTACTTTTCCTGAGCTTTGAGGGGATGAAGGAAGTTAAAATAATGCTAATAGACTCTAAAAACAGTCTATCTTCTTAATACTCCATTCTCTGTTAGACTCATTGAAATGTTTCTAGTTTGGACCTTTAACAATTCTGCACTATACCTGGGTGACTGTAGCTTAGAGAGGTCTCTAATTTTGGCAAATATTCATTAAAATGAAAGGTCACTGGAGCCCCTGGAGTAGGGTTCTGTTCAAAAAGCCAATTAGTTTAGTTCCAACCCATGACCCTATCTGCTCAGTGCTATAAGGTTACTATCCTATTCTCTTTTATATTGTCTTGATTTGAAGTTAGTTTTTATTCAGTATAATATCCATGACCACAAAGACAATTTAGCTGTAATAATCAGTATTACCTGGTCAAGAATTAATTCTAGGGAAGGAAGAAGCTGGGTGTTTAGAGAACCTCAGGAAAAAAATATCCAACTATTTGGGACATGTCACTAATTTGAAGATAAAAATGAACTGTCCCATGATGGTGTCACATAGAACTCCCTCCACTGTACCTGTGAGATCCTGCTGAAAATAGTGATGGGATCCTGAGAGAAGTGATACTGATATGATGAGTTATGAAAAGCAGTATGGTTCTGGTTATGGTTCTGAATATATACAACATTTTCCTTACCTCCAAAGAATAGAGAAGGGCAGATCAGAGCCATATTTAAGGATATAGTAGACAGAACTGGTCTTTGATAAATAGTAGTTAGGTCCAGTTTGAACTCTCAGTTTCTGCATAATGAGTCACTCTCAAACTTTACCTCACAAACACGTAGCAATGCTCCCTCTCCATCCCCCTACTTACTCTCCAACTCTCCATTTGCTTGAAAGTGTCTATGACTATGTCACTTCTCCCTAGAGTACATCCATCAATATTCATACTCTATTATTTATTTTGTTTCCAATATTTGGTTATCATTCTGCTGGATTCTACGGGGGATGCAGCCCTCAAGGGCTAAGTAGGCTAGCAGGAGTAAGGTGAAAACAGTATTTGTGGTTCATTGACTATTCAGCAGTCTAGGCTATGAAATCCAACTTTTTTTATTTAACATCTATCATGATGGATGGATCATGATACAAATATCATTGTCTATAAATTTTAAGATGTAAGAGCTGAGATTCAGAGGTTAAATGATTGTTTCAAGGTCACAGATTTGTTACTGGTAGAGCTTTGATTTTAAAATAACTTTAAAATCCATGCTCTTTCGACTGCATTATGTTTTTAGAAGTAATTGTAAGAAAGAGTTTAAAATAATAAAATAAATATGAACGCTTGTAGATGAAAGTGGGGTAGATCAGAGGAGATGTAACTCAGCTAGTTCTTTTTTTCAAAGCCATATCCCTTATGTCTGGCATAATGTCCAGACAGAATTGAGACTTGATAGGTACTTACTGAGTATATGTTCTGGCTAAAAGTGGCAGGAAGATAGAGTTTTCAAAGACATGTGTGTCCGTGTATGCATGAAGGACTTAGAATTTGAGACTGATTTTAAAGAAAGGGAAGGATTTGGGTATGCATACATTAGGAATTAAGTGACAGAAAATGATTTCCTGGCACATGGGGACAGAACAAGCAAAGATACTGAGGCAGGAAACACTAAAGCATTTTTGAAATTGTGAATAGTCAAGTCTGAATTAATCAAATTCTTGAGAGAAACAAAATTCTCATATTAGAATTTCAGATCATAGCCTACCTGTATATAAATAAGGAGAATGATACTTTTAGGATAAGAGCCATCCTATTGTAACTAGAACCTCTCCATGCATGGAGTGTCACAGATAAATCTATCTCTAAGGAGTCCCCACACCAGTGGTTCTCACTAAAGTCCTCTTGGGAGACCTCAGGTAGCCACATGAATTGGCCAAATACAAATAAGACATCTCTTTGAAATGTGCATTCATCTTAAAAGTGCCAATGATTTTGCATTTATTCATGTTTGATTCAGTATAAAAATGTTTCTCTCTGATCATTGAGCAAAATGATCAGCCCTGGGAAAATGAGCCATATCTCCCAGTGACTTCATGTCCTCTGTGACAAACTGCCTATACAACAATGAAGACCCAATATGCTGGATGGAGTCTGGTTGCATAGGCATTCTACTTGCTTCCCTGAGAGACATACCTTTCACTCAGGAAAACAAAACAAAATAAAGTGTGTGACCTATATTTGTTATTCATATTTAGAAAAATTAAAATACATTTTAACAACATTATTGAGATGTCTTTCACATAAAAAACTGTATATGTTGAAAGTATACAACCTGATGTTTTGATATATGTATATATTGTGAAAATATCATCACAATCAAGCTGAACAACTAATCTATCACCTCTACATAGTTACTATTTTTGGGATTTCTGTGTGCATGTCTGTGTGTTGTGAGAAGACTTAATTTAATATCTATCTATCCTCTTGGCAAATTTCAAGAATACAATACAGTATTGCTAACTTTTATCATCATGCTGTACATTAGACTTCCAAAACTCATTCATCTGACACTTTGTACCTTTTGACCAATATCTCTTCTTTTCCCCCTAGTATCCCATGGCGACTACCATCCTAGTCTCTGCTTTTATGAGTTTGACTATTTTATATTCCTCACAAAATTGGGAACTCACGGTTTTGGCCTTCCTGTGTCTGGCTTATTTCACTTAGCACAGAGTCCTCCAGATTCACCCGTGTTGCTGCAAATGGCAGGATTTCCTTCTTTCATAAGGCTGAATAATACACATATACAACATATAATCACTTTTTCTTTATTCATTTAACTGCTGATGGACATTTAGGTTGTTTCCATACCTTGGCTATTGTGAATAAACAGCAATGAACATGGATGAACAGATATCCTTTCAAGACTTCATTTCCTTTGGATATAGACCCAGAAATGGGATTTCTGGATCATAGGGTACTTCTATCTTTAATTTTTTGAGGACCCTCTAGATTGTACCAGTTTACATTCCCACCAACAAGGCATAAGAGTTCCTCTTTACCACATCCTCACCAATATTGTAATCTTCTATCTTTTTGATAATAGCACTTCTAACAGGTATGAGATAATCTCTTCCTGGGGTTTTGATTAGCATTGCCCTGATGATTAGTGATGTAGAACACCTCTTCATGTACCTGTTAACCATCTGTATGCCTTCATTTGAGAAATGTCTATTCAGGCCCTTTGCCCATTTTTTAAGCGGGCTATTTGTTTTTTAGCTGTTGAGTTATTTGAGTTCCCTATGTATTTTGCATATGAACTTCTCATAAGACACATGGTTTGCAAACAATTTTTCCCATTCCATAAATTGCCTTTTCATTTTGATGCTTGATTCCTTGCAGTGCAGAAGCCTTTTAGTTTGATGCAACCTCACTTATCTTTTTTTTTTTTTCCTTTTTAAAATTTATTTGTTTATTTATTTATTTATTTTTGGCTGTGTTGGGTCCTCATCTCTGTGCGAGGGCCTTCCCCAGCTGCGGCGAGCGGGGGCCACGCCTCATTGCAGTGCACGGGCGTCTCACCATCGTGGCCTCTCCTGCTGCGGAGCACAGGCTCCAGACACGCAGGCTCAGCAGTTGTGGCCCACGGGCCCAGTCACTCCGCGGCATGTGGGATCCTCCCAGACCAGGGCTCGAACCCATGTCCCCTGCATTGGCAGGCGGATTCTCAACCACTGCACCACCAGGGAAGCCCTCACTTATCTATTTTTGCTTTTAATTCCTGTGATTTTGGTGCCATGACCAAAAAATCATTGCCAAGAACAGTGTCAAGAAGCTTTTTCCCTGTATTTTCTTCTAGTAGTTTTACAGTTTGGGGTCCTACATTTAACTATTTTACATTTATTCATTCATTTTTGAGTTAATTTTTGTATATGGCTTTGAGAAAAGGGTACAGTTTCATTCTTCTGCATGTGGATATCCAGTTTTCCCAACGTCATTTATTAAAAGAGACTATCCTTTCCCCATTGTGTGTTCTTGGCACCCTTTTTGAAGATCTGTTGACTGTAAATGTCTGTATCTATTTCCTGACTCTCTATTTTGTTCCAATGATCTATGTGTCTCTGTTTCTATTCCCATACCATACTGTTCTGGTTACTATGGCTTTGTAATATATTTTGAAATCAGGAAGTGTGATGCCTTCAGGTTTATTCTTATTTCTCAAAAATTTGGGGGCTATTTGGTGTTTTGCTTGGTCCCATATGAAATTTATGATTTTTCCCTATTTTTTAAAAGCATGCCATTGGGATTTGGATAGGGATTCATTGAGTCTGTAGATTTAGGAAGTAACTCTGGTTATACTGTGGGCTTACAGAGATTGGGTATGAAAATGTCAGGTTTAAGGAAAACTTTAGTCTTTTTGCTCAGGGGAATTGATTTTTAAAATCTAAATTAAGTAGTGGTATGACCAAATTCTAAAGAAAACAAATAAGCAAGCAAGCAAACAAACAAATAAACAAAATGCTACTCTACAAAGAAAAGTATAGGAGGGAGCACAATGAGAGAAGATGTCCTCTCTCTCAGGTGCTTGTTCTCTTCAAGGCACACCTGGATTTTTTTCTCTCACCGATGGAATCCTCTCCAAATCCCTGCCAAAACCAGAAGCACAGAGAGAGGGTCTATGAAGGAGCCACATCACCTATAAAGCAGCTATACTTATTTATTTTTGTCCTATCTTTCCTCAACCTATCCAGACGACCATTTGGTGGACCCCACTGCTTTAGATCCTCACACATTTTCTAAGCCAAAAGGCAGGCAAAATACTCACAGGCTACTTGCCCAGGGGAAGAGCAAACATAATAATAGTCATGAAAACAAAATGTTTCAGAGCTGAAGTCAGAAGTTCAGTTTATTTTTGCCAAATGTTATAACAATATCTGACACTTTCACAGCACTTTCTGAGATGAACGAATGTATGGATTGTTGATTGAATCAACAAGTATATTCTCCTTACTTTCCTTTCTCCCTCCCTCCTTAAAGCCATTTTTGAGCACCTATTATATAACAAGCACTGCTAGGAATACAATGAATAAGACACGTACCCTGTCATCAAGGACTGTAGAATCTAATAAAGCAAAGGAGACAACAGGGAAGAAGGTGACCGATGACATGAAAGAAATGGAAGAGGATGATCTGGGAGTAGGGTTTGTTTCAGGACAGGGAGAAATCACTCCATAAAATGCTCATGGTGTCGTAAAAAAAACTATCAGATTATAGAATTAGGATTCTTATATTTGTTTTTAGGTGAAGAATCAGGCTTAGAGAAGTTAATGAACTTGTCCTAGATCACACACCTAAAAGGTAGTAGATTCAAGACTAAAAGCAGCAGTCTACTTCCTTTTTAGCACTTCACACACTGTCTCAAGATAGAAAAAGCGTCTTTTAAAGAGGCTAATTTTAAGAGTATCAGAATATAACAACAAATTATACCTGCTCACATCTAATTAAAAGATCCAAGGTTGATCGAGTCCAATTTATAAATTTTTAATCATAAGAGTTTATTAATGGAGGTATAATATTAGATTTCAACATCAAATATTAATATTCAATGCAAGCCTCCTTTCTCTTTTCCAGATTCTACATCATGCCACTTTGCTGCCAGAAGAAACAGTTAGCCATTCCATAAATAGGTCAATATTTGCCCACACTGTAGAGGATGAGATCCAACCCTGGTGCCCCATCTGCACCTTGGCACCAAACTTGTCTCAGAAGACCAGCTTTGGGCATTTTCCTAGTTCTCCATTTCAAAGATGAGAAAACAGTTTCAGCAATATTCATCAACATGCTTAATCTCAAACAGCTGAGAAGAAGTGGATACAGGATTTGAGTAGCTCTTTCTGAGTCTGAAGTTCTTGTTCCTTCCAATTCTATCATGGTCCATTATATCTTTATATTCTAGTATTTTTGCAGTTACATTTACAGCTAAAGGTTTTAGATGCTTTACATCTGTGTATCTAGACATCCCTCTCATCATCACTTCTTTTATATAAAACCTTCTTGATTCTAAAAGAAAAAAAAAACCTGAAAATGATTCCATTTTCTGCCATCCGACACTTCATCCCTAAACCCCACTATCTTTTAGATGAAGTAACAGTACAGCTATAGCTGAGCAGACCCATGGGGGATAAAAGCAATGTTCTTGCTTTTCCAAACAGGACTTATGTGAAGATGTGCAGAAGCAGCAGTCTGTTACTCATATTTTGGCTTTATTTCCAAGATATTCTGGTTATAATAATGTCTGAACTTGAAGATTTGTTTACATGACCTGAGCCTACTTATGTGAACTACTGACCGTTTGTGCATTAGTTTTCAAGGAATGGGTTGAAAGTGGACATATAATTTTACCATGAGTGTCATAATAAAGAAGGGAGTCTTGCAAAGCAAATTTTAATAAAAATAAATCAACTTGACCAAAATTCTGCAGATAATATTTCCTTGATGGAGAAGAGAAGTGGCTGACAAAACAAGCCCCCCCCACTACTATTATTTTAATTTTCATGTACTAGTTTTAGTTCTTAAAATAAACTATAAATAATGGCAGAAGAGAAATGAGATTCATAATGAATTAGAAACACTAATGAGTTCCATAAAATATTTATCTGCAGTGAAGTGGGGTTTGATGATTTCTGAATGTAAAGAAATATAAACAGGGCATTCCACTGCACACAGATTTTTCTACAATATGACTATTTTTGCATTTTTATTTAAAGGTCTAAATCATAAGTAATGAAAAACAACCTGAAAAAAGTCTGTACCCTTTTTTTTCCTCCTGCTCTGTTTTCCAAAAGCTAAACTTCAAAATATAGTGATGACCGGTACTTAGCACTATATAGTAATTTTGTGTTTATGCATCTAATATTCATCATTCTGATAATTTACTAATGATTCCAAGGATTGACTTCTATGAATAATCACATTTCCCACGCAGGATTGTTGTGAAGAATAAAGAAACCAGGATATGTACAGCACCTATCCAATGGCTCTGGTAAGGATTGAGAATAATAATAATAATAATCACCACATAGTAAGTGATTAGTAAATGTTGAGCGTTATTCCCATGATCAAGATTTGCAGAGGTCTTTGAAAGTATGTCCCAAATGTGTTCCTCATGATTGAATGCCAATATGTGACAGTAGAACTCTCCTAGTCTCCAGGCTCTATGTCATCTGATTTCTATCATAGGTTTTAAAATCTTATGTGTTCCTTGGTCTATATTTTTTTGTTTTTAAGGCTTTAATTTTTAGAGCAGTTTTATGTTTACAAAAAAATGGAGAGGGAGGTACAGAGATTTCCCATATAACCATAGCCCACACACATTCATAGCCTCCCCCATTATCAACATAACTTACCAGAATGGTACATTTCTTTTTATCAAGGATGAACCCACACTGACATGCCATAATCACCCAAATCCATAGTTTAGTGTTCATTCTTGGTGTTGTAAGTTCTATGAGTTTGGACAAATGTATAATAACATATATCCACCTTATAATATCATAGAGAATATTTTCACTGCGTTAACAATCTTCTGTTCTCTGTCTATTCATCTCCCCACACACACACCCTTTGGTAACCGCTTATCTTTTTTACTACCTCCATGGTTTTGCTTTTTAGAATGTCATATACTTGTAATCATACAGTATGTAGCCTTTCAGATTGGCTTCTTTCATTTAATAATATGCATTTAAAGTTCCACCATATCTTTTCATAGCTTGATAGTTCATTTCTTTTTAGTGCTGAATAACATTCCATTGTCTGGATGTACCACAGTTTACTTATCCATTCACCTACTAAAGGACATCTTGGTTGCTTCTAAGTTTTGGCCATTATAAATAAAGCTGCTATAAACATTTGTGTGCAGGTTTGTGTGTGGACATAAGCTTTCAACCGTTGGTGTATTTTTAAATATCTATTTGGGAAATTGTATGGCTTATATTCTGTCACTCTCCTCCCCTGTGTCCATGATGGTCAGCTGTAATCAAGCCAAGAAGTTTGAGTCTATACAAGGTCTCATGATCCTTTTTAACACATACTCTGAACAGCCACTTATTAAACGATTCCAGTCAGTACATGAGATATAACCCAATTGCCATTCCTTTCCTGGAAACACAGCCTAATAACATCATTTTAAGCTGTAGTTTGAGAAGGGAGTTAAATTGTACGAGATGGCTCAAGTTTCAGGAAAAGGACAATGACTAATGTCCCTTTTCGCATCTGCTAAGCCCATTCCTTCTGCTGAACACTTATTCTTCATTATTCTAGTGTGGTGATTTACAGGAACATAAATCAGCACATTTCGCAAATTTGTCGATATGAGACTCCAATAATAAAATATCCAGATTCATGTAGGTACTCCTGTAAGCATGACAACATCATTTATTTTCCAAAGGGAAGAATACAAAGAAAGACAGCTGACAGTTTCTTTTAATGTGTGGAGAAATATTACTGCATCTCTGCTTTCACTTATGGGAAGGTCAATTAAGCTTAAATGTGGAAATTACAGGGAGAAAGAAAGATGGATCAGTGTAGAATTTTTGTTGAGGTAACTGGAAATTTTCATATGATCTCAGCATCAGACCCCTTATTTGAAGATGAAGAGAATGTTAAAGGGAATATTCTCTCAATGTGTTTCACTAAGAAAATACACTAAGAAATTAATTTTAATTAACTAAGAAAACAAGTTAATTTGGAGTGTTAGACTCCAAGTTAAAACCAGAATGTTTTCAAGTGTGGAATGAAAGTATGAATGAGCTGTGGAAGGGTCTGTGTTATCCTGTCATCCTGAAAGGCAGAGGAAAACAGATCTAGATTATACCTTTCCTAGGACTCTACTCAGGGCAGCATTTACTCCCCAAGGTACAGCCACCTCACCCCACGTGAACTGAACAAAGCCGAGAAATGAGGAAAGAGAGGGAGGAGAAGGTGGTGTTGCCGACTGTTGCCAAAGCCGACTCACGCGCTAGTAGGTAATTGCTAGCTCCCAACCACGCCCCTGGCTTTAAGGAGGAGAATAGACAAATTTGTAGGGTATACTGACTCTCAGCTTCACTGCATTCCTGACCTCAGGCTGCAGGTTTCCACTTTGTAGCATAGCTTTCTCTCATTTTCTCCTTCATACTTGTTGATGTTTGCTGTATTTCACCTGGATACGTACCTGTTCTCTTATCTTTGCGATTCTAAGTGTAATCCTCAAACCAGCAGCATTGGCATCACCAGGGAACTTGATAGAAATAGAGAATATCAGCCCCAAATCAGAACTCTTTTTTTTTTTTTTCCAAATAAGAACTCGTAAATCAGAATCTAATGTTTACCACTATCCCCTCGTAATACAAGGGAGGTTGGGGTTTTCAGACAGTGCTCAAAGTCTTACTCCTACTCACATATTTCTGCTTATGAGGCCTCTCTCTTGTTCATTAATCCTTGTTCTTTCTATTTCTCCTCTCCCTCTCTCTCTTTCTGTCCTTCTACGCAGCAGAGTCAGAAGCAGGAGGAGAAATGTACCTTTCTCAAAAACAGTCACCTCAAATCCTGGTGTCTGCAGCGAAGAGAAATCTTGTGAGGACATTGTAGAACTTCTCATCCTGGCAGAAAAAGAAAATCTCTCTTTTCCAGATCTTGAGAGATGAAGCTTCAATATCTGCCCTCTGCCACTCATTCTAAAGCCTTCGTATTCACTTGTCGGAAGGTTTTCCCAGCTGCTTAATCTAACTTGTTCCAGGTGCATGGCCAAGGCATCTGTTCTTGCCTCAACCTCAGCAGCTATCAAGGACAGTGGCCCCCCAGTTTATCCTCTATAAACCCCTTACCTTGAGTCATCTCTTCATTTCTATTTCCTTCTAGACTAGGAACTGATTTGACTAACTCCACTGTCTGCAGCTCCTCTTAGAGATCCAGTCTGCAGTGGCTCCTTCCAACATCTCTAAAATTTTGAGGACATGTGAGGGCAGATTTGCCCATCAACAGGAAACCCCCTTCCTACTCCTATCCTTCACTCAATCTCCTCCTCTAATCCCTGTGGAGATCTCCAAACAGCTGCTTACAAGAACACCTGTGTGGTCATGCTGAGCACATTCCCTGGCTAGCCATTACAAGGAGCAGTAGTTACCTTACTAGAGACCTTGTTTGTGTGTGTGCATGTGTGTGTTTATGAGTCCTGAAGCCCTTATTTCATGAATGCCTACACAGAGTTCGAACTCTGTCGGGAATGATAAAGGATCATTCTCATTATAAACCTCAATTTATCTCACTTTTACCCATCACCTCGAACTTTATTAAAGTTATGATCATTAGAAACCATAGGAAAAGAGAAAAGCCTACCTCTATTTAAGCAGGAAACCTACTGCTTTCTCTTTGAGCGTGGGATAAGGAATTGAGAATGTGGCATTCAGAAAATACATAAAACCTGCATCCTATTCCTTTAAGAAGATAATCGGGAGAGTCATCCATCACGGGGTCATTTACGCAAGTTCAAGGTTAGAAGTTTCTCTCTCTGAAGGTTTATCTCCTTGAGATGAAATATAAAAGGGGAGGAAAGGAAAACGGGGAGTCAGAAAAACATACTGACATTGATGGACTAACTGATAAATGGGAAAAAAAGACATGAGAAAGGAGGAAGGCAACAGCTCTCTGGAAAGCAGCCAGTGCAAATAAAATAAACGACGTTTGGGTATGGAAAAGCACATCTCTTCCCAGCTTCTCCCACTTTAATATCTCTAAATCAGTCGAAGCAGAACAGCACTTGTTTTAGATGTTTCATAGTAAGTATCAGTCTTCTCCTGCCTTACCTTGTGCTTAGCTTAGTTAGAAATTTGCAAGTTCTCCTTCATGAGGCAGGAAAAACACTTCTGTTATGTTGATTTGGTGATTGACTTGGTACAGAGATTCTTCTTACCTAATGAAGAGAAAAATAAGGTCACCCTGAATAATTTCCCCAGCCCCTCTGCTGGAGGGTTCCTGAACTATACCTCAGTCTAACTTTGTCCCTTCCATTTTTCCACACTAAAATCAGGATTGTCCTGATTTTGATGACAAAAATCTAAGTTAAACTGAGTTCTGAGGCCCCTAAGCAAACACAAGCAAACAAATCAACTGGTAAAATGCCTTCAGATAAGGCTGGATCAAGAAGTTCAACAAAATCATTAGGAATCTCTCTCTTTCTAACACTTGCTTCTATGTTCCCTGCTTGGAGAGTGAAACATATATATATATACACACACACGGGAAACTTAAGGACTGTGTACATTTTGTATCTATAATGTACTCTGACCACATGCAAAATTAGGATAATAATACAAACCACATAGAGTTTGTGTGGGAGGATTAGTTAAGATAAAGTCTCTAACATACGTTAAACTTAAGGATATTATACATAAGAATGTATATTTTTCCACATTAACCCCTTGATTTCCAGTCCCATCTTCCCAATATCAATGTATGATAGACAGGTATAATTGGAAAATTCACAATGTGCATTGTTTTCTCTTCTTATCTTAATGTCTTTTCTTCTTTCTTCTGTCCTGTCCAAAAATGGTACTGTCCTTGCCCTACCCTACAATAAATATCTCCTTTCACTAATCCCCTTTTGTTAACAGGGAAGAGCCAAATCTTACTACATGTTGGATCTGCTTCTTTTATTTTAACCTTTGCTTTCCACTGTTTTTGTTCACTAAAGGATACTGTCTCTACATAATGGCCTGCCTCGGGGAACCCTGCCCCTCTGCCTGAATGTTAAACCAAAGTGCCTTTGTTCAGGGAAACATCCGGACCCTGTCCACCTGTGGATGGCAGCAAGAAAGAAGAAATTAACACACCCCCTCCCTGAGGCTGGCCATTCCAGGGGACATTTGCAAATCTTATGGGCTTTTTACTTTACTTCCTCATCTCCTCCCCCTCTCTGTTCTATAAAAGAAACTGGCATAAAAACCCCCGATAAGATGGTTATTTTGAGACTTTAGTCTGCCATCTTCTCAGTCTGCCGGCTCTTGGAATAAAGTCGTCTTCCTTGCCTCAACACCTCGTCTCCGATTTATTGGCCTGTTGTGCGGCAAGCAGAGCGAGCCTGGACTCCGTAACAATTTTACCCTACTACTTCAGTCTAAATGATCCAGGGTTATGAATAATAATAAGCTATCATTTTTTGTTGAACTTTGCTATGTTTCTTCCTGATTCCACAATTACTGTAGGGCAAATACTTAAAGGGAAGTCATCTACTTCAATGCCCTGCCACCATCCTCCACTCAGCGACAACAGGCTATGCCTATTAAATACTGGGGTTGGATACTGAGGATTGCATCCATTGTACCTGCTATTTTGAATAGTCATCTGTAGTATGGGGATAATTAATCCAACCTCATAGGGCTAGTGTGAGGAAAATTTGATAAAATATATATATATATAAAGTATATATATTTTTCCATAAAGTTAGAGCCCAAATTTGTTATGTTGTTGTTTTAGTTCTCACCACCATGATCTTCTAAATGCAAGACATAGAATATGACAGGCCGACAGGCACTTAATAAGGGTATATGACTAATGGGCATATAATGTAATAACCTTCATTCAGGTTGTACTTCTTTTGCCATTTTCCTTATGATGGCCTGTTAAAACGACCGCCACCATAAATATTCACTTTCAAAATTTCCTTCCTCAAATTGAGTGTAAATGTTAAGGTTTTTATTTTTAAATGTACAACTCAAGGTCACAGGGAAATGATTGGAATCACATTAAATAAACATACACAAATAGCATAAAATATGCAAATTTTCTCAGCAGTCCTCCCTCTACTTCTGGTCTCTGAAAATCCTTAAAATTTGACTCAAAGGACAGATTAGAGTGGGGAAAAAAGAGTCAGGGCTGTAAGCCGAGATCCCTGGATAACTGTGAGAATCTGCCTTCTTTCTCTTTTAGTGGTGATGTGGAGAAATAAACTCACTACTTGGTAAAGACATAAAACTAAGAAATTAAAATAACTGCTTCTATTGTCAAAAGTTTGGCAGGAGAAAAAAAACAGCAAATTTTCCTTGGACATCAGCACAGAGATATGTCGATATTTTACACTTTTAATTTGACTATTACTGTGAAAAATATTTCTAAATGGTAGTGAGTCACTGGACTATTCAATCTTGGAAATACATGGGAATAATTGAACATAGAAATGAGGAAATGAAGTTTAAACCATAGAAACCAAAAAACAGAGCAATAAAGTCTCATAATAAAAGAGACTTAAAACAAAGGAGCACCAAAGGGAAGCATTTTGAAGTTTGAGGCCCTGGCTTTGGGAACCTTATAATGGACAAATCTAGGGCCTGTTTTCATTGGATAGAGGTAAAATTTAAGGATGGGTATTAATGTATCCTGTGAGTATATACAGTTATAGGGGACCCATACATAAAATGGAATAACGTGTCCTTGCTCTACTGCTTAATTTGATAATGGGCCTCATAAATAGTTCAATAATTATCTCATTAACTGTGTCCATACAGGAGTGATAAAGTAGCGGTGAAGGACATATACTTCAAAGTCAGACCAAACTGACTTCAAGAACTGGGTTCCATCATTTCCTACTTTTGCATCCTTGGGAAAACTTCCTTTTCAATTTAATTTTTCTCATATGTGAAATAGGAATAATGCTAGTACCTCTTATTGTAAGATCACATGTGAAAATACATGTAATATCTTTAGCATTATGCCTAGAACATAAAATACACTGAAGAAATGTTGGTGATAACGTAAATGTTGATGGTGATGGTAATAGTGATGATGATGATGATGATGATGATGATGACGATACTGAATTTTGCAACTACAGTAAGGCCTGTCCTCTTAAAGAAAATTTTTAGAGACATCGAAAATTTTAGAGATGCTCTTTAATATTTTAACATAGTGAAAACTTTATAAAAAGTCCTCTGGAATCCATCAAATCATTCATAAAAAGTTGTAGACACACAGAATTCTAGAACCAAATCATTCATAAAAAGTTGTAGACACACAGAATTCTAGAACCAACCAATGTTAGGAATAAAAGAAGTACTAGCTAACACTATAGTAGTAATCATATTGCAATATGAAAATGTACCAAATCAATATGCTGTAAACCTTAAATTTTCACAATGTGATATATCAATTACATCTCAATTTAAAAATGTATAAATCTCTAGGGAAAAAAGAGGTAAAGCCACACATCTTCGTTTTGTAGGCGTGGAAATTGAGGGTCACAATCTGGTTAGCAGCATCTATGATTCTAGACTCTTAGTCCAATACTCTTTGAACTATAATATACTGAAACGTGCTTAACAGCCCACCATACTCCCACTGTGACAAACTCTCTAAGAGATGAATTTAGTAGAGTTAGCACCATAAGGACACAAGTAGAAATTGTACTGATAGAAATATGGTGGAAAATGACCAGTAAGTGAATTGGCAAAAAGAATTCTAGTTTGTTCTCTGTCCTGTCCAAACATGAGAAGCACTCAGCTGTACACATTTGCCACAGGCCTGTAGAGCACTTCGTTTTTCTTGGTTATTTATGAAACATGACAAATATTTCATGGGATGCTTATATCAATGACAATATAAGTATATCATAATGTACAGTTTTAAAATTGACCTTCCCAAGTCAATTCTCTGCTCTAAAGGAGATAGCAGCTTTTAAGAATGGGAATAATTGTAGTATTAGAAAGTTAATATTTTATAATCACCAATGTAATAGATAATTCAGGCAAAGATCATTTAAGGATAGTAAAAGGAGCTGGCGAAAATTCGAAAGGGAAAAGAGGCATCCTTTGTACTGCATCACATACCCTTTCTTTAACAATAGACACTGTGATCAAGTGACAACAGTTACAAAGGTGACTGTTGAGGATCTGAGCTACAGCCTGGAGCTATCCAGGAATTTAAATACACCCCTATGCTCTCAGAACTGTGCACCACCCATGAAAAACTGCATCATCTATAATAGCATCTTTGAGATGAATTTTGCCATTCCTAAAATATGTGTCTGGGCAGAAATGCCTGTACCAGTCAAAGGCACCTGAGAATTTTTGTAAGGAACAGCTGGGAAGCTGTGAAACAGACACCAAATCCTGCCTTTTCCTGAGACCCCAGCTAGAGTGGTGGCAATGGTTTCTTGTCCTCAGATAAAAATATTCAAGGCTTCATGTTCCACCAGAGAGATAAAATGTAACAATCTAACATACACATAGTCAACAACTTGTCCCTTCCTTCTCACCTGAGCGTCTCCTCCATTACCCTACCAGTTCTGTCCTCTTAGCCCCATGATGAAAGGAGCAGCCTGACTGCCTAAGCATGCTCCCTGTTTACCATGAAGTTTCCCTGGTACTTGACAAAACACATCAGTGAGATTCTGCTCACCTCAGTAGGCCTCCCTTCCTGCTTGAATGCACACCCACAAATCCAAGCAGTGTTAAAGGATACTGATGAAGTGGACGACTCTCCAAGAATGATGGCCCAGGAGGAAAACAGAAATCACACACAGCAGGCAATCAGGAAATGTCGGCAGACCTTAGAGAAACCCTTTAAACACACCAGAGCACTCAGACAAACATCAAAACTAATGAAGTGTTTGTAAAGAGATGTGTGTTTGCCCAGAAAAGGGAGGTAGGAAATATAGTGAGAAGTCAAGCAGAAGGACTGCCTGTGTTATTTGGAAGCTGACAGCATGCTAGGGGAAGAATACAACCCACAAGCTGGCAGTCTGAAAAATAATCAGGAAAGGGAGTTGAATATCAGGGATTGAAATATCATTTAGGAATGACCAATGAGAATGTCACGTACCGCTGGCCACAGTGATTGCTTTAGGGTTAGTCACATGACCCAAGCCAGAGCCATCTGAATCACTGAGATATAATTCTAGATTTTTATGGCAACTCTTGGGAAATAGAATATCTCTTTCTGCTTAACTTAAGTAAAGGTTCTCTGGGAAGCGGAGGCCCAGATTAAATTAGACATGTAAAAAAAATTGTATTAAGAGAAATAGCTGGGAAATCTGAGTGACAGGTCTCTCTCTACATGGGTTGTGTCTGTCTGCTGTGGAGTAATGCCCTTAGGAAACTTAGGAGCCCCTTGGTTTGAGAGGAGCTACCAGGGGAACAACTTAAACCTTTCGAAGATTTTAATCAAGTGTCTTTACAGCTATACCCTTGATGTGTACTTTGGTCCAAGACTCATTTCACTTGAAAAATCGTTTAATTTCTGGAATAACTAAAGAAAAGAAATACTTTACCAACCAGGCAAGCCTTATCCTTTGTATAGCCCCTAAATGTTGCTTGAAACTAAACAGTTCCTTCTTTAGTTCATTTCTCTCTCCTCCTAACTTTTCATAGGGAGTAAAACAAAGCCAACTGGAATTTGTAACACTGTGCATGAAAATCATCTTTCCCAGGCTCACAAGTTCATCATGTAAATTTCTTAGCTTCCAGGTTACCACAGAAGATAGTTTCCCTTACACAATTTGAGGAGTTTTTTTTCTAGCTTGATACCACCTTTTCCTCATTGCTTTTTTGACTTTATTAAACCTTTTGTTCACCATTTTTGCAGACTTCACTAACACCTTCACCGGATTTAGTTCAAATCTAGATTTCATTACTGAACAAAATGGATCATGTTTCTAGCTTGGAAAATAGAGGCTAAAAGAGGGTAATGCCAGAGAAATAAAATTAATTTGCAACACATTAATCAAGTGGAGAAATCTTAATATTCCCCTAAAAATCTATTATTCTGACCCATATTTATTTTTTTCCAAAATTACTGTTTCCCACAAGGATCACATCAATAGTAATGAAGCAGAAAAATTATGCATGTTAAGAAATTAATGTACTCCATAATGGGTTATAAACTTGCACTTCTTCATTGCTCATGCACTTTTGATAAGCTCGACAAATTTTAGACCTCTTTAAGATAGAACAGTTTTAGTCTTTTAAGTTACAGTGGAAATAATTTCCCTATCTATCATCAGAATGGTTCAATACATTCATTAATCTACAAAATATCATTCAGAAAGTGATTTTTTTATCTACTCCAATCACTCATTTAGTCTGTTTCAGAAAGGAAAGGGACTATTTTCTGTGGACTCCAAATCTAGACTTAAGGCCAATACTTTCATAAGCCATCCTAATTATAGGGGCAAGATTTAGAGATAGAGCTGCCATTATCACTTTGTCTTCCTTGGCATGAATAGGGCTATTGCCAAGGGGAGAAACCACATACAGAGAAATCAGAAACACTGGAAACTGCAGTAGGATATGCAATGCTGCCTCTAGGGAACAAAGAAGCAGCATTTGTTCATTTCTCATCAACTCAGTGGGGGTTTGTGGAATTGCTCATCTGCCTCTGTTCCTTCTCTCAGTGGCACCTTCAGTATTTGCCAAGCAGGTGAGACAAGCTTGAAAATATTCAAATGAAGAAGCAGCAGAGGAAGTTGTACCCACTGTTTCTCATGTGCGCCTCCCATGGTCCTGTTTTGTTAAGTGATCATTCATTACGACTGTTCTCTATTTCCCCAACAGGGCACTTGGATTGATATTCAAAATATACCAAAGGTAAGAGGCATTTGCAATGATATTGTATTAAATTTGTCAGTCCACAGGTTAATGGGGTCCAGTGGACACTCATCATGGATGATTTTCTAATAGTGGCATATTATACAGGAGACAGTAACATGGCACTGACAGGCTGACAGACAGTCAGAATTCCAAACTGTCAGGCTCAGAAAACAGAGACACAAACTGTACTAACAGAAAGCCTGAGCATTCAGCCCCCATCCTCACATTGCAATTTTGAGAACAATGGGTCCCAACTGTCCTAAGAAATGCTGTGAATTTCAGCATTATGGAACCAGAATTGTGAATGTGGGAAAGAGGAAAAGGCAGGGGAAAGAATCAAAGAAATGAAGGTAACTATGATAGTGCTGGAAAATGCACATCAATCTTATCTTCTACCCATAGCAGACATCACTAATTGTAACAATTATGGATTGATTGTTATATAACGAACCACCACAAAACTCAATGGCTTGAAGCATTTACTAGCCTATAAGTGTGCAGGTGAGCTGGACAGTTCTGCTAGTCTGGGCTGGGCTCATATGTTCCAGTTCATTCTTACTCATGCGTTTGCAGTCAGCACCGGAGTTAGCTCAGGGCTGAATGTACGAAGATGGCTCAGTTGGGAGAGTTGGTCTTTGCATATACATGCTCTCGTTCTACAGAGGGATAGCATGGATCCATTCAAATTATGGTAGCGGTGAAAGTTCTAGAATCAGAAGCTGAATGGTACAAAGCCTCTTGGCTTCTAGGCTCCAAACTCATAACAAAATTGCTTTCACTACATTCTAATGGACAAATCAAGTCTCAAAGCATCCCATATTTAAGGATTGGAGAATTAGACTGCACCTCTGAAAGTGAAGAGGTACAAAAAACGTAGTCACTTATACAAACTAATTTAGCAACAAACCCCTCTCTGTTAAGGAATGAGGAAGCTTCAAAACCCTTATGACCCCAGCCTTCCAGGAAGTCACTCCCAAATTTTCAACAAGAAACACATTTGTCATCCATAGTCTTTGACAATATCTAGTATTAGACTACTCATTTCTGACTAGGATAATCATATAATATGACATGACCTAATAAAATGATATGTCTTCACATGATTTGTCTTAATCATTTGGTAATTCTGGAGTGAACAGAAATTGATTTTTGTATAAAATACTTAGAATCTCTTATTCGCCTCTTCCAGAACACATGTTGTTTAAACCATCTATTTATCACTTTACCATGTACTACCATAAGTGCTTCTCTTTTGATGTAGCAAAACTAATAGGTATGGGTATAATGTGATATTTTATAAATTATAGTTTTATATAAACCAACTGATCTATGATGTAGACAAAGCAGGAATTATCATTATCATTTTAAGATTAAAAGATATGAAGATCAGATACATTTAATAACCTTCGAATTTCACATATTTAGTAAATGGAGGGCTTATCGGAGTAAAAATTTAAATCCTTACCCAGCCAATTTAGCTTTGTACACTTTATACATTGGCAAATGTTCCCTAGAAATTCTTTAATTAGCTGATTAAATAGTTTGAAAATTGGGAAAATAAATTATATGTAAGGATATTTATAAGTCTAGCACTTAAATATCCTGTGGCTGTGGGGAGAGTGTGTTTTCCCAGTTTTTCTGCAGCCTTAGGTGCGACATGTTTGGAATTAAAAGCCACCTTGCCAAATCCAGAACCTCTGCCCCCAAAATTAATAATATCTCAAACTTCTAAGATTAGAACAACCAGGAAATAACACAATAATGTACCATGGGAGAGGAAATTACTTTCTGGTCTTCCAGGCACTTGTTTTGAGCACTGATGCAAGAACATTTGAATATTCTCTTAGCTGTCTTATGGAGAATGGCTACAGATATTACGAGGCACTAGGAAATTACATGACCTCATTAAAGCTATAGGAAAGATAATCCAAAAAATCACATCCTGTAATCATGTACATTGTATCATTGAAATGAGCCATACCATCAGTGGTCACACTGCCAGGTCATGGTCTCAGGAATAACCAAGGTCAAAATTAATGATTTGTACCTTACCCCACAGCCAGTAGATTAGAATGTGAGCTAATATCTAATCTCAAAAATAAGCAAGAAAAATTTATAAGCTCTGAGCAGAAAACTACTACATTTTCGGTAAAATTAAAAAATGAAATACAAGTCTATGGTGGAGGTGCTCAAATTTGAGAGGTATTTGAAGAAAAGTCCTAGAGTCTTCATTGGTCTAAGCTTATAAAGAAATGTTTTTTTCCAATTTTTATTTTTTATTGAAGGATATTTAACATATAATATTAGTTTCAGATGTACCAGATAGTGATTTGACATTTATATACATTATGAATTGATCAGCATTGTAAGTCTAATAACCATCTGTCACCATACAAAATTATTACAATATCATTGACTATAAATTATATCCCCTTAACATATTTATTTTATAACTGGAAGTTTGTACTTCTTAATCTCCTGTAGCTATTTCAACCAACGAGCCACCCCCTCCCCTCTGGTAACCACCAGTTTGTTCTCTGAATCTATGAGCCTGTTTCTGTTTTGTTTGTTTATTTGTTTTGTTTTTTAAGTTCCACATGTTAATGTGATTATCTGGTATTTGTCTTCCTTCATCTGACTTATTTCACTTAGCATAACACCATCAAGGTCTATCCATGTTGTTGTAAATGGCAGGATTTCATTTCTTTTTATGGATAAATAGTATTCCATTGTTTATATATACCACTTCTTTATCCATTAATTTACAAATGGACATTTAGGTTGCTTCCATATATTGGCAGTTGTAAATATGTTGTGGAGAACATAGGACTACATATATACATTTGAATTAGGTTTTTTCTTTGTTTTTCTTGGACAAATACCAAGAAGTGGAAGTTCTGGATTGTGTGGTAGTCCTATTTTTAATTTTTTGAGGAAGCTTCATAATGTTTTCCATAGTGGCTACAACAATTTACATTCCCACCAACAGTGCATGAGGGTTCCCTTTTCTCCACATCTTTGCCAACACTTGTTATTTATTGTCTTTGGATAACAGCCATTCTGACAAATGTGAGGTGATATCTCATTGTGGTTTTGACTTGCACTTCCCTGATGATTTGTGATGCTGAGCATCTTTTCATACTGGCCATCTGTATGTCTTTCTTGGAAAAAAAATGTTTATTCAGTTCCTCTATCCATTTTTATTCAGATTTTTTTATGTTTATTTGTGTGACTTCTTTGTAAATTTTGGCTATTAACCCCTAATCAGGTATATCATTTGTAAGTATCTTCTCCCAGTCACTATGCTGCTTTTTAATTTTGTTGATGATTTCCTTCACTAGGCAAAAGCTTTTTAGTTTGGTGTAGTCCCATTTGTTTATTTTTGCTTTTGTTGCCCTTGCCTGAGGAGGCAGATCCAAAAAAAATATTGCTAAGACTGATGTCAAAGAGCATACCACCTATGTTTTTGCTATGAGTTCTATGGTTTCAGTTCTTAATTTAAGTATTTAACTCATTTTGTGTTTATTTTTGCAAATGGTGTAAAAAAGTGGCCTAGTTACATTCTTTTACATGTAGGTCTCCTGCTTTCCCAACAACATTTATCAAAAAGACTGTCTTTCCCCTACTGTATATTCCTGGCTACTTTGTCATAAATCGATTGACCATATGTGTGTGGGTTTATTTCTGGGCTTTCTATTCTGTTCCATTGATCTATGTGCCTGCCTTTGTGCCAGTACCATACAGTCTACATTACTATAGTTTTGTAGTACAGTTTGAAATCAGGGAGTGTGATACTTCTAGCAGTTTTCTGCTTTCTTATGGTTCCTTTGGCTTTATGGGATCTTTTCTGGATCCACACAAATTTTAGAATTATTTGTTCCAGTTCTGTGAAAAATGCCATTGGTATTTTGGTAGGGATTGCACTGAATCTATAAATTGCTTTCAGTAATTCTTCCAGTCCATAAGCATGATATATCTTTCCATTTATTTGTGTCTTCTTCAGTTTCTTTCATCAAGGTATTATAGTTTTCAGAGTACAGGTCTTTCACCTAGTTGATTAAATTATTTCCAGGTATTTTTATATTCTTTCTGATGCAATTGTAAATGGGATTGTTTTCTTTCTGATAGTTCATTACTAGTGTATAGAAATGCAAAATTTCTGTATATTAATCTTATATCCTTTAACTCTACTGAATTCATTTTTTACTTCTAATAGTTTTTTGGTGGAGTCTTTGGGGTTTTCTATATACAGTATCATGTCATCAGCAAATAGTGACAATTTTAGGAAATTCTTCCTTTCCTATTTGGATGTCTTCTATTTTATTTTCTTGTCTGATTGCTGTGGCTAGTTCTATCAACATTATGTTGAATAAAAATGGCAATAGTGGGCATCCTTGTACTGTTCCTGATCTTAGAGGAAAAGCTTCCAGCTTTTCACTGTTGAGTATTTTGTCAGCAGTGGGTTTGTTATATGTGGGTTTTATTATGTTGAGGTATATTCCCTCTATACCCAGTTTGTTGAGAGTTTTTATAGTAAGTGGATGTTAAATTTTGTCAAATGCTTTTTCTGTATCTATGGAGATAATCACACAATTTTTATCTTGATTTTGTTAATGTGGTGTATCATGTTGATTGATTCGCAAATATTGAACCATCCTTGCATACCTGGAATAAATCTCACTTGATTATTGTGTATGATTCTTTTAATGTATTGTTGGATTTTGTTTGATAATACAGTTAACCATTGAATAACATGGGTTTGAACTGCACAGGTCCACTGATATGTGGATTTTTTTTCAATAAATACTACTACAATACTACATGACACACAATTGGTTGAATCCACAGATGTGGAACTGTGGATATGCAGGGCTGACTGTGAAGGTATGTGTGGATTTTCAACTACACAAGGGGCTGTCTAACCCTAACTCCCTCATTGTTGAAGGGTCTATTGTATTTTGTTGAGGATTTTTGCATCTATGTTCATCAAGGATATTGGCTTGTTAGTGTCTTTCCTTGTGTTGTCTTTGTCTGGTTTCGGTATCAGGGTAATGCTGGCCTCACAAAATGAGTTTGAAAGTATTCTATCATCTTTAATTTTCTGAAATAGTTTGAGAAGGATAAGTATTAACTTTGTTAAAAAATATTTAATAGAATTCACCTGTGAAGCCATCTGCCATCTAGTCCTAGACTTTTGTTTGCTGAGAGTTTTTTTTTAATTTATTTTATTAAAGTATAGTTGATTTACAATGTTGTGTTCATTTCTAGTGTACAACAAAGAGATTCAGTTACACACACACACACACACACACACACACATATACATATATATTTTTTCATATTCTTTTCCATTATGGTTTATCACAGGATATTGAATATAGTGCCCTGTGCTATACAGTAGGCTATTGCTTTTCCATTCAATATACAATAGTTTGCATCTGCTAATCCCAAACTCTCAATCCATCTCTTCCCCATACCCCTCATTCCCCTTGGCAACCACAAGGTTGTTCTCTACGTCTGTGAGACTGTTTGTTGGGAGTTTTTTGATTAATGACTCAATTTCATTACTAATGATCAATCTGTTCAGATTTTCTCCTCTAGTACTATCAGTTAGAAGAACATGCTCTAGATAGCTCAGACCAACTCAGGAGCACTCAGCTCATACTGGTTATCACATTTTAAAGAAAAGGGTACACAGACAGACTAGAATAAACTAGAGTACAAAACAAAAAACAAACAAACTGGGGAAGAGCTTTGAAAACCCTGTCACAGGAAAAAAAGTGATAGTAAAATAAAATAAAGTGACTTTTAGAAGTTGAATGAATGTGTCTAGAGAATTTACAGAGAATATATTTAGCAGCTATTAAATGGACATAAATCTATCAGTCATATGGCCTTAGTCTATATTTTACTAGGATGCAGAGGGAGGGCCAATGGGTGGTTGTCACAGGAAAGTGAATTTTACATCACTCTAAGGGATATAGATATAGATATAGATATCCTTGTAAAACATGGGATTTCCTATCAATAAGAATGTTCAAACTGAAGCAAGAAGACCAAATACCAATATCAGGAATGACTTGGGGAAGTCCTGTGGGTAGCTTTATGCATTATACTTTGGATCATTCATAAATGAATTTCTTCCTTAAAGACTAGTCACGGAAGTGGCCTGGGTCACTTAGCCAGGCCTCACTTCATTATGTACACAAAAAATCTTCTAAAATGTGGACATTTTAAAATAATCAAATTCAAGCATTTCCCCTATTTTGAATCATATTGTTAACCTGTAGTGGGCAATTCCAGAAGTGACACTTTCAAAACATGCACACTACTATATGTAAAATAAATAATCAACAAGGACCTACTGTATAGCACAGAGAAATATACTCAATACTCTGTAATAACCTATATGGGAAAAGAAAGAATCTGAAAAAGAACAGATATATGAAGATGTATAACTAAATCATTTTGCTGTACACCTGAAACTAACACAACATTGTGAATCAACTATACTCCAATATAAAACAAAATAAAATAAAACACCAACAGAGATTGAACTTGGAGTCAGAGCTACATTCTGGATACATTCACTATGATATCTTAGGGCCCCTCAAATATAATATGGCCACAAGAGAAAGTATTATCCTCTCTCTCAGATCCACATCTCCATTAATTTATTTTTTCTTTTTGTCTCAGTGTTGATCACAGGCAAACCAGTCTTCGTAGTTAGAAATCTTGGAGTTGCCCTTAAACCCCTGCTCCTCTTTTACTCCTCACAAAAAATCAATCAGTAAATGAAGTTGGTTGTAGCTCATAATGTCTCTGAATTCGGGTGTTTCTTGCTAAGATATTGCAACAACACTGAAGCTAGCCCTGATCTCTTATACTTCCCCAACAGTCCTCTTTCTGATCGCTCCATTTCCAGGGACTCTCTCTCTGTTCTAATTCATCTAACTAGTAAGGTGAATTCCCCTAAAGAAACAGCTTCTTAAAAGTAAAAACTAGTCCTCACAGTCCTCTGTATTGAAGTTATCTTAGTTTCCCACTGCCTGAATAATTAAGTCCAGATATTTCAATCTGTCACTCAAGGCTATACACACCTTCCCTGTGCCCTCCTCTCCAGCTACTTATACAGGGAGGATTCCTTGATGGACTAGCTGAGAAGTTTCCAGAATACCAATCTATAAGAGACACAAAAATATATTTTAAATTAAGAAAAAGGAGTACCACATGGGTTCAAAAGAGCATTTTGCTAAGCTGTTTGGGGTGGTAACACTTCCAAAGGGCAAGCTGAGTTATAAAACATGGTAGCTAAACTTCCTTCTAAGGATTTGCTGTGCTGAGATGGAAATGCACAATTAAATTTCAAACAAACTGTGAAGAATAATAGAGATCAAGGATTCCCACAACAGTCCTCTTTCTCAGCCATTCTCTTAAAAGATTACCAGTGAATCTTTTTAAATAAATAAATAAAATTTATATTGGTTGAAAGGAACACCTAAGTGTTTACCTTTCCTGACATACTTCTGTCCTGTCTGGCCCTGGTGCAATGCACTGAAAATTTCACTTGATGTTGGAAGAGGTCATCAAGAGGACATGACTAGTGGTTGACCTTAGAGCTGGATCCAGGCAACTGGAGGCTCCTTGCCTCCTCCCATGTTTTGGGAATGTACACTCTGTCCACCATTTCCACAGTGAGAGCCATTTTAAAGAATGCAGCCTTGAGAGAGCAATATGTTGTTGATACCATCTCGATGGTATACGTGACCTAGATAAGACCTGTATATAAAATTTTAAGATTCTAGTGGGCACAAGCAGAGATCCACTTGTCTCGTGGTCACCCAAGACAAGCCTCATATGTAAGTCACCTTACTTATTAAACTTGCCACCTACCAATGTGGCTTGCCCCTTTCTTCAGTCTCTCCTTGCCCTCTGTGTAAGAGGACCAGTTTACAAACCAACACTTGCCCTAAAGAAGCTGAGTCTTTTATAATGAATGCTATGCCTCTGCCATGCTGTTCCTCTTTCCCGGAAGCATGTCAACTCTCGCACTCCCTAACTCCCACCTTGCTGGCACCCAAATCTAAATTACCTTTCTCATGCTCATAACTGAACTTGAGAAGAAAGCAAAAAACTTTTTCTGCTGACCCTCAGCAAGTTTTACTCCTTCCTCTGCAACCTGCACTCAGTTCATACCTTTATAATATCACTTACTATGTTGATTTTAATGTACTTGTTTACAAGTCTATTGCCTGTAATAATCTGAGTTCCTTGAGGGCAAGTAGAATTTCGTATTCATCTTCGAATTCCCAGTTCTTAGCTCACTACCCACCACTGGGGATTGGCTCAGTAAAAGTTTGTTGATTTAATTGAATGAGTTCTTTGAGTGAGAATCTGGATTGTATTCTCTCTCCAATTTTATGAATTGGGTTCCAGTCCCAACTGAGTCACTAGGCAGGTGCTTAACCTTGGGCAATCATTCTACTTCTGAGTCATAGTAGTTTTTGAAAAATTAAGAACTATGTCAAGTGGTCTGTCTAGTTCAAATGGTTATTTCAAGAATAAAATAGGATTATGTGTGGGAAAATGTAAAAAATTGAAAATCCCTCTACATACTAAATTGTTCTTCTCTGGTATTTAACATCATGCCAACATACCATTAAATACTTGTTAAAGTGAATGATGTGAATCCATCACTGATCAAGGTCTATGCTAGGGCAGAAGACATTAACGCAAAGCCCAAGGCTCTGTCTCCCATCCAAGAAGAAGAACAACATGCAAACACCACATTCTGGAACCTAGATGCGCCCAAAAGAATTGCCAAAGAAGTGTATCCATTTTCAGTGAGTGCCATAGTTTAGTTCATGAGCAAGTTCTGAGAAACTCTATAAAGTGAAAATGAATTAAAAGGAAATAAATAGGAATAAAAGGAAATGCTAAAATTGGGTTCCAGCAGAGGGAGAAGAGAAACATAAACCAATAGGTGTTGGGATACTTTGTTATGCAGAATAGATCACTGAAACAAAAATTTTATCTTTTTGTCTACACACATTCAACTAAGTGAGACAATGAGGCATACTAAACCCAGTTATCTGAAAATGATTCATCACTTTGCATACTCTAAGACCGTCTCATAATCATTTACTCACTCATTCGTGCTGTCCATCCTACAGTTCATTCCTTCAACACATAACATTAAGCACCTATTTGGAGGAAGGTCGGTGTATTAGAGATACATCAGTGGTGTAAGGCAATCTTTGCCCTTAAAGATCTCAGAGTCTAAGAGGAGAGAATGAGGAGTAAGTGAACAATAACCCCAGAGTGTGGAAAGTATTCTAATAAGTTAAGTGTGCCTTTTTGTGAGGCTAATATGTGGGCCACCTAAGCAGTCTTGGTGTCAGGAAGTGTATCTAATAAAATAATTTTTCCAAACTGTACCAGAACCCCCTGGATTGCTCATTAAAAATACCAATTTCAGGGCTCTAAACTAGACTTTTAAAATCAGAACTTCTGAAGTCAGGGTTCCAAATTATGCATTTTTAACAAGAGTCTGAGGTAATTTTACTGTTAAGGAAGTTTGAGAAATACTATTCTTGATAACTGACATCTATGCTGAGCCCTTCACAAAAAGCAGGAATTAATTCAACTAGTTTTCTTCTTCATTATAGATATA
The DNA here is from genome assembly GCF_949987535.1 of Balaenoptera acutorostrata. Classification (NCBI taxonomy): domain Eukaryota; kingdom Metazoa; phylum Chordata; class Mammalia; order Artiodactyla; family Balaenopteridae; genus Balaenoptera; species Balaenoptera acutorostrata. The sequence continues at coordinate 21,086,699 of NC_080079.1, read as the reverse complement.
ATAACTAGAACTATGTATCAGAATGCAGGTCAATGGATGTGATATATAGCGTTAGCTTTGAATCAAATATACATTACTGACTTAACTTTTAGAACTATAATTAGTAGCAATTTACCTGTAACTCAGCAGATAGAAGGTTAATAGTTCAAACTCTGCCATCAGACCCTCTACGTTTAAACCTCAAATTTGCAGTTTTCCATATCTGTAGCTTTGAGAAAGTCACATGACACCTCTGTGCACCAGTTTCCTCATTTGTAAAATGGGTATAGGCATACTTCATTTTATTGTGCTTTGCTTTATTGCTCTCACAGATATTGTATTTTTTTGCAAATTAAAGTTTTGTGGCAACCCTGTGTCATCAAGTCTGTCAGCACCATTCTTCCAACAGCATTTGCTCACTTTGTGTCTGTGTCACATTTTGGTAATTCTCACAGTATTTCAAACTTTTTCATGATCTTATTTGTTATGGTAACCTGTGATCAGTGATCTTTGATATCACTACCACAACTCACTGAAGATTCAGATGATGGTTAGCATTTTCTAGCAAAAAAATATTTCCTAATTAAGGTACGTACTTTGTTTTTAGACATAATGCTATTGCACACTTAATAGACTGCAGTATAGTGTAAACATAACCTTTATATACACCAGAAAACAAAAGGTTCTTGTGACTCATTTTATTGTGATATTTGCTTTATTGAGGAGGTCTGAAACCAAACCTACAATATATCTGAGGTATGCCTGTATAATAAAATAGGTCCTATCTATACTACAGGCAGGTTGAAGTAAATGAGATAGGTAACTGAGAACATCATCTAGCACCTAAGTGCTGTATAAGTGTTAGGTGTCATGACTAATCGCATTCTGTTTGCTTCCTCTCTGAGCCTAACTTGGGCTCAGTACTCATTCCAGATCAATTCTCACTAGTAATCATGTATTTCCTTCCAGTTAATTTTCTTGTTGCCTTTCCTGGTGGTACATAATGAACACTGATAAATGTCATATTGAGGCCTGTGAAGGAGGGATCCTATCTTCCCCCAAGAAGTGTCCAAAGGAGGTAACTGTTTCCCTTGTAGTATTGGTCACATTCTTACTCTTCATAGTCTTCGGGACGGGAGGGAATCAGTCAGTTTTGTTCTTGAGATAATAAATGTCTAGAAACCTGATGATTCATTGCATTTTCTTATAGCAACAAAACATTTTTCCTTCCCCTTAAGCTGCCCACTATGCATCCTTTAAAAGAAAGTAATTGGAAGGGACAATTTGCCAAGATTATGAATATTAGGAACTTGATATTTTATCTTGACAGAAATCATCCAATGTACTGAGTGAAAATTAGCATTTCTTCCTTTTCTCCACCTCACATCCCCAGTTACTTCATTGATTATATCAAATTCTCTCTTTTTTAGCCTTCAACAGTTTGTACCCAAGGCTCATCTTTAAATAGCTTATTGAAATTCTCTATATTTATTTTACTTCTACAAATTCTCTGTTAAAGGTCTTGAAAATGGAACCCAGACAAATTGCAATAACATCTTGTATCTGACTACCCTAAAACTCCATAAAATTAAAGTGCAATTAAATAAGTTTAAAAGTATTTAAGTAGAACACTTAATGATCCTGTCCCAGAGCATTTTGGATACATTTTTATAAAGTGCATTACTTCAAGAATTAAAACATTTTAGTTACTTAGTGAAGAGATATTTTATACCTATGTTTAAAAGTACATTTAAGTTAAAATGTAGTTAAAAGCTAAAATAGAATCACAAAATCTCATTTTGCTCAATAAAACCAATGGAAATAAATGTCCTCTCTCCACTTAGATATGTTTGATGGCATCCATATTGTTCTGAAAGAACAATAACAAAGATTGCAGCTCAATGAGAATGCAGAAATTGATTAAGAAGTTTTTTCATTGAGGTTAAATTATTACAGTCACCACAAGCATGTAGGAGCATAATTTTAAGTGAGGATTTTTTTGTTTGTTTGTTTTTAGTCATTCACAAAGGAAACTTCCTTAGTTTGGAATGTTTACAGACGTTGCATAGAAAAAGTTTGAAGCAACCGTTACTGTTTTTCCTGGAGAAGAAATGACCACTGAGCTTTTCAGCTGAAAGTGCCTTGATAAATATCATATTATTTATGAAGTTGAAGTTCCTAATGAAAGTTCTAAAAGTTTCTGATTACTATAATTACTGACAGCATTAACATCATTTTATGTTATGCTGTTTAAGTAATTTGAAAAGCTTTTGTGGAAAAGAGTGACGGTAATGAGAGAGTGAGATGGGGGAGTAGAAATTAAGGATGTCAAACACTCAAAATGTTCCCGACTTCATGCCAGGTAGTAAGAGGGGGTACAGGGGAAACAACAGTTTCATAATTCAGTTGGAAAGATAAAACTAACAAGTCTGACATAATGTGTGCCATTATGTCCTAAAGAGCTTGTAGCTCCTGAGCTGTCATTTAGCAAAGAAAGAAGAGGAGAATATTTAAACATTAGAACATGAGTTCTAATGAGTACTATCTAAAAGAGTACTATCTAGAACACATTATGTGATGTTCTGTAAGTATAAAATACATACTGCATTTTGACGACTACATACTAAAAATGAATATAAAATGTCCCATTAATATTTTTATATTGCTCACAGGCTGAATGATAATATTTTTAAAGATATTTTGGGTTAAATAAAAACATGATTAAAATTATTTTCACCCAATCTTTTTTATGGTGACTACTAGTAAAATTAAATTGCTTATTTGGCTTGCATTAGATTTCTATGGGGCAGCACTCATCTGGAACTGCTGGCTTCCATGCATACAACAGAGACAAATATGAAATACTAACCTTTAGGAATTCAGGAAAAAAAGAGAGAGATAAGAATAGTGACAGGATAGTAAGAAGCCCTCCTAAGGACATGAGGCTTGAATTGGGCCATGTTGACTAGTAGTATTTGGATCAGAAGAGAAAACATGGGACAGGACTGAGCCAAGACATCAAGATGGCAATGAGTTTAACATCAGGTGATGACTAATTGGTTACCATTATGCTGACGCCAAACAATATCTGCAGATGATCAAGCAAGGAAGAGTGGGTTTGAATAATTTTATTTTTCAAATGGACATATGGAATGAAAAAGTTAATGAAAATTTCTAATCTAAAATGATAATGACCAACCAACACTAATCAGAGAATTTCTCTGAACTGCCCAACTTCTGTTCACAGTTTGTTTGGGGGTTTTGGTTATTTATTTATTTATTTATTTAGGTAAGACCACTTAGCACGAGATTTACCCTGTTAACAGATTTTTAAGTGTCCAACACAGTATTGTTATCTATAGGCACAATGTTGTGTATCACACCTCTAGAACTAATTCATCTTGCATAATTGAAATTTTATACACGTTGATTAGCAACTCCTCATTTCCACCTCCCCTTAGCCCCTGGCAACCACTATTCTATTCTTTGTTTCTATGAGTTTGACTATTTTAGATACTTCATACAAGTGGAGTCATGCAGCTTTTATCCTTCTGTGACTAGCTTATTTTGCTTAGCATAATGTCCTCCAGGTTCATCTATGTTGTCATATATTGCAGAATTCCCTTCTTCTTCAACTATGAATAATATTCCATTGTATGTATACAGCACATTTTCTTTATCCATTCATCTGTCGATGAAAATTTAGGTTGTTTCCACATCTTCGCTCTTATGAATAGCCTTGCAATAAACATGGGAGTGGTAATGGTAATATCTCTCTGAGATACAGATTTCAATTTTTTTGGCTAGATACCCAGAATTAAGCTCGTTAGTTATTCTACTTAACATTTTTTGAGGAAGCTCCATATTATTTTCCATATTAGCTGCATTTTTCATTCCTACCAACAATGTTTAAGAGTTCCAACTTCTCCACATCCTCACCAACACTTGTCTTTTGTCTTTTTGTTAATAGCCATTCTAACAAGTTTGATGTAAAATCTCATTGTGGTTTTGATTTGCATTTCGCTGATAATTCGTGATGTTGAACATTTTTAACATACCTCTTGGCCATTTAAAAAAATCTTTTCTTGGAGAAATGTCTGTACAAGTTTTTAGCCTTTTTTTACAAAAAAGCAAACATTTGTATTAAAAATGGTACACAATGTCTCTCCTTAGAGGAGTCTACTGTTATTAGTTTGTTGTGTATCTTCCCAACACAAATTGATTTACATCATTCTTTTTAAAGGCTGTAGAGTAATCTGGTATATAAATGTATCACAATGTATTCAATAAAAAGGCAGATCACTTTTGAAAGTTCAGATATTGCTTCCTAGTTCTGGTTTTCCTGTTTCCTGAGGAAGATTACTTTGATTTGTACTTCTATTTCACACAGCCTAAAGCTGTATATGTGGGAGCTTAATAAATAGTTGTTGATGAAATGTACTACTGATGTGATGAGCTGATGATAAATATATATATATATTTTTTACATCATGAAATGATTATCTTGATAAGTTTAGTGAGCATCCATCATCTCATACCAATACAAAATTAAAGAAATAGGGAAAAAATTTTTTTTCCTTATGATGAGAACTCTTAGGATTACTCTCTTAACAACTTTCATATGTATAGTACAGCAGTGTTAATTATCTTTATCATGTTGTACATTACATCTCTAGTACTTATTTATCTTATGACTGGAAGTTTTGTACCTTTTTTTTTAATGTTTTTAATTTTTTCACATGCACACACACACACACAAACACACACACACTGTATTTTATTTTTACAAGAGATAAATAAACTGACACAAAGCATTGTAAATGGATGACCGCAACAAAAGCAACAATGATTGCAATTACCAAACATGAAACACACTCATACTATGTCATAATATTGACATTCAGTCCAGTAATCCTCCACTGTAACAGCTCCTTTACTTTGCAGTGAAAATTAATTTGTATATTTTTTGCCTCAGAGTCCTTGTGGGATTTTTTTTTTAATTCAAACAGAAAGTCACAAAAATTATAATCATCCTCATCAGTTCACTCAGTCCCATGTAATTAATTTGTTTTCCATCTTGATCTTTTGTTAGCACTTTTATGAATTCATCAGTTTTCCATTAGAGTTCTGAAAATGCTTATTCATTCAGTTCAGCAGTATAGTCAGTTACCAGAAACCTGTACTTGTCAGAGTCTTTTCCATGAATTCCTTGAAGATGAAACCCTTTTATAGGAACATCTTTGCAAAAGCATCAGAGTACACCCAGAGCTGTCTGTAAACGACAAAAGACTTAAAAATGACCATGGCTAAAGATTTGATGAAAGTTCATAATAATGCAATTGACAAGGAAATTTAGTTATTTATGAGATATACATTTTAAAGTAATAACTAGAATTATGACATAACATTATACCAGAACATATAAGATTTTTAGAAATTTCATGTAATGTCTGAACATTTATATTAACATATTTCCATGCAAATAACCCAAAGAAAGTTTAGTATTAGTTGTTTTTTGTTTGTTTGTTTTTTTATACTGCAGGTTCTTATTAGTCATCAATTTTACACACATCAGTGTATACATGTCAATCCCAATCGCCCAATTCAGCACACCACCGTCCCCACCCCACCGCAGTTTTCTCCCCTTGGTGTCCATACATTTGTTCTCTACATCTGTGTCTCAACTTCTGCCCTGCAAACCAGTTCATCTGTACCATTTTTCTAGGTTCCACACACATGCGTTAATATACGATATTTGTTTTTCTCTTTCTGACTTACTTCACTCTGTATGACAGTCTCTAGATCCAGCCACGTCTCAACAAAAGACTCAATTTCATTCCTTTTAATGGCTGAGTAATATTCCATTGTATATATGTGCCACATCTTCTTTATCCATTCATCTGTTGATGGACACTTAGGTTGCTTCCATGTCCTGGATATTGTAAATACTGCTGCAATGAACACTGTGGTACATGACTCCTTTTGAATTATGGTTTTCTCAGGGTATATGCCCAGTAATGGGATTGCTGGGTCATATGGTAGCATTTTAAGTTTTTAAGGAACCTCCATATTGTTCTCCATAGTGGCTGTATCAACTTACATTTCTACCAACAGTGCAAGAGTGTTCCGTTTTCTCCACACCCTCTCCAGCATTTATTGTTTGTAGATTTTTTGATCATGACAGTTCTGACCAGTGTGAGGTGATACTCATTGCAGTTTTGATTTGCATTTCTCTAATGATTAGTGATGTTGAGCATCCTTTCATGTGTTTGTTGGCAATCTGTATCTCTTCTTTGGAGAAATGTCTGTTTAGGTCTTCTGCCCATTTTTGGATTGGGTTGTTCGTTTTTTTGATATGGAGCTGCATGAGCTGCTTGTAAATTTTGGAGATTAATCCTTTGTCAGTTGCTTCATTTGCAAATATTTTCTCCCATTCTGAGGGTTGTCTTTTCGTCTTGTTTATGGTTTCCTTTGCTGTACAAAGCTTTAAATTTCATTAGGTCCCATTTGTTTATTTTTGTTTTTATTTCCCTTTCTCTAGGAGGTGGGTCAAAAAGGATCTTGCTGTGATTTATGTCATAGAGTGTTCTGCCTATGTTTTCCTCTAAGAGTTTTATAGTGTCTGGCCTTACATTTAGGTCTTTAATCCATTTTGAGTTTATTTTTGTGTATGGTGTTAGGGAGTGTTCTAATTTCATTCTTTTATATGTAGCTGTCCAGTTTTCCCAGCACCACTTATTGATGAGGCTGTCTTTTCTCTATTGTTTATTCTTGCTTCCTTTATCAAAGGTAAGTTGACCATGTTCTTGGATTGAAAGAATCAACATTGTGAAAATGACTATACTACCCAAAGCAATCTAGAGATTAAATGCAATCCCTATCAAACTACCAATGGCATTTTTCACAGAACTAGAACAAAAATTTTCACAATTTGTATGGAAACACAAAAGACCCCAAATAGCCAAAGCAATCTTGAGAAAGAAAAACCAAGCTGGAGGAATCAGGCTCCCTGACTTCAGACTATACTACAAAGCTACCAAGACAGTATGGTATTGGCACAAAAACAGAAATATAGATCAATGGAACAGCATAGAAAGCCCAGAGATAAACCCATGCACATAGGGTCACCTTATCTTTAGCCTATTTTTAAATTATTAGACTTTTGCTGTTGAGTTCCTTATATATTTTGAAAATTAACCCCTTATCAGAAATATGATATGAAAATGCCTTCTCCCATTCCATAGGTTGCCTTTTCACTCTGTTGTTTTCTTTCCTGTGCAGAAGCTTTTTAGTCTGATGTAGTCACACTTGCCTAAATTTGTTTTTGTTGCTTGTGCTTTTGATGTCATAGACATGAAATCATTGCCAAGATTGACGTCAAGGAGCTTTTTCACTAGGTTTTCATCTAGGAGTGTTATGATTCCAGGTCTTACAATTAAGTCCTTAATCCATTTCAAGTTAATTTTTGTAAGTGGTGTGAGATAAAGATCCAATTTCATTCTTTTGCATGTGAATATCCAGTTTTCTCATCACCACTTATGGAAGAGACTATCCTTTCCCTATTGACTGTTCTTGCTTCTATTTCCAAATATTAGTTGACCACATATGTGTCTGGTTTTAAAATCTTTTTTCTGGGTTCTCAGTTCTGTTCTATTGGTCTATGTGTCTTTTTTAAATGCCAGCACCATACTGTTTTCATTACTATAGTTTTGTCATATATCATTTCACTCAAAGAATGAATTCCAAACTTTCTCATACTCTTCCAAAAATCAAAGTATAGGGATCACTTCCAAATACATTTTATGAGGTCAGAATTACTCTGATATCAAAGCCAGACAAGGACACCACAAGGAAAGAAAAGTACAGGCCAATATCTCTGATGAAAATACATGCAAAAATCCTCAACAAAATACTAGCAAACAAAATTCAACAGCACATTCATAGGAACATACACCATGACCAAGTAGGATTTATTCCTGGGATGCAGGAATAATTCAACATATGAAAATCAATTCATGTGATACACCGCATCAACACAATGAAAGACAAAAACCACCTCTTTCCAGTTTGAAAGAATCCACCAAGTGCTTAGCTTAATAAATTGAATGAAAAAACCAATGTTCATCTTTGTGCAATTTCAGAACCTTAGAATAACGAGAAATCCTAAAAACTTTCAGAGAGGCCAAAAAGAGTAGGAACTCAACGTGATATCAGCCTTTTTCAATCACAGTATTAAAGCCAGAGATAGGCTTTCAATCAACTGCTGAGTAGCAAACCTCACTAAAATTTAGTGGCGTAAAGAAATAACGATTTGGATACACCTACAAATTTATGGCAGGGCACAGTGGCGATAGTCCTTCTTTTCCTCAAGAGGCCTCAGCCAGGGGACTCAAACAGCTAAAAATAGCTGGGATAGGTTGACTGGGGTCATAAGTCTAGGACCTCAGTTTTTGTTTTTGGATGGATTATTTTGTTTTATTTCTCCAGTAATATCTACTGGGTTTGAAATCTCCAAAATGACTTCTTCACTCAGTATCTGGGATCTGGGCTGGGATGGTTGGACCATCTGAGGGCTGCACAAGCATCTCTCTTTTCAGGCAGCCTCTTCACATGGTTACCTTGGGCTTCTTCATGACATGGCAGTCTCAGGGTACAGCTTCCCTAGAGCAAGTTTTTCAAGATGACTGGGTGGAAGCCACAAGGGTTTTAATGACCTAGCTCCAAAATTCCCAAAATATTTTTTGCCACACTCTATTTGTCAGGTGAGTCGTTAAGGCTAGCCCAGATTCAAGCAGACGGTAATTAGACTGCACCTCTCAGTAGAAGGGTTAGAAAAGAACTCACAGTTGTATTTACCATGCTATCTGCAAGAAAATTATTTTTACCTTAGAATTATATATTCAGCTTAGCTTTCAATCAAGTGTGAAAATAGACATTTCATACATTTAATAACTTGGTGTTTTGTTCTACGATATTTCTCAGGAATCTACTGAAGAATTTTACCCACCAAAATAAAGCTTGTAAACAAAGAAGAAGATACAGAATCTAGGGAACAACAACTATAAAACAAACCTAAAAACCAGCCAGTTCAGACTGCAACAGGTGAATTGAGGTTCCTAGAGAGAGAGTTCCAGGGAAATTTTTTTTTAAAAATGGTTAGATATTAGATATGTTTGAATGTTTCAGGGAGAATTTTGATCAAGCAGCATTTGATATATGCAATGAAACATTAAAGTAGGCATATGGAAACTTATGAAACTGACCAAAATATCAGATATAAATTAAGAAAAAATAAAACGTTCCATAAAGAAAGAATATGATTCTGTATCTGCAATGACTAGTATAATAGTCATAATAATGTACACAGTGAATGTTTATCCCAAGAGTATTTGGGATAAATCTATTGGCAGAATGGGAAAAACTAACTGGGGATGAGGTGCTGTATAAGAATGATATAGCTTTATTACTACAGTATATCAATGGATACTGCACATTACTGACAGCGATACTGACAAAACAAGACAGTTTTAAAAAATAGCTACAAATAAATTATTTAAAAATACAAGCATAAAAACTTAAATAAAGAATTAAAATAAATAAAAAAGAGATTACTTCTGCGGAGGGGAACAGGGTAGTAAAAAGTAGTGTAGAAGGATTTCCTATATTTTGTTATAAGCATTTTTATTTTAAATACACTCACAAACACACACACAAATGGGAAAATGAGAGACACACTGAATCTATGATCTGCTTTTCTGTTTTAGGGTTTAAACATTTTTTAACATATTTGAAACGAACTAGAAAGTGAAAAACAGAAGGTTTTGCTAGAAACTGTCTCATAAATGATTTAATGTGTCACTTAACCCAAAGAATGCTGGTAGATTTCTATACATAATGATCCTCTGACAGAAGGCAGACTCATAAAATAACAATTTTTAAAAAAAATCCAGACTTAGTAAAATTTGTATATGGAATTACAGACATGGAGAGTTATATTTTGTAGCAAGAATCCAGTCTTAAGGAACATCTCTGATAACTTCAATGTCCCATTTGCTGAAAAGACCAATGAATGATGAGTCCAGGGGGTTGGTAAGTGAGAAGAGAAGGTCGCACTTAGAAAATCAGGCTACACAAGACATTAGTGGGTGCTGCATGCTTCTGACTGAAATAGGACTGAAAAACAACTAAGTCACTGAGAACCCTTTTCAAATATGTTAGAAAGAAAAGGAGAAAGAAGGGAAGACAGAAAAAAGGTATTACAGGTAAGCTGTGGGCTATGTGTGTTCATTATTTGATTAGTTTTATGCTGAATAATATTGCTAATGGCTTGATGTCATATAATTAATGCCAAATACAGTAATTATAAAGTGATTATAATTAAACCCAACAATTAAATTTATGAGAAAAAATGAGGTAAAGGAAATAACTTGCATACTTCATCAATGAAAATATTACTTAATGAATAATTAATCACGTACTTCAAAAGTGATGGCGTTTGTAGAAAGTCCTCACACTGTTAAATTTCACAGCAGGAATAAGGATGAGTCTCCAGAATGCATTTATCAAACAACTAATTTCCCCACTCAGTGCAGAGAAATCTTTATGTGGAGCACGTACACACAGAAGTGAAAATCACACCTGTCTGGCTAACCCCATTATTTATGCAAAACATCTAAATCATGAGTTTCTTGTTCATAGTTTGGATATTTTATAACAATCGCTACCATTTTGTCATGATGTACTAGATACTTTGTACACATTTTCTTAAATTATGAGATCCTTTTAGAAATTCTGCAGGAGATATTATTTCTTCCATATGCTTTCTTGAAAGATATGAGGAACTGATACTCAGAGAGTTTAGGTCATGTGCCCATGGCCTCAGCAGGCAGTAGTGGAGTCTGGATTTGACCCTTAATCACACTGATACCAAAGCCACCTCCTGCTGCCTCCCTTATAGCCCTAGCTTCAATGCTGTTTACAGTGCTTCTCTAACCCACCTTACAAAGTCTCAGAGATATACTTGGACTGCCTGTGGCTTTAAGTAAACAGTTGACTCTCGACCACACCCTGAAGATAGGGCTTCTTGACACCTGGCCTCTCTGGATCTGGAGCTGTGGAAGAGGAGAACAGGGTGCGGTGGTACTGGGGTGGGAAGCGGGTGATGGAACAGTCTGTGGGTGGGACGGGAACAGCTGTGTCTGCCTGCACCTTGGCTAACTGATCCATCTCTTCTGTCCTTGTGGGCACAATGTGCTTACACCTCTACGGACACCTCCTGACCTGGCTCTGAAAAACTGATTCAGGTCTTCCATAAGAGAAGCTTCCTTCTCCAAAATTGCATTTGTTCACCATTTTGGCTGTTTTAATTCACACAAAAGGCATTCCTGGGCCTTTCACAGCCTCTGGGTTGTTTTTGGTTTGGGGAGAGATTTTTTTTCGTAGTCCCTAAGTTTGTTGTTAAATTTGAGAATATGTTTTCTCATTGTATCTTGGACACAGAGAAGCTGAAAGCCTAAGAAGCCAAACCAATGAAAGAAACCATACTGCCGCTGTCTTCCCCATGCCCTCTGATAATCAATGAAATTCAAATTCAAGAGACAAGAGAGCAACAGGTGTGATCCACTCAATCAAAGCCCAGTCACACAGCAGAGAACACAGAGGCTCTGGAAGGAGAATGAGGCAGAGTAGGAGGTAGCCATGGAATGAGGTATACACGCACACAGGGAGGAGGAGGAGATTTCAGCTAATTCAAGGGATGGATTCATTCCTGACTCTGCACCACAGTTAAGGTTTAGCTGTCAACTATAATACCACACATCTTCACTGATGAGAGACAGCCATCCCAGGAAGCGAATTTAGTGGACAAGGGGGAGTTCCCTTCTAAATAATCCAGACATCTGAGTCAGTCTCAAGTCAATAATTGTTTTGCTACCCAAGGTGTGACACTGAGAACTTAGAAATGCTCAAGTAAGAACTACAGACAAAGACAGATGGAAAAAGTCCATCGGAGAAACAAAGAGCACAAAACAGCAAAAGGGTCATTGTCATAACTTTCACCAAATTGACTGAATTGGCCTTTGGATGAAGAATCATAAAAATAAACCATACAGAAAGGAAACAAGAACAGTGACAATGTAAGATCTTTGGAATTTTTTCTACATGGGTGATTTTATAAGTACATATTTGCAGAGGCATTGACAACTGAGTACACTTTTGAAAGGATCTGAGATTCTGAATAAATATTCTCCCCAAACTTTTATAAGGAAACTTATTAAAGAGGAAAAAAGCCCCAAATTGTACAGAACTCATCAAAGCACTCAGGGCTGACCTATGTTACCAACATGCCAAAAGTGAGCTGAGGAGTATTCACACATCTCTCCCTCTGGCAGACACTTTGGGTGGCTGATCCACCATTCAATTCTTCTGTTCACTACCTTAAAATAGAAGCTATAAAAAAAATTTAAAATGTACATTTCTAGCCATCTTAATAGACTGGGAACAGGAGGAGATGTGATGCAGTTCTGGCTGATAGGACATAAATAAGCTTATGGTTTCTGCCTCTTCCTCTTACTCCCCCTTCCTTCTGGAATGTGTATGTGAAGACTGGAGTCACAACAGCCATTGGGAACCATGAGGTAACAACCATTAAGATAAAAAAACATACACTAAGAATGATGGAGTAGACAGTGAGAAAGCTCCTTGATGGTATCACTAAGAAGCTGCACCAGCTCTGTACTGCTGACACCTGGAATACTATTTATTTGGGAAAAAGAATATTTTAAATGTTTAAGCCACTTCAGGAACAATGAAGATTTCTCTTCCTTGGACCCAAAGGGATTCCTAACCAATATAACCTTTAAGGTATTATAACTTACTCTCTGACATTAAGGTGATTTTTCTCTTATACAAAGAGAGCTGTTAATTGGTTTAAAATTTTTTAGAAATCTGTTTACTCCAGAAAAAAATACACTTCCTTTTTTTGTTCTTTATTTTCTTGTGGGTTGGCTTCTTAGTGCTGTACTGTTTCCACCTCTAGAAGTATAAGCTTAAAAGTATAAGGACTCTGCCACATCCTACAATAAAATCAAACTCCAACCTTAGAGGCTGGTCAGGGAGGAGAGTCCTCACCTGGTGGGCAGGGATGAGAGGAGGAAGATTCGTCGAGGATGAGGACGATCTTCTGTGGGGTGTTCATGAATCAGTTTAGTTTTCATTCTATCACCCCTCTGAGGAGAGATCCTCCCCCATCATGAGGACTTCTGGATCCAACTTTAATTTGATAAAGAATGTAAAAGAGCTTTTTTACACAAGCCTGTAAGGAACTCAGAAGTAAAATTCCAAACTCCTGATTACTTGGGGGAGATCCCAAGATATCTACATAAACTTCTAGGATTATAAAGCTAAATACTCAAGAACAAGAAACACAGTCGAGAATGCTGGTAAGATTTTCAAACTGGGGACTGAGCACAGCCCAGGATCTGCTGCAGAAGACAAGCTCCAGTTTTCTATAGCAGAGAGCAGGGGACTGGTGTCCTGCCAGAAAGGAAGAATAAACCCCACTTTGTAACGCTCTGCCACCGCTAGGTAGAAGCCCCTTGAGAACAGGGTTTCCACCTCTTTCCAATCCCTCGCCCATGCTTTTCTTAAACATGGTTTATCCTCAGGAAACAGTTGTTATTAAAGATGATGCAAAAGGAATAAAACATTAGCTTATTTAAAATAATTTGATTCACCCCAAAAGGAAAACTGATAGCTTGATAATTATAAAGATAAAGGAAAGAATGTTGGTTTTTTAAAACCTTTATTTTTTTGTATTTCGTATTTTGAAAAAAACTATCAGTCTTAAAATAAAATATAAATCTTTTGTGTGTATGACCAGCAAATGCAAATAACTGAAATCTGCAGCAAGGTAATTTTACTCTCCAACCACATTGTTGAATAGAGAAGTCACAAATATTAACTTTTCTGTAATAAATAACAATTTCATAAAGAGATACTAGGTTAATCTTTTATCAAAAATAAGCTGGATATTTCCTTTCACTATTTTTTTCACCTAGCTAGAAAAGTCGTCTGACTTAAGAATCAGTTTAAAGCAGGTACTTCATTATATGCTTCCTATTTTTTCAAAATACAACTAATTTTATTTATTTATATAAGCTAGTGAGTGGTTGCCACAGATGTTGATTTTGAATTTCTCTCAAGGAATCCCCTTTTTTATTTTACGAGTATTAATAAAACCATGGTGCCTTGGATAATTCAATTTCAGATTGTTTTCCACTTGGAGAGCTTTAGAATTCTTCTAATTTTGGAACATAAGCATTGTTCCATTGGACAGGTTTTACTTTTTTCTTACTGTAGTTTCATAAAATAAATATTCTCAAAAGAGACTTAAGGACAGGGAAGCATTACAGTGTCTCCACGCAAATCATTTTTGAGGAAAAGAAAGTAATGACCTTTCTTAAAAATTTTCATGATGAGTTTTGTTTGCGAATCACATCAAAAGTTGAATGTGTCTTTGGGAATAATTTTAATCTCTGCTGGAAATTAGAAAATACAAGATTATTTCTTCCTCTCTGTACTCATCAGATTGACCCATCTCTATAAACTACATTTTTAATATTATCTCAAAATACTGACATACTCTTTTTGTACAGTATTAATAAATGTTTTACATTACCATAAATAAAAGCTTACTACAATGCCACTGCATTCATTCAATCTTTTGCCAAATGTTTATTAAGCATCTGCTGTGTTCTAGGCAATGTGGCATATACACTATCTAGTTCTCCAAACATGATTATTCATAGCTCTTCATCACAAATAGTTATAAAATAAATAACTTAAAATGGGTCCAACCCCACAATCTTTCTTGTACTGTTTGTGTGTCGGGGTGTGTATGTGTGTATGTGCATTGTATCTGGAGAATTATACAGTAATTGGCTTGTCTGTGTGGAATAAGACAAATTCCATTGATGGCGAGTTACTTAATTTTTCAGGACTTCATTTTCACCTCTGTAAACTGGGTAGAAACAGTTAAAGTATTGTAATGGTTAGAGATAATTTACTTTAAATTCTTGTCACCTAGTGGTTAGGTTCTCATAAAATGTTAGCTGTTTTCATCCTTTTGTGAGAAATGTTCTCTGACTTCAGTTCTGTTGCTGATCTATTGAGCTGGGTGTGGGAAGGTTCATTCCTATTGACTATTCCTTGAATTGAATGTTTTGGATCAAGTTCCTGTGTAAGAAACCCTTCAGTAATCTCAAGCTCAGAAATGAGTCCAATTATTCAATTACTCATGAAAAGTATAAATATGTCCCCATCCGAGACTGATCCTTTTAGGAATACACTCAATTAAAATGTCTTATACTGACACTTTGCCTTTCATAAATCTTTTTGGGGAGGACATTGAAATTGCCAAGTAATTTTAGCATCTGGTCTTGATTTTCCACAATCTCTTAATGAGAAAATGAGCATATATTATTTTGAAAAAAAATTTGTCTTATTTCTGCATCAGAGAGAAAAGTAGTAAAAACCAGTTGCATGTCGTAAATATTTACAAAGACACACGCTTATTCCATGACTTTAAACATTGTTATTCCAAAAATATTTAAGATAAAGATTCTCTAGTTTTTATTTGTCATAAGATTTAAAGCAAATTAATTCCACATTAGTTATGGATCATGGAGGAAGACACTCTGAAACAAGTTGTTTTATTTTTCAACAGGAGTGTGATGTGCAAATGAAAGCAATTAAACAAGAGCTGCCACCAAAATCAGCAGCCCAGCCACTGGAACATAATAGCAAATAATCCACTGACCAAGTTTCTATTCTGTTTCTCAAGCCCATGTTCTTATAAAAAAGAACAACAACAACAACTATGTATATACATATATATATAAATAAATATATATATATGTGTATATATACACACATATATATATACCATATTTCACTAAAATAAATCATCAGTTGGGTTCAAAAAGTTATCATTCTATTAATATACAACAGTGTGTCTGAAAAGATTAGCTGCAACTATAGAGAATTCACAGATGGCCCAGAGGGTGATGGGTGTGTAAGGCAAATTCTTAATATAAATACATAGATATTATCCCATGAACACACACACACACAAGTCTTCTGATAATAAGTGACATTTGATGTACCATTTATAAATATCAGATGCCACAAACAACAGCTGATACCATACATAAACGTATTTGTAGGAAGCTATATTTTACATAGCAGCGTTTTATTGATGACTCGAGTAAGGTAAACTTCACATGCAAATTACTGTCAAGAATGAAAACAACTGCAATCCTTAAGATTATCTCATAGACCTAAAAACAAGTTATCCAAAGGATGATATTTGGGCAAAATTTAAACATGTGGCTAATATTTCTTAAATATTTTTCCTTTGAGAAAGTATAATGCTTTTCAGATTGAGACATATGTACCTTACACATGGCACTCCTGCATTAGCATCTGTGCCACAGACATAGTAAGTAGCCTGCCTGACATAAACAGCAGGGGATAAATGAGGTTTGTATGTCTCTACTCTTTCTCTGTACACAGTCTTCTGAGATAGGGCATTCTCTGTTCTCTAAAAATGGATAGGGTATTAAGAGTTTCCTGTCCAATAACTCCCAGTGCTCAACTATTTCCCTTGACTTTATTTCTACTTAATTAAAAGAATAATTTTTACAGAGTTACAGAATAAATAAAACTCTGATGTATTTTTCACATTAAGTTGAGCATTTTGTGTATTTTTGACAGTTCAATCTTAAATTCAAATTCCCTTCCCCCACCATAAATTAAGGAGCTTATATTGCCATCTAGTGTCCTTCTGAAATAACACTTCTACCAGAATCTTGAAATAAAGTCTGTTAAATTAGACAAAGAGGATGGAAAAATTTTGCAAGTAGGTAATTTGGATTTGCATAATGTATCAAAAAGCTCTTAGCTAAAACTCATAGAATGATCAAAGTGTCTTAAGATCAGTGCTTTCATCATTTCAACTAAAACATCCAGAGTGTTCTAGATTTGGTTAATTAGGAAGCATAGTGATGTCATCTGTGACACAGGTGCTTCCATCTTACCACTCAGTATCTTCAGCATGTTGGCCTTAATCCTCATGCATACACCCTCATGTTCACAAAATGGCTGCCACCATTCCATGCATCATATATTTGCCTAACCATGTATGCAGGAAGAAAGTAAAATCTCCAACTGTATATCTTTTCCAGAGATCCCCCCCCCAACCCCCATCATTATATACTTTCCCTCAGGACCCATTGCATGGAATAGATCACATGTACTGTCTGGTATTTTCAGCCTTTACATCATAGACTTTTTGCAAAGAAGAGAACTAGGTATAAATCAACTGTGTTGGAAACACATAATAATTAGAAAAGAGAGAGAAAAAAAAGTTTAAGGAACTGGTTCGGTTTAAATGGTGCAAGGAATGGAATGAGCTCTGTTTTCAGATTCCAACAATCTGTAGAAGGAGTCCTAGACACATGAACAGGGTGTATATATTGGGGAAGTGAGGGTATTAAGGAAGAGAGAGAGAGAGAGATTCTAAATGAGTAGACCTAGAAAGAACCCAGTGAAAGCTTTTCTATGATTACAGTAGAAACTGTAATATTACATTTAGCTAGGAATTGGAAATGACCCTGAAGGATTCAGAGGACACGAGTTAGTGGGATCCTGCAAAATGCAGAGGGAACAACAACAAGATAGTCCACTCACTCTCCATTTCTCATTGATTTGCCCTGATTAAAGGGATAGGAAACTCAGCATTGAAGTATGCCTTAAAATACAGATCAGGATTTGCATGGCGGCTTGGCACCAGAGAGTTCTGTACCCCTGTGGTCTTGTACTGTGTGTGTCACATGTGGGACATCCAAAGAAAGAGTCTTTGAGCACTAGCATTCAGGTAGCCAGAGTATGGATGTGAAAAATAAGGCCTGAAGAAATCAACATGATTTCTATTAAAGACTGGCATTATTTTTTCAAAGTAGGTGTTCTATTTTTAAGATTTTAGAGTTTTATCCCAATGACTGAAAGTAGTGTTTATCTAAATTTCTTTTCTTTATTTACATTAAGCTCTGGGGACTGAGATATATCTTGGAATAATTTAGAATTTGGAAATGTACTCATACATATTTTGACATTAAAAAAATCACAGAATCATACAATATCATTCTGAATGGAAAGAACAGTAATTAAGCCAAATCCTCTCATTTGATATAGGAGGAAATTTAGGCCCAGAGAAAAGCAATGACTTACCCAGTGCCTCCTAATGATACAACAGAAGAACGGCATCTAAAATTTAGGAACCTTAATTCCAATCCAGTGCTCTTCCCATTATTTTTTTTTTTTCTGAAATTGTATAGGATATTTCTTAAGATTTTGGATTTGGGAAATAGACTTGCACATGAATACCAGTCCAGCCACTTAGGTGGTTTGATCTAGAAAGAAAAACTTAATGTCTCTAAGCCTTGGGCCCATCATGTGTCAAATGAGACTATAAATAGGAACTATCTTGCAGGAAATTTGGGAAAATAAAAGGTAGACTCTGTAGTATGGTGTTGGAAGCCCACACGTAGAGTGCTTCCAAACATTAGTTAATCATTAGCTGTGTCAGGACCCTATTTTCAGAGATGTGTGTGGCCCTTGGGGATCCTGTGGGGATTTAGGGCCTGTATAATTTAATATAAAACAATTTTATTGAAACAATGTGGCTCAGTGTAAGAATTTGTCTCTGTCGCCGGATCACCTGAGTTCCAACACCAGTGCTGCCATTTTTATTTTCACAGTCCGTAACTTTGAGCACTCATTTAACCTCTCTTTGTCCTCAGGTTCTATAGTTATATATTATAAAAGCATCTAGCTCACAGGGTAGTTGTGGGAATTAAATGAGCTAATATATGTCAAGAACTTAGAACAATGCTTGGAAACTAGTGGGTCCTATATAAGTGTTTATGTGGTTAATATTATAATTAATTGTGAAACCATCTCATTCTAGGAGCCTCCAATTCCCACAACAATACACATTCTGTGACAAGAGAATGTCACTCAGCATGATCTGTCCTGGGAAATTGCCCTCTCAGCAACCTTTGACCTTCTGCCCAAAAGCACTGTTAAGTCCTCCTTGCATCAGACAAATTGCTCCCTAGGTTCCTCCTCCATAACCAGCAGCTTTAGATTGAAAAAAGTGCCCAGACTCCCAAAAAGCCTGGATGATCAGCTGGGGAACTGCACACCATCCTAAGACGAAAAGAGGCAGGTAATGATCAGATGGTGTAAATAAATATACAAGAAAGTATCAGAGAAAGGCTTGTAGAAAGGCTTAACCTTGAAGAAACTAGGTACTTTAATCTCTACCATTTCAGAAGCAGCTAAATATATAGCCCTCTCTTTTTTAAAAAGCCACACTACCAGTACTTCATGACCCACGTGCTCCTTTCTCCTACTTTAAAACAATGCTTAAAATCTATTGTAAGCTAATAACTCTTCTACAGTAGACAGCAAAGCACCACTACAGTGTTTTTCCATGCTCTTCTCTGCCTGAAGGTCAGTGCTTTCAGGACCTATGTTGGATGGTGGACCTCATATGACTAGAGTCATAGCTGTCAGACGAGATAAACACGCTTCCATCTATGGCAACTGACATTTACCCATCACACTGTAGAATATCTATATACAGGTTATTGTAAAATAAAAGTTGATTTCCTCCTGTGTTTTCAATATTTTGAAACTAAAAATACTAGAGGGATTCTTTCTTTCATGATTTTAGTAACAAACAAATATGGCCCACTACTTGTTTTTTGTAAATAAACATAACCCTTATTTGTTTCTGACTGCTTTTGCGCTATAGTGACAAAGCTGAGAAGTTTTGACAACGACTATATGGCATGAAAAACCTAAAATATCTTGTCTCCTTAGAGAAAAAATTTGCTAACCCCTATTTTAAATAGATTGGTATGTCTTTCATTCCAGGTTTGTATCTTAAGGGAATAAATGAACAAGTGAACAAATAAAGATGCAGACACAGGGATGTCCATTGTAATGCTGTACACAATAGCAAGAAGTTTAAAAACAATCTAAAGTACATGAAAGATAACTTATAAATGTATATATAATAAAAATACATATAGATGCAGAAGGTATGTCAAAATATTGAATATTAAAAATTGTTGAAAAGGGTAAGATAGATCTATTCAATGTGACACAGAAATACTTGAACAACAGTAATAACGATCATGCAACACCTAACTTTTATTGAGTAATTAACATGGACCAGATACTGTGTTATTCCCTTTTCATCTGTTATTATTCTCTATTTATAGGTTACAGTATTGAGGTTTGGAAAGATTACATATATTCAAGTCACACGACTTGAAAGTGGCAGAGCTGAACAGAGATCTGCCTGTTTTCCCAACTCCAAAGAGAGAGAGAGATAGACAGACAGACAGAGACAGAGAGAGAGTGTTCTTAATAGACTACAGCTTACAAAAGAGCCACCAGCCGCTTCAAAATACTCTCTATAGCCATAAAAATGACTACAAAAGAACTTTTTTTTTCCCTGACCCACTTGAGAGTGAGTTGCTGACCTCAGGTCCCCACAGCACTTTCATGTTATTTCATCAAACAAGGATATTCTCCCACGTAGCTACCCTCGTGGGTTTGTCTGCTGTTACCTCATGATAAGATTATGTGCACATTTTTGTTCTGTTTTCTTCTTTTGTCATCTTAATGATTTAAATTTTTCCTATTACTGATAATGTTCACTTTATTATTACAAATGATGATGTTAAATGGTGCTTCTCCACTGCAAAGTTAACTCTTTTTTTCCACTATTTTTTTGTGAAGATTTACTTTGAAACTATGCAAAGTTTATTTTGTTCTTCAAATTTATTCATTCATTTATTCATATATAGTTAGATTCATGGTTTCCTATGTTATGCAATGATTAATAATCTGTTACAAGCATTATTTATTTTGATGCTCAAATTATGCTTAATTTGGCACAGAGAGCCCCCTCCTAACTGGCTTTTGTGTTGTTTTGACATGCCCTCATCACTCTGAGCATTTTCTTATTTTCTGGCACAAAAAGCTATCTCTAGTTCCTGTTAGTGGACAATATATTCAGAAAACAAGATATGGGCATAAGGTGTGCTCATTTTTATTGGTATCTCACTGCTCCCAGGCCCTCTCAATGGACAAAGGAATGAATGAAATTAAACAACACACACACACACACACACACACACACATACTTCCATGAAGTCATACTGATACTTCAAATTCCAACCTACCAAACTGAAAGGTATTCCTTTCAGTTTTCTCCCTTTTGATATTTGATCTCCCTTCTCTGACAGTGAGCAATAAGGCTCCCATTATCCTTAATCTACTTTTCTTATTTTCCATTAATTCCCCTGTACATAACCAATCTTTCACCTCTTCCAATCCCCACCTTACCAAACTTGGGCTCCAACAATTTATGTGAGGCCACCCCCAGCAGGGAAGCCTTTATTCCTTACCCATTTGCTATCCAACACTCCAAGCTGGGCTTCTCCCACCACCCAACACATGCATGCATACCCTTCTGCCCTGCTTCACCTCTGACACCCTGCACCGGGGTCACTGTGGCTTCCCTACCTTCCAGCACAGGTACTGCTCCCATGCTGCCCAATATAAGGGTTTTAGAACTTAATTCTTCATGAACAGAAGAGTAGGGAAAGCAAAGGAAAATACTGGGAAGAATCAATCAATCAATCACAAAATTTAATACCACACAGTGTAATGCAAAGTGGGGAATAGAGAGTGGATCAATATGTTCATAGAATAGAAGATTCCATAGAACATGTCCAAGGGCTGAGAAAATGAGAACTACTTGGAACAATTAATCAAGATAATAATGTGGCAGTGTTGTTGGCTAATATTCACTAACAGTGAAGAGATGGTTGGGAAGAATAGTTTCTGGACTTGGGAGAAACAAAAATTTGTCTTCCACAAAGTAGGTCATCGATATCTTTGAATACAGAGAGAAGTATATGCTTTATTAATACTCTGCATTATAGATATTATGGCTATGCATCTTGGATTTCCTAAGACTGTCACAATTGTAGATAATTTTATTCACCTCAATTAGTCCTGTTCAATAAAAGTACAACTAAATCCACTGTTAAGGGTTGGTAAGCCTCTGTGTGTATGTGTGTGTATTTATATATCAGCACAAAATCTTTGGTCAGCTCATATGGTCCTATTTTGGGAAAAGATATGATCATTATAACCACATAATTTTGATTTGACAATTGACTTTTTGAAAAGATTACACAAACATGGGGGAATTCTAATGATCCAAGGTCTTCTAAATTACTTAGCATCTACATCTAAATCTCACCTACTGCTCTGTATTCACCTCATGACAGAAACACAAAGAACCCATGCTACTTGTATAGCAATTATTATTGGTATTATAAGATAATGATAGTTTATCTTCACATTAGACTTTGTGCTAAAGTATTTTGTGCATTATGGGGTCAAGCAGTATACAGCTGTAGAATACAGATTCATCACCACTTAAAAAATAAACTGATTTAGTCATTCATGTAGCATTTTTTTAAGAGCGCAGCTTTCAAACACAGAGCAAGAATTCTTACTCTGGTCCTTTTGACTTCAGTACCCTTGTTAACTACCAAAGAGCACTACCTCACCATGCTGCCAAAAGAAGATATGGAATTTATAAATATTTCATGCCATTAGAAGCACGCACTAGAGGAAGGAAAACAAGCCCTCCACATGAGAACTTCTATGGCATTTGTTTTTATTTATTTATTTATTATTTAAAATTTTTTTAAACATCTTTATCGGAGTATAATTGCTTTACAATGGTGTGTTAATTTCTGCTTTATAACAAAGTGAATCAGCTATACATATACATATATCCCCATATCTCCTCCCTCTTGCATCTCCCTTCCACCCTCCTTTTCCCACCCATCTAGGTGGTCACAAAGCACCGAGCTGATCTCCCTGTGCTATGTGGCTACTTCCCACTAGCTATCTATTTTACATTTGGCAGTGTATATATGTCCATGCCACTCTCTCACTTCGTCCCAGCTTACCCTTCCCCCTCTCTGTGGCCTCAAGTCCATTCTCTACTTCTGTGTCTTTATTCCTGTCCTGCCCCTAGGTTCTTCAGAACCTTATATATATATATATATATATATATATATATATATATATATATATATATATATATATTTCTTTCTTTTTTTTTTTAGATTCCATATATATGTGTTAGCATATGGTATTTTTATTTTGAAAGAGAAAACAGGATCTGGAGACCTGGAATCACAACTTGGCATAGTGGTTAGAACGTGACCCCAACCATGAATGGCCAGGCTGAAAGCCCAGCTTGGCAACTTACTTAGGGCCTAGAGCAAATTATCTAACTTCCCTGTGCCTCATTTTTTCATCCATAAATTGAAATGGTAAAAGATATGTTTTCTTAGGACTAAATGAAATAATGCATAAAGTACTAAGTGCAGTATCTGGCACATGGTAAACATAATTCATTCTTATTGTTATTATTACAGTTGATGATGGTGTTGTTATTTCCAAGCCCCCTAGCCATGCTTTACACCTGCTGCTTTTTTCCTGACCTTAATTACATCAGGGTTAAAGGTTGAAACTTGAGGAATGACAATCCTTGACAAGAATACCCCATCCTTAATTATGACAATTTATAAAATCCGTGCATAGAATCAAGCAGGTCAGCTAATGTGCAAACACTTCGTAAGTACCTCCTATGTGCCAGATGCTATGCTAGGCATTAAAGATCCTATAGGAAAAGACAAATGGGTTCCTCGCCCTCACTGAACTTTCCATCTTGGTTGTTCTTAAGTGTGCTTCATGCCCAGAGTTAAAAAAAAAGGCTGGGATATGGTGCCTATTCTCTGGCATACATTCTAGCTAGAGACATAATAGTCACAGAAGGCATGACTAGAGAGTTATTTAATGATAAAGCACATAATTTTGAGCAATGGTCCAAAGATAGATCAACCCAAAGCTGAGCGAGTGTCTGCCTCTGTATAGGCTCCTTGAAAGAGAAGCACAAATAGGAAATATTAAATAAAACAGGGTTCAGTCTGAAAACTGGAGGCGTTGAGAGGGCTTTCTTTGCTAGCATTACATTTTTGTTTGTTATCATGTAATAGTTCAGGTACAATGGGAGTACTGACACACACAATGAACACCTGTATATATACTTTACAGCTGAAGAAATAAATATGTATAATTGAAGCCTTCTGTGAATTCCTTCTCACTACCTATGAATATCACAGATGTATGCATCTGATCAGCTGCCCAATGGGCTATACCTTAACTTTTTCTGCATCTTCATGGATAAGATTTTTTAAGTACTTCAAGAGTATGAATAGCCAAACACTTACAAAAATGCTTTCTAGTAAAGTAAATGCCTTTAACTGAGTTAAAAACGTGGCTCGTTGTCTGCTTTTGGGATGATTCTAAAGTTCAGAGTCAAGCAAAGGTCACCTACCTGATACCAGGCAATGTGCCAGGCACACTCACTAACTTTGGTTTATTTAATTTTCATCAAGGTCTTATAATGATCTCCATTTAACAGACAAGGAAACCGAACCTCAAGGGGATCACTCTTGAGCACATGAGTAAGACACCCACTGTTTACACTCAGTCCTCCCAACTGCAAGTGCCTGCTTCCTCTCCATTCATCACCAACCTGTCTATGGATGTGTTAAAAGCTTAATGGAGTTCCAGAACTGGCTTTATCCGACACTAACTTTAAGCCTTACTTTCCATATCTGCAAAATAGAGGCAATAATAATATCCATGATTAAAATATTAAATAAAATAATTCATCTATGGTGCATAGCACAGTGTCTCATGCAGAGTAGATGCTCAACTAATAGTAATTGTTATTTCTCATGAGAAAGACCCCCAGAAGACCATTCATGACCTTCAGACATCATGGCTTCTCTCCTCATTTTACTGCCATAGCCCAACTTGTCCTCACCCTTCCTCCACAGGGAAAACTAGATTTGGCTTGGAAATAACCTCAACTGAACACTGGTGAAAGCTCTGACCCTGCGGGGAAGTCTGAGTGAAGTGATTGGCATGGCTTTATCAGTGGCTTCATTAATGGCCTCGTCTCCAGGCCGCAGACTAAGTTGACAGGTCAGTGCTTTCTCTACCTCTTGTCAAAGAAGCAACACATATTACACAGTTAAGAAGAATAAATCTGAGTTCTTGTTATTTTCTGAACGAACCCCTTTAAATCTCCCACTCATGGAAGTTTTTTCAAAAGTGGACTATTTTAGGGGTGTAGGTTGGTGATGCCCCTGTCATCCTAAAACAAAAATCATTACAATATAAAACAATTTGAAACTGGTATTTTTAAAGTAAAAAAAAAAAAAAAAAAAAAAAGAAAGAAAGAGAAAAAGAAGAGAAATAAATGGATATTTCCTGACAGGCTAGGGCAGTTTTAGTTGTCTCAGGCTGTAAAATAATGTGTTTGCAAAGAGCCCTGGGAGAAAGTTCTCTAGATTCAGATCTGAGGGTTTTATTTGTTCTTCCCTGGAGGGAGCCTGGTATATTCTAAAGAATCAACTTTTACAGAGTCTTTTGCAGACTCACTGGTTCGGGCGCCAATAAAAATATTTTTGAATCAACCCACTGACATTTTTATAAGGAGCATGAAAAATTCTATATTGAAAGAGCCAACTTCCACAAACCCCACAGGCCTTTCCTTCAGCCAAGAACAATACTGAAATGAACAGGAGCGTTTGACAGGACACGATTTGAAGTGTTCTTTCATGTGGGAAGTGCGGGAAGATTTACCAGCACATCCTTGACCTTTTCCTCAGACACATTTTGATTTAATCTGTTTCATATTCTGACTTCATAAGAGACTTCTTTGAACTCTCCATCAGGATGGGTACATAGTAACTTGGTGGTTGATGTAATTGGCCGGGATCACAGGCCACTGAACTCTGAGTTTCCTCAAGAGAAAGCAATTTTACTCCTGCACCTCAAGATGAAGGTTAGTTGAGCTTCTGTACCCCGTGGCACTGAGGGAACCTCTCAGCATAGGCATCAAGGCCCATCTCTGCACAATAATCCTGTCTGCCAATCCACCCGTAACCTCGCTGCCCTGTGCTTGGTACAGCTACTGGTCTTCTTTCTGGTACTTGAGGGTATCAAGTTCATTGCACCCTGGGTCCTCTGCTTTTGTCTTTCCTGAATTCTCTTTCTCTCACTTTCCTCATTTTACCACCAAGCCCTCCCCTACTTTTATTAAACTGGCTCTTTCTAAGCCTCCAGCCAAAATTTCACTACTTCAATGAGGATATCCTTATATGTCAATATATTTTAAGCCTTTTGTTATTCTCTTTTGTTGTAGCCTGTAAAATTTCCAACAAATCTTTGTTAGTTCCTCTATAAATACTTCTAGTGGCACATAACTCACTACTACAAATTAAGT
The DNA here is from genome assembly GCF_949987535.1 of Balaenoptera acutorostrata. NCBI lineage: Eukaryota > Metazoa > Chordata > Mammalia > Artiodactyla > Balaenopteridae > Balaenoptera > Balaenoptera acutorostrata. The sequence goes on along the minus strand of NC_080079.1, from coordinate 21,060,193 downwards.
CTATTTTATTTTGACCAGATTTTATCATTAGAAAGTAATTCCTGATTTTTTTTTTTTTTAAAAAGCCTCTCTGAAGACGTGATGTCTAAGCTGAGTGTAGGATAAATTAGCTAATTGAAAGAGTCTGCGTGTTAAATTAGCTAACTGAAAGGAGCATATGCAAAGGTCCTGAGATCAGAGAGACCTCATCACACTGGAAGAATTTGAGGAAGATTGATATTCTTGGAATAGAGGACAGGAGGCTGGAAAAATTGGCAGATATTTATTTTCCATATTGAATTTTTTTACTTAATTCTACAAAACGAGACTGAAGGAAAATGATGTGATTCTTTTGATGGTGGCTGGATTGGAAAAGGGCAAGAGTTTGTCAACCTTAGAAACATCCCTCAAATTCCATCTTTCTCTCCAAACCCATTGATTCTGCCTTAGTTCAAGCCCTATAACATCTTTACTAGTCTAGTACTTGTATAATTTCCCTCTTTCATAACTGGTCTCCTAGCTTCCAATATGTGTGATGCGCACGTATATCCCTTTCTTCTTATTACCAGCAAAATCATAAGTTTTGGGGTGGATCTAGAGTAAAGTCTTGGCTGCACTGCCTATAAGCTTTGTGGCCATAGGTGAGTTACTTATCCTCTCTTGCCCTCAGATGCATCATCAGTGAAATGAGAATAATGGTGTCTAGTTTATAGGGTTATTCTAGTCCATTAACTTTATGACATCCATAAAGCACCTACTATAAGGCTAAGATATATAAGAGGGACATAATAAGCAGTGGCTCTTATAGTTTGTTTTTTATATTCCATTATAAAAAGTAGATTGTATAGCTCCTCTGATAAACAGGAGTGTAGAGAATTAACGCTGCACTTGGGACAGAAATTATTCCAGAGAGACGCCATGCATGTCTCTACAGCCTACTCTGCAAATAACTCCACTTTCCCATTCTGTCTCTCCACACCGCCATTCTCACCTTCCCTATATCTCTTCACTTCCATGGCTTCGGCACATATTGATCTCTCTTTGTGTAATGTCCATCCCTGTTTATTCACTTGGAAAACTCCAATTCATCTTTCAGGACCAAATGTACATTTATGCTTATTTGTACAATCACAAACATTTTGAGTACCTATATGAGCCAGCCTCTATGCTTGTCTACAGATAGGAATTAAACAGAGAAAAGGCACTAGCTGGATAGAGCTAAGCCATTTAGATTCAGAAGCTCTGAGTTATTATTGGCTGCATAATCATGAAGAAATTCCCTGTCTGAGACCTAGTTGCTTCATATTTAAAATGAAGGCATTAATTATTCCCGCTTCATAGGATCTGTGGGGCATGCAAATGAGATGAGATTGTGGTGTGGAACCCTAAAACTTAATGCAGGTATTAGTTGTTTTAACTCATCACCTTATATCTTTATGGAGGGTATAATTTAACACATAGAAAAACATACTTCTATTTAGCAAATAGAAAAACACATATCAAAAAATATGCATTAAAAACACAAAGAAATATAGACAAGTTTTTGTTTAGGATGGTGATATGTAAGAGGATCCTAAACTCACCTCCTCCCACAAACATACCAAATCCACATCTACATGTGGAACAGTTTTCTCTGGAAAAAAACAAAACAAAACAAAACCCTGAAAACTGGCTGAGCAACTTCACACTGGGCAAAGAGAAAAGCAGGTAGACACAATCTTGCCATAAACCCCACCCCTGGCTCTGTGACCCAGAGTTGGGAGGCAACTCAAAACCTGGACTTTGTGTGGGAAAGGCTCATTTGCATGTCTTGGAGCATTGGGCTGAGGGACAGGCATCTGATCTGACACACATATGGGGGCCCGCTGAAATATAACATAATACCATAGAAATGCAATACACAGAATTCAATACACATAGGAAAATATACATATAAAATATATCAATATTCAGAAAATGATAGCAATTCAAGAAAAGTTATGTGTAATGATATAATTAGTTAATTCTATAACAAATGAGGCAGAAACTGTCCTGTGAGTTAATGGTCAAGGGTGTCAACATGGAAGAGATGTGACCTAAAGACCAAGTAGGATTCAAAGACAACAGGAGAAGGCTGCCTGTGCTTGCTTATAGGGCTCCAGATATTGCAGCACAATCTGAATTTACAGAGTAGCTGGTATACATTCTCAAGGGGCCTCTGCTACTCCGTTTATATCACCCTGATGGCTAATGGAGCTGAGACAATTTTTATATATTCATTGATCATTTGTAACCTTTTATGAAGTGACTGTTCAAATCTTATCCGTTTTTCTATTGGATTGTTTGCCTTTTTAAAATTGATTCATACGTGTTTTTTATATAATCTGGATGTTAACAGACATGTATTTCACAAATGTATTCTCCTATTCTCTGGGTTCTCTTTTGAAAAAAATTATTTTATAACAGTTTTAGGTTTACAGAAAAGCTATGAAGGTAATACAGAAAGTTTCCATATACTCCACATCCAGTTTCCCTTATTATTAAGATTTTACATAATTACGGTATATCTGCATATTAATGAACTGATATGGGTAAATTATTATTAAATAAGGACCATAGTTTTTGAGATTTCCTTAGTTTCTACCTAGTGCCCTTTTTCTGCTCCAGGATCCAGGAGAGCACACAACTTTCTATAGTTGAGGTTCCTTTTGCTCCTGTTGTCTGTGATGATTTCTCAGACTTTCCTTGTTTTTTGATGACCTTTACACTTAGAGACATACTGGTCAGATATCTTGCAGAATGTCCTTCTGTTGAGGTTATCTAGTGTTTTCTTATGATTGCACAATGGTTGTGTGTTTTGGGGAGGAAGATCACAGAGGTAAAGTGTCTTTTTCATCATGATTTAATGGGTATATACTATCAACATGAATTATCACCTTGATGTTAATATTTATCTACTGGCTGAAATAGTGTTTGTCAGATTTCTCTACTATAAAGCTACTTTTTTTCCCCTTTTCATACTGTATCCTTACTTTCCATACTGTATCCTAACTCCATACTTAAGGAGGGAGAATTATGCTCTACCTCCTTGAGGCCAGAGTATCCACATAAATTATTTAGAATTATTCAGCATGGGGAATTTACTCTCCCTTATTCATTTATTCAAATATATTTATTTTTATATACTTATAATATATTATTATATTTATTTTATTTACTATATGTTATAGAGAATAAATATTTATTTATTTTATACCTTAAGTTATAATTCAATAAAAATTCATTTATTTTGTTGCCCAAATGTATTTAAGTTTTGGCCAATGGGCACTCTCAATTGGTTCCTTGGTCCCTCGACATTTTCTCCTTCAATTTAAAATAATTTCACTGGATATAGAATTGTAGGTTGGTGTGGTGTTTTCCTCCATACTCCCAAATCTCTAAATATTTCACTTCATTCCTTCTTTCTTGCATAGTTTCTGAATATAAGAATTCTGTAATTCTTGTATTTGGTCTTCCATAAGTGAGGAGTTTCCCCACCCCTGGCTTCTTTCAAGATTTTTACCTTTATCTTTGATTTTCTGTAGTTTGACTATGATATGTGTATATGTCAATTTTTAAAATACTCTGAGCTTCCTAGAACTGTAATCTGATGCATGTCATTTTGGAAAGTTCTTGGCCATTATCACTTCAAATATTTCTTCTGCTCAGTTCTCTTTTTCCTCTGGCATTCTAACTATATACATAATACACATTTTGATATTGTCCCAAAGTTCTTGGATATTCTGGTCTGATTTTTTCCATTGTTTTCTACTTACATTATAGTCTGGGAAGTTTCTATTGACCTATCTTCAAGATCACTGAGCCTACCCTTTGCCATGTCTGGTCTATTGATGAGTCCATCAAAGGCGTTCTTCTTTCTTGTTACAGTGTTTTGATCTCTAGAGTTTCCTTTTAATTCTCTTGTAGAGTTTCTAAGTCTCTGCTTACATTACTCATCTGCTCTTGCATATTGTCTATTTTTCCATTAGAGCCCTAACATGTTAATCATAGTTATTTTGCATCCCCTCTCTGATAATTACCATATCTGTGTCACATCTGAGTCTGGTTCTGATTATTGTTTTCACTCTTCGGTCAGTGTTTTCTTCTTGCCTTTTGTCATGCCTTGTACTTCTTAAAAGCCACACATGTTACATTGGTTAATAGGAACAGAAGCAAATATGCCTTTATTGTGAGGTTTATGTGAATCTGGTTAGCAGTTCGGGTGTTTTTAATGTTTGCTATAGCTTCAAATTCCTCTAATGTCCTTATTGTTCTCTCTCTCTTGATCTGGGGCTTCCCTAAGTACAACTCCTCAGAGAGTTTATGTCTCAAAACACTTTTTCCTGTGATCTATTGTTATTGTACTGCAGCCCTATTGGTGTGGTGGTTAGATGTGGGATATGAGTAGTGTTCTATAATCTTCCAATTAAATTTCAGTCTCTTATTTAACCTGTGTCTCAGGACTGTTATACCTTCAGAAGTATTTCTCCAGCAATAAAACCCTTCTCCATGCCTTGTACTCCCCTTCCATCCCTTTCATGTTTCTAATATGTTTGCTTAAAGATCCAACTCCTGTTGATTATGTCTTCCTCCCCCCTGAGATGAAACAGAAAGCCTAGAAGGGGCTCAAGTGGGAAGAATCCCCTTCCCCTAGCTGGAATAAAGCTCTTTCAAAGCCCCTTCTTTTGGAGAATAGGTCCTTATAATGTTTTTGTTCTTGCACGTTGCCTTACAAAGTTCCTTCCATATGGAGAGCCCTCATTTACTGATCATTGAAAATGAAACATTTCATGATTTATTCAGTACTCTTGGATAAATGGAGGAGAAAGAAAAAGGTCAAATGTTCCTTACTTGATGCCTTCTTAGTACTGGAATATAGGATTCTATGTTATACTACTTGAATATTTTAAAATTCAAGGCCAGGTGGACTTTTAGAATCAGGTGGCCTGTGTTAGAATCCCAAATTCTGCCTGTAAGGCCTTTGTCCAGTTACTTACCTTCCCTGGGCAACATTTTTACAGCCATCACATGAAGATAATGATAGTACCTATATGCAATTGTTCATTGAATCAGCATTCATTAAATTATGATTATATGCAAGGTAATTTACAAGACGCATTTTTATATGGGCTCACTTAAATTTCATGTAAATCTTCATTTTAATGATTGGGAGAGACTAATAAGTATTATAACTCTTCCTTCTCTGAAATGTACAGCCATATATCTGCTCTGATTTAAAGTAATTTCTAATCAGATTTTTCTTTATTATTTACTTAAATCCAGGTAAGGTTGAAATACACATTTGTTGCTGGGAAACACACACAGATTTCTAAGAATGTTTATCTGGTAAAGGAATTTACCAAATTTTAATAAGCCCTATTAAAATGACAACATTGTCCTTTTCTGTGACCACATCTTCTTCTATCCTTATTCTCAGCTCTACTTGCCTGAGTAAACATTATCCCTTCTCATGGTTCTATTTAAGGCATACATGTCATGGGTTAACATCAGAGTTTGTTGTTGTTAGCAAAGTTCTCCATCACTGCCCTAATGAGATAATGTATTTTTATACTAATAAACATAACTCTAAAATGGATCATAAACTACATAATGTGCATATTCCCATACTTAATATTTCATCTCAACTGAAATATAAATTATCTTTTTGTTTCACATCATCTACTTTCTATTTTCTTCAGTGTCCATGGTATTTAAAAACAGTCATCACAACTTATACTAATTTCTTATGACAAAACTGCAAATAGAAATTGATTAGTCTTGTAAAAATTTTTTAATCTAATATATTGTTGTCTTTCCAATCCATTCACATAAGAGTATGATCAACTTTCTCTCCTTATTAATCATTTTCACTTTATCATGTCAATAATACTGAATTTTATCTTTATTTGTATCTTACAGACAGTGCAAAAAATTATATATAACATATATAACAAGTGGGCCAAAAATCTAATCCATTACCCCAGTTATAATTCCTAAGGGGAGAGTGAAAGACTAGTGTTGCAAGTAACAATATAAGATTAAATCTCCCTGATAACATTATTCAAAGGGGAAGGTAGGTATAACCATCAGCCATTGGAAGCCATTAAGCATATACTAGTATAACTACTATGACTACTTAAGTATGTCTTCTGCTTCCGCCCATAATGGAGAAACTAGCCCTAGCCTTCCCACCACAAACAACTACAAAACTGGACAAAATATATGAGGCAACTGTTTTTAGACACTGGACTACAGGTGGCATAGAACTTCCCTCTTTGACAGAGAAGAAACACATAAGGTGAGCCCCTCAATTCCTCAAGCTTTCTGACTCAGATTACTTTCAATCCTGTGGCCTGAGTTAGAGAGTTAAGAGTTTAGGCAGAACATGACAGTCTTGACCAAAGAGGATACAGAAATTGAAAACTGAGTTACTGAACTGGCTGGAATTTGTAGGACATGTACTAAAGAGAAGAAAGTTGCACCAAATAAAAGGAGCTTCCAAAGTTTAAAGATGTCCCATTAGGTGTTTGGACATATGCTAAGCTATGCATGTAAAGAGCAAGGCTCTTGAAGATTGGCAAAGAAAAGCTTCCAGGGAGCTATGAGATGAAGGGAGACTGAAGAAGAAGGTGGAAAATACAGTGGTCTTGACTGGCCACAGTAGAATGACTTTGCTGAGCTCCTGGGGAGGTCAGCTGAACACATCAGAAAGACCAAATCTTAGGGGTGATGCACTTCTAGACCTAGAATAAAGTATTTTCTAGACTTGTCCTAACAAGATTCAAAATCAAGCCATGAGAGGATCAGCATATCCATTGGAAAATTAACTGTCTTCCAGAACAAAACTCAACTTTCTTTTAAAAAGAGAAGGAAATCCAGACTCTCAATAGTTTGCATATAATTTTTCATATATAACTGGTGAAATTTGGATAAGCACATCAGGTAACACAAAATTAATAGCAATGTCAAGAAATAAGAAAATGTATCTTATAACCAGTAAGAAAAGAAACATCCATATTTATATATGCATTCGTCAAATTTAATTCAATTGCCCACTCTGAATTATGGTATAATTTAGATATAATAAAGTGTACACATGTTAAGTGTATAGTTTGATTACTTTTGAGACACTTGCATAAATATAATCTCCACCCTCAATTCAGACTCTAAACATTTTTATCATTGCAGATGATTTTTTCACATGTTGCTTGATTCGATTTGCTAATATTTTCTTGATGATTTTATCATCTATGTTCACAATAGATATTTGTCTATAAGTTTCCTTCCTTATGATGTCTTTACCTGGTTTTGGAATAGAATGAGTTAGGAAGTATTCCTTCTGCTTCTATTTTCCGGAAAAAATTTTTTAGAGAATTAGTAGCATTCATTCCTTAAATGATTGATAGAATTTACCACTGAAACCATCTTGACAAAGTGCTTTCATTTTGGGGAAGCTTTTTAATTACTGATTCAATTTCTTTTGTAGATAAAAAGCCTATTAAATTTGCCTATTGATTCTTGTGTCAGTTTTGACAGATCGTGTCTTTCAAAGAATTAGTCCATTTCAATCTAAATTATCAAATTTTGCAGCATAGTGTTCACAAAATTCCTTTATTATGCTTTTAATGTCCATGGGATTAATAGTGATGATCCTACTTACCATTCTGATAATAGTCATTTATGTCTTCTCTTTTTCTTTCCCCTTGGATAGCCTGGCTACAGGTTTAGCAAATTTATTGGTCTTTCCAAAGATCTAGTTTTTGTTTTCACTGATTTTTCTCTATTGTTTTCCTTTTTCAATATCATTGATTTCTGCTCTTTTATTATTCTTATTCCTCCGACTGATTTAGGCTTATATTACTTTTGTTTATCTAGTTTCCTAGCATAATTTTAGATCTTCTTTTTGAATATGTACATTCAATGCTATAACATTTCCCTCTAAGTACTTCTGCTGTACTCCACAAATTTTGATAAGTTGTACTTTCATTTCATTCAGCTTAAATTATTTTTTAAAACCTCTCTTGGAAATTTCTTTATTGATCCATGTGTTATTTGGAAGAATATTGTTTAATCTCCAAATATTTTGAGATTTTCCAGCTATCTTTTGGTTATTGATTTCTTGTATAATTCCATTGTTGATCTGAGAACATACTTGGTATAATTTCCATTCTTTTAAATTTGTTAACATATGTTTTATGGCCCAGAATGGGGTCTATCTTGGTGAATGTTTCATGTGAGCTTGAGAAGAATAGGTATTCTGATGTTGATTAAAGTTTCTATAAATGTCAATTAGATCCAGCTAATTGATTGTTCTATTCCATTCAACTATATCCTTGGTGATTTTCTCTTTGCCTGTTTTCTCAATTACTGATAGAAGGTTGTTGAAGTTCCCAATGATAATAGTGAATTAGTCAATTTTTCTATCACTTTTTGTACATTTTTTATTTTGACACTCTATTGTTAGATGCATATATGTAAGAACTGTTATGTATTCTTAAAGAATTGACCCTTTTTATCATTATATAATAACCCTGATAATATTTCTTGTTCTGAAGTCTGCTTTTCCTGAAATTAGTATAGCTACTCCAGCTTTCTTTTGATTAGTGTTAAATAGTATATCTTTCTCCATACCTTTTAAAAAGTCTACCTGTGTATTTATATTTGAAGTGTTTTTATAGACAACATATAGTTGGATGGGTGGCTTATAAACAATATAAATTTATTTCTCAGTTTAGAGGCTGGAAAATCCAAGGTCAAGGTGCCAGTGTGGTCGCATTCTGGTGAAAGTCTTCTTTCTGGTTCATAGCCACAACTTTTCACTGTGTCCTCACGTGGTGGAAGGAGCCAGGGAGCTTTATGTGGCTTCACCCTCATGACCTAAGGACTTACCTCCTAATACCATCACATTGGGCATTAAGGTTTCAATATATGATTTATTTTTCCTTTGGAGGAGGACATAAACATTCAGACCATAGCAATGTATTTAGATCATTCACATTTAATTATGTATTTAATTATTTAATTATTGATATATTTCTTTTTATATATACTATGTTTGTAACTCTTTTGGATCCATTGCACTTGATCTTCATTTCATTTTATTTTTATCATCTCTTCTATTTCTGGCTTCTCTGGTGTTAATTGAACATTTTATACGTGCAAACCAACTGTACTTTTTAAAAATGTTTTCAGTGGTTTCCTTAGAGATTGCAATTTACATTTTAACTAATCTAAGTCCATTTTCAAATTATGCTATACTGCTTAATGAGTAATGCAAATACCTTACAGCAGAGTGTTACCAATTCCTCCCTCCCATCCCTTGTAACCTTTCTGCCTTTCCTTTCACTTACTCACATGCTGTAATCAACCAATAATTATTGCTATTATTGCTTTGAATTATCTACTGAATCAGATAGAAACAAGAAAAATAAAGATTTTATTTTAACTTCATTTTTTCCCTTTTCTCAGCTTCTTTCTTTATGTAGATATGAATTTCTGACCTATATTATTTTCCTTCTTTCTGAAGTACTTTTTTTTAATAAATTTATTTTATTTTATTTTTATTTTTGGCTGTGTTGGATCTCCGTTGCTGTGCGTGGGCTTTCTCTAGTTGCGGCAAGCAGGGCTACTCTTCATTGCGGTAGCTTCTCTTGCTGTGGAGCACAGGCTCTAGGAGCACAGGCTTCAGTAGTTGTGGCACGTGGGCTCAGCAGTTGTGGCTCACAGGCTCTAGAGCGCAAGCTCAGTACTTGTGGCACATGGGCTTAATTGCTCCGTGGCATGTGGGATCTTCCCGGACCAGGGCTCAAATCCATGTCCCCTGCATTGGCAGGCGGATTCTTAACCACTGAGCCACCAGGGAAGCCCCAAAGTACTTATTAAAAGCAGAACTTTTATTGAAAGACAACTATACTGGAAATGAGTTCCTTCAGTTTTTCTTTTTCTGAGAAAGTTTTTACTTTTCCTTCACTTCTGAAAGACAATTTCATTGGATATAACACTCTACTTTGGTTAAGTTTTTCTTTTAACACTAAATATTTCATTCTACTCTTTCCTTGCTTATGTGGTTTCTGATTAGACATCTGATGTAATTCTTACCTTTATTTGCTCTATAGGTAAGGTGTTACCCCCACCACCACCAAACCCCAGTCTTATTTCAAGGTTTTCTCTTTGTCTTTGGTTTTCTGTAGTTTGACCATGATATGCTCAGGTATGCATATTTTGGGGGTACGTATCTTGCTTGGTATTCTCTGAGCTTACTGGATTGGTGGTTTAGTTTCTATCATTAATTTTGGAAAACTCTCAGCCATTATTACTCCTAACTTTTTTTATGAACCTTTCTATCTTTTTGTTCTGATGTTCCCATTTATACATCTGTAACTATTTTGGTAATTGTCCCACCTATCTTGGATATTCTCTTCATCTTCTTGGTTCTTTTTTCTTTTTGCATTTCAGTTTTGGAAGTTTTCTATTGATATATTTTCAAGCTCATAGACCCAGTCTACTTGTGAGTCGATTAAAGAAACTCTTCACTTCTGTTACAGTGTTATTTTCCTGCAATTTCTTCGGATTCTTTCTTAGAGTTTCTATCTTTCCACTTACATTATTCATCTGTTCTTTTGGTCTGTTCACTTTTCCATTAGAGCACTTAGCATATTAATCATAGTTACTTTAAATTCCTGGTTTGATAAGTCCAACACCTCTGTCACATCTGAGTCTGGCTCTGATGTTTGCTTTGTCTCTTCAAATTGTGTGTGTGTGTGTGTGTGTCTGTCTGCCTGTCTGTCTGCTTCTTAGCATGCCTTGTAATTTTTTTGTTTAAAGCTAGGCATGATGTATTGAGGAACAGAAACTGGGTACATAGGCCATTAGTGTGAAGGTTTTTGTTCATCTGCCTAGGAGTTAAGCTGTTTGCTGTGGCTGTAGGTATCACAGACTCCAACTTCTTCTAATGTCCTTGTTTTTGTTCCCTCTATTGTCTTTGAGTTTCCCTAGAAACTCGTTGGTAAACAGAGTTTGAGCTATGAAGCTCTTTCAGCTATAATCCACTGCTAGTATACAGGGGGCTTGCTGATGTGCTAGTAAGATGTTGGGGGGTAGGGGATGTATTCCAAAATTCTATGCTTAGGTCTCAATTTTTTAGTGGGCCTGAGCCCCTGGACTCTGGCCTTCTCAAGTGCTTCTCAACCCCTCCCCACTCTGGTGACACAGAAGACTAGTAGAGGTGGAAGTTGTGTAATTTTCCTTCCCCGAAGTCAAATGACGCTCAGGTGAAGTCTTTTGCCTTGGCAGGTAAGTTGTCATTGTGAAGAACTCTCTGGGCTTACTTTATTTTATTTTTAAATAAATTTATTTATTTTTGGCTGCGTTGGGTCTTCGTTGCTGTGCACAGGCTTTCTCTAGTTGCGGTGAGCAGGGTCTACTCTTCATTGCGGTGCGCGGGCTTCTCATTGTGGTGGCTTCTCTTGTTGCGGAGCATGGGATCTAGGTGCGTGGGCTTCAGTAGTTCTGGAACATGGGCTCAGTAGTTGTGGCTTGCGCGCTTCAGTGCATGGGCTCAATAGTTGTGGCTCATGGGCTTAGTTGCTCCCAGATCCCACATGGGCTTAGTGGGATCTTCCCGGACCAGGGCTCGAACCCGTATCCCCTGCACTGGTAGGCAGATTCTTAAACACTGTGCCACCAGGGAAGCCCCTCTGGGCTTACTTTAAATAGGTTACTCTTCCCCTTTCCCTGTTCAAACACAGGCAGATTTTTCTCCCATCTTTACTGGTGGGGCTCCTGGAGGTAAAACACATGAAAGTCTGCCCCTCCTTGACGGGTCCCCAAGAGATTTTAACTTTCAAGTTAGTCCATATATAGCCTCCAGAAGTTCACTGAAGCCACTGTTTAAGTTCTCCTACAAGTTACTGGTTCCAGCATGTTCTGCTTTAGGTAAGCTAGCTAACCTGTATTCTGTGTTTTGTGTATCCACCTGTCTCTCCAGTTTTGAGGGTGGCAATTTGTCCAGTGACCTCGATTCCCTGAAGGATCTAAGAAAAGTCATTTTTTTTTCAATTTCTTCAGCTTTTTTCTTGCAACGGGGGTAGGAGTGACAACTTACAACCTCTCTACATGTCAGAGTGGAAGCTAGATGTCATGTTGAATATTTTTATTGTGAAAGGTTGTTGGATTTTGTCAAATGTTACTTATGCATCTGTTGAAATGAAAATTTGGTTTAACTTTTTATTCTATCAAAACTGTGTGTTACATTAACTGACTTTGGGATGTTAAACCAACCTTGCATTTAGGGGTTAAATCAACTTTGTCATGGTATATAAACCTTATTCATTTAGAACCAGTCAAGAGTAAACTTCAAGATTTCCAAGTTGGGCCATTTCTACATTTTCTGAGAGCAAAATATCTCAGATGAGTTCATAAGAATGTAGGAGTAGCTGTCACCTCTGTGAGACAGATTATGTCCAAAGGTATTTTTTTTCATTCCTGAGTTCTTCTTGATGTGTGCTCACTATAAGCATACCTTGGAGATACTGCAGGTTCAGTTCCAGACTACTGCAATAAAGCAAGAAGTCACATGAATTTTTTGGTTTCCCAGCACGTATGCAAGTTATATTTACAGTGCAATGTAATCTATTAAGTTTGCAATAGGATTATGTCTAAAAAAACAACGTATAGGGCTTCCCTGGTGGCGCAGTGGTTGGGAATCTGCCTGCCAATGCAGGGGACACGGGTTCGAACCCTGGTCTGGGAAGATCCCACATGCCGTGGAGCAACTAGGCCCGTGAGCCACAATTACTGAGCCTGCGCGTCTGGAGCCTGTGCTCCGCAACAAGAGAGGCCGCGATAGTGAGAGGCCCACGCACCGCGATGAAGAGTGGCCCCCACTCGCCGCAACTAGAGAAAGCCCTCACACAGAAACGAAGACCCAACACAGCCAAAAATAAATAAATAAATAAATAAATAAATTTATTAAAAAAAAAAAAACAACGTATATACCTTAATTAAAAATATTTTATTGCTAAAAAATGCTAACCTTTTATTGCTAAAAAATGCTAACCTTAGCATGTTAATGCTAAAAAGTGCTAACCTTTGAGTTGACTAACATTTGAGCCTTCAGTGGGTCATAATCTTTTTGCTGGTGGAGGGTTTGAAATATTGTGAGAATTGCCAAAATGTGACACTGAGACACGATGTGAGAAAATGCTGTTGGAAAAATGGTACTTATAGACTTGCTCGATGCAGGGTTGCCACAGGGTTGCTTTCAATTTGTAAAAAAAATGCAATATCTGTGAAGCGTAATAAAGTGAAGCAGAAGTGTACTTGCTCTTTGCTCTATATTTCCATCTGGGGATATGTTGGTGTCTGGTCCAATGTGGAATTCACAACATTCTGGTATATATCATATGCATCCTTTTCTTCGATTTATAACTTCGCCACACAAGTGAGTCCTTCCTGGGATCATTTATCAAATTAACTACTTTGTTCAAATGCTTGTCTTAGGGTTTACTTCTGGGACCCCAATCGATGACTGACTTGCTCAAACTCTGTTGACAGCTTTCAATTACTTTCAGAGTAAAACCCAAACTTCTTAGTTTATACGGCCTTTGGTGATTCACACTAACTGTCATTTCCAATGTTCTTCCTCAACACATTCTGCAGAGGACACTTTGTTACAGCCAGATTCAGCCCTGTCTTCTTACCCACATCTGCTTCATATTCTCCTCTCCTGGCTATTACACTCATACTATTACTATTACATACTATTTAGTAGCGTGATTAAAAACAGACTCTGAAGTCAGGCTGCTTGGATTTATATCCTGGTTTTGACACTTACTAGCTGTGTGTTCTTCATCAAGTTACTTAGTCTCTCTGTGCCTCCATTTGCTCATCTATTTTACAGGGATAATAACAGTACCTAACTCGAGAGGGCAGACAGCAGAAGCAAGAAGAACTACAATCCTGCAGCCTGTGGAGCAAAAACCACATTCACAGAAAGGTAGACAAGATAAAAAGGCAGAGAGCTATGTACCAGATGAAGGAACAAGATAAAACCCCAGAAAAACAATGAAATGAAGTGGAGATAGGAAACCTTCCAGAAAAAGAATTCAGAGTAATGATAGTGAAGATGATCCAGGACCTCAGAAAAAGAATGGAGGCAAAGATTGAGAAGATGCAAGAAACGTTTAACAAAGACCTAAAATAATTAAAGAACAAACACTTAGAAGAATTAAAGAACAAACAAACAGAGATGAACAATACAATAACTGAAATGAAAAATACACTAGAAGGAACCAATAGCAGAATAACTGAGGCAGAAGAATGGATAAGTGACCTGGAAGACAGAATGGTGGAATTCATTGCCATGGAACAGAATAAAGAAAAAAGAATGAAAAGAAATGAAGACAGCCTATGAGATCTCTGGGACAACATTAAACACAACAACATTCACATTATAGGGGTCCCAGAAGGAGAAGAGAGAGAGAGAGGACCCGAGAAAATATTTGAAGAGATTATAGTCAAAAACTTCCCTAACATAGGAAAGGAAATTGCCACCCAAGTCCAGGAAGCACAGAGAGTCCCAGGCAGGATAAACCCAAGGAGAAACACACCAAGACACATAGTAATCAAATTGGCAAAAATTAAAAATAAAGAAAAATTATTGAAAGCAACAAGGGAAAAACAACAAATATCATACAAGGGAACTCCCATAAGGTTAACAGCTGATTTCTCAGCAGAAACTCTACAATCCAGAAGGGAGTGGCATGATATATTTAAAGTGATGAAAGGGAAGAACCTACAACCAAGATTACTCTACCCGGCAAGGATCTCATACAGATTTGAAGGAGAAATCAAAAGCTTTACAGACAAGCAAAAGCTAAGAGAATTCAGCACCACCAAACCAGCTCTACAACAAATGCTAAAGGAACTTCTGTAAGTGGGAAACACAAGAGAAGAAAAGGACCTACAAAAAAAACCCATAACAATTATGAAAATGGTAATAGGGACAAACATATCGACAATCACCTTAAATGTGAGTGGATTAAATGCTCCAACCAAAAGACACAGGCTTGCTGAATGGATACAAGAACAAGACCCATATATATGCTGTCTACAAGAGACCTACTTCAGACCTAGGGACACATACAGACTGAAAGTGAGGGGATGGAAAAAGATATTCCATGCAAATGGAAATCAAAAGAAAGCTGGAGTAGCAATACTCATATCAGATAAAATAGACTTTAAAATAAAGGATGTTACAAGAGACAAGGAAGGGCACTACATAATGATCAAGGGATCAATCCAAGAAGAAGATATAACAATTATAAATATATATGCACCCAACATAGGAGCACCTCAATACACAAGGCAACTGCTAGCAGCTATAAAAAAGGAAATTGACAGTAACACAATAATAGTGGGGGACTTTAACACCTCACTTACACCAATGGACAGATCATCCAAACAGAAAATTAATAAAGAAATACAAGCTTTAAATGATACAATAGACCAGATAGATTTAATTTACATTTATAGGACATTCCATCCAAAAATAGCAGATTACACTTTCTTCTCAAGTGTGCATGGAACATTCTCCAGGATAGATCATATCTTGGGTCACAAATCAAACCTCAGTAAATTTAAGAAAATTGAAATCATATCAAGCATCTTTTCTGACCACAACGTTATGAGATTAGAAATCAATTACATGGAAAAAAACGTAAAAAACACAGACACATGGAGGCTAAACAATACGTTACTAAATAACCAAGAGATCGCTGAAGAAATCAAAAAATACCTAGAGACAAATTACAAGGAAATCACAATGATCCAAAACCTATGGGATGCAGCAAAAGCAGTTCTAAGAGGGAATTTTATAGCAATACAAGCCTACCTCAAGAAACAAGAAAAATCTCAAATAAACAATCTAAACTTACACCTAAAGGAACTAGAGAAAGAAGAACAAACAAAACCCAAAGTTAGTAGAAGGAAAGAAACCATAAAGATCAGAGCAGAAATAAATGAAATAGAAACAAAGAAACCAATAGCAAAGATCAATAAAACTAAAAGCTCGTTCTTTGAGAAGATAAACAAAATTGATAAAAGAAAATAAGAATAACAGTACCTAACTCATGAAGTGAATATGACAATTAAAAAATTAGTACTTAGAAAGGTACCCCTTACTTAGTAAATACTGAATAAATGTCAGCTATTATTATCCCATTTCCAAATCTTACCTTCAAAGCAGCTCAATCCTCTAGTTCAAGGATGCCTTTTTTTGAACCCATAGCTATATATAAGCATTGCAGCTCTTAAAGTCTCTCTTTACCTATATTTTTCTCTGCATTTATTTTCTATCATGCATGATATGTAAATTTAATTTCCCTGATAAAACTGTATGTTCCATAAGAAAAAAGATAATTCCCTTTCTTTGTATCCAATTCAATGCTTAGCACATAGTACATACTCAGATATTTAATGAATGACTTAATTTTTACCACAAAATAAAAATACATAGCACATGTAATACATATCAATTTATAATATCTTAGCCAAAGTCAACTCACAAAAGCAATAGAAAATTCCCAATTCAGAGTTACATTTATCTCCAGGAAACAAATAGTAAGTTAATAACTGTGGAAGTTAAATAACAGTTCATCCTCAATTGTTCATCTTTATTATACGTGAGGATTGATTCCACTGTGGATTGATTTATATCACAAGAAAAATAAGATTTCAGATGAAGAGACCAGACCTGTTTTAGTTGTTGTTGTTGTTGTTATGTCTGTGGTACACAAACCTCTAGGCCAGAATATTATTTCCAATTACGCCCATGTTTATGAATCACATAAAAACTCTACGTAGCCCAAACATTCACAAAGAAACATTATTTTTATTCAAACATGTTTCTCCCCAGCCTCTTATCTTCTTCTTGACTTAAGAAACTGTTCAGTTCACATTAACAAAAATCACTATGCTAAAATGGTGATTTGGAAGGTGATTACATGTAATAGCTTCTGCTTTATAATTGAAGAGATACTACTCATTTATCTATCACGTGAGCTCAAATCTCTATATTCAAATCGCTGCCAATTTCTGAGACCAGGCTTCACAAGATTTCAAATCCAAAATCTAGGACAGTTTTCCCCAAAGGAATAGAGTTGGAGCTCAGTTTTTGTTTTGTTTTGTTTAATGCTCCAGTGGAAATATAATTAGCATTTTAGAAACATAGAATTGTTATTGGATTCTGATTCAGAAAGTATTTACTATATTATATCTCCTGAGTGTAAGTCAATGTACTGGTTACTTTAAAGGATTCCATGACAATAAGACAGAGTCTCTGCCCTTCATGAGCTTTTAGCTAGTTAAGACAAATGTTCAAACTCATCTAAGTTAGAAAAAGAACATTATAATAAAGCCCACATGATAAGCACAAGTGCCATTTGGATTACAGTGAGGAAGGAAACAAATTCACTGGGATAATGGGACTTGAGTCAAGACACTTATATGTTATGGAGGGAGTGACACTTCAGATGAGACTGGAAGGAACAGTTAGACTCAGCATTTGGAGGTGGTGAAGAAAGGTTCTCCACAGAAAATAAAGAACATGTATGATCTTATTTTTGCTGGCTGGTATATATTCATTGTGTTCCTGGCAAAATAGCCCTGATTTTCCTTTGAGGAAGTACCACTCTAGTCCGTGCTCTTTGAATGTATTTGCTGTTACTGGTGGTAACCTGGGCCTATCATCTGATTTTATTATCCACAGTGATTGATTTAGGTATTTAGAGCTTAAATCAAATACCTTGATTTAAGATATTTAGGCCTTTTGATTTAGTGACTGAACAGGTGATGTTTGCTTTGGCAATGATCTTGAGCATGGGAACAGATAAGCCTGAGGCTGCTGTTTGCTCTTCCCTCCACATGGACCCTGGGACTAAAGCCAACATAAAGGTAAGACCTAGGAGATGAAGAAGACTGGATCCTAATGACATCATTTGAGCCTGAATGTCAAGCCTACAAGGAACTAGCTAGTTGAAAACTTTCTGGTTACTTAGACGGAAGAAATTATTCTTCTGATAATTTGGGTCAAGTTTTCTGTTGCTTCTAAAATAAAGGGTCCAAACTGATTTAGTAAATAAATGCATGGATATGGAAAATCATGTGTAGAAGTAGTAATATCTCTCTGAGAATAGAAAGGTTTCTGCTGTATCTTATTATCAATAACTGTCAACATCTTGCACTCTCAGGAACTGATATTTACCTTCAGTGTCAGACCTCACTGTGTACACTTCAATTAACTGAATCTCAAAATAACAGAAAGTGAGACCAAGGCAATGAAAGGACTTTTAATGTGACTGTCAAATTTGTTTTGCCAACTTCCCATTGCCTACCCCCACCATTGGGTTGCCTTCTCCAACTAACACATGCATTAATTGGCACAGAAGCCTTCACTGATGCAAAATCCACTGCCCAGTCTACTTCTATTGTGTCTGAGCAGCAACTGAAACTTGGTGGTAAGATTTGAAATTAGTGCTGATGATGTAATAGCTTCCATTATTGAGGGCTTCCTATATTCCAGGAGCTGTACTAAAAATGCTGGATGTATAATTCCCTCATACCTTCACAAAAGTCCTGTGAGTTATGTACTGTTTCCCTGTATACAGATGAGGAAACTGAGGCTCATAAATATTAGTTAACTTGTTCTAATTTCCACAGTGTCATAGGTCAAATCATATAAAATCTATCTGATCCCAAGCCCCACTCCCAAGCCTCACCTTAGCAATTATCTGTGAGTTTACAGTGTATCTGGAGCTTTAAGTGGTGAGTAAGAACTTGTTGATAGGGTCAGTGGAGAGCTTGCCTACTTGCTTTCACTGGTATGGAAATCAAAACACAATTCTGTTTAGTCTAAGGTGGCTAGACAGATGCCCAGCAAAGTCCCAGGTCTTGGGAAAATAGCTAATTGTGGCGGAGAGATCACCATTTGCTCTCTACAGTTGTAATTAATAAATAAATGCTTACTCTTAAATATGTTATCCTTATTGACCATAGGAATACAAATCAGATGAGAAAGATGAGGTCTAGAAAGGTAAGCTACTCCGAGAAACAGTCTGAGTCAGGATGAGAATCTGACCACTCTGGACTGACCCTCTGAGTAGATCCCTGTTTCTCAGGGAAAGTTTAAATCTGAACCATAACTAAGACCCTGGAGCTGGGGTTAGGATAAAAAGCTTGGCAGTTAAGTGGTCAAACCGCCAGCTCTCATCACTGAAGAGATGTGAGGTGGATATTCAGGAAGTGCTGCTTCAATGAAGGAAATAAATTAGCATCTGTTAAAAACCAGTCACAGACTGGTGTACTTATGCTTTTATCTTTCTCAATCAAATGGCAGTGTGTACAACCTTTTTGTGGTAGATAGTATTATCCTTATTTTAGCAAATAAGAAAAGTGAGGTTCAGAGCACTATGTAGAATCTCCCAAACTACCAAATTAGTAATTTTCAAAAAGCAGGAATTAGATCTCTTTTATATGTTTATACATCTAAATGGAGTTTTAAATGTAACTGCATCACAACACACACTCACTCCCAATACATGACTTTAAATTATGTCAACCCAGAAATTCATTCTATCAATGAATACACAGAGTTTATTTTTTAAATGCATTCTATTTAATGCATATTTTATTTGTTGGTATGTTTGTTTTTGTTAGAAACTTTGTTTTGGTGTGAAAATTAGTCAAGATAGCCTTTTCTTCAAAGGAAAAAGAGAAACCAATCTTTATGCCTGATACTCTAGGTTTTGAGTACTGTGGGTTAGAAAGAAGTGACCAAAAAAAAAAGTACAGGCTACCATTTTTTTTTTCTTTCTGTTACACAACAGGAGCTTATATCAGCTTCCCAAGTTACTGACAAAAAGTACAAAGCAGCCATCAAGACCTCTCAGTAAATGTAACATGCAACCCTCAGGAACAAGAGGAACCAAAAAACCACAAGATTCCAATTTTTAGTCCTCTTTTTCATCACTTTGATGGACACTCACATTTATTGAAACATTCCAGTGGCTGCTTTGTGCATCCTTGTCACCAGCTGTGTGACTTTGGAAAACTCTATATTCTTGGTGCTTTCGTCTTTGAGTCTTGCAGAATTAGGAACAAATTGTTTATCAGAGATAACTGGAAGAAAACGTCATCCAGTTAGTCCCCTGGTAGTGAATAGGGCTACACCTCATCCATCTACACTGCTCTTTGACAATACAGAGGTGAAGAAGCTACAGTAGGGGTTGGAACTTAAACGCTTACACAGGCCACATAGGGGATGTAAACGAGTGATGTGAGAAAATAGGGAGTGGTGGAGCACACAATATCTGGAGGCATCCAGAAGGCAGTTTTGCAAAGTGGCTAATACTGCTACAATTTGGAGTAAGAATGTCTGGGATTCAATCCTGGCTCTTCTTACTAACTGTGTGTGTTTGGATAAGTTATCTAAGCATTTAATGCCTCCGTTTCCTCATCTATAAAATGAAAATAAGACTGAATTTAGAGGGTTGCTGTAAAAATTAAATATTATCTATATAAGTCTTTAGCACAGTACCTGACAAAGAGTCAATGATCAATAGATTTTTTTCTTCAAAAAGTACAGGGATACACTTATATTTTCAGCAAAGCCTTGATTGGCTTGACTTTAACTAACTGGAGTGGGAGAAAAAGGATGTCTTGTTAGCCCTGGGGAAAGTGAAACACACGTGAATCACTTCCATAACTTAAGCACTTGCTATTTATTCCAGGAAATTAAAATTTTACTTTATTTCTTGACTATAAATTGTGCTTTACACTTTAACATTCTAGAGTAAACACAGAGCTGTCCTTGAAAAGTGTAAGAATTGTAAAAACATGAAATAGATATGAAAGCAAGAGAGGAAACTGCAAATATTTGCTAAGTAAAATTTTAAAATCCCATTTTATCTAATGGAACACAGACTGAAACAAGTATTTCTAGGAAGTACATCAAAGGGGCAAAATGTTTTTTTCTATAAGAATTAACAGAAGCAAATAAACAACACCCAAGGCCAAACTAAATAGACGTCAAACATAAAAAAAGCAATCACAAGAGGAAATGTATTAGGAAATTAAGTATATAGAAAACTGTCCAACCTTCAAAAATGTTAATTAAAAGAAACATGAGATACTTTTTCACTTATCACACTGGCCATATTTTTTTAATGAAGATAACCTGATTAGAAAAAATTCAGCTGGCTCTCATATATCTGTGTTAAGAGTATACAATGCTATAGGAAAGGTTTTAGAAAGTGTATATCCAAGCTTTAAAAATGTCAAAAGACAGAGTTCATAATGTTAATTATGAGAGTCTACCCTGTGAAAACAGTCAAAAGCACAGAATAAGCTTTACATGCAAATATGCAAATATGTTCTTTTCAGTCAAAATACTTAAAGGAGGTATTTGCATTTTAAAAATTGACACATAGTAGTTTACAATATTAAAATGATAACTAAACACAAGGAGAAAATATAAAGTGCCATACCAAGAATTTCTCTGGGGCCCCTTTCCTCCAGCAGTCTGCAACATAATTGAAGGGGACAAAGCACATATTGGAAGAATCTTGAGAATAAATGTAATACAATATTTTAATAAAAACTTGAGAATAATATAAAAAGCAAAACTTGGATGCTGCAGAGACGCAAAGTAAAATAACAGACTAATCTGTAAATTTTTCTCTTTTATATCTGTTTTATAATAATAAAAGTAATTCAAGACTATGCCCAAAAATGTGAATAATATAGGATAAAGTAAAACAAAGAATATAAAATTATCTTAATTTCCTTAGATAAATTTTGTTTAATTTCTTCTTTTCTCATTGTGTTCAATTATATTTTTCCTTCAACAAAAACATCTTTTTTGTTTTTCATCCTTGACTCAGGTGAGATGAGACCTGGGGAAGAGTGGCTAGATACCCATGTAGTAACAAGCAGAGGGTCTTTCTAATGTGCCTATGATTATGTCATTTAGACACTATTCAATGCCCTAACTGATATTTTTGAAGGAAACCCATAAGATAAATATGCATTTGCAAGGGCAGAGTCTGTCTAGACATCATCTGTTGTAGTAAAACTGTTCGAATTCACAAGAAAAAAATCAAGTGAATTTTAGTTTAGACCAAGTTCCCAAACCTGAGTCCTTGATAGCTCTAGCACAAGAGGTCAGACCTCCATCCTTCTACAAAGAGTTACATAAAGGAGTCAGGCTTCTTGGGTTCAAATCCTAAGTTTTGTGATCTTAGACATGTTATTTAAATCATTAGTAGCCTCAGTGGACTCATAAGTGTGCATGTGTAAAATGGGATGATAATAAAAGAACCTTCCTCACAAGATCATCATGGAGATTAAATGACATAAGTTGTAAAAGCACTTTCCTAAGTGCCTGCCTCCTAATTAAACATATATTAATGGTTATTATAATTATTATTTTTAGTTAGTCTCATGCCTTTCTCCTCCATGATGTTTCACAGCACTTAGAGCAGTTCATTTTCCTTTTGAAAAATAGCTGATATTCTGTGTGTCACTCTGATGTCCCTTAGCCACTAAGAAGGGCATCTGGGTTTGGTCAGGGAGTGTCTGGGGAAGCTGAAGGAGGGTCTTTTGGAGCCAGAGCCTTCTTTTCCATCCTAGTTGCTCCATTTATGAACTCTAGGACTTGGGCAAATATCAACTTCTCTGAGCTTCACAAGCCTCATAAGGAGAAAATACCAAGAGCTACCTTGGAGGCTGTCAGAGGGCTAAATGAGATATTCCGAAGATGACTAGCATATTGCCCACCATGTGATAAATGCTCAGGAAATACAGCCCTGAGTCTGTGGATGGATGCAGTGCCCCATAAGTCACGACCTGCTAAGCCTTTGGCAACAGGGACACTCATTTAATGTTTATCACTCTCTATCTCTTTTTTTTTCTGGGATTTAAAACCCTGTTTAAATGATTTTGGATTTATTAGCAGTGCTAGTGATGCTTAACGATTGATTCATTCTTCCCTGTAATTAATTGAGGTGATTAGAGAAAGCATTCTTATTATTGTAAAGTTTGATTTGTAACAACCTGTTAAATCCAGAGGGAGGGAGGGAGTTGAGAAGAGGTCAGTCCCCTCCAATAATGAATACACACCCTCCCTCGCAGGAGTAGAGTGCCTTTTTTTTGAGGAGGGTATTCGGAATTTAGGCATGATTGGCTAGTGTCTCTTTGCCAACAAGGCTTTAACCTTCAAATGAAAAGAGCCAAAATCTATACCAGCATTTCCCAAAACATATTCTGTGAACTATTCAACCCTGCCCCCGACCATGAAACACTCTACAGAGAATAAAAGAGGGAGTGGGTCTTATGTTCAAATAACTTTGGAAGTCTTGCATGAACTAGCACCCTTGAAGATTCACAACACACAAGTTGACCCATCTATGTAATGTTGGGAGAATCCAGATAAAGAAAATTATTTAATGAAATGAAGCCTTTTTCCCCTGTCAATTAATATCTCTTAATGCTGTGAAGAATTAGCATAAGCCAAAAACTGCTTAAGAATTCTTATCTATAAATAGATAAACAGACATTCAATAATATATATTTTAACTATATTAAAAGTTTCAAATAAAACAGAATGCACCTATGCTGCTTATAATAAATGATTACCTTAAGAAGGGTTTTATACTGGAGAAATCATACTCTAAATAAAGGTGAAAGTTGTTTTGCTCACTTAAGCCACTTTCTTGCCTTAACTGCCTTCTTCATCCTGTTTGCTCAATGAATCCACAGTGTCACCTATTAAACGGATGTTAAATGGACACCCACAGAAGAATCAGTATCTCTCTCTCTAAACTTGTGTACTTATGTCTTTTTGTAGTAGTAAAGTATGAATTTTGATTCTCAAATCCTTTCTCTCTAGTTTCTGCTCATTTTCAGATACTATCTTGAAGAGGTGAGGGGGAGAGAGGAGCCCTTAAAAATTAGAGTATTTGCATAAGTGATAATTTGAAGTTACTGCCATTGTGTAGAAGTGTATAGACCAAGGGAAGAGTGTATAGACTTTCCAAACTCCATCCCTTCCAACGAACTTCACTAAATAAATGAATTGGAACTTTGTTTGTTCCTCAACTCAAATATAAATAGTAGGGATATGGGTTAATTTACTGTGTGCTGAGATTAATAACTATACATTGTTAAGAAGCTCAGGATGCTGTTTTTGGGGACTAAGGTCCAGGTGATTTATTTATTACTTCTCCCTCCATCATTCCTTCCTTCTCTTTTTTTAAAGCTAAAGTTTACTTGTTTGAGCTTATATTTCTATCAGCTATCAAATATAAGCTTGAACCAGGTGGGATATAATCGGCACAAACCCTGTGATTCTGAAGAGCACCATGATGGGCCCTCCATACTGCGAACGTTTCCAAGCTACAACTGAGTAATTGTCAGGTTGCAGCAACCTGTGTTGCTGCCTTAAATGTTTTCCTCTTGACATTAGTGAATGTAAGACATTTATTTATTCTCTGTTATGTCTGATTAAAACAAAAGAAGTTTGTTCCTCAAAGAGAGAAAAACAATAATTATTCTTGTTCGTAAGAAAAGAGGTTTAGGGCTTCCCTGGTGGCGTAGTGGTTGAGAATATGCCTGCCAATGCAGGGGACACGGGTTTGAGCCCTGGTCTGGGAAGATCCCACATGCCGCAGAGCAACTAGGCCCGTGAGCCACAACTACTGAGCCTGCGCGACTGGAGCCTGTGCTCTGCAACAAGAGAGGCCGCGATAGTGAGAGGCCCGTGCACCGCGATGAAGAGCAGCCCCCGCTTGCTGCAACTAGGGAAAGCCCTTGCACAGAAACGCAGACCCAACACAGCCATAAATAAATAAATAAATAAATAAATAAATAAATAAATAAATAAATAAATAAATAAATAAATAAATAAAAATAAAGGAATTCCTTTAAAAAAAAAGCGTATGTCACTTTATAAAAAAAGAAAAAGAAAGAAAAGAGCTTTAAAACACACTGATAGCTGTGTCTCTCACACCACCAAAGTATGTTCATCCCTTCTCTGCCTTAAGTAAGACAAACACCTTTTAATCTTATGGATGGAAGCACCCTGGCATTAAAAAGTCAATTAACTAATTGCCTGCAGTTAATTTACTGGTGAGACTGAGAACAAGAGCAAGAAAGAGAGAGTGGGAGAGAGATGAAATAGATGTTATATAGATATATAGTTTATATATTTATACATATACATAACGTATCATATACAATATAGCATTTACAGACCAAGGGAAGATTTAAGCCGCTGCCCCAGCGATGGCACCTGGACTAGGTTGGGCGGAGGCTGTGCCTTAGCCAGTAGGATGCATGGGTCAAGGGAGGACAGAGAACTCGCAACAGCAAAATAATTTCATGTCAGAGCCTTTGGCACTAATGGTGTCATCAAACTGTCACTTTTTCATTCAATATATAATTACTAAGCTCCATGACTTTTCTATGTGTTGGGGGAACAGCAGCAAGCAAGACAGACAAGAGGGATGATTTCAAAGTTGACCCTGAAAGGGGAAGCACACACACAGAGTAAATTTAATATGAGGGCCTCAAATAAACGGGGTTTCTAATGGAACCCAGTTCACCTAACCCTCTTCCTCCCACCCCCTTCTAGACAAAGAAAGTATTTCCCAGAAAGGAACTAAAGAGCTATTTTTCTCCTCACTCCTGCTTGCTCTTTTTCTCTCCGTATTCCTCTCCCCCTTTCTCTCCCTCTCACATACTACACATATGAACTTTCATAACTGGTATAACTTCAATATAATAATAATAGTTAAATTCAACATAATAATAATAATTATTTGGAAAATTGATATAGGGTTGCAAAATATTCTGCAATGTTGGGATATAAATTTCCTAAGCGCTTATTCTTTTAAGTGTGTTTTTGTCTACTAATTCATTTCAACACAACACCTTATGAACTAGGTACTATTATTATTCCCGTTTTAAATATATGGAAACCGGAACTCAAAGAGGTTAGGTGTACTGCCCCATCTAACCCCATGGCAGAGCCAGGCTGTGGGCTCAGGAAGTTTGGCCCCAGAGCTTGTTCTCCTGACCACCCCATGTAATGTGGACCCTAATACTACCTGAGTGAAAAACTCGCCTGTCTTTTTAATGTTTTTTTAATTTCCCTGTAGACTGGTGAAAATTTCGTCAAAGCCCTGCTTTGACCCACTAACCTGGGTCCAGGAACCCCAGCCCCGCGCTATCAGCCTTATGAAGGTTTTTAATTCTCATCCCAGATTTACGTTGTGGACGTTGTAGGACAAGAGCTTAACAGCGTTCATAGGGTGCTGTTTACAATTTATTATGCCAATGGCTTTCAAAAACTGCACACACTACCTGATTTTGAACACTCTCACTCACTAGCCCTTTTAACAATGTGTTATTAACCTGGTCGTCAGGAGACTTGGAAATGACCCTCAGGAAATGACCCACAGATGGACTTGAGGGGCCTAGGAATCCCCTGAAGTCAAATGAAAAAATGTATTCAAATGCCAGTAACCCTACACACACACACACACACACACACACACGCACTCCACATACACATGGTCTGGGGAAAAGATCCACAGGTTTCACAGGAATCCTGAAAATATCCATAAGCCAAAAGAGCGTGAGAACTACTGCTCTAGGCCTGAGGACTAATTTACCATGTGACCTTATGAAAGTCACTGGGCCACACTGTACCTCAGTTCTCCTCTTGTCAAATCATAATTTAATTCTACTCTGACAAGTCTTCTAAAGGGTGAAGATTGAATGATATAAAGTCCTGCATACATATTAGCTATTATTATTTCTTTACCCTTTCTCTTTTGCCTTCTGAGAGATTTTGTGAAATTTAGTCATGAAGGTTCTTTTGGGCAAGTAACAAAATTTCACCTGTGTAATGCTTTCTGTATCTTTATTTTTGAAGATATTTTAGTATCCTGTGCTCAATGTAGACGGAAAACTGTTATTCTAATTTGTCCCAATAGCCAAGAAAAATGTTAAATTAAGGATAAATGAAAACAGTAGATCTGCATTTCTGCCCATCAACTCTAGAAATAGAAGATGAAGTGAACAGGTAAACATCGAAACGACACAACATCATTCCAGGCTGATTTTAAAACCTCGGTAAGGGGCTATTTTAAGAGCAGAGCAGCTTTTCTAAGGAAATAAGCAATGTTTATGTAGGTGCGCTCTAGCACTGTAGTCCAATATCAGAATATTTTCAGAAGAAAAAGAAATTCCAGTTAATGTGATTTTGCCCAGAAAGAAGAAGGCTCCAGCAAGTACCAAAAACACTGTCATGATTTCTCTCATGGCTCTGCTGCTCTGTCTATGAGAAGCATCATATGCCTACACACACATACACACACACACACACACACACACAAACACAAACACACACACATCAAAGGAACAGATGGTTCCTAGACACATTGAAGGTACATCTGATAGCTTGAGTTCTTGGGATTATCATCTGGCCTGAATTCCCTGCAGAAAATCTATTATTAGGCAACACTTAGGAACACGGTTTTATTGTGTTGCCCTCCTATGGGTGAATGAGATGCTTCTAACAGTGGCCTGGGAAACATGCAGCTTCTAAAATCCAGGTAACAGGAAACAGGGAGAGCTATCCTGAGCCAATATACATGTATCTAGATAGATAGATAGATAGATAGATAGATAGATAGATAGATAGATAGATATACCATACTGGTTCTGTTTTCCTGGAGAACCCTAACACAGTTTCCATGATTAGAACAATCATTTTGTGTTACCTAGTTCAGCCTTTTTTCTTGAATCTTTGGTATAAGGCTTATGATATACAGTCATGTAGGCAATACTACAACACCTCTAACAGGTAGCTCACTATTTCCATGTGAAAAGCTCTAATCATCATTCATTTATGCATTAACTCAAACATTTATTAAATTTCTACTATCTGCTGGCACTGTGCTATGAAAAAGGAGCACAGCAGTGGACAAGAATCTCTACCACAGCAAACTATTGATTTCATGGAGAGACAACTAAATCAGAAACTACATTTTAGCACATCTTTTTACTTTTAACTGAACACTCATGTAAATCTCACTAACTGCTCTGGATTAAGCCCCTAGCAATACATATAACAAGTCTAATTTATATCCCAGAGACGAATCCATTAGGCATTTGAAGACTAACTATCACAGCTTTGTAAGTTAAAAATCCCTAATCCAGGACTTCCCTGGTGGCGCAGTGGTTAAGAATCTACCTGCCAATGCAAGGGACACGGGTTTGAGCCCTGGTCCGGGGGGATCCCACATGCCGCGGAGCAACTGGGCCCGTGTGCCACAATTACTGAGCCCGTGTGCCTAGAGCCTGTTCTCTTGCTCTGCAGCAGGAGAGGTCACCACAATGAGAAGACCGGCCATCACGCCGAAGAGTAGCCCCCGCTCGCTGTAACTAGAGAAAGTCCGGGCGCAGCAACAAAAGACCCAACGCAGCCAAAAATAAATAAATAAATATATTAAAAAAAAAATCCCTAATCCATTGTTGTGGAGATATAGCAAATTAAATACTAACACAAGCCCTGCCTTCAAGTAGTCATCCCTCCTTGCAGCTACCTTTTTTTTATAGTGGTAAGTCCTCCCATCCAAATAATTCTCTATTCACTACCTTAAATACTAACATTCAACATTGTGCTAGAGATTGATTTATGCACAGAACTAAGCGACACAAGTCTCTGGAATCAAGAAACACACAGACTGGTGGTAGAGGCCAGTGTAGCTACTCCATTCATCTCATCATCATGAATTCACGAAATTAGATGTACAGAATATACCTGGTTGGTCTATTTCCCTTTTCCATCGCTATCCAGGGTATCTAAATATATGTGAAAGAAATAATATGATGATGTTTACATTTATTAAAAATAATGTAAAATGAATGTCAAATACTGAGATTTGATTGTAGAGGTTATGTGAAGTATTTGAAGATTGCTTCAAAGCCCACTGACCCAACCAATGGCAATTTATGCTTTATTCCTTTTCCTGGATTATTTTCTAAGACCTAGGGCTGCAGTTCATTCTGTATCACCCACATTTTGAGACCTCACTGAAACACTAAAGCTTGGAACTTGCCAGGAAAACCCTCTCAGCAAATGCTCCAGGTCAGTCTGCTCCCCTTCCTCTCCACGCTGGCTGCATCTCAGGTCCCTCTGGCTCCTTTAACTCCTGCCTTCAGGAGAGTCAAAGAACACAACTAACTGTTGTTTGTCTTCTTTCCACCGAAGCACTACACACTATATAATCCACCTCCAATATGTCCAGAGGGATGGGAAACATTTTGATAGTGGTTGTGATCTTTTTAATCTCCTTTACTTTCTTGGCCTGAATCTCTGTCTTTGACTGTTCAGTCTCCCAAGGGCCTCTCTGTCCATTTATTCATTGGGTACTCCAAACATTGCCTTGTTTCTTTAATGGATTACTTTGATATACTCATTTTTAAATGAGGATATATTAATACAGCCTAAGAGAGAAACACTTAAATTTCAGCTTTTTAAATGAACACTTCATGAATAAGCTCATGTTACTCCATTCTTGAGGCTCTCCCCTGCCATCCATTGCTAACCCTCAGCCCTGAGGCAGGGTTTGGAGATGGAGGACAGATCAGGGTCATCTAGCAGACAAGCACAGATATCCTGTCAGCTCCTCAGCCAGGTCCGCCTGGTCCACCCAAAGTAGAGTACTAGCCACAGCACTCTTTCATATCACCTTATTTTGTTTACTTCATAGCATTTTTCATAATCTGAAATTAATATATTCATCTATTTTAACTTGTTTATAGTCTGTGCATCATCCACTTTACCCCTACTCCTACTTGACATAAATTATAGGAGAAGAGGACCTGCTCCGCTTCTTTATTGCTTTATCCCCAGCTGGTACATAATGAACAGATAGAAACACTGAATAATAAATGATTGAACCAGAAGATCAGAAGATGTATCTTTCATAGTGGCTCATCTCAGAAAAAGAAAACTACCCATCAATCTAGGCCAAGTGGCTGTACTCAGAATTTACTTATATTTTACATAGACTTATCACATCCTATCTGATTTTCCTCTGACAATAATTATTGAGATATAGGTTTATCAATTAAATGAAATTAATAAAATGGCTGCTAAATCACTAAACTTATTCTAATTTCTCTTTGGAAGTCTAGAATTTGGACATACGAGCTTCTGCAGGATTCCCAGGATGTGTTGAGGTTAGCTATTTGTTGGCGGTAGGGCAGGCCAAAGATATTTGATTACAGCATGACCCCTTATTCATGATTCTAGACTTCAGGAAAAAATCCTCAGTTAACTTTTAAGAGTTAACACAAAATATTCAATACTCTACAATAATATCATCTTTAATATGATAGGATTTCCTTGTAATGTCTTGAGGATCAATACAGAGACTAACTTAATTCTAGTAGTTTCCTCCCACCTCACTCCTCGCTGGTTCTGCTTCTTATCTCTGACTGGGATCCTCTATCTCACTCCCCCTAGGTAATATCATCTAATCTCATGATAACTGTATATCCTTCCTCAGGCTTTTACCTTTAGTTCCAAATCCATATATTTAGCTACCTAATTCACACTTCCGCTTGGATATTGCTCAGGCAGCTCTAACTTAATATATCCAAAATAGAACTCTTGATTTCTTCCTCTAAATATATTCCTCCATCACACCACCCATTTGCTTAAACAGTCAACATTCAACTTACCCTCATATTCTCACCTTCCCTCAGCATTAGGCCATGTCTCACCAACTCAGAAACTATTCTTGGAAACTGTCATGTTCTCCTGCAGCAATATATGCATTTGATCTCCTCTAATTGAAAACTAGTTTTCTCTGCACCACTGAATTTCAGATTTTCCAATAAAATATAATGAGTCTGTGGTGACATTTTTCATAGCTCCATGGGTCAATCTTTGATAATCCTGGGCTCCCCCATAGACCATTCTCCATAGACAAGCCAAACAGTAACCAGCATAGGTACCTCCAGAATGACCTGTACAAGTGTTCATAAAGTCTCTTTAGTAAACAGTGGCCACTACTAACCATAGGCAAAAGTGTCAGAAAAAGGAATGTGCTCTGAAATCTGATGCATTTCTATGGCCAGCATTACAGCTCAATAAGAAAATTCAGGTGCTTTAGCACCTGGCAGCATTTAGGATTCCCTCCCACCATAAATCTTTTCCTGGCTGAGTTACTGAGGGCAAACTGAGAAGGAAAGCCAGAACAGAGTTTTAACAGGCAAATAAATATGAGCTGCTCCTAAGGTGAAGGACAATGATAAAAGAAAGTTGTCATGATTTAAAGCAGTGGAGACGAGGGGAAATAGGAAATAGATCTCTGTACTCCCAATTACAAATAATTGCTATCAGCCATCTTATGATTTTCCCTAAAATAGTACTAAGTAGGTAAGCAACCACCGAAATGGACTATGGTCAAATTGCAAACTTAAAATAGAGTAGATTTCCAAACTAGACAAATCACAGCAGCTATGCCCACCCATATTTGCCTCAATTGGTTTATTGGGATAGGAGAGGAAATATTATTAAAGAGATCTGCAATGACCACAAAGAATGAAGGACAAAAAGACAGCTCATGACACCACAAATCTTACCTAATTGGCTGGTTACTACTCCACCTTATTCTAGAAAGAACTGCCATGAAGTGCTAAACACTTGCAGGAAACTGATTTTGTTTCTCAGTTTCCCTCCACTCAGTGCAAGAGGAGAACCTGTGAGTTTTATAATGTACAGTAATATGTGCTCTGTAATTGCAATTCTTATTGCCTCTGGACCAAACCACTGTGGTGTAGGCAGCAGAGCAGAAATAAAGAACACCTTAAATATGTTCTGTTGCGTATATATCAGTATCAAGGCATAGCTGAAGAATGGTATAAAGTATAATAGTAACCAAACTTCTGTAATGTGAAGAATTTTAGGACAGTGAATTGGGCCAGCTAGGGAGGCAAGTGTCACAGTCGGTTACAGCAACAAACTCCAAAGCAGAAATTTTTACCCAAGATTGAAAGTTGCTCAATAATATAGCAAGAACAGTTGAAGACCTACCAGAATTTGTAGCTGCAACTGCACACGTAGGTGGTAACCATTCTCAGCAGCATCATCCTCAAGTGCCAGAGACCAGTGACAAATGCATGAAGTATGTGTGTCACAGTCAGAGACCAAGGATTACCTAATGTCTAGAGCAGAGAAGAATAATAATCAAATGCATCAGTCACAATTCTGTAGGCTGAGGTCAATCATTTATTATCAGTGGAAAGGCTAGTGTTATTCAAAGCCATTAGTGTCCATGAGTAAATTAAAATGTGTGTTTTGATACTTCTGTTTTTCTTTCACATATTTTGTTCCATTTGACATCAGGAATCCATTTAGACTATATTTCTATGTTTAATTCTAATAATAAAAAAGTGAATTTTCTTTCATAACAGAATCTAAACAGACTTGTAATTCTTTAGTTTGCAGAATATTCCTCTCTCCCTTCAATCATAAAATTACTGGGTGTTCTTCCTGCATATACATCTTAACCACATCTCTATCAATGGTGTCTTGGAGCCCCAGCTTAATATTGAACTGAATAATCTGTTCTTGAGTCAAAAATTTTGCAAGTAAATGAAGTTTCCCAATCCTAGAATGCAAAACAATGTATATCTTGTAGAGAAGATCTTGCATTTCTTCTATATCATTAAATGTTCAAGTAACATTTTTAACATTCCAGGCAACTTATACAACCAAATACATGAAGAAGTAATGCCTTTTTTCATATATCTTCAGAAGCAAAACATCCAAAAATACTGTTGGTTAGTTGATCTTGTATGCATTAATTATCTTATATATAGTCTCTGCAACCTTTGGGCTCCCTCTCTCTTTTCTGAAGAAAAGTAAATATCTTTAGTTTAATCATAGCAGTAGGCAAAGTTCAGCAGGTCAGAGGGTCACTGAGATCTTGGTAAACAAAGATTCTCAATCCCCAATACCACTCACACTTGAACTTCACCAGGTTTAACTCAATATCATTGTGTGCACATCTTCTGAGAGTAAAATTTCTTATCTCCTTTCTTTATGATTGAGCTAATTCTGTCTAAGTATACTGCATACTAACTGGATTCAGGCTTACTTGCAAGCACAAAGAGACATCAGGCAGTGAGGCTGTGTTGTGAGTTAAACCAACCATCACCCTGGAGACCACTCTACTTCATCCTACATCAAGTTCACCACCAACAAGACCCACATTGCTTTGCACACAGACATTGTATCTAAATATTCCTAGAAGAAAGAAATTCTAGAAAGATATATTAAAATTTTCCTTCTGGAAACATATATATTTATTTTTATGGCATTCCCAGTGCAAAAGTATATAAATATGGTCAGAAAAGAAAGAAAGAAAAATAAATGAACATGGAGATTTTCCCTTGGTCCTACTCTCTTCCTCTTCCCCCTTTATCCTGTCAGAATAGTATACATCAAACCAGAGCCTGATGTGGTAACTGGGCTTCCGGCTTTCATTTTCCTTCATGAATCTTTCAGTATTTAAACTTCTGTTCAATATACTAAGATGGATGGCACTATCACTTAATAGATACAACCTGTTTCCCAGCCACTGACATGTGTGTGATCCTCTCTAATTTTCTGTTATATCTGAATTTCATTTGGCTGCTCATATTTTTAACACACTCATTTTTTCAAATATCTGTCTTCCAACATCTTATTTTCAAAATAACAATATTTACCTGATTTTTATTTATTTTATTTTATTTTTTAGCACATAGCATGGTGTCATAAATGCTGCAACCCACTCAACTAAGTTTTCTCAGGTTTTGTGCCCTGTCATAAGGACCCCTCTCTCTGTTTAACACGAGCTGAGAAAGGCAACAGACAAGAGGGACAAAGACTAGATGTATTTGTGTAAATATGAGAAAAATGAAAAGAGTGAGAGAGGATCACCTAGAAAGATAAAATCCTCTTGGCCACCCTAACTTCATTCATTTTTCCAAGTTATTGGTTCATTTTTACAACATCTTGCCAGTTCAGGAAGGAAAATGCCCACCTAGAATATAAAACCCAGCACAGATCAGTGAATATTTACCTAAAATTTGATTCTCTAAACAGCAAAGCAGACATCAGTAAAGTGCTACAGCAGCAGCAGGGCTCAAACTAAATGAAAGAGGATTATTCTTTAGAAAACCTATGTTAGATTCTGGGCCTTGGCAGAAATGGGAAATCACTGAAACACAGTTTAAGGAGACCTAAGAGAGGAAGAGGTGGCCACAGTGGGCATCAGAGCATTCATCAATGGATACACATAGGAAGACAGCACTAGCAGGGAATTCCTGTTGAGAACCTACCAAGCGGTGGGCACTGTGTTGGGCAATTCACATTTGTTATCTCTCCTAAACAACTCAATGGTATTAGAACTATTATTAATCCTATTTTACAGGTGAGGAAATGAGGCTTATAGCGCTTGTTGTGTAAAGTGAAAACTAAGTCGTGGAGCCTGAATTCAAGTGCGGGCAGTAAGACTCTCAACCATTATGAATGTGGCAGTAGCTCTGCATTCTATGGAAATCTGCAACTATACCTGCTTAAGGAAGGAGGAAAGTTTATGAGAGAGAGAGAGAGAATACCATAACTAGACAATCAGTAAGAGACACAGCCTTCTGCCATTCTGTGCATTAAGTATGCTCCCTAGAGGAGCTAAATATGGGAAACCTGACTCACCTTCCTTTCATCAGGCTCAGTATCTCTCACAGTGGGGTCTTGTAAGCTGCTTGGGCATCCTTCAGTGTCTAAAATACAAAACTTTTTCATATGGCATGGCTTATAGATGAGCCAACTACTTCATCTGATGCTCAATCACAGAAGGATCCATGGGACACACACCCAGAAGGGAACTTAAACTCATTGAAAGATGGCATTGTGTCTCCAATGTGGCACCTTCTTAAGGGATTCTGGAAGCAATGTACCCCTTTAAAACTTAATTCCAAAGTCAAAGGCACCTCTTTTCTGCTTCCAAATGGTACAACTCCTGCTCTCTCTCAGAAGCCACAGGCTCTTCTTGGATGCCCTTATTTTGCTCCAATCATTCTTAATACAGCCGCTATATTTCTGGGTAGCATAAAATAATTTAAAACTATTTTTCAATTGAAAAGTGCTTCTCCAAGAACAGATTGTTTTAAAGACAGAGTTGATTGTAGTAATCATTTTAAATGGTCCAATATAGTCTCTTCATTTGACCTAGAACAATCTCCCCATTGGTAGGACAGTGGGTAAGTGAACAATTTCCAAACTGGGATAAGATGGTAAAGATAAAGACAGAGACAGAGTGAGGGGTGAGACATGAAGGGCTGAATGTAAACACAGATTTAAGCAAATATAGATAGATGCCCACCTTTTCTCCCTCTATTCCTAGCTTTGTGCAAGGAATAATATTAAAGCTATAGTAAAAGAAAAAAAATGTATGTCTGAATTCTTGCTCTGTCATATATTAGCTGTGTATCCATTATTTAATTTGTTTGAGCCCCCTAACTCCACATTTATAGGAAGGTTATCAGAATATACAGTTAAGAGGTTCATTGAGAAAATAAAGTTCCTGGAGCAGATACATTCAATTAAAAGTTGTGGACTCCGCAATTCCCTCCCCCACCTTATTTCAAGAAATAAATGGTGGCTATCCTAAGGCACATGATCAAAGTGTGACTCTCCGGAAACCCATTCAGGTGATGGTGCTCTTCACTTCCTAGTCATGGGTGCATACAGTTATTTTCTCACTAAGTTTGTCTCCATTTCCAGGATGTAGACTTCGTTTTTTCTCTCTCTGGCTTCTCAGCAATATTTTCGGCACTTGTTGTCTGAATAGCAATATCGTGCTCTGAATCAGAGGATTTATTGAAGGAATGTGTGTACCTGTATCATGGCAGTTACTTGTCAGAATAATGCACAGATGCTCTCAGGGAGTGTTTCTTTCACCATATGAACATCACAAAAGAATCATCCACTTCTTGCAAATACCACACCTGCTCCCCACTTCCCTGAAATAGAATTCCACAGCTTCATAACAACTTTTACTTTATTTATCCCCAAAGTAGCCATCTGCTTGGTACTGTTTTTTTGTTCACTGGCTTGGTTTGATTTGGTTTTGCTTTCTTTCCCTGCATTTTACTTTGTTTTAGACAGAAAAATGTATTCTGAATGAGAAAAACAAAGCAAGCTCGGTTTAAACTACTTTAACTTGGTGTCTTAACAACAGCATCCAAAAAAACCATCACTGCTTTTTTCTCGAGAAATTAATGGAACTCCGACTGGCTCCAAATATTACAGGACAAATGCCTCAGCCCCATGTTTACATGATAAAAATAGGCAAAAAAATCACAAGCATATAGATGAACCATCTCTATTTGTTTTGAGACATTTTACTTATAGCATATTTCCTCTCTTAACTAAGTTTTAGTCCCTACCATGTGAATCAACTTCTGATTCTGAGAGTACTCCATCTTCCTCAAGGGGGGCAAGTATGCCTGAAAGATGTTCGGTGGCTGAGGGAACTCACCAGATCAACAGAGAGTTAATTAATATCATTTCAAGAGTCATGTATAAAGTATCTCCTATGTGCCAAGAACTAACCCCTTCCTGATGGTGAACCACAGTGTGGCCAGCACTTGTTGGGACATTATTCA
Source organism: Balaenoptera acutorostrata (assembly GCF_949987535.1). Classification (NCBI taxonomy): domain Eukaryota; kingdom Metazoa; phylum Chordata; class Mammalia; order Artiodactyla; family Balaenopteridae; genus Balaenoptera; species Balaenoptera acutorostrata. Next base: position 21,023,404 of record NC_080079.1, on the reverse strand, counting down.
TGAAATGTCATAATACATCATCTTTAGGTCATTCTTCTAGTTTCTTCTCAAAAAGGCAGGAATAAATATCAATTCTTTTCCCTTTTACTATGCTCCTTATCTATGTTTAACTGCTTGTGAGACTATTATTATTTTAAATTTCATAATAGTATGTAATAGATGTAGTAAAAACCACAGTTAAAAGCAACAACATTTACTAATATTTTTATCAATAAAACAAAGATACTTCACTGTGTCTTGCACCAACCCCTCCACTTCCCCAAATTCAGCTCCCAGAAACAACCATTTTTATCTTTTCTACTTGTTTATTCACATCCTTATTTAAAATAAAATTTCTCTTTGATATTCCTCGCTCAGTTTTTCAGCTCATGAATTTGGCTGTGCTGGGTGACACCAACTCCAACATATATTAATTCTAACTTAAGCCACTTAATGGGTAGAGCAAGAATCAACAGAGAAGTGTCTAAATCAAGCAGCACTGCATCATGTAGTTATTTTCCTGCTCTGGAGTCATGCCCAAATCCAGAATTAGAAAAAAAAAAACAGGAAAACTTATAGAATTTACAAGCCTTTCCCCTCACCTCCATCCTCCTCCTCCATTTGTTTTCCCCCACACCTGACTCCAAACTTCCTATGGATACTTTTTCCATTACTTTTCTTTTTCAGTGTCACTTCCTCTCTCCTTCTTAATCTTTACATCAAGGTTTTGATGAACAATATCAACTGCATCAGAAAGGCCATGTGGTTTATAGATTTAGCACATGGTCTTTGGTATCAAATGATGTGGTAGGAAACCTAACTCTACCATAAGGGTGACTTTGGGAAAGTTGTGAGTTTGTTATACATCTAAAATGATGATAATATTAGCTACCTTTCAGGATTGCTGTAAGAAAAAATTATAAGATATAGAAAGTACCCAGCACATGACAGGTATGAAATAAATATTTTTACATGTTATAAAACCCTGTTGCTAAAGAAAAATCTATTAAAAAGTATTTAGCCATTGAAAGGTAGTAATAAATTCTGATTATTATGGCAGAGATACTGGCCATGAGTACACTAGATTTCCTTCCCAACTTTGATATCGATTTGTTACTCTTGATCAATAAAATCTCTTCTGTCCATTGATTGGTTAGTTCTATTTTGGGTGATGTTACTGTCTCTCAAGGATTGAGTAAGAAATTAATTTATGACTGTGGTAGGCACTGAGAAACTTGCATGAAAGATGCTTTTGGATGAGAGGTAAGAGTACAGAATGGTTATAGTATCAGATTTTCCCTCCAGAATATAGGCATTATTACTCTGGCATTACTAGCTAATTGGGAAAGTTACTCAAATTCTTTAAGTCTCACCTGTAAAATGGGAATAATAGGAGTGCCTCTCACTTTATACAATCTTTGCATAAATTTTAAAAACAATGAAAAATGTATATAAAGTACTTTATCATATATGGTAAACCCTAATTTTTTCCCATGAATATTATAATGATGGTGAAGATGTTGATGATGATAATGACATCATGAGATGTCAAGAAATATCAAGATATCAAGAAGGAGATAGCCTTCTCAGTGGTAAAAGCCTTTTATTAGAGAAAACCTTCTTTGGTGGGAGCTTGAAAACTTGATTTTTAATCATGGAGCTTACTTTTCCAATTGGAATGGATAAGTAATTGGGCTACTCAAAGTGATATAAAATGACGTGATTTCTCTACTAGAGCATAACTGGATTTGTCACTCATTATAATTAGTTAAATATTTTGGAAGATCAGGAGAAGTAAATCACTGAAAGAAACATCTACTGCATTTCTTTGGTGTGTTTCTGTGGATTGCAGATGGTCATAGCCTCAGCATAAAATTCATCATTTGTAACTCAAATTGTGCCTTGTATCCCAAGACTACACCTAAAATGAAATCCAAGGAAAATGACAATTCAAAGGACAAAGGAGATGAATGTTTGCAGTAAGCTCCTTATAAAAATAGTTCATATTCAGGTAGTGCACAGGGGAGATTATCAAACCAGGGTTGCTATTATAATAGATAAATATAAACTTCAAATACATACTGGAGCTCTTTTCTGTTCATCTTCAAGCTCCCAACCCTTCCCTTCATGATGTTGTACAGCCCATAAAGCATGAGCAGAGTCACTGCTCTCAGGGCCTGCATCCTCTGAGTATGTGGTGGATGCAAACAGTGCCCCTGCTTACAGGTGAATCACAGCCCAGGGACAGTCATACAGCAGCACTATTTTCAGAGAATCCAAATAACACCCAGTTAATTCATTAAACCACTTCTGACAGCCATTCACAAAACTTCCCAAAGCCCCAGTGTGTGCACTAGACCCTATTTATCAGGTAATAGAACAGGGCTTCAGAGACTCAAGTATATTTATGAAAAAAAAACTATAGGTAATATCATATTCAATGATTAAAGTCTCAAAGTGTTTCCCTTATAAAAAGGAACAAGATCAGAATACCTGCTCTTACCAGTGCTATTCAATATTGTACTGGACGTTTTAAACAGAGTAAATAGGCAAGAAAAAGTAATAAAGGTCATTCGAATTGGAAAGGAATAAACAAAACTGTCTCTATTTTTTGATGGAGTGACCCTATATATAGAAAATCCTACAGAATCACAAAAAAAGCCCTACTAGAGTTAATAAATACATTCGGTAAAGTTCCTGAGTACAAGGATCAACACATAGAAATCATCTGTGTTTCTGTATACCATCAATAACAATCCAAAAAGGAAATTAAGAAAATTCAATTTATAATAGCAGCCAAATAATTAAATAACTGGGAATAAATGTGATCAAGTGAAAGATGTGTACATTCAAAACTACAAAATAATGCTGGAAGACATTTTAAAAGACCTGAATAAATGGAAAGACATCTCACGTTTGTGGACTGGAAAACTTAACATTGTTAACATGGTACTACTATCCAAAGCAATCTACAAATTCAATGCAATCCCTATCAATAACCCAAAAGCCTTTTCTGAAAAATTTAAAAGAATTGAAATCCTCAAATTTATATGGAATACCAATGGACTTTTTATCCAAAGTAGAAAAACTATGAAATCATTAAATTAATTTGGAATTGTGAGGAACTCTAAATAGCCAAAACAATATCAAAGAAAAGAATAAATTTGGAGGACTCACTTCTTGATTTCAAAACTTACTACAAAGCTGGAGTAATCAAAAGCCTGTATAACTAGGATAAGGATTGGCATATAGAGCAATGGAATAGAATTAAGAGTCCAAAAATAAATGCATTTATTTATGGCCAGTTGGCTTTGACAAGGGTGTCAAAACCATTCAGTGCGAAAGTAAAATTCTCTTCAACAAATGTTGGAGGTATAACCAGATATCTACATGCAAAAGAATGATATAGCCTCACACTATATAAAAAAAAATTATCTCAAAATGGATCAATGTCCTAAATATGAGTTAAAACCATGACATTCTAAAAGAAAATATAGGGATAAATCTTCCTGACTTCATGTTTGCCAGTGGATTCTTAGATATAACACCAAAATACAAGCAACGGAAGAAAATATAGATTAAATCAGACTTCATCAAAATTTTTTTTAAAATTTTGCATCTGAGGACATTATCAAAAAATGAAAAGATACCCTAGAGAATGGGAAGAAATATTTACAAATCATATATCTTATCAGAGATTAGTATCCAATATATATAAAGAAAAATTATAGCTCAACAACAAAAAGACAAAAACCCAATTTAAGAAGAAGAAAAGAACTTGAATAGACATTTCTCCAAAGAATAAACAAAGGGCAAACAGGAACATAGATGCTCAACATTATTATTAGGGAAATGCAAATAAAAAGCACAATGAGGTACCACTCTCCACCCATGAGGGTGACTATAATTATTTTTTAAAGAAAAAAAGAAAAAAAAGAACAAATATTGGCAAGGATGTGGAGAAATTGGAACACCTGTCCATTGCCGGTGGGACTGTAAAATGGTTCAGCTGCTGTGGAAAACATTTTGGTGGATCCTCAAAAACTTAAACATAGAATTATTATATAACCACTCCTAAGTATATACCCCAAATAACTGGAAATGGGTACTAAACTATATACATGTCCATCTACATTTATGGCAGTACCATTAATAAAAGCCAAAAGTAGAAAACAACCCAAATGTTCTTTAACAGATGAATGCATTAAAAAAATTTTAGTGTATATATTGAATAGAATACTACTCATCCATAAAAAGGAATGAAGCACTGATACATGCTACAGTATGTATGAACCTCAAAAACATAATGATATATGAAAGAAGCTGACCCAACTGTCAGATAGTCTATATTTCCATTTATATTAAATATCCAAAATAAACAAATGCATAGACACAGAAAGCAGGTTTGTGATTGCCATGAGCTAAGAATAAGAAGATAGTGGAATAGAGGGTAACTGTTTAATGAGTATTGGGCTGCCCTTTGGGGTGATAAAAATAGTTAAAAATATTTTGGAACTTAATATAAATGGTGTTGTACAACATTGTGAATGTACTGAATGCCCCTGAATTGTACATTTTCATTGGTTAATTTTATCTTATATGAATTTCACTTTAATTTTAAAAAAGGTTGAATACTGAGGTCTCCAACTATTATTGCTATTTTCCATTCTGACAGTTTGGGATTTTTTTTCATATACTTTGGAGCTCTATTGTTAGCTGCATAACTATTATAATTGTTTCATCTTCCTGATGGATTAATCATTCTAAAATTTTATTTTTGTCATTCATAACAACATTTGTCTTGAAGTCTATTTTGACTATATTAGTATAGCCACTCCGTATCTCTTCCTTTTAATTGTTTGCATGACACAACTTTTTCCATCTATTTAATTGTAATCTATCTGTGTCTCTAAATCTCAGTGTGTGTGTTATATATATTTAGTTGGATCATACTTTTTTATTTTTCTAATTTCTATCTTTTTATTTGTTTAATTCATTTATTTTAAATGTAGAATTTCCATCTGTTATTTTGCTATTTGTCTTCTTCATGTTTTATGCCTTTTTTGTCCTTCTAGTCCTTTATTACTGCCTTCTTTTTTATTAAATAGATATATTCTAGTCTACCATTTATATCCCTTGTCATTTATTTTACTATAATTGTTAGTTACTTTTAGAGTGGTTGCCCTGAGGTTAGGAGGATTTTATTCAGTTGATTTGTGTAAAATTTTGCTTCCAGACTTTCTGCAATAGTTCTGTATGGATTTTATTTTCCTTTTATTCATTTCAGGGTACTGAGTGTTTTTACAAGATTCCAAGTCTAACAATGTGCTTTCCTTCAGTTTAGCAAATGTCCATATACTTTAGTGGGGTTTTGTTTGTTTCTTTTATTGGTAAAGAAAGAGTTTTAATCTATAAAAATATTGCATCACTATGTTGTATACTTGAAACTATTATAATATTGTAAGTCAACTATACTTCAATTAAAAAATAGTTGTAGATTATTTCATTTTATGGTCTAATGCTCTTCACGGTTCTAAGTCTCAAAAACATGGAGAAGAGACTCCTTGGCACAGCTTGAGTCAGTTACTCCATCCTTAAAAGGAAACTTTGCCAAGAAGGTGTGTCGTATAACAAGCACTATCTATTTAGAAGTTATATCTTTGTAAACCAAATGGTATTGGAGGGTAACATTTTAGGAAAAATTTCACTGTTTTTTGCAGAAAATGGAGGACTACTGGTCAGATAAAATAATTAAGTACCCATTAAAGCTACATGTATGAGGGAAGGCCCTGCATCAGCCATGTAACTGAGTACAACTTCCTATAAAAATAGAATAAGAAAAAAGAATAACATGGTATATATAATCAGGTAAAATTGTTAATAACTTAGTCCTGTGGTCCCATTCTCAACTCCATTTGAGAAGCCCTTCTCCAACATTTTGTTCTGTTTAAATTCCACATACCCCACAACACTCAATGCATTTCTTTCTCCCTCCTTGAAGCTTTTACCAAGTACCATCCATAGCTGTCAATCCTTTCCCCCAACTTCCAGAAGAAGGAGAAGAAGCAGTAGCAGAAGCAGAAGAATGTATACATTGCATTTGTTGATGATACAATGTGTTTACTGTACATTGTTTTTGATATAAAATTATTTATAAGAATTATTATTGTATATTTATAAGAAATATTCATAAGAATTGTTAAAGGCATAGTTAAAACTATCTTTGTTGTTTCATCATCAATTTGTACCACAAACCTTGTTAAACCCCTAGTAAGATTATGTTTGGGAACAGATCTGGGGAAGAAGAGGTTTAGTACTGCTTATATGAAGCACACGGAATAGCCCAACAACAAGCAGAATAGTTGACTTCCGGTGTCACTGACTCTTTGCTAAGACATAAATTGGTTCCTAGTCTGAATAATACCTTAAGAAACACCCCATGTTGAGAGATAAAACTTACGCCATTTATCATATATTAGACAGTGTTTTGTCCACCTTGAAGCATTATAGTAATAATGATCATGGACTAAGGAGACCATTACCCTATTTCTTTTATTATCTATTTAGGGCTCATCTCAGAAGAGGAAGTTCAAAGGGGTATTCTTTGTTTTCCAAAAGTTAAGGGAAGTTTGTTTTTCAACACAGATTTTTAATGCTAAAGCTTGTCAAATCAGGCATTGAAAATAACTAACACACCAGCGCACTAATTTTGACTACAGTAACAATTTGAATTTTTAAAAACTCAGAATTATGAGGAATATTTAAAAGGTGAAATAACTTGAATCTGGTTAACAAAGTGTAAATGCTCCACACAACAAACATTCCTTAAAAAACTAATCATGAAATTTGGCATTATTCTATTTATTATTAGGATGTAAACAATGATCCCTGCATAAATGAAAATAGCTTGTTCTTTGAAATGTTAAAATTCTTCCTTTTATACCTGTCTACATTATTGTTTGTTGAGTTTTATAATTTTTTTCTTAAATATATGCAATAGGTTAAAGTTTAAGTTGACATTCTCATTTAATAATTACTTGTCTTCAAGAGGTAACTAAAGCCACTTTCATGGGCAAAATAATGAGGCTGAAAGGTATCTTGTGACTTGCCTGAGGACAGGTGGGTGTAGGGGGTGAGGCTAGAATCAAGTTCCCCCTAATAACAGGTAAGCATTGACCAAAATCTACCCAGTGTAAATCACTGAAGTCTGAATAAATAAGAAGATTTTTTAAAAGAGATATATTGATTACCAAAAATAAAATCAAAATCCCCTCTCTGTGTTAATTCTTAAAGTTCTTAGGGACTTGGTATATGAAGTGCTGGGAAGTGGGATGGAGGCATTCATCTCCCCTGCTTTTGGGGAAATTGGACGGCACTGTAAAATTTATCATTTCTTTGCTGGTCTGGCCCAATTTAAAAACAATAATATATGTTAAAATAAATTAATTACATTTCTTTCTATCTCTGTCGTGACTAGAACATTGGAGCCAAATTAACTTTTGAAGTTACACAAGCACCCTTTCTCCTGGATCCTCTGCCTGCACTGTTCCTGTGCAGGAATGTTTATGGAGGAAATTAGATTCACTATTTGCTGAAACCAATGTATTTTGCTGGTGGCTCTACCAATCCAATTAACTCCTCTGACAATACAGTAAAATTAGGATACTGGATTATGTTTGTAGCCAATCAGAAAAGTCATGGTCGAATGTCATTCTTGTAACATTACCTAGAGTTATGAAATCCTAGTACTGAAAAATACTTCATGGAGTAGGAGAGAAAATTTAGGAGGAAAATGAGGAACAGTTCTTTTCTTTAGATCGTGATATGAAAATCGTAACTCTTACATATGCTTAGGAGTAAAGGCGGGGTTTTTTTTCTGTAAGAATCAGAAATATGCGGGGCACAAATTAGCAGAAAGACATCTCCCTATTATAATTAACAATATTATTACTATCACATTAAAAAAATTAACACTGATGGGAGACAATATATAAAATGGATGGAATATTGTGTTAAGAAATCAATAGACCCAAGTCCCAATTTTATTTCTGCTGCTCCTTGAGCCATAACCTCTCTCATTTGAAAGGTGGAAGTAATAAGTCTGCTATCATGAGAATCAAAAGAAATGACATATGTGATGTGCTCTGAAAAGTATTAATCGTAAGGTATAATTCATAAAATAAAATTAGAATAATACATAATTCTTCTGGAATTATTTTAAACTCTAGTACAAGCAAATCTTATTTTATACATTAGAAATGCACACAAGGAAATATTTATTAAAAAATTTTGAGAACCAAACTTCACTTTAATTGTGCTAAAGACAAATAAGTAGACCTCTCACTCCTTTGGTATAAATATTTTGTAAATGAGAATGGAGTTTGTAATATACCACAGAAAAATTGAAGAGCTTATGCCAGAAAAGCAAAAAGTCACCATGACTGGGCAAATCAACATGAATAGAAAGTGCTCTTTTGAGAAACTCAAAGCCAAGTGCTAAAAACCAAGCAAGTGAGCAATTCTGAACACCAGGACCAAAATTTTAACCCCAGTCCTTGATCTCTCATCACCAGTTTTTACCCTCTATAGCCACAGTTTAGCCCTGATTCAACAATGGTAACAGATAATTCTCCCAACAATGCTTCTGGGTTGGTATTATCATCCACAGTTCAAAAATAAGAAAATTGAGGCTCCAGGAGATTATGTAATCTCCTCAAGGTCATACAGCAAATAAGTGAAGAGTTATTTGATTTAAGTTTTGCCTGAGATCTCCAAAGCTCATGTATTTTTTACTCCTTTACTCTAAGCAAAGAAGTCAGGTATTTCTTTTGAAGTGACAAGTCTGCTTTCATCTTTGTAACCCATGTACATCTAACTCAATTTCCTTCCCTGACTACTCATCACAGTCAAAACACCACATGTCCTTGATTACATAGTTAAGAGAGAAGTACAGATGGTTCCTGATGGAACAAGATGATGGCAAGAACAAATGACAGATGGGCCTCCTCCATTCCTCAACAGAATGAGAAGGCAGAACTAGATAATGAGAGCATTAAGCTGCTCAGAACATCCGCATGGCTGCCATGAGATGGGAGGGTTAGGGGCAGAGACACTGGGGGAGTAATATGGCTACCCTATCATTGTCTGTTATCCACCGACCAGCCCTCCATCAAAAAGGAGTCCCTTTTGCACAGCTGACACCAACAAGGAAAAAAATCATCGTTAATCACAATGAATGCCTCTGCCCAGGCTGCTTGGAAATGACTTTTAACCAGGAAAAGCCTTGGTCATGAGCATGAACGGACTTAAAGTAAAACACTTGGTGAACCTGCTGGAGGTCTCTAAAACCAACCTTGAAATAATTTGTCTGAAATTCTCTTACTTGTAGCAATTATTAATCCTTAAGTCTCATTAGTTCCTTTGCTGGTAAAATCAGTGTTATGAATGAAATTCCTTTGTGGATCACTTAGCTTTGCTTTCTTCTTCAGACAGTACACAGTTACAGAGAGCTCTAGGCCAGAAAGCGTGGGTTACTCAGAGCACACCCATCTCCACTATTAAAAGGGAAGAAAAATATTCTGCTATCAGTGGGAAAACAGCATAAGAGCATTTTTTACATAGAAAGTATTGCTTCCCTAATATTTTATATTGGTATAAGTGTCTGACCTAAAAGTTTAGATAGTGTTAGAGCTAGTTTATGCCTTATCAAAAACTAACGTTTGGGCAAAGAGTGAAGTAGAAGGAGTAAAGCAGATGGGTTAAAGCAAATAGAGCTTATCTGCAGAGAGAATAATGGGACACATGAACAGACAGAAGCAGAAATGAGAGACAATGTGGTCTCAGAGAGAGAGATACACAGAGACAGAAATAGAAATCAAGACATAATCTGACAGAGTCAGATGCAGAGAAAAATCTTTAATGGTTTTCAGCTATCAAATCCAATTCCCATAAAATCTGTGAGATCTCTATGCTTTTGTTGTCATATATTTTACTTATATAAAAGTTATAAACTATATAATACATTGTTATTATTATTTGTATTTAAACATTCAATGAGCATTTTAACACCTTAATTGAGCTATAATTCACACACCATACAATTCACTCATTTAAAGTATAAAATTCATTGTATTTCTGTGGTATCAGTTGTAACATCTTCTCTTTCATTTCTGACTTATTTGTGCCCTCTCTCTTTTTTTTCTTGGTGAGTCTAGCTGAAGGTTTGTCAATTTTGTTTGTTTGTTTGTTTGTTTTCAAAGAACTAGCTCTTAGTTTCATCAGTCTTTTCTATTGTCTTTTTAGTCTCTGTATCATTTATTTCTCCTCTGACCTTTATTATTTCCTTTCTTCTACTAAATTCGAGCTTTGTTCTTCTTTTTCTAGATTCTTTAGGTGTAAAGTTGGATTGTTTAAGATTTTTCTTACTTCTTATGCTAGGCTTGTATTGTTATGAACTTCTCTTTTATAACCACTTTTGCTTCATCCCATGTATTTTGGTATGTTGTATTTATGTTTTCATTTAGCTCTAGGTTTTTTTTTAATTTCTCCTTTAATATCTTTAATGATTCATTGTTTGTTCGGTAGCATGCAGTTTAATCTCCATATTTTTGTGGTTTTTCCAGTTTATCTTGTAATTGACTTCTAGTTTCATGTCATCATGGTAAGAAAAGGTGCTTGATATGATTTTAATTATCTTGAATTTACTGAGACTTGTTTTGTGGCCTAACATGTGATCTATCTGGAGAACTTTCCATGTGTACTTGAGAAGAATGTATACTCTGCTGCTTTTGGATGGAATGTTCTGTATATATCTACTAAGTTTATCTGGTATAATGAGTCATTTAAGACTGATGTTTCTTTATTGATTTTCTGTCTGGCTGATGTATCTGTTGATGTTAACGGGGTGCTAAAATTTCCTACTATAATTGTATTGCATCAATTTCTCCATTTAGAGAGTCTGTTAATTTTTGCTTTCTATATTTTGTTTGCCCCTATGTTGGGTGTATATATAGTTATAAATGTTATATCTTCTTGCTGGATTGACTCCCTTATCATTATGTAATGCCCTTCTTTGTCTTTTCTTACAGTCTTTGTTTTAAGGTCCATTTTTTCTGATATATAGCTACACCAGCTTTCTTTTTGTTTCCATTTGCATGTGATATCTTTTTCCATCCTTTCACTTTCAGTCTGTGTGTGTTTTAGATCTGAAGTGAGTCTCTTCTAGGCAGTTATAGATGTGTCATTTTTTTTTTATCCATTCAGCCTATCATTTTTTAAATTGCAGGATTTAATATGTTTACATGCAAATTAATTATTAATAGGTATGTACTTATTGCCATTTTGTTCATTGTTTTCTGGCTGTTTTGTAGTTTCTCTTGGTTCCTTTCTTCTCTTTCTCTTTATCCTTGTGGTTTGATGGCTTTCTTTAGTGTTATATTTCACCAATAAATTGGACAGCCTAGAAGAAATGGATAAATTCCTAGAAACATACAATCTTCTAAGACTGAATCATGAACAAATAGAAAATATGAAGAGACTAATTACTAGTAAGGAGATTAAATCAGTTAAAACAAACAAACAAAAAAACAAAAAAACCTCCCAACAAAAAAAAGCCCAGGACTAGAAAGTTTCACTGGTGAATTCTATCAAACATTCAAAGAAGATTTAATTCCTATTCTTCTCAAACTTTTCCAAAAAATCGAAGAGGAGGGAATACTTTTAAAGTTATTTTAGGTGACCAGCATTAACCTTATACCAAAAACAGAGAAGGACACAACAAAAAAATGAAATTTCAGGCCAATATCCTTGATGACCAGAGATGTAAAAATCGTCAAAAAATATTAGCAAACCAAGTTCAACAATGTATAAAAGGATCATACATCATTAGCAACAGGGATTTATTCCAGGAATGCAAAAGTAGTTCAACGTCCACAAATCAATGTGATACACCATGTCGACAAAATGAAAGATAAAAATCTTGCAGTCATCTCAATAGATGCAGAAAAAGCATTTGACAAAATTCAACATTCACTTGTGATAGAAACTTAACAAAGTGCGTATAGAGGGAACATAATTCAACATAATAAAGGCCATATATAACAAACCCACAATTAACATCATACTCAATGATGAAAAGCTGAAATCTTTTCCTCTAAAATGAGGAAAAAGACAAGTGCCCATTATTACCACTTTTATTCAACATACTGTTGGAAGTCCTAGCCACAGTATTTAGTCAAGAAAAAAAGGGAAAACACATCCAAATAGGAAAAAGTAAAACTGTCCCTATTTGCAGATGGCATGATACAATATAAATATATCTATATCTATCTACATATAGATAGATATAGATATAAAACTCCAAAGACTCCACCAAAAAACTGTTAGAATTAATAAAGTCAGTAAAGTTGCAGGATACAAAATCATTATACAGAAACCCATGGCATTTTTATACACCTATAACTAATTATCAGAGAGGGATTTACAGAAAAACAATATTATTTATATTTGTATCACAAAGAATAAAATACCCAAAAATAAATTTAACCAATGAGGTGAAAGACCTGCACACTAAAACCTATTAGACCCTAATGAAATAAATTGAGCAAGACACAATAATGGAAATATATCCCATGCTCATGGTTTGGAAGAATTAAATTGTTAAAATGTCCATTTTACCCAAAGCAATCTACAGATTCAGTGCAATCCCTATCAAAATTCCAATGGCATTTTTCACAGAACTAAAACAAATAATCCTAAAATGTGTATGGATCCACAAAAGATCCCAAATAGTCAAAGCAATCTTGAGAAAAAAGAACAAAGCCAGGGGTATCACACTCCTTGATTTCAAACTATACTACAAAGCTATAGTAATCAAAACAGTAAGGTATTGGCTTAAAAACAAACACACCAGTCTATGGAATAGAATTGAGAGTCCAGAAATAAACCCATACATATATGGACAATTAATTTATATAAAAGCATCAAGGAAATACAATGGAGAAAAAAAAAACCAAAGAGATTCTCGTAATAAATACTGTAACACTTCACTCATCTATAACTAAGTGCCTTACTTTAAATATCTCTAGGAAGTAGACCTTGAGACAAAGATCTAAATGCAGGTCATTGACCTGTTGGAGGGAAACCTCATGAAACACAGTAGGGGAATACGGTAGCCAGACAGCAAAAAGTAGGAAGCCAATATCAGTGAGTTATTGAGCATGTTAGCATTATGAATGACTAGGGTATAATCATACTACAAAAGTCTGGGAATTAGTGGGGAATGTACACCTCAGAGTTATCCCACTTGGGGGTGGGAAGGGAACTGGGGTACTTATGCACCAATTCCATCAGTTAGGGCCCTCTCCCTCCTTAAGAGTGATAATTCCCCAGCACATCTGGCCTGTAGACCTTACAGGCAGAGGAGGCTCTGATGGTCAGAGGAAGCCTCAAACAGACAGGAAGCATGTACTGCAGTTGCAAGTTGGGTCAACATGCAGTGAAAAGGCAAGGGCAGAGGGGATGCAGTCAGGGTACCAAATGTGTCTTCTATGATTACTTATTTGTCAACTTTCTAAAACAGATCTAGATGAAAAATCCAGCTAAGAAAGGTATCCTTGAGTACTCAAAGCTCCTTTCCTTTGGAAAATGCCACAAACTCCCACTTAAACATATTTGCTCACTCCTAGTAGAGGCTTCGAACCTTTACAAAATTTCAGTAACAAAGGGCATCTGGTTCCCTAATTCACTATAGCTTTCATATTAGATGCAGCGGGTGCTTCCTAGTGGCAGACATATGCTGAAAACACAATAAATGACAGTGGAGTTGTAAGAGCTGACAGTGAAGAAGTAAGAGCTGACAGTGAAGAAGAAGGCTGAAAACTGTAGAAAACAGATAAGAGAACAATGAACATAGATCTTTAAGGAACAAATAATCTTACACTTTCCAATATCCTTAAAGGCATATTATATTAAGCTCCAGGATAATAAATAATGACCATAATAGGCACTGATTAATTCAACAGTTACTGAGCATGTTAGTGTGTCATTTGCATTGTTGTAGATGCAGGGGAAACATAATTAATATTGCCATCAATGTCACAGCCATTATGGAGTTACCATCCTGTGATGAAGGCAATTTACCTAAAACAAACAAACACATATGTAAAGTGGTTATGTTTAAAAATGTAGGAAATAAAATTCATCTTAGAAAAAATAGTCAAATAGAACCTTATTTTTAATTTTGAGGGAATAAGTATGGGCGTGCTTTATAAATAAATAAAGAAAACTTGGTTATTCTGAAATATTCATTCCCCAGGAGTGATCAATAACTAGACTTTTATAGTAACTGCCTTGCACTTTCTCCCCCTTCTGCTTGCCGCCTGTGTGAAAGGCTTTAGCAAACAATTTTGTGGTAAACACAGGGCTATGCAGAGGAAAGAAAATCTTATAGAATTAATCCTCAGAAAGAATAACTAACCCTTGGAGAATTGTAAATAGTGATGCTAAAAGGACAACTGGAGTGCAGTATACTGCAGAGAGCTTTGGAGTCCAGGAGTCTGAAGCTTACCTCAGCTCTCTAGTGACTGTGTAATCTTGAGCAAGTAACTTTCCCTCTCTGAGCCTCAGTTTTGGGGGATATAAAATGAATTTTTTGATAATACCTAGCTTTGAGAATTGGGAAATTGGATTGAAATATCAAATGAAAAACGTCTAGCTCAGCAGTTCTTGGCACATTGATAGCACAAACTCAATAAATAGCAGTTCCCTCCTATTCATACAAATATTCAGGTCACTCTGCTAGCAATGGAGACAGATTTGTGTTGATCAGTCCTCACATTTGAGCCCAAGAGTGGCTGGTGATTACTGCTCTTGACTATGTTTGCATGCATATTTTGTTAAATTGGTTTTATCTGGGAGAAGCTATCAACGTGGGGATTTCAACTCTACAATCCTAGACTTGTTACACTTATTAACCATACTCAGCTCACCAAACAACTGGCTTCAGAATCAGGAGTAGCATTTTGCTTCTGGCGTTTATCTACAATTCACTTTGCTCTGTTCCAAGTGTTCTCTGTAAAAGTGCAAAGAACTCTAATGTTTCAGTACTTGGAAAAATGTACTGAGCTTCCAGAATCACTACCAACCAGGGCCAAATATGAGGAAGGAGAGATGGATGAAGAGCAGAACCCATCCCAGACCCACTCTGGATGTTTAAGGAAAGCCAACTGCTTACAGCACAGGTCACACTTGCTTAACTAGTTGTAGTCAGAGCCTTAAGAGATTCACAAAGAAATTAAGTAGTAAGAAATAACTAAAGAGAATTTAACAATTTCATACTAAACACAGAACAGAATATAATAAACAAGACGACAAATGAAATTGCAGGTTAATGACATTGTACTTTACAATATAATGAGGCACATACAGTACTAGGCTGGAATGAAATGTATTACAGGATATAAATGTACATAATGGCAGTTTATAAATAAATTATTCTACACTGATTGCAATTAAATTGCCTTGCTTTAATATGACCTTGTAATTAAGGTGTAGAGTGGCTTGCTGCCTTGTTACTCCCTGATCAACAACAAATACAAATATTTTTCTCAGCTACAGTAGTTGTAAATAAACACCCAAACTATTTAGATAAACTTTTTTTTTTGTCAGATGAATATCCACATACAAGATCCGATTATTACAAATTGGGTAAACCTGCAAACACCATCAATTCTGACTCAGTACTCTCCCCAAAGACTATTTCCAATTGTTTCCAATTAAGGAAAATTGTTTCCAAGTTAAGGAAACTTTTAAGTCTTCCAATTTTACCTTTCATCTATTCCATACTACTAGATAGATGGCACTCTGGTCAGAAATGCCACGGCAACTATGAGCTTGGCTGCGCCAGTATGTAAGGCCCCATCTCCTCCCCGCCTACTGTCTGAGTCAGGGGTACTTCCTTTGGGCTGCTGTGTGTAGTTCTGTCTTGGCACTGTGCACACCACATTCTAAGCATCCATTCACAGGCCTGTTTATGTTGGTCCTGAGGACAAAAGCATGAGGCCTTTCATGCTCCAGATCACATTCTCTTTCTAGAATTGGGTTAGAACCCAAGTGTATACAAAGGAAATGAAAACCCCACAATGCCTGCCTTTAAGGGGCTTCAATTTGGCAAGAGGAATAATAACATACAAACCAGTTAGGTAAGGCACAGTAACATTAATTTTCAACAATGTTACAAGAAGCAATTTTGGGAAGTTGAATGGAAGGAGCGACTAATTAGCTGGCGAGTAATAGGAAAGTTCATGCAAGTGGCATTTCTTCGCCCTGGGACTTAAAGGAAGAGACTTCTGCCAAGGATTTCTTGTGTGTGTCTCTTTTTACATAAATTAAAGGACATCTATTCAAAGTACCATTCAATGAAGGAGGAAAATCCATCATGCTTGAAGAACAAACAACCGTATCTGTACTAAGGAAAACCAAACAAATTTTTAAAATAAATAAATAAATAAATCCTGGATTGAGGAGAGAGGGAATATTTTTAGAGAAAGGTCAGAGGGAGGGGGAATCGCAAGAAAAAGATAATTTAGCACCAACGGGAGAGTGTGACTAGAAGAAAGTCACTATCAAATGTAAAATAGCTGATTCTCCAGGTGAATGGGCTGGGGATAGACAGATCAAAGGAAGTACGCAGATTTCAATGCATTGCTCTGTACTAATGAGTCAACTGTAGGCAAATTTTAAGTAGGAAAAGGTTAGCTAAATGGATCAGGTTCTCAGGATACCCAATAAATGGCAGCCCTCTGTCCCATCCTGGGTTCTGAACAAAAGAATAAGGTCAAGGGGAGTTCAAAATATTACCTTTACTATGATAAAATCAAAGCGAGGGTTGGGGGGTTGGACATAGGTTATTATAAAAACAAATATAAGCAAAACAAAGCAAAACAAATAGGTCTGCCAGTTGACCCCAGAATCAGAAAGACTATCAGTGCACTCAGAGGTGTTGGGCCAGGGCAAGACCCCCCCACACATTTGAGGAGGAAGCAAAGGGAAAAGCCACCTCTGAAAAAACAGCAGAGAATACCACCTACCTGCAGGCAGCTGCCACCTGAGAGGAAAAGCCAAGGAGGTCTGATATGTTACAAATTTACCAATCCAGTAAGTCATCCCAAAGGGGTCTCATAAATCTTCATTCCTAACAAGCAGCCACCACTCCCATCCCATTCTACTTCCCTCCCCACTCCAACCCTGCCCCCAACCGTTGTTGATTTTCTTGCAGTTTGTAAACGCTCTTTGAGGAGCAATGCACTACTACCTCATCTGCCTCTCTCCACACTTTTATTGTGATGGCCTAGCACAGTAATAGTAATGAACCACGTCAAACTTGGCATAATTCTCCATTACTAGTCCTACATAATTATTCACTGAATTGTTATTCTGTTTTCATTTTATTTTTCCAAGTAAATATATATATTTTTAAAGAAATTCTCTTTACCTTGTTGGTCCAAAGAGAGTCAAAGATCATCTTCAATGAAACAGTTGCTTGATGACTTTTCAAGTGTGTTGAAGAGCACTTCATTAAATAGTTCTCCAAACAGCAGTTGTGAGAAACAGCCATCAAACTCTTCTGACAATCTTTTTCCAAGAGCTCTCCACCCCAGCAGAAATGACATATGAAGACCTTAGGACCCAGGCATTCACACAAATCTCATCCCAGCTTTCTTGGATAAGTACCCAGTGAAACAGTCACATCTTCCTACTCCTCAGGTGTTTTAGGTACTCTTTCAATTAAAGGACAATTAGCAAGTAATTAAGCCCTATCCTTCCTTTTCCATCCTGAGCCAAGACATTAAATCTGAAGAAGACTGGAGCATGTGAGATCAAGCAAGGAGACACAGGCGTTGGTAGCTATCTATTTTGTTCTTGCAAAGATTTCACTGAGAGAGAGTATTTTCTTTGCTTATGTCTGTCTTATTTAACTAATTGTGGCGCTACACTTGGTCCATAATGACAGCCTTTAGAATCAACAGACATTTTAGAATCAGTAGAGATTTCAGGCACCACTGTTTTAGTTAACAAGGTATTTCATTATATTAGATGGTGAATGATGGAGATGTCCTTGGATCTTACCAATTATAAATGAGCTATTGCTTGAAGAAAACCAGAAGGGCTATCCCTTGAGATCAGCCAGGCTGTCCTCTCTACAGGAACAGGCTTTGTGAGTTAGACAATAATGATTCAGCTTTAGTGATTCAGGCTCTGATCTAAGGCAATGATAATCCTCTGGGCTCAGCCTAACACACTGAGAAGGACAGCTCCCCATAGAGTAGGCCCTGACCTTCAGGAAGCCCCTGAGGAAATATCTTCTAGTTTGTTCATTCCACTTAAGTGCAGGGTCCTGGGACAAACTAGAGCAAGGCAAAGTCATAGAGAGCTGACTGGAAGATGGGAGTTACATGGGTGTCCTAAACAGACAAAGATTTTTATCATTTCAAGTTAACTTTATGTTTACTAATTTATCTAATAATCACAGTAATAAAATTATAATAGCTACAACTTGTGTGGACATTCTATGCATAAGACATTGTGCTAAGTACCATACCTCATTCAAACCCACAACAATCTTGTGAGATAGAATTTATTACTAACACCATTTTTGTAGGGGGATGAGGAAAATGTGGTTCAACATACTAAAGATTTTTGTCCAAAGCTATGTGGCTAATGATTGGTGGTCTTAGGATTAAAGTCCAGGTTGATAAGATACTGAAGGCAATGGTCTAACCCACCATGTTATAGCCCAGCAGTACTCTTATCAACCAATTCAGATTAATGGGGGACAGAGAACCCTGATGACCTGAGTTCTTTGTCAGTCACAAGCACAATGAGCCCCCATTTGTTGGTAAGATTTGGGAGGCATCAAACTTTACTGGTTCAAAAACCCACATCTGCAGTGGGCCAAAGATTATTTTTGGTCATCAGCGAAGGCTTCCTTTTATTCATATATTGTGTACAAAGGAAGAGGAATTTATCAATATTCTTTGACTATTTTCAGGCATCCTGTATGGCTTGACGAGATGGAAATAGAATGAAGAACAGCATAAAGGAAGAGAGAGTCCAGATATCATGTCACTTAAGGAGATGTCAAAATAATGACAGGAGGATTTATCTTCTTTTATTTGTTTGTTTTCTAGGGTAAAAAAGTTCCCTTAGAAAAAAGTCAAGGTTTGTCATAGTTACCAAAGGGAAAAAAGTATTTCTGCATTCTTAATCTATTCAATAGTCAGCATAGTAGACTGAAATAATAAAATGAAAATAGTAATTCTTACTTGGGATTTGTAATTTTACAGAGTGCTTTAGTGTTTATTGCCCTCTTAGATCCTTACAGCAGCCATGTAAGAAAACAGGATGGAGATTATTTACCTCCTATTCTACAGGTGAGGAAATTAATTTTTTTTTTTAAGTTTTGACACCATAAAAACTAAAAAATTAGCCTAAGGTCACACGGTTAGTAATTAGCAGAGCCAGCACCAACCCCTGGTCTTCAGCTTCAAGTATCCCTTCTATTACAGCTCAGGGACTGGTTGAAATAAAAAGTAAAGATCTCAGAGAGTCAGGGGGCAGTTGATGGAGAAATCTGTGAACAACTGATCCTATTCTGTCTTTACCATTTCCTATTCTTCTCTGAACCTTGAGCTTTAGAATAAAATCTCATATGTTTGTCCTTAAAAGTTATTTCCCGAATATATCTCACGGTGAATTGAGGCTAAGGACATACCAGCTAATGGTTTAAAGCATTCTTGTGTATCCCATTATTATTATCGTGACAGTTATGAAACAGAGAGATCTAAGCATGTTCCAGCCTACTGTGTTATGAAGGTGGTAGAGCCGGGAGGAAATAAAGAAAGATATTCATTTTTTCAACCAGATAATAATGATTTTAAAATGTTTCAGAGTCTCCCTTTAGTTTAGGGAGGTTAATTGGGCAAAGTTTGTATGTGGGGAGGGGCAGGTGCTAGTTTTTCTCACTATTCAGTGCAGCAGGGCCAAACGTGTGTTTTCTTTATTTTGGTTTGGTTAGTGTTAGGTTTTTAATTATTGTGCAATTTCCTTAAGCAAATTATTACCAACACTGCCTGTACCAGATAATCACCCTTTCTGCTTCTACTGTTACCAGATCAGAATAAATGAGTTAGATCATGGTGCCATATCTTGAGAATTGTTCGTATTCAAGGGTCTAGGGCTCAGAAAAATAATCCTAAATCTTCTTGTCTTTGAAAAGTCAATTGGAGTTGAGCAGAATAAAAAACATATAGCTATAGCTAATTTTTTTTTTTTTTTTAATGACTAGAATTGTCTCTAGGTGTGGGGTTTTTACAGCTCTCCACCTATTTTTTTTTTTTTTTTTTTTTATGGTTGTGTTGTGTCTTCGTTTCTGTGCGAGGGCTTTCTCTAGTTGCGGCAAGCGGGGGCCACTCTTCATCGCGGTGCGCGGGCCTCTCACTATCGCGGCCTCTCTTGTTGCGGAGCACAGGCTCCAGACGCGCAGGCTCAGTAATTGTGGCTCACGGGCCCAGTGGCTCCGCGGCATGTGGGATCTTCCCAGACCAGGGCTCGAACCCGTGTCCCCTGCATTGGCAGGCGGATTCTTAACCACTGCGCCACCAGGGAAGCCCGCTATAGCTAATTTTTGATGAGACCAAAAGCTGAAGAAAATATAAGTGCAGACCTACAATAAGCATATATGAGCTTTATTTGTGCTTTCACCTAGGATGAGTTACAAATGAGGCTAGAGACATGTTTTCTATGCTTCCGTCCCACCATAGTTTCAAAGACTAGTTGAAGAGACAAGGTTTCTGTGTATATTACATGCAAAGAAACAGGAAGGTGGTTCCCCATGAACAAGACAATCAGTATTAGGTATCAACTGGCCAGTTTTTAGTCACTTACAAGGATAATGTGGTACTTGAGAGTATAAGCTCCAGAGTCAGATACACCTGGAACATACTCTGGATGTTGTGCTGGCTTGGGTAAGATAGTTCTTCTCACCAAAACTTCATACTATTATCTATAAAATGGAGACTGTGATATTAGCTACCACCTAAGATTTTCATGAAGATTAAATGAGCTAACACATTAAAAAAAAAGGAACACTGTTATATTGTAAGTTCTCATACGTGTTAGCTAGTAGTAGTAGTAATAGCGGCAGTAGTAGCAATAGTAGTAGCAGTAACAAGCAAAACCTTATAGGAAAGAGGTCAAAACTGTGTGTGATTAGGTGGAGCTCAAGAATGAGTATGGGAAACAGCATCTCAAGGAGTGCCATGTCAGAGTTTAGAGGATCACTTAAAATGCTACTGTCAATCCAATAGGCTCATCAGAAAAAGGAGTGATGCCCATAGGCTCTACCACCAAGAGGAACAGATAGAGAAACATGTTTGAAGCATAGTGTGGGAATTAGAGCATGGAGTAACTTCAAAGCCGACATGCAGGGGCTGAAGCCCTCCTGTTATCTAAGTCCCCAGTACTGTACCCTGCAGAGTGCGTGGTGCACATGACATCACTATCCACACTCTCCCTTCTATTGGGAATTTGAACAGAGTGAAATTCCAATTCCAGATGTAGAACTGAGAGTTCCATGAAAGGGGAGGTTACCAGACAATGTACACAGCACTATCATAAAGAAGTGAAGTCCCAGAGTATGTGGGTCATGGGAAATTTTACAGAGTAAATGTTTAGAGAGACCCAGAGAGATCACAAGAAAGAGAGAAGGTGGAGAAAGCAGTCACATTCTAGAGCTGTCCTTCTGGAGGCTCAATTCTTGATATTTCTGAGGCTTCATGCTCAGCTCTTCCTAGATTCCAATGAAATCTCACTGTAGTTTTTCCATGGTTCCCACTCCATCCTTTTCATTTGTACCTACTCGTTTACTTTTCTTTCCAAATAGATGAGAATCTCTATATTAATTCTAAAAGCAAAGATTTGAAGGAGCCAACTAAGCAACGTTTTATTTTCCTAGAGTTTCACTTCACTCTGGCTAATGTTTTGGGATTATCCAGAAAAACCATAAGCAAAACTATTCACAATAGCTTTGGAGAATTGAAGGTAAACCAACTGGTATCTAATCTGACTAATAAAAGATATATTTCCTCTCCTTAGAAAAGCATCTCTGTGGTGCAGTGTAGACCCCACAGCTGAGGGGAAATAAGCCAGGGCTCTGCACTTTCACAGACCAGGACTTGAGTCCTCCATTTACTGACTGTCTGACCTTGGATGAGTTGTATCACTTCTATAGGGCTCACCTTCTGCAGCTGTAAATTGGGGGTAATAATATCTACTGTATATGAGTTCCACATAAATGTGCATCAAACCTTCAGAATGTGGGCCTACAGTAGCAGGCCTTCCACAAGCCCGTACAACATTTATAGGAATAAGAAAAATGTGCTTTTTCTTCTGGGCAAACAACTGGCGAGTAGGTCTCTGAAGACCAGTATATGGCAACTCTGCTTAACAGTCATTAAGTGGAAATTATTATGTTGTTGTATCAATAATTTATGTCCAAATTTGCTTCTTTTGGAAAAGCAGCATAGCTGTGTACAACAAATTGTAATTTATATAATTTTCCCTTTGTGATGGTTCATAACTAATCAAGTAGTTAGGGTGGAAAAAAAAGTTGTCATCAAGGTTTCAGCCTGATGGGAAAATCAATGCAGCCCAGAGTGCTGTCAATAGCAGCAATTACATCTCATCGGTCATGATGGAAAGCGGTTTACACTTAATACAGATTTTTTTAACTTGATGCCTGATTATATGTCACCCTAAACACTGAATCAGAGCAAGTCGACATGAAAATCCCTGTCTTCCAAGACATCCCTGTCTTCCAAGGCTCAGTTAGCTGCCTAGGAAGAGTTGATCTATCTATAACACAGAGTGCGTAATTCAAAATGACAATAAAGAAAAAAAGAAGCTCGCATAATTTTGTGCACACAGAGGGTAAAGATTGCTGACAGATTTATGGGTTATAACTTACTGAAGATTCTGTGTGGAAATGTTTCACTCACTCCTCTTTGCAAGGCAGGCAAATTCTTTCATCTTCAGGCCCTTTGGGTACATTTTCCCCAGGAGTTGCTGGACATTAAATCTGTCAAATAGAGACCTATTAAATCTGACTTGATGCTATAAATGGTAGTAGCCTGAGGCCCTGAGTTGTAGCAGCTCTAAAGATGACACACACCTCCCCATGTGGCATTGTATGGTAGAGAACAGCAAGGTTGTTAGGATGGCCATTCTCCAAGACAGAAATGGGATGGAGCATTTGCAATTCCTGTCCCTCTTGGAGGGGTCCTCCTTAAAAAACAACCCAGTGACACCAACTCCAGGCAGCTGTGGCAACTGCCCAGTGGGACTGTGCTTCATTCTCACACATGCCAATAGTTGGGTGGCTGGATGAAAGAACACAGAGTCATGTGATTCTCTAGAACTGGTTAATGAATACTGGTAAGTGGCAATGTTTTTGTTCCCAAATTTGACAGCTGCCAGCTATGGATGTTGAAGCATTCTGAAGGTGTCAGATTTGGGAAAGTTTTGATCTAACACACTCTGTTGTGTGAATAAGTCATCAAAAGTCCAAGCATGATAATGCTTTAGCAAACTGAGTTCTCTACAGTTTGTATTCCATCTGTCTGCTCCCAGAGAACAATGCTTAGGCACCAGAACCTATTCAAGAAAAAGAGGAATGAGGTCTCTGGGTGGTAGGTCAGACCGTGCCTAGTAATAGCCTGGTTCACAACAGATGTTTTGTAAAAAGTCCTCTTCTCTTGCTTATCTAGGACACTCTATCCTTCTGACTGGGGGAATTGTTCTTAGCATGGGAGAAGGAAGAATATTAATTCTGTCCAAAGAAGAACTTGACTTGAAGTTTCTCAGGGTTTATTGGAAGTCGGCATACCAGAAACAGATAATAAGATGAAATTTGGCATGCTAGATATCTATTAGGGATCGACACCTGTGGGAAGGTGTTAGCGGAAGTGAGATTGGTAAAAGGGAGATGTCTAACTGCAAAGCAGGTCACGTAAGACCCTGGCCAACCCCACTGGAAGTGTTGGAGTATGTATGGCTTGTCTGAGTTGTTCCATGTTGGGCCAAAATGTCTGGGCTTTTGGTCATGTCCTTAGGAGAGGTGGCTCTCTACAGTGAAGCAAATCCTGAATGGGCTGACAACTAAAGTCTTTGTTGGGAGCTGGCAGCAAGACATCCCTTGAAAAGGTCTCATTCTATAAGTCCTTAGCAAAGCAGACCTCCCTTGGTTGGGTTTTAATCTTCTCTGGAGCTTAGCCACTCTGACTCAGTACCTGGTCTTCAGCTTTCTGAGCACTCCTGTTGCCAATAATGAGAGCCTCTCAATAAGGTACCAAGGATGCCTTCTCTTCTGGCTTCCACGCTTTTATTTCAATTGCCTCTTGGTCTCCTGGGAATTTTCTGTAACATCATTTTCTTCCTCAAATTCTGTCCCACAGGCTATTTATTTGGGGTTAAATTCTACCAAGTGGCCCCTATTATTGAGTGTTCTCTGATCCTACTGCTGTCAGTGAGAGCCTAGTTCTCTCCTACTCTCCTCTGTAGCTTCCAGATTAGAGCCTGACCATTATTAGTACACAGGTACAATCCCTGTACCTTACAGCTTATAAATTTGTCCATTTAAAAGCTGATACCCTATTTGGAAGGTAAGGAGTAGAGTAGATTATCTAACAGTGAGGACTCCAGAGTCACATAGATCAGGTTTGAATCTCAGCTCAGTCTGTAGCTAAGTAATGTTTGGGTAAATTATTTAACATTTTTGAGTCTAGAATTTCCTACTTAGGAAAAGGGTATATAGTAGTACCTACATTAGGCTTACGAGAAAGAATATTTAGCAGAAGAAAGGAAGGAAGGAAAGATGGAACAAAAGAAGGAAGGAAAGAAGAGAAGAAGAAACCAAAGAAAATTGTCCAAAGTCAACTATTTATTACAGATGATCTGTAATAGGGCAGGCTAGAGATATCTTTTTCAAAGCATTTCTACCAGAGCCTGTTCCTGTTTTCAAATTTCACTGATATAATTTGTGAGCTATATGAATTAGAAAATAGAGGAGGATATAAACATAGAAGGAACATCAGCCTTCTAGGAGCACGTGCCCAAAGGCCATCCAAGTGTCAAGCACATTTATTGTCCGTGGTGGTGGCGTGAGAAGATGCTGAGTCCCCTTGTGACCATGTGGCCTAGCAGAGAATATCAGCAGATGAATGGCCTTGCCCTTGCTCTGCAATTATAGACACCATTACAAGGGAAAGTGAAAGCAAAAGAGCCTACAGCAACCTAAATAAATGCCTGTCATCGGCCACTCTGCCTGTACACATCCTCAGATATATTGGGGAGGCACTTGGGCTCCAGCCCCAGTCTGCTGAGATGCCTTCTCATTATCATTTGGCAGCTGATTTTAGACGAGATGTATGGTGGAATACAGTGACCACACTTTGTTCCCAGCAAGATTCACTGGCCCCAAGATCATGATTCTCATAAACCTAAAAGAGTCTGGTTTTGTGAACATGTTGTAGCATATGGAGGGTGACCATATAATTTATCACACAAACTAAGACACTTATTAAGAATTAAAATGGTATATTAATAATTCTATAGGCAATTGATCTAAATTAGAGCTATTCCAGGTAAATTGGCCATGATTTTATCTAAATATAGACACACAGCTGATGCAGAACATGGACTTAGGGCTTCCTGATGCATAAATCCATTTAAAAAGCAGGTATGAGATTTTAATTGGTTATCATTCTCCCTTTGGAAACTACTTATAGTGAATTGAATAATGGTCCCCAAAAAGATCAGATCCTAATCCCTGGAACCTGTAAATATTACTTTGTATGGCAAAGACTTTGCAGATGTTTTAAATTAAGAATTTTGTGATGAGGAGGTCACCCTGGATTATATGTCTGGATCCTAAATACAATAACATGCATCATTATATGAGGAAGACACAGGGAAATTTGACTACATATAGAGGAAAAGAAAATGTGAAGATGGAGCAGAGAGAATTTAAAGATACTGACCATGAAGATGGACGTAATGCAGCCACAAGCCAAGGAATACCAGCAGTCATCAGAGCTGAAAGATGCAAGGAACAGATTCTGCACGGAAGCCTCCAGAGGGAGCATGGCCCTACTGACATCTTTATTTTGGACCAGTGATACTGATTTCAGACTTCTAGACTTCAGAACTATGAGAAAATAAATAGTTGTTTTAAGCCATCAAGTTTGTGGTAATTTGTTACAGCAGCCATAAGAAACTAATATACAAATTAACTTTCTTCTCTAGCAATAATTTCTGAAAATAAAATATATTTTAAACTTTTAATAAATAAGTAATATAGAAGCATACAAAAAAGGAGAGTAAAAATAAAATCACTAGAAGTTTTACATCCCAGGGAGGGAGAAACAGCATTACCATTTGCTGGACATAAGTTCCACTGTCTTTCTA
This sequence comes from Balaenoptera acutorostrata, assembly GCF_949987535.1. Taxonomy (NCBI): domain Eukaryota; kingdom Metazoa; phylum Chordata; class Mammalia; order Artiodactyla; family Balaenopteridae; genus Balaenoptera; species Balaenoptera acutorostrata. Next base: position 20,996,905 of record NC_080079.1, on the reverse strand, counting down.
TTCTTTAAGAATAAATAGATGGAGAGAAAAATAGCTGTATTGAATAAATCTAATTCAAAAGAATCATAATATATTCAACACTCAATTAAAATTTTGAAATTTAATTTAGCACTACAAAGGAAAGGGAAATGGAAAAAATTAAAAGGAAGTATTGAACTTGAAATAAATGCTTCTTCACAACAAGGAAGTTGAGTTTTTAGACCCAAACTCTCCAGGATTCTACAGACTACACATCCTTGGATAAATCCCCTTCTGATTTATCCAAGTCCAATGTCAGTTTAACTTGGGTTAAAGAGAAGGTTGGCCTTTAGTAGGGCAACAGCCTGGTGGTGAGACCAAAGGAATGCCAAAGATATTCCCTGTGCCAAAATATCTTCCCTGTGGTCCTAGGGTCCGTATGTCCACCTTCAGACACTGATTTGTGAAAGGCCTCTGACATAATATGGAAGTGTGTCTTTGAAGGGTTGGTGCAGTACAGCAGGAAGAATGTTTGATAAAGACAGGAGACCAAGGCCTTGCATCCTTGTTACTTTCCCTTGCTGCTGTCTAATTATCACTTAAGATTTTTGATCTGTTACTGCTATTGTGAAGATCAAATGTGAGACATTATTTGAAATCTTTGGAACATAGAACTCTAAGGTATGGCTGGTACAGTAGCCCATTCACTAACTGCATTTAGGATTTTGACCCAGGAGCAAAGAACAAATAGAAAGGCATGATGAAATGAGCCATATTTCTATGACCTTGATCCAGTTTCTTAATCTTCCTGAGCCTCAGTTTCCACATCATTAAAACAGAAATAATAAAACTCACCTCATAAGGTTACTGTGAGAGTTACATAATATACCCTATAAAATGATCATAGTATGGATTTTGGGCCAGCATGAACATTTTACAAATGACAGCTAACAAAATACAACAAAACAATTTTCATGAGGAGAGCTGGTCGGGGAAACTTCAAGGAAAAGGCACTTCCTGGGATAGACAGGACTAAATAGGGTATGGCAATAGGGAGCCAGGACCATGGACAGCTCTAGAAGAGCAAAATGGCAATCCATAATGGAAACAAGCAGAAAAAGCCACTTTTTTCATGTCAGATTTTTAACCTTTCCCAGCTCTGCTGATCATGGTTTATATTTAATGCCTGCAATGTGTAAACTCTCTGCAAAACACTGTATGGGATAGAGAAGAAGTATGGTGATGAAGAATACAGGCTTCGGATTCAACCATTGGCTGTGCGGTGAAGAGGCTGTGTGATGGAGGGCAAGTTACTTAACCTCCCTTTTTCTTCATCTGTCATATGGAAATAATAATTAACTTAATTAAAAATGTGCAGAGGATTCTGTTTGCGATGTGTGTTCTATAGGCCCTGTTATTAGAAGCAGATACTTTCAAAATTGCAGTTAATTTCATGACTAATTTTACTGGAACCTGCCTTTGAGGAGGTCACAGCATAGCTGGAGGGACAAGACTAATCAAAATTAAATAAATGAGCCAACAACAGAACATAGGAAACTATTAAGAGTTAAAATTAGGGATTCCTTTCATCAATACATATTAACTATGTATTGTACTAGTAATTGTACTATGTATTGTAACTAGTAATTACTATGTGCCAGCTACTGTACTATAAGCTACAGAAACAGTAGTGAATAAAGTAGCAACACTCCCTGCCCAGTGGCACTTACAATCCAGGGGTGCTGGTGACTCTGCAGGAGTTCATCCCACAAGGGTTATTGTATAATCCAGAGACACTTAGAGAAATTCCTGTTAATAACCAGATCTAAATTTGCAGTGTCAAAAGGCTGCTTCCCTGGAGCTTGATTTGCATTCATGAATAGTAGGATATTGCTTTACAAATGTGGCAGTATCTAAGAAACCATATACATAGTAATGGTTATAGAGCAAGTTATGTGGTGCTGGACTTGACCTGAAAAATGAGCTTTGAACCATAAGGGAAACTGGGCAAGGAAGAAAACCATCATTCACTGAGAACCTACCCTGAATAAGGCCAGATGCCTTAAAATGATATCAGTAATTTGAAAAACTGGTCTGTGGGGTTTGTTTCTTATCCCCATTTCACAGATGAAGAGCCTGAGGCTCAGAGATATTAAGTGACTTGCCCAAGGTCACAAAGCCAGTAAAGGGCAGTGAAGGGCAGACGTAAATTTCAAAGCCTAGTCTATTTGATTCCCATCTCAGGGCTCATCTACCCCATTATGGAGCCTCAGGAGACAGACACCCTGGCACTGGCTCTGTCACTAACTCATTGAGCTGCTACAGACAGAACATGTACTGCCACTTGGGCTCTGTGTTTGTGAATAATTGAGTGGTTTGGGCTAAGGATATCTGAGATGTCTTCATTCTCTCTTCCATATCTTCTGGCTAGGACTTGACAGAAACATCAAAGACAGAGCTGGGGACATCAAAAGCAGTGTGTGTTACTGGCAGAAGGATTTCTCTGGATATGGTGTCATGGTGGGTCTGATACCCAAGCTGCCTTTAAATGACACCTTCCTTAATCCAAGACATTATAGATGCCCTCTGTCCTGGGAGTTAAAGAATGGTCTTTAAAGAGGTCTGTCTTCTTGGGTAATTCTGATTGCAATTTAAGGCAGTGTCTGGCATAAACAGAGCCAAGATCAATAGTTACAAACCTAATTAACCTAGAAAGGCCATCTAACCTTGCTTAACCTCAGTTTCCTCAGCTGTAAAATGGGGGGATGATATGTGTTCTCATTTCAATCCCTTGAATTTCAAATAATAAGACTGAGATATGAAAATGCTTGGAAAAAGATGAAGTGTTCTCAGTAGGCAAGTTAGATATCTATAACTAGAAGAGAGCATATGGCTAATATCATAAAAGGAATAAACATACTTAAATTTATATACATTAAGATTTATGTTAAACTTGATCATTTATATCTGCTCATATTAATATTCTGTATATTTTAATACAACTCTAATTTTAAGTACAGAGACCATATTTTCTGACAAATTCATCTATATACAGCAATAATCATTATCATGATCCAAAAAAACGTGAGTAAGAAATGCTGAGAGCACTTATAAAAGAAGATGCTTGTGGCACCAACAAGACCACTTGCTTCAGAATTTTCAGGAGTGGGACCTAGAGATCTATATTTTAACTAATTACTTAATTCCTCAATTGATTCACATATGGATGACCCACAGGATTCTGGGGGCAGAGAGTAAGCTGAAAGCTTTTGATAGTGAAGGTTAACAATGAAATATTTGGGGACTTCCCTGGTGGCACAGCAGTTAAGAATCTGCCTTCCAATGCAGGGGATACGGGTTCGAGCCCTGGTCTGGGAAGATCCCACATGCCGCGGAGCAACTAAGCCTGTGTGCCACAACTACTGAACCTGCACTCTAGAGCCCGCGAGCCACAACTACTGCATCCCACGTGCCTAGAGCCTGTGCTCCACAACAAAGAAAAGCCACCACAATGAGAAGCCCGCGCACTGTAACAAGAGTAGCCCGTACTCACCCCAACTAGAGAAAACCAGTGCACGACAACGAAGACCCAACGCAGCCAAAAAATTAATTAATTAATTAATTTAAAAAAAACAATGAAATATTTATTTTTTCTGGGATTAACTAAGCAGATAATAATGGGTACCTGGCAGGGGCTAGTGGCAGGTGTGGGTGGACCTTCCTTGTGTTTCAAGGAATGGGAGTCAAGTTTAATCAGGGTACCACAAAATCTTGCCAACGAAAAGCACTTCTGTTATTCCATAACTACCAGGAGTCTCCCAAGAGGTAAGAGCTAATGCTTGGACTGGAATCAATAATCCTAATGCTCTGAGAACCTCAGACCATCCATCAAGGAATCACAAAGGTATAGTGGTTAAGAATGTGGCCTCCAAAATAGTCATGGCTACAATGAAATCCCAACTCTACTAATTATTAGCTATGTGATCAGGAAAGTCAGCCTCATTCAGCTCATCTGTAAAATCGGAATAATAATAGTACCTATGTTGCCTTGTTTATGTAAACACAACATGAAATGAAGTAGCCCTAATGCAGCACCTGGCACAGAAATGAGGACTCAATAACTGTCAGTTACCAAGGAAAATGGATCGTATACGTCATGTATTTCGATCTCAGTCACATTTGGGAAACTTGCCAAGTAAGCAATTATAATCTCTTGGATGAATGATAAACACGCACACACACACACTCACACACACTTGTTTGAATTGAGACAGTGTTTGGAAGTGGATGAAGGAGGCATCACTCCTAAGTTCCAGTTGGGGTAATCCACAGAAAACAAAGACACTACTCCCAGTGAACTCAAGGTGGTGGCTCTGTCTTCCTTTATTGCAACTGAACCACACATCTGGATCATGATTGTCCAACTCTTTTCCTACCAAAAGCATGCATATTATTCTATATCTTTTGATTCATGAGATGAGAGTCGTCATCAACCACATAGTTATTTGAGATAACAAATAATATAATTAAATATATTATAATATATTATGTTATAATTAAGATAATTATATAATTAATAATTATATTATAATATAATAATATAATATATTTTTTAAAAAATATAAAATATATATATTATATATTTAAAATATATATAAAATATTATAATAATATAATAATAAGATAATAATTATATTATAATATATTGTAATTAATAATATATTATTAAGATAATATGTGTTTTAAATTATAAAAGAATACAATATTTATTTTTCACAAGAATCCCTGTCAGACAGATATTGTTATCCCCATTGGATAGGTAAGACAGTTAACATTGTTCAGTCTCCTTCCAGATTGCAAGATCTCCTACAGCAGGAGTCATACCTTAGCTTCTTTGGCAGTCCTCTCAGAGTTAGCGAAAGTCTTGCACACAGAAAGTACTTAATAAATATCTGTGATCATTCCCAGCAACTGCTCCCACAAGATTATAACTGTAACTTTCTAGTCCTTACTCCAAGCAGCTGTAGCAGCAGCTCCCTTCATTGGTTACTTCCAGTGACTGCCCTACGAAGTCCTGAGTGTTTCTCTCCCTCCCTACACAACACCTTTAAAAAACTATTAGGCCCCTCTGAATCTGGACAGGTCCAGTGTACTTGCTTCCAGAAAGCAGCTGAAGCATAGCCCTGGTGCAAACCCACTAGTAATGGCTGTTATGCTGCAACTGGTCTTTGAACTCACAGGTGCTCTGCCCCCTGTCTATCAGATGCCCTTTCCTGTCCCCCAAGGCAGACAGATTCCCATGAATCCACTTTGGTTTAGGTGAGCTCTCATGCCACAGAAGGCCATTTTCCCTGACTCATGGGGTAGGAGAGAAGAATTACACACATATTCTCAGTTTCCAAACTCAGACTTAACCACAGACCCAAATCTTCCTCAAAATTCCCAATACTATTCACAGAGAAACCTATGCAAATCAAATCCCAGAAGTCACTTTCTTGCATCTATAATTTAATTGGATATACAAACTCTAATAGTGGCTCTGAGGTTATACCAGGGCTGAGGTTGGAGGGACGGCACTGGGGAAAATCAAAACTACACATTTCTATTTCGGTATTTTCAAAATGTGGTACAAGGATTATCACATTATAAATGCATGGGTGGTTTTGATAAAATCAAAATTGAAAACCACCCAACTAATTATTGGATGTTATTGGTGATCACAGGAAAAGAGAAGATACAGGGCTTTCAGTTCATAAATGTCACCCTCTCCAAACAAGCACACAGGATGATTCACAAAAAATATATACACATTATATATATAATTTAAGTTGATTAATTTCCCACTGTTCAAAGCCCACAAAGCAACCCTCCCAGCTTACCTATGCTATAGTTCATGGATCTGTAAGATGGGACCTGTGGATGTGCCCAGTGATATCCATAAAACCCCCTTGTGTTTACAATGGGTAACCAGGTTTCTTTCTGTTGTGAATGTCAAAGAATCCATCTCAAATCACCTTAGCCAAAAAAATAAATGTATTGACTTCCTCATATGACAAATTAGTTTAAGGCAGGGCTGCATCCAGAGGCTGCAGTGATAGTAAAGATTTTCTGTTATTTTCCATCTCTCAGGTCTCCTGTCTCCATGCAATAGTACTCAAAATCTTCTATCTTAGACTTTTCCTGCTTTGAGTCCAGCAAAAGAGGGGGGGGGGGGGGCTTCACCTTCCTAAAATCTCCAGTTTGGGCCAATTAAAGTAAAGCATTCATTCATGAATGAATCACTGTGACTAGAAAGGGTGAGTATCCCTTACCCCACACCCCAAGTCCCAAGGACTATGAGTGGGGGAAGGATATCATCCCCCAAAAAAGTCCACCTACTCTTACCAGAAGTGTGAATAAATATTATATAGGCAAAACAACAGATTTCACCATGGTTCATAAGTATGTTAATTTTTTCCCCCCTGAGAAGAGTGTCCATGGCTTTTATCAGATTCTCAATGTGGTCAAAAACCTTTGAAGTTGCTAATAATTTATAAAAGCCCATATTTCTTTATCTACAATGAAGGTAGCTGTGAAATAGAAAAGACGTATTTAAATCAGGAACAAAAAGTTACAGGTTGTAGCTCCTGCATCTTCCTAACAAATTCTTAGGAATTTCATTTTCCTCATCTATGTTTACAAAAAGCAAAAAGAATAACCTCAATGAACCCACCATAGCATTCTTTACACTTGTAATCACTTTTTAAATATCTGACTTCCTATTAGACCAATAATTAAATGTTAGCCATATAGGTCATTTTAAAATTTCTAATAGATTAAGAAAAATTAAAGGAAACTGAAAATAATTTTAAAGGCATTTAAACAGCTACATTCAAAATGTTATCATTTCAAATAAACATGAGTATCAGTGAGCTATTTTTAAAGCTTCATTGATGTATAAAGCAACAAAAAGTATACCAATATAAAGTGTACAATTCAGTAGTTTTTAGTATATTTACAGAGTTGTGCAAAAATCACCATAACCTAATTTTAGAACACTTTCATCAACCTGAAAAGAAACTTTATACTCATTAAATTAACACTCTCCATCCTACACCTCCAGTTCCAGACAATTCCTAATGTATTTTCCGTCTTTATGTGTTTACTTATTCTGTACATTTCATATAATGAACTTAGAGACTGAGCACTCAAAAAAAACAGTGGACAGATTACATATAAAAATAGAACTCTGACCCACAACCTGTAGTAATTTATTAGGCCTGGAAGTCAACCTATTATCTTAAAGTAACCAGTCCAGGAAGTTAGATAATACACCCTTGTAACAATAGACCTCAAATGACCAGGATTTGATTAATGACTTACACTTTTCTAATTTTTGCCCCCCGTTTCCAAATTAGGGTCACCTGGAGAAAGCCACCCCTAATCAATCAATTACTAACGATGCCCTGCTTCTAGTTGGCCCACCCTACAACTTCCCCATGTCAACAGCAGCCAAAGAGGGCATACTTGAAGCCACCCTTCTTTTCCACCCTTCTGCCTGCCTTTGAGTCTCTGCCAAACGCAAGTGCTGGTGGCTGACTCCCTTGCTATAGCCAACTGTGAATAAATCACCTTAGCTTGCTCTCATTTGGGTGGTCTTCATTTATGTTCCACAGAATCATACAAAATATGGCCTTTTGTGTGGCTTTTTCCACTTAGCATAATGTTTCAAGTTTCATCCATGTTGTGGACTGTACCAGTACCGCATTCCTTATAATGGCTGGATGACATTCCACATTTTATTTATCTATTCAACAGTTCATGGACATTTGGGTTATTTATATACTTTTTTGCTATTTGGAACAATACTTCTATGAACGTTTCTGTACGTTTGTGTGGACATATGTTTATACTTATCTTGGATATATACTAAGGAGTGGGATTGCTTGGTTATACGAAAACTTTATATTTAATATTTTAAGGAACTGACCAACTGTTTTCCAAAATGTGTGTACCATTTTAGAATCTCACCAGAAATATATGAGTTTAAATATCTTTATATCCTTGTCAACACTTTTTACTGTCTGTCATTTTTCTATTTTAGCCATCCTTGTAGGTGTGAAGTGGTATTTGTGGCTTTTATTTCCATTTCCCTAATGACTAACAATATTGAGCATCTTTTCACGAGCTTTTTGACCATTTGTATATCTTATATGAAGGTATATCTATTCAAATCCATTGCCCATTTTTAAATTGAGTTCTGTGTCTTTTCATCATTGAGTTTTGTTTTTTTTTTTAACATCTTTATTGGAGTATAATTGCTTTACAATGGTGTGTTAGTTTCTGCTTTATAACAAAGTGAATCAGTTATACATATACATATGTTCCCATATCTCTTCCCTCTTGTATCTCCCTCCCTGCCACCCTCCCTATCCTACCCCTCTAGGTGGTCACAAAGCACAGAGCTGATCTCCCTGTGCTATGCAGTTGCTTCCCACTAGCTATCTATTTTACGTTTGGTAGTGTATATATGTCCATGCCACTCTCTCACTTTGTCACACCTTACCCTTCCCCCTCCCCATATCCTCAAATCCATTCTCTAGTAGGTCTGTGTCTTTATTCCCGTCTCGCCACTAGGTTCTTCATGACCTTTTTTTTTTTCCCTTAGATTCCATATATATGTGTTAGCATACTGTATTTGTTTTTCTCTTTCTGACTTACTTCACTCTGTATGACAGATTCTAACTCCATCCACCTCACTACAAATAACTCAATTTCATTTCTTTTTATGGCTGAGTAATATTCCATTGTATATATGTGCCACATCTTCTATATCCATTCATCCGATGATGGACACTTAGGTTGCTTCCATGTCCTGGCTATTGTAAATAGAGCTGCAATGAACATTTTAGTACATGACTCTTTTTGAATTATGGTTTTCTCAGGGTATATGCCCAGCATCATTGAGTTTTAAGTGTTCTTTACATATTCTGGATTCAAGTACCTTATCATGTGTATGATGTGTAAATACTTTCTCCCACTCTGTTGCTTGTCCTTTCACATTTTATCAATAAAATTGGAAAAAAAGTAAATTCTATTTTATTCGAGTCTATTAATCTGTAGCCATAGGCTCAAATTACAGGTTTTCCGTGCTATCGGAAAACACAGCATTCCTGTGAAACTTTTCAAAAGCAGAAATGGAGTAAAGTGAAGAGTATACCCTACTTTCTAAAAATTCCAGTTTTACCACTTTGCTTTTACAAAAGATCTGCATTAGTACAGTAATGGCTTTTTTGGTAAAAGTGAAAATCCTCTTCGGATTTATTTCAGTTAGTGAACACAGGTACTAAAGTATGTCTTCATAAGAGTGAAGTGGCATTACGTGAACTTTTGGAAAGCAGGAAGATCTGTAATGGGGGAAAAAAATCATCTGTTTACTGAAGGGAATTTCAGAAAATCTGTATTCTAATTCCGGTTCTTCTATTATCTAAAGGGTGACTGCACATAATTAACTTCTTTGAAACTTTTTTTTCTCATCTGCAAAATATGGGGACTAAAGTAGGTGATCCTCAAAATCCCATCCAGATAAAAATTATGTTGGCTATACATGTAGCAGAACAAAGTATGAATCCTGAAATATAGCCATTTCACATATCAAATCCTGATGTAAAATAATTGCTCTAGAGATGTATATCACGCATATGAGTTCTAACTCCTGGCACTATGCATCATATACTTTCCTCATCTTCACTTTCCATTCTCTCCTGCTTTCACTAGTTACTGAACACTTGCTCTGTATGCACCAGCTCCATAGGAGATTTAAAAAAATGAATCCAATTTCTCTATATTCCTATCTTCAGTAACAGACTTCACTCCGGGGCCATAGTATCTGTCTTTTTAGAAGCTTCAAAGCCAAACCATTATAGCATTAATAAGATAAACTATTTCCTGATCTTGAATGCACAGCCTATTACATATTATGTAAATGACAGACTAATTCTCCCTATAACATAATCCTTTGAGAATAGAACTTTGGACATAATAGTACAACCAAATATACAATGGAGAAGAGCTCTTTTCTCTGGTGAATTTCTTCTTCCAATATGGATTGATTTGGCTGTGCTTATGTCCCTGAAAAACTTCCTAGCCCTCAACCGTATATTAATGCTACTCATGCTAAATTGACTTCCGTGATGTATTACACCTGGATGTGAAAAATAAAAGTCATTCTTCAGAAAATATACTTTATACCACAGGTACTGCAGCTTTCACCAGCTCGTTCATTGGTTCAAGTCCATTAATAAAACAATGATTAAATAAAAAGGCCTCAGGCATAAACACAAGAGCAAAAATATAGATGATGGTTTGCACTCATTTGTAATATATTTTTCCAGCATGTTGTAAGATTTTTACCTTAAGCAAGAAGTTGATGATTTTATAATAGAGCTTTCTTTCTAAATCTTTTCCTTTCTGCTTAAAAACTGCCGACTTTTACCACAGGCTCTCATACAATTATTTGCCAACACACATCTCTAAATTGCAAAGCTACCTCAATAATGCTTGGTTAATTGTATGGGCACTTGGTGACAAGAAAAAGACACAAATTATTAATTGCATACCATATAGCATTTGAATGCTATTACTCTTCTCAACAAAATCTCATTTTAAAATGTAAATGGTACTTATTTAATTTCAATTACCTACAAATAAATCGTTTCACACCAATAGTGTCCTAGCAATTCAGAACAATCATTAAGAGCTTTCTGGTCTTACGGACCTAGATTCAAACTCCATCACTACCATTTTGAATAATGAGACTTTGTTTATGTTACTTAAATTCTTTAAGCCTCAATGTCCTTACCTTTAAAATGGAGTAATAACAGTACATACCTCACAGGGTTGTGGTAAAGTTTTTGAGATAGATCTTCAGGTTCTGTACAGAACATATAATAAAAACTTCACAAATTCTTGTAGAGTACTTAGAAACAAGATTGGTATAAGCCATGTTCTTGTGAAGTATGGCAAGGATATTCTTGATGTCCCCTTTATACCTGACTTTTTCTAGACTTTTGATTCTAGAAGGGATCCAAATAAAAGGCAGAAAGAATCTTGTTGTTTACAATACGATATGATCAGACGAGATTGGGTGTGTTCAGGGTGGCCATCATCAAGAAGTCTACAAATAATAAATGCTGGAGAGGGTGTGGAAAAAAGGGAACCCTCCTACACTGTTGGTGGGAATGTAAATTGGTACAGCCACTACAGAGAACAGTATAGAGGTTCCTTAAGAAACTAAAAATAGAGTTGCCATATGATCCAGCAATCCCACTCCTGGGCATATATCCAAAGAAAATCATGGTTCGAAAGGATACATGTACTCCAATGTTCACTGCAGTGCTGTTTACAATAGCCAAGACATGGAAGCAACCTAAATGCCCATTGACAGATGAACGGATAAAGAAGATGTGGTACATATATACAATCGAATACTACTCAGCCATTAAAAAGAATGAAATAATGCCATTTGTAGCCACATAGACGGACGTGGAGATTATCATACTAAGTGAAGTAAGTCAGGCAGAGAAAGAGAAATATCATATGATATCTCTTATATGTGGAATCTAAAAAAATTATACAAATGAACTTATTTACAAAACAGAAACAGACTCACAGATTTAGAAAGCAAACTTGTGGCTACCGGGGGGAAAGGTGGGGGTGAGGGATAAATTGGGAGTTTGGGACTGACATGTACACACTACTAAAGTTAAAATAGATAACCACCAAGGACTTACTGTATAGCACAGGGAACTCTGCTCAGTATTCTGTAATAACCTAAATGGGAAAAGAATTTGAAAAAGAATAATATATGTGTATGTTTAACTGAATCACTTTGCTGTACACCTGAAACTGACAGAACATTGTAAATCAACTTCGTCCAATATAACATAAAAACATAAAAAAAAAAATGATATGATCAGCTTGCTATCTAGGCCCTTCCCCCGGATCAGCCTCACACATAAACAGCCTTCTCTGTTCCTGGAATCTCTCCCCACACCTGCAGCCAACAGGACACTGTTTTTGCTTTCTAACCCAGCTTCCCCCATTCTGGCACTTGATGACCTTCCCTGGTGTCCTCTCTTTTCTGCTCATGGTACAATCAAATACAGCCTTTGTCCATCCACTTTCTTGAATCCTGGACAATATAGTTTTTAAAATCCTTTATCTAACCAAAACTAAAAATGCTGGTTTTCAAAATGAAACTTGGGAGCTACTGCCTCATAAATATCAGTCTATTTTCCACCTAAGGTTAGAGATGCATACCCTGCTTCTGAAGCAGTCTCTGCATCATTTTCAGAATCAAAGTGGAGAACTGGCCCTCACTGTCCAGAGAGAAAGACATGGTTTTGGTACACCAGGGCTAGAGCCTTTTTGGTGTAATGTTAGTTGCAGCAGAAGTGGACTGAGAAAAAAAAATAAGACAAACCCTTTTTAAAGTCAAAGGGATCAAAACACATAATGTTTACAAAAAGATGTACCTGATTTTCATTTTGTGATGGGGAATATAAAAAATGATGAGAAATTAGAAAATCATTATAGTCATACCGTTTGTTTCCATAAAAGTGCATGCATTTCCCCAAATCCAGGGTAGAACTGTGCCAGGATTTATAATCTATTGTTTCTGAAAAAAGTCTCTAATTCTATCTGGAGAAGTTTGCATGTGTTCTTTATAACATGAAGTGTATGTAACATTTAGTAAATATGGTATATAATAATTTAACTAATCTCAAAGTCATAAAAAAAATCCTTGAGATGTCAATTAATCCAATGTCCTGACAGTCCTCAAATTATTCCAATAATACCTTCCCCTGTGAGTCTACTATAGTGTGTCAGAACGAGTAATCAGGATCTTTGGAAGGCTATGCTAAATGATAACTAGGTGAGGTGAAGGATATGTTAAGTAACTTGATTATGATCATGATTTTACAGTGTATATATATACATATATTTCAAATCATTGCATTGTATACCTTAAATGCATACCATTTTTATTTGTTAACTATGCCTCAATAAAGCTGGGGAAAAGAAAGAGAGAAAGAAAGAAAGAAAGAAAGAAAGAAAGAGAAAGTGGGAGGGAGGGAGGGAAGGAAGGAAGGCAGAGTGGAGGAAGGAAGGAGGCAAGGAAGGAAGGAAGGAAGGGAGGGAGGGAGGGAGAAGAGGGGAAAAAGGAAAAGGAAAGGGAAGAAAAGAAAGGAAAGGAAAGGAAAGGAAAGAAAAGAAAGAAAAGAAAAGAAAAGAAGGGAGGGAGGGAGGGAGGGAGGGAGGGAAGGCAGGCTATGCTAACCCTGGACTTCAATCACCTGCTTCAAGAGGTTCAGCAATTTCCAGTTTCTATGCGTCTATGACTTGATTCTGACTTAAATCCTCCTCTATTTGCTCACATAAACATAACATTGCATCAATGAAGTCAACTTCTTATGCACACAAAGGCACTCATGTTGGAGATGGTCATTGAGACTATGTGCATATTAGTTGACCAGCAAGCTAGAGCCAGGCAATTCAAGATTCCTTACCTCTTCTCCTGCCTTTGGAATGTACAGTCTGCCCACCGTTCCCACAGTGGGAACCATTTTCAAGGACACAGCCCTGAGAGAGCAACATGTTGTTGAGACCATCTGGATGGTATACATGACTGAACCTAGTTAAGGCCTCTATTTGAACTTTTGAGATTCTGGCAGGCGGGGCAGAGATCTACCCATTTTGTGGCTGCCAAAGACAAGCCTTGTATGTAAGTTCCCTTGCTTATTAAACCTGCCACCTACCAGTCTGGGGTGGTCTGCCTCGTTCTTGGATTCTCCTTGCCCTCTATGTAAGGAGGCCAGTTTCAGATTTCACCCAGTAAGGTCTCAAGGTTTCAAACCAACAATCCAGCACCCTTGGTGCAGATACTTTCCCCCCACACACACACCAGTCTCCCTAAAGCCATTCCTCATCATTTTTTATTCCTCCTCACAGGAAAGGGTTGAAATTTGTATTATACCCAAAAAGTTCAGGAAATTTAATTCCCTAAATTTTCAAAATTCTCAATTCTAAAGAAAGTTTTAAAACCAGATTGATTTTAAATGAACTGCTTCCTTTCTCAGGTTACCCTATTGGGATAAATGTAGCCTTCTAGTTTATTTGTTTGTCTTTATTTATGAAATGCTTTTCCCTTTCTCAATGGCTGAATAAAGGTGAGAGCTAAAGGAAGGGCTAATATCAACTGTTACTTAAAGGGCTAAGCAAACACATGCTCCATTTTCTCAGGAATGCTATTCCAGTTAAATAATATAGAAAGGAATTAATAGAGATGCCCAGGTGCTACATTAAAATGTCAACTCTGTCCTTTGAAGATCAGAATAGTCAAAGACAGCTATGATTAATGATTAATGGGCAAGAGGCACATTTATAAATTATAGCATTCAGCATGAAGAGAAAGTCTGTGGTTACTGGACAGGATATAGAAAGCATTTAGCCCCTGTGCTCCACCTCTTTGTCTATTTATTAATTATGCCAGTTTAAAAAGCTGATTAGAATGTAGCTGTTTTTACCACATACACTTATTTTTGTTTATTTAATTTATTAATTTAACGTATTTTTCTTCAATGCATTAGTGGTCATATATCATCCATATTTCAGAAAGAGAAAGCTAGGCAAGGATCCAGAAAACTCAGCATGCACTTCTTTTTACCTGAAAATCTGTCAACACCTCTTCCCATCCAATTCCCAGAACAGGTTCAAAGGGACAATGCAGGTGGCTGTGGAGATGCCAAGCACCTCTCCTCCAACACCGTGCTATGGACAGATGGAAACATCATAGTCTTTGGCTTTATTTATTTATTTATTTATTTATTTATTTATGGTCATGCTGTGGCATGCGGGATCTTAGTTCCCTGACCAGGGATCGAACACATGCCCCCTGAAATGGAAGCATGGAGTCCTAGCCACTGGACCCAGGGAATTCCCTTGGCATGAATTTTTCAAGTACAAAAATGAAGTTGAAATAACCTAAGCAACTAATTACTGGTTCTTAAATATTGCAACAAGAGCTGATTCCAGTATCTGGAGAGGGGGCTCCAGATTCAACTTCAGTAACTACTCACGTTCACCTCTTCCCCACACATAATGCTAAACACACACACACACACACACACACACACACACACACACACTGCAAGCCAGGGCTTTGGTACAAAGTAAAGGTCAAGTAATAAGTCTGAGGGTCAAAAGCAAACAAAAGCAAAGGAAAGTGCAACAGCAAACCTGCATCAACCACCAGGCTGATCTCAATTTCTCCTCTCTCATGATGAAAGCTCATAAGCTCATTTCTAAGAAAAGGTAATTAGGATAATGTCAATTTCAAAACCACTTTAAATGATACTTTAAGAAATAAAGAAGACAGTTCTTCATTTGAATTGGCCTCAGTGAGCTTTAATTATGCACTGTGAGCAACAGAAAAGAGCTAATTAGAAAGTATATGCTTGTTTAGGTACATTCCCATCAATGTGCTTTCACAGATGGTTTTCATTTGAACAGAATTTTTTTTAATTCTATATAAGAACTTTATCTTTGTGGACAAGGAATGAACAAAAATAGAGGTGTTAAGCAGGAAAAAAGTGAAAGTCAATGTATCAAAATTTTGAAAAATACAAATTTAATGCTTGCCTATCTCAACTGAGTCAACTGATTGACCCTACTCTGAGTTCTGAAACCGCTGACAGATGACTCCTGCTTGACTCCAATTGGAAGATGTTTACAAGCTCTTCAATTTCCATTTAGCAAGAAGGAATTGATACAGTATTGAAGCCCTAAAAGTTGCAAAGGGCTTTACCAGATCATGTTAACTTTTGGATGAATACATATAGGAATTCAAGTTCTCTTCTACTTAATTGTATCTGAGTTTAAAGCCAGAGCATGTTTTGAAAGTGTTAGGGGAACCACTGACTGAAACAACCGGCCCTGGCCAGGCTAGATTGTAGCCACTTGCATGAGTTATCTAACAGGAGGTCCTGGTAAGGAACACAGAACTAACAAGCTACCACCAATTGGAAGAATTCGGGAAAGGTCAAAAGGAGAGAGGAGACGCCAGTCCATATGGCCTACCAACCTCCCAGAACCCCTCTCACTGGAATCCATCTTGGCTGAGTGATCTGCACGCCACCAGGAAGGACCCTGAGTCACAGTGATTGGCCAGAGACAACCCAGAAACTAACCCCATTACCATAAATCCCAAGACTGTGAGCCACGTGTCAGAGCAGTTCTCCTGGGTTCCCTTACCCTGCTGCTCTCCGCCCGGGCGCCCCTTCACAATACAGTCTCTTGCTTTGTCAGCACGTGTGTCTCCTCGTACAATTAATTTCTGAGTGTTAGACAAGAGCCCACTCTCAGGCCCTGGAAGGGGTCCCCCTTCCTGCAACAAAAGGATGACTTTATTTCTACACTAATATTCTTATTTCTAATATTCTTGGTGATTTTATTGATACATTATTCCAAATTCCTCCCCTTGGAGATTTGTCTGATTTTATTTTCACTCCAAAATATCCCAGATATTTTGGAGGGATAAGAGTGACCCTTTATGATATTTAAACCAGCTAACAAATTACAAATAATAAAATTAATACTTGCTTACATTTCCTGAACAGTATGTGTCTGGCTCCGTACTTTGGGGTTTGTATAGATTTATTGAAGCATTTCAACTGTGCTAATAATATGGCTTAATTTTATCTCTAACAAGGTCTCTTCTTTTGCCGACCCCCAAACTCCCAAGCCCCTATCCTCTCTTCAAACTAACTCTACCAAAAACTGAAAAATTCCCCACAGGGAAAAACCCCAGGGAAATCCTAGGAATATCAGACCCTGTGCTTTCCTTCCTCAATCACACACAAAAATCATCAATTTATACCACTATTCATCTGAACCAGAAATATAGGGGATATCTGATCAGAGAGTTCTTTCAGTCCTAGGCAGGTGGGTTGAGGGTCAAAGCGATGTTTTTTCTGGGTGATCAAGGGTGATCTGCTGGACCAGGTGACTACAATTTGCTCTGGGCCTGGCTCCATAGGATCATCTAGCCCCTCTCTGCATGGTACCACACACATCCCAGATTATAAAGCATATTTCTTTAAGTGGCCCCTATGCTGCTTGCCAAGCATGTTCATAGTGCTCTAATACAGGTGGTCAGAAGTGCTACAGCTCTGAGTAATTGGTCTGTTTGCATCAATATGCCATCCTGTGGCTGGCAATTAAGGGACAGTATTCACTTCCATAAAAGAGGATGGGGCTTCCCTGGTGGCGCAGTGGTTGAGAGTCTGCCTGCCAATGCAGGGGACACGGGTTCGAGCCCTAGTCTGGGAAGATCCCACATGCCGCGGAGCAGCTGGGCCCGTGAGCCACAACTACTGAGCCTGCGCGTCTGGAGCCTGTCCTCCGCAACAAGAGAGGCCACGATAGCGAGAGGCCCGCGCACCGCGATGAAGAGTGGCCCCTGCTCGCCGCAACTAGAGAAAGCCCTCGCACAGAAACGAAGACCCAAAACAGCCAAAAATAAATAAATAAATACATTAATTAAAAAAAAAAAAAAAAAAGAGGATGGTAAGGTCAGGGTAGAGGGTCAGGGATCCAGGGACAAAATTTGTTTTCAACAGGAAACCAGGTATAGGGCAAAGAAAATCCAGGTACAGACCAAGAAGCAAAGGTTGAATCAACATAGTTACAAACTGGGTTTGAGAAGGTTGCAACTTGGGTACTCAGGGATCCAGACTACAAAATAGGCGCAATTAATTCCAGATCTACAGCAGGCAGTTCACTCTATGACCTGGAGTGCAGAGACTGCTGATGAATCCCCACGACCTGGTCAGGACTGACTTAGGAATTAGATGTAACAGAGCTTGAAGGTAGAAAGCATCTAATTTCAGCTGTTTCTCTTGGCTAAATATTTTGAGGTAGCAGAGTCATAACCACAGTACCCCTAACACTGAGAGCACATTGAATGTCAGGCATATGTATTCTGTGATTCAATTCGCTCAGGAATTCTAAGCAGTGAGTGCTATTACTAATTCTATTTTAAAATAAGATAACAGGGGCAAAAGAGCATTAAGAAATGTGTCCATGGTCACATAGATAGGAAGTTGCAGGACCAAGGTTCCAAGTCAACAGCCTGACTCTAAGAGCCTACATACTTAACCACTAGGCTATACTGCACTCTTCTATTTTCTGGGCCACATGAGCAAAACCCAACCCACTGGCCCTAAGGCAGAAACACCACTGAAACTACCCACTATATCAAATCAAAATATATCTTTGCCCCTGAGTTTTATAGTAACAGATACTATATTTTCCTTTGAGTACTGGAGCATTTCAGAGATGTCCTGTGAAGATGTAGTGGTTCCTAAGATGTTGGAATTTAGTCAAGATCTCAGGAAAAAACCAAAGACTCTTTCAAATCAACACATTTATGAAAGTATTATTTTTTTCTATTCATCTCACAGAAGCAGAAAAACCTAGGGGAGGGGAGTAATGTGTATAGCAATGGAGAATGTCAACCATACTTCTGAAACATTTTTTTGAGATAATTATAAATTCACAAGCAATTGTAAGTAATAATACAGAGAGATCCTGTGTGTCCTTTGGCCAGTTTCTCCTAATGGTTTGACCATTTTAAAACTTATATTTGTAAATGAAAATGTTATTGAATGGTCTATATTATGCCCATTTTGAAATAAACCAGCAACCACCGGGCAATTGGAATCACCATAATGTTTTTTATGATACGGCAATGAGCTGTAATTATACTTCCTCCAGTGCATTAGTACTAGATAAAGACACTTTTGTTTAATCTAATTATGGACTGTTGTTAAATTAAATTTCAAACAAATGAGAGTGTGATAAGTTATTAGTAACCACTAGCCAATACATCTACCACATTCTTCACAAAAAACTAATTTATTCAAGTATATGTATGTTAGACAAATGACTCCTACTTGAATGATTTAGCAACTAAGTGTGAAATGTAGTTGCTTACAACAGCCAGCTACTAGTCCTGCTTTGCATTTGGGTCTTCCATTGAAGGCTGAAAGAAGGATGGAGAAAAGTATAATTCTTTTTTGAGAGATTAAGATTAAAAAAGAAAAGTTTGTGTTAAATGCATGTTAAGTACGTGTTAAAGGCGAGTACATGTTAGTAAGTTATTAGTCAAAGCAGTCACAGACTCCACCCAGATTCAAGGGAAGGACACATAAAACCCAACACCAAAATGAAAGAAATTCAAAGAATTTGCAGCAACCTTGAGTCAGTGACAGTCTATGAATGCATTCATCCGACATAGAGAGGTATTTAACTGCACTGCATTCACAGCAAGACAGAATTTTAATCCTAGCTCTGCTACTCTCTGGTTGAGTGATTTGAGGCAATGTTATCAAACGCAAGTCCCTATGCCCAGCACGCAGTGAGGCTAAACAATACCGAAACTTCGGAGTTTGGAGGAGAGAAAGGTTTATTTCAGGGCCCTGCAAGGAGACAGGTGGCTCATTACTTAAAAACTCCGAACTCCCTGAAAGCTTTCAGCAAAGCCCTTTTATAGGAAACGTGAGGGAGGGGTGTGGTTGGTTTGTTACAAATTTCTTGGTGTCAGATCCTTTGTTCTGGAGGTCAGGTCACAATGTTCCTGTAGACCTCCACCAAAACAAGTGGTATTCTCTGTTCTGACAAGAAAAGACAAGGTCCCAAGGCTCAACTTTCGCCCTCTGAGGTCCAGGCCCTGACTAAGAGGTGGGGGTCCCTGCACGGGGCTGGTCACCCAGCCCGGGAGCTTTGGTCCAGCACCTAGTCTGGGTCCCCCCGCCAGTGCCCAGGCCCAGCCGAGGAGGCAGATATCAGCTGGCGGCACCCTCAAGGCCAGGTCCCCAGACCCTGCCCAGCTGTCATCACTGAGGGAGCCAGGCGCCCAGGTCCCAGCCGGCCCTCAGCCTTTTCCATTTAAACTGGAGAGAATCATTTGTATAGGATCAATAGGAATGCATGTTGTAGCGAATACCAATCAGGTTTATTCCAAGTTCACAACTGCCCTTCTTTGAGAACAGCCCCAGCCACAGAGGTGGACCTGAAGTAATGATGTGTAGTGTCCTTGCAACTTGACCGTGACGTCTGGCCACCTCCTAGGGGGAGACGACTGATCAAAGCCGTACCAAATTTTGAAACTTGAATGGAGAGACTGAAGCTGGTTGAAGCTGTTACCTTAATGGCAGTGTCCATATACTCCAGTTGCTGAGGCCTCCAGGGGCTGCAATGCATGGAGACTGCCAATGCCATTCGGAAGCAGAAGAAAGCTCTTTATGCACCTAAGTAATGTACTTAGTGTAGAGGGAACAGCTCACTTGTTGCAAGCCCACAGTCTTTCTTGTTCTTAGTCCCTTCATCTGTAAGTGCCTATTTCCACTGCTGAGAAGCAAATATGTTTTGGTGTATATGGTGAGCAGGTGAAACCGGCCCCATTTTACTCCCCATCGGATTCGCATGGTAACTAACAGAGCAAAAATCTTTGAAACTCTCCATAGTTACTGTGCTGACATTAGGAACTGGGAGATAAGAGAATCTATGAGAACCCTTTGTGTTCCACAGGAGATTCAGGAAAGGAAGGACCCTGCTCAGAAACAGCCAGTGGTTGCGATGCAACTGAAGGAGCTGGAGCTGCTACTCAGAGTCCACACACAAAAAAGGAAGATGTAATGAGCAAAGATGAAGCTCAATGACCAGGAACACTGATCTCCAAGAGCCTCACAGACCCCTGTGGAAGCCTCCTCCCTTCATTAGTTATTTACTCAACAAGTAGTCAAGGATATAGTCAAGGTTAGTGATTTATTCAGCTACAGCACACAGGGTACTCAAGCTCTGTTGTGTAGAACTATTTGTGATTATTTGACAATATATAATACCTGCTATTTGTTATTAATTGACATATGAGAACTTGAACTATTCTCCTTCTGACTCCTATGAAAACAACTCATTTTTCAGTCAACCAACATTTTTGATGCTAGCATAATAAAGAAACTTAACCATATTCATCAGATTTATTGGATGGCATTGTTATTGCCAGATCTCATTGACACACTATCTATAATAATCTGGAGGTATTACATTTATTGTTGTGTGATTAACCTAGCTATGAAATAAGAAGTGAGATAGTTTTGGAAACACGTGTTGGTGGAAACTTCTGTCACCTGAAGGGAGATGTTGCTCAAGTGTGTCTCTTAATGTGGTTTCAGAAGAACAAAAACTTTGAAGTTATATTTTTTAAAAGCTATAACTTCTCAAAGATACATATGCAGTGTCACCAAATGAGCAATTTGGAATGCTGAGTAAGGAGGGTGGAGTTCTTATACACTTCTCCAGCAAAAGTGAGAAAGTGAGCACTTTCATAAGAAAAAGGAAATCCCAAACTCATCACCCTTATGGTTAAGCTAGTGGTTACTACAGTCTGAGTTTGAAATGTTCCATTTTAAGTGAATGGTGAAAGCCACTCAGCAAAATCTCAGAAGCAGGAGCACTTTGGAATCATAGCTTTCAGTTCTGGGACTCATGACAACTCCCTCTCTCTGTAGGATGTAATCCCTCCTTGAATTCAGAATGGTATGCTTCCTAAAAACGATCCTTGGTCAAGTTCTGAAGTAATTTTGGGGAAAACAACAAAGAAATTATCAAGGTCTACTGAGCCTATTCACAACAGCTAAAGCACTTTTAGAACTAGGCTTTTGATTAGAGTACTATTTTGCCTTCTTCAATATTTACTAATTTTGAAGACTGGGGCAAACTATTTAAACTCTGCTTATTTTTCATGTTCACCAAATTGGTTAATAATATTACTTTCTTGGTAGGGTAGTTTTGGAGATTAAATGAGTAAATAAAATAAAACACTTATAATAGAGATTGGCTTAGAAAGAAATTTTAGTGACACTATCACATTATCATCATCATCACCATCACGATCATCATCATTATTATTGTAATGGTTATTCATCATCAACTGCGGATTCTTAGCTATTCAGTGTTGATTTCATGGTGGAGGAATCGCCTCAGGAAAGTAGCACCAACTCTATTTCCTAGATGTTTTGCTATGGTGTATGCTTCATGTTCTGAGTAAATAAAACCATCTCTACAACTCTGATCACATATGATTGGACCAGGGCTTGGTTGTGAGCTGAAAGCAACCATACATTGGCCAGATATGACGAAAGCAAACCACCTCTGAGTCTATATGTATGAAATTCCTCCTAACAGGACTAGGGCGAATTAGATGGAAGCAAGTGTACTAATCAGAACCTCTCTTTTTTAGAATGTGAACACAGATAAGTTGGCAATGAGCAGAATGATCACTAAGCTTGAGTATAACCCAAATGAACCTATGTTAATTTCAAGATTCTACTCAAGGACTTGGAAATCCCAGTCTCAGTGCTGGCAGTCAGTGCTTTAGAAGAAAGACATCTCTTGCTGCCATATAGTGTGTGTATATATATTTGGAATATCTCTCATTAGTGAGGCACATTTATATATGTCTCTTCTTTTAAAAGCTCAAGTGGTACTATACATCACTCACATGTGTGTGTCTCTTATTTCTTGGCTTGGCACACAACTTTAGCATCTCCTGGCATGTGTATTTCAATAAGAAGCTTTGATTTTTGTCTCTCCCTTTATCTTTCCATTTCTTTGGTATGCTTATTACTCCTCTATTACTGTGGCTGTCTAGGATCAATCCCAATGAAGACTGTTATCAAACTGAGAAGCATTCGTTCAGAAACGATTGTTTTGGGGACATTTTTCGAAATTTTTCTCTTCTAATCTTTCTGATTCTTTTGAGACTGTCAGTCATACATCCCCTACTTTTCCAGCTTCAGGGGTGAGCACCTGATTCAACCTGGCCAGTAAGAGTGCCCCATACCCCTTATGCTTTATTCAGTGATTGGTCTATTGTTGGGCAGTAGATTAGTTTGCTAGAGCTGCCATAACAAAACATCACAGACTGGGTGGTAAACATCAGAAATTTATTTCCTCACACTTTTGGAGGCAAGAAGTCCAAGATTAAGATGCTGGCAGGCTTACGCACCTATGGTCAACTAATCTATGACAAAGGACGCAAGGATATAAAATGGAGAAAAGACAGTCTCTTCAATAAGTGGTGCTGGGAAAACTGGACAGCTACATGTAAAAGAATGAAATTAGAACACTCCCTAACACCACACACAAAAATAAACTCAAAGTGGATGAGAGACCTAAATGTAAGACTGGACACTATAAAACTCTTAGAGGAAAACATAGGAAGAACACTGTTTGACATAAATCACAGCAAGATCTTTTTTGATCCACCTCCTAGAGTAATGGAAATAAAAACAAAAATAAACAAATGGGACCTAATGAAACCTCAAAGCTTTTGCACAGCAAAGGAAACCATAAACAAGACGAAAAGACAACCCTCAGAATGGGAGAAAATATATGCAAATGAATCAATGGACAAAGGATTAATCTTCAAAACATATAAACAGCTCATTCAGCTCAATATTAAAGAAACAAACACCCCAATCCAAAAATGGGCAGAAGACCTAAATAGACATTTCTCCAAAGAAGACATACAGACGGCCACGAAGCACATGAAAAGATGCTCAACATCACTAATTATTAGAGAAATGCAAATCAAAACTACAATGAGGTATCACCTCACACCAATTAGAATGGGCATCATCAGAAAATCTACAAACAACAAATGCTGGAGAGGGTGTGGAGAAAAGGGAACCCTCTTGCACTGTTGATGGGAATGTAAATTGATACAGCCACTATGGAGAACAATATGGAGGTTCCTTATAAAACTAAAAATAGAATTACCATATGACCCAGCAATCCTACTACTGGGCATATTCCCAGAGAAAACCATAATTCAAAAAGACACATGGGGGCTTCCTTGGTGGCACTGTGGTTAAGAATCCGCCTGCCAATGCAGGGCACACGGGTTCGAGCCCTGGTCCGGGAGGATCCCACATGCCGCGGAGCAATTAGGTCCGTGCGCCACAACTGGTGAGCCTGCGCTCTGGAGCCCACTAAGCCACAGCTACTGAGCCCACGTGTCACAACTGCTGAGGCCCACACGCCTAGAGCCTGTGCTCCACAGCAGGAGAGGCCACCACAGTGAGAGGCCCGCGCACCGCAGTGAAGAGTGGCCCCTGCTCTCCGCAGCTAGAGAAAAGCCCACCAAAAATAAAATAAATAATAAAATAAATTAAAAAAAAAAAAAGACACATGCACCCCAATGTTCATTGCAGCACTATTTACAATAGCCAGGTCATGGAAGCAACCTAAATGTCCATCGACAGAAGAATGGATAAAGAAGATGTGGTACATATATACAATGGAATATTAGCCATAAAAAGGAACAAAATTGGGTCATTTGTAGAGACTTGGATGGATCTAGAGACTGTCACACAGAGTGAAGTAAGTCAGAAAGAGAAAAACAAATATCGTATATTAACGCATGTATGTGGAACCTAGAAAAATGGTACAGATGAACCGGTTTTCAGGGCAGAAATAGAGACGCAGATGTAGAGAACAAACATATGGATACCAAGGGGGGAAAGTGGCAGTGGGGGGGGGGGTGGTGGGATGAATTGGGAGATTGGGATTGACATGTATATACTAATATGTATAAAATGGATAACTAATAAGAACCTGCTGTATAAAAAAATAAATTAAATAAAATTAAAAAAAAAAAGATGTTGGCAGGCTTGCTTTCTCCTTGGCTTACAGATGGCTGCCTTCTCACTGTGTCCTTATGTGATTTGTGTACACACATCTCTGGTATCTCTTTGCATGTCCAAATTTGCTTTTCTTATAAAGATACCAGTCAGATTGAATTACAGCTCTGTGATGGTTAGTTATATATATCAACTTGGCTGGGTCATAGTGCCCAGATATTGATCAAACATTATTCTGGATCTTTCTGTGAGGGTACTTTTGGATGAAATTTACACTTAAACCTATGAACTTCAAGTAAAGCAGACTGACCTTCTATAAGGTGGGTGGACCTCATCCAATCAGTTAAATGCCTACATAGAACAAAAAGTTAACTTCCCTCAAACAAGAGGGAGTCCTGCCAGCAGACAATCTGCGGACTTCATCTGCAGCAACTGTTCTTCCTGGTTTGCCAGCCCTCTGCCTTTGACCTCAAACTGCAACTCCTTCCTGAGTCTCCAGACTGCCACCCTCCTTTGTATTTTCCAAGCCTCCACAACCACATGTACCAATTTTTTAAAATAAATCTCTTTCTATATATGTGCATCCTACTGGTTCTCTTTCTGTGGGGAACCCCGACCAACACAGGCATATACCTATGATCTCATTTAATTATGTCTTTAATGGCCCTAGCTCAAAATACAGTCACATTATGAGGTACTGGGGGCTAGGACTTTAACATGTGAATCTGGGGGAGAGGGGGACACAATGCAGCCCATCATAGGCAGTTTTCCAAATGAGGACCAATCAGAATCCTTTCTTGTCCTATATAGGGACACTGGTTGAGACACAGTTGAACTCTGACACTGGAATGATGAGTTTTAAGGATCTTGTGAACCTGGACCTGTTGCCTGATGGGGTACCTATTAAGAAGGAATCCGGCTCAAAGTAAATCAAGTCAAGATATAAAGAAAAACCCGGGGAGATTAACCAAGATGGCGGAGTAGAAGGACGTGCTCTCACTCCCTCTTGCGAGAACACCTGAATCACAACTGGCTGCTGGACAATCATCGACAGGAAGACACTGGACTTCACCAAGGAGGATACCCCACGTCCAAGGACAGAGGAGAAGCCACAGTGAGATGGTAGGAGGGGCGCAATCAGAGTAAAATCAAATCCCATAACTGCTGGGTGGGTGACTCACAGACTGGCAAATACTTATACCACAGAAGTCCACCCACTGGAGTGAAGGTTCGGAGCCCCACGTCAGGCTTCCCAACCTGGGGGTCCAGCAATGGGAGGAGGAATTCATAGAGAATCACACTTTGAAGCCTAGTGGGAATTGATTGCAGGACTTCAACAGGACTGGGGCAAACAGAGACCCACCTCTTGGAGGGCACACACGGAATAGTGTGCACATCAGGACCTGGGGGAAGGAGCAGTGACCTGGGGGAGACTGAACCAGACCTACCTGCTAGTGTTGGAGGGTCTCCTGTAGAGGCGGGGGCTGGCTCTATTTCACCGTGGGGACAAGGACACTGGCAGCGGAGGTTCTGGGAAGTACTCCTTGGCGTGAGCCCTCCCAGAGTCTGCCATTAGCCCCACCAAAGAGCCCAGGTAGGCTCCAGTGTTGGGTTGCCTCAGGCAAAACAACCAACAGGGAGGGAACCCAGCCCCACCCATCAACAGTCAAGTGGATTGAAGTTTTACGGAGCTCTGACTATCACAGCAACAGTCAGCTCTACCCACCACCAGAGCCTCCCATCAAGCCTCTTAGATAGCCTCAACCACCAGAGGACAGACAGCAGAAGCAAGAAAAACTACAATCCTGCAGCCTGTGGACCAAAAACCACAGTTACAGAAAGATAGACAAGATGAAAAGGGAGAGGGCTATATACCAGATGAAGGAACAAGAAAAAACCCCAGAAAAACAACTAAATGAAGTGGAGAAAGGCAACCTTCCAGAAAAAGAATTCAGAATAATGATAGTGAAGATGATCCAGGACCTCGGAATAAGAATGGAGGCAAAGATTGAGAAGATGCAAGAAATGATTAACAAAGACCTAGAAGAATTAAAGAACAAACAAACAGAGATGACCAATACAATAACTGAAATGAAAACTACACTAGAAGGAATCAATAGCAGAATAACTGAGGCAGAAGAACGGATAAGTGACCTGGAAGACAGAATGGTGGAATTCACTGCTGTGGAACAGACTAAAGAAAAAAGAATGAAAAGAAATGAAGACAGCCTAAGAGACCTCTGGGACAACATTAAATGCAACAACATTCGCATCATAGGGGTCCCAGAAGGAGAAGAGAGAGAGAAAGGACCACAGAAAATATTTGAAGATATTATAGGTGAAAACTTCCCTAACATGGGAAAGGAAATAGCCACCCAAGTCCAGGAAGAACAGAGAGTCCCATACAGGATATACCCAAGGAGAAACACGCCAAGACACATAGTAATCAAAGTGGCAAAAATTAAAGACAAAGAAAAATTATTGAAAGCAGCAAGGGAAAAATGACAAATAACATACAAGGGAACTCCCATAAGGTTAACAGCTGATTTCTCAGCAGAAACTCTACAAGCCAGAAGGGAGTGGCATGATATACTTAAAGTGATGAAAGGGAAGAACCTACAACCAAGATTACTCTACCCGGCAAGGATCTCATTTAGACCCAGCAACCCCACTACTGGGCATATACCCAGAGAAAACCGTAATTCAAAAAGACACATGCACCCGAATGTTCATTGCAGCACTATTTACAATAGCCAGGTCATGGAAGCAACCTAAATGCCCATCAACAGACGAATGGATAAAGAAGTTGTGGTACATATACACAATGGAATATTCCTCAGCCATAAAAAGGAACGAAATTGAGTCATTTGTTGAGACGTGGATGGATCTAGAGACTGTCATACAGAGTGAAGTAAGTCAGAAAGAGAAAATCAAATATCGTATATTAACGCATGTATGTGGAACCTAGAAAAATGGTACAGATGAGCCGGTTTGCAGGGCAGAAGTTGAGACACAGATGTAGAGAACGGACATATGGACACCAAGGGGGGAAAACTGCAGTGGGGTGGGGATGGTGGTGTGCTGAGTTGGGCGATTGGGATTGACATGTATAAAGTGATGTGTATAAAATTGATGACTGATTAAAAAGAAAAAAAAAAAGAAAACCCCCCACAATATTACAGGGAAAATGGAATCTAGCTACACCTAAATTTAAATATTGGACTTGCAGATATGACAGCTAAAAAGCTAGAAACAGTTCTCTTTTTTTCTCCTAATTCTAAACAATCAAACATAAAAATCATTTCAATTATACTTCCAAAATACCTCTTGACTATCACTATTTCCCTTTCATCTCAGTTTAGTTCCCTTGGTTTATATTTTTATTACCCCTTGACTGGACAATTGTAACAGCCACTTGCTTCTAACCCTCTTGTCTCCCCAAGACCTATCTTCCATAGCAAACTTCTGATAACATGTCCATTATTATTTGGGAATTTACCCCCTTCCCTTGCCTCCTATCCTGTTAGAATTTTTGCCAACCTTTCGCTAATTCCCCCACATGCCATCCCCTGGCAAACACTTCCCTACTTTCTGTTTCTATGAGTTTGATTTTATTTGATTCCACATATAAGTGATACTAAGAGAAATACAGAGACTTTGTATATGTTTTCCAGTTTAGTTCTATAACAATAGCATAGGCATCACTATCACATGCATTTTACATATGAGGAAGCCAAGGATCAAGGAGATGCAGTAACTTGCCTAATGTGACATAATGTGACGCAGGTAGTAAGTGCTCAGGTAAGACTTAAACTTAGTTTTGTTTGATAATACGGTAGGTGCTTTCATTTTTTTCCTCATTTTTAAAAAATATTGTAGCAAATGCT
This sequence comes from Balaenoptera acutorostrata, assembly GCF_949987535.1. Lineage (NCBI taxonomy): Eukaryota > Metazoa > Chordata > Mammalia > Artiodactyla > Balaenopteridae > Balaenoptera > Balaenoptera acutorostrata. Next base: position 20,968,314 of record NC_080079.1, on the reverse strand, counting down.
GCTGATGTCCCCCAGATCTCCTTTACACTTCTGCAAGTAAATCCTGCATTTTTGTGAGCTTCTCCTAACGGTTTGCACCTGCAAACTGTTTAGAAGACTACCTTTGGGCTTATGGAACTACTTTGAACAGACATACTAGAGGCCAGAAATTCCTGGGAGTTTAATTCCAAATGGAGAGTTGTGAGGCACTCCTGAAGGAGTATGAAAGCCCAGCTACAAACTGTGCAGTGTAACTTGTGCTCCAGTGCCCCTGAAGCACTAAAGTGAAGGCTAATATGATGTCTATAACCCAGCTTGCCTTCTTCCCCTTCTCTTTCCTGCTTCTTTCACTCCCTTCTTGGCTTCTCCTGGGAGCATCCCCATAATAAATCACACACAAATCCTTGTCTTTGTGCCCGCTTCTGGGGAATCTGAACAAAGACAATTTTGCTTTGGTCTCAATCTAAACGTGACACTACAAATGAGCCCACTTTAATGAAAGGCAATAAGAAATCATAATTGAACACAGCTAATGCAGAAACCTTAGAGATTCTTCAGCATGTTGATTTGGCCTTCCAGTTACTCTCATTTCATTCATTCAATCATTCATTCAACAAAAATATATTTTCTACCAAGTACCTAGGACCAATTTGATGTGTACACACCCTTTCATGTGATAGGGAAAAAATACACATTTCAGTATATGCATTCAGGGTATTCAGAAAGGACAGAGGAAGCAATCTTAAAAAAACTTAATCCTTTACAATTATGAGCATAATTTCAACTTCCACAATATAATTTCTTCTAGATCTAAATTCATGGTCTGAGATTTTTTTTTAAGGCTGAATGGTGTGTGGGGCAGAGAAGCCTGAGGAAGAGGTTGGCTTCTGACTAGAACCTTCACTCACATTATGTTGTGTAAATGTCTTCCATACAGTAATGACAAAACCACCCTTCTTGCAATTTTTGGAGATTGGTTTTGGTACAAAACATGAGTCATTGAAACAAAAGGATTTATCAAATAAAATGCCATTAATAATATGATTGATTATAGAAGGGATATATTGCCCAGGCTGAAGTTACTCCTCTGCTCAAAATTTATTTTGTGATTTGATGTGAAAGGTAGATGTTAGGATAAAATTCTGAAAGAGAGGTGAATAAGCTTAGAATTTTGAACCTAGGTTTCTCCATGTTATAACCCCTAAGACCTGTGGGCTATAGAGGTTGCTCCCAAGTAGCTCTGCCTCTCTTTTCTATTTCCCTCATTTCTTCCATATGTGAAAACTCTCTTTAGGCTTAGAGAATGTTCCATCTGTTATACAATCTCTCTCTTCTACCTCCAAAGCTCAAGGCTATACTTGCCAAGCCCACACACAACTTTTGCTGCTTTTCCTTTTATTTCTTAGTGATGCTTACTATTTTTTTTTTCTTAGTGACATTTACTCTTTACTGATCTGCTTACTACTGAAATGAACAGTGCCATGTCAGGTTGCATTCCCTTGGCCAAAGGCTATTATAAAATACACAAGACAAATAAGTGCAGGGTAATCTACAGACTGACTCACAGAGAGCATTCTGAATATGAGTATATACTTTGCTACCAGAAACATGAAGGGAAGAACCCAAAATCATCAGGACATTAATAATGCAGAAAAAAACTCTAGAATTGAACATCATCATCTCTGATTGGTTTGATGGGGTCCTGTGCTCATACCTCTGTCAGTTATTTTTTCCATGTTAATATGGCACTTTGTCCAAGTCTAGATTATGTGGTACCCAGCTTGCTGAAATGGAGATAACACCTTTAGAGCCACATGGATAGAAAAGTAGGAAATGATTTCAACTGCATCAAAAAGAATAAAATACCAAGGAATAAATTTAACCAAGGAGGTGAAACATCTGTATACTGAAAACTACAAGAGAGCGATGAAAGAAATTGAAGAAGACACAAATAAATGGAAAGATATTTCATGCTCATGGATTGGAAGAATTAATATTGGTAAAATGTCCATACTACCCAAAGCCATGTACAGATTCAATGCAATTCCTTTTAAAATTACAATGACATTTTTCACATAAACAGAAAAAAATCAATCCTAAAATTTATATGGAGCCACAAAAGACCCCAAATAGGCACAATCCTGAGAAAGAAAAACAAACCTGGAGTCAACAAACGTCCGGATTTCAAACTATATTACAAAGTTGTAATAATCAAAACTGTATGGTATTGGCATAAAACCAGACACATAGATCAATGGAATGGAATAGAGAGCCTAGAAATAAACCCATGCATATATGGCCAATTAATTTATGACAAAGGAGTCAAAAATAGACAATGGGGAAAGAACAGTCTCTTCAATAAATGGTGTTGGGAAAACTGAACAGCCTCATGCAAAAGAATTAAACTGGACCCTATGTTACAGCATACACATCAACTTCAAATGTAAAACCTGAAACTATAAAACTAGAAGGAGACATAGAGAATAAGTTCTTTGACATTGGTCTTGGCAATGATTTTTTTTTTTTTTTTTTTGGTTCTGACTCCAATAGCAAAAGTAACAAAAGTTAAAATAAAGAAATTGGACTAGTCAGATCAAAAAGCTCCTGCACAGCAAAGGAAACCATCAACAGAATGAAAAGGCTGGAATGGGAGAAAATATTTGCAAGTCATATATCTGGTAAGGGATTAATATCTAAAATATGTAATGTACATATACAATTCAATAGCAAGAAAACAAACAATCCAATTTAAAAATGGGTAGAGGAATTGAATAGACTTTTTTCCAAAGAAGACATACAAATGGTCAGGTTTTTAAAAAAGTGCTCAGCATTAGTAATCATCAGAGAAATGCAAATCAAAACCACAATGACGTACCACCTCACACCTGTCAGATGTCTGTTGTCAAAATGATAAGAGATAACAAGTGTTGGTGAGGATGTGATGAAAAGGGAACTGTTGGTGGGAATGTAAACTGGTATAGCCACTATGGAAAACAGTATAAAAATTGTTTGAGGTTCCTCAGAAACTGTAAAATAGAACTACCATATGATCCAGAAATCCCACTTCTGGATACATATATTTAAAAAGATGAAAACAGGATCTCAAAGAGATATCTGCACTCCCATGTTCATTGCAGCATTATTTACAATAGCCAAGGTATGGAAATAACCTAAGTGTCCATCAGTGGATGAGCTGATAAAGAAGATATGTTATATACATACAATGGAATATTTCTCAGCCATGAGAAAGAAAAAAATCCTTCCATTTTCAACAACATGGATGGGCTTTGAAGGCATTATGCTAAGTGAAATAAATCAGAGAGAGAAAGACAAATATGAAGACTTCTGTGTGATAACCACTCAATAATCAATTAATTATCATCACCATCGTCCCCATGGTCCTCACTGTTGCTGGAGACAGAACATTCTTTGATAAATCTCGATATTTTGACATTTCCTTAATGCTTAAATTGCCGACTGTCTTGTTTTTTTCCTGGCCCTAAAACATTTAATTCTCCAACTCAATTTTTCAACCTCAGGTAATATTTTAGCTCCCCTCGTCCTTCATGTTATCCTCCTATTCCACATCAGTCTAATGCTCACATCTGTGTTCCTCTTGACCTTGACTTTGGAGTCAGCCAGTTCATTCTTCAGTCAATGCTGGGCTGATCCAGAGAAGGCTGTGGATCCAAAACTAATGGATATTGTCAGTTATCCACAATCTGAAATTAATGGGATTATCTCCATCAGTTTGAAAGTCCTGCCAGAAGGCAAAAGTAACAGTGACTACTGGCATCAACAATGCTGGGATGATCCGGCTTTCTTAAAGGGCAGCAGTTGAGAAATTGCAAAGCAGAACATCCAAGGCTCACAACTGCTGAAGGTCTTGGGTACCTGTAGAACATCTGAGGCATGATTTCAAGTGTCTTAGCTGTCATTATTTTCTGATTCAAGTAAGAAGGTATGAGAAGATCAGTGTGTTTATAGGGGAAAATTTTCCTGGGCATTTCCAGTACTGAGCAAACTAGAAACAGAAGGCTTGAATTTTTCAAGGATCCCACAAGACTTGTCAGGCTTGTCATTAGTCCTACCTGTGAGGGCTGGGACAACAACCCATCTTTTTTTGTTTGGAAAGTCAAGAATGTCTTAAAACCCTTCCTTGGGTTTTCTGTCCTTGGTCCTAATCATAGAAGGGCCTGACCTTTAATTATGAATGTTATGCTTAATTATGGAAGTCCCTGACAAATACAATAGATTCTCGAAACCTGGCCCCAGCATTTAAGCCAAGTACTCCAGTGAAGAACTGGGATGATTCAGCAAGGAAAATATTGCCCTTCCGAGTTTGTTATTGTTGTTGCCAAGATGCCTCATGATGCAATAATTTGAAGATAATGGGAATGAAAACCAAATTACTCACATCTGTAGAGAGATTACGTTTCACCCTAGAAAGCAAAAATTAGTTTGGTCTGTTTTTCTCTCATTTAGTTAGCTATTTAAGAGAATCAATAATTAACCTAAGATGCCAATTAAACATAGACTAAAGATTCTTTGTTGAGAGATGCTTTTTGGAAATACACCAATTGGATATGTATTGGATTTTATGTGACATTTTATTGCTATTTCTTTGTTCATCCAAGATTCCAACTCGGCAAAAGAGATCCCAGGATATAATCACACTTGCACCAAATTGCCTTAAGTCTTGAAAGTGATAGCACTAGAACTTGAAGCCAATCTTTTTTTTAAATTTATTTATTTATTTATTTACTTTTGGCTGCGTTGGGTCTTTGTTGCTACGCATGGGCTTTCTCCAGGTGAAGCGAGTGGTGGCTACTCTTTGTTGTGGTGCACAGGCTTCTCATTGTGGTGGCTTCTCTCGTTGTGGATCACGGGCTCTAGGTGTGCAGGCTTCAGTAGTTGTGGCACGTGGGGTCAGTAGTTGTGGCGCACGGGCTTAGCTGCTCCGTGGCATGTGGGATCTTCCCGGACCAGGGCTCGAACCCGTGTCCCCTGCATTGGCAGGCAGATTCTCAACCACTGCACCACCAGGGAAGCCCCTTGAAGCCAATCTTGAGTGGACATACAGGCACATGGCTCCAACTAGTAAATGTGGGAGAGCATTAAATGAATAATGCATCAGAGCACAAAATATGCAGCACACTGTGGATTATTTGGGGCTGTGTGAAACAGGCAGGGTGTGAGGCATCCATCATTTCATAAAATTCAGCTCTGCACCTCACCTCACAAGATGAGGAACCAGTGTAGCTTCCTGATGGTAAACATTGCAACCTAGCATCTTGCTCCCTCACTGACTAGCTGCAAAGAGGAAAACAATAAGAAGATTTAAATTCATGATACTGGTGTTTTGTTGTTCTTGTATAAAATCTGGAAAGAGAAATTAAGAAATAAAACCCTATAATGCCAGTTATTTTCCAAGACCCAATGAATCAAGGAACCAAAATGTCTTAGATTTTTACAACTATTATGTCCCCCACTCTGTGCTTAGTGCCTCAGGACAAAACTATTTTCAAAGGGGATAGTCTAGCAGAGAAGGCAAGACTTTAATATATGTAATATAGAGAAAAAAGACTCAAAATAGAGTGAAAGAACACAAAACAAGCTGAAGTTGTCAGAAAATGTCTTGAGTGGAGGGAGATAATATCAAAACGCTCTTAAACCAGATCAGTAAACCTGCTTGTCTGAACAAAGTCATACAGAAGATGATTTCATTCCTGATGGGAAAAGAAAAGTTGATTAAGCTGGCACCCAGGTACTGTAGAGGCAACCCCAACTTTCAACTCCGGAATTTTAAATTTAATTTTAATTCCAAATGGTCCTCTGGAAAATGGGGATACATGTATCAATTTCTACATAGTAGTGATGCTGCTGTGCTGCTCTTTGGGTAGGTATATCTATATTGAGTAAAGGGTTTCCAGGACCAAGCCTTCCCTTATCCCTTCACCTACTCCAATCACCTTCATCCATCAGGGCACAAGTGAAGTTCTCCCTTCTCCAATGAAGCCTTCTCAAATGATTTAGTTATTCATTGTTCATTCACATTTCAAATTTTAACCTAGCTTCCTCCCAATGGATTGCATTATATTTTTTAGAGTCGACACAAGACAAAATAATGTTATATGTTTATCAAACTGTATTATTTCCCTAACAGAAAAAAATGGAAGACAATTTTCTTGCCTCTAGATGAAGCCATTTGATAACTTTTATCAATAGAACGTGAGAGAAAGTGATATTCACCATTCCCAAGCCTGACCCCTAAAAATCTACTCATTCATGATTTTCCTGTATTGTTCCTTTTTCCACAGAGACCCATACACTGAGGATATCCGTGTCCAAAGATGAAGGAGACTGGATTCTTAAGTCAAGACTTAGAGAAGAGCTACTCGGAAGTATTCCCTGACAGCAACAGTCTCAGAAACATGAGTAAGAAATAAAATGTTATTATATGAAGCCATTGATATTCTGTGGTCAGTTATATACTAACTATTATTTATTACCTTGTTTAACATCGTATGTTGTTTTTCATTTATTTTCAACCTTTTGTTGAAGTATAACATATACATAAGTAAAAGGCTGAAATCATAGTGTACAATTTGATGAATTTTTACAAACTGAACACATTTATGCCGCCAACCCCAATATCAATAAAAAAACCATTATCTGCTCCCCAAAAGCCACCCTCATGCCCTTGCAGAGTGTTAGCCTAGAAGAGTTACCAGTATCTTGGCTTCCAACAACATGGATTAGTTTTCTACATCATAGAAATGGAATCATGAGACTGCAGTTGAACGGGTCACCACTACAAACCTCTCCTAAGGCAAGAACACGACCCCCCCATACTGGACTTGGTCCCACAAACTGCAGTCCCCAGAGCATGTATGTCCATCCTCTATAATAAAGCCAGTGGTTTCTCATGTCACAGAGTACAAGGAGAAAGGGAGAGATGGCTGAGCACCAGGACCTCTAAGCAGCTGGGTCCACGGTCACAACGTCCCCAGGAGCATAGGGGGACAAAGGTGGGTACAGAGCAACATCTGCAGCTTTGTTCTCGAATCTCACTGCAGTGTGCCTGTGAGCTGGCGTTGCCCAGATGAGCAGTGAGGACTGCCGCTTCCAAGAAGAAGCTCAGCTACCCCAACCGCCCTTTATTCTAGCCCCAAACCCTAAACTCAGCTCCTTACCACCTAAATGAGATAAAGTAAAGGCCAGGAAGAACATACCAGGGAAAAATATGGGAACATTTAAAAATGTAGTAGCACATAGAGGTTAAGTATACAGACACTGGAGTCAGGCAGAGTAAGGTTTGAAACACGACTTCGTCATTTATTAGATTTGTAAACTAATACTCTGATTCATTATTTTTTATTATCTGCATAATATTCCAAAGTGCAGCTGTTCTGTAATTAAGTAAGTTGCTGTGCCATTGGGACAAGTGGGTAACTATAAAGGGATATTACAAGGGAGGGTTTTGGGAGCGCTCTATTTAGAGTGCACACTCACTGTGTTCAGTTGCCTGCCACTAAGTACAATGCTATAATAAACATCCGTGTACATATACATTTAAAAACCTGGACCTCTTATTTTTGTGAGAGAGATTCAGATGGTGGGTCTTCTGGGAGAAAGGGTTTATGTAGTTTCAAGTTCTAACAGCTGTTACAAGATTGCTTTAAAAAAAAATCTGTGACAATTTACATGTTCATCAGCAGTTTAGGAGCATCCTTTTACTCAGATTCCTGCCAGCAATAGGTGTTAGCCTTCTTGATTTTTGTTTGCTTTTTACTTTTCAAATATATGCAAAATAAAGACGATCCTGTAACAAGCCCTCAAATGCCCATTGCCCAGTTTCATCAATTGTGAAAATCCTACCACCTCTGTAACCTTATATTTTAACTCAGATTATTAAGATACCATTTAAATCTAGAAAATGCATCCCTTTTAGTGTACAGTTCTATAAGCCGTAATAAATGCGTATCGCTGCATAACCATCAGTATAGTCACAGTACAGACCTTTACATCACACTGTCAAGTTCCCTTTTCTCTTTTATAATCAAACATTCCCCTCACACCCTAGTCCCTGGCAAGCACTGGTAGGTTTTTCTTCCTGTATGTTTGCTTTTTCCAGAATGTCATATAAATGCAATCATACAGAATGTAGTAGCCCTTTGAATCTGGCTTTTGCAATTTAGCATAATACATTTGAGACTTAACCATATCATTATTTGTATAAGTAGCATGCTTCTTATTGCTGAACAGTATCCAATTGCAAGGGTGTGCCTCAGCTCATTTATCCATTCACAAGTTGAAATTGTGGCTGGTTATTAACATAGCTGAAATAAACATTGATGCCCAGGTGTTCATGTGAACATAAGTTCTCTTTCTTTTTTTTTGGTTTCTCCATCTATAAATTTTTTTTTACATCTTTATTGGAGTATAATTGCTTTACAATGGTGTGTTAGTTTCTGCTTTATAACAAAGTGAATCAGTTATACATATACATATAACCCCATATCTCCTCCCTCTTGTGTCTCCCTCCCAGCCTCCCTATCCCACCCCTCTAGGTGGACACAAAGCACGAGCTGATCTCCCTGTGCTATGTGGCTGCTTCCCACTAGCTATCTATTTTACATTTGGTAGTGTATATATGTCCATGCCACTCTCTCACTTCGTTCCAGCTTACCCTTCCCACTCCCCGTGTCCTCAAGTCCATTCTCTATGTCTGTGTCTTTATTCCTGTCTTGCCCCTAGGTTCTTCAGAACCATTTTATTATTTTTTTTAGATTCCATATATATGTGTTAGCATATGGTATTTGTTTTTCTCTTTCTGACTTACTTCACTCTGTATGACACACTCTAACTCCATCCAACTCACTACAAATAACTCAATTTCGTTTCTTTTTCTGGCTGAGTAATATTCCATTGTATATATGTGCTACAACTTCTCTATCCATTCATCTGTCGATGGACACTTAGGCTGCTTCCATGTCCTGGCTATTGTAATTAGAGCTGCAATGAACATTGTGGTACATGACTCTTTTAGAATTGCGGTTTTCTCAGGGTATATGCCCAGTAGTGGGATTGCTGGGTCGTATGGTAGTTCTACTTTTACTTTTTTAAGGAACCTCCATACTGTTCTCCATAGTGGTGGTATCAATTTATATTCCCACCAACAGTGCAAGAGGGTTCCCTTTTCTCCACAGCCTCTCCAGAATTTATTGTTTGTAGATTTATCGATGATGGCCATTTTGACCAGCGTGAGGTGATATCTCATTGCAGTTTTGATTTGCATTTCTCTAATGATTAGTGATGTTGAGCATCCTTTCACGTCTTTGTTGGCAATCTGTATATCTTCTTTGGAAAAATATCTGTTTAGCTCTTCTGCTCATTTTTGGATTGGGTTGTTTGTTTTTTGATATGAAGCTGCATGAGCTGCTTGTGTATTTTGGAGATTAATCCTTTGTCAGTTGCTTCATTTGCAAATATTTTCTCCCATTCTGAGGGTTGTCTTTTCATCTTGTTTATGGTTTCCTTTGCTGTGCAAAAGCTTCAAATTTCATTAGGTCCCATTTGTTTATTTTTGTTTTTATTTCTCTTTCTCTAGGAGGTGGGTCAAAAAAGATCTTGCTGTGATTTATGTCATAGAGTGTTCTGCCTATGTTTTCCTCTAAGAGTTTTAGAGTGTCTGGCCTTACATTTAGATCTTTAATCAATTTTGGGTTTATTTTTGTGTATGGTGTTAGGGAGTGTTCTAATTTCATTCTTTTACATGTAGCTGTCCAGTTTTCCCAGCACCATTTATTGAAGAGGATATCTTTTCTCCATTGTATATTCTTGATTCCTTTATCAAAGATAAGGTGACTATATGTATGTCGGTTTATCTCTGGGCTTTCTATCCTGTTCCATTGATCTATATTTCTGTTTTTTTGCCAGTACCATACTGTCTTGATTACTGTAGCTTTGTAGTATAGTCTGAAGTCACAGAGCCTGATTCCTCCAGCTCCATTTTTCTTTCTCAAGATTGCTTTAGCTATTCGAAGTCTTTTGTGTTTCCATACAAATTGTGAATTTTTTTGTTCTAGTTCTGAGAACAATTCCATTGGTAGTTTGATAGGGATTGCATTGAATCTGTAGATTGCTTTGGGTAGTATAGTCATTTTCACAATGTTGATTCTTCCAATCCAGGAACACGGTATGTCTCTCCATCTGTTTATATCATCTTTAATTTCTGTCATCAGTGTCTTATAGTTTTCTGCATACAGGTCTTTGGTCTTCTTAGGTAGTTTTATTCCTAGGTATTTTGCTCTTTTTGTTACAGTGGTAAATGGGTGTTTTTCCTTAATTTCTCTTTCACATTTTTCATCATTAGTGTATAGGAATGCAAGAGATTTCTGTGCATTAATTTTGTATCCTGCTACTTTACCGATTTCATTTATTAGCTCTAGTAGTTTTCTGGTAGCATCTTTAGGATTCTCACTGTATAGTATCATGTCCTCTGCAAATAGAGACAGTTTTACTTTTTCTTCTCCGATCTGGATTCCTTTTATTTCTTTCTCTTCTCTCCTCGCTGTAGCTTAAAATTCCAAAACTATGCTGAATAAGAGTGGTGAGAGTGGGCAACCTTGTCTTGTTCCTGATCTTAGTGGAAATGGTTTCAGTTTTTCACCATTGAGGATGATGTTGGCTGTGGGTTTGTCATATATCGCCTTTATTATGTTGAGGTAAGTCCCCTCTATGCCTACTTTCTGGAGGGTGTTTATCATAAATGGGTGTTGAATTTTTGTCAAAAGCTTTTTCTGCATCCACTGAGATGATCATATGGTTTTTATCCTTCAGCTTGTTAATATGGTGTATCATATTGATTGATTTGCATATACTGAAGAATCCTTGCATTCCTGGGATAAACCTTACTTGATCATGGTGTATGATCCTTTTAATGTGCTGTTGGATTCTGTTTGCTAGTGTTTTGTTGAGGATTTTTGCATCTATGTTCATCAGTGATATTGGCCTGTAGGTTTCTTTTTTTGTGACACCTTGGTCTGGTTTTGGTTATCAGGGTGATGGTGGCCTTGTAGAGTGAGTTGGGAGTGTTCCTCCCTCTGCTATATTTTGGAAGTGTTTGAGAAGGATAGGTGTTAGTTCTTCTCTAAATGTTTGATAGAATTCACCTGTGAAGCCATCTGGTCCTGGACGTTTGTTTGTTGGAAGATTTTTAATCACAGTCTCAATTTCAGTGCTTGTGATTGGTCAGTTTATATTTTCTATTTCTTCCTGGTTCACTCTCAGAAAGTTGTGCTTTTCTCAGAATTTGCCCATTTCTTCCAGGTTGTCTATTTTATTGGTATATATTTGCTTGTAGTAATCTCTCATGATCCTTTGTATTTCTGCAGTGTTAGTTGTTACTTCTTTTTCATTTCTAATTCTATTGATTTGAGTCTTCTCCCTTTTTTTCTTGAAGAGTCTAGCTAATGGTTTCTCAATTTGTTTTAGCTTCTCAAAGAACCAGCTTTTAGTTGTATTGATCTTTGCTCTTGTTTCCTTCATTTCTTTATCATTTATTTCTGATGTGATCTTTATGATTTCGTTTCCTTCTGCTAACTTCGGGTTTTTTTTAATCTTCTTTCTCTAATTGCTTTAGGTGTAAGGTTAGGTTGTTTATTTGAGATGTTTCTTGCTTTTGAGGTAGGATTGTATTGCTATAAACTTCCCTCTTAGAACTGCTTTTGCTGCATCCCATAGGTTTTGGGTCGTCATGTTTTCATTGTCATTTGTTTTAGGTATTTTTTGATATCCTCTTTGATTTCTTCAGTGATCTCCTGGTTATTTACTAGTGTATATTTTTAGCTTCCATGTGTTTGTATTTTTTACAGATTTTTTCCTGTAATTGATATCTAGTCTCATAGCGTTGTGGTTGGAAAATATACTTGACATGATTTCAATTTTGTTAAATTTAGCAATGCTTGATTTGTGACCCATGATATGATCTATCTTGGAGAATGTTCCATGAGCACTTGAGAAGAAAGTGTATTCTGTTGTTTTGGGATGGAATGTCCTATAAATATCAATTAGGTCCATCTTATTTAATGTATCATTTAAAGCTTGTGTTTCCTTATTTATTTTCATTTTGGATGATCTGTCCATTGGTGAAAGTGGGGTGTTAAAGTCCCCTACTATAATTGTGTTACTGTCGATTTCCCCTTTTACGGCTGTTAGCATTTGCCTTATGTATTGAGGTGCTCCTATGTTGGGTGCATAAATATTTACAATTGTTATATCTTCTTCTTGGATCGATCCCTTGATCATTATGTAGTGTCCTTCTTTGTCTCTTGTAATAGTCTTTATTTTAAAGTCTGTTCTGTCTGATATGAGAATTGCTACTCCAGCTTTCTTTTGATTTCCAGTTGCATGGAGTATCTTTTTCCATCCCCTCACTTTCTGTCTGTATGTGTCCCTAGGTCTGAAGTCAGTCCCTTGTAGACAGCATATATATGGTCTTGTTTTTGTATCCATTCAGCCAGTCTATGTCTTTTGGTTGGAGCATTTAATCCATTTTCATTTAAGGTAATTATCTATATGTATGTTCCTATTACCATGTTCTTAATTGTTCTGGGTTTGTTATTGTAGGTCTTTTCCTTCTCTTGTGTTTCTGCCTAGAGAAGTTCCTTTAGCATTTGTTGTAAAGCTGGTTTGGTGGTGCTGAATTCTCTTAGCTTTTGCTTGTCTGTAAAGGTTTTCATTTCTCCATCGAATCTGAATGAGATCCTTGCTGGGTAGAGTAATCTTGGCTGTAGGTTTTTCCGTCTCATCACTTTAAATATGTCCTGCCACACCCTTCTGGCTTGCAGAGTTTCTGCTGAAAAATCAGCTGTTAACCTTATGGGGATTCCCTTGTATGTTATTTGTTGCTTTCCCCTTGCTGCTTTTAATATTTTTTCTTTATATTTAATTTTTGATAGTTTGGTTAATATGTGTCTTGGCATGTTTCTCCTTGGATTTATCCTGTATGGGATTCTTTGTGCTTCCTGGACTTGACTAACTATTTCCTTTCCCATATTAGGGAAATTTTCAACTGTAATCTCTTCAAATATTTTCTCAGTCCCTTTCTTTTTCTCTTCTTTTTTGGGACCCCTATAATTCGAATGTTGGTGTGTTTAATGTTGTCCCAGAGGTCTCTGAGAGTGTCCTCAATTCTTTTCATTCTTTTTTCTTTATTCTGCTCTGTGGCAGCTATTTCCACTATTTTATCTTCCAGGTCACTTATCCGTTCTTCTGCCTCAGTTATTCTGCTATTGATTCCTTCTAGAGAATTTTTAATTTCATTTATTGTGTTGTTCATCATTGTTTATTTGCTCTTTAATTCTTCTAGGTCCTTGTTAAACGTTTCTTTTATTTTCTCCATTTTGTTTCCAAGATTTTGGATCATCTTTACTCTCATTACTCTGAATTCTTTTTCAGGTAGACTGCCTATTTCCTCTTCATTTTTTTGGTCTGGTGGGTTTTTACTTTGCCCCTTCATCTGCTGCGTATTTCTCTGTCTTCTCATTTTCCTTAACTTGCTGTGTTTGGGGTCTCCTTTTCGCAGGCTGCAGGTTCGTATTTCCCGTTGTTTTTGGTGTCTGCCCCCAGTGGGTAAGGTTGGTTCAGTGGGTGTGTAGGCTTCCTGGTGGAGGGGACTGGTGCCTGTGTTCTGGTGGATGAGGCTGGATCTTGTCTTTCTGGTGGGCAGGACCATTTCTGGTGGTGTGTTTTGGGCTATCTGTGAACTTATTATGATTTTAGGCAGCCTCTTTGCTAATCGGTCGGGTTGTGTTCCTGCCTTGGTAGTTGTGTGGCATGGGGTGTCCAGCACTGTAGCTTGCTGGTTGTTAAGTGGAGCTGGGTCTTAGCATTGACATTGAGATTTCTGGGAGAGCTTTTGCCATTTGATATTACATGGAGCCAGGAGGTCTCTGGTGGACCAATGTCCTGAACTTGGCTCTCCCACCTAAGAGGCTCGGGCCTGACACCAGCCAGAGCACCAGGACCCTGTCAGCCAGTGTGAACATAAGTTTTTATTTTTCAGATAAAAAACCTAGGAATGGAATTACTGGGTCATATTGGTTAGTGCTACTTAACTTTATATATATATATATATATATATATATATATATATATATATATATATATATATATATATTCTATAAACCTATTTTCCAGAGTGACTAACACATTTTATATTCCCACCAGCAATGTATGAGTTGTCTAAACTCTGCATAGTCACAAGTACGTAGCACTGTGAGCTTTTTTTAAAAGCCATTCAAATAGAAATTTCTTAATCATGAATGATGCTGAGAACCTTTTCATGTGCATATTTGTATTCTTTGTGGAAACATTGTTCCATCTTATTTTTAACTTGGTTTGAATATTTCATATTATAAATTTTTGAGAAGTTTTAATATATTCTAGACACATGACCTTTAATAGACATGTGTTTTGAAAATATTTTCTCTCAGTTTATGTCTTATCTTTTTATTTACTTAACAATGTCTTTATTTTATTTTTTAAATTTATACAAGAAAATTGACTTGGCACCATACAGTTCTGTGAATTTTAACATATGTTTATAGGTCCATGTAAAAACCACAATAATCATTGCATAGAAAGTTCATTTACTCCAAAAAATTATTGTATTATCCCTTTATATTCATGCTGTTTTCTCAGTCATAACCACTAGAAATAACTGCTATATTCTCCATACCTACAGCTTCATCATTTTTGAGTGTTATGTAAGTGTAATCAATCAGCAGTAACCTTTGGATACCAGGTTCTTTCACTCACTACAATGTCTTTGAGACTCATACGAGTTGTGTGTATCACAATTCTGTTTTGGTATATTGTTGAGTGTTCCATTGTGTGGATGTCCATTTACCTACTATAGGACATTTGGTTTGTTTTTCTGTTATAGGACATTGGGTTTGTTTTCAGTTCGGATCTATTACTAATAGAGTGGTTATAAATATCCATGTAGAGATTTTTCTGTGAACATATATTTTCATTTTTCTGAGATACATTCCCAAAAGCAGGATTGCTGAGCCCTGAAGTACGGTTAACTTTACAAAACAATGCGAAACCATTTTTCGGAGTGGTTGTACCAGTTTCCATTCCCACCAGCAATCTATGAAGAGTTCCAGTTGTTATACATTCCTTGTTAGTTGTTGGTATTGAATGTTTTATGTTAGCCTTTCTATTAGATGTATAGTAGTATCTCATCATGATTTTAATTTTAAATGGCTAATGACTTTAAACACCTTTTCATGTGCTTATTTGTCTTCTTTATATCCTCTTTGTGGAGGTATGTGTTCATGACACTAGTCCTTTTTTTAAATTTGTTTTTTAATTTTTGATTTTTGAAAGTCATTATTTATATTCTGGTTAAAATCTATTTTAAGATATATGGTTTTCAAATATTTCTCCTAGTCTGTAGACTATCTTTTCATCTCTTCATACAATCTTTTGCATAATTAACATTTTTAATTTTGATGGAGTACAGTTTATCAAATTTTTCTTTTATGAATCACACATTGGTTCAGACCTTGACTGAATGGTATTGCCATGTTCGCTGATCCTAGGCACCATAGAGGATTCTAAAGTTTGGGGGCTCCTGAGGCATAGATCCCTCTTACTTGACTCTAACGGTGGTATTGCCACCATGCACAAGAGTCCAAGCCAGACCAGACACTATGCAGAAGGCATGGTTCCCAAAGAAAATTAAAGAGATTTTCCCAAAGTGAAGAAAAAGGGATGCTTGGCTGTCATAAACAACACATATTTACTGCAGATGGTTATGGCAGAATAATAATAATAATAGGTAACACCACTTATAGGGTACTCATCCTGTGCCAGGCACTGTTCTAAACTCTTTTTGCATATTAACTCATTTTGCCTCCAAAACAACATTATGGGGGAAACAAGATTATTATCCATTTTTTACAGCTAAATAAACAAAAGCACAGAGAAATAACTGACTTATTCAGTGTCATAGAGCAACTAAAGGACAGAACTGAGATTTGAACCCAGCTCACCTGGCCCCAGTGTCTTCACCCTTAAACTCTACTCTATTATTGCTTTTCAAGTGTGGGATCCATGCTCAATGGAGAAGTAAACCAGATAGTTTAAAGCAAAGGGAGGAAAAGACCTCAAGGTACTAAATTATTTCATTATATTGTTTTATGTCATTTACTGGAAGGGTTTTCAAATAATTTGATACATCAGAAGAAAATACACGGTCTCACTTTCACTGAAGGCTTGAAGATGAACCCACATACAGGCACAAACAGAAACACAATAATCTTTAATGATTTCGAACATAAAATTGGTATTTTGAAGTCTGTTTTCTAAAAGTTCACTATCTTCTCCAAAATTCTGAGACTTTGATGCTGGTGTTATCAAAAGGTTTCTTCCTTTTTCATTAAAAAATTGGAATCAGGTAAGATCAGTAACATTGTGTCAGTTGAAGTCCCTCATGAAAATGTTGAACACCATCACATAATTGGGGACTTAGTAAAGCAGAGTAGGTGTTAGACAGTGATAGTAAAATCAGATACTACCATTATCTCAGTGCTTGCAAACCCAGGCATTTCATGCTAGAAATGATTAATCAGTCTCAAGAGGGACAAAGAAAAAGAAGTCTCAGATAGTGTGTCTGTGTGTCTACAATAGCTGGGATATCAGTAGTCTTGAGAGGTTGCCATAATAATCAGGGTTCAGTCCACCTAAAGCATATGCTAAGACACGTGCACACACACACACACACACACACACACACACAATGTCAAATAAGAGAATTTTATTGGGTTGGCCTCTTTAGACAGATGTCCAATAGCAGGGGTGATACAAAAACATAAACAGTTATCTCTTATCTTCCTAGCAGTGAGTATTCATTATAATTGTGACCTTAATTTTGTCCATGCTACTCCAATTAAAAATTGTATTTACATGTGGACAGCAATTATACTCTTACCCCTGATCCCAAAGCTTAAGAATAACTTTAAACAACTTTGTTCTTTTCTTTAAAAGCTGTTTATCTTCATGGCATTTCAAGTCATTATATAATGCATCACTCTATTCAACTTATTCTAATAAGTCTAAGATTGCCATTATAATAGAACCAAGCAGACTCTCCAAAGACCTTAAGTAAATCAGCTTAACTTGAGATGAAATATTTTAAAAACCTTAGTGCCAAAAATCTTCTCAGAGTCATTTCCATATCCATGTAAATCTTTTCACTTACACCCACCTCTATAAGTCTTGGAGAGCAGAGTCAGCAAATGTTTAGAAAATAAATGTCAGAGAACTGCAGTGCAGATGGGGATAGAATGATGGAGGGAGGATAGTATTATGTTGAAAGCTTCATTTTAATATAAGATTATAGAAACTTTACCTGGCACCAAAAAAAGGGAAGAAAGGTTGCAAAGTAACCTTGATTTTTATTTCTCTAATATTATTTCACACATAGGAATGTCTTCTCCAGGGTGGGGAGCAAGAGAAGACCTCATTTTTGAAGGAGAGAGCAGATAGCTTGTGCAGAAAGTTTATTCCTTGCACAGAAGCCAAGGAAACTACACACTCAGGTTGTATTATCACATCTTGAAATTCTTATCTCATCAAAGTAACTCCAATGGCATTTAAATCTATAGAAGGAAGGAAGGAAGGAAGGGAGGGAAGAAGGAAGGAAGGGAGGGAGGGAGAAAAGGAGGGAGAAAGGGAGGGAGGGAGGGAGGGAGGAAATTAAATGAGTCTCCAGTCTTAAGAAGTCAGCAAAAAGAAAGAGCAAAATTTTTACAATAAATTATATTTACAGAAAATATACATTAATTAAAAATGTTCTATAACAAATAATCCTAAAATTTATATGGAACCATAAAAGAGCAAGAATTGCCAAAGCAATCTTGAGGGAAAAGAACAAAGCTAGAGGCATAACCCTCCCAGACTTCAGACAATACTACAAAGCTACAGTAATCAAAACGGCAAGGTAGTGGCACAAAAACAGACATACGGATCAATGGAATAGAATAGAGAGACCCAAAATAAACCAACACACCTACAGTCAATTAATCTTCAACAAAAGAGGCAAGAATATATAATGGAGAAGAGATTGTCTCTTCAAAAAGATTGTCCTTGGGCTTCCCTGGTGGCGCAGTGGTTGAGAATCTGCCTGCCAATGCAGGGGACATGGGTTCGAGCCCCGGTCTGGGAAGATCCCACATGCCACGGAGCAACTGGACCCGTGAGCCACAATTACTGAGCTTGCACGTCTGGAGCCTGTGCTCCGCAACAAGAGAGGCCGCGACAGTGAGAGGCCCGCGCACCGCGATGAAGAGTGGTCCCCACTCACCGCAACTGGAGAAAGCCCTCGCACAGAAACAAAGACTCAACACAGTCATAAATAAATAAATAAATAAATAAATAAATAAATAAAAGATTGTCCTTGTAAAATTCAGAAGAACTTTCTGTATCTAAATGGTTCAGCTAAATACTGAAAAGATGTGGGAAAAGCAATGAGGTGAGAAAAAGCTGCATAATGAAGTCCACTGTGAACACAGTTGCTCAGAAGATTCTCTGAAGGGTAAATCAAATCATGTCATTTCTCTGCTCCAAAATCTCCAATGGGTTCCCTGTTTCTCAGAGTAAAATGTCCTTAAAGTCTTTAAAATGAGCAACAATGCCCTACACAATCTGACCTGTTATCTCTCACTGCAGCTCTTACTAATTTTCTCTTTGCTCATTCAGTCCCAACCAAGCTGGACGGAATACACACTGCTGCCACCTCTTCCCTCTGAATATAATGTTCCTCCCACAGACATCCTCGTGGCTCACTCCTTAGCCTTCCTCAGGTCTTGGCTTAAATGTCACGTCTTAACACGGCATTTCCTGAACAACCCATTATAAACGTGACACCCCCACAAACAAGCACTGCTGATCCCTATACTTTATTTTTCCCATTTCAGGTATCTTCTAACACATTGTAAAATGCACATATTTATTGTGTTCCCACCATTCATTATCTGTCTCCTGTCACTGGAATATAAGCTACAGGAGAGCAGAGGAGTTTTTGTGTGTGTTTTGTTTTATTTTTTATTCACTGTTCTGTCTGCAGCACTTAGAACAGTTACTGAAAGGAATTATGCATTTACTAAATATTTGTTGAAACAATGAATGAATATGAAAAGAATTGATATGTATGAAAACTCCTTTTAAGGTACTTCATGTTGAGAAACCAATTATAGATTCGTATATTAAGTAAATACCATTTATAAGAATTAAGTGAAACTTCGTCCCTAATGGTTTACGGAGATAGGAATACTGGCTGTTCTGAGTCATATAGATGAGCATTTGTCTACTAGAAAACATGAACAAGCATAGAATTTTTAGGATCCTTTCACAGTTCTTCTGTCTTAAGAGAAAGGACAATTGTAAAAGAAATGGATATTCAATACATTACACCTTTTGAAGAGGGTATCTTTGTGCATTAGCATGGCAATATGTATAATAAAGAGATGTCATTAGAGCTTGTTTCATTTAAATATGCCCAGCACTTACAGTGCTGTATTGTTTTCTTGCATTATTTAAATTTTCTACCTATATTGATGATATATTCTATTTAGAAAACAGTCATAATTGGAGTTATCAGTATACTATAAACTTAACTATCTTGTATTGAATACCGTATGATGTGGTGGAAAAAGAAACAGGATTTGGAGGCATGCAGACTAGAGATGCAGTTCAGCTCTGCTATTTACTGGGCATCTGGTCTTGAACAAATCATTGAACTTCTTCACGTCTTCCACCTTTCTTTCTATAAAATGGAGGGGGTTAGCAATAACACCTACTTTCATGTGATGGTTATTAAATAAGCTAATGTATGTAAAGCATTGTCATAGTATTTGGGACAGAAGGTCATTAAAATGATAATAACTACAAGTAATTAACGATTCTCTATAATCCAAGCACTCGGATGTCAAGTGCCTTCCATGCACTGTCTCCTTCCATCACAATCCTGTGAAGTAGAAACTATTAGAATCCCCATTTCACAGATGAGAAAACCAAGACTAATTAGGATTAACTTGCCCACACAGTTACTCAAGCAGAAAGCAGCAGAGCTGGGATGTCAACTCTCATCTTTCTGAGTCCAGAAATAGGAATATAAACACAAATCTATTCTATGTTCCATACACTAGTATGCTAATTCCCTCATCTTTGGATTTACAAAAAAACTTACACTGTCTTGAATTTTGCTCTGAACTAGATTGCGTTATAGCAAGACTCCAATATATTACCTATCCCCTAGCCTACCACATTTTCAACTTTCTCCTAATCATTCTCACTAACCTATTTCTCTCTGCCTTTTGGCACCTTTTTGCGGGGGGGTGGGGAGGGGTAAGATATTCGGAGAGCTCTTTCTTATCTCAATTTTTCTTTACCATTCTTTTCCCCAAGACATCAATATTTAACACCTTTACCCAAAGGGGTCACCCCTCTGACTGGGTTCATCATTTCGCTGCCTCCTTCCGCAGACACTTCTCACTCCATTTGTCTACAGTTTCAGGTACAGGGATGCTTGGATATATAGTTATGTTCCAAAGAGAGACTCATAGGGCCTCCATTCCTGCCCAAGGAGAGCCCCTGATTTCTAGATCCAGCCTCCCAGTGCTTCCCAAAACAGTAACAAAATGTTCTAAAACTCAGTTTGGTAGTTATAGTGATGATCACAGATATAAGCTTGCTTGCATTCCAAACAAAGGGGGATAAGGAGAAGGTCTGAGGCATTTTTCAGATGAGAAGCAAAGAACAAACAAACCAAAGGGCTGCAGGTATATAATACTACCGTTCTTTTCTGCATGAGACAAATATTTGAAGCATGACTGCTGAATAGAAAATACATACACACCCCCCTCCCATAAATCAAGAAAGTTGAAAATACACAATAAATTGTGCTAAGCATTCAAAATGAGGCACCAAATGAAAAAGAAGCAGAGAGGCTGCATTAGTACACAGTGTATAAACACAGACTTTTTCAAAGAGCTCCACATATTCTTTGAAGCTACACACAGCAAAAAAGTCTATGGGTAGCCCGGACATGGCTAAAACCAGAAAGGAAAATGGAAAGCAAGGAGTAAGGACAGCGGCAACAGAGGGCTGCAGTCCCAAACTCAAGAGCTCATTAAGCTTCTACTAGCTGTCAGATACATTTGACACTCTGTGTTCACTATCTCAAAACAACTCTAGAAGAGAGGAGTCATTGTCTACTTCATAGATATTAGGAAACTGAGGTGCAAATTATTATTTAGAAATTATTTCTAGTCACAAGATTCAAACCTGGATCTGAGTCATTTCAAAGCCCTTTCTCTTAAACACAATGCTGTCTTCTTAAGAAACAACATTTGCAGACCCTGCTTCGTTGCTGAAATTATTGCTTGAGCCTCCCTGCTCTTGTGGGGAGAAATGAGGGCTCCCACTCCAGGGAGAGGCAGCCACACTTAGCAACCTGGAAGGCATGAATGGTCTGGTGTGTTGTTTTCAACCATTTTGCTCTTTATAGCCACATAATGTTTAGCTACCATGATTCCTGGAAGTAGGAATCCATTTAGATATGAGCTTTATTTTTATTTTATTTCTGCTGGCCCCATCAGCACACTCTGCATTATAAAGCAATAAGGGAAATATCATATTCAGTAGGCTTCTGAGTATATGAAAATGTCTGTGTTGGCAGGAGAATCTAACTACAGCAAGCAGGAAAAGAGATACTTTCTGTTATGACTCCAAATCTCTTCCTAGAATGTATTGTAAAACCATGATTGTTTGGGGCTTTGGGGAATTACTGGAGAACACAGAAAAAAGATATGTTGATTGGTGATACAATTCAGCCAAACTGGAACCCTTCTGATAGAGAAAGGGGATGCTAATAGGACAGGATGCTGGGTCAAACAAAGATTAAACTGGGAATTTCCTGGATAAACTGGGAATTTTTGTCATGTTTGTCATTTGTAATTTTGCCTCTAAGGAAAGGTTAAGAGTTTTCAGCCAAATGAAAAATTTTAGAACCCACCTGAGCAAGATTATCTGGAGACCCTTGGTTTGCGCAAAAGAAAGTGATTATTCAAATCTGGAGCAAAATCAACTCTGCGTGTCTCTGTATTATTTGAATAAAAAAACAAATAGCCATTGCAATTGACTCAAAGCTTTTCAACCCTGTATAGGTGACAAAATATGTAAAAGATCCTTCTTTATGGAAAAAGACAAGCCCACTGCAAGCCTCCCTATCTCTTTGATTGTTATAACAAACCTAATAAAACTGTATAAAATGAAAGGAGTTACCTATGTGAAGACACTTCAGACAGCTGGAAAAGACCTACTGAGCCCAAGCACCTAAATCATCCTTCTCCAATGTTTAGATAAACCAAGGAGTCAAAACTTTCATTTAACTTTGAGATAGAAGACTTAAAATTAATACCCTTAAGAAGAGGAAAACATTTACCAAATTTTGTCAAACAATAATCAGTATCAAGTATGCAAAGAACAAATAGCTTTATTTGGGGTCTTAAGAATTCCAATTCAGGAGACACAGATTTGGGTAAAACCAAACGTGTGTTCTCGGGAAGAGAAAGAGGCAAGGGCTTATAAACGCAAAAGCCACAAGTTCATTAAAGTTGCCTGGTAAGAATTATGATTGACTCTAACACAAGAAAGGAAATATTTGTCCTTATGGGACAGCCTACCACGAGTTATGTAGGGGAAGGGTCCAGTAAGTATCTTGAGATTCTGGAATATTGTGCAGATGTCCTTTCTGGATGCCTGTGTCACGACAGTAAGTGGTTCAAGTTCAAATTCCATCGGATCTGAGACGTAAATGTCACACTTCCTCCGTGGCCTCCCAGCTCCATTTTAGAGAGTTCTCTTAGCAATACTGACTCCATTTTGATTTTCCTTTTACAATTTCATGATTGGGTATAAACACCTGAGACAATGTCTCTTCTGAAAATAAATATTAATTGTGAGGGTGTCATGAAAAAAGAGAGCATACAATGTGGACAAAACACAGACTTTATGATCAGGCAGAAAATAACAGAGACTTGGGGCTGGCCCCTCATTAACTATGTTATCTAGGGAAGTCCCTTAAACCTTACTTAGCTGGGAAGAGGGAATGATTATATTGCATCCAGCAGAGTTCAAGGCATAGAGTGGTGATAATTCCTGGGAGAAAGCAGCAGGATCCTGAGGGTTGAGGGGAGGATGGAGATAGAACTAAGGAAGGAGGCGCAGTAGAAAGAGAGCGTGGGAATACTGTACGATCAATTGTTTGTCCCCATCTTTGCCAAGATCAGCCCTGGATGGGGCACTAGACCCCTCAACTAGCCTTAGAGGTCTTGGTGGTCTCACACTGCTTAGCTGAAGGAAACTTAATCCAATTAAAATTGCCTTAGTTTCATTGCCATTCTGTGACAACAACCTTCCTTTCCTTCTGTTGGGTTTTCAATATTCATCTTCATTAACTTTACCCTGAACGCACACACAAGGTGTTCTGGGTCGGAGACAGATTTTTTTTTATTAATTACTTCACAGTAAATAATAAGTGTGCTGCCTCTCCCTCTCCCACTTCTTCCCCCAGTCCTTCCCCCTGGGGTGACAAGAGGAGAGCCACTGAACATTTTTCCTACATGAGTGGCCAGACACTCCACAGAAGAAAGATAAGGAAGAAATGATTTTTCTCTGCTTACAAAGGTGGGGAGTGGGAGGAAGCTATAACTCTCCCCTCCTGAAAGGGTCTACTTGGAAATGTAATGGGCCTGATTGCTAACTCCAACCCTTTGGAATGTAAAGAAAATCTCTCCAGGAGCCAGACATACACAGAAGTCTTGGATTTTGTGAGCTAAAGATGTCTCAAATCCCCAGGCCTCATACTTCCTTAAAATGTAGTACCTAGGAAGATAGCGCTCCAGTCTACGCTGTACCTTCAGAGATAACCTAGGTGCCTATATGTGGATGAAACCTTTTGGATTTTGGGTACATAAGGAAAGTTTTAAATGAATAACTACAGATGTAATCATTATGATATGAAAATATTTATAGGAGAAGTGAAAGCAAACATTTTCTAATTTCATAGTAGCTATGTTTCTGTGGCTCAAGAGGCTTTAGAGAAGAACACATAAATTCAGGGAAATTCTTTTTCCCAACACCTCCCTTCTCTAAGTTTTAATTATCTGCCAATATTAGAGACTTCCTGTGGCAGACCCACTACTCTGGTACTAATCCAAACACAGGGATGGGCAAGTTGCCTTCCATTGCCATGGAAGACAAATTAGAAGATCAGTTTTCTATGAAATTGAAGATAAAGTTGCTTTACAAGATTGGATAAGATGGCTGTTTAGGAGAGACTTTTAATGGCCAAATGTAGAGCCAAAGCAAAAATTCTATTCCATGGTCAATTCAAAGTAATTCAAGGGCATATGCAATCTCATCCTCGTCTCTTAAAAGGGATCTATGTCATTCCAGAGAATTCTAAAACCGCTTTCATTATTATGATCTATTAAATAACAATTATAATACAGTGGTTAAGAATTTGTGTTTTGGAGTCAGAGAATCCAGGTTCAAAGTAGAATGTCAACCACTCCCTAGCTGAATGATATTGAGCAAATCATTAAACTTCTGTAATCATCAGCAAAATATCTAAAAAAAAAAGTGAAATAGCAATTTATATTGTGAGGATTAAGTGAGACAATGAGTGCAAACAGCATACTACCTGGAGCATACTAAGAATACAATTAAGATTAATTTTTGTCATTCTCATTAACATTTTGGTGTATGAGGGTTAGGAGTTGAGGGGAATGAATATAGATGAAAGATACTTATCTAGTGAGCCCAGACTAGAACCAAAAAAACAAAGAAAAAAAACAACTTTTTTTCCCTAAATTTCTGGGTTTTACTCATCTTGTCTCCATTAAAGAAAATTTAAACCATTTCTGTGCCTAGTCATTCTTCAGGATCTTTCTAAAGCAACATTTAAATATCTCAACTCTTCCCCTTAACTTTGAAAAATAAAGAGTTTCGCTTCTGGCTTCAGCTCTGACATATAAAGAGCTTGGAAGTTGTCACTCCCATACTTGTCAGGTGGTGAACAAACAAAATCAACCACTTTTCTTAGCTCCATCAAAATACTGAAGTCATAAGGCAAACGGCCACCCTTAAAAATCCGGAGAGACACAGCTTCTGGGATCTGTTTATCTGGAGCGGAAGCTTCTGGAGCCATAAACTGGTAGGAACACTTAAATGGTAATTTTGACAAAATGCTGGAACCTAAGCATGGACTAACTTGAGAATGAGGAACTCCTGGTGGATTCAGTCTTCGGGGAGTCCACACACTGTCATAGGCCCTTCCACCAGGAACCTCACAGAGTTCTTACGGTGAAGATCCAAGAAAGATTCCATCTTGACTCAGGCAGCAGACAGGGAAGTGTGACCATTATGCAATACATGCAGAGCCTTCTCCATAACAAAACCTACTGTCCAGGAAAAAAGATTTTGCCACAGTGCAATTCTGAAACCTAATCTCAGGTGGGGAAAAGGAATCCTTCCTCATGTCAGTTTGTTACAGCCTTCTTATCTCATATAAGAGAGGGAAAAACCTAGTCAACCAGAAAAATACATTCAAATAAGTATGGGGAACACTGCAGGCAGAGAAACAAGTGAGGAGGAGGGGGAAAGAAGCTATACAACTGAATACCAGCATAGAAACCTTTGTGAAGGTCACAGCCCTGAGACGGGCCCACTAAAAGGCTAAGAATTAACCTGAGACTATAGACCGTACCCTTCCCCAGTACCATACCATCACACCAGCAAAGTTAAAGTATAATAACAGTGGACTATTGTTGAAAGAACTGCAGGATAAGGACTCTCTCTCTGACTAGAGTACGTAGGGAACCACAGGCTCAATGGGGGAGATAAAACCAAAGACACTAGAGGAAGGTAAAGCCTCTGGCACTTACAGCTCCAAAGAGCATTAAATACAACCAACTCATAGCCAGATTAATGTAAATCCTCACATTAGAGGCCTATTTACATCATATTGTGTTACCCAATTAAAAATGTTCAGATATCAACAAAAATCACAAGCTGCGCCGAAAAGTAAGAAAGAACACACTCTGAAGTGGCCATCATCAGTCTATTCAACACAGCCAAGGAAAGGATCAGTGAGTTTGAAGGTAGATCGATAGAAACTTACCAATCTGAAATGCAAAGAGGAAAGAAAAAAAGAAAACAAAACATCCAAGAGCTTTGGACAATACCTAAAGAGGTTACATATGTGTAATTGATGCCATGGCCACCACTGAAAGAAGGACACCTTGGAGAAATGGCTGATTCTAGAGCTGGGGCAGGAAATGCACAAGATGAGCCCAGAGCGTTTTGCAGTACCAGAAAGTAAGGAACACACGTGATGGGGCATTTCAAAGAGACACTGAGCCAACTGAAAAAGGTCCTAATGGTCAAAGTTCAAACAATTTGAGCACAAAATTAAACAGCATTGAATTATAACCCAAAGTATGAAATAAACATTCGTAAGTTCACACTTACATAAATGAATGATTGAATAAATAGTTAATGGGTAGAAGAGACAAATCTCCCATCAGAAGGATTCCAAATAATTCTTGCAGATACTTTGCCCTCAAGAAGGTAGAACATAACTCCCTTCTCCTTAAGTGTGGGCAGTACATAGTGATTTCCTTCTAAAGAGTACAGCATGGAAAGAGAGGAGGGAAAAAGTACTTTGACAGTGGGGAAACTTAACAAACACTACTTCTCCAGGTGATCATGATTAACATCAAGAGTAATAAGGTATATTGATGGAATATATCCTTGATATGATAAAATGAGAGTGGCATTTTACCTC
Source organism: Balaenoptera acutorostrata (assembly GCF_949987535.1). Lineage (NCBI taxonomy): Eukaryota > Metazoa > Chordata > Mammalia > Artiodactyla > Balaenopteridae > Balaenoptera > Balaenoptera acutorostrata. Next base: position 20,941,406 of record NC_080079.1, on the reverse strand, counting down.
TGTGGCTTCCTCCCCAAACCCATATCCATAAGCTAATCATAAGTAGAACATCAGACAAACCTCAACTGAGGAACATTCTGCAAAATACCTGACCAGTACTCTTCAAAGTTTTCAAAGTCCTAAAAAGAAAAGTAACATCTGAACAGCTGCTATAGCCAAGAGGAGCATCAGGGCATATGACTAAATGTAATGAGGGATCCTAGGTTGATCCTGAACAGAAGAAGAACATTAATTAAAAACTAAGGAACTCTGAATAAAATATGGAATTTAGTTAATAATAATGTAAAAATATTGGTGCATTAATTGTAACAAATTCACCATACTGATACAAGTTGTGAGTAATAGGGGAAACTAGGTATGAGTAGATGAGAAGTCTGCACTCTCTTTGCAAATTTTCTGTTAATCTAAAACTACTCTAAAATTAAAAGTTAATTAAAAAATAAAATATTTCTTAACATTGACATCTTATTCCTAAACATATACACAATGGAAATGTGTTGAAAATTAACATTCACATTAAGACCTCATTTTCCTTGCTGAGTAGCCTGTCAATCCTTGTTTCCTGAGAAGCATGATTACTCCCCCATCATTCATACATTTAAAGAGGCAATCAGTGCCACTAAATCAGAGAGCAGCTCAGTCAAGAATATAAAATTTAAATTTATCTGAAGGGAGTGTAAACTGCCTAATTTGATTCCCTGTCATACAGCTGGTGTGCTTTGAAATTAAGACAATGTCCTCTAACCTTATGTTTATTAACTGCAACGATGGATAAGAAAACTTCAGGGTTCCATTCACCTAGAAAGTAAGACAAGATGCAGAACTAACAAATGAAGGCAAAGTATCCCAGGCCAGGACTGCCAGAAACTACACATGTAGGGAGAGAGAGGAAGGCCAGATGGAGTATTCCAAAAACAAACAAACAAAAAAACCCAGTTAATATAGCCAAAGGAGACACATGGAATCAAAATCTGTATCTTTATCTTTTAAAGTACATTGCTTTGGGTTACTTTTAGAGCAATATATACTCATTTAAAGAGTTCAAATCATAATCCCTTGCCCCAGAATTCAAAGAAAAAGATGAAACAAGATACCCAGTCCCACAATTCAGTGATAATTATTGTTAACTCTTTGAATATCCTTAGACATTTCTCTGTACTTAGAAGTACAAGTGGTATATTATGTAGTATATGCAATTTATTCTATCTGCTTTTGTCAAGCAACAATTACCCACGAGCATATTTCCAGATCAATAAATAAGATTCTGAATTATTTTTTATTGGATTGATAATATTTCATTACTTTATATATCATAATTTATATTTGAAATCTTACACTAGGAAATTTAGTTTGTTTTGACATTAAAATCGACACCAATCTCTGTTAAAAAACAAAATTCAACCATGTAAATTTGAAAATCTAATTGGCTTTATTCAACAATTCATGAATTTAAACATGTTCTCTTACACTGTTTTTTCTGACAGAGCTTGTAAAATGTTCATGTTATTTTTTTCTTTAAATATTTGATAGAATTCAATCTGAGAAGTCCTCTAAGCCTGGTCTTTGCTTTGTGGGAGGATATATAATTACTAATTCATGTTCTTACTTGTTATAGGTCAACTCAGATCTTCCTTTTTTCTTCTTTTGGCAATGCTTCTTTATGCCTGCTTAGATGTTTATTTCATCTAAGTTGTCTAATTTTTGGTATAAGGTTGTTCATAAAATATCCTTACTGTCTCTAATTTTTGTAGGATTGGTAATGACATCGCTTTAATTACTGATTTGGGTATTATTTTATGTTCTCCCTATTTTTCTTTGTCTGTCTAGGTAAAGGTTTGTCAATATTGATGGTTCTTTTCAAGTCTCTCAAATTTCTTTCCAGACCTTCTCCCAATGCGGAGTTATCCAGAATAAGAGTTTTACTCACCCGAGTTATGTTTTTGATGTTTGCACATGGCTTTGCTTATTTGCATGTGAGGGGTCACTGAGAGTAACAGAGAATGGGGCACATACAGTTTATCATGAATCAGGTCCTCAGATTATTTGGTTGGGCTCCGACTGAGGTCTTTTTTGTTCCACTCTTATTGTACCAAGAAGGGTTAATATTGAAATCTTATTTTGTCAATTTCTTATATGATCATTATACAGTTTATAGGGCTTTTCCCCTAAACTTATTAATACAATTTTCTTTTTTTCTAGTTATCAACTTTGATCTTTTTCTGTCAATTAGGATAATGCATTTTATTTTTGATCAATACAGCCTACTAAATGTTTGTTTTTGGAGGTAAAACACAACTTCTTATCATTCTCTTTACATGTCCTCCACATCTATGGACCAACTTTAATTTCTACCTTTATCACACAAATGATGTTTCAACTAAACCTTGTAAAGCATGAAGCCCTTTGTAATAATTTCCCAAATAGGTGCTCTGAACATGTTCCCATCCCTTCACCATAACATTCAAGCATTTCTCCACTAGGCAGATATATTGAGAAGATCTGTCGATTGCACATTTTGAAAAATACTAAAGGTGCTGACAAATAAAATTAGCCAACATGAGAGTATAGGACATATGATGATATGCTAGAGGGTCAAGACTTATTATGTGGAAATAGTTAGCAAAAATAAAATAATACATTTCTAATATAAGAATTGTTTCTAGTTAAAATTTTCGAGTTAGAGTAAACTTTAAATCATCTAATCAAAAAAAAATTTTGACACCTGCAAGAATATGAAATGAAAATACAGATGGTATCCTATAACCAATTTGAAGCCGTGAGAGACCCATTTTAATTCACTCTAAAAACTGAGAATTATCCCCAAATGAAACAAATCACTTTATCACTAGAAACATTCCATCAGAGACTGGATGGCTTCAGTAACAGATGCTATAGGAAAGATTTCTGCACTGGATGGACAGTGACATTTTAGGCCATCTCATATCACAGAATAGAGAACATTGCAGTGAAAAGTTGAGTTGCCTCCTGCTTCCTTCCCTGAAACTTAGGAGTGTGGGAACCACCTCCTATTGGAGGCACAATATCTATCTTATGATACTCAATTAAGGTTCCTGAATACTAGGGATATGATATGGTTATAGTGAAAAGCAAAGAGGACTAGCCCAGGAGCCAGAAGACCTGAATTATTCTACCACTGGAAAGCTATATGACTTTGTGTAGTCATCTCACATCTCTGGACCTCAGCTGTCCCTCAGGAATACAGGAATAATAACAATAGCAATAATTAAACCTGCCTGATTTTCTTTTCAATATGATTGCTAAAACACTCTTAAAACTATATAAGGGTATTTTAAAATATAAGAGATTATAATTACACAACTTCTTCAGAGATCGGTTCAATGAGAAATATGATTTTTCCTACCAAATTTACTTTCAGAAAGCCAGTCTTCCACGAAGCAATAAGACCACTGAAAGGGCCCTATCCTTGGCAGCCCCCTCACAGATGTATTAATGTCTCAGGAGAATTAATATTGTTAAAATGTCCGATCTACCTAAAGTCATCTATAGATTCCATGCAATCCTTATCAAAATTCCAAGAGCATTTTTCACAGAAATAGAAAAAACAATCTTAAAATTTGTCCCCCAAATATCCAGCTCAATCTTAAAAATTAAGAACAAAGCTGGAGGCATCCTTCCTCTTTTTTTTCTCCTCCTCTTCTTATAAATGAACATTAGTATTATTGCTTTGTAGCTTTGTTCCATTGTTGTATCATGAATGTCTATCTAAATCCATTGAAACAAAAAGTACCAATCATTCCTCCTTTGCTATCTTTCCTCTTTGAGTAAATAAATACTGAATTAATATAAAATATAAAGTAATCAATAAAAAAATGAAAACTAAAAAACACCCAGAAACAACCTCCTTATTTTCCCCAGATTGAGAAAATCCCTAGGCCAGCAAAGAGTTCTAGGTCTCACTTTGCTTCTTGTATTCCATCTGGCCTTGAATAGCCATTGAATCATCTTAGCCTCAGTTTTTCTATCTATAAACTGGAGGAACTAAAATGTTTTTTTTCATCTCCAGGACATCTTGAGTGTTAACCTCTAAAAATTAGAGAACACCCTTTGTCAATATAACAAGTTTTGTTTAGTATTCATAATCTTTGATGCAGAAATCTTTTTCCTGGGAATTTACCCTAACAATATTTTTTCAAAAAAACATGAAGCCACGAACTGAAAGATATACAGTGACTTTTTAAAATAACAAATAATTGTAATCAAACAAAATATCTAATAATTTACTTAATCCCTTAAATAAAGCTGTGTTTTCACATACAACCTCTCCTTTAAGAATCACAACAACCTGCATTGAGATGAGGGTAGGTATCTTATTTACCAATGAGAAAACTGAGTCTTAGAGTGATTGTGTGACTCACGGAAGGTCACACAGCTATTAGTGCCTCAGTCCAGTACTCACTTCATTGCACTACTCTGATCTGGCTGCTCCAGCACCATTGTACTGTGTGCCTTCTCTGCGAATTAAAATGGAAAATCAACAATTCACAGAACATCTAATTGAGCAGGGCAAAGAATGAATACATTAAGACCAATCACTTTCCTAGGAAGCACTCCTAAAGCTCCTAAGGGAGATGCAATGCAACATGTACTGTGACAGCCATCCCTCCAAATAAAATATTCAGATTTGAAATGCATGTCCATTAGCATCTTGTAAAATACAGATAAATACGTTTCTTCCCAAGCTACTTCCGAAGCACCTTAATATGCATTTTCCCCAAACGTAATGAGTGACATACTTAGACCATCAGCAGGTGAAGCCATCAGTAAAAGTCATTCGAGTGCAGGAAAGCAATGAATTAGCTAGTAGCTTTTGATACATCTGTACTATTTAGTGTAGACTTTCAGCATGTATTTTCAGAATAAACAACTTCAGGGAGGCAACTACACAGAAGATGTCAGAGCAGAGTGAAGAGTCAAAAATAACTGCCTGGCAGCACTATCAAGGAACAGCAGAATTTTGCTGGAGAGCTGGGGTCCTTGACTTTAATTTGCCGAGGAAAATGATCTTTTGAAATGAGAGAAGCCCAGTACTATCAGTCACTCTTGTGGAATCACGCATATACAAGAAACCAACTGCATGTGAAGGCCAGCTCCTTTCTGTGGGCAGTCGCAGGGAGGCACCAGCTCATTCCTCCTCTTGGCCTGTTGTTGGTAACTTGGTCTTTCTAAAAATCCTCTGGAAAAGATGGATGGAATCCAAGGATACTCAAGAAAGTCTTTTGAACTGGGCAATGGGGGCATTGGTAACTGGGGAATGAGGAAGAGGAAAAGAAAATGTTTCTAAATTCTTAGGATGGCTTTTTTAACACTAAAAAATGTGAAATGAAAAAAATTTTTAATCTCCTAAAATATTAATGAGATAAACTTCATTTTATTCTTCAAAACAATGTTTATGTGTCCTACTCTTCAAAATAAGTATTTACAGACAACATACAGATATGAGTTCAAGTTCCTACAGCTACTTAATAGTTGTGTGTATGCATATATACGTATATGTGTATATATATGTATGTGTCCATGTATGTATACATGTATGTATGTATATGTGCATATACATATATGTATATTTTAATTAGGTTCTTTTGTTCTCAAGTAATAGTAAACACTGCAAGCAAATAGGAAAGGGTACTGGAATATCTTACCAACTAGAGACTGTGGCATCAAAGTGTCTCAGTTTTTATTGGTGGGCTCCATGGAATTTATGTGGAGGGCATGCTCATATGCTCAGCTTCCTGAGGACAGTCTTGTTGAGTTGATGTGTTGAGGTGAGCTGTGTTATATTTACCACGCGAGGCTCACACACCCAGAAGTGCTAAATGGACAACTGCAGCACCTTGGTGCATTGCTAGTTCCATGAGTTTGCAGGACACTCAGGCTGCAGTAGATGTGTCAATATCTTCTACACCTCTGTTAACATATTCTTTCAGTTATAATTTCTTCACTTAAGCTAATGTGCGTGAGCCCAATCATTTGCATTCACTCTCAGACAGGCACTGTCCATAACCCCTACCAACTTGCAATACATGAGTGTTTTGACTCAAATTACAAAATTCTCAAGAGAAACAATATGATTGGCCTAGCTAGGAGCAAACATCCTCTTCTATTCCAGTCCACAGTGACCAGGCATAACACATAGAGCACAAAGACAGACAATGTCCTGTCTTTCTTTGAACACTCTAGAAAACAAGAGAGATCTTTAGGACCGGGGCAGATGCCCTAAAAAGAAGCATGATCACAATTAATAACATTCTCTCTCTGTGCTAGTTTCTCTACAGAAATGGAGAAAATCAGATCTGTCATCCACCATATCTGCTTTATTATTTTTTCATAGACTCCTAATATGATATTTTATTTCTTTGCTAAAACAAAAATTTTCTGTTTTCCTCTAATGAAATGTAAGCTTTGTGAGAGGACAGCTTTTTGTCTGATGACTTCATTGCTGAATTTCTAGTGCCTTAAGGGATGTCTGTTACAAAGTACATGCTCAATAAATATACTGAATGACAATGGAGTGATTTAGTGTTATGAGGATAAAATGAAATAAGCTAAGCGATGTGTCTGCCATTATATAGGATGAGCAATAAATAGTGACTATTAAAATTCTTACATTTAACATTTCCAAAATATCTTGCACCCCCTAAAAATAACAAAAATAGTTAATTTGTTGTAATAAGTGATAATAGATCTTCTTACTGAATAATTATTGAATAATTGAATAATAAGATCTATTATATATCACACACTGTTCAAAATGTGTTACATGAATTAACTCATTGAATCCCCACCACGGCCTGATGTGGTAGGCAAAATGTTATCTCCACCCCATAAATGAGGAAACTTCAGCTACATAATTTGCCCAAGGTCATTTTACTACTAAGTGGCGGTGCTGGGATTTAAATTGGACAGTCTGGATCTGAGTCCATACTGCTTTCCCAAGTCCCAAATCGTAGGCGGTAGATGGGAAAAGGACAGACAAGACATAATGAGTGAAAATTTTAGGGTAGAAAAGATGGGATCTTATAACCAAAATAACAATAACTTTTAAAAAGCAATAGGAGCTGGTGAGACCATGCACAACTACCTAAGTTCATTAAGCCTCAGTTTCCCTGTTGATAGTACTGATAGGTTTATTGTGAGTTTTAAATAGGATACAATAGGTAAGCACTTATCAGAGTCTTTGATACAGTATAGTCTCAAAAACTTGCTATTATTATTATTACATATTTATGTTTAAAGTTTCAGTGAATTGGATAGGCTTTAATTATTATGTGTCAAATTCAATGAAACTTTAAAAAGTGTGGTAAAATGTGTATAACATAAAATTTGCCATCTTAATCATTCTTAAGTGTACAATTCAGTAGCATCAATTATGTTCCCAGTGTTATACAACAGTCTCCAGTATTTATGTCCAAAATGTTCCCTTACCTCCTGAGGGAACCTGTAAAACCAATAAGTAACAACTTTCCATTCCTTCCCACCCCCAGCTCCTGGTAACCTTGCTGTGTTTTGTGTCTCTGTGAATTATCCTATTCTAGATACTTTACATAAGTGGAATCATATAATATTTGTCCTATTGTCTTTTGTTTCTGTTCAGGGCAGCTTTTTACTTGAATCTCGGCTCAGCAACTATTCCTCTAAACACTATTTTCTATACTTGTATGAGTCAGATGGTCAGGTAAATATTTTGTTAATGTCTTAATAAAAAGGGAAATGGAAAAAATAAATAAATAAATAAAATATCTCACAATAAAAAAAAAAAGCAATAGGAAACATATTAGAAGAAACATGACTTCATTTCACAGAAGAAAAAACATTGAAAAACTATTACATGTTGTTACTGTCTATTGTTAAATAAAGAAAACATGATTCAGAATATTGTATATAATATGATCCCATTTAAATGCCAGACTTTTAAAAGGTTCATTAACATCATTTTGATTTGAAAGACTTATAAGTCAATTAGAATCCAGGTCAGTTTTAGCTTTTCCTTCTTGTTAACACTGACCTCCTAACAGGCATCTGACTCGAGTATCTAAGCCAATATACCGAAACTTCCGTCCTCACAGATAGTGAATAAGAATGAGGCAGACTGAGTATGATATTTGTGAGTGGGGGGGACTGTAAAAAACTGAAGAGTTCATACCCATGTGGGCTTTTCAGCTCCAGGTAATCATTAGAGGAATTTAAGCCCAATACAGTAAGTCCCCTACATATGAACTTTCAAGTTGCAAACTTTCAAAGATGGACACGTGGAGCTTACTAATGAAGACCTGATGAAATTGGAGGCCCAGAGAATGGATGAAGAGAGACAAGAGGAAGAAGAAGTAACTGAAGAACTGAAGAGATTCACGATGCAGGAAATGGCAAGGGGATTTTCTTTATTTGAGGAGGCACTGTTAGTTTTTGAGGCACAAGACCTGAATATAGAACGGTACATGAAGGTTGCAACAGCTATTCAGAATACAATCCAGTGCTACTGTGTCATCTATGATGAGAAAAAAAGAGCTACCCAGACATCACTGGATTGTTTTTTCAAGAGGGTAGATAGAACTGAATCCAGCAAGTACCCAGAACCTGCGCCATCAACATCAGTCGTGAGTGAAATTACAGCTTGCCCTCCATCTCATATTGCTGACAATCCTTCAGCCCTACCATCTCCCACCTCCTCTCCCTCCTCCAGTCAGTAACTCTTCTTGCCTGTTCACTCGATGCCAGCCCCTGTACGCCAGCTGTTGTACTGTACTACTGTACTTTTCAAGGTACTCTAGTAAGATTAAAAATGTTTTCTTTATTTTTTGTGTTTATGTGTTTTTTATGCATTATATGTGTAAAAAGTATTATAAACCTATTGCAGTACAGTACTGTAGAGCTGATTGTGTTAGTTGGGTACCTAGGCTAACTTTGTTGTACTTAGAACAAATTAGACTTACAAACACGCTCTCAGAACGGAACTCGTTCGTATGTAGGTGACTTACTGTAATGCCAGATCTCCCATCTGCCAAGATATGATAGTAATCTACATTTTTAATGAAACGCTGATTTTTAAATGAGTAACTAATTACAGTAATGCAAACACTCCATAGGCAAAAAAAAAAAAAAGCCATCAGTCAAATTTATCCAAGTTCTGTTAGTTCTTGCTTCAATGAGCCACAGACTCTTGAAAACAGGAGATTGTCTTCTGCTTCCTTTGTCTTTCCTACAGCCCCCAGAACCATGTGGGGTTCACTGCAGGCTCCAAAGAAAAGTGACTGACCCGACAAGCTCAGAGATTGGCTACCCCCATCCTAGAACAGAGCAAAGCCGTTACAGCTACCAAATGAGAATAAATCATTGTGCTGCATCCTTGCATTCTGCCCTTGTCAGAGGGCCAACTGGCATTTGATCTTATTTCCACACTTGTGACCCAACTACTGAGCAGAAAATTATTTTGTCCCCACATTCCACTCACCAGCTGAACCTCCACCACCTTGCACACGTTTACCTGCTTGACCAGACTCAAACTGCTAACAACCTGGAAAAACATTGCTTTTCGGTAGGTGGTGGTGTTTTATAACTAACTGATAGACATTAAATTGGGGGGAAAAAGGAACAACTAAAAAAGTCTAACTATTGATGAAAATAATGGGAAGTAAATTAGCTCTAAACCCTGGTGAGAGTATATACTGAAAATGCCTTAGAGGAGCACAGTCCAGCACCACATATAGAAATGTAAACTACGCTTTCCTTCTAATGCCAGGAAGTTAAAAAAAAAAATCAGAAAAGGGAAAAAAGACTCTGAAAATGAATGACGTTTAGATATAATGTAAGGGAATGATTCTAGTCCTTTACAAGAATAGGTTTCGATAGGAAAATTAGAAGTGAGAAAATGAGCATTAAGAGGTAAGGTGGTTTTAATGGAATAAGTCAACTGGGATGCAGTAGGAGCCTTGGGCAACCAATGGTTCAAAAAAGCAAATATAATCAACTGAGCACAGATTCTAGGCATTGTGAATTGCCCTCACAATCACAATGAGATGTTCATTCCTCAGATGAGAAAACTGGGCTCAGAAAGTTTATAGTTCTCAATTATTTTTCTGGCATAAATATGATGAAATGATTGAAAATGCACATCTCAGAAAAGATGAATTGTGGGCAGTGAGTCTCCATGGGTGCAGAAGGGCTGTAGACAAGCTGCTCTTAGAGGAATCTCATCAGGATTCCAAGATTCTAGTGGAAGAGGGTTTGGAAAAGACTCCCACGTAGTATGGTTAGCACCCCTTTCTTCCTATGAGAACACCTAAATTTTCGTTAGCTTTAACTCCGATCATTCTGAGTCCAATGTCAGTATTCTAGCACTGGGCATAGGAGTCAGCAAATCAGTCTACTGTACTTGTGAAAACCCAGCATTTAATTTAGTAGTGCAAATATTTATCCATCTTCATGAGTATATCCAACAACCACGGGCAAGAAATAGTAAGCAAGAGTGTAATTTATTACTTTGTCAGTTTCAACAAACACCATATTGATGTGCTAACAGTCTCTAATGATGATATAAAATATCATTTATTATTAGATTCATGAATAAATGCTCATGCTCTGAAAGGTTCAGAACACATTTATGAGCTCGTTTGTTGCATGTTTCTTATCCAGTGCAAAATCAAAAGTCCAAAATGTAATAGTCAATGGGACTCCAGTGCTAAGAGAGAATTGTGTTAAAATACATATAAAAGTGGGGAAAATAAACAAGAACTTGAATTACAGCTAGTGGCTTGGAACTAATAAAGAGATTACATTATTAGCCAACAGCAAGATCTTATTTCACACTTGCTCTGTGGCATTGGCGCTATTCCAGGGGCTATTTGCAGGGTTTGCTACTTATTTTTGAGTTTCCCCACTGACTATCCTTGGCTTTGAAGGCTGGAGGCCTATAGCTCAATTTAAAGTGCTTTTGTTGTTTCCCTTTTTCAAATGTTTATTCGTAAGTTATTACCTGCCTTCTTGCAAAGAAGGATCTAAAGTGATTTAAGCACACTTGCTTCTGTACCAAGGCTGTGTTCTACCACTGACCCAGGCAGGGGAGAGTCAGAGCTGGTCTGTTCATTCCATCCCAGTGCAGCCATGGGGCTGGGGCAGGAGGGTGGGGATAGCAGGTGGGAAACAAGGATGGGAATTATCAGTTCTGTTTCAAGACTAAAAACTCATTATAGGTAATTGTTGAGTCTTTTGCTTATTATCAATTTTTTCAAAGCTACTCTAAAGCTGGGCACATACTCGACCAAGAATTTTTAGGATCATCTGAGAATCTTATTAAAATAGCAAATTCCCAGACTCCACCTCCAAGAATGAGTCAATTGGCCAGGGTGAGGCTTAGGAATCTGAGAAGTGTCTCGTAGGCTGGATCCACATTTTGAGAAACAGCATAATGAATAATATTCCCCAACTGATTGATTAACATTCTGTTCATAGTGTGTTGATCAATCAGTATCACCTGTTCTTTTTTCTACTCCCAAGCTACCTCACCCCCCCCTTTTAAATCACCTCCTATTCACCCCATTGGTGAGGGAGGGATTCCCACCCTATGGTTTGGGGGAATGGCCAAACATACAACACCTAATGCTGGACAGGTTATTCTATGCATTAGTTGAGGTTCTCCAGAGAAACAGAACTAATGTATACATAAATATATAAAAAGCAATTTATTATAAGGAATTGGACCATGCCAACTCCTGTGGAATTATGGGGGCTGACAAGTCTCAAGAACTACAGGATGAGTCTGCAAGCTAAAGATTCAAAAGAGAGCCAGTGGTGTAGTTCCAGTCCAAAGGCCAGCAGGCTTGAGACCCAGAAAGAGCTGATGTTCCAGTTTGAATGCAGTCAGGCGGGAGGAATTCTTTCTTACTAAGCCCTTTTGTTCTATTCAAGTCTTCAACTGATTGGATGAGGCTCATCCACATTAGGAAGGGCAATCTGCTTTGCTCAGTCTTCCAATTCAAATGTTAATCTCATTTAGAAACTCCACAGAAAAATTTAGAATAACGTTTGGTCAAATGTCTGGGCATCCCATGGCCCAGTCAAGTTGACATATAAAATTAATCATCACACTTTACAAGTCTAAAAACACCCATTCCTGGTCCTCTGAGAAATAACATGATAAGACAGAAGAAAATGCAGACCCAGAGCAAAAAAGACATGACAGTCTCATTTAATTATCACAGTTATATGAACATTGATAATACAACCCACCCCATAGTTGAAGAAACTGATGTTCCAAGAGTTCAAGTGACTGGGCCAAGATCACACAGTCATGAGATAAAGGGGAAGGGAGAACCAGAGCTGTAGTAGAGTCAGGAAGAGCAAAAATAGGGAGGGGAAATTATTGTGAATTAGAAGCTTGTCAATTGCTGATATAGAGAGCTCAACTTATGGGTCATAATGGAGGATTGTTCCTTGAAGGAGCAACGTATGTCAACAAGCTGAGTCTGCTAAATAATACGGTCTGGAAAAAATGAAGGAGCAAAGACATTTGGTTTTGTCACCAAAGTCATAAATGAAAGATATAAGAAATATGATAATCCAAAGTAACAGGTCATAAACTTTACTGTACATCAGAATCAGATGTGTAAAACACAAATTGTTGGGCCTAACCCCCAAGTTTCTGATTTGGTAGGTCTGGAGGGCAGTGAGTAGTCACACTTCTAACAAGTTCCCAGGTGATGCTAATATCACTCATCCATGGTCCTTATAAACCTCTGCTTTAAGGAGATAAAAAGAGAACATAAGGGCTCAGCCTCAGATCTACACATAGTCAGACTGGGTGAGAGAGCCTGGCCTAAGGGTGTGTGTGAGTGTGTGTGTGTGTGTGTGTGTGTGTGTGTGTGTGTGTAGTGAACCTCCAGGAAAGGAAATACTTATCTTTCCCAAGCAAAGACCAAGATGAGATTATGCTAACCAAAGGTTGGTACCAAATATGAAGCCCTGATAACTGTCTCCCCACCCATCTATAAACTTCTTTCTGAAAGGAGAAGTGGACAGGATTAGCATGACTTTCTCAAGCCCCATAAATCAATTCCACTTCATTCTGATTCACACTCATCAATTTCTCTCCAATACACTCTTTCCCTGCCTTTTTGAAGAAATTTGCATATTAACCCTGTGAGTTCTGCCCAGGACTAGGGCTCTCGCATATCCAGGTAGATGGAAAGACCAGGGGCACTTTGTCCAGGGACTACAACCATTAAAAATAAGCCATCAGGATGAAAGAAAATAATATTTCACACTTTTCAAATGTAATCTATATGTAAATTTAGCCAGCTTGCTTTAAAAATAAATAATTTGTGAATATTTATGCTTACGCCATTAATCTGTGAGAGGTTCATGCCTTTAATTAATGGTTTGGAAGCAGCTTTTTTGTATTTTATAGAGCTAGGTGATTGGCTGAGGAGATACAGAATACCGACCCATCTCCTATTTAAAGATAAACAAAACCACTAAACCGCATCTGAGGTAATACAGAAGAAGGTGAGGCTGATCTGAAAGCTGCTGATTTTCAATAATTTATATTCAAATGGTATTTGGGGATCAAGAAATGTCTTCCAAATGCACAATTTTCTAATTACTATGTACTCAATCAACATAAAATAAAGAGGAATAACAACTGAAATGTTGGCATTATTTAGACATGGTTTCATGTTATAGGAGCCAAATGACAAACACTTATTCTTTGTATTCTCAGGGTCTGTCTAGCACATTGATGCTGCTGGTGTGATACATTTCCTCACAGGGCTTCGTATGCTAATCCCTTAGAGGAGATTCATGTAGAAGAGCAGTAAGGGTAACCCTAGTTGCTGTAACAAAGAACCCCCATGACTTCTGTGACTTAATACATTATAAGTTTCTTTCTTGTTCATGGGATAGACCACCCTCTTTTCATGCATTTCAAGGAATCCTAAATTCCTTCCGTCTTGTCGAAACACCATCCTTAGAGCTGAAGGATAAGTAGCATGCAGAAAGGGCAGGACACCTTCTTAAAAGCTTTGGCTCTGCTTACATGCCATTATCCAAAACCAGTCACCTCTGCACCGGCCTGGAAATGTCCATCAAAAGATGGACAGCCAATTCTAAGCATAAAAGCTCAACTTTGAAAGCGAAACACAGATTTTGGTGGATATATAGTTATCTCAGACATAAAAAGAATCATAACACATCATCTAATGTAGTGTTCCCAGACCTGGCTGATGATCATCACTACCAAACCCTGGGGGGTTTATTTTAAAAACTAGAGATTTCCTGGGCTCTGAACCCAGAGACTGTGATTCTGAGGTCTGTGTTAAGATCTAAGGAAAAGTATTTTTAAGGAGTCTACCAGGATTCTGATGCTCCCTGCCCAGAATCATGGATTATGTTCCATTCTTCACCTGCAAACAGAAACTCAGCCAAACCCACACTCAGATGCTTATCTGTCCTGTAATGTGATGTGCATAAAGTATCTTGGATCAGGATCCATAAACTTGTATTTTAGCAAGCTCTTGGAATAATTATGATAGCTAACTTGTATTGAGTGTTATTTGAGCTTAAGATATGAATGGACTTATTTAACTTTTATACACCCTGTTAGCTTGGTATGGTATTTCTATTTTACAGAAGAAGAAACTGAGACACAGAGGAGTTAAATAAATTGCTTACATTTACAATAGCAAATGGAAGAGCTGGGATTAAAACACAGCAGAGCCTACATCTTCCCCACTGGACTACACCCAGGGGAATCTGACACAAAACAAGGTCTGTGGACCACTGAGCTACAGGGGAGATACTCAGGGGTTTCTGATAAAAGTGCTCCAAGCCAACTTTGAGAACCCTACAGTAAATAAGAGTTTCTTACCGTTGCTCTCAAATTTAAATCTCCAGCACAGGTGTTTCCTCTGAACTCCATAGATATGGACCACCCATGTTGGATGCCTTGCACATACTTCACAAATGGACTCACAGTTTGCCCCTGCCATTTGCTCCTCAACTTGTGCTCCCATCTTAATGAATAGTGCCACTTTCCACTCAGTCATGCAAGCTGTGAATCCGGGAATCATCTCCAACACTCAGCTTTTCCTTACTCAACTACTGCACAATCCAACTAACCATGTGTTCTACAGATCTTGCCTGCCTAATATCTCCCCAAATGCTCTACCGTCTACCTCTCCGTCAACACTTCATAGCACACCTTAATCCCCTCCACAGCTTTATTTTTCTATCGCTTTCTAATCTACCACCTACTTTATTTATTTATCTGATTCCTACCAGAATGTAAGCAACATGAGGGTAAAGGAGAGTGGAATTATCCGCCCCAAAAAATGCCTCTTTGGCATAAGGATAATTTTAGGAAACAGCAGACACAGGAGAAACTCTGAAAACCAGGTAGAAGTTACTCTTTTGTAAGAGATATTTACAGTTATAAGAGAAATCTCTACTTGTGAAGGTGTCTCCCTCTCTGTACCAGGATGACTAAATCTCTAGAAACTCTTAGCAATAGAGAAGGCAAGCACCATATACCAACCATGTCCTTGTTTACTGCACTTTTCCTGGTAGCATCCCATAACTGGCTCCCCCACCCCTACATCTTCTTTTGTCTTTAGTTGGAGATAGTATTTAAGGTGGTGGCTTGGGCCATTTCAGGGAGTTACTCAGTTTTACTGGGTCTCTCCCAGGTATACAGGAAGTACACATGTTATTAAACTTCTGTTTTGCTCCTGTGCATCTGTCTTTTATTACAGGGTGGTCTCTGTAACCTAGAAGGGTAGAGGAGAAATTATTTTTCCTCCCACACAAGGGGAGAATTATGTGATTCTTGTTCTCTGTTGTATCACCATCACCTAGAATAATTGCTATTTATTGAAAGAATGATCGAATGAATAAATAAATTAAATATAAAGTGGGAAGAATAATATTAGCTTTTTCATATCTTGCCATAAAAGACATACAATGTATAAAGCACTTAGCACAGCATGGAGTACATAGTGAGTGTTCATCAAAGTCAGTTATTACTAGTAAGTAGATAGATAGGTAGGGTAAGAGTTCACAATATGAAGTAGTAAGTGTTTGGGCTGAGGGAGGGGCAAATGGCCAGAGCACAGAAGTACTCATGAGTCACACTAAGGAGTTTTGTACTAATTCCGAAGTTTTAAGTAAGGGTGGGACAGAGTAAGCTTCATATTGTATGGACTTCAAATCAGCAGCTTAAGGAAGATGATTGGAGATGGAGTACAAGTCATTTAATCCTCTGACACTCAGTTTTTCATCTTGAAAATGGGTGGAATAAAATGTGCCCAATATGCTCACAAAGTGAAAATGGCAAAATAATATAAAAGGGTGTTGATAACTATAAAATGATGTGAGAATGTCACAATACATTTTTCACATCTAGGTACACATCAGATTTGCTATATTAGTGCTCACAAGATTGGTTTTCATAAGCAAGCAGCTTGAATCCCAAGGAAAATATGCTCAGTACAAAACACCCACCCTCCTCTGGAGAGAATTTCCCACCAAGACTTCATTTTCACGTGCCATTGCAACCATGAGTCAAAGAGAGGCATACCTCAGAGATATTGAAGGTTCGGTTGCAGATCACCACGATAAAGCAAGTATCGCAATAAAGTAAGTCACATGAATTTTTTGGTTTCCCACTGCATATAAAAGTTATGTTTACACTATACTGTAGTCTATTAAGTGTGCAATAGCATTATGTCTAAAAAAACAACATACATGTCTTAATTAAAAAATACTTTAGTGTTAAAAAATGCTAATCATCATCTGAGCCTTAAAGTGAGTCAGTCTTTTTGCTGGTGGAGGGTCCTGCTTGGATGTCAATGGCTTCTGACTGACTAGGGTCGTGGCTGATGAGGCCTGGGATGGCTGCGGCAGCTTCTTAAAATAAGACAATGAAGTTGCCACATCGATTGACTCTTCCTTTCATGAATGATTTCTCTGGAGCAGGCAAGGCTGTTTGATAGGATTTTACTCACAGGAGAACTTCTTCCAAAACTGGAGTCAGTCCTCTCAAACCCTCCACTGCTTTATCAACTAAGTTTATGTAATATTCTAAATCATTTGTTGTCATTCAACAACATTCACAGCATCTTCACCAGGAATACATTCTATCTCAAGAAACCATTTTCTTTGCTCATTCATAGGAAGCAACTCCTTATCTGTCCAAGTTTTATCGTGAGAGGGCAGCAGTTCAGTCACACATTTAGGCTCTACTTCTAATTCTAGTCCTCTTTCTATTTTCATCATATCTGCAATTACTTCCTCCACTGGAGTCTTAAACCCCTCAAGGTCATCCATGAGGGTTGGAATCAACTTATTCCAAATTCCTGTTAATGTTGATATTTTGATTTCTTCCCATGAATTGCAAATGTTCTTAATGGCATCTAGAAAGGTGAATCCTTTCCAGGAGGTTTTCAATTGACTTTGCCCAGATCCATCAGAGGAATCACTATGTGTGGCAGTTATAGCCTTATGAAACATATTTCTTAAATAATAAGACTTGAAAGTTGAAATTACTCCTTGATCCTTGGGGCTGCAGAATGGATGTTGTGTTAGCAGTCATGAAAACAACATTAATCTTATTGTTCATCTCTAACAGAACCCTTGGGTGACCAGGTGCATTGTCAGTGAGCAGTACTATTTTGCAAGGAATCTTTTTCCTGAGCAGTTGGTCTCAACAATGGACTTAAAGTATTTAGTAAACCGTGTTATAAACAGACGTGCTTTCATCCAGGTTTTATTGTTCCATTTACTGAGCAAAGGCAGAGTAGATTTAGCATAATTCTTAAGGGACCTAGGGTTTTCAGAAGGACCATTGGCTTCAACCTAAAGTCACCAGCTGCATTAGCCCCTAACAGGAGAGTCAGCCTATCCTTCTTTGAAGGTTTGAATCCAGCCACTGACTTCTCCTATCGAGCTATGAAAGTCCTAGATGGCATCTTCCCAAATAAAGCTGTTTCATCTACACTGAAATTCTGTTGTGTAGTATAGCCACATTCATTAATTATCTCAGCCAGATCTGAATAACTTGCTGCAGCTTCTACATCAGCGTTTGCCACTTCACCCTACACTTTCATGTTATGGAGATGGCTTCTTTCCTTAAACCTCATGAACCAACCTCCACTAGTTTCAAACTCTTCTTCTGCAGCTTCCTCACCTCTCTTAGCCTTCCAGAAATTGAAGAGAGTAGGGCTTTGCTCTGGATTAGGCTTTGGCCTAAGGAAATGTTGTGGCTGTTTGATCTTCTATCCAGACCATTAAAACTTTCTCCATATCAGCAATAAGGCTATTTCGCTTTCTTATCATTTGTGTGCTCACTGGAGCAGCACTTCTAACTTCCCTCAAGGACTTTTCCTTTGCTCACAGCTTGGCTCACTGTTTGGCACAAGAGGCCCAGGTTTCAGCCTACCTTGACTTTTGATATGTCTTCCTCATGATTAAAAGCTTAGTCAGTTCTAGCTTTTGATTAAAAGTGAGAGACATGCAACTATCCTTCACTTGAACACTTAGAGGCTAATGCAGGGGTATTAATTGGCCTAATTTCAATATCGTTGTGTCCCGAGGAATAGGGAGGCCCAAAAAGAGGGAAAGAGATGAGGGAACGGCTGGTTGGTGGAGCAGTCAGAACACACACAACATCTATCAATTAGGTTTGCCATTTTATATGGGCACAGTTCTTAGCACCCCAAAAGAATTGCAATAGTGACATCAAAAAGCACTGATCACATATCACCATAACAAATATAATAATAATGAAAAAGTTTGAAATATTGTAGGAATTGCTAAAATGTGGCACAGAGACACAAAGTGAACAAATGCTGTTGGAAAAATGGTGCTGTTAGACTCTTTCAATGCCAGGTTGCCACCAACCTTCAATTTGTAAAAAATGCAATATCTGCAAAGTACAGCAAAGTGAAGTACAATACAAAGCCTGTATGCTGTGCACAAGGCATGATATGACTGCAAACACATGGGCATATTTCCTAAAGTAGAAGCAGTATTTAAAAACGCAGGAGAGAAAGGCTACCCTGTGAGCTCACTGGCAGTGGATGTGGAAGCCATCCTGTCATCCTGCAGAACTGAACTGCAGTATCGAAAGTCTCAATGATGGAGTAGAACTCGCCCCAAGGTGGGGCCAGGATCAGGGTGAAGCAAGTTAAGCAAATGAGGCAAGTGCCAAAAACCTCAGTAATCAAGATAAATCATATTTTAATTCAATATATTTAAAAATCAAAATGCAAAAAATCTCTGGTGAACAATATACCAAAATTTTAAATAAAGACCAGTGTCAAGATCAATAATGGAGATTGAGTCAGAAGAAAAATGTGTGCCCCCCCATACAAATGCTTTTATGTATTGTAATGGTTATTTTTTTCAGAATATTAAAGTAATCAAAAATATTTGAAAATTAAAAATGGGCACATAGAATTACCTTTGTGGAAATTCATTAAATTCATTTAATGTGCTTAATCAACTAATTCAAATAATTAACTTCATTAAAGATGAAGTTAATCATCTTTATTTAAGATCACTACTTGGTCAAAAGAAATTGTCAAACATGACAATTCCCTCAATGGAAAATGAGATAAGCAAAGAAGTAGATTTTGAAAATATTAATAAGTTTACTTCCATTAAAACCAAGAAAGTAAAAGTATAATATATTATGTTATTGGTATAAATACAATATATAAACATAATAATATTGTATTTTTTATTTTATTTATTTTTATGACAACTTAGGACTAAATATTTTTACATGTAGGCAATAGTTCAATATTTTTAAAACATTTTGAGGGCCAAATCAAACATATCAATCTACTGGCTGGAGACAGCTATATATCCCCAAATTTGTGACCTCTGATCTATTTGTTTCTAAAGATGCAATAAATGTTTTATTGCTATTTATTTCCCAATTAAAACATAAGTAAGGTTCTTGAGTATAGAAACACACCATAACCTATCACAGAGAGAAATACTTGGAAAATCCTTGATAGTTTTGATTGACAGAAAACTTTGTAATCATGCCTTCATCCTTGCACACACAATCTGATCCACACTAAAGATTCTAAGGAGAGGTTTGGAAAGACATTCCATATCAAGTCACTAATACCAAGATGGTGTCCTTAATGTTGAGTGAGACTCATGCCCATAGAAAATGGCAAACAAACATCCTTACAAAGTCAAGGTTGAACCTTAGTCCAAGCAGTGCACCAAGAGTTTCTCAAAAGGCAACGGTCTGCGAGTTAGAAAGAGCAGTTCATAGTCCCCAACAAAGGGTTAAAGATTAGTAGACGGTCTCCAGCTCCACTACTTCTAAGAATCCAATTCTATTTTAGAATAGTTGAGGTATTACTGTTTTGTTTCCAGTAATGTTTGTTTGGCTTCAAAGTCAAACTTTTCTTTGCCCCCCACCTGAATTCCCTTTTAGTAATGAGCCCTGGATCCAGAAATCAGAACGCTGGAATTCAAAACTTGAATTTGACTCTGTGAAGCCTTGACCAAGGTTGCTAATATGGCTTATCCCTGATCCTCTGTTTTTGTCACCTTTGAGATGACATCTCATTGGTATAGATTCAGTGTCATAGAGATCTGAGGAGCACAGATTCTGAAGTCAAACATAGTCTCAGACATGCAACTTACTAGCTGTGTAACCTAGAGAAAGTTACCTTTGCTGAAACTTAGACCCCACTCCTGTAAAAACTGGGGATAACAATAGCTCCTATCTCATGGACTGTTCCAAGGATTCTCATGAGATCACACTTTTAAAATACTGCAGAAATAAAACTCCTACCAACAAAGAAAAACATCATCACACAATATGGAAATTTTAAAAAACAAAGTATTTTGAGTAAGCATAACACAATACATGCATACATGTATCCTGCAAGAAACTGCAAAGCCAGAATAAAATTTTATACAGTTTAAACAAAGCAGTATAAAATTCACTTGGGATCTGAGGTAGCTATTTGTCTAGTTAATTGACTTCCTCTGTAAGAATAATAAAACTTCTCTAATCTCTTGGAAAAAACAAATGGTTACACCTTGAGAGAGGCTCCCAGAGATATGTTTCCACATTGCAAGAGGGAATGAGGCTCATGACCTTGAACACAACTCTGCATTGCAAAACTGAAGACTGGACTTTTTTTGGTCCCTGGAGAAATTATTCCATGTTGCAAAGATTAGAGAAAGGACTCAGCTCAGGCCCACAATGGCCCCCAAAGAGATGTGCTATGAAGGGGAAGGGAAGAAAAATCATCTCTTTCCCTTTTATTCATCTTTATCACCCTTACAAAAGCCCCCTCCCCCTAAATTAAAGATATGAGAAATGTATTAGTAGGTATGAAAATTGTTAGTAAATGTGTGTATATATTTATTAATTAAATATTATTATTTGACTATGGTATTCTGCCACCCATTTTTGTTTTCTCCAAGGTTATAAACTCACATGAAGAAAATTTCCCAGTAGGATCTACTCTCCATTGAAAAGGGGTATGGTACCTGAGAAATGGAATATATCCTGCCATATCAATAAATAAAGGATGTTACAGTCATCAAGGATTGCAGCCCTCCAACGTGAGCCGGTGAGCCAAGGAAACTCAGGGCTGAAAAGAATACCTGCCATCTAGCAGCCATCCGACTGCAGCCACTCTGGGCGGTGAGCCCTGAGGAAACTCAGGGTGTGTCAGGATACTGGCCCCAGATAGCTGAGTTGCACATCAGAGGAATGATATCAGTGAGCCCGGACCCTTGCATCTTCCCATACAGAGAAAAGCGCTAAATTCCTTAACTTGAGATGTCTGGTTTTCTTTCATTAACAATTATCTTTTGATGTTCCTGACCACCTGTGCTTTGTTGCAAAACTCCTATATATCCTGGCTCCTCCCCTCGCCTCCTGGGAGCAGTTTCTCAGAGTTATCTGAAACGCTGTCTTCCGGGCTGCAGTCCTCATTTTGCCCCAAATAAAACTTAACTCACAACTCTCACATCGTGCATATATTTTTTTAGTTGACACACCCTCCGC
Source organism: Balaenoptera acutorostrata (assembly GCF_949987535.1). Lineage (NCBI taxonomy): Eukaryota > Metazoa > Chordata > Mammalia > Artiodactyla > Balaenopteridae > Balaenoptera > Balaenoptera acutorostrata. The sequence goes on along the minus strand of NC_080079.1, from coordinate 20,919,331 downwards.
TGAGACATCTTGCCTCTCATACTGCCCACCAAGAGTGTGAGTCTAGGCAAAATCACATCTATGGAGAGGCAGCAAATAACTCCACAATGGCGTGCTAATTTCTGTACCCAACAAAGACCTAAAAGTTACTATATGTATAAATAGACGTATATGTATATATGGAATATTTATTTATATACTAAATATGTGTAACTATATATGTTATACATATGTGCATATGTGTATGTATATGATTATGTGTGTATATGCACACATATATATGTCTAATCACAAATAGATGTAGCTGACAATTTCCATATAATCTTTTCACATCTGCTGCAGGCGTGAAAAGTTTATATAGGTCAATATATTTCTCATCAATGGAGTATTCTTCGGAAACAAAGTAAGATATAGGTAGGCAACATTGGTCTTTGTGTGCTAGCCAGACTTGCTGACATTCACCCTAGTAGAAAGAAAAATATAAAGAAAAAAAGTCTTAATATTTCCATTCCTCTAGATGTTACTGTAAGTGCAGCTCCTTAAGGGTTTTGGATGGAGAGCTATAATGACTATGTTGTACTCCCAGTATATACTATATATGTGGCTTGTCATATTTGACTTTCTAAATTACTTGATGAGGTTGATATTATCATAATCCCTACTTTATGATTGACAGGAGAGAAGTCTCAAGGGGTTAAATAACTCAACTAAAGTAATTTTAATAGTTAGGGAAATAAAAGTCCATCTCAGGTCATGTGATTCAGAACCCAACTCGGGTCATATGATTCAGCCTAAGCAGTATAACATGTAGGTATTAACTTTTATTATTAACAAGAGAGTTAGGTACCACACATCCACCTACTCATCAAGGACTAGGAAAACATAACAACTGCCAAATATGGTAGAGAATCAGAGATAGTGTATGCATTAAAATCTTCAGATCCATGTCTTTTGCAACCCGTAACATGAGCTTCTGGCTTGGGTATAACACAGATGTATCCTGAGCCAAGTTTGAGGAAAGATTTAATGAGGAAAATATGAGCCTCCTATCCCTAAAGAATTTAAGACGAAAATGGCTGCCTCGCTGAGTTTTAGAGGGGACTTTTTTCTAGAGACTATCCATTTGAGCTCTCTCATCTTACAGTTGAGAAAACTGGTGTCCAGACACATAAAGGAGTATGTATAGTCACTTAGCAAGTCAGTAGTACAGCCAGACGGGAACTCAGGTATATTTATACTCTTCATTTGCTATGCATTTCATGATATCAGGCTACTTGATTTCCATTTAGAATGGCTTGAGCCAAGCCTATTTGGAGTAGAAAACCCTTGCTGACTCTGCTGACCACTGGATGGACATGTGCAGGCACAAAGATTCTGTTTGATCTACTAATATTTTTTTAGTAGAAAGATCGAAGTATCTTTTCCTGTGAGGACTAAGAGAGATGTGTCCTCAATTATCGCAAACCCATAATTAATAACATGGGGAAAGTGATTAGCAACATTATGCAACTTAGTCCTTAATATGAAGGATTTTAGATTGAATCCCATTATTGACTTGGCATTTGGTTCAGAGTGATGGCTTCCTGGAAATAAGCAAACAACAAAAAACATACTAAATGCCTTTCTTCCTTCATGCAATCAAATCTATACGTGAAGTTAGAGAGAAAATCAAAAAAACTTTTTTCTTTTTACAATGGCCCAAATATTTCCCAGGAATAATTGTAAACGCTAGGGTTCCCAAGGAGTATGTGGTCTTTCTTATCAGGTCATCATAGGCAGTTAGTCAAGTAAACTGCTGAATTGATCCTGCCTTCCAAAAGCTTCCAGTGCCTTTATCTGCTCCACAGTTCGGGTTATCTCTTACACAACCTGTTTCTCACATACACCCGTATCTCTTCCTGTGCTACCTGCCTCCAAAAGAAATAGGGTTCCACTCTGATGAAAATTCAGTTCTGAGAACCACAAAGTTGGATCTTGAGACTCTAGAGATGCATAAAAAGCAAACACCAGGTTAAAGTTTGGCAGTTCTCAAAAGGTGGTACTCAGAAAGTGACCATTAAAAAAATGTTATCAAGATTTAATCCTTTGGGGAGGGGAGAAAAAAGAAGGATAAGAAAAAAATAGAACAAATTAGGTGAAATACTTTTAAAAACTTAAATCCCATCATTGATTCTTCTACTCTGAATTTAGCACTTGCATACATAATATGTTTCAGTGTTTTCTTTCTCTCCAACTAGATTCAAAGAAATCCCAGAATTGAAAAACTCAGGATATATACTCCAACTAACCCTCCTGAAATTCATCTCTCAAATCACTGTGCATTTGTTCAGCCAGATGAATAACTCCAGAAATGTTGATATATAGAAATACAGTTAGACAGACAGACAAATATAGATAGATAGATAGATAGATAGACAGACAGGTAGATAGAGATAGATCTCAAACAGGTACAATTTTTCACCTAGAATATTAACAAAACTATTTTTCATTGATGATACCCAAAGTACATAAAAATGCAATAAAATTGTCACTCCTATACACTGCTGGCAACATAATAAATTATCAACTTTCAAGAAGACACTATAATAAGGCATATAACATGAGATAATGTTTGACACAGTAAATACATTTCTTATAATCATCAATAATTTTTTTAAAGTTTTAAACACAAAATATCAACTGCATGATTGTTTTTAAATGTTACTTTTCTAACAGTAGGGTAATAGCTACACCTATCAATATATGTTGACACGTATATTATGCAGTAATTCTAAACTGTGGTCAGAAATATGTAGCATCATGGATTTTGCTTATAATATAATGTTAATATACCCTGAGAAAACCATAATTCAAAAAGAGACACATACCACAATGTTCATTGCAGCTCTATTTACAATAGCCAGGACATGGAACCAACCTAAATGTCCATTGACAGATGAATGGATAAAGAAGATGTGGCACATATATACAATAGAATATTACTCAGCCATAAAAAGAAACGAAATTGAGTTATTTGTAGTGAGGTGGATGGACCTAGAGTCTGTCATACAGAGTGAAGTAAGTCAGAAAGAGAAAAACAAATGCTGTATGCTAACGCATATATATGAAATCTAAAAAAAAAAAAAAAATGGTACTGATGAACCTAGTGGCAGAGCAGAAATAAATATGCAGACATAGAGAATGGACTTGAGGACATGGCGGGGTGGGGAGGGGGAAGCTGAGGCGAAGTCAGAGAAGCATCGACATATATACACTACCAAATGTAAAACAGATAGCTAGTGGGAAGCAGCAGCATAGCACAGGAAGATCAGCTCGGTGCTTTGCGATGACCTAGAGGGGTGGGATAGGGAGGGTGGGAGAGAGGTTCAAAAGGGAGGGGATATATCCCCATATGTATGCATATGGCTGATTCACTTTGTTGTATAACAGAAACTAACACAGCATTGTGAAGCAATTATACTCCAATAAAAATGTATTAAAAAAATAAATAAATAAATAAATAAAAAATAAAAGAGCAGGACACCGTTATCAGCCAGGGCGTTACCGGCAATCAATAATACAAACTCTGGCTAATTTCTGCAATATGAGGAATTTACTTAAACAACTTTAGTCACTGGGGACTGGGAAAACAAGGCTGAAAACTACACAGGCAGGAATGTGACAGACCTAGTCCAAGGAAGATGCTATGCTGTTTGTCACTGGGCACAAACATCTCACCTGCAGTGCTGGCAGTGCTAATGCTGGGGTCTCAACATGAGCCTGGAATCACTTCTGCTGCTCCTCTGGAAACTAGATGTAACTGTATGACATTTCCACCACCACCCCATTGGGTGGAACCTTGCACAGTCCCTGTAACCTCAAGTCACCAGTTTCTGATTCAGCCTGAGGTGAGGGTGTCTGGTTGTTTCTGGGCAGGACTTTGGGTTCAGAGGACATAAGGAAAGCAAGGATGTGGCATTTTCAACTACTATAATGGGAGGAGGATCCTGTCTGTTATGGAATTCTCCAAAGTAAGACAAGGGTTGGATATCTTGTGTTCAAAAACTGTAACAAATATCCACCAGAGATAATTACACTTTGCTATGGTTACAACCAGTAAAACTATTATCACTGGATAAAGATTGGAAGGAATTCAGTCTTGGGTTCACACATTGAACAGTACTTAGGTTGGTACATTGAAATTTGGGTGATTTTTTTCCCTCTTTACCAATATTGTATATTTTTCTATATATGTTATTAAAATACACAAAATTTGGGAGTATCCTTTTTTCTGTTGAGCTAAACATCAAGTTTCTGGTGTCAGGATGTGTATTTCTTTGGAATCCAACTACGCTTTCTTTTATAGCACCTTGAGTAGTACTCAGCACATATTGAGCATTTAATAAATATTTAAAAAGTGATACAGAAAAAGAAAATAGGAGATATGGAGGAAGAAATTAGTACACTAAAGAAGGAATGACTATATGAGTGAATGTTTCTGCATGGAGTTAATAGAAAATCTGCCACAAGCTTAGAAATAATTTCTTCCTCCTTGTCCTCCTCCTCCTCCTCATCATCAGTACAACATTATCTATTTCATAAAGAATTTGACACAATCAAGTCTGCCCATCCATCTCAATTAAGAATTTTTCCTAATTAGTAACATACCAGAAATAACTATAAACCTGAGCAAATGGTCCCAGACTCAAGGTCAAATTAATACTAATCAAAACTTTAAAATGTGTGAAAAAATAAGTCAGCAAGTTCATTAATAAATAATCTTTATATTTTGAAAAGTTGATAAGTAGGTAAATATGGTAAGTAGGTAGATAATTAGATTAGGCAAGAAAGTAGGTTAGAGCAGGTAAGTAATTAGGCAAAATAAAGAGGTAGGTAGGCAAGATCAAATTTCCCCAAGCCTCTATTCTCAGTCTCCCAGCTTTTAAATTCACAGATAATAGAAATGATCATTGCAAAGGGCAAACAGTGGGAAGGGCTTGCCCTGTGACAGGTTGGGGTTTTGGAACTTAACTCAAGCTAATTTTAATAGGAGGCAGAGAGAATTACATCAGCCACTGTGTCCATAAATTGGAAACATTTTGAATAGCATGCCCTTGCCACACAATGTAATTTGATTGTTCATCTCTTTAATCCGTAATTACCTATCACTGTGTGATACCCTTGATTCCACATACTAATTCCCTTAGCTCCCAGGAAAGGTGCGATTCAGCTCCTGGGAGCCATCTTGCGAGACAAGCTGCCCAGCTGTTTGGGAACAAAGCTCAGTAACAGAGAAAAGAAAGGGAGACATCAATCAATTCAATTGATGTGCTCCTCGATGGCTGTGGGCAACCTCATTTTTATGACTAAAATACTATTTGAAATGCTCCCAGGATGATCAACGCTTAACCCAGTAGTAATTACTTTTGGATAAATGAGTAACAGCCCTAATTTTTTTACCTATCATTATGAACTGAATGTTTGTATCTCTCCAAAATTAACATGTTAAAGTCCTAACCCCCAAAGTGATGCCATTAGGAAGTGGGGCTTTGGTGAGGTAATTAAGTTAAGATGAGGGCATGAGGGTGGGGGGTCTCCATGATGGGATTAGTGCCCTAATAAGAAGAGGGAGAGATACCAGCCCGTCCTCTTTCCTCCATGTAAAGAGACAGCAAGAAGGTAGCCATCTGCAAGTCAGTAAGGGAATTCTCACCAGGCACTGAATCTGCCAGCCCCTGGTCTTAGGTTTTTCAGACTCCAGAAATGTGAGAAATTTATTGCTGCTTAAACCACCCAGTCTATGATATTTCGTTATAGCAGCCCAAGCTAAGACGCCTATATATGTACATTTTATACTATCAGTGTTTTTTGTTGTTGTTGTTATTGCTTAAAAAAAAAAAAAAAACTTAGGCCCACTTCAGATGCTATAAAAATGTTCCTGGAAGACAAGAGAAAGAAAAAAAGTAATCTAATATAAAGCAAAGTTTTTCTATTATCAGTAAAAAGATATGTTAAGATGCTATTCAAAATGTTTAGAGAGGACATTTCTCCCCTTGGGGAATGTTCATGGAAGTACAGGTTTGGAGAAAGACAGCAAAGTAAAGGGGCATGTATTAGATACAAAAGTAGTTTCTGAGAACCTGGAAGTGGCCTAGTGGACACATGTCAGAAGTGGAAACACTAGGAATATAAGAATTTGGTTCTCACTGCCAAAGTGACCAATTTCCCCATATGATATTCACTCTCCCAGAACATCAACCAACAAAATTCATCTATACATTGATCACCAAACATAGGTACCCATATATTAAGTGAGAGAGCTGAGTTTTTAACACAAGCCTGTCTGCCTGACCCCAAAGCCTATTTATCTTTCACTGCCTTAAATAATAATATGTAGCTCATTCTTGTAAGAGGTGACTTGGGGCTTTTAACCCAGGAAGCCTAAACCCAGAGTCTCACTAATATTGGTCAGGGACTGGAGAAAAATCACTTCCACTAAAACACAATCACCCTTTTTCAGACTTAAAGCACTAAGGCATAATGAGGTGAGAGAAGGGTCACTAGAGAAGAGATGGGAATACATAATACAATTGGGACACCAAGGAGTAACATTTCCATCAAAGAGAAGGTCAACCAGTGGCTTCATTGGCAGTTCCAAACCTATATGTCAGACATGCCTCAGGCAGGGGATTACTATCAAATTATATTTAAAGCTCAGTCAAAGCAATGAGTCAAAAGTACTATCTTCATCAAAATACAAAGTCTCATCTTCACAGCGACATCAGATTCTCTTACTTAGCATCTTGAAAAACTAGATTCTTAACAGGAGCTGGTAACTTTCTAGAAGACACCAGATGATAGAAGTACCCTGCGCAAGAAAAACCCCAGTCCTTCCCTGAGTGAAGTGCCAAAGTCACCAGGCAACTAACCTAGGGTAAGACCACATTTTATTTTATTTTATTTATAAATTTATTTATTTTATTTATTTATTTTTATTTTTGGCTGTGTTCGGTCTTCGTTTCTGTGCGCAGGCTTTCTCTAGCTCCGGCGAGCGGGGGCTACTCTTAGTTGCAGCGCGTGGGCTTCTCATTGCGGTGGCGTCTCTTGTTGCAGAGCATGGGCTCTAGGCACGCAGGCTTTAGTAGTTGTGGCTCATGGGCTCAGTAGTTGTGGCTCATGGGCTCTAGAGTACAGGCTCAGTAGTTGTGGCGCATGGGCTTAGTTGCTCCGCAACATGTGGGATCTTCCCAGACCAGGGCTCGAACCTATGTTCCCTGCATTGGCAGGTGGATTCTTAACCATTGCACCACCAGAGAAGCCACATTTTAAATCACACGCTGCAGAGGACATTTTCCTCTTTGTGCACTGTCTAGAGATGCTAAATTCTGTATCTATGCATTAAAAATAGCTAGCAGGAAAATTTAAACATCTGCCTCAAAAATGTCATCAGGGATTCGGATCTGTCACAGCCATCTAATTTAGCCATCCCATAGGACATTGATCTAGCATGGTACACTTTGCAATGTACTTAATTTCTTGTCATCTCTCCAGCACCAGCTCATTTCATCTTCACAACCCTTTTAACTATTATGCACCTATAAATTAAATTTTATAAGTTACCCTGAGTTCATTTTTAATGACAGTCTTATGGATCACACCTAATTTCTAAATATCATATTGAAGATTCTGCCTGGAGTCTCAGTTTCACAATTATACTGTTGCCTTTTTTCATCACTCCAAATCCCATGTGCTATAAAAGCACAATTAAAAGTTTCTCTTCCAACACTAGGAAGAATATTTTCCTCCTCTGGACTCCAATAGTCCTTTGTTTATCCTTTTCTATGTTATTAATAATCTGCCTCATTTTAGAGTTACTTACTCATAAATATCTCATCTCCTCTACAAATGGTAAACTTCTTAAAAAACATTCTGAGGTCCATTCATCTTTTTGAACTCCGCACTAAAATCCTGTATATAAAACTAATTCAATTCATTCTTTCCAAATAAAAATATGATTTAAAAAAAACTAATTTAGTAACAAACTGGGTACAGACAATCAGAGAAAAGCAATACAGAATGAGTACTAAAAGCATAATCTTTACTATTAAACACCTTTGCAACTTACTAATTGTGAAAACTTGCTAAATACATTTAAATATTCTAGGTCTTAGTTTCTTAAGACCTATAAAATGGTAATATTTCTGGGACATGTGTCATACAGTTTTGTCAGAATTTAATGAGATGATGCCCTTTAAGCAGCTTAGTGTAGAAATTTCTAACAAATGTTGCTGTTATTTTTCAGTTGAAAAAGAAAGTACCAAGACATATAAGATATATTCATTCTCTGTCTCTCTCTCTCTCTCTCAAAATATACACCCACACACACACCAGACATTTTATATGTAGTCATATAAGTAAAAATAATGTAGTGTCACAAAAGAATTAATTACCACTTATACTTTATCATTCCTTGCCTCAACATTTCTACCTGGAAGTTACTGTCAAACAGAAAAACAAATCCAGGCTTAACTGAGGAGAGACTTTTTTCAAGATGACTGTTGCAGTAGAGCATTCTCTGCTTCAACCTCAGAATCTGCAAGTATCTCAAAGTTAAGCAGAAAAATGCTTTTCTTTTACAGAGAAGTAAAGCAGGGATAGCAGGAACATACTGGAGAAGGGAGCAATCAGTGGTGACCAGCAAATAGCATGATGGTGGTGGTTCAACAGGAAATGTTCTTCCCTGTGGTGGATTGATTCTTGGAATGAGCTGTTAAGGGTGTAGAGGAGAGGGGTGAGGGGTATATTCTGCACCTTAGTACTTGCTTAACCTTGTGATCAAACCACAGTTCAAGGGTCTGTGGGGAGGAGAGAAGACTAACTAAAGTTTGGTCAGCTCAAGTCAATGGGTTAGTTATGGGCAATTATGAGCACTTGACTATTACACATGTCATTGGCCAAAGCAATTCATATGGCTACACGCACTTTAGAGAGGGAGGGAAAAATAATCCTGGCATGTGCCAAATGGGAGAAGAACATAGGATCTATGAGCAGACCAAGTGACTACTGCAGTAGGTCTCAACCTTTCCCTTCCTCTTCATGGAGGAAACAGTTCTCCTCCTGGAAGGCAACTTCTACCAGTGACCTCACCTTACACCAGGAAGTTTCAAAATGCCATTCATTCAGGAGCTTGACCAAAGTGTTTCACAGTTAAATATTGAAAAAATAATGTGCTTTCCAAATTTTCATTAAGAAATTAAGATAGCAGATTGAATTATTTGCAATTATTTATTTTTCTTTCAAATATGTTTAACTTCAATGACCGCTATAACCTATGAACATTAGAAACTAAATAAGAGAACTTATTTAGCCTCAAGGCATTCTGTAGGGACTATCTTGTTCTATGGGCACTTTCCCACATGAGTAGATTTGAGTAGATCTCCTGTGTCTCACAGGACTTAGGGAACCTCTGTTGGCTTCTCCAGTTGGTGGATCAGAAGCTCTGGATTGTAAATCTAGATAAATCAGCTGAATGAGCCATTCTATTTATGAACTGCATGGGCAAGTAGAGATAAGAATATCTGCTAGCTGAAGGGGTTGTTGTGAGGATGAAATGATGTGATATGAGTGCACTCTGTAAATTTAAAGGAGTAAATAAATGGAGGGGATTTTTATTTATGTATCAGATTCTGTTCATTATGAGAATTTCACTATGTGCCAGGGGCACTTTATATACTTAGTACACTTAATCAGTCCTAAAATCTAATGAGGTATTATCTCCATGCTACAGACGAGGAATATACAAATACATGCACACTAAACCCAACTTTGGAAACAGGGAATGCATTGACAGGATAATAGGCTCCATCCCCCAAAACGTGAATGGAAAGGAGTCAGTCTTTACAATACGCTAGGCTCTGTATTTTAAATTCTGTAATGCCTTGAGTAAATTACTTGTCCACTTTAAACTGTAGTTTCCATATCTATTAAATGAAGATAAAAGTATCTTGGTTCAAGTTGGCAGAGTAGAAGGACATGCGCTCACTCCCTCTTATGAGAGCACTGGAATCACAACTACCTGCTGAACAATCATCAACAGGAAGAAACTGGAACTCACCAAAAAAGATACCCCACATCCAAAGACAAAGGAGAAGCCACAATGAGATGGTAGGAGGGGCACAATCACAATAGAATCAAATCCCATAATTGCTGGGTGAGTAATTCACAAACTGGAGAACACTTATACCACAGGAGTCCACCCACTGGAGGGAAGGTTCTGAGCCCCACGTCAGGCTTCCCAACCTGGGGGTCCGGCAACAGGAGGAGGAATTCCTAGAGAATCAGACTTTGAAGGCTAGCAGGATTTGATTACAGGACTTCGGCAGGACTGGGGGAAACAGAGACTCCACTCTTGGAGGGCACGCACAAAGTAGTCTGTGCACTGGGACCCCAGGGAAGGAGCAGTGACCCCATAGGAGACTGAATCAGACCTACCTGCTAGTGTTGGAGGGTCTCCTGCAGAGGCAGGGGGTCACCATGGCTCACTGTGGGGACAAGGACACTGGCAGCAGAAGTTCTGGGATGTGCTCCTTGGTGTGAGCCCTCCTGGAGTCCACTATTAGCCCCACAAAGAGCCAGGTGGGCACCAGTGTTGGGTCACCTCAAGCCAAACAACTAAAAGGGAGGGAACCCAGCCCCACCCAACAGCAGACAAGCGGATTAAAGTTTTACTGGGCTCTGCCTACCAGAACAACACCCAGCTCTACCCACCACCAGTCCCTCCCATCAGGAAACTTGCACAAGCCTCTTAGATAGCCTCATCCACCAGAGGGCAGACAGCAGAAGCAAGAAAAACTACAATTCTGCAGCCTGTGGAAAGGAAACCACATTCACAGAAAGACAGACAAAATGAAAAGGCTGAGGACTTTGTACCAGATGAAGGTACAAGAAGAAACCCCAGAAAAACAACAAAATGAAGTGGAAATAGGCAACCTTCCAGGAAAAGAATTCAGAATAATGATAGTGAAGATGATCCAGGACCTCGGAAAGAGAATGGAAGCAAAGATCCAGAAGATGCAAGAAATGTTTAACAAAGACCTGGAAGAATTAAAGAAAAAACACCTAGAAGAATTAAAGAACAAACAAACAGAGATGAACAATACAATAACTGAAATGAAGAATACACTAGAAGGAATCAAGAGCAGAATAACTGAGGCAGAGGAATGGGTAAGTGACCTGGAAGACAGAATGGTGGAATTCACTGCCGTGGAACAGAATAAAGAAAAGAGAATGAAAACAAATGAAGACAGCTGCAGAGACCTCTGGGACAACTTTAAATGCAACAACATATGCATTATAGGGGTCCCATAAGGGGAAGAGAGACAGAAAGGACCCAAGAAAATATTTGAAGAGATTATGGTCGAAAAATTCCCTAACATGGGAAAGGAAATAGCCACTCAAGTCCAGGAAGTGCAGAGAGTCCCAGGCAGGATAAACCCAAGGGGAAAAACGCCAAGACACATAGTAATCAAACTGACACAAATTAAAGACAAAGAAAAATTATTGAAAGCAGCAAGGGAAAAATGACAAATAGCATACAAGGAAACTCCCATAAGGTTAACAGCTGATTTCTCAGCAGAAACTCTACAAGACAGAAGGGAGTGGCATGATGTATTTAAAGTGATGAAAGGGAAGAACCTACAACCAAGATTACTCTACTCAGCAAGGATCTCATTCAGATTCGATGGAGAAATCAAAAGCTTTAGAGACAAGCAAAAGCTAAGAGGATTCAGCACCACCAAACCAGCTCTACAACAAATGCTAAAGGAACTTCTCTAAGTGGGAAACACAAGAGAAGAAAAGGACCTACAAAAAACAAACCCATAACAATTAAGAAAATGGTAATAGGAACATACATAGCAATAATTACCTTAAACGTGAATGGATTAAATGCTCCAACCAAAAGACACAGGCTTGCTGAATGGATACAAAAACAAGACCCATATATATGCAGTCTACAAGAGACCCACTTCAGACCTAGGGACACATACAGACTGAAATTGAGGGGGTGGAAAAAGATATTCAATGCAAATGGAAATCAAAAGAAAGCTGGAGTAGCTATACTCATATCAGATAAAATAGACTTTAAAATAAAGAAGGTTACAAGAGACAAGGAAGGACACTACATAATGATCAAGGGATCAATCCAAGGAGAAGATATAACAATTATAAATATATATGCACGCAACATAGGAGCACCTCAATAGATAAGGTAACTGCGAACAGCTAAAAAAGAGGAAATCGACAGTAACACAATAATAGTGGGGGACTTTAACACCTCACACCTCACTTACACCAATGGACAGATCATCCAAAATGAAAATAAATAGGGAAACAGAAGCTTTAAATGACACAATAGACCAGATAGATTTAATTGATATTTATAGGACATTCCATCCAAAAACAGCAGACTACACTTTCTTCTCAAGTGCACACGGAACATTCTCCAGGATAGATGAAATCTTGGGTCACAAATCAAGCCTCAGTAAATTTAAGAAAATTGAAATCATAGCAAGCATCTTTTCTGACCACAATGCTATGAGATTAGAAATCAATTACAGGGAAAAAAACATAAAAAACACAAACACATGGAGGCTAAACAATACGTTACTAAATAACCAAGAGATCACTGAAGAAATCAAAGAGGAATTCAAAAAATATCTAGAGACAAATTACAATGAAAACACGGCGATCCAAAACCTTTGGGATGTAGCAAAACCTTTGGGATAGCCACGGCAATCAGAGAAGAAAAAGAAATAAAAGGAATACAAATTGGAAAAGAAGTAAAACTGTCACTGTTTGCAGATGACATGATACTATACATAGAGAAGCCTAAAGATGCCACCAGAAAACTATTAGAGCTAATCAATGAATCTGGTAAAGTTGCAGGATACAAAATTAATGCACAGAAATCTCTTGCATTCCTATACACTAATGATGAATAATATGAAAAGAAATTAAGGAAACACTCCCATTTACCACTGCAACAAAAAGAATGAAATACCTAGGAATAAACCTACCTAGGGAGACAAAAGACCTGTACGCAGAAAACTATAAGACACTGATGAAAGAAATTAAAGATGATACCAACAGATGGAGAGATATACCATGTTCTTGGATTGGAAGAATCAATATTGTGAAAATGACTATACTACCCAAAGCAATCTACAGATTCAATGCAATCCCTATCAAATTACCAATGGCATTTTTTACAGAACTAGAACCAAAAATCTTAAAATTTGTATGGAGACACAAAAGACCCCGAATAGCTAAAGCAGTCTTGAGAGAAAAAACTGGAGCTGGAGGAATCAGACTCCCTGACTTCAGACTATACTACAAAGCTACAGTAATCAAGACAATATGGTACTGGCACAAAAACAAAAAAATATAGATCAGTGGAACAGGATTGAATGCCCAGAGATAAACCCACACACCTATGGTCAACTAATCTATGACAAAGTAGGCAAGGATATAAAATGGAGAAAAGACAGTCTCTTCAATAAGTGGTGCTGGGAAAACTGGACAGCTACATGTAAAAGAATGAAATTAGAACACTCCCTAACACCATACACAAAAATAAACTCAAAATGGACTAGAGACCTAAATGTAATACCAGACACTATAAAACTCTTAGACGAAAACATAGGAAGAACACTCTTTGACATAAATCACAGCTAGATCTTTTTTGATCCACCTCCTAGAGTAATGGAAATAAAAACAAAAATAAACAAATGGAACCTAATGAAACTTCAAAGCTTCTGTAAAGTAAACTACAAAGAAGACGAAAAGACAACCCTCAGAATGGGAGAAAATATTTGCAAATGAATCAACGGAGAAAGGATTAATCTCCAAAATATATAAACAGCTCATGCAGCTCAATATTAAAAAAACAAACAACCCAATCCAAAAATGGGCAGAAGACCTAAATAGACATTTCTCCAAAGAAGACATACAGATGGCCAAGAAGCACATGAAAAGCTGCTCAACATCACTAATTATTAGAGAAATGCAAATTAAAACTACAATGAGGTATCACCTCACACCAGTTAGAATGGGCATCATCAGAAAATCTACAAACAACAAATGCTGGAGAGGATGTGGAGAAAAGGGAACCCTCTTGCACTGTTGGTGGGAATGTAAATTGATACAGCCATTATGGAGAACAGTATGGAGGTTCCTTAAAAATGTAAAAATGGAATTACCATATGACCCATCAATACCACTATTGGGCATATTCCCAGAGAAAACCATAATTCAAAAAGACATATTCACCCCAACGTTCATTGCAGCACTATTTACAATAGCCAGGTCATGGAAGCAGCCTAAATGCCCATCGACAGACGAATGGATAAAGACGATGTGGTACATATATACAATGGAATATTACTCAGCCATAAAAAGGAACGAAATTGGGTCATTTGTAGAGATGTGATTGGATCTAGAGACTGTCATACAGAGTGAAGTAAGTTTAGAAAGGGAAAAACAAATATCGTATATTAATACATATATGTGGAACCTAGAAAAACGGTACAGATGAACCAGTTTGCAGGGCAGAAATAGAGACACAGATGTAGAGAACAAACTTATGGACACCAGGGGGAAATTGCCAGGGGAGGGGGTGTTGAGGAGGTGGTGGTGGGATGAATTGGGACATTGGGATTGACATGTAGACACTAATATGTATAAAATGGATAGCTAATAAGAACTTGCTGTATAAAAAATAAATAAAATAAAATTCAAAATATATATATATATAAAAGTATCTTTCCATGGGGTAGTTGTATAGCTTCAATTCAATATGATAATACATATACAAACATTTAGGGGGCTTCCCTGGTGGCGCAGTGGTTGAGAATCTGCCTGCCAATGCAGGGGACACGGGTTCGAGCCCTGGTCTGGGAGGATCCCACATGCCGCAGAGCAACTAGGCCCGTGAGCCACAACTACTGAGCCTGCGCATCTGGAGCCTGTGCTCCCCAACAAGAAAGGCCGCGATAGTGAGAGGCCCGCGCACCGCGATGAAGAGTGGCCCCCGCTTGCTGCAACCAGAGAAAGCCCTCGCACAGAAGCGAAGACCCAACACAGCCAAAAAAAAAAAAAAAAATTTAGTTTAGTGCCTTGCATACAATGAGCACTCAGCAAATGTTTTGTAAACTATGTAAACTCTTCGGACCCAAGCTTGCAAATTGACTTGCAAAGAATGGGAAATGGAAAAAGCTGGAATTTGCATGCAAGACGCAAATGTTTACAAATATAAACAAGTACCAGGTTACAAGTCCTGGACCTCAAAGAGAGGTCATTGAAACACACATTTGGACAGTGTCTGGGTTAAAAGAGCAGGCAGATACAGGAGCAGCACATGCTGCCCAAACCTGGGGCTTTCCTCCAAATGCTTCTGAGTTTCTGAGGGTAATAAGGCAAGGAAAGCGGAAAACCGGAAACAACATGTATTCCTCACCTGTATCAGTCTGGGTCCAATCAGGAGAGAGAAACCACAGAGTCATTTGAACAGGGAAAGTTTGATGATGAGAATTATTAACAATCACATGGAATTAGAGTCATGTGGTCTTGGCTAAGAAGAAGTAAAAAAAAGAAAAAAAAATCCGAGGAACACAGGGACAGTAGTTTTAAGGAACTGCCACTACCCCAAGGGTTGAGATAGAGGTCCCAAAGAAAAGCCCCCTCACCGCCACACATCACTCAGGGCTGAGACTCAGACCTTGCTGACAGGGCACAGCTGTGGCCCATAGACTCTGGGACTCTGCCCACTAGGGTGCTAGGGAAAGGGGTTCACAGGGAGGTGTCTCACTGGAGACACTTTGCTAATAAAATTGCCTGAGCGGGTGCCAGCAAAGCTGCTGGTCACTGGGTGTTGCTTGCTGCCATGCAGTGCAGGAGTCTGGTGCTAGAAAATCATGAATTCTGCAGGATCCTGCCAAACAGGACATTAGAACCAAGATGCAAAACCCTTTGCTCTAGAAGTGTCTCTCAGTGCCCCCTATAGACAAAGCTTCAGCACTAGCTGGCAAAGGGATAATGCTTAAAGGGCCCAGATCCATTCTCACATAGCAGTCAAAAGGATGAATTTCAATTACTGGCACATAGCCCTTCAGTTAATGGCATTTTCCAAACAGAGCAATAGCAGTGTAGAAACACTTAGCATTGATACTTGCTTTCCACTTCATTCTGCAATCCAAATGACTACCCATCTGCCTTTCGGTTGTCGCCAGGGAGCAAGTTTGACACTGAGTGCTTCCCGTCTCCACTGCCAGAATGAGACCAATCTGCACTGGCCAGGAACTGTAGTATTCAGCCAGCCTCAGGGGAGGGATAAGGACTAAGTTGCTGAGCTAATTGCTACTGAAGCTTATTTACAAAAATCCAGTCTAGGCCCACAAGGGGAAATGGTTTAAATGCAATTATAAATTGGTCGTCCTTCATAACCTTGGCCCTGGCTTAGTTTGCACAGGCTCAGATTATAGCAAGTATGTTCATATAAATACACAATTCTATAGCAGACAAGAATCTTAGAGATCTTCTAGCTCAATCCCTTGTGTGTAATATCAGCAAACTGCCATCTAGGAGGTGAAGTGTCTTGCCTAAGATCATGTGACAAGATGGAAGACCAGAGGTCAAGGTTACCAAATCCCAAATCCTATTCCATTTCACACTACTTCTAACTAGGGAAATAAAGAATCTATAGACAAGGAGTGTGATTTGGTAAACTAGAAGAGGACAAATAGTACTGGGTAGCATTTCCAGCTTTCTCTACCTGCACCTGGAAAGAACAGTAGCAGTTTAATGAGTCAACCACAACACATTCAGGACTGGAGTATGGAGGAAGTAAAGGAAACAGAAGATAAATACCATTGACTTTGGGCACTGAATAGACAGCCCATTGATATCCCTTTCACCCTAATGTTGAAGGACATGTGAATAGTGGAGCAGATCATGAGATCCTGACAAAGCCTTGGTTTCCTCATCTGAAAAATGGAGAACTATTAGTACCTGCCTGAAGGGCTTTTTTGAGTTTAAAGTGAGACAATGTGTTATTGTACTTATTACAGTGCTTAGCATTAAAAAGTGGCTTTGTTGTTATTATTCTAATTATTCTCATTCAACTACTACTATTACCACTACTACAATAGGTCCAGCCTTGCTGTACCAGCTTCAAGCACTCCATCTTCTAGTTCCTTCCAGAGAAACCGAAGGGTTTGCCTGATGATTAACTCTGCTCTAGCCTCTGGGTTTCCAGATATCTTGGCAAGGCTACAGAGGGAGCTAATTTCTAGAAAGTCTACCCTTTTCTCAGAGAACCACAACAGTAGAGGAAACTGCAAAACAAACAGTGGAAGAAGCATTATTTCTTTTTATTTATTTATTTTTCTAAACTAAAGCTTTGTTAGTAGGAGCCTGCAACTTAGAAAGAAGGGGCCAATAGGACAGGAATTAATATACAGCTGAAGAGATACTACATATTAATTCAGGGGCACTGATGCTACAGACAGCTTTGGCAGGTGGCAAAGAGAGATACATGCTTTTCAGAGCAACATGAGAAGTGAACATAGAGTAGTTCATCTTTGAAAAGCATTGAGTGGGGGTCATATTAAGTTCTTTATTATTTTTTTTTTAAAGATTTTTTGATGTGGACCATTTTTAAAGTCTTTATCGAATTTGTTACAATATTGCTTCTGGGTTTTTTTTTTATGTTTTGGTTTTTTGGCTGTGAGGCACGTGGGATCTTAGCTCCCCGAGCAGGGATCAAACCCGCACCCCCTGCATTGGAAGGTGAAGTCTTAACCACTGGACTGCCAGCGAAGTCCCTTAAGTTCTTTATTGAAGTACCTTTTCCTCCTGTGCTATATTCACAATACTCAGAGAATTTATTTCAGGTTCGTCAGCTTACTTATTGTACTCATCATCCTTATGGTTAGAATTTTGAGTTTGGATGGTTCCCTGGATTTGGTTGTGGGACCTAGTAAGCTATGAAGACAATAGGCTCCTTCCTACAAAAAAAAAAAAAAAAAAGTGAGGGCACAGGTTGTTTGAGCTTCCTGTTAAACCTAGTCAAGGGTAAGTTGTTACCTATCAAGCTGCTTTCTCAAAGCCAAGTCAAACACTCTCAGTGTCCTGGCCTGCTGGGGTGGGTGGGGTTGGCTAAGGAGATAGGGGATAGAGGGATCTACAGAGAGAGGAGGCAGAATGGATCCAATACTTTGCTAATCAGGTGGAGTGTTAATTTGTTCAACACAGAGGCATAAAGTCCAAAGGAATCTGCATTTGTTTCCCTGTGAATGAAAAATGACAGAGAGACAAGGAGACTCTGAGACTGATTAAAACAGAGTGTGTGGTTATCTGGCCAGGCATATACCCAGCACAGGGGATATTCAGCATATAAAGCTCATCATCTGTAGGTTTCTAGCCTGAGGTCCCAAAAAGGCTTGAGAAGGGCAGGGTGGTACAATGAGAAGACTACAGGGTTTTGGAGACAGATCTGGGATTGTGTTTCAGCCCTGGCATTTGCTAGTTCTGTGTTACTAAGCAAATTATTTCCCCCATTTTCAGCTCTAAGATCTTCATCTACAAAATGGCCTAATTAATACCCAAATTAAAGAGATCAACTGAGAGGACACTTATGAAAAAGATTCATAAAGTATGTATTCCAAGCAGAATATCCTATTGGCTTATGAAATCAAAGTAGGTTTTTATTTAAGTTTCAGGAGGATGAAGGGATGAAGAAACAACTTTCCATGAGCCCTACCCCAGAGTTCTAGACAGTAATGACATTGATCTGCACCAATGTAGCAATGTTTGTATTTACAGACTTTGTGTTAAAAGATTTATGTAATGATCTACAGGGCTAGTGTATAAAAAAGAAGATGTAGACCTCAAAGAAAGTGCCATAAAGTTGTATAAGAAAAACAGGTGTTTTGTAGGGAGAAAGCTTTACGGCTTTACTCAATATGAAAAAAATTATACTCAAGATACTTCAGGAAGTGAAGTATAACCAGGAAATTTTGTGGTGAAGTGTTAGAATTTCCCTTCCTGATCACAGTTTTACTACAGTAAAAACTGGGGTCTCTCAATATCGTCAATTTTTCACCCAAAAGGACAGGTTTCTTTTTGAGAAGAGTGTGCTGAATATATCCAACCCTTCTTTTGTTCTACTTTCTGATGAATTTGCCAAGAGAAAAGCAGTGACTATTACTTAGTATAGATATAGCTAATTTCAGCAGGAATTACAGGACTCATCCTAGAGAAAAACTGAGCTGAGGAGAGAAAAATCTTATTAGGATCATTCTCTTCATTATGATACAGCTGAAGCTAGGAGTCTCCTGACAGCACATCCTTGGTAATTTTATCCACTTGTGTTTTAAACAACTCAAGTGATTGGCCTCTTATTATTTCTCCTGGGAACTCATCCCATCATATAAAGGAATTGACTCTTAGGAAGTTTTTTTTTTTTTTGACATAATATTATTGTATACATTTCTTCATATATTTTCTTCTATTTAATTTCACCTCCATAAAAAAATCAATGTGAATTTTAGAAAGAAAGAAAGAAAGAGAGAAAGAGAAATAAAGAAGGAAAGAAGGAAGGGAGGGAAGGGGGAGGGAGGCAGGGAGGGAGAAAAAGAAGAAAAGGAAGTGGTTGGGTAAGATAAGAACGAATGCGGGATGGGGAGTTTTGCTGGCTGATGGGAGAGGGCAGAAGAGGCAGACAGTGACAAACACATTAAAAAAAATAGTTGCACATGTAGGGGTTGGGGAAAGGCACACCGCTAAAAGCAAGTTCTAGTTGGGAAAGATCTAGTCGGGAAATCCATTCCCTCAGAATGGATTTAAGGAGGTGGCAGCAGCCCAGAATCAACAGTAAAGTCCATCCCTAATTCTACTTCTTTCTGTGCTTCAAGACATTGACCTCAAGAATCGCTATGTATTTGGTCAGTTCCCTGGTTATTACCCTGAAATCGATGTTTAATCCATTTAAAAATCCATCCATAGCTATCCATGTTAACCTGCATAGGAGAGCTTGAACACCAATCCTGAGGAGAGATGTGGAGGGGGATGAGAGGAGCAGCTTTACTTTCCCCCAACTTGTAACATAGCTCTTGCTTTTCCACAGATCCCTACCAGCCTCTGTATTCCAAGTTCACCCCCTCCCCCACCACCCATGTGTATCCATTTTTGAACTTGGGGTTCTCAAAGTGAATATCTGAGGGAATTAATAGAAGGAAAGAGAGCAGCTCACAAGGGGGTTCTACAGTCTCTAGAGCCAAAATAGAGCCAGACTCTTTCCATCCTACTTGTCTGAGTGGTCAACAATAGTGTTTCCAGATGGATGTCATAAAGTTTTCATGTTAGGGTTTTGTTGTAAAAAAAAAAAATCCAGAAATAGGATTGGTATTCATATAGGTTTTTCTTCATTTTGCCAAGGGTACACTTTCATCAGAATCTCTGCTTTATTTAGTATAGATTTAATGTCATAATTTCCAGACCCCCAAGGACACCTCTAATCATGTCACTCTCCTGTTTAACTCCACACCCCCCAAAATGACTATCCTTGTTCTCCGGACAAAATTCAAAACCCTCAACACCATTCACCAGATCCTGCCTGATCTGGTTTCTGCTTCTCTCTCTCTAGCCTTGCCTCTGGCCAGTCTTCCCTGCATTCTGTCCACACTGGCCATCATCAGCTTTCTAAAACATTGCACACCTCCATGCTTCACACCTCTCATTCCATTGCTTAATTATTCCATCTTGAGGGAAACATTCTTCAATCACCTCTCTTCCCAGACTAGGTCGGGTCCCTGTCGTGACTTTGCCTCCAGAACAAGTACAATTAGACACACAATCACACATGTACACATGTAAGTGTGTCTATTCTACCAGATTGTAAACTCCATGAGGACAGAGACTTTGTCTGCTTTGCTCATCACTATATCTATGGGGCCTGTTAATGCCTTGTGCATGCTGTAAACTTACTCCTTTCTGTAGGAAAAATGGCTGTGTCACAGCCTATGCTCAGAAACAGGCCTGTTTATAGCAAGGTATGTCCTATCTGAATGGCCAGAGATTAACCACCAGAATCCAGAGACCTGTGAGTTGTTTTTGAAAATGATTAGAACAATTAACACCGACTGTTTAACTGAGTGAAGAAAACCTTTTTCAACTAAAAACTAGTTTGTTGCCCATTTAAGTCATCAAAACATCACTCAAAGGGCCTCACAAGTACCTTTCAGTAGGTTCCTAGGTTTATTAATTAAGCTCATGATCAGAGACACATATCTCTACAAAATAATTACCCATCTCCTGGCAATTTGTCCATTTCCTACTATACTTTCCTTGACTTCTAAGAGTATATTATTTTTCTGGTTTATATTGTTGATCCACTGGGAAAAGAACACATCTTTGTTTTTCACAGCAGCCAGTGAGCTGTTAAATAACACAATAATACTTAAGAATAACAAACACAGCATATGTCTTGGGAAAATTAAGAGGTTCTTAAAGCATCTTTTTTATCTTACATAGTAGATAGTTAACTGTGATTTTAAATCCAAGTTAAATATGGATAATAAAGGGAAGAGATGCAGTGGTGTTACTGGACAGGCACAAATCATTGATAATCCAGAAGCTGTATTATTTAAAGACACAAGTAAAGGGAACTGGTGAATAGAAATCCCAAGTGGTTGCAAGAGTCCCTAAGCACATAAATAAGCTAGTCATTTTAGGGAAAAGGAGGCTAGTCCAGAGGCGTTGTCGGGGAACGAGATTATGAAGACTTAGAGAAATGAGAGTGAATAATGTTCACTGAGAGGAAAATATGGAGGCTGAAAAGTGTATAAGCAGGACCATGACACCATCATCATCTTCGTGTGTTAAGGCTGAGTTGATAAAGAATTTCCCATACAGCCTTGGCCAGTGTTGGGAACACAGGAGGTGGCACAGACGCAGGAGCTCATGTTCCCAATACTTTGTAACTCTGAGTAGGAACATGAAGAAGCCAGTAGTGGATGATACTGTAATGGTCCCAACTGATCTGCTAGGACTAAGACCCACTAAGGCCAAAGAAGAGGTGATCAGGAAGGGGGAGAGAGTCAGGACCTTTCCTCCTAAGTAATGTCTCCTTCACCTCCACCCCCAGAAATCTCTTCTTAGCTGGATTCTTCCTGTTCTCACTGCTGTTTCACCCACTGCGCACTGAAGTCTGATGTTTTTAGCGGTCAGAATCCTAAGTGTGGAGCTGCCTTGTCTCTCCAGCTAGATCAAGGAGACCATGGTCCAACTTCTGCCACTGTCTTGGCCACCTCAGTGCATGGTACAGAGGTGGTTGCTGCACATTTGAAAACAGTACTGCTCTGCATTCAAGTCACACACGTAGAAATCATCAGGCCCATATCTCCTGACATCATCTCATCCTAATGCTGACTCCTAACTTAACAGCTCTGTTTTCAGGCCTAGCTGCTTGTTGCAGATCCCCTCTGGTGGGACATCAAAGAGACCACAGCAGGCTTCTTTTGGAACAGCTACAATGGTGGAATTTTCTCTCCTTGTTCTTTCCTCTGATTTAAACAAATACTCGCTGTATATTGGCAACTCCCCTGCTGTGCGCTTTAATTAGCCTCCTTTCTGGGTCCTGCTGTCAGCCTCCTGCTGTGTGTTCCTGGGCATGTGAGTGATCTGGGAGGGCTCCTGTGTTTCTTTACTGGAATCTGGGTGGACTCTTCAAAGAAGGTTGTTTTTTTTAAGAATGTTTGGGTCATATGGTATTGGTTAGCTCTTGCTGGTCTCTAAAATATAAACATAATTTGACCTGTTCTGTTCTCCTGTGGTTTAAAACTTAGGTGTATAATACTGGACCAAGATGAAGTGGGAAAGAGAAATCAGGTTCTTTTATATTTCATTAATTTAAAAGTTAGCAGGATGATAACCCAGGGGAAAAAAATCAGGATATCTTTAATTTCAACTGTTAAGTAGGAAAACAGAATGGAAGATGACTGGAATAGATTCAACTTTTTACTCTGCTACAACCTAGAGAAATGACCTTGAACAATCATCTCACCTTTTGAGGTCACAATTTCTTCTTCTATAAAATAAAAGAATTACACTAAATGAACTCGTCTAAAAGGATTTTGTAGTTCAAACATTCTATGAAAACATGGCACACCCGCTTCAAAGGCTTAGAGAAAAATGTAACTGCTCTAGTCTAGTGAGAGATGTAGACATGACTATTACAAAAATGAAATTGGAAAGTCATGTGATGCCCTTCATTTCCTTCTACACGTATTTACTCCATATAGTAAGCAGAGTAGTGTTAAGTACTCTGCACATGTCATCTTATTGTAATCCTCAGGACACCTCTACCGTAAGCATTTATCACCATTTTACAGTTGAGAAACTGATGTCTAGAGAGGTAAACTGCTAGTTATATGACTAGTAATTGTGTATCTCAGATTAAATCTAGCTCTTTCTGATTCCATGGTTCTATTCCTACACTCTATGCAGACTCCACCAAAACAAAGCCAAACAAATAAATAATAACAACAAAAACGACTTAGATTTACTACAAACAATACAAGTGATTTTGTGAAGGATTCTTTTTTTTAAAAGGTTAATATTTATTTATTTATTTAGCTGCGCCAGGTCTTAGTTGTGGCATACGGGATCTTTAGTTGCGGCATGCGGGATCTTAATGAAGGGCAAGAGAAGACAACTACTGCCTCGTATTTGCGGTAGGGAAGATTCCTAGAGACAGTGGTCTTTTCTAAGAGCCTTTTTCTAGTCTCCATGGAATATCTGCCTCATTATTACTGAAGAATGTACCTTCCTTTGGGATAAGTTCTTCTGCCTCCTCATCATCATCCCATGTAAAGTGGGGTATATGAGCACAGCTGACCTCCATGCTGTAAAATTGCCTTCCTTTGATGCTTTGGTAAATGCAGACAATGCTGACCTTCTGACATTCAGGCCTGAGACAGGAGTTTTCAATGAATTATGAAGAGACTATGATAGGAGGACCAGTTTTGAAAAAGTCAAGTATTAAAGTGTGGCTCCTGTTATTCTGAAAAAGCATATATGCTCTCACTGATGCCCAGCAATCTTGCCAATAAGTGCCTTCTATAGCTGACATTGACTTCATGATCCCCACATTGGGTCTAGACTGTTCAGAAAGATCAGTGTGTCTGCAAAAACTAAACTATAAAAATCCTCACCATCTACAGGGGAAAGTAGACTTTGGGACATTGCATATTTTCCAGTAAGTGGCTATGTATAGATTGATGGATGTTTATTGGGGAACTCCCTTGCCCACCTGGCACAGGAAGGTCTAGAGAAGGTTTTTGGTAGGCATGTATGAAGTGAACTGAAATATACCTTTTTCCATTTAAGAGATAGCTCCACATGAGTAGGAAAAAAATATCAATACATGCTCATGGTCAGACAGATGTATGATCTTTTCACTACTTCTGCTAGCCAATTCCTAAGGCACATCTGTGCCACATTCCTCAGCCATATCCTCAAGTCCCTTTCCATCCATCCCTATATCACCTTTTCCCTCCTCCTACCTTGTCATCCACACCAGTTCCTGAAACAGGATAGTAGGTTAATTTGGTTGGTTGAATGGCCCTGTATTCAGGAAACAGTCATTTTACCCCTCATGCTAGAAGCTGGAAATTTTCACATTGCTCATTTGAAGAAATTGGCCCTCAAGGATTCAGTCAACCTGTTTTCAGGCAGGTCCACTAGCATGAGCTCAGCATTTGCACACACAGTCACTGCTACCTGCAAAAGGCCACTTAAATCTATAAAGAGAATACATTTTTACACCCTGATCAATCAATGGCTTACCCTTTATTTTTCATATACCCCCCAAAAAATCCTAAAGTCAATGTGTTGGCACTGGAGTCTGAAAGAAGGGCACAGTGAATGTTTAACTATTTCTTCCTGTTCTGCCTGAGGGTTGAAGTTGGTTTAGCGTAGTGAAGCAGCTGTATGCAGAGCTATTCACCCACTCTTCTTTGGTCTTCACTCTCATCAGCTACACTTGCTAATATGTTGAAGCACAGATTCCCCATGACATAGGGATTACATATATAGGACTTTATAACTACAAAAGATATGAAAGACCAACTAGTCTGGTTTCAGACTAGCTGAAGCTAGGGTGGTGGACTGAATGGGAATCTAACTCATGACTTTGACCTCAGTAACAGCATGTCCTTCTGTATTAGTTGGTAACATTGGAGTTCAAATAACAGATAATCATTGAGCTAGCTTAAGACCAAAATGGAAATTTATCACCCAGATATTGGGAGGGAGGGTCACAGACACAAAAGATAGCAGATGAATCTCAGAAAGGACCTAAATTCTGTCCTTGGGGATAGGAAGAGACTTGGGATTAGGAGCTGAGTTTGGAAAAGATATGGTGTCAGATATCAAGGACAGCACCTCTGTGTGTCATATTTCAGGCTGATATGTTCTATGCATTTATTTCCTCCACCTCTGTCTGTAGACCCACTCTTTTTATAGTCAGTTACATGGCAGGAAGGGCTGTGTTGCAGCTGCCCAGATCAGACTGACAAAGCAGATAGTCTGATTCTTATTAGCCCAGCTTGGAAAAGATGCTGCAGAATATTGAATTATCTCTTCCCATTATTTACCATCCTGTTAAACATCTACAGCCTTTGTATCTCCTTATGGTGGGTAGAGTGTACTTCACCTCAAATGACTTTGGTTTGGCCATAGGACTTTCTTTGGCTAGCAGAATGTTAATGAATCCGACCCAAGCAAAGGCTTGAAATGTATTGTGTGTTGCATGGTTGAGCTTGTTCTCTTGTGTTCCCCTGATCTCCCATTAGAAGATCACACTCCAGGTAGCCACTGTCCCTGAGCACTATGATGAACATATGTGGAACAGACCTAAACCAAACCTGCAGCCTAGTGTCAAGGAGGATTAGAGTAGCCAAACCCCAGTTTTATTGCAGACCCATGAGCATAAAGAATATTTCTTGTTTTAAACTACATACTTTTAGAGTGGCTTATGTGACAATGTGGCAAGGAAAGATGGAATGAAATAAGGAAGGAAGGAAGGAAGTTAAGAAGGAAGAGAGGAAGGAGGGAAGGAAGGAAAGGAAAAAGGAAAAAATGCCCCACAAAGATGGGGGTATATCAAAGGGACACACAAAGATGGGGGTATATCAAGGGGGTATATCAAAGCCAACTGATAATGTTCCTAATGGCTAAAACTAGAACAATCTGAGCAAGAAAATAAATTAGTATTGCATTATAACCCAAAATATGAAACAAATATCCATGAATCCATATTGATATAAATAAATGATTGAATAAATAAATGGGGGAGTATAGACAAGTATTTTTCTCATGCAGAAGGATGCCAAACAGTTGATATAGGTGCTTTATCTTCAAGGAGGGGGAGCATGACTCGCCACTCCTTACATGTGGGCCATACATAGTAATTTCTTTCCAAAAAGTACAGTATGCAAAAGGGTGGGAGGAGTCACTTTACAGGGGAGAAGCTGACAAGCATGACCTCAGCCAGGTGATCATGTCAACAATAACAATGATAGTCCTGTTGATAGTAGGTACCCTTGATATGATGTAATTAAAATGGTGGTTTTCCTCCCAAAACCCATACCCCAGTCTAACCATGAGAAAACCATCAGACAAATCCAAATAGAAGTACATTCTACAAAATGCCAACTAGTATTCTTCAAAACTGCCAAGGTCATCAAAAACAAGGAAAATCTAAGACACTCTTATAACCAAGGGTAGCTTAAAGAGACATAATTAATAAAATGTAATACAGTATCCTGCATGAGATGCTGGAACAGAAAGGGACATTAGGTGAAACTGAAGGAAATCTAAATGAAGTATGGACTTTAGTTAGTAATAATGGTTCATTAATTGTAACATACATAAATGTATCATAGTAGTATAAAATGTTAATAATGGGTAATTGGGTGTGGGGTATATGGGAACTCTCTGAAATATCTTCACAATTTTCTGTGAATCTAAAATTATTCTAAAATAAACAATTTATTTAAAAGAAACACAATGAGAACTATTTCACACCCCCCAAGAGCTATGATGTAAAAGTCAGATGACAACAACTGCTAGCAAGGATGTAGAGAAACAAGAAGCACCATATATTGCTGGTGATGATGTAAAATGGTGCATGACATTAGAAAAAAGTTTGTCAGTTTCTTACAAAGTTAAAAATAAATATACCATAACATTCACAAATCCCACTCCTAGGAATCCGCTTAAGGAAATTAAAACAGAAAACACAGTGAGACTTGTACATATATATCAATGTTTATAACAGCATTATTTAAAATGGCCAAGAAATGAAAATAGCCTGCTCAATGAATGGATTAAAGAGGCATGTTATATCTGTATTATGGAATACTATTCAACAATAAAAATTAGTGAACTGTTGGTACATGTTACAACATGGATGAAAAACATTATGCTAAATGAAACAAGCCAGAGGCAAAAGACAACATATGACATGGCCTTATGTAAATGAAATGTTCAGAAAACACAAATCCATCAACACAGAAAATAATGAATGTTTGCCTGTGGCTGATGGTAGGGCAGAGATTGACTGTATTTGGGCACAGGGATATTTTTATATGTGGAAATATATTAAAACTGGATTTTGATGATGGTTATACAGCTCCATAAATTCACTAAAAAGTATTTAGTTGTACATTTAAATTGGGTAACTGTTATGGTATGTAAATTATATCTCCATCCAACTATTAAAGTCAAGGATATGTTACACCCTGTTAAGATATCTGAAAATATGAAAGTGGTACAGTAGATCTTTAAACCAGAAAAGAGCTCCTAGAAATATTAAGTGTACATAATCTTGATGTAGCAGATATTGGTTCAACCACATACACTTTATCATCAAATGTACTCAGCTCCCAACTCTTGCAGATGTTGTCTGTTAACAGCTTGTATCCTGACTCTTCTGTAGACTTATTCTTATCCTGACTGAAGCTGTACAATTTGAGATTCCTAAGAGGATATACCCCCATCTCCCTCCCATGGTCCTGACAAGCAGGCATTAACTCACCAATGAAGGTCTATCACAGCCCAGCCCACACCTCTAGGTGGGATCAAGCTGAGGCTGGACTTCTAAAACACATTTGCCCAGCTTCTGCTCCTGCACTTTTTGTTTTTTTGTTTTTGTTTTTTGTTCTTTTACTGGTTTCACCTGAGAACACCCCCTCAATATGTCATTTACACAAGGATACCTGTATAATACTCTTCTTATAGGGAACCAGATTTAAAACACCCGATAAGCTCAAAGTTGCCATCATTAAATCTAGACAGAATGACAAATCTAAAAAGGATTGTGGATGTCAATTATGACACTATTGTGCAAATATAAAATAATTGTCAGTGGGCTAGAGGCGAATGCTAAAATCCTCTCTTTACCTGTGTCACTTAACTCATTGACCTCTATAGGTTTTGCGCATGACATTTTTGACCCTGGAAACCTGACAGACCTGCTTCCCAGCTGCATTCACTGTCTTTGGAAGTCCTGCACAGCCAGGGACCATAACTTGCATGCCACTTACCTCTTATTAGCTTGAATAGATGATCATTGAGAGAGGCAGAGAACAATTGAGTGAGTTGACTGCAAGTTACTAAGAAGGAGATGTCTAAGACAGATGACACACAATGTTTTACCATTTCATTGTGCTCATATAAATTGTTAGGAGGTATGGAGACACATTTATAATAATAATTAATTATAATAATAATAATTAATTATAAATATTAATTATAATATAATTATAATAATAATGTGCTCTGGTCACCAAATTGCAAAGCAAAGGAAATATGACCATTTTAATCCCTGCAATGATTAAATTGAGTTGCATTAATGTGATGAGTCTCATCAGTGCTAAAGGTTTCCAAATCTATTCTCTGCACGTGAAAATACCTCAGGTCTCCAGCCTTGGGGTCCACAGAGAACAGCACAGAAAGATGCTATAATAGTTCTGCACCAGTGTTCTGCTGTCTGGGGAGACACCGCTGTGGATATCAGGGCTCAGGCACTTTTTCTATGTTAAGAGAAAAGTTGGAAGAAACTTGATATAGACGTTTACATCTACATCAGCTTGTTCTTAGAAGCAATCTGATATAGCCCATAGATGACATACTGGACTTGGAGACAAGAGATGTGTACCTGGTATACTGATATATTTGATTTAGTGATAAGTCCTTAGTTTTGTTGTTTTTTTCTCTCATCTGTAAAACAGGGAATAATGACTACTAAAACAAAATGCATCAAGATTTATACAAGTAAGTTATTTTTTCCACTTTTCCCTCTTCTAATCATTTCATTGTCTATCACTCACTATCTCATGTTTTATTCTGGCCATGAAACTTGCTTTGTAGCCAGTGCTTGGCCTTTTTGAATGTCTGTTTGAATACAAAACAAGGCACCTTCCAAACATTAGTGAGTAATTGATCCCATAGTCAAATTTTTATGGAGATACCTGAGAGTACTTTGGAGGGAGGTGGTACGGTTTACATTGCATATTCTTCAGCAAAGCAATCGACCCCATAGATACTCTGTTCCCCTACAGACCCTTTTTTTTTTTCCTATTTAAAAAAGCAATTCTAAAAGAACAGCTAGCAAAACATCCAAACCACCAGGAACTCCAAGGGGGAAATTTGAAGGCAAAGCTAAACTATCTTAAGAGACAGGATGATACAAGGGAGTAATAGCTTTCTGATGTCCAGTGAGATGTTGTGGTTATTAATGTTGGAAGCAGATCCTTCTCAAAATGCTTCATCCTATTCAAGCTTTCCATAAACATTGCCCTTCTTAAATTCTGACCCCGCTTAACTTCTGGACTCTTACTCTGAATCCTGGCTCATCATCCATGCAAGATCCTGGCTGCCACAGAGTATTCTCTTAGGTAGTCACCATGTTCCAGTCAGTTCCTTCCTTTGGAGGGTAAATACAACAAAGTCATGGATGCTTTCTAGTCCTTTCCCCATATCAGGAAGACTCAGCAGAGGTGCCACCTCAGTAGAGATTTAACTGTTGATGGAAATGTAAATTGGTGTATCCACTGTGGAAAACAGTATGGAGGTTCTTCAAAAAATTAAAAGTAGAACTACCATATGATTCAGCAGTCTCACTTCTGAGTACATACCCAAAGGAACTGAAATCAAGACATCTTTTCCTTCTCACCCAGTTAGATTCCATGGTTCCTCATACTCACTCACTTGCAAACACTATTAATGTCAACACTTCCCTCCATTGTATTAGGTGCCAACACCAACTCTGCATAAACCTATGTATATTTTGCCAACAATTGTTTAATATCTACTTGACCATGAGTCTGAATGTGAAACTATATGGAAGTTGAGAGCTATGAAGGGGGAAATGGAGAGACACCCAAGTCAGTAGTAGCTGTCCTCTGGAGGCCAGAGCTAACAATAGGAGATGCTATTACAGAAACGGTTTCACTTATATCATTGAAAATGTAAGGCCCTAAAACAATAAAGGTCAGCTTATGGTATTTAACTATTAGAATAAAGTGGGGATGATTATAACGCACTTAGTAGCAAGGTAAGAATAGAAGCCAAGGGGGCTTGACCTGCAGAGAGCTTTGTAGATGGTTCATATAACACAGCATCTATAATACCAAGGTAGATCTATAGGCTCCCAAGAAACCGTGGATGAATAACTATGAGGCTGAAGGAAATTTTCCCAGTTTCCAGACCAGAGCCAGTTCTTAGAACCAGAATGAATTGACCGAAGAAGAGGCCTATGGCCCACAAGAATGGACCTACAAAATGACAGTAAGTACATATGATATACTACTTCTTCCCCAAAAGGAACTGTGACCATACAATTGGGTCACCATACACTGGGGAAAGGGCATTATCCAAATACTTTCAAAACTCCTGGATACATGGACCTAATTGACATTAATACCTAGGGATCCATAGTGTTATTATGCCTCATCTAATTAGAGTAAGCTACCAGTTAATAAACGGAGTAATGATCCAGGTCCAGTTCACAGAGAATTCACTCAATCCAAATATACCAGGTGTAGGGACTTCCCTGGTGGTCCAGTAGTTAAAACTCTGTGCTCCCAATGCAGGGGGCCCAGGTTCGAGCCCTGGTCAGGGAACTAGATCCCGCATGCCACAACTAAAGATCCTGCATGTTGCAACTAAGACCCAGAGCAGCCAAAGACTCAGAATGTATAACTACAATGCACAAGTTTGATAGTTTATAGAACCCCCATGCTGATTCCTTGGCCTAAGTATCATAGTGGAGAAAACCAAGTGAAAGGACCAGAAATGGTCTTACTGGGGAGAAAGCAGAGATTAGTATCACCCTTAGAGACCTAAATGATGAAGTGTTTGTTGATAGTTCTGATCATATTCCCATTTAGGATACCAGTCCAGTCACTAGAAAAATCACCTGGAAGCAAAAAGTTGACAGTGAACCTATACAAACTCAATTTGATAACATCTCCAACTGCAGCTGCTATGTCAAATGTGATTTCTTTGCTGAAGCAAATTAACATGATCTTTAGGTACATAGCATGTGGCCATTGATCTGGCGAATCCATTATTTTCTAGTCCCAAGATGAAAAGATTTTGCATTCACTTGGGATGGGCAAGAGCACAGAGCTATAGCCTCGATCTTCTTTGTTAGGACCACTTAATTAGAAGACCTATAAGGCCCCTATATTGCTAAGATTCTATGATTTAAAATATCAACGCAAGATGTTGAGGAAAGAAGTTATGTGAGAATGGAGTCAATCTTTTTTTTTAATTGAAGCATAGTTGATTTACAATGTTATGTTAGTTTCTCATGTATAGAAAAGTGATTCAGTTATATACATATATATATACATGATATATATATATTATTTTTCATATTCTTTTCAATTATGGTTTATTACAGGATACTGAGTATAGTTCCCTGTGCTATACAGTAGGACCTTGTTGTTTATGTATTTTATATATAGAAGTCTGCCTCTGCTAATCCTGAATTCCTAATTTATCCCTCCCCCTGCTTCCCCCTTAGGAAATCATAAGTTTGTTTTTATGTCTGTGAGTCTGTTTCTGTTTTGTAAATAAGTTCATTTGTATCATATTTTCGATTCCACATATAAGTGATATCATAGGATATTTGTCTTTCTCTGTCTGACTTACTTCACATAGTATGATAATCTCTAAGTTGATCCAAGTTGCTGCAAATGGCATTATTTCATTCTTTTTTATGGCTGAGTAGTACTCTATTGTATATATGTACCACATCCTTTTTTTTTAGAAGAAAATATGGGTATTTATTTTTATAATCTTGGGGTGGATAAGGCCTTTCTCTTTTTTTTAAATTTTTATTGGTGTATAGTTGATTTAAAATGTTGTGTTAGTTTCAGGTATACAGCAAAGTGAATCAATTATACATATACATGTATCCACTCTTTTTTTTTTTTAGATTCTTTTCCATATAGGCTATTACAGAATATTGAGTAGATTTCCCTGTGCTATACATCAGGTCCTTATTAGTTACCTATTTTATATATACTAGTGTGTATATGTCAATCCCAATCCCCCAATTTATCCCTCCCCCCCATACCCTGGTAATCATAAGTTTGTTTTCTACATCTGTGACTCTACTTCTCTTTTGTAAATATAAATTCATTTGTACCCTTCTTTTAGATTCCACATATAAGCAATATCATATGATATTTGTCTTTCTCTGATTTACTTCACTCAGTATGACAACCTCTAGGTCCATCCATGTTGCTGCAAATGGCATTATTTTGTCCTTTTTTATGGCTGAGTAATATTCCATTGTATATATGTACTGCATCTTCTTTACCCATTCCTCTGTTGATAGACAATTAGGTTGCTTCCATGTCTTGGCTATTGTAAATAGTGCTGCAATGAACATTGGGGTGCATGTATCTTTTCGACTTAGAGTTTTCTCCAGATATATGTCCAGGAGTGGGATTGCTGGATCATATAAAAACTCTATTTTTAGTTTTTTAAGTAACCTCCATACTGTTTTCCATAGAGGCTGCACCAATCTACATTCCAACCAACAGGGCAGGAGGGTTCCCTTTTCTCCACACCCTCTTCAGCTTTTGTTATTTGTAGACTTTCTAATGATGGCCAAGGAATGGATTCAATCTTAAGTTTGCAATAGGACAAAACATTTCTACTTGTATCCCAGACTGGTCAACTCCAACTGATGGTGTTCTTGTATTTTGAATAGGCAAGAATCAAGTCATCTGGTACAGTAGAGATACAAGAAAAAGAACTTAAAAGACATTTAAAGATAGCTGTGGGCTGAATGTCAAAATGTCTTTTTGTTTGTTTGTTTTAATTTTATGGTTGTTTATTTTTCTTTTTTGTTTGTCTCTATGCCTGACATTTCTTTTGGTCTTTTTTCCAACCTGTCTGCTGTCTGCATTAGACACAGGAAGTAAAAAGATCTCATAACCTGAAAAAGCACTTTATGCAGTTCTTCTGGGAAAATGTGTTAAGAGTTTTCAGAAGTAAACTGCAGAGACATTGGGTATAAATGATGCAGAAAATGCCCATCAATCAAATCTCAGCTGCTGATTTCTCAAAGAATTTTGAAACAATATAGTTGAAATTTCTCTTTATGCCGAAGTCTACACCACTAAAAATCTTGAAAGAGACTTTATGGTCAGTTTCCCTATAGATTTATTGTTTGCATGCAAGAACATTAGTCTTTTTAACTGCTGAGCAGAGAGAACATAGGCTGTGAATTAGGTGTGCCTCTTGTCCAGAAACATGGCAAAGATAAAGAATCAAATGCCAAACACATTATTCTGTGGAAACCCATTTTGTAATAACAAGCTTTTTTGTCAGTATATGAACTTTGAATTTTCAAGCTGTAAATAGTTATTTTAGGAAAAAAAATGTTTTTCTCTTTCTTCTCACTAGTAAAATAATTATATAAACAAAAATACACATCATCTTTAAGCAAAGTAGAAAGTAAGCAAAAAACTGGAAAAAGTTTTGAAAGACATGAGAGGAAATAGTTATAGTAGCCTCAAAACAATAATAATTGTTACATATTAATACAGAAGAAGATGACCAATAGATCTTGTAGCAAAAAAAAAGTCTACACAGAATTATGAAACCAAAATAAACTCATTTTTTGTTGTTAAAAATCCAATCAGCTAGCTAGAAAACTCATATGTTATTTTATGTCATTATGTACCATTAATTCTTATATACATGCATATATGAAGAACCAAAAAGATTTACAAGAGAATGTATTCATCCTTTTCTGGTGGAATTTTGGTGGTATTTATTTTTATCTGAGTGCTTTTCTTTCTGTACTTTGTGAATATTATGCACTAAATATCTACCACATTAATGATTATATGCTAGTAATAAACATTATTTTAAAATAAAAGTAAAGTTCCCTCTAGGGTATATTTCCTACTGTCTATTTCCCATTCATCCTGTCTTTCTTCAAGGCAAAAGGCAAATAGAGTACAACCATCATCATGAATTGATTTGGAATACATAGCGGCATCTGCCATAACCCAAGCTATTGATATTATAACCTATAATCTCCACGTTCTTGAGGGTGCTCTGGGCCTATCAAACACAAGCGGTCAAACTCTGGAGTCATCCAGGCTGTTTAGGAAAAATAGCCGAATATTCTGATGGTAACCCAATGCCTTGGTTTATCTATTAAGGATTGAATAAATCTGGCCCCTACTCTTCCCAAATCT
Source organism: Balaenoptera acutorostrata (assembly GCF_949987535.1). Taxonomy (NCBI): domain Eukaryota; kingdom Metazoa; phylum Chordata; class Mammalia; order Artiodactyla; family Balaenopteridae; genus Balaenoptera; species Balaenoptera acutorostrata. The sequence continues at coordinate 20,884,523 of NC_080079.1, read as the reverse complement.
CCCAGCCAACCTCTCCATCAAGATCCCATAATGCTCATCTCATTGGGACAAAAACATGAGGAGCATCCCCAGGAGATACAGATCCTCAATGCACAGGGAGCCACATTGTGTTTCTCATCCAAAGACAAAGCTTCCTAGACAAGCAGGGGGACAGTCAGATGGATTTGGATTCTGTTAAAAGGGTCTACTCACACCCATGTGTGGAGATGGAGAAAGATGTAAGAGCATGACCGCTGTAACAATTTGGACCTGAGCTGTCAAGTACCCTAGGTATTTCCGATCTTATTACTGCTTCTGACTCTAATCTTTCCACAGAACACATAAAATGCTGTTCCCGGTTTTTTCAGGAGAGAAGAAGCATCCACCTCTAAGGTGAACATGGACAAAATCTCTGCTTGAGAATATTTAGAAGTACCAAGAACCAGCACCCGCAGGGACAGCATCACAATTGACACCCAAGTACTTATGTCCTAGAGTATGCCCCTAATCAACTGAAATCCTCCAGGCTTCCAGACAGAATGTTGCTTCAGGATTTTAACTGTAATAGGACAGGGCTGGCCAAGTATGGGAAAACATAGAGTTGAAGGAGCCAGTAGGTAGCTGGTAGTTAATACAAGTGTCTAGGAAAAATAGAGGCCAACAGTAGCATATAGGAAAGGAACTAGCCCTAAGGAAATGAGATAAACTAAGGAAGAAAGCACAAGCTAATTTTGATGATCTAGACAGAAGGACCTAAAGCCTGGGGATCAATGTCTCATAAAAACCATCCCTGCCCAGTCAACCCAGAACACTCCAGGCTAACTGGGGCCACAATCAGAGGCTGTGGAGCCAGCCTTGTGATTAATGCCTACTGAGTAAAATTACCTGTTTTTAGAGCCAGACAGGCAGTCAAATGCCTGTGAGCGAACCTATGCAGCCGGGGAGAAGTCTGGAAGTCCTCACACAGAGAAGAACTTGGATCTGACACGCAGGGAGCAAGCATTTCTGACTGAGTGGGTGTTGCTTGGACTCCAGAAAGTCAGACACACCAGAGCAATTCAGACATTAGCTCTAGTGCTCAAGACCTAACAGGGACCAATGAAAGGACATAAAACCTGCTTCCAGGGAGAGTGAGGAGGTGATGGAAAAGCACTTGCGGTGATGCCAGACATTCCCCATGCTCCAGGCCTGGGGAAGAGCAATCTTAGATCTCCCTTGCCTCTATAGTCAAAAAAAGAATCACAAATGCATCCCAGTGTTTGCCTCTACTGTGTCTTACAAAGGGCCATTGCTCTTTTGTTCTGAGCTATACAACATTTATGTTCACTCTTTGCTCTTATTTATGTTTTGCAGCACAGATGGCATTTATATATGAGAAAGAAGAGCCATCCCTCCCCTTGAAGGTGAGTGGACATGAAATATCTCTAAGCAAGGGGATTTATAAGTAATGAATCCTGCATTAGACAACTAGTTACTTCTCATTCATCACGCTGCTTGCAGGTCCTCATCCTCTGGCTTAAGTGAACAGGAGATCTAGCCTCCCAGGAATGATAAATCATTGTATTTCACAATTATACTTTAACCTACACAAACAAAAGTCTAAATAAGAATTAAATGTAGTAGCACATGAGCTATCTCCAATAACTTGGCACTGCAACAAACACTTAGTAGGATTGGAAACACCATGCTATGAGAATAGGAAGAACCAGATTCTTATCCCAGGTCTTTCACAAACAAATTGTGTAACCTTATTGTTTAATCCATTTGGGCTTCATTTTCCTCATCTAAAAATTGAAAGGGTTAAATTTAACAATCTTGAAGGTTCATCCTTTTACTAAACCATTAAGCTATAAAAATATACATTAGCACATCACTAAAGCATTTACATGTGGGTAGATAATGATGTTAGTAATGTGAAACTGCCTATTCTTTTTGTTATCCTGGATGTCATAATAAGTATTTAATAGAATATTGTTGCTGCTGTAAATAGTTGTCTGTATGTGTTTAATGATGAGGGACATCTTTGGTAATATGACTCAATAATACGTATGGTACATCATTCCTTGTTTAGTTCAAAGGAAAGTACATCTCTGTCATTAGCATTATACATACTGTAAACATCTACCACATACTATTCACATCTATTTGGAAAAATGTTATTCCCCTCCCTCCTCTCCTGCTCAATTTCAGCACTAACCAATTGTGTGACTTCAGTAAATTACTACAACTTCTCTATCCCTTAATTTTTGTTGGGTGAACTGATAAAGTTGGGTTAGATCTGTGTTTCCCAAAATGCTTTTCATAAGCAGCAGCATACAAACAATGGCAAAAAACAATTCTGTGGACAAGAATTTCAGAAAATGCTGGAAACTCTATCCCCTTTCAAAGACTTACTATCACATTAGCATTATGAAGTCTCTGAAAAGTCCTTCAGAACAGAAGCCTGACTACTTCACCCAGTTTTTCCTTGAAACAATTGACCATGGAATCCTTTATTTCTGAATAAAAGCAGTTTATAATGGCACCTCAGCAGTAACAATCCCTGGACTCACTTTGGGAAACCTCAAGAATGATACTCTCCAAAGTTTCTTTTTACCTTAAATATTTTATGAAATCTTGGCAGACATATATTTATATGGATTAGGAATATGGTGAAGATGCAATAAAAGACTTTCTAATTTATGACTCAAAATTAATAAGCCCTGATGCTGGTTTTCTTCCCCAATCCCTCTGCCATAATCCATCACAAGATAAAATTTAAGTGGCATAGCATATAATCTAATTCCCCTAGTATTCCCACATAAAGCCACATACACACACACACACACACACACACACACACACACACACACGAATCAATAAAATCAGTCCTATTTAGTTTTGAGGATATTATAAAATTTTTAAATAATATATGAAAAATATGGAAGAAAATTAATAATTTCTTATTCTAGAAAAATGAAAGTGAAGTACCAAATTTAAAGGCTATAGAAAGCATGGAAAATCTAGATGAGGTGAACTTAATTTGGTTCACTATTTATGAAATACTTAAGGTTCCCTTCAAATTTCAAAAGAGATAGTTTCAGGAGAGATAAAAATAAGCCAGCAAGGAAAATAATTTTACGCAGCTTGTTATTTTCAAGACCATCTAGTGCAGTAACTAAAGAAATGCAAGTTTAAAGGAGGTTTAGAGGTATCCACGTACTCAAAGATCCCCTGCTTGGGAAACTGAAACAGGAAATATCACAGCTGATAAGGACCTTGCAGAAGATCTAGCCTTTCCCATAACATCCCTCCCTCACTCCCACACAAATGTTGTCAACAAGGACAGCTGAGCCCTCCTATACTACATCCCTTGGGTCTCTTGTGAGGGGTGGTCCAACACAATAGGTTCTTAGGATAAAACAGAGTCACAAAGAACTCTGTGGACACCAGACATCAGAATGACTAATGGATATAACCCTGCCATTGTTACACTTCCAGGAGGACAGCTGTGACACTTACATTGACAAAGCACACAAAACACAGAAGGAAAATCATCCTTTGCACAGAGCTTCAGCAATTGTAAGAAGTGTTTGAAACAACTTAGCATGAGTGGAAGCGCTTGCCAAGTTAATGGATTCTACTGTGTCCTGGAAAGAGGCCAGGAGTCCAATAAGTGGATTTATATACCATTAATTGATTTTGTCTCATACTCATGGTATCCCTTATCGTTCACCACATTCCTGGGAACAGGCTCTGTGTGTACCAATGCTTCAAGTTCTGTCTTCCTTTTAGATTCCTCCTTTATCATAGTATTGCCTAAATTTCCTTGTGTCCTGTCCTCCCTACTAGACTATCAGCTCTTTGTGGGGCATAGGCTATGCCTTTCACTTCCCTTCTTTCTCTCACAGCTCCTAGAAGAGCGCCTACATAAAACAGTTCAGTTAATATTTACTGGGGGAAAAATAGATTGATACATAGATGAATTCTAATTTTATTTTCAGATTAACTTTCAAAAGTTGTCTTACAAGTTATTTCAGCCATTCAAAAAGTTTAATTGCTAATATAAGGAATAATTGTGAAACCGCTGCAAACACCCAATGTTAAATGCCGGTGACCCCCTCCCTGTTCACATCCCACTCACTCCTCAGAGGTGATCTTGGCGTTTATCATTCCCACGCATCTCTTTACACCTTTACTAATTATGTATAGGTACCTAAGTATTTTTCAATCTTATTTCTGCATGTTTGTTTTGTAAAATATTATTATATTGTATTCTTCTGTATTTGTCTGCAAATTGCATTTATAATCAAGAATATAATGAGGTAAATTCATGTTGAAATAAATTATTCTAGTTCAGTTATTTTCAGTGCTGAATTGTATTTCATTGCCTGAATATCCATAATTTATTTATCCTTCAATGAATGGAAGTTGGTTTGTTTCCAATTTTTCACTATTACACACAAAGCTGTTATGAACATTCTTATCCATGTCTCTGTGTGCACATATGAGTGGATTTTTATAGGGTATATCCCTAGGGGTGGAGTTTGGGGGTTATATAAAATGCACATTCTTGATTATACTAGGGATCACTGGATAACTTTCCCAAAGGGCTATACCAACTTATTCTCTCACAAATTTTCATTTTGTAAGATTTCAGTTTTGCAACACCAGCTTCTGGCCATTTGGGCACTGACTTCAAGAGAGGATGCTCTTTGCTGCCGAGCTTGCCAAGGACTGTGTCTCAAAGCTTCTGAGATATACATGTACCTGTTCAAAGGCAGGGATACCAGCCTACTGGGGTGTAAATGGTTCCCATTCCTCCGTCACAACTTCTTGACCACAAGCCACAATGGTTGCTCAGTGTTCAAGGTATATGAGTTGTTGGTTTTTTTAAATTAATTAATTAATTTATTTATTTTTGGCTGTGTTGGGTCTTCGTTTCTGTGTGAGGGCTTTCTCCAGTTGCGGTGAGTGGGGGTCACTCTTCATGGCGGTGCGGTGGCCTCTCACCGTCGCGGCCTCTCCCGCTGCGGAGCACAGGCTCCAGACGCGCAGGCTCAGTAGTTGTGGCTCACGGGCTTAGTTGCTCCGCGGCATGTGGGATCTTCCCAGACCAGGGCTCAAACCCGTGTCCCCTGCATTGGCAGGCAGATTCCTAACCACTGCGCCACCAGGGAAGCCCAGTTTTTTTTCCTTCTAACCCTCAACTGCTTGAGTCCTTTTATTTTAAACACAGATTCCGACAATAATTAAAAGTTACCTTTAATGGCAAAGGAAGAGATGCCTTTATCTAAATGTGATCTGTGTTAGCAGGAATGACTGTGATGCTATTCATAAACTCCTGGTCTTCCTGTGTCCTGATTACATTAACATCCCATTACATTCCATATAAGCAAAACTCATTAAAAGTTGATAATGACCTCTGCAAAACTGTCAAACTAGAAAGTTGGTCTTTGATTACTGTTTCCCCAACCATCAGACTCATTTGTTCATCAAAGTTCCCCGAAGTGCCTTAGGCCTTCAATTTATGGTTTCAACATACTTTCTATCAAAACTTCTATGGCCCCAATAATTTACTTTCAGCTACTGGAGAATGTAAAAGGTCTGATAATTATTCTATTGGGTTTTTAATAGCTGATGAAAGTGTCCTTCCTCACCTCTGTATATTTGCCTTTAACATATAGGGATTATAGCCCCTGCTATAAAGATGTTGAGAGGAATATTTCAGGGGTTGGGATGGGATGGGATTCATACATCATAGACAGACACTTTCAAGTTCTCACCACTTAGATACAAAACAAGGTCACTTAGTGGCAATGACACTTTCTCTTGCTGCATTAAGCACACGTACACTCATGCTCATACACACACAGATGCACAGTTATGCATACATGTGAGCACATGCACACATGTAGATGTACATTCATACTTCACAGCAAGTAAGAACCCAGCCAGGGACTCTAATCAATCCCGCCTTGTTTCATTATTCTACTTGCTTTCTGTCAGGCATATCAGCTCTAAATTTACACACTAGAGCTTTTCAGCCCAACTCGTTTTTTCCCCAACCCTTAAGTAATTATTTGAGAGGAAATTACATTATACGTTAAATAAAATAATTTCTTTCCCAGACAGATCTCAGACTTCAGGCATTTATAAGTTGATACTATATAATAAACTAATTGTGTAATTAGGAATACATTTGTCAAGTAGATAATTATTATGCTTAGAACATGTAAAAAAATCTCTTTTTAAAGAGAGATGAAAAGCTGGTATTACGAATTTTTTACTGGATCAAATGAAAGCTTCAAGTTTTATTGGAAAGGAATAAATGGCCCTAACCAGAATTGGTTTTATGAGTCTTTAAGTCCATTTTAAAAAGGGTCAGATAATGAGTTTGGGGGAAAATCTGATCTGGCTGAATACTCATTAATATCCCTTTACAGCATTAAGTTGGCCGTGACAGACATTAAAGTCTGTTCTGGGTGTTGTGTGTCCTCCTACCCCACTTCCTCTGACATCAACCCTAGTTGGTCATTGATGATTTGCTTCTCCCCATCTTCATCTCCACACTAGTCAAAGACACTCTAATCTCTTGCATGAACTCCAATAGCCTCCTAGAGAGTTCCCCATTAAGTCTTTTTGTATGTTTCTTTTATTTGCTTTTATTGAGGTAAAATTCACATAACATAAAATTAACCATTTTAAAGGGCACAATTCAGTAGAATTAGGCCACTTACAATACTGCAAAACCGGAGGATTAACCAAGATGGCCGAGTAGAAGGACGTGCTCTCACTCCCTCTTGCGAGAGCACCAGAATCACAACTGGCTGCTGGACAATCATTGACAGGAAGACCCTGGACTTCACCAAGGAGGATACCCCACGTCCAAGGACAGAGGAGAAGCCACAGTGAGACGGTAGGAGGGGCGCAATCAGAGTAAAGTCAAATCCCATAACTGCTGGGTGGGTGACTCACAGACTGGCGAACACTTATACCACAGAAGTCCACCCACTGGAGTGAAGGTTCTGAGCCCCACGTCAGGCTTCCCAACCTGGGGGTCCGGCAACGGGAGGAGGAATTCCTACAGAATCAGACTTTGAAGTCTAGTGGGAATTGATTGCAGGACTTTGACAGGACTGGGGGAAACAGAGACCCCACTCTTGGAGGGCACACACAAAGTAATGTGTGCATCGGGACCCAGGGGAAGGAGCAGTGACCCTGGGGGAGACTGAACCAGACTTACCTGCTGGTGTTGGGGGGTCTCCTGCAGAGGCGAGTGGTGGCTCTGTTTCACCGTGGGGATAAGGACACTGGCAGCAGAGGTTCTGGGAAGTTCTCCTTGGCGTGAGCCCTCCCAGAGTCTGCCATTAACCCCACCAAAGAGCACGGGTAGGCTCCAGTGTTGGGTTGCCTCAGGCAAAACAACCAACAGGGAGGGAACCCAGCCCCACCCATCAACAGTCAAGTGGATTAAGGTTTTACTGAGCTCTGACCGCCACAGCAACAGTCAGCTCTACCCACCACCAGAGCCTCCCATCAAGCCTCTTAGATAGCCTCAACGACCAGAGGGCAGACAAGAGAAGCAAGAAAAACTACAATCCTGCAGCCTGTGGATCAAAAACCACAGTTACAGAAAGATAGAGAAGATGAAAAGGCAGAGGGCTATGTACCAGATGAAGGAACAAGAAAAAACCCCAGAAAAACAACTAAATGAAGTGGAGAAAGGCAACCTTCCAGAAAAAGAATTCAGAATAATGATAGTGAAGATGATCCAGGACCTCGGAATAAGAATGGAGGCAAAGATTGAGAAGATGCAAGAAATGATTAACAAAGACCTAGAAGAATTAAAGAACAAACAAACAGAGATGACCAATACAATAACTGAAATGAAAACTACACTAGAAGGAATCAATAGCAGAATAACTGAGGCAGAAGAACGGATAAGTGACCTGGAAGACAGAATGGTGGAATTCACTGCTGCGGAACAGACTAAAGAAAAAAGAATGAAAAGAAATGAAGACAGCCTAAGAGACCTCTGGGACAACATTAAATGCAACAACATTCGCATTATAGGGGTCCCAGAAGGAGAAGAGAGAGAGAAAGGACCAGAGGAAATATTTGAAGAGATTGTAGTTGAAAACTTCCCTAACATGGGAAAGGAAATAGCCACCCGAGTCCAGGAAGCGCAGAGAGTCCCATACAGAATAAACCCAAGGAGAAACACACCGAGACACATAGTAATCAAAGTGGCAAAAATTAAAGACAAAGAAAAATTATTGAAAGCAGCAAGGGAAAAACGACAAATAACATACAAGGGAACTCCCATAAGGTTAACAGCTGATTTCTCAGCAGAAACTCTGCAAGCCGGAAGGGAGTGGCATGATATACTTAAAGTGATGAAAGGGAAGAACTTACAACCAAGATTACTCTACCCGGCAAGGATCTCATTTAGATTTGATGGAGAAATCAAAAGCTTTACAGACAAGCAAAAGCTAAGAGAATTCAGCACCACCAAACCAGCTCTACAACAAATGCTAAAGGAACTTCTCTAAGTGGGAAACACAAGAGAAGAAAAGGACCTACAAAAACAAACCCAAAACAATTAAGAAAATGGTCATAGGAATATACATATCGATAATTACCTTAAACGTGAATGGATTAAATGCCCCAACCAAAAGACGTAGACTGGCTGAATGGATACAAAAACAAGACCCATATATATGCTGTCTACAAGAGACCCACTTTAGACCTAGGGACACATACAGACTGAAAGTGGGGGGATGGAAAAAGATATTCCATGCAAATGGAAATCAAAAGAAAGCTGGAGTAGCTATACTCATATCAGATAAAATAGACTTTAAAATAAAGAATGTTACAAGAGACAAGGAAGGACACTACATAATGATCAAGGGATCAATCCAAGAAGAAGATGTAACAATTATAAATATATATGCACCCAACATAGGAGCACCTCAATACATAAGGCAACTGCTAACAGCTATAAAAGAGGAAATCGACAGTAACACAATAATAGTGGGGGACTTTAACACCTCACTTACACCAATGGACAGATCATCCAAAATGAAAATAAATAAGGAAACAGAAGCTTTAAATGACACAATAGACCAGATAGATTTAATTGATATATATAGGACATTCCATCCAAAAACAGCAGATTACACGTTCTTCTCAAGTGCGCACGGAACATTCTCCAGGATAGATCACATCTTGGGTCACAAATCAAGCCTCAGTAAATTTAAGAAAATTGAAATCATATCAAGCATCTTTTCTGACCACAACGCTATGAGATTAGAAATGAATTACAGGGAAAAAAACGTAAAAAAGACAAACACATGGAGGCTAAACAATACGTTACTAAATAACCAAGAGATCACTGAAGAAATCAACGAGGAAATAAAAAAATACCTAGAGACAAATGACAATGAAAACACGACGACCCAAAACCTATGGGATGCAGCAAAAGTGGTTCTAAGAGGGAAGTTTATAGCTATACAAGCCTACCTAAAGAAACAAGAAAAATCGCAAGTAAACAATCTAACCTTACACCTAAAGAAACTAGAGAAAGAAGAACAAACAAAACCCAAAGTTAGCAGAAGGAAAGAAATCATAAAGATCAGAGCAGAAATAAATGAAATAGAAACAAAGAAAACAATAGCAAAGATCAATAAAACTAAAAGTTGGTTCTTTGAGAAGATAAACAAAATTGATAAGCCATTAGCCAGACTCATCAAGAAAAAGAGGGAGAGGACTCAAATCAATAAAATCAGAAATGAAAAAGGAGAAGTTACAACACACAGTGCAGAAAATACAAAGCATCCTAAAAGACTACTACAAGCAACTTTATGCCAATAAAATGGACAACCTGGAAGAAATGGACAAATTCTTAGAAAGGTATAACCTTCCAAGACTGAATCAGGAAGAAACAGAAAATATGAACAGACCAATCACAAGTAATGAAATTGAAACTGTGATTAAAAATCTTCCAACAAACAAAAGTCCAGGACCAGATGGCTTCACAGGTGAATTCTATCAAACATTTAGAGAAGAGCTAACACCCATCCTTCTCAAACTCTTCCAAAAAATTGCAGAGGAAGGAACACTCCCAAACTCATTCTATGAGGCCACCATCACCCTGATACCAAAAGCAGACAAAGACACTACAAAAAAAGAAAATTACAGACCAATATCACTGATGAATATAGATGCAAAAATCCTCAACAAAATACTAGCAAACAGAATCCAACAACACATTAAAAGGATCATACACCACGATCAAGTGGGATTTATCCCAGGGATGCAAGGATTCTTCAATATACGCAAACCAATCAATGTGATACACCATATTAACAAATTGAAGAATAAAAACCATATGATCGGAGGACTGGGGCTGGCAGCGTGAACACAGCCTGAAGGGGTTAGCGCACCACAGCTAGCCAGGAGGGAGTCCGGGGAAAAAGTCTGCAGCTGCCGAAGAGGCAAGAGACTTTTTCTTGCCTCTTTGTTTCGCGGCGGGCAAGGAGAGGGGATTCAGAGCGCCGCCTAAACGAACTCCAGAGAAGGGCGCGAGCCGCGGCTATCAGCGCGGATCCCACAGCAACAGGGGCGCAGAGGGAAAATCGGAGAGACTCCCGCACAGAGGCTCGGCACCGAGCGGCGCTCACCAGCCCGAGAGGCTTGTCTGCTCCCCCGCCGGGGCGGGCGGGGCTGGGAGCTGAGGCTCGGGCTTCGGTCGGATCGCAGGGAGAGGACTGGGGCTGGCGGCGTGAGCACAGCCTGGGGGGGTTGGCGCACCACAGCTAGCCCGGAAGAAGTCCGGGAAAAAGTCTGCAGCTGCCGAAGAGGCAGGAGACTTTTTCTTGCCTCTTTGTTTCGCGGCGGGCAGGGAGAGGGGATTCAGAGCGCCGCCTAAACGAACTCCAGAGAAGGGCGCGAGCCACGGCGATCAGCGCGGACCCCAGAGACGGGCGTGAGACGCTGGGGCTGCTGCTGCCGCCTCCAAAAAGCCTGTGTGTGGGCACAGGTCGCTCTCCACGCCTCCCCTCCCGGGAGCCTGTGCAGCCCGCCACTGCCAGGGTCCCAGGATCCGGGGACAACATCCCCGGGAGAACGCACTGCGCGCCTCGAGCTGGTGCAACGTCACGCCGGCCTCGGCCGCCGCAGGCTCGCCCCGCCTCCTCCGTACCGCTCCCTCCCCGCGGCCTGGGTGAGCCAGAGCCCCCGAGGCAGCTGCTCCTTTAACCCCGTCCTGTCTGGGCGGGGAACAGACGCCCTCAGGCGACCTACACGCAGAGGCGGGTCCAAATCCAAAGCTGAACCCCAGGAGCTGTGCGAACAGGGAAGAGAAGGGGAAATCTCTCCCAGCAGCCTCAGAAGCAGCGGATTAAAGCTCCACAAACAACTTGATGTGCCTGCATCTGCTGAATACCCGAATAGACAACGAATCATCCCAAATTCAGGAGGGGGACTTCGGGAGCAGGAGATATTAATTTTTCCCCTTTTCCTTTTTTTTGTGAGTGTATATGTATATGCTTCTGGGTGAGATTTTGTCTGTATAGCTTTGCTTTACAATAGCTTTATTTTACTTCACTATATTATAGCCTCTTTCTTTCTTTCTTTCTATTTTTTCTCCCTTTTACTCTGAGCCGTGTGGATGAAAGGCTCTTGGTGCTCCAGCCAGGCATCAGGGCCGTGCCTCTGACGTGGGAGAGCCAACTTCAGAACACTGGTCCACAAGAGACCTCCCAGCTCCACGTAATACCAAACGGCAAAAATCTCCCAGAGATCTCCATCTCAACATCAAGACCCAGCTTCACTCAACGACCAGCAAGCTACAGTGCTGGACATCCTATGCCAAACAACTAGCTAGACAGGAACACAACCCCATCCATTGGCAGAGAGGCTGCCTAAAATCATAATAAGGCCACAGACACCACAAAATACACCACCAGACGTGGACGTGCCCACCAGAAAGACAAGATCTAGCCTCATCCACCAGAACTCAGGCACTAGTTCCCTCCACCAGGAAGCCTACACAACCCACTGAACCAACCTTAGCCGCTGGGGACAGATACCAAAAACAACGGGAACTACGAACCTGCAGCCTGTGAAAAGGAGACCCCAAACACAGTAAGATAGGCAAAATGAGACGACAGAAAAACACACAGCAGATGAAGGAGCAGGCTCAAAACACACTGGACTTAACAAGTGAAGAGGAAATAGGTAGTCTACCTGAAAAAGAATTCAGAATAATGATAGTAAGGATGATCCAAAATCTTGGAAATAGAATAGACAAAATGCAAGAAACATTTAACAAGGATGTAGAAGAAGTAAAGAGGAACCAAGCAATGATGAAAAACACAATAAATGAAATTAAAAATACTCTAGATGGGATCAATAGTAGAATAACTGAGGCAGAAGAAAGGATAAGTGACCTGGAAGATAAAATGGTGGAAATAACTACTACAGAGCAGGATAAAGAAAAAAGAATGAAAAGAACTGAGGACAGTCTCAGGGACCTCTGGGACAACATTAAACGTGCCAACATTCGAATTATAGGGGTACCAGAAGAAGAAGAGAAAAAGAAAGGGACTGAGAAAATTTTTGAAGAGATTATAGTTGAAAACTTCCCTAATATGGGAAAGGAAATAGTTAATCAAGTCCTGGAAGCACAGAGAGTCCCATACAGGATAAACCCAAGGAGGAACACGCCAAGACACATATTAATCAAACTGTCAAAAATTAAATATAAGGAAAACATATTAAAGGCAGCAAGGGAAAAAAAACAAATAACACACAAGGGAATCCCCATAAGGTTAACATCTGATCTCTCAGCAGAAACTCTGCAAGCCAGAAGGGAGTGGCAGGATATACTTAAAGTGATGAAGGAGAAAAACCTACAACCAAGATTACTCTACCCAGCAAGGATCTCATTCAGATTCGATGGAGAAATTAAAACCTTTACACACAAGCAAAAGCTGAGAGAGTTCAGCACCACCAAACCAGCTTTACAACAAATGCTAAAGGAAATTCTCTAGGCAAGAAACACAAGAGAAGGAAAACACCTACAATAACAAACCCAATACATTTAAGAAAATGGGAATAGGAACATACATATCGATAATTACCTTGAATGTAAATGGATTAAATGCTCCCACCAAAAGACACAGGCTGGCTGAATGGATACAAAAACAAGACCCATACATATGCTGTCTACAAGAGACCCCCTTCAGACCTAGGGACACATACAGACTGAAAGTGAGGGGATGGAAAAAGATATTCCATGCAAATGGAAATCAAAAGAAAGCTGGAGTAGCAATTCTCATATCAGACAAAATAGACTTTAAAATAAAGACTATTACAAGAGACAAAGAAGGACACTATATAATGATCAAGGGATCGATCCAAGAGGAAGGTATAACAATTGTAAATATTTATGCACCCAACATAGGAGCACCTCAATACATAAGGCAAATACTAACAGCCATGAAAGGGGAAATTGACAGCAACACAATCATAGTAGGGGACTTTAACACCCCACTTTCACCAATGGACAGATCATCCAAAATGAAAATAAATAAGGAAACACAAGCTTTAAATGATACATTAAACAATATGGACTTAATTGATATTTATAGGACATTCCACCCAAAAACAACAGAATACACATTTTTCTCAAGTGCTCATGGAACATTCTCCAGGATAGATCATATCTTGGGTCACAAATCAAGCCTTGGTAAATTTAAGAAAATTGAAATCGTATCAAGTATCTTTTCCGACCACAACGCTATGAGACTAGATATCAATTACAGGAAAAGATCTGTAAAAAATACAAACACATGGAGGCTACACAATACATTACTTAATAACGAAGTGATTACTGAAGAAATCAAAGGGGAAATCAAAAGATACCTAGAAACAAACGACAATGGAGATACGACGACCCAAAACCTATGGGACACAGCAAAAGCAGTGCTAAGAGGGAAGTTTATAGCAATACAAGCCTACCTCAAGAAACAGGAAACATCTCGAATAAACAACCTAACCTTGCACCTAAAGCAATTAGAGAAAGAAGAACAAAAAAACCCCAAAGCTAGCAGAAGGAAAGAAATTATAAAGATCAGGTCAGAAATAAATGAAAAAGAAATGAAGGAAACAATAGCAAAAATCAATGAAACTAAAAGCTGGTTCTTTGAGAAGATAAACAAAATTGATAAACCATTAGCCAGACTCATCAAGAGAAAAAGGGAGAAGACTCAGATCAATAGAATTAGAAATGAAAAAGGAGAAGTAACGACTGACACTGCAGAAATACAAAAGATCATGAGAGATTACTACAAGCAACTCTATGCCAATAAAATGGACAACCTGGAAGAAATGGACAGATTCTTAGAAATGCACAAACTGCCGAGACTGAACCAGGAAGAAATAGAAAATATGAACAGACCAATCACAAGCACTGAAATTGAAACTGTGATTAAAAACCTTCCAACAAACAAAAGCCCAGGACCAGATGGCTTCACAGGCGAATTCTATCAAACATTTAGAGAAGAGCTAACACCTATCCTTCTCAAACTCTTCCAAAATATTGCAGAGGGAGGAACACTCCCAAACTCATTCTACGAGGCCACCATCACCCTGATACCAAAACCAGACAAAGATGTCACAAAGAAAGAAAACTACAGGCCAATATCACTGATGAACATAGATGCAAAAATCCTCAACAAAATACTAGCAAACAGAATCCAACAGCACATTAAAAGGATCATACACCATGATCAAGTGGGGTTTATCCCAGGAATGCAAGGATTCTTCAATATACGCAAATCAATCAATGTGATACACCCTATTAACAAATTGAAGGAGAAAAACCATATGATCATCTCAATAGATGCAGAGAAAGCTTTCGACAAAATTCAACACCCATTTATGATAAAAGCCCTGCAGAAAGTAGGCATAGAGGGAACTTTCCTCAACATAATAAAGGCCATATATGACAAACCCACAGCCAACATTGTCCTCAATGGTGAAAAACTGAAACCATTTCCACTAAGATCAGGAACAAGACAAGGTTGCCCACTCTCACCACTATTATTCAACATAGTTCTGGAAGTCCTAGCCACAGCAATCAGAGAAGACAAAGAAATAAAAGGAATCCAAATCGGAAAAGAAGAAGTAAAGCTGTCACTATTTGCAGATGACATGATACTATACATAGAGAATCCTAAAGATGCTACCAGAAAACTCCTAGAGCTAATCAATGAATTTGGTAAGGTAGCAGGATACAAAATTAATGCACAGAAATCTCTTGCATTTCTATACACTAATGACGAAAAATCTGAAAGTGAAATTAAGAAAACACTCCCATTTACCATTGCAACAAAAAGAATAAAATATCTAGGAATAAACCTACCTAAGGAGACAAAAGACCTGTATGCAGAAAATTATAAGACACTGATGAAAGAAATTAAAGATGATACAAATAGATGGAGAGATATACCATGTTCCTGGATTGGAAGAATCAACATTGTGAAAATGTCTCTACTACCCAAAGCAATCTACAGATTCAATGCAATCCCTATCAAACTACCACTGGCATTTTTCACAGAACTAGAACAAAAAATTTCACAATTTGTATGGAAACACAAAAGACCCCGAATAGCCAAAGCAATCTTGAGAACGAAAAATGGAGCTGGGGGAATCAGGCTCCCTGACTTCAGACTATATTACAAAGCTTCAGTAATCAAGACAGTTTGGTATTGGCACAAAAACAGAAATATAGATCAATGGAACAGGATAGAAAGCCCAGAGATAAACCCACACACATATGGTCAACTTATCTTTGATAAAGGAGGCAAGCATATACAGTGGAGAAAAGACAGCCTCTTCAATAAGTGGTGCTGGGAAAATTGGACAGGAACATGTAAAAGTATGAAATTAGAACACTCCCTGACACCATGCACAAAAATAAACTCAAAATGGATTAAAGACCTAAGTATAAGGGCAGACACTATCAAACTCTTAGAGGAAAACGTAGGCAGAACACTCTATGACATACATCACAGCAAGATTCTTTTTGACCCAGCTCCCAGAGAAATGGAAATAAGAACACAAATAAACAAATGGGACCTAATGAAACTTAAAAGCTTTTGCACAGCAAAGGAAACCATAAACAAGACCAAAAGACAACCCTCAGAATGGGAGAAAATATTTGCAAATGAAGCAACTGACAAAGGATTAATCTCCAAGATTTACAAGCAGCTCATGCAGCTCAATAACCAAAAAACGAACAACCCAATCCAAAAATGGGCAGAAGATCTAAATAGACATTTCTCCAAAGAAGATATACAGATGGCCTACAGACACATGAAAGAATGCTCAACATCATTAATCATTAGAGAAATGCAAATCAAAACTACAATGAGATATCATCTCACACCGGTCAGAATGGCCATCATCAAAAAATCTAGAAACAATAAATGCTGGAGAGGGTGTGGAGGAAAGGGAACACTCTTGCACTGTTGGTGGGAATGTAAATTGATACAGCCACTATGGAGAACAGTATGGAGGTTCCTTAAAAAACTACAAATAGAACTACCATACGACCCAGCAATCCCACTATTGGGCATATACCCAGAGAAAACCATAGGTCAAAAAGAGTCATGTACCAAAATGTTCATTGCAGCTCTATTTACAATAGCCAGGACATGGAAGCAACCTAAATGTCCATCGACAGATGAATGGATAAAGAAGATGTGGCACATATATACAATGGAATATTACTCAGCCATAAAAAGAAATGAAATGGAGGTATTTGTAATGAGGTGGATGGAGTTAGAGTCTGTCATACAGAGTGAAGTAAGTCAGAAAGAGAAAAACAAATACAGTATGCTAACACATATATATGGAATCTAAGGGAAAAAAAAAAAAAAAGGCCATGAAGAACCTAGTGGCAAGACGGGAATAAAGACACAGACCTACTAGAGAATGGACTTGAGGATATGGGGAGGGGGTGGGGTGAGATGTGACAGGGTAAGAGAGTGTCATGGACATATATACACTACCAACTGTAAAATAGATAGCTAGTGGGAAGCGGCCGCATAGCACAGGGAGATCAGCTCGGTGCTTTGTGACCACCTAGAGGGGTGGGATGGGGAGGGTGGGAGGGAGGGAGATGCAAGAGGGAAGAGAAATGGGAACATATTGTATATGTATAACAGATTCACTTTGTTATAAAGCAGATGCTCACACACTATTGTAAGGCAATTATACTTCAATAAAGATGTTTGAAAAAAAAAAAAAACCATATGATCATCTCAATAGATGCAGAAAAATCTTTTGACAAAATTCAACACCCATTTCTGATAAAAACTCTCCAGAAAGTGGGCATAGAGGGAAACTACCTCAACATAATAAAGGCCATATATGACAAACCCACAGCAAACATCATTCTCAATGGTGAAAAACTGAAAGCATTTCCTCTAAGATCAGGAACGAGACAAGGATGTCCACTCTCACCACTATTATTCAACATAGTTCTGGAAGTCCTAGCCACGGCAATCAGAGAAGAAAAAGAAATAAAAGGAATACAAATTGGAAAAGAAGAAGTAAAACTGTCACTGTTTGCAGATGACATGATACTATACATAGAGAATCCTAAAATTGCCACCAGAAAACTGCTAGAGCTAATTAATGAATATGGTAAAGTTGCAGGATACAAAATTAATGCACAGAAATCTCTTGCATTCCTATACACTAATGATGAAAAATCTGAAAGAGAAATTATGGAAACACTCCCATTTACCATTGCAACAAAAAGAATAAAATACTTAGGAATAAACCTACCTAGGGAGACAAAAGACCTGTATGCAGAAAACTATAAGACACTGATGAAAGAAATTAAAGATGATATAAACAGATGGAGAGATATACCATGTTCTTGGATTGGAAGAATCAACATTGTGAAAATGACTATACTACCCAAAGCAATCTACAGATTCAATGCAATCCCTATCAAATTACCAATGGCATTTTTTACGGAACTAGAACAAATCATCTTAAAATTTGTATGGAGACACAAAAGACCCCGAATAGCCAAAGCAGTCTTGAGGCAAAAAAATGGAGCTGGAGGAATCAGACTCCCTGACTTCAGACTATACTACAAAGCTACAGTAATCAAGACAATATGGTACTGTCACAAAAACAGAAACATAGATCAATGGAACAAGATAGAAAGCCCAGAGATTAACCCACGCACCTATGGTCAACTAATCTATGACAAAGGAGGCAAAGATATACAATGGAGAAAAGACAGTCTCTTCAATAAGTGGTGCTGGGAAAACTGGACAGCTACATGTAAAAGAATGAAATTAGAATACTCCCTAACACCATACACAAAAATAAACTCAAAATGGATTAGAGACCTAAATATAAGACTGGACACTATAAAACTCTTAGAGGAAAACATAGGAAGAACACTCTTTGACATAAATCACAGCAAGATCTTCTTTGATCCACCTCCTAGAGTAATGGAAATAAAAACAAAAATAAACAAGTGGAACCTAATGAAACTTCAAAGCTTTTGCACAGCAAAGGAAACCATAAACAAGACGAAAAGACAACCCTCAGAATGGGAGAAAATATTTGCAAATGAATCAACGGACAAAGGATTAATCTCTAAAATATATAAACAGCTCATTCAGCTCAATATCAAAGAAACAAACACCCCAATCCAAAAATGGGCAGAACACCTAAATAGACATTTCTCCAAAGAAGACATACAGACGGCCATGAAGCACATGAAAAGATGCTCAACATCACTAATTATTAGAGAAATGCAAATCAAAACTACAATGAGGTATCACCTCACTCCTGTTAGAATGGGCATCATCAGAAAATCTACAAACAACAAATGCTGGAGAGGGTGTGGAGAAAAGGGAAACCTCTTGCACTGTTGGTGGGAATGTAAATTGATACAGCCACTATGGAGAACAATATGGAGGTTCCTTAAAAAACTAAAAATAGAATTACCATATGACCCAGCAATCCCACTACTGGGTATATACCCAGAGAAAACCATAATTCAAAAAGACACATGCACCCGAATGTTCATTGCAGCACTATTTACAATAGCCAGGTCATGGAAGCAACCTAAATGCCCATCAACAGACGAATGGATAAAGAAGTTGTGGTACATATATACAATGGAATATTACTCAGCCATAAAAAGGAACGAAATTGAGTCATTTGTTGAGACGTGGCTGGATCTAGAGACTGTCATACAGAGTGAAGTAAGTCAGAAAGAGAAAAGCAAATATCGTATATTAATGCATGTATGTGGAACCTAGAAAAATGGTACAGATGAGCCAGTTTGCAGGGCAGAAGTTGAGACACAGATGTAGAGAATGGACATATGGACACCAAGGGGGGAAAACTGCGGTGAGGTGGGGATGGTGGTGTGCTGAATTGGGCGATTGGGATTGACATGTATACACTGATATGTATAAAACTGATGCCTAATAAGAACCTGCAGTATAAAAAAACAAACAAAACAACTAATACTAAACTTTCATTGGGTTATTTGTATGGAAATATGTTAATATAAATGTTTCAGACATTACATGAAATTTCTAAAAATCTTATATTTGTATTTGTATGGAAATATGTTAATATAAATGTTTCAGACATTACATGAAATTTCTAAAAATCTTATATTTGTATTTGTATGGAAATATGTATGGAAATATGTTAATATAAATGTTTCAGACATTACAGGAAACTTCTAAAAATCTTATATGTTCTGGTATAATGTTATAAGTAATATTCCTAGTTATTACTTTAAAATGTATATCTCAGAAATAACTAATTTTCTTGTCAACTGCATTATTATGAACTTTCATCAAATCTTTAACCGTGGTCATTTTTAAGTCTTTTGTCATTTACAGACAGTTCTGGGTGTACTCTGATGATTTTGCAAATATGTTCCTATAAAAGGGTTTCATCTTCAAGAAATTCATGGAAAAGACTCTGACAAGTACAGGTTTCTGGTAACTGACTGTACTGCTGAACTGAATGAATAAGCATTTTCAGAACTCTAATGAAAAACTGATGAACTCACAAAAGTGCTAACAAAAGATCAAGATGAAAAAAAAAATTAATTACATGGGACTGAGTGAACTGATGAGGATGAGTATAATTTTTGTGACTTTCTGTCTGAATTAAAAAAAAAAAAAATCCCACAAGGACTCAGAGGCAAAGAATATACAAATCAATTTTCACTGCAAAGTAAAGGAGCTGTTACAGTGGAGGATTACTGGACTGAATGTCAATATTATGACATAGTATGAGTGTGTTTCATGTTTGGTAATCGCAATCATTGTTGCTTTTGTTGTGGTCATCCATGTACAA
The DNA here is from genome assembly GCF_949987535.1 of Balaenoptera acutorostrata. Classification (NCBI taxonomy): domain Eukaryota; kingdom Metazoa; phylum Chordata; class Mammalia; order Artiodactyla; family Balaenopteridae; genus Balaenoptera; species Balaenoptera acutorostrata. The sequence continues at coordinate 20,864,138 of NC_080079.1, read as the reverse complement.
TGCTTGGTGTCAGTCTATTTATCTCTTGTAAAAATAAAATACAGTGTGTGTGTGTGAAAAAAAAAACAAAAACAAAAAAGAATTATGCCCTCATGTGATTCCCCAAATTAATTTTTGCTGGTAGTATTTAGTTAGTACCTAACTGATAGTATCTGTGTCATAAGCAACTATCTTATATTACTTTCCTAGAAATGTAACTAAATTGTAAGGCCCTTGAGGGCAGGAACTACATCATATTTCATTTTGCAGCCCGGATTCCTAGCATGGTACAAATCCATCCAGATGCTCTATAATGTTTTTAGGTGGTTGCAATTGTGATGTTGGTGAAAGCTAAATTTAGCCTCACAAGTTGGGCTTTAACCTGTATAGTTGCAGTATTTGGGGGGTAATTGGCATGCTTTCAGCAGACCTGGGTTGAATCCAGGATTCTCCACTTCCTATCTTTATGACTTTGGATAACACATTTCACCTCGGTATGTCTCAGTAAGGACTAAATGAGTTGAAACGTTTAAAGTACTTAGCAAAATACCCAGAACACAGGAAAGACAAAGCAATTTATTAACAGATAACAATGCCTTGCTATCAATAAGCTAAAAAATATTACAGTTGACCCTTGAACAACACAGGTTTGAACTGCGTGGGTCCACTTATATGAGGATATATTTCAATGGAAAATACTACAGTAGTACACAGTTCATAGTTGGTTGATTCCTCGAATGGCAAAGGCCAGATATGGAGGGCCGACAGTAAATTATAAGAGGATTAACCCCTGCGTTGTTCAAGGGTCAACTGTTCTCTTCCTTAGACTCTTCCTTCTCTATTACTACTATTATTATTAAACTTGCTTTGACCATTTTGATAGCTCCTATTCTGAAAGTTTCGTCCATCCTTCCGGCCCTCCGAACCTGATCTTTGACCTCACCAAGGAGTCCTGGGTGCTTAATCTTCCTTTGCCTTAGGGTCTATCCCACATTCCCCATCACATTTCCCTCTCTATTGAGCCTGGATTCCTAAGTCTAACACTTAACCTACTTTCTCTTTAGGACTCTCAACACTTATCACAAACTTACCCTGCCGACCTTCAGCTCTGGGCCAGGCTCATAATATGACTTCATTCCTTTCTACAGATTTCCAAATAGTGCTGGAGAAGATCACTACCACACTAATCACGGTCAGCACAAGGACAGTGACAGTTTACTACTGTGGAGGGTATTTGATATGCAGTCTCAGTTGAATTTTTAATGCCACTGGGAAGGTTTTTCTTGATCATTCCCCTATTCAAGGAGCATCTATTTCCCCAACCTTCACCAGTCTCCCCAAATTTTTTCTCAGTATCTGCCCCTTTCACTGGAAGCAGGTGGTTCCAAAGCTAGTGTGGCTGTTGTAAAACAGATTGCTGGGGCTCATCCTCAGAGTTTCTGGTTCAGTAAGCCTGTGGTGGGGCTTGAAGCTTTGCATTTCTAAGTTCCCAGTTGTTGCTGGTGCTGCTATATCCCTTCACAAATTCCTCCACCAAATATCTCCCCTTGCCTGCTCCCGTCAACTCCCTACCCTATTTTTAGTCTTGTTTCCAAACCCATTAGTTCATTGAAATAACTATCTATGATGGCACTGATGATTCCTATGTTACTAGACCCAATAAATACTTTTGGATCTTCAAAAATATATATATATATATATATACTGCAAAACCACCACCTACATCAAATTCCAAAACATTTTTATCTCTCCAAAAGAAAACTCCATACCCATTAAGCAGTCAGTCCCATTGCCTGGCAACTACCAATCTTCTTTCTCTCTCTATGGATTTACCTATTCTGGATATTGCACATACATGGGATCATACAATATGTGACTTTTTGTGTCTGGCTTCTCTACTTAATATTTTCGAGGTTTATCTGTGTCATAGCACATATAAGTACTCCATTGCTTTTTATGTATGAAGAACATTCTATACTATGTATATACCAAAATTGGTTTATCCATTCATCTGTTGGTGGACATTTGGGTTGCAAGGATCCCACCTTTTGACTATTATGAATAGTGCTTCTATGAACATCCACATACATGTATTTGTTTGAGTATGTGTTTTCAATTCTTTTGTACACATACCTAGGAATAGAATTGCTAAGTCATATGGTAATTCTATGTTTAACATCTTGAGGAACTACCAAACTGTTTTGAACAGCCACTGCACCATTTTATATTCCCACCAGCAATGAACAAGTGTTCCAGTTTCTTCTCATCCTCACCAACAGATCATTTTCTGTTGTTTTTGTTGTTGCTGTTGTTATTGCCATCCTAGTGGGTGTGAAGTGGTATCTCATTGTGGCTTTGATTTGCATTTACCTAATGGCTAAAGATGTTGAGCATCTTTTCATATGCATATTGGCCATTTGTATATCTTCTTTCCAAAAATGTCTGTTCAAGTCCTCTGCTCATTTTTTAATTGACTAGTTTGTCTTTTTGTTGTTGAGTTGTAAGAGTTCTTTATATATTCTAGATACTATTTGTAGCAACTAAGTAACTGGCAATTTCACAGTATCTCCTCCTTTATAATGTCTTTCTCCTCACCTAGATGAGGAATTCTATCCAGGGCAGTACCCACTTTGGTTTATGCTCGCCATTCTGTCTCCTTCACCTATGTGTTGCCTGCCACAGAGGAACATTCACAAATAGTCAATTAATAAGTGAATTAATGAATGAATGAGAAGTCTACTGTCTTCTCAGGAAGATTAGGGCACTGCCTTCTTACTATACATCCCTGTCTATAAGAGCTTAGGCATATAGTGTAGGGAAAGAATAATCATCCCTGGTATCACCTTTAAAAGTTAAGCCTCTTTCAGTAACTATTTTTCTATTTTTTGTTTATTAAATATATTTCTCCTGACAGTCTCTTATACACTAGGCAACACATGAGGCACTACATAGACAAATGCGAAGAAAACTCAGTCCTTCTTATAGGAGATATTTTACTGCCCAGCAAATGAACCTCCTTCTTATGTTTGGGGAATTCTCCATTTCATGTATCAACCACGTAAGGTGAAAATGTTGGATACTCACATCCCCAGCCTTCATTACAGCTAGGATACAGGGCTTTGACCTAGCTCTGCCAATCAGAGGCACCCACGTTGGACCTGGATTCCACAGCTGGTGAGGTAATGAAGCAGGGGCTGTTGCAGATTTTGTTCTGGTGAGGCTGACGGAAATAGTAACAGAGACAGCCACGCCCAGTATCCAGTAGCAGTGATCCAGAGGCAGTAACCAGAACAGACCTGCAAGCACCTTTAGGTGCCTGGGAGAAGAGGCATTTTCATGGGATCTGTTCTGAAAGATGACTAGAGTGATTTTTCTTGTATGTGGCATTCAATCCTAGTTCTCTAGTCTCCTAGAGATTCTGCAAACTGCAATATTCTTGAATAAATTCTTTTCCTGCTCAAATTACGCGAGGTGATTACCGTCCCTTGCAACTGAGACACTTGACAGACACACTGCCCTCATGGAACTCACATTCTACAACAAGGATAGACTGACTACTGCCCATGGGCTTCCTGTCTTAAAGCTTTATTGGAACACAGCCAGGCCCATTTATTTCCATATGGTCTATGGTTGCCTTGGAGCTACAATAGCAGAGTTGAGTAGCTGACACAGAAACAACTTATAAAACCTAAAATATTTACTCTCTGGCCCTTTACAGAAAGAGTATACAGATTCCTGGGCTTCCCTGGTGGCGCAGTGGTTAAGAATCCGCCTGCCAGTGCAGGGAACACGGGTTCGAGCCCTGGTCTGGGAAGATCCCACGTGCCGCGGAGCAACTAAGCCCGTGCACCACAACTACTGAGCCTGCGCTCTAGAGCCCGTGAGCCATAACTACTGAGCCCACATGCCTAGAGTCCGTGCTCCGCAACAAGAGAAGCCACTGCAGTGAGAAGCCCGCGCACACAATGAAGAGCAGCCCCTGCTTGCCACAGCTGGAGAAAGCCCATGCGCAGCAACAAAGACACAACGCAGCCAAAAATAAATAAAATAAATAAATTAAAAAAAAAAAAAAGAGTATACAGATTCCTGCCCTAGAAAGGGAGACACGAAAATAAAATGCAAATGCAGTATAATATCTTTCAAGCTTTTATTAAGACCTGCTTTGAAATGATCCACATTTTTACTTGTACCATCTCTTAAAGTGACAAATTTTATAGTAAGTGACCCCAGAGGCTTTCCAAAAATGTGTATCATAAGACATAATTCCCTGGACAAAGCACTTGTTATATGAAATGAGATTTTCTTTTATTTGTTACAACTTTGTCTTAAAGAAGCAGGTCCTTAGTCTAGAAATAGGAAAATCAATGGAGAAATATATTTTCTCCTAGTATTGACTTTTGTTATTATCATAGACCTTAAAGATTATAAGTAATCTTATAATTTACCTGTGCTGATCTAATGTTTGAATCACCTTCACACTAAGTGACCACAATGTTTTCATATCTTCCAGTGACAGAAAACTAACAAATTCTCAAGGAAAACTGTTCTTTTCTGGTCAGTCTCCATTGACACCAGGCTTGTCATTAAGTCAAAATTTGTTTCTATCCACCAGTACCTCAAAAGAATATTTAATTCTTCTCCCACATTAGTGCATTTACGGATTTGACAACCACTACTCTGCTTTCCTGACTTGTTTTTTTTAATTTTACTTGGAACAACATAAAATTGTAAGAGATTTATCAAAGGTCTTTTCCACATTTTCTCATTAACATAGCACAGTAACACTAGGAGGACAGTATTGTCATCCCTATTAGAAAACTACTCCAGTCCAAATTCACACCGGTAAGTGATGGAACTGAGCTACACATGGTTTTCCATTATGGCCAACATGTTGGTTTAAGTCGCATGAGCAATCCATATGGCAAATGACATTTTGTACCCCTAAAAGCTCTCCTTTGCCATGGTTTCTGTTCTCTCTCAGCATCTGTCTTTCTAAGCCAGAGATCTCCCCATCCTCTCTACACACACACACACACACACACACACACACACACACCACTACCTTCTTTTTATCATGTCCTCATAGAACAACTAGAAACCCCCTCAATCTTCTACCTACTGCTTCTACTTCCAGCATGTCCTTTGAGTTGCCCCTCCCATGTCATTTTAATTTTAATGATGTCACTGCTATGCCCAGTAAGCAGTGCCTATGGTGTCAATGGTTCTGTCCCTTACTAACTATTTGACATTTGGCAATTATATTTCTGACTATATGACCTCCTGGTGGTTTCTCACCTTCTGTACCTTAATAAAATGGATTCAATATCTATGTCCTGAGTACAGTGAGAGTTAATTAAAATACTTACATAAAGTGCTAAAGAATAAGAGCCAAGCACATTATTACTATAAATACACTTGAAAAATACAACAAATCTTTCCCATAGACATCTCTGCTGGAAGAAAAGTTGCTAATTCTACAGCGATCAAGATAAGGCATTAGGGCTTTCCTGGTGGCGCAGTGGTTAAGAATCCACCTGCCAATGCAGGGGACACGGGTTCGAGCCCTGGTCCGGGAAGATCCCACATGCCGCAGAGCAACAAAGCCCATGCGCCACAACTACTGAGCCTGCGTGCCACAACTACTGAAGCCCACGTGCCTAGAGCCCGTGCTCTGCAACAAGAGAAGCCACCACAATGAGAAGCCCACGCACTACAACAAAGAGTAGCCCCCGCTCGCCACAAGTAGAGAAAGCCCACGTGCAGCAACAAAGACCCAGTGCAGCCAAAAATAAAAAGATAAGGCATTAACATAAGCAATCTAGCACTGAAATTTATTTTTATCTTCCTATTGGTACAAAGATTTAAACTCTTGAAGAGCAGCTTGAAGATGAAACACGTTAAAAAAAATTGTACTTCACACGTCAATTCTATGCCATTAGATTCAGGGCAGGAGATTTTTTTTTCATTATAGAGATAAACCAAGATAGAGACAAGGTCTTTCTTGTACCAAGTATATGACTTTAATCCTAAAGATTGGAAAATTCTCCACCAGAGTCCAACAAATCCTTCTACCTGCACAAGGTATTGTGCATGCTAAGATGATTTGAAAATGCAATGTCACTGGAGATATTAAGAAAAATTTGATGACCAGAGAAATGACCAAAACGAAACACTTTATTACACTGAGACAGATTTCACTAGTAGATTGAAAATTCGGTAACACTAACGGGATGACTACAGGCAATTTGTTTAATTTCTATAAGCCTCAGTTATGTTATCTATAAAATGAAAAGATCTAGCTCATTTGTTGTGGAAGTCAAATAAACAAACAAACAAACAAGCCTACATGAGACCCAAGGGCAAGTACTCATTAACTGGTATCTCTAAATGGAAAGTGGTAAAACGCAGTGCTCACAGTGGTTATATGTCTTATCCGCTGTGTGACCTTAATCAAGTTACTTATCTTGACTAATCTGCGCCTTAGTTTTCACATTTGCTAAATGGGAATAATACTACTTATTTAATTTGGCCGTTAAGAGAATTAAACTAGGAGTAAGTGTGAAACACCTAGGACAGTGCCTGGTGCATCGCGAGCACTCAGTCAATGTCGGTTACTGTCATCATCCTCATCGTTGCATCAAATATACATTTTCCCCTTATCAGGGCACATCAGCCAAATACTACCTAAGTCTTTGCAAAATAAGATTTTTGATTTAAGTTTTTAAAAGATAGAAAGTAGAAGTTAAAACTATTGCTGAGAGAAAAATTCTCTCTTTAAGAGAAAAGTCACAGTGCCCTCATAAACCATTTCCAATGCTGCTGTTTGTCTCCCTGGCTTCCAAATCCCAGACGCTGCCTTATTAGTTGAATCCCCATGTTTTCTTCAATGCCCTACATTGAGACTGAAGCAATCATATAAATCTCTCAGAATGAGATGGCTATATGGTTACGGCACCTCTTGCATTTGTTGAAATAGCCATTTTAGCCAATTTTAATATAAAAGATCTAAAATTGTTAATGTTTTCCTAGTGATATTTGATGTCAAAATTAATATCTGCATGAACTGTAATAATTGATTTTTTTGTGTGAAAAAAACATACAAGTTGACAGAGGGTAATAATCACAGTGTTAAAGACTACAAGATTTCATTTTCTCAGAGCCCTCTATATGCCCTGGTTTCACTTATACAGGCTGTCATCAAGATGGTGAGATTTATTTCACCTCTAATTGCACCACGGCAGCCAGTGTCATAGGACATATAGCTATGGTATCCACTTTTCAAAAGGGTGCAAAATCCATAGCATCACATACAGGGAGTTACATGCACAATGAAGAGAATGGCTTATGTGCCAATGAAACCCAATTAAAGGCTTATAGAAGAAACTTAGGGGTGCAATTCAGATGTCTAAAAATGTATAGCAACCAGTGACTTATTTATTCAGGGGAAAATCCAAAACAGTTTGCTTATGACCTCAATCCCAAAGGAACTGCCCATCAGAGAATGCAAGTTTGACCTTTTTTTGTGCAATTTTCTGTGGTTTTCTTTCTCGTGCACTGAAATATGGAATATGCATTTTAAAACCCTCATGCCTGTTTCAAGATCTGTGTGTGACTTCCCCTTGAAACCTCTCCAATTTCACACATAATTCATTAGAGGCAGATAATGGTCTGGAGCTCAGGAACAGGAACTGTAGTCAGTATTGGCTTTTCTCCTTCTGCCACTAGCGTCACCGTAGGACTAGTTGGTTGGTTTCCATTTACTCTAACTCTCCAAATGTTCATTTATGCTCAAAATCATGTAGCCTGCAGGGTATCTTGTTTTATGCCAGGCCCTGAAGCCTTGTGCAGGAAGCACATCGCATGTTCCAGTACTCAGAGCGTATGTATTTGAGAACTAAGGCTTGTATTTGTGAAAAATTAACTCTGTACTATCAGGAGTGAATTAAATATAATTAGATATGCCAGTGAATGGCCAGCACAGCTGGGTTACTGAAAGCACAGCTTTAGCATCAGCTTTTCTATGTCTGAATCCCAACTAGACCACTAACTAGCTGTATGATCTCTGTAGCTGTGAGAGAGCATCCTAGTTTGGACAGCAAATCTGGATAGAAAACCCGGCCTGGTCATTCAGGGAAACTTCAAAACAGATGAGTATTTTGATAGATGAAAACTGGGGAGCTACGTGTTACAGGCAGAGAGAGCAGTGTTTGAAAAGATAGTGAGGAGAGAAAAAGCATGTAGCAAATTCAAGAGCACAGAAGGGAGACTTATGAATCAACATAGGAAGTAGAAGTATAGCTGGAATTGGGGCTGCAGACTGTGGATGGCTTTGTAAGCATGGTCAGGGTTTTTTTTTTTTTCCTTTGAAAACTACTGATGGTGAGTGACTGTTTAATGGGTACAGGATGTCCTTTGGGGGTGATGAAAATGTTTAAGAACTAGATTGTTGCACAACACTGTGAACATACTAATGTCACTGGATTATACACTTTGAAATTGTTGATTTTATGTTATGTGAATTTCACCTAACCACAAGATAAAATTTTAAACTAATTATTATTTTAAAATTAATACATGCACAGATGGTACAGAATTCAAAAAGTATTAAAATTATTCAATAAATAGTTTCCCTCCTACTCCTGACCCCTTGTTACAGTTCCTTCTCCATGGACACCTCAGTTGTACGCACATTTTTGTTGGTTACCCTTCTAGATATATTTTGTATGATATGTGTATGTACGCTGTTTTTCTTATCCAATTGATAGCATTTCATACACAAGGATTTGTGCTTTGCTCCTGACATTTAAAATTGGTCTTAGAGGGACTTCCCTGGTGGCACAGTGGTTAAGAATCCGCCTGCAATGCAGGGGACACGGTTTCGATCCCTGGTCAGGGAAGATTCCACATGCCGCGGAGCAACTAATCCCGTGTGCCACACTACTGAGCCTGCACTCTAGAGCTCGCGAGCCACAACTACTGAGCCCACGTGCTACAACTACTGAAGGCTGCACACCTACAGCCCGTGCTCCACAACAAGAGAAGCCACCGCAATGAGAAGCCCGCGCACCACACAGAAGAGCAGCCCCCGCTCACCGCAACTAGAGAAAGCTCATGCACAGCAACGAAGACCCAACACAGCCAAAAATAAATAAATAAATAAATTTATATAAATAAATAAATAAATAAAATTGATCTTAGAGATCATTCCATACAAGTACACAGAGTTTTTCCAAAGGCTCTGTTGTATGGTTTTGCAGTTCCAGTTGCTGGATATTTAGATTACTTCTAATCTTTTGTTTTTACAAAGATATCACAACAAAAATCCTTCTATCATAGTTTCACCTGCAGAAGTACATCTCTGGTCTAACTATATATTTCTATTTACTCTTCTGGTTTTTTGCTAGTACCTGACTAAAACGCCCTACGATGAACAGTAAGGTTTTGGTTTGTTTTTTTTTTTCATTTCTTCTCCACTGTCTTGCCTCCCTGCCCACCACCTGAGTCTAGTGGATTATGTGATTTTTGGAGTGTTTGCTTGTTTTTGAACAAAACAAGATTTATATTCATACAGGCACAAACACATATATAAGTTTATTGGCAATAGACATACGCCTGATTCATATTTTTTGAATTAAGCCCCACATTTTCCTAAAGTGTACTGAGTTGAAAATTGTTATCCAAAGAAGTGACATCAGCAAGATGGTGACATAGGCCATTCCCAACTTCAGTCCCCTTCACAAGAAGACCAACTAGCAACTACCCATAGACAAGACACTATTGTGGAAATCCCAGATGCTGAGGGTGAAACTGAAGGACCCCCGGACCACAGATACTGAGAAGGATAGCATTAGAAGGGTAAAGGAGCAGCTACACACTGACCACTTTGCCCTTCCCCCCAGGCTGGCACGGCAACACACCAAGAAGGTCCCCTGGGCCTACAGTTTCTCTGATGGGAAAAAGGGACCCCAAGGTAGACATCTAGCTCTCCAAATGTTGCTGGACATTTCCCAGGGGGTCCACTCAGGTCTTACAGGAATCACAGGGGGAATCTGTGGGGCTTGACAACAGGGTAATTACACTTAAACATTTAAGTATGCTTATCTTATAGCTCTATTACTTGATCTGCCAACCTAAAAAAAAAAAAAGCCTTTTAGTTTCCAGCTATACTGGTTTCTATACTACCTTCGATTTCTTCTTCTCCTTCTCTTCCAAATTTTACTCTATCATTTCTACTTTTTCAAGTGTTATAGATTATTTATATTCTATTGTGTAACTATAACCCCCACCTTTATTTTAGTCTTAAACTCTCTCTGAATTAAGTCTGGCCACACTTTCACCAGACATCTCTTCATCCATTTAAGTTTGCCTTTTAGAAACTTCTAGAAAGTCACATTCTAGAAAGACATTGGAATTGTATACATTGATGTTTTTTGCATGTGGATATCCAATTCTTCCATGTTGCCTGGTATGTATGGTCATTTCAGGTCAGAGAATAAGTAGGTTCTGGCTACTCTATCTTAACTGAAAGTAGAAGTCTGGACCTAATCTCTAAATTTGTTTTTCCCACTTTAAATTGGCTTTATGAACTTAGTCATCATCATTATTTCCATGTTGCTGAAGTTCAGGGAAGCTGAACAATTTGCCCGATTCACAGAGTTGTTGCAGTGATAAGTGATAGTGAGACAAGTTTGCAAAACCAATAGTGCAGCATATGACATCATAATTGTGCAGCAGCTGATAAATAAAGGCTTTAATCAATTTAAGAATTATTTATTAAATTAACTCTACTACCATAACAAGTGTCCCTCTGCAGTGTATTCAACATCCATAAACACTTTTCCTTGAAAAGTCTCTACTTTTATTTCCTTACCCAGGACATACTGAAGAGTGTTCTCTCAGCCTGATCAGGGGGCCCCATTTGTATCCCTAGCATTAGCTGCTGATCTACACTTTTCAGCAACCTGTGAACTTCATTCACAGGTTGCTAAATTACTGCTTCCAGAAAGGGACAGATGACTACAACATTTCACTGACATAGAGCTCACTCAATAAAAATAAAAGAAGCCTTAGAGAATAAGGGTTTGGAAGAATCATAAATAAGTATATATTTTAGACAAGCTTTGTTTTTCCTAATGTCAGGAGCAGTGAGTTAATGCTAAGAAATAAACATCTTTAGTTATTAAACAGGCTATTAGCAGGACAGAACTGTTCTCATCACTTTCCATAGAAGGGAGTGAATCTATTACTTTTGAATGCAGCTGTATTAACAAAAACATCAATTGTTTATATTAAGATATTTCCCAGACCTCTACTTTTGTTTATAAAAATAAAGCCCTATGTGGGTTGTGGAATTTTATCTTTTCCTCTTTGAAACCCTTCCAACAGCAATCTAACTGTGACACATAAGGATATGGGGGGGCTTATTTCATGAGATGGTATATATGGGATTTCACTGGCTTTTTAGGACCAGAGACGATGCTCTGAGCTGAACCCCTAGATGTCTCTAACAATCTGAAGTCTAACCCTGAGTGTTTTTGTGAAGCAGCGAATACAGGAGTAGAAATCTAGAATCTCAGAGTCAGAAGTGAAGATGCTTACCATAGTAGGAAATTCATCCGGCTACCCCCTCTCTCACCCCATCTCTTCACGGTCAAAACTTTTCAAGAGAGTTTTTCCCTTCCACACCTCTTCATCACTTCTCAGATCACTCACGATAGCACTCTATCACTGCACCCTAACTCCCTCCCCAAAGTCATCAACAATCTCCATGTCACTAAACCAAGGGATATATAACAACTAGAAGATACAGGCATACTTCATTTTACTGTGCTTCCCTTCATTGTGCTTAGCAGATACTATGTTTTTTTACAAATTAGAAGGTTTGTGGCAACCCTGTGTTGAGCAAGACTATAGGCACCATTTTTCCAACATCGTTTGCTCACTTCATGTCTCTGTGTCACATTTTGGTAACTCTCACAATATTTCAAAATTTTCCATTATTATTATATTTGTTATGGTGATCTGTGATCAGTGATCTTTGATGTCATTACCGTCATTGTTTTAGCATTTCTTAGCAATAAAATATTTTTATATTAAAAAAAGGGGATATATTTTCATCATCCTCTAACCTGACCCATCAAGAGAATATTCCACTATGACCAACTCTACTTCTCAGAACATTCTGTTCCGTGGTTTCCAAGACCCACATTGCACTTTCTTTCTTTTATTTTTTTCTCTTGGCACTCTTTATCAGATTCCATTTTAGATCTTTCTGCCTCTAAATTCAATAATTAAATGCTGGTGATGATCATCCTAAGTGTTCTTCTTTCCTCATGCTTTGCACTCTCCCTAAAGGAAGTCATCACTCCCATGCCTTCAACTGCCATCTATATGCAGGTGACTCACCTGCCTCCCCTCTAAGCTGTGGGCTCCTTTACCCAGGTGTCCCACTGACATCCCCACATGATGTCTCAAAGGAATTCCATACTTATCATGTCCAGGTCAATATTAAAACAAAAGTATTTTTTAGAAAAGAAAAACTGATGTTATTCTCATTTTCCCAGCTTAAAGTAAAAACTAACATGATTCATGATTATTCAGTGGCTGAATAACCTAGCCACTGTTTTTGTCTCCAGCCTCCAGATCCCGGCTCCCATGTCACCGCTCAGAGTCACCCAACCTCCCAAAGTTATTATCTTCTGCTTTGTGATCTCATGAGGCAATATACCTCCGAGTGGTATAATTTAATTTATATGTATAATTTCTTGATTGATGTAAACCTCCTCCCCAGTGAGAGATCCATGATGGCAGGGCCAAATCCTGCCAAGCTCTCCAGTGCATCCTCAGAATTACCACCGTTGATCAGTAAAATTTGTTGGATTTATCGAATAATTGTAAACCAAGAGGCCTGGGTCCCTGTCCTAGCTCTATCTTTGCTAAGCTGAATGACTTCCAGCATAAAAGACTGCTGGCTAACACCACCCCTCCCGGGAGCCCGTGCAGCCCGCCACGGCCAGGGTCCCGTGATCCAGGGACAACTTCCCCGGGAGAACGCATGGCGCGCCTCAGGCTGGTGCAACGTCACGCTGGCCTCTGCCGCCGCAGGCTCGCCCCACTTCCTCTGTACCCCTCCCTCCCCCGGGCCTGAGTGAGCCAGAGCCCCCGGAAGCAGCTGCCCCTTTAACCCCGTTCTGTCTGGGCGGGGAACAGACGCCCTCAGGCAACCTACACGCAGAGGCGGGTCCAAATCCAAAGCTGAACCCCAGGAGCTGTGCGAACAGGGAAGAGAAGGGGAAATCTCTCCCGGCAGCCTCAGAAGCAGCGGATTAAAACTCCACAAACAACTTGATGTGCCTGCATCTGTTGAATACCTGAATAGACAATGAATCATCCCAAATTCAGGAGGTGGACTTTCGGAGCAGGATATATTATTTTTCCCCTTTTCCTTTTTTTGTGAGTGTATATGTATATGCTTCTGGGTGAGATTTTGTCTGTATAGCTTTGCTTTATAATAGCTTTATTTTACTTCACTATATTATAGCCTCTTTCTTTCTTTCTTTCTTTCTATTTTTTCTCCCTTTTACTCTGAGCCATGTGGATGAAAGGCTCTTGGTGCTCCAGCCAGGCATCACGGCCGTGCCTCTGAGGTGGGAGAGTCAACTTCAGGACACTGGTCCACAAGAGACCTCCCAGCTCCACATAATACCAAACGGCGAAAATCTCTCAAAGATCTCCATCTCAACATCAAGACCCAGCTTCACTCAACGACCAGGAAGCTACAGTGCTGGACACCCTATGCCAAACAACTAGCAAGACAGGAACACAGCCCCATCCATTAGCAAAGAGGCTGCCTAAAATCATAATAAGGCCACAGACACCCCCAAATACACCACCAGACGTGGACGTGCCCACCAGAAAGACAAGATCCAGCCTCATCCACCAGAACTCAGGCACTAGTTCCCTCCACCAGGAAGCCTACACAACCCACTGAACCAACCTTAGCCACTGGGGACAGATACCAAAAACAACAGGAACGACGAACCTGCAGCCTGTGAAAAGGAGACCCCAAACACAGTAAGATAAGCAAAATGAGATGACAGAAAACCACACAGCAGATGAAGGAGCAGGGTCAAAACACACCAGACCTAACAAATGAAGAGGAAATAGGTAGTCTACCTGAAAAAGAATTCAGAATACTGAAAGTAAGGATGATCCAAAATCTTGGAAATAGAATAGACAAAATGCAAGAAACATTTAACAAGGACATAGAAGAACTAAAGAGGAACCAAGCAATGATGAAAAACACAATAAATGAAATTAAAAATACTCTAGATGGGATCAATAGCAGAATAACTGAGGCAGAAGAAAGGATAAGTGACCTGGAAGATAAAATGGTGGAAATAACTACTGCAGAGCAGGATAAAGAAAAAAGAATGAAAAGAACTGAGGACAGTCTCAGAGACCTCTGGGACAACATTAAACGCACCAACATTCGAATTATAGGGGTCCCAGAAGAAGAAGAGAAAAAAAAAGGGACTGAGAAAATATTTGAAGAGATTAGAGTTGAAAACTTCCCTAATATGGGAAAGGAAATAGTTAATCAAGTCCTGGAAGCACAGAGAGTCCCATACAGGATAAATCCAAGGAGAAACACACCAAGACACATATTAATCAAACTGTCAAAAATTAAATATAAAGAAAACATATTAAAAGCAGCAAGGGAAAAACAACAAATAACACACAAGGGAATCCCCATAAGGTTAACATCTGATCTTTCAGCAGAAACTCTGCAAGCCAGAAGGGAGTGGCAGGATATACTTAAAGTGATGAAGGAGAAAAACCTACAACCAAGATTACTCTACCCAGCAAGGATCTCATTCAGATGTGATGGAGAAATTAAAACCTTTACAGACAAGCAAAAGCTGAGAGAGTTCAGCACCACCTAACCAGCTTTACAACAAATGCTAAAGGAACTTCTCTAGGCAAGAAACACAAGAGAAGGAAAACACCTACAATAACAAACCCAAAACATTTAAAAAAATGGGAATAGGAACATACATATCGATAATTACCTTGAATGTAAATGGATTAAATGCTCCCACCAAAAGACACAGACTGGCTGAATGGATACAAAAACAAGACCCATATATATGCTGTCTACAAGAGATCCACTTCAGACCTAGAGACACATACAGACTGAAAGTGAGGGGATGGAAAAAGATATTCCATGCACATGGAAATCAAAAGAAAGCTGGAGTAGCAATTCTCATATCAGACAAAATAGACTTTAAAATAAAGACTATTACAAGAGACAAAGAAGGACACTATATAATGATCAAGGGATCGATCCAAGAGGAAGGTATAACAATTGTAAATATTTATGCACCCAACATAGGAGCACCTCAATACATAAGGCAAATATTAACAGCCATAAAAGGGGAAATCGACAGTAACACAATCATAGTAGGGGACTTTAACACCCCACTTTCATCAATGGACAGATCATCCAAAATGAAAATAAATAAGGAAACACAAGCTTTAAATGATACATTAAACAAGATAGACTTAATTGATATTTATAGGACATTCCACCCAAAAACAACAGAATACACATTTTTCTCAAGTGCTCATGGAACATTCTCCAGGATAGATCATATCTTGGGTCACAAATCAAGCCTTGGTAAATTTAAGAAAATTGAAATCGTATCAAGTATCTTTTCCGACCACAACGCTATGAGACTAGATATCAATTACAGGAAAAGATCTGTAAAAAATACAAACACATGGAGGCTACACAATACACTACTTAATAACGAAGTGATCACTGAAGAAATCAAAGGGGAAATCAAAAAATACCTAGAAACAAACGACAATGGAGATACGACGACCCAAAACCTATGGGATGCAGCAAAAGCAGTGCTAAGAGGGAAGTTTATAGCAATACAAGCCTACCTCAAGAAACAGGAAACATCTCGAATAAACAACCTAACCTTGCACCTAAAGCAATTAGAGAAAGAAGAACAAAAAAACCCCAGAGCTAGCAGAAGGAAAGAAATCATAAAGATCAGGTCAGAAATAAATGAAAAAGAAATGAAGGAAACAATAGCAAAAATCAATGAAACTAAAAACTGGTTCTTTGAGAAGATAAACAAAATTGATAAACCATTAGCCAGACTCACCAAGAGAAAAAGGGAGAAGACTCAGATCAATAGAATTAGAAATGAAAAAGGGGAAGTAACCACTGACACTGCAGAAATACAAAAGATCATGAGAGATTACTACAAGCAACTCTATGCCAATAAAATGGACAACCTGGAAGAAATGGACAGATTCTTAGAAATGCACAAACTGCCGAGACTGAACCAGGAAGAAATAGAAAATATGAACAGACCAATCACAAGCACTGAAATTGAAACTGTGATTAAAAACCTTCCAACAAACAAAAGCCCAGGACCAGATGGCTTCACAGGCGAATTCTATCAAACATTTAGAGAAGAGCTAACACCTATCCTTCTCAAACTCTTCCAAAATATTGCAGAGGGAGGAACACTCCCAAACTCATTCTACGAGGCCACCATCACCCTGATACCAAAACCAGACAAAGATGTCACAAAGAAAGAAAACTACAGGCCAATATCACTGATGAACATAGATGCAAAAATCCTCAACAAAATACTAGCAAACAGAATCCAACAGCACATTAAAAGGATCATACACCATGATCAAGTGGGGTTTATCCCAGGAATGCAAGGATTCTTCAATATATGCAAATCAATCAATGTGATACACCATATTAACAAATTGAAGGAGAAAAACCATATGATCATCTCAATAGATGCAGAGAAAGCTTTCGACAAAAGTCAACACCCATTTATGATAAAAGCCCTGCAGAAAGTAGGCATAGAGGGAACTTTCCTCAACATAATAAAGCCCATATATGACAAACCCACAGCCAACATTGTCCTCAATGGTGAAAAACTGAAACCATTTCCACTAAGATCAGGAACAAGACAAGGTTGCCCACTCTCACCACTATTATTCAACATAGTTTTGGAAGTGTTAGCCACAGCAATCAGAGAAGACAAAAAATTAAAGGAATCCAAATCGGAAAAGAAGAAGTAAAGCTGTCACTGTTTGCAGATGACATGATACTATACATAGAGAATCCTAAAGATGCTACCAGAAAACTACTAGAGCTAATCAATGAATTTGGTAAAGTAGCAGGATACAAAATTAATGCACAGAAATCTCTTGCATTTCTATACACTAATGACGAAAAATCTGAAAGTGAAATTAAGAAAACACTCCCGTTTACCATTGCAACAAAAAGAATAAAATATCTAGGAATAAACCTACCTAAGGAGACAAAAGACCTGTATGTAGAAAATTATAAGACACTGATGAAAGAAATTAAAGATGATACAAATAGATGGAGAGATATACCATGTTCCTGGATTGGAAGAATCAACATTGTGAAAATGACTCTACTACCCAAAGCAATCTACAGATTCAATGCAATCCCTATCAAACTACCACTGGCATTTTTCACAGAACTAGAACAAAAAATGTCACAATTTGTATGGAAACACAAAAGACCCCGAATAGCCAAAGCAATCTTGAGAATGAAAAATGGAGCTGGGGAAATCAGGCTCCCTGACTTCAGACTATATTACAAAGCTTCAGTAATCAAGACAGTTTGGTACTGGCACAAAAACAGAAATATAGATCAATGGAACAGGATAGAAAGCCCAGAGATAAACCCACACACATATGGTCACCTTATCTTTGATAAAGGAGGCAAGCATATACAGTGGAGAAAAGACAGCCTCTTCAATAAGTGGTGCTGGGAAAATTGGACAGGTACATGTAAAAGTATGAAATTAGAACACTCCCTGACACTATGCACAATAATAAACTCAAAATGGATTAAAGACCTAAGTGTAAGGCCAGACACTATCAAACTCTTAGAGGAAAACATAGGCAGAACACTCTATGACATACATCACAGCAAGATTCTTTTTGACCCAGCTCCCAGAGAAATGGAAATAAGAACACAAATAAACAAATGGGACCTAATGAAACTGAAAAGCTTTTGCACAGCAAAGGAAACCATAAACAAGACCAAAAGACAACCCTCAGAATGGGAGAAAATATTTGCAAATGAAGCAACTGACAAAGGATTAATCTCCAAGATTTACAAGCAGCTCATGCAGCTCAATAACCAAAAAACGAACAACCCAATCCAAAAATGGGCAGAAGATCTAAATAGACATTTCTCCAAAGAAGATATACAGATGGCCTACAGACACATGAAAGAATGCTCAACATCATTAATCATTAGAGAAATGCAAATCAAAACTACAATGAGATATCATCTCACACCGGTCAGAATGGCCATCATCAAAAAATCTAGAAACAATAAATGCTGGAGAGGGTGTGGAGGAAAGGGAATACTCTTGCACTGTTGGTGGGAACGTAAATTGATACAGCCACTATGGAGAACAGTATGGAGGTTCCTTAAAAAACTACAAATAGAACTACCATACGACCCAGCAATCCCACTACTGGGCATATACCCTGAGAAAACCATAGGTCAAAAAGAGTCATGTACCAAAATGTTCATTGCAGCTCTATTTACAATAGCCAGGACATGGAAGCAACCTAAATGTCCATCGACAGATGAATGGATAAAGAAGATGTGGCACATATATACAATGGAATATTACTCAGCCATCAAAAGAAATGAAATGGAGGTATTTGTAATGAGGTGGATGGAGTTAGAGTCTGTCATACAGAGTGAAGTAAGTCAGAAAGAGAAAAACAAATACAGTATGCTAACACATATATACGGAATCTAAGGGGAAAAAAAAAAAAAGGCCATGAAGAACCTAGTGGCAAGACGGGAATAAAGACACAGACCTACTAGAGAATGGACTTGAGGATATGGGGAGGGGGTGGGGTGAGATGTGACAGGGTAAGAGAGTGTCATGGACATATATACACTTCCAAATGTAAAATAGATAACTAGTGGGAAGCAGCCGCATACCACAGGGAGATCAGCTCGGTGCTTTGTGACCACCTAGAGGGGTGGGATGGGGAGGGTGGGAGGGAGGGAGATGCAAGAGGGAAGAGAAATGGGAACATATTGTATATGTATAACTGATTCACTTTGTTATAAAGCAGAAGCTAACACACCATTGTAAGGCAATTATACTTCAATAAAGATGTTTAAAAAAAAAATCTGAAACTCGTTAACTCAGGCGATGAAAGTGATAAGCAGGGCTCACGAATTTGCATAACTAAATGCCATCATTTAGACATTATGAAAAGTAAAAATTATGAGGTATATTTGAAAGGCACAATAACTGGAATCTGATGAACTAAATATTAAAGGAAAATACTCCACAGAGAGCACCTATTTAGTGAACTCATTATGAAAATTGTATATTAGCATATTTATTGTTAGGTTGTAAACAATGCTCCCAGACTGGCTGAAAACAGCCTTTCATTAAAGAGTAAGGCAACTTTCCCCTTTCATACTTGTCTAAATTATTGTTTCTGAAATTTAATTTCCCACATTTTTTTCTCACATTTGTGCAATACTTAACAGTTTAGCAGCACATTCTCACTCAACATTTACATGACTTTTTACCCCTTCATGGGGTTAAAAAAAGAAAAAAAAAAAACAGTCTTAAAATGTTTGCCGACTTGCCAAAGGTAGATCAGGTAACTAGTCTGAACTGTAGAAATTCTAAATCAGTGAAGTCTAAATAATATGACTTTACTTTGTTTTTGTTTTATTCCTGAGAGACATGTATTCCCATATGGCAAAAATTACAGAGGAGAAAAAGAAAGGGAAAAAGAAAAAAAATCTTTTCACTTCTGGATTAATTCTCTAAACTCTTAAAGACTATATTTATATGAAGGAACAGGGGGAAAAGGCAGAGGGGGAGGGAGTCCATCCGTGTTAATATTGGTTGAGCTCAAATGCAATGTAAAATTTATTATTTCTTTTGTTGTTTTTGTTCTTCCAATTTGAAAAGAATTATGTGTGTGTACATATTTATTATATTTTTTCACTTAAGTAGAGCGATGACTTTTTTTCAAGTTTATCTAGCAAGAGCAGATAATTGACACCAAATTGGTCTTTTGAATTTCCAGCCAGAATCTTCTCTCCTTCAACTGCTCCTGAAGAAGGATGATTTTGGAGGAAATTAGATTCACTGTTTGCATAAACCAATGTATTTAGCTGGTGGCTCTGCAGGTCCAATTAACTCTTCTAACAATATGGGTGAAATGAGGTTACAGTTATGTTTGTAGCCACTTAGAATTGTTTTGATTAAACACTCCCTCCTGTATCTTATTTAAAGTAAGAACACATGACACTGAAACGTATTTCATGGGATGGGAGAGGATGCCTCGGGGGAAAAGGGAAGAAAAATATCTAAGTCATGATATGAAATGCATGACCTCTCATTTATGTATAACCATAAAGAGAAGGCTTATTTGCACAAATTTTTTTAAATATTGCACATAACACACTTTGAAGACATCTTTAATATGTCAACCAATATCATTACTATTGTATTGTGAAAAATATCATTGATGTCAGACAAAATAGTAAAAGTTGAAGGAGCACAAAGCTGAGAACCAGCAGACCTGTATACTAAGGTCAGCTCTGTCCCTAATGAGTCACAATCTTTCTGAACTTACTTTTTTCCTTGTCTGGAAAGAGAAACAACACTCATCTAGTTTCTGCCTCTGAGAATACAACAAAATATAAGATACAATTGCTGCTCTCAAAGAGTTTGTAATACATTTGGCAAAACAAAGTAATTCACTAAAAGATAAAAATAACCACTTGCTAGGAACTTCTCCAAAATCAGTATCATCTGGTTGAGCTTCATAACAACCCAAAGAGGTAGGCATTATTATTATTATTTCTATTTTACACACAAGAAAACTGAGGCACAGAGTGATTCAGAAATATTAGAAGACCTCTCTGTTGCTTAAGTAACAGTGAGGTTTCAAACCCAGTCAACCTCAGCATGAGCACTTAGCTACCATATCATATAATGACAAAAAGTCCTATGTGTTCAAAGAAGGGAAAGGCAGGATAATTAATTAGCAAAATAATACACAAGGGATAGTTAAGAATTGGAGTGGTAAGAGAAGGTTCCAATCATAAGAATATGATGAGCCAAACCTTAAAGGATGAGGAGTATTTTTATGGACAGAAGAGAAGATGATGGAAGTAGAGTGAGAAAACTCAGCATGAAGATGGCAGTAGGTGTGGGGTGACAGGAGGGAAGAACCCAGAAGAATGGCAGTGAGATATAAGGATGGACAGGTCAATTGTGGAGAATTTTGACTATGGAGTTTAAATCCTTCCAACCTCCCCAAACTGACGGCTCTGTTTGCCTGGCCTCCTCTACAAGCTGGTCTCCACAGTTGAGCATTGCTGCTTCCAGAAAGCAGTATTTAAAGAGCAAGCAAAGACTCCAGTTGTTCTAAGACCCCAATCAAAGCCCCAGCTGGCCTACAGGGAGCCTTTGAACTAACTAGGCAAAAGTGCCCTCAACAGATAAGTACGTGGCTTGGTGAGGAGAGCGTGCCTTTCCCTGATTTAGAGGAGGGTCCTGGGTAGATGCAGCCCTATGTGTAGAGCTTGGCTGATCAACACAGACTGATCTCAGTCCCAAGCATCTCTCCAGAAGGATCACACAAACTACTCAAAATTGTACATACCAGCCCCATTCCCAATACACAGCCACATTCTCTGGAATCACCCTTCAAATTTACAAAAGCTTATATAAGCACAAAAACCATTACTTAATTACCATAAGTAATTACTTAAAGGTGACAATAATCACTCATGCTATTTGGGGAAAAGTTGGAAAATGTTTGTAAAACAATCACATGATATGTAATAAGTCAAAATTCAGTTATGCTGACTCTGGTAATCAGTATTAAAGATTGTTTTTACTTCAGAATAATACACAAATATGTTTCCTCAATTATAGTTTATATTGAAATAAAATTAGAATCCATATGGTAATTTGGGGCACATCATTAGTAGATTGTAAAACAGAGATTCAAATGTTTACATCTAACGTTCCTAATTCCATGGAGGAAATAGTTTATATTAGAATTTTTTTACCAGCCAAAATATAGTCATTATCTTAATGAAATTGGTTCTTTTTATTTCTTTAAGTGTAAAATTCTACGTAGAATTTGATAGCCAGCTATGTATCTTAAATGTATTTATTGCAATATGATTCAAATAAGTACAAAGGAACTTTTGGGGATGATGGATGTGTCCTAAAACTGAATTGTGGTGATTGTTGCAAAACTGTGTAAATTTAATAAAATTCATTGAACTCTGCACATAATCTTTTTACTGTATGTAAGTTATTGCATACTCTTTTACTGTAAGTTAGCTTAATAAAGCTATTTTTTTAAAGATTAAAACTGGTGGCTTTTGGTGGATGTATTACAAATTCTTTTCATTTACCTACTTCAAAATTTTCCTATTTTTTACATACTTCAAAATTTTCCTATTTTTTATAACAGTAGGTATTACCTACATAATTAAAAAATAATTTCAATGCAGTTCAGTTTAACATAAACATTTATCTAGCACACATTCTGTGCTTAGCATAGTGATAGAATCTAGAGTTGTACAAAATAGAAAATAACACGTTGCCTCTTCCTTAAGGAGCTTACAATTGAGTAAGAGTAGAAAACAATGCAAACAACTACCTATTTATGGCAGAATGAAATTACCTTTCAATTAAGTTGCAAGTAACAGATGTTGGTAGCTGGGTGAAAGAAAGAATTAATGACTGGCCAAAGGGAAGTGGGCAAAGAAAAGAGTGATTGGCAGGAGAGTTTTAATGAGTCACCTGGAGGTTGATGCACATGGCCACATCCTTAATTGGAATAAATGAATTAATATTCGTTGGAAAGTAAGGTTTAGCAGCAAAAGCAAGCATTCTTCATGCTTACCACACATATTTATATCTGCTAGAAAAAAAAAATTGACCTTGAGGAGTCCAGAAGATTTGATAGAGAGTAGGCAGAAAATAGGTAGGTAGGAAGAATAGACAGAGGAAAGCAAAAAATATGTCAGCTTGTACTTTATCATTGAAAAAGAAAACAAAAATAAAAACAAGAGTCTGTTTCAAAAAATAGTTGTTTCTCTAACCGGAGTGAACGAGGTGGGGTAATTACCTCCCCACATTGCAGGAAGGAGTAAAGAGCCTCCTTTCGGCAGGCAGTTACCTCTCTAGAGATAAGATAATCGAGCTAAGCCCATCAAGCCCAGATTATTCTTTACAAATTTACCAATCAGAAATATTACTCCACCTCTCTTGGGCTGCAGTCAGTAAAATGGTGGAGAAAAGCCAGGACCCATACCAAATGAGCTCTCTTTCCCAGGGACAGAATCATCAGCAATACTCTGTCATCACAAGTGGCGCACAACAATCATTTGTAAAGCTTGCGAAAAATGTGGCTTCCCAGTCCAAACACAGTGGATTCTGAGAGAGACCCATGATCTGTATTTTAAACATCCATGCACTACCCTGTCCCATCCCCAATCTGCAGAACCTATTGCAGTAGGTCTGTAGACCACACTATTAAAACACAACACCAACTTAGAGGTCTGCTTGTGGGGAACTAACAAAATAATGAATACTGATACATAAAATCTTATTAATTATTTATTGTTACTGGTACTATTACTATAAATCACTAAATTAAGATTCTAGCTGCATACTAGTTTCAAGAGTAATAATATATTTATAGAAGAAATTTTCTTTTGATTTAATGCAAAGAAAAATCTAAGGGAGATATTGAGTGTGCCAGGTACAATTTCTAATGGTTTCTCAGTGATCTAAAATCCATTTCTTTAAGTGATTCCCAAAATTGTATTCGTCAGGAGAACTGGCCAACAAGAAATCTCCATCCCATCAGAGATGACATATAAAGCCTTACAATCCCAGGTCTTGTCCCAGGTTTCTTAAATAAATAATACTTTACCTCTCCCCAGGTCTGTCAGCTGCAGGTAAACAACTCCACCCTTCCCTGTTTACGCTTAACCAGACACTCAGTTTGAAGACAGTAGGAAGATGTGGTTTCCAACAAGGAGTCAAGACACAAGCTTTGATAGCCGCCTGTATTTCTTTTTGCAGAGGCTTCCCTGGGAATCTTTTCTGGGCAGGTTAGCACTTAAAATGTCATCATCTGACTGCTTTGATTAATTGTGGTACCATTTTCTGCATGAACCAGGCAGGGAAAGATGTTCTTTTTTTTTTTTTTTTTTTTTTAATTGATTGATTGATTGCTATGTTGGGTCTTCGTTTCTGTGCGAGGGCTTTCCCTAGTTGCGGCAAGCGGGGGCCACTCTTCATCGCGGTGTGCAGGCCTCTCACTGTCGTGGCCTCTCTTGCTGCGGAGCACATGCTCCAGATGTGCAGGCTCAGTAGTTGTGGCTCACGGGCCTAGTTGCTCCGCGGCATGTGGGATCCTCCCGGACCAGGGCTCGAACCCGTGTCCCCTGCATTAGCAGGCAGATTCTCAACCACTGCGCCACCAGGGAAGCCCATGGAAAGATGTTCTTTTCATTTTGAGTGGTCTTTTATGCTCAGAAGAAATTAGCTTGCCCCAAATGAGAGGCCTTGACACAATTAGCCAGTTCAGATACCACATGTCACTTTATTAAAGTGGCAGATTTTGGAGGTGTTCTTTAATTTTATCATTTATGATAAGTTACTGTTTGAAGAAAAAGAGACGGGCCATGTTCTGGCAGAGCTTAGCCAGGCTATGCCTCTGTTGGTCAGGCTTTCTAAGTTATTCTGTGATCAGATTCACGCTTACTCATCCAGGCTTCCATCCAATGCCACCACAATCACCTGTGCTCAGTCTGACTCACTGCAGAGAAAGTGTCCCCTGGGGAAATCTTATCTAGACTTTGATGACTATATTTAATCCCAGAGCCCGGGGAGAAACTAAAGCAGAGAAGGATCATGAGGAACTGCCTGAAAGATTGGCATCACCTGAGTGTTCTACGCAAAGACTTTTTTGTAACAATTTTAGTTCAGAAATTGTCCTAGTGATAGCAGTACTGGTATAATAACTACAGTTTGGGGTACATACTATATGTCAAGCATGGTGTTCATTGTTCTATCCTATTTAAAATTTCCTAACAGCTTTGGGGAGTGATATTATTATTCTACATTACCCTCTTACAGGTGAAGAAACTGAGGCTCATGGTGGTAAAATTATTTGTTCAAGGCCATATGGCAATGGTGCTAAGAACCAGGATTGTCTGAATCTAAAGCCCACACACCTGGTGTGTGCTAATGTACCCTTATATCAATCTACCAGTGCAAGTTTAATAGAGTCCAGGGAGCTTGTGTCAGAAAACCTGGGTTCTTTGTTGAATGACCATCCCATTACATGCATAGGAGCACCAAGAGTTCACTGGTTCAAAATCATTCCCACATATTTGACATGGACCTAAGATTCTTTTTTTTTTTTTTTTTTTGTGAGTAACATGCCCCTGCCCTATTTCATTCACTTGTCCAGCTTTTATTTCTCCTTATTCTCTTTTCTTAAGTTTTTATTTTATATTGGAGTACAGCCAATTAACAAATGTTGTGATAGTTTCAGGTGCACAGCAAAGCAACTCAGCCATACATATACATGTATCCATTCTCTCCCAGACTCCCCTCCCATCCAGGCTGCCACGTAACATTGAGCAGAGTTCCCTGTGCTATACAGTAGGACCTAAAATTCTTTTGAGTAACACACAGAAAGGTCAGGCTGGCATTATTATGTCCATTTTACAAACAAAGAAATTGAGGTTAAGAAGGAAAATAAATTACCTGAGGTCTTAGCTGGTAGTTAGCAGAGCCAGATCCTGCACCTGTACCAAATGCTTTTTCCACCATACCTTAAAGGAAATAGGCAGAAAGAGACAATAGGTTGGGGAAAACAGAAAACATTGATCGCTTTCTCTCTGAGCCATTTCCTTCTTATACTCAGATGCTGAGAAAATATTTGGAATTTTCAAGAGTGCAAACATCTGTGCATGCATGCACACAGCTGTGTGAACGTGGTAGGTGAGGGATGTAGATGAGCCTCATGCTCCCGCCCAGACCCAGGTCATGGCACATGGGTGTAGGGACAGAGAAGCTGCCGGAATTCAGAATGGGGATCAGCCATCTCTATTTTCCCCATGTCATCTATCTTGGCAGCCATGGAACAGACTGACTGACTGACTTGAGGGGGGAGGAAGGAAGAGAAGTAGTCAGAAATAAAGAAGGGAGTTCATATGATTCAGCCAGCCAAAATTATTAAAATCTATTCCTGAGGGCTTTTTTCCATTGAAAGACTTTAATAGAGCAGGGTTTGTAATCTGGCAAACGGAAGATGCCATTTTTTTTTCTCACTATCTAGTGCTGTTTTGGCTAAGGAGGGTGGGAGGTATGAATACAGGAATGCAGAGATGTCAGCCAAGTCAATTATATTTTAAATTCTTACCAGATTTCCTCAAGCAAATTGATTGCCAGAAAAGACCAGTGGGCCATATAGTTATTTTTTTAATTAATTTTTATTGGAGTATAGTTGATTTACATGGGCCATATAGTTATATTTTACTCTTCTAATGGGGCCAGTTGCTTCAGAATTTATGTTAGGCATATCATGTTGCCCGTCATTTTCAGTAGAAATTTAGGGGTCTAGAGTACAGAAGAAAAACACCAAACCTTCTTTTTCTTGGAAACCAATCTGGCGCTCAGAGGGGGGAAAAAACACAAAATTTCAGCTTGTCTTTGATGTGGCTGAGAAATGGCATACAACGAAGGTCCAGACAGAGAATAATACTCAAGAACTGCCTTTGCGCTCCCAACTAGGCTTGAGTCTGAAAGACTCAAGAGATGGATACCCCTGGGTAGCTGAGGTGGGGAGACCAACCTTAGGCATAGATCACAACTGGAACAACAGCCCATTAGGCACAGAAAGTGCTTCCTCTTTGTGGCTGACAAGTATACTTCAAGGCAGATTTATCGATTCAGCCAATTACATGCAGCTGCATGAATCTTAAGATTCAGAACTAGAGATCGGCCAAGATGGTGGAGTAGAAAGATCTTAAGCTCACCTCCTCTCATGAGCTCACCAAAATCACAATTATTTTCAAAACAACCATCAATGAAAAAGACTGGAACCTATCAGAAAAGATCTACAACTAAAGATATAAAGAAGGAACCACAGCAAGATGGGTAGACTCGTGATATAATCAAGTCCCATACCCCCTGGGTGGGCAACCCACAAACTGGAGAATAATTATATTGCAGAGGTTCTCCCACAGGAGTGAGAGTTCTGAGCCCCACGTCAGGCTCCCCAGCCCAGGGGTCCTGCACCAGGAACACAAGCCCCTAGACATTTGGTTTTGAAGGCCGGCAGGGCTTAAATTCAAGAGCCTCACAGGTATAGGGGAAATAGACTTCACTCTTAAAGGGTGCACACAAAATCTCACACACACCAGGACCCAGGGCAAAAGCACTAATTTGATAGGAGCCTGGGCCAGACCTACCTTCTGGTCTTGGAGAGTCTCCGGGAGAGGTGGGGAGGTTGGGAGGGTGGGGGTGGCTGAGGCTCTCCTGGGGACGTAGATACTGGCAGCAGCCATATTTGGGAGCTTTCCATCACATGCACACTGGGCACCATCTTGGAACCCTCCCTCTAACTCTTTAGTGCCAAGTCCTGACCCCACCCAATAGCCTGCAGTTGCCAGTGCTGGGACACTTCAGGACAAACAACTAACTGGAGAGGACACAGACCCACCCATCAGAAGATTGCCTAAAGATTTCCTGAGCCCACAAGTTCCTCTAGACATGCCCCTAGACATGGCCCTGCCCAGCAGAGGGCCAAGACCCAGCTCCACCCAAGAGTGGGCAGGCACCAGCCCTGCCCTCCAGAAATCCTGCCCTAGCCTCTAGGCCAGCCTCACCCACCAGGGGGCAGACACCAGACGCAAGAAAACCACAAACCCACAGCCTACCCTGGGATCAGTAGGACCCTGACCCTGCCCACTAGCAGGCCATATATTTTATTGCCTCCTGAAAGAGGTAGGATGTTAAGGTACCAACTCCTGTGTCACTTTCCTGCATGAGAGAAGAGGTCTGGGATGCAGGAGAGGCCAGGAAGGAGAAGATAGAAGAAACAAATGAACAAATAAAGATGAGGCTGGAATTTCCAAAGACAGCCTTTGTGAAATTCTGCAGGATTTCCTAAACCCCAAAGCATTCCTATTCCATAAGAAGGAAAATTGGAGGCCACTGCCGTGTGTTACCTCATTAACGCAAATGAGTGGTAAAGAAGCAATACCCCAAAACCCACTGTCATGTGAGGGATTGACTTTGCATGAATGTCAAAAATGAAGAAAACTCAGGTGTCTAAACCAAGCAAAAAAACAAAAATCAGGGCTCAGACCATCATTCTAGAAGTGAAAAAAAAAGAAAAAATAGGTACAGAGAAAGCAAAACTGAAGACAAAGGAGCATTTAGCGCTGAGGACATTCTCTGGATCTTAGCTCTGTTCATGTAGGCAATTTGAGTGCACAGAAGGTCCCTAAACAACCCATAAGCTGAACTAAACTATAGGCAACTGTTTTCAAATCCAGCACAGAATTAGTCCTAGACTGTGAGATTCAATAGATTTAAGGTGCAGTGTGGCTACCAGTGGAGTCAGACAGCTAGTTTTGAGTGCTGGGTTGAGTGCTGGCTGGGTAAGCCCTTTAATACTCTTTATTTATTTATTTATTTATTTATTTATTTATTTATTTATTTATTTAATTTTTGGCTGCGTTAGGTCTTCGTTGCTGCACGCGGGCTTTCTCTAGTTGCAGAGATAGGGGGCTACTCTTCGTTTACTGAATGCCATTCCTTCCTATAGACAGAATTTCATCTTTAGCTACAACATTTTGCAAGCACAAGACTAACACTGAACAGGATAATTTGCTCTTGAATCAAGCTTTGCTGAATAAGTCAAATTGTCCAGCAACTAGAATAAGTTTTAAAAGTAAATCTGGAGAAGAAGCTTGACTATTCTGTATCTTTGTCAAGAAGCATTTTAATGCTTCAGATAATCTACATGCCCAAACAAAGCAGGGGCTTCTCTTTATCTCCAAAAGCAAAGTATCCTGTCACATTGGTGGCTGGAACTCCTTTCAAGCTTAGTCAGTACATTTACCATCTACTGTACTGTTTTTTGTGAGGTTTTTTATTTATTTATTTTATTTTTGGCTGCTTTGGGTCTTTGTTGCTGTGCACCGGCTTTCTTTTAGCCGTGGCGAGCGGGGGCTACTCTTCGTCGCGGTACGCGGACTTCTCATTGCGGTGGCTTCTCTTGTTGCAGAGCACAGGCTCTAGGCGCGTGGGCTTCAGTAGTTGTGGTACGTGGGCTCAGTAGTTGTGGCTCGCAGGCTCTAGAGTGCAGGCTCAGCAGTTGTGGTGCACGGGCTTAGTTGCTCCGCGGCATGTGGGATCTTCTCAGACCAGGGATCCAACCTGTGTTCCCTGCATTGGCAGGTGGATTCTTAACCACTACGCCACCAGGGAAGCCCAGCCCTTTAATACTCTTAAGTCTCAGCTCCATCCTCTGTAAGATGAGAATAAAAATAGGATCTATTCCATAGCATCATTGTGAGGGGTAAATATGATAATGCATTTAAGATATTTAGCTAATATTTAAGTTTTTGACATTTGATATTTAAGTTTTTGATATTTAAGTACTCCATAAATATCTTATTATTGTTGTTCTTGCTACCATTGTCCTCTAACTTGTTAAGTAGGAAACAGATATCTTGAAATGACATTACAATGACAAGGGGTGGGAAACATCATCAACAAAAGCCAGCATCTACCTCAAGCTGCCCCAGCTGAACTCTACTACTTTGGTCAGTTAAATATCAAATACTCATATGATCCAGCAATCCTACTCCTGGAAATATATCTGGACAAAAGTATAATTTTAAAAAACATACATGTAGCCCTATGTTCATAGCAGCACTATTTACAATAGTCAAGACATAGAAACAACCTAAATGTTCATCGACAGATGAAAAAGAAAATGTGGTATACACACACACACACACACACACACACACACACACACACATACTGGAATATTACTCAGCCATAAAAAAGAGTGAAATAATGCCATTTGCAGCAACATGGATGGACCTAGAGATTGTCATACTAAGTGAAGTCAGAGAAAGACAAATATCATGATATCACTTATATGTGGAATCTAAAATATGACACAAATGAACCTGTATACAAAACAGAAACAGATTCACAGACACAGAGAACAGACTTGTAGAGGGTTGGGGGAGGGATGGATTGGGAGTTTGGGATTAGCAGATGCAAACTACTTTGCATAGAATGGATAAACAGGGTCCTACTGTACAGCACAGGGAATTATATTCAATATCCTGTGACAAACCATAATGGAAAAGAATATGAAAAATAATTATATACCTATGTATAACTGAATCACTTTTCTGTACAGTAGAAATTAACACATTGTAAATCAACTATACTTCAATAAAATAAATTTTAAAAAATCAAATACTCAAAAAAATAGTCTCAGCCTATTTTAATGCATTAAAAGCCTATAGAAATAGGGCAAAAATAGTATTTAAAATTTTGTAACTAGAAATAAAGGTCACCACCACTTGAGCTCTCTCATTCCCCGCTGCCTGGTAGGGAAGCTGTCCACATAGAAGGCCCCTTAGTTAGCCAGAAAATGCATATTAAACTCTCCACCAAAAGAATACAATTGATCCTATGGTCCCTGAACCCAGACATCCCTCCAGAAGCCTTTGGAGGGGGAGACTCGGTAAGGATCCTCAGCAGGGGAGGCAAGTGGTCTATGCAACACACAGGACAGGTAGTTGCAGGCTTCTGCAGACATTACTTGTCCTTAGTATCACAAAATTTCAATGTTCAAATATGTACAAGCATGACAAATGGGGGAGAATCAAATGACCATTAGGATTATAATATGTGTGAATAAGCCATTGGGATAATTTCTGCAAATAAAGGGCCATATAACTGCTAATATTCCCACCTTTTCCTAGCAATAATAATGCATCATCTGGCTAAAACAGTTCCTTAAGTACCTTATGTTCTCTGCCGGAACCAAGTCATTAATCCCATTTATACAGCTAACAGGGAAGCTCTGAGTCCAAACTAAGGTCCTGAAGAAAAGTACTGGAATTAATGACAAAGGGGAATCATTTTTCTCTACAGCTATAAGGTTGCTTTGCCAAATAGCACTTTTTTGCTCATGAACTTTACTTTGAATACTGAATAATCTACCCAGGAAAGAAATAGTTAATACAGCCACATCAATAGTTTTCCAGCTGGTCAACCCAACATTGCTAGGACCATACAGCAACCCTGGTTCTTTACTATGTCTCTCCCTTAGCGTATCCATGTTCCCATCAGCCTACAAAAGCAGAGTCAGCTTTTACAGTGTGCCAGTGAACTAGGACAGAGACCCCCATGCCATGCATGTTCGCCCCAAACTCTGCAAGGTGATGCAGTTTTAGTCTGTGACTCTCTCCACATGAGAAATAGTAGTACATAACAGTTATATGATTTAGTGCACTCCAGGGTCAGACAGACCTGGTTTATATCCCAGCTCTATCAGCATCTGAAGTTCCCGGGTCAGTTTACATCTTTTAGGCTAGTTTTCCCTGTCTCTAAAGTGAATGGGGAAGGAAGAAGTACTCTTAAGATTATTTGGACAATTGCTTATTAATATTAGTAATAAGTGACTGTAAAGATGGAAGGAAGGAGGAAAGGGAGGAAGGAAGGGAGGGAGGGAGGAAGGCAGGCAGAGAGGACTCCCTGAAGAGTCGCAGCTTCACTCGAGAGACCTGTGAGAGAACAGGCTAGAGGGACCCTCCCCAAAATCCAGGGTCTCTCCTCCCAGAATCTGCCCTTGTTCTCTGTCACTGAAAAGTTCAGGAGCAGGAAAGCTGTGAACCTGAACCAAGCTCCTTCCAGGAGCCAGACCTGAGAGCTCTTCTAGCAGCAGTGACAACTCTTACTTTCTGATTTGGGTGGCGGCGTATGTGCTGTGAGCATGTTTAAAGAACACGAAGAGAGGGAGATGTTGAGTCTGTCTTATTGCCATACTCCCAACAGAGAACAGCTCTGCTGAACCACTGCATCCTTGCTCTGCAGTTACAATCCTTATTATAGGGGGAGGTTACAGCAAAGAGCTAACGGAGCTGAGTGGCAGTCATCAGCCATCCTGCCCACACGTAACCTCCAGGGGAAGCACTGCAGGATTCCTTCTCAGCATCAATAGGCAAGTGCATTTAGAGGCAGCTTCTCTCCCTATTTTGCACCCAGTGTGTGAACAGGAGGACCACACCTTATCCACAGAGAGGCTCTCAGGCCCCAGGCTCCCTGTGTCCTTAAACATAAAATAGGAGTCCTGAGCCCTTGCTTCAGGGCCACATGCTTTGTTATAAGTAGAACGACCATGTGATTTATTGTCCAAGACAACACATTGTTGAGAGTGAAAGAAAGCACTGGTAATAATTACCAGTGAGACAACAGGCATAAACTGGGACTGTTCTAAGCAAACAAGGATATGAGATCATCCTAAGTGATTCTAGTTAGGCTTCACACCGCAGGAACCCTCTCAAGAAGGAGGAAGCCTTCGTGCTGGTTAGCCTTCTCCCTCTGAAAACTATCTAAATTGTTTTCCCCCTTCCAATAAACGAATAAATAAATAAAAATAATGGTAACATTTTAAAATGAAATATATTAAAACTATTAATATAAAAGTAAGCAAAACAGAAAGGGACAAAAAGAAAATACTGAAAATACCACAAGTGTAGTGGGGAGAGGGACAGAGTATCATCATTTGGTGAAAATCATTTTTTCCACACTTCCATAGGTGAAGAATAAATAAATAAATGAAAGGATGGGTAGAAAGACAAAATAATTTTATGAAAAAGGAATCATACTACACTAGATACTTTTAATAAAAGGAGTTGAATTCAATTTTACACAGAACACAAAAACGGAAAGTGAAATGAAACTAAGGAAAATGTTGAACCTCACACAAATACTTCTCTGTTACAAGAACGATGCTATATCCAAACTTCCCAGGTCCCTACAACACTGCACACTTAACCTCCTTCTGACATGACTCCAATCCCCTATAGAAATAACGTGGATTAAAGAGAAGCTAGTTTCCAGCTAAGAAAAGAACACAGCCTTGGCCGTGAGCCTGGGGAATACAAAGATGGTCCCTCTGCCCTAAAGAAGCCCCTTAAGATCCTACAGTGGGGTCTTCCACTTCCACCTTTACTCACCTGGCTGCTGAAAGGCTCCTGTAGAGTAAATATGTTGCCTGGAGAGGTTGGTCTGTTGTAGCAGAAAGAGAGCATGCAGTTAGGAATCAGGCCTTCATCCAGGCCTGCATCAGAAAGTTGTCACTGGAGCTTTTTGAGCCTTAGGTCTGCTTTCTGCGAATAGTTGATATGAGGAACCGTGAGAGACTCAGTGGTGGTGAGGGGGCAGGGGTGGCTTTGAAAGTGATGACAGGAAGGTCTGGTGGGACAGTAGCCCGTCTAGTCACTGCCTGATGAGCATAGAGCAAGTGGATGAACCAGTGGGATAGGTCACATTCCATGACCTTGGCCATGCTACTTGTCACTTAACCTTTCTGAGGCTCAGTTTCCACATCTTTAAAATGAGGATATTAATAGGAGCTAACTCACAGGGTCACTGTCAGGATTATGAGACAGCCTATAAAAAGAGCTCAGCATGTCACCTGGCTCCTCAAAAGCATTCAAAAATGCCAACTAACAAAATAAACTAAAACAAGTAGGTTTATATGATGAGGTCTGGGGAAATCGAAGGATGGGACATTTCCTGGAATGGACATACCTGAATGGGGTTTGGGAGTGGGGAAACAGGGCTGCCCTAGAGTAGCACTATGGATACCTGAAATGGCAACTGTGGGAAGAGGGAAGCAAATTCCTCCAAGTCACGCCTTTACCTAAGCCAGCCTTGCTAAGCATGCCTCATGTCTGATTTTTACAATGCGCTTAACTCTCTGCAAACCACTACATGTGCTGGAGAAGATGCATCAGTGTGGCTTGGAAGTTATGAACCTGCACTTTGAACTCAGTCATCCACAGATATGAATGCAAGTTCTGCCTTGGATGAGCTGTGTGACCACGTGCAAGTTACTTAACCTCTTTGAGCCTGATTCTTCATCTACCAAATGGTGATAAGGATCAGTTTCATGGAGCTGTGGGGAGAAGTAAATGAGATTGTGTGTATGGTATGTCTCTCACAAGATCTGTTACCATGTACTCAATAATCGTAACTCCTATTATTAATATTTTTATCTGTCCCTGCCTTTGAAAAGTTTATAGTATAGCTGTAGGGACAAAGCTAATACACTGAAAAGTGAGCCCACAGTAGACGACAGAGAACCATTAAGTGCTAAAGTTAGGGAAACATTCAGTCAATATGTATTTACTGAACATGTAGTGTGCGCCAGGCACTGTTTTAGTAGCTGGAGATATATTAATGAATAAAGTGGACATACTCCAGTTCTTACCATCCAAGGGTACTAGTGACTCACTAAGAGTCTACACCGCCCAGCTCCCCTCCACTGCTGAAGCCCAGACCAAAAAGGCTGAATGTGGGGCCTTGTCTCTAAGAAACATCCAGCTCTCAA
This sequence comes from Balaenoptera acutorostrata, assembly GCF_949987535.1. Taxonomy (NCBI): domain Eukaryota; kingdom Metazoa; phylum Chordata; class Mammalia; order Artiodactyla; family Balaenopteridae; genus Balaenoptera; species Balaenoptera acutorostrata. Next base: position 20,829,374 of record NC_080079.1, on the reverse strand, counting down.
ATAAGCAGGAAGAAAAGGATCTTCAGGTGCTCACCTTCTGTTTACCATCTCCTTCTTAGCTAATATAACCTGCAGAAACTTGTAGGAAGCTCAGATAATTCCCAGATCCAAAATCTCAGAGTCAAGAGTTGTCATCCTGAGGCCCGTGGTCTGAGTGTCCCCAGACTCTCAAACCGACCATGGAGGCCACCTAAAGGTCTGAATGCCCTCAATTAACAGTTGTATGAATGTGAACACATAGCTAACTTCTCTGATTCTCATTTCCTTCATCTGTAAAATAGTGATAAAAAGAGGGCGCACCTCCTAGCATTTCTATGAATAATAAGTGAAATGATGCACGTGACCTTGCCTAATGCAGTACCTGGTGCAGAGTGAAGTCTTGATCAATATATGTTTAATGTAAGAAAATGCAACTTATTCATGCATTTGCTCATATATGCAGAACCTGTCAAGTGAGTAACTATAATTTATTGAAGAAGTGCTTACAATTTATATAAAGAACATTATTTAAATTGTAAGACCTAGAAATACATGAAAGAGCAGTCTCTTTCAAACAGCTCTCGGGCTTATCCAAAGCTGTGCAGCTCTAATGAGAGCCCAATAATAATTGGCACTATGCTGCGATTGGCCTTTCTGAGCTCTGGTTCTAGGCCCCCTGCCATTTGCCCCCTCAACTCCTTCCTCCTGTGCCCCACAGGGACAGAGGACCTTGTCTCTACTTTGGTTTGGTTGAGCTCTCAGACCAATAAGAAAGGACCTATCCCTGTATCTTGGGGTTACAGAGACTTCCCCAAATATTCTTATGGTTTCCAACCTCTAATAACAGACTTAGTGACAGTCTCAAATCATTCCCTCTGTGAAGGAAAGTGACACCTCTCCAAGTCACCTAGCAGAAGCCACTCTGCTGAGCATAGAGTTTTCCTAGATGGGCAAATTAAATTCTAACTGCTGCTCTGAGATTAAGGAGGAAGTGGGGGGGATCAAAATGATGTGATTTGATTTCAGTGTCCTCAAAATATGGTTCAAAGACCATCCATCAGAATCACCTGGAGGATTCTGAGACTCAATGATCTAGTTATTGGAGTTGACTGATGATAAGAATCTCAGAAAAGGAAAGGAGAAAAGTAAATATGATCCATAATCCTTCTCCCACCACCCAAAGATTTACACACGATTATCTTTGAAGAAGGTATCTCTGTCAGCCCAATTAAGTGTGTGCTGGATAAACCTGAACCCAAAACTCTCCTGACTCACAAGTATGCACCCTGGAGAGGGGCTTCCCTTTGGAAACTTCTCCTCCTTTTTGCCTTTCTTCTTCCAAGATGGATTCACGGGCACAATTACCTTCTTGACAGATTTCCATCCTCAACGATAAATCTCTTTTCTGCCAGATTGACTTAGATGATGTAGTATGCATGGGAAAAAATAAAAAAATCTCTAGACCCTAAACTTACCTCTCTCTCTTTTTAAAATTTTACATCTGCAGGTATCGTGGCTCTCTAAGCTTGTCCATTTATTTAAGACCATTAAAAGAAAAATGATCAAATATTTTATCCCCAGGCATAAACATGACAAAGAAAGAAAAAGGATGACTACTGACAGTCATTTGTAATATTATAGTGTTCTGGCATGCTATAAGTTTTTCAACCTTAAACAAGAGACATTTTGATGTCTTTAATAGAGTTATCTTTATGCACCTTTTTCTCCCTTTCTGTTTCAAAACTGCTGATTTTTTAAAATCCCTGGTTCTCTCACTATTGCACACAGCTCTAAATTTCAAAGCCAGGGTCCACCTGGAGGATGCTTGGTTTATTGTGTGGGCACTCACAGCTGATGGCAAGCAGAGGCTCTCAAAGGCTGAAACTTTGCTGTCTGCTCCCTGCAGAAAGTCTTCACCCTGTAAAGGCCAAAAGGCACTGAGGCGCTCCAACTCTTAAGAAGTTAGCTCAATAATAATAATAACTCTTAGATATACATCATAAGGATTAAGGTCTTTCTAATCACATAAAACCAAATCCCACCCCTGCCATTCTAGAGATGTGAAATGGAGGAACTGACTTAGTTTCTCTAAGCTTCAGTTTCTTCATCCATAGGATGTAAGTGACAACAGTACCCACCTCCTAGGGCAGTGGGAATATTAAATAACACTGGGCTTGTACAGGGCTTAGCAGGGGCCTGGGACACACCACATGCTCTGTAAATGGTGGTTACAGATGTGTGGATGTTTTCTTGCTCTCCTCCTCATCCCTGCCTCTTGTCACTGTGTAAGCAAAGAAATGCCTTTAGCTCTAGAGGCAAACCCAATCAAAACAGGGGAATCCTGCTGTTTGACTAATGCGGTCTCCACCTGAGACTCTCCCTCTGGCTCGTAACCAGCCTCCTGATGTTCCTGGAGCCTCTTCATCTCACACCTCCATCCAATGGGCATATGCATTTGCTTTCTAATTAATCTTTCTTTATTTCTATTACTCTGTGATCCCCATGAAAAAAGCCCATTCAGAAAATAAAAGTGTTTTAAAATTCCTCACTACACAAAAAGTGTAAGACTGCACAATACAAAGAAACTTCAGTCACCAACCTAGGAGTATTGATCTATTTGATAACACTGAAGAAAAATTAAACAGTCTTTTCAAATGGCCAAAGGAGCAAAAATCATACCATCGAGGGAAAGAAGTAAGAAATTTGTTTGGAGGATGATGGAATAAGAAGGGACTGTGAATATAAAAATGATGGCAGTATATCGATCAATATTTCTATAAAAATATAAACATTTACTACCTATATGATGGTGTGACTTACAGGATCTACAAAAGTGTCTCTGCATAAAACCTCCTCTGATTTCACTTGGAGAGGGCTGTACATATTAAGTATAACATTGAGAAAATACTATATTTTTAAAATATATTGCCATAATAATACCTAATTGTAAAAATCATTGGACAGGGCTTTTGGATATGAGTTAAGCCAGCCCACTCTCTCCACACGACAGTCCACAAACTATTCCAATAATCATGTCCCTTGTGAACATTAACATGTCCATGTAGCCTGGGATAAGTTGTGTCTGAAAGGCAATGTGAAACACAACTTATCAGATTTCAATCACCAGCATCAGGATGTCCCATGGTTACTAGCTTCTGAGGTTCTGTGACGTTTTTATGACATCAAGTCTTCTCTATCTGGTAATCAACATCACCCAGGAAAAGTCATCGTCTTGTGCATAAAAATGTGTCCAGCATCACTTATCCTCTTTTGCTCTCTTTGTTTCTTCCCTATCACTTTTTTGTCCACTCTGTCAAGAAGCCCTTGGATTTGCATGACACCAAAAAGAGGTTGGAAATTTATTATATGTGCATCTCGAAGAGTTCAAAATATAAAACCACTCACATATTCATTGCTCTCTTTTTCTAAATCCATAAATCTCTAGCCCCAGTGTGATTTTGTGATTTTCCAGTGTTCGTTCTCTTTAAATCGCTTGCTTTCTCTCTAGGGTTTCTTTATTCCAAAAGATGTAGCCCTTCACTTCTATTTTTACATCTTGCTATCTCTCAGATCATGAGCTAGTAGATAACACGGCAAAACTTCAAATGTGGCTCCCTCTTTCACTGAAGGGAGAAGAGGTTGGAGTTTTAGCTACATTACTCTAAACGTAGCCCAAATTCTATTTGTCCCGAAAGGGTCTCTGTTACTGCATGCCCCATTTCCTCTGGGAATGCTATTTTGTTCATAGTGAATAAAAGGAAATGTATATGGTGTCTCTGCTGATCTTCAGAAGTCCAAGCAGCCCTCATGGATAAAGGATGTATATTTATAAATCTGAGCCTGGTGGAGGAAAGGAGGAAGCCATGTGAGTGCTGAGTAGAGTGATTATGTCACAGTCCTCCATCCTCTCTTCCTAACCACAGTCACTTAAGTAAGCCACTTGGGAGTATGCTGCTGATGGTGGTCACCTCGACTACCCCTTGCAACCATGCCTGATGGGACAGTGGAAGCTCAATGCCTTTGGCATGGTGTTGCCTTATTATGTGAGGGATTAAATCAAATTTAAAAAACCAAAGCCACCAACTGCTGATTCTTTAATGCTACAACACTATTAGAGTCCAGTTCTTTCCAGGAGCTGGGGTGAGTGCTTTCATTAAATAGACTTTCTACCCCAAATACCTAGATATACACATGCACACCCCTGGGTTCCAAAGGTCCATGGTGGCAGGGAGCTCTCAGAGCAATGAGTACTACGGTCTCCCAGCTCGACATATAACATCCAGAGTAAACTTTAAAAAATAGGTAATGTAATTCCAGCTTCCTTGACTTGGAACGAGGTCAAAACTTCATGCTGTGTCCTGTACACTCCGTTTGATTTTTCTACTAGCTCTCAGAACAACAAAGGTAAGTGAATTTGTTATCTGCCTATGTGGCCCTGGTCTGACAGGTTTCTCCTGGAAAGTGATCAGCACGTTTTCAAGCATTAAACTCTGCATTAACCTCTCCTCTCTTGCTGCTGCCCAGCTGTGCTCCTTATCCATATCTAGAATAAACCTAATTCTTTCTTTGTCCTAACTTGAATTGTCCCTGACATCTGGAAAATGAGCAATATCTCTGGGGCTAAAATAAAACTTAGTTCACACCTGAATGAAGCATAATTTCTTTCTCTGGAAGATGCATAATTTTCACTCTGATAATCCGAGCATTTGATATTTTGCATCTTTTATCCAAGTTTCCAAATTTTTAACCAGCCTGGACCAGAGAGACACACGACATGGAAGCAAAGCAAGCTCATTACAGATCTAAGTAACCATGCTGTGGATGGGGCTTAGAGCTGGACCTGAGCCCCTTGGTGCTGAGTCATCTGTGTTCCTCACACCCTGGCTCATTTGCACTAGTCCCACAAGCTCTCTGATACTCAGTTTCTTCTTTTATAAGTGTCTTGGTCCGCTGATGAGAACCACAGTTATTTTATAGGTCTTGTGAAAGATGGGCTAGAAAGAGGACTCCTGGAAGAGGACTCACAATGGCCCAGTATAGGCCATCCACAAATCTCTGAGGATCCAAGGTACCAGGGAAGATGCCCAGAGGGAGATTTTGAGCACTGGGGCAAGACTGGATCCTTCTGAGGAAGCCGTAGTAGTGATTGTTGGAGCATCAGGGCTCAGTGAACATTACATGGCATCTGCCCAGACCTGTTCATAAGCTCATATAAGACTCCCCCTAGGGACACCAAAATATTTTAGGGAACTTTCAGCAAACTTAAGTCTTATGGGAGAAGCAGGGATGAGAGACAGTGATATGTGTGGTTTTAACCCAACTCAACCTGTAGGCTGGTACAGTTTCAGGGGAGCCTGGGCTGCATGCAAGGTAGATTCCAACAGCCTGAGACACAGAATGTCTTGAGCAGTGTTTGTAAAACAGCAAATGTCTAATACCCAACTCCAAAAATTCCAATTCAGTAGGTCCAGAAAGGATCCAGGCTTCTGTATCTTTATCAAGTTCAACAGACGACTCTAAAGGACAGCCAGGACTTGGATCCATTGGACTAGATGGTCTCAAAAGACCAGCACAGAAATAAATTGAAGGATTTTTTAAAATATTCTACAAAATCATTTCTTTATTTTTATTTGCTGTTTGCATATTTTTTTTGTCTATATTGAATCTTTTCCTGTGATCTAGTATCTATATTCAGGGCCCACCATTGCTCACTTCCATCTTTCTACCTCACACCCATTTTTGGAAAGTGCCTTAAAAGAGTGAAAGCCCACTGTGAAAGTACTGACCTATAATATCCTACAATATGGAAAACCTCTTGAAGAAAAATAAGGACAAGTTCTTTCCTTTTCTCCTGCCTATTGTGATTTCCTTCCTTTCTTCTCTCCGTTCTCATTAGTCTGTGGCTGCCCAGGATTTAACCACTAGTATAAACTCCATGTCTCCTATCTGTCCAGATAAGAGCCTGTTTTGGTGAGACTTAAGGCTGCAAGGAGTAAGAAGGCATCCATGAGGCCAACCCCTTTGTGGGGTTCCAGCCTGTCCCTCCCCTCACCCACAGCCCAATACAGGTCTGGTCATCACTTCAGCTCTCACGTAGTAATGCCCAAAGGAGAATAGATTCTAATTTTCCTCTGAAACTTAGAAATGTTCAGTACTGCCTAAATTCAAGAGCTCTCCATTGGCACTTATTTACATCATTCTCTATCCTTACAGGGACTATGTGAAAATGAGGGAAAGCGGGGAGTATAAAATAGAGCCATTACATCCCACCAGTGTCTTAAGGTAACTAGCAATGTAAAAGTTTAAACACCCTTCTAAAACATCCAAAGTTAACGGGAAATATAAATCTTTCTGATTCAGTAATTGGTACTGGTGGGCACATGACCCAAGCAGGGTCAATAAGATTCTCTTATTTGGATTGACATGGATTCTGGATGGCAAAAGAGTTGTGCTCTTCCACTGAAATAATAAACTTGTAAGCCTATATATTCCAGGGATCATCTCACTGCATAGTAGGAAGCCTTCTCAAGAAGGAAACCAGCTTAGAAGGATGAAAATTCAAGAGATGAAGAAAGATAAGAACCTAAAGGCATTATCTAAAATAGCTGCACCTGAAGACAAATCCACCCATTGGACTTCCCAGTTATGACAGCCAAAGGTAAAAATGACAGCCTTCCATTGCTGGCCCTAAATCTAGTCAATTTGTTATAAAATCCTATCTGTACTACCTCTCAAATGCCTCTTGACGGTGTCACATTACTCTCCATTCTAACTTCTAAAGCCTTAGTTCAGGTCTGTGTCCTCCCTGCCCAGACTCTTTCAACAACTTCCCCCTCCCCCCCAACATCTAGTTCTTTCTTTCTCCTCCAGGATATCCTCCATCCTGTCACCAGTATTATCTTCTAAAACCCAAATTAAATTATTTGTTTCCCTCAAAAATACTTAGGGATCTTCATTGCTGATAGTTATAATTTTATCTCTTTCTCCAGCAGGGATCTTTTAAATTTTTTCAAATCAAATATTATGCAGACCTTCAGTGTATAAAACCAAAATGAATGTAGAAAGAGAGAAAGAAGAAGGCAATAGAAAAGAGGGCAGTAAAACTGCACTCACTCAACTTCCCCATGTCCCAGGTAGTGAGCCCAAAGATACCTCTAAGGATCCCTTGTTCTCTAAAGAATACAATTTCAAAACATAAAATCAAATAAATCTTTTACACTTTGCAGAAAAATCCAGTATACTCTTTCCCCCAATCCTTCCCCAAATCACACATACCTACCTTCTCAGCTTCACTGATCATATTTTAAATTGACTCTCATTGAGCTGTCCTTAGGGGTGCAATGTTGGTACACTGGGTGCTGGACTCAGGCCTCAGTTAGTTGTTTTGCAGCTGAGAAACGTCTATTCCAGAAGAAGAGAAGATTAAAGCCAAAACAGGAAATAAATACCAAAATTAAACCTGGGAAGGAATGGGAAAAAGCCTCTAAACTGAAACAGCAAATCAGATAGGAAGCTGAATAAACATAATAAAGAACATATCTGGAGAGCCAGCAATGAGATCTCTGTACCAGGAAACTGAACTCCAGTCTGAGAGCTTACTTCTTGATCACAACCATCTGCAGAATTCTTCCTCTTATGATGTCTTCTTAAGATAGCCAAATTATAACAAACTACACCAGATACCATAACTTGTTCCCAAAAGGTACTCCAAGTTCTCAACCGATGAAAGTTCATTATGCACCCTTGGAAATGTTATTGCCTCTGCCTGAAATTTCAAATCTCTTTCTCTAAATTCCCAGTCATTTTTTTTTTTATAAATTCTGTTTTTATTTTTATTTTTATTTATTTATTTATCTTTTATTTATTTTTGGCTGTGTTGGGTCTTCATTGCTGTGCACAGGCTTTCTCTAGTTGCGGTGAGCGGGGGCTACTTGCTCCACAGCATGTGGGATCTTCCCCGACCAGGGATCGAACCGGTGTCCCCTGCATTGGCAGGTGGATTCTTAACCACTGTGCCACCAGGGGAGTCCCCAGTCATTCTTCAAGATGTATTTACAAGAAAAAAGCTTCCTGAATTCTCCAGGCAGCTAGAGGTTTCCTTCTTTCTGAATATTGTACATCACCTTCTTAACATACACCCACTGTTATTGTAATTATTATAATGTGTCCTTTCTCTTGATCTAAATAGCATTTAATCTCATTCTTCTTCCTAGCTCCTATAGCGCCCAACTCAGTGCCTGACACTTTATCAAACTCTCAACAAGCAAATGTTGAAAGAAGGAGCCATGAAATCATGTATTACATGAGTCTCATTTCTTAGCACAGTGAACAATATCTCTATAAATTGATTTCTTTTTATCGTTCATTATTCTCAAACATTTTTGAGTTTAGCAATCCCATTCAGCTATTAATCTTAATATAATTTTTTAAAAGATATACAAGAACATTTTGAATAATGAAATCCCACTGTGGCAAAGTTAATTGGAAATATCTGTCAATGCTGGAATCTGATGCCCAGTCCAACACACATGTTTCTTACAGACTTGATCTCATGGAATTCATCAGAAGACCTAAATCAAAGGGAATCAAAAACTCAAAGAAAGAAGTCAAGTTGAGGGGAAGGGAGATCTAAACCATCCCTGATTCAAAGTAGACTAAACCCAAAGAATGCAAAAGGAAATAAATAATGAAAACTAGAACAGAAACAAACAAAATAGAGAGTAGAAAAATGACAGAGAAAAATCAACAAAGCCAAAAACTGGTTCATTGAAGAGATAACAAAATTGACAACCCTTTAAGGTAGACTGGAGAGAGAGAGACAGAGACAGAGAAGTCAAACTACAAAATTCAGGAATCAAGAGAGGACATCACAACTGAGTACACAGAAGTAAAATATATAATAAGGGAATACTATGAACAACAGTATGTTACTAAATTAGGTAACTTAGACAAAACTGATAAATTCTTGACACAAATTACTGAAACTGGCTCAAGAAGAATTAGACAATCTGAATTGATCTATAAAAGCAAAGAGATCAACTTAGTAATTTAAGAACTTATCACAAAGAAAGTCCAGGCCTACATGGCTTCACTGATGAATTACATGAGAGGTTCATAGAAATAATTGATGCCAATACTTCACAAATTGTTCCCAAAAAAAGAAAACAGGAAGAAACACTTCCCAACTCATTCTATGAGGCCAGAATTATCTTGATACCAACACCAGACAAACATACCACAAGAAGAAAAAATATACAAACCAATATACCCTACAAATACAGAATCAAAAATTCTCAGCAAAGTACTAGAAAACCAAATCTAGCAAGATATAAAAAGGATTATTGATCAGAAAACTTACACAAGCCTCTTAGATAGCCTCATCCAACACAGGGCAGATAGCAGAAGCAAGAAGAACTACAGTCCTGCAGCCTGTGGAACAAAAACCACATTCACAGGAAGATAGACAAATGAAAAGGCAGAGGGCTATGTACCAGATGAAGAAAAAAAATAAAACCCCAGAAAAACAACCAAATGAAGTGGAGATAGGCAACCTTCCAGAAAAAGAATTCAGAATGATAGTGAAGATGATCCAGGACCTCAGAAAAACAATGGAGGCAAAGATAGAGAAGATGCAAGAAATGTTTAACAAAGACCTAGAAGAATTAAAGAACAAACAAACAGAAATAAACAATACAATAACTGAAATGAAAACTATACTAGAAGGAATCAACAGCAGAATAACTGAGGCAGAAGAACGGAAAAGTGACCTGGAAGACAGAAGGGTGGAATTCACTGCTGAGGAACAGACTAAAGAAAAAAGAATGAAAAGAAATGAAGACAGCCTAAGAGACCGCTGGGACAACATTAAACGCAACAACATTCGCATTACAGGGGTCCCAGAAGGACAAGAGAGAGAGCAAGGACCTGAGAAAATATTTGAAGAGATTATAGTCGAAAACTTCCCTAATATGGGAAAGGAAATAGCCACTCAAGTCCAGGAAGCCCAGTGAGTCCCATACAGGACAAACCCAAGGAGAAACACGCCGAGACACATAGTAATCAAATTGGCAAAAATTGAAGACAAAGAAAAATTATTGAAAGCAGCAAGGGAAAAACGACAAATAACATACAAGGGAACTCCCATAAGGTTAACAGCTGATTTCTCAGCAGAAACTCTACAAGCCAGAAGGGAGTGGCATGATATACTTAAAGTGATGAAAGGGAAGAACCTACAACCAAGATTACTCTACGCGGCAAGGATCTCATTCAGATTCGATGGAGAAATCAAAAGTTTTACAGACAAGCAAAAGCTAAGAGAATTCAGCACCACCAAACCAGCTTTACAACAAATGCTAAAGGAACTTCTCTAAGTGGGAAACACAAGAGAAGCAAAGGACCTACAAAAACAAACCCATAACAATTAAGAAAATGGTCATAGGAACATACATATCGATAATTACCTTAAACGTGAATGAATTAAATACTCCAACCAAAAGACACAGGCTTCCTGAATGGATACAAAAACAAGACCCATATATATGCTTTCTACAGGAGACCCACTTCAGACATAGGGACACATAGAGACTGAAAGCGAGGGGATGGAAAAAGATATCCCATGCAAATGGAAATCAAAAGAAAGCTGGAGTAACAATACTCATATCAGATAAAATAGACTTTAAAATAAAGAATGTTACAAGAGACAAGGAAGGACACTACATAATGATCAAAGGATCAATCCAAGAAGAAGATATGGCAATTATAAATATATATGCACCCAACATAGGAGCACCTCAATACATAAGGCAACTACTAACAGCTATAAAAGAGGAAATCGACAGTAACACAATTATAGTGGGGGACTTTAACACCTCACTTACACTAATGGACAGATCATCCAAAATGAAAATAAATAAGTAAACAGAAGCTTTAAATGACACAACAGACCAGATAGATTTAATTGATATTTATAGGACATTCCATCCAAAAGCAGCAGATTACACGTTCTTCTCAAGTGCACAGGGAACATTCTCCAGGATAGATCACATCTTGGGTCACAAATCAAGCCTCGGTAAATTTAAGAAAATTGAAATCATATCAAGCATCTTTTCTGACCACAATGCTATGAGATTAGAAATGAATTACAGGGAAAAAAATGTAAAAAACACAAACACATGGAGGCTAAACAATACTTTACTAAATAACCAAGAGATCACTGAAGAAGTCAAAGAGGAAATCAAAAACTACCTAGAGACAAATGACAATGAAAACACGACAATCCAAAACCTATGGGATGCAGCAAAAGCAGCTCTAAGAGGGAAGTTTATACCTATACAAGCCTACCTCAAGAAACAAGAAAAATCTCAAATAAACAATCTAACCTTACACCTAAAGGAACTAGAGAAAGAAGAACAAATAAAACCCAAAGTTAGCAGAAGGAAAGAAATCATCAAGATCAGAGCAGAAATAAAGAAATAGAAACAAAGAAGATGATAGAAAAGATCAATAAAACTAAAAGCTGGTTCTTTGAGAAGATAAACAAAATTGATAAACCATTAGCCAGACTCATCAAGAAAAAGAGGGAGAGGACTCAAATGAATAAAATTAGAAATGAAAAAGGAGAAGTTACAACAGACACCGCAGAAATACAAAGCATCCTAAGAGACTACTACAAGCAACTCTACACTAATAAAATGGACAACCTGGAAGAAATGGACAAATTCTTAGAAAGGTATACCTTCCAAGGCTGAACCAGGAAGAAATAGAAAATATGAACAAACCAATCACAAGTAATGAAATTGAAACTGTGATTTAAAATCTTCCAACAAACAGAAGTCCAGGACCAGATGGCTTCACAGGTGAATTCTATCAAACATTTAGAGAAGAGCTAACACCCATCCTTCTCAAACTCTTCCAGAAAACTGCAGAGGAAGGAACACTCCCAAACTCATTATACAAGGCCACCATCACCCTGATACCAAAACCAGACAAAGATACTAGAAACAAAGAAAACTAGAGACCAATATCACTGATGAATATAGATGCAAAAATCCTCAACAAAATACTAGTAAACAGAATCCAACAACACATTAAAAGGATCATACACCAGGATCAAGTGGGATTTATCCCAGGGATGCAAGGATTCTTCACTATATGCAATCAATCAGTGTGATACACCATGTTAACAAACTGAAGAATAAAAACCATATGATCATCTCAATAGATGCAGAAAAAGCTTTTGACAAAATTCAACACCCATTTATGACAAAAACTCTCCAGAAAGTGGGCATAGAGGGAACCTACCTCAACATAATAAAGGCCATATATGACAAACCCACAGCAAACATCATTCTCAATGGTGAAAAACTGAAAGCATTTCCTCTAAGATCAGGAACAAAACAAGGATATCCACCCTCACCACTATTATTCAGCATAATTTTGGAAGCCCTAGCCACGGCAATCAGACAAGAAAAAGAAATAAAAGGAATACAAATTGGAAAAAAAGAAGTAAAACTGTCACTGTTTGCAGATGACATGATACTATACATAGAGAATCCTAAAAATGCTACCAGAAAACTACTAGAGCTAATCATTGAATTTGGTAAAGTTGCAGGATACAAAATTAATGCACAGAAATCTCTTGCATTCCTATGCACTAATGATGAAAAATATGAAAGAGAAATTAAGGAAACACTCCCATTTCCCATTGCAACAAAAAGAATAAAATACCTAGGAATAAACCTACATAGGGAGACAAAAGACCTGTATGCAGAAAACTATAAGACACTGATGAAAGAAATTAAAGATGATACCAACAGATGGAGAGATATGCCATGTTCTTGGATTGGAAGAGTCAATATTGTGAAAATGACTCTACTACCCAAAGCAATCTACAGATTCAATGCAATCGCTATCAAATTACCAATGGCAATTTTTACAGAACTAGAACAAAAAATCTTAAAATTTGTATGGAGACACAAAAGACCCCGAATAGCCAAAGCAGTCTTGAGGGAAAAAAACGGAGCTGGAGGAATCAGGCTCCCTGACTTCAGACTATACTACAAAGCTACAGTAATCAAGACAATATGGTACTGGCACAAAAACAGAAACATAGATCAATGGAACAAGATAGAAAGCCCAGAGATAAACCCACGCACCTATGGTCAACTAATTTATGAAAAAGGAGGCAAGGATATACAATGGAGAAAGGACAACCTCTTCAATAAGTGGTGCTGGGAAAACTGGACAGCTACATGTAAAAGAATGAAATTAGAACATTTCCTAACACCATACACAAAAATAAACTCAAAATGGATTAGAGACCTAAATGTAAGACTGGACACTACAAAACTCTTAGAGGAAAACATAGGAAGAACACCCCTTGACATAAATCACAGCAAGATCTTTTTTGATCCACCTCCTAGAGTAATGGAAATAAAAACAAAAATAAACAAATGGGACCTAATGAAACTTCAAAGCTTTTGCATAGCAAAGGAAACCATAAACAAGACGCAAAGACAACCCTCAGAATGGGAGAAAATATTTGCAAACGAATCAGCGGACAAAGGATTAATCTCCAAAATATATAAACAGCTCATGCAGCTCAATATTAAAGAAACAACCCAATCCAAAAATGGGCAGAAGATCTAAATAGACATTTCTCCAAAGAAGATATACAAACGGCCACGAAGCACATGAAAAGCTGCTCAACATCACTAATTATTAGAGAAATGTAAATCAAAACTGCAATGAGGTATCACCCCACACCAGTTAGAATGGGCATCATCAGAAAATCTACAAACAACAAATGCTGGAGAGGGTGTGGAGAAAAGGGAACCCTCTTGCACTGTTGGTGGGAATATAAATTGATACAGCCACTATGGAGAACAGTATGGAGGTTCCTTAAAGAACTAAAAATAGAATTACCATATGATCCAGCAATCCCACTACTGGGCATATACCCAGAGAAAACCATAATTCAAAAAGACACATGCACCCCAATGTTCATTGCAGCACTATTTACAATAGCCAGGTCATGGAAACAACCTAAATGCCCATCGACAGACGAATGGATAAAGAAGATGTGGTACATATATACAATGGAATATTACTCAGCCATAAAAAGGAACGAAATTGGGTCATTTGTTGAGACGGGGATGGATCTAGAGTCTGTCATACAGAGTGAAGTAAGTCAGAAAGAGAAAAACAAATATTGTATATTAACGCATGTATGTGGAACCTAGAAAAATGGTACAGATGAACTGGTTTGCAGGGCAGAAGTTGAGACACAGATGTAGAGAACAACGCATGGACACCAAGGGGTGGAAGCAGCGGGGGGATGGGGTTGGTGGTGTGATGAATTGGGCGATTGGGATTGACATGTATACACTGATGTGTATAAAACTGATGACTAATAAGGACCTGCTGTATAAAAAAATAAATAAAATAAAATTCAAGAATTAAAAAAAAACCTCTCTAATAGAATAAATTAATTTTGTGTTATAGATAGACTATAAAAAAAAAAAAAGGATTATCCACCATGACTAAATGGGATTTATCCCAGTAATGCATAGTTGGCTTAACATGTATAAATCAAATAATGTAATACACCTTATGGATAGTATAAATGACAAAAACTACATGACCATATTAATTGATGCAAAAAATTTTTTATAATATCTAACACCATTTGACAATAATATTCAGTGAACTAGGAATATAAAGGAACTTCTTCAACATGGCAAAGGAACAACTGTGTAAAACAATGACTATAGTATTTAATGGTTAATGACTTAATACTTTCTCCCTAAGATCAGAAACTATTCAAGGATGTCAACTTTTACCATTTTTATTTAATATTGTGCTAGAGGTTCTACCAGGGAAATTAGGCAATGAAAAACAAGAAGACCGAAGTAAAACCATCTCTGTTTGCATATGATATTATCATATATGTATGTATGTATAAACATATGTTTTTAAATCAACTAAAAATTAATATTAATAATAGTAAAATAATTAATAATATAAGCTAAGTAATGCTAATAAACTAATAGGTCCAGAAAGGCTTCAGGATACAAGTTCAATATATAAAAATCTACTGTATTTCTACACACTAGCAATGAACATTTTGAAAATGAATTTAAGAAAACAATTCCATTTACAATAGAATCAAAAAGAATAAAATACTCAGGTACAAATTCAACAAAAGAAGTGCAAGACTTGTACACTAAACACTACAAAACATTCTTGAAAGTAATTTTAAAAGGTTTAAATAAATGGAAAGACATTCCATGTTCATGAATTGGAAGAAAGTATTGTTAAAATGTCAATACTCCCCAAATTGATCTACAGATTCAACACAATTCTATCAAAATTTCAGCTGCCAAGTTTGCAAAACTTGACAAGCTGATCAAAACATTCATACAGAAATACAAAAAAAAAAATACAGAAGAGGCAAATCCATCTTGAAAAAAGAATAAAGTTGGATGACTCACATTTCTTGATTTCAAAACCTACTACAAAACTACAGTAATCAAGATAGTGTAATACTGGCATAAAATAGACAGATAGATCAATGGAATAGAATTTAGAGTCCAGATATAAACCCATGCATTTATGGGCAACTGATTTTTTTTACAAGGCTGCCAAAACAATTCAATGGGGAATGAATAGTCTTTTCAGCAAATGGTGCTGGTACAACTGGTAGCCCCATTAAAAGAACAAAGGTGGACCTCTACCTCACAACATATTCAAAAATGAGCTCAGCTCATAATAGTTCTGAGGCCTAAATGTAAGAGCTAAAACTGAAAAACACTTAGGAGAAAGCAGACATAAATTTTCTTGACCTTGCTTGGGTAATAACTTCTTAGATACAATACAAATAGCATAAGCAACAGAAGAAAAAATATACTGGATTACATCAAAAGTTAAATATTTTGTACTGAAATCTATCATCAACAAAGTGAAAGTATAATCCACAGAATAGGAGAAAATATTTTCAAATTATATATCTGATAGAGACTTGTTTCCAGAATCTATAAACAACTCTCACAACTCAATAATAAGGAGGCACAAAACCCATTTAAAAAGTGAGCAAGGAATTTCAATAGATATTTCTCCCAAGAAGATATACAAATGGCTAGTAAGTACATGAAAAGAAATTAAACATCATTAATCATTAGAGAAATACAAATCAAAACCACAACACAATACCAGTTTACAACCACTAGGAAACTGTAATAAAAAAGAGAGACAATAGCAAGTGCTGGTGAGGATACAGAGAAATTAGCACTTTCACGCATTACTTGTGGAAATGCAAAATGGTACAGCCATTTTGGAAAACAGTTTGACAGTTCCTCAAAATGTTAAACATAGAGTTACATATGGCCCAGCAACTCTACTCCTATGCATATACTCATAAGAAATGAAAACTTGTCCACACAGAAACCTGTACCTGAATGTTCACAGCAGCATTATTCATAATTTCCAAAGAGTAGAAAAATCCAAATGTCCATCAATTGATGAATAGATAAACAAAATATGGCATAACCATGTAATATAATACTATTTGGCAATAAAAAGGAATGGAATACTGATATATGCTACAACATTGATGAACCTTGAAAACATTATGCTAAGTGAAAGTAAAAGAAGCCAATAACAGAAGACATTTTCTGTGATTCCATTTATATGAAACTTGAATAGGCATATTTTAGAGACACAAATTATATCAGTAACTGCTTAGGGTCTGGGAGGCTGTTGTAGAGGAGAATGGGGATTGCTTGCTAATGGGTACAATGTTTATTTTAAAGGGGACAAAAATGTCTAAACTTACATTTTTGTGATGGTTACACAATCCTGTGAATATACCAAAAAGCACTAAATTTTATACTTGAAGTAGATAAATTGTATAGTATGTGATTTATATTCATTCAATGTGGAGTATGTACTTTGGTATGGTTTCTCCATGAGAGGGCATTCATAGCCTTGATTCATATTTATAGTTATGCTATTGAGTTTATGATTTTCTACACAATCACACAACAAATAGAACCATGACAATTGCTACTTCATAACAGATGCAGCTAGATTTAACATATTTTTGACAGTCTACACCTATTTGCAAAAGTTAGTCTTATTTTAGCCACTGAAATAAAAAGGGAGAAAAAGAAAAAATAAAAATTCCTACTAACCCAGATTTTCTACCAGAAAAAAAACAGAGCAAATCTATTTGACTCAGTTCAGGGGATCTGAGTTTGTGAGTCTTCTCAGCTGAAGGGTCTTCTATACTAACTTCCATTCTGCCCTGGGTGCCAGGATTCATGCCAGATATTTTGTGTAGTATTTCTAAATTCAATATTTCTACAAAAGTTAAAACATTTGCTGTCTTACACAGACACAAAATTTGAGTTTCTCTTTTATACATTGGTTCCTTTAAATATATATATATATATCTCAAAACCATATTTGATACTATATTTAAATCAACATAGTGATGCCATTGTCTGGAATTTCATTTTTATATTCCTCATGAAATACTGCATATGTTCATATTCTGGATTAGAAGATGGAGAATGTCATTAGGAAAAAAGAACAGCATATTAAAGCTAAAATAGGTACTACATCTCTGACTCTGGAAAACAACCAAGGGTTACTGAATGAGAGAGACTGTACTGTATGAATGAGAGAGAGAGATGATAGAATATGCAGATAATACACAATTCTTGTATAAGGAGAAAATGAGACAAGTGAGGTAAACAAAGTAAAAAATGAGTAAAAAAATAATAATAAGTGGATAGGAGCAATGTTTATGGGCTTGAAGAGACCTAAGTTCGAATCTTGGGCTCATCATGCACTTTACTCCAAGAATTCTATCTCATGGAGGTATTCCAACACAGATTAAATCTCATTCCCACATTTAACCTTCTTAGTTTCATCCCACGATATTTTGCTTCTCTGATTTTCCCTCCATCCCATGATCACCTCATAAGGATTACAGAGGCCAGTGTACCTATTATATGTAACACACGTAACAAAACTTCACTGATGTCAGTTCCTACCCTGAATCCTGCCACCACCACTCCCAGCCCCAGACTCTATAACTTATATACAAATTCAGCCATGAAAAAGAGCTCTAACCTCTGGATGCAGATCCTGGGAAAAATTAGACTGGGCATAATAGAAAGGTTTCACAGGGGCTTAAAGAAGTTCATTTCACTAAATCTTCTTTACCTGTTTTCCCTTCTCTCAGCAGGTATATTCAGTTAGCACATGCAGTGGAGGTTGCTCTTTTCCCCTCTACATGAAGGGCATTTCTGAGCATCTGGAAAGATGCCACGTGCTTGATATATATGCCTGACCAATGAATAAATGAATGAATTATGAATGAATGAATCAGGGGTAACTGGGGTGTTAATCGATATTAAAAAGAAGTAGAAAATCTGGACAGACTGATTACCAGTAATGAAATTGGATCAGTAATCAAAAACCTTCCAATAAAGTCTAAGACCAGATGGATTCACAAATGAATTCTAGCAAACATTTAAAGAAGAGTTAACACCTGCACTTCTCAAACTATTCCCAAAAATTGAAGAGGAAAGAATGCTTCTGAACTTATTCCATGAAGCCAGCATCACACTGATACCAAAACCAGAAAAAGACACCACACAAAAAAAATTACAGGCCAATATCACCAATGAACATAGATGAAAATATCATCAACAAAATATTAGCAAACCAAATTCAATTATACATTAAGACGATTATACACCATGATCAAGTCGGATGCAAGGATGCTTTGATATCTGCAAATCAATCAACATCATACACCAAATTAACAAAATGAAGGATAAAAATCACATGGTCTGGGCTTCCCTGATGGCGCAGTGGTTGAGAATCTGCCTGCCAATGCAGGGGACACGGGTTCGAGCCCTGCTCTGGGAAGATCCCACATGCCGCGGAGCAACTGGACCCGTGAGCCACAACTACTGAGCCTGCGCGACTGGAGCCTGTGCTCTGCAACAAGAGAGGGCACGATAGTGAGAGGCCGGCGCACCGCGATGAAGAGTGGCCCCCACTTGCCACAACTAGAGAAAGCCCTCGCACAGAAACGAAGACCCAACACAGCCAAAAATAAATAAATAAATAAATAAATAAAGTTAAAAAAAAAAAAGTCATTTTAAAAAAAAAAAATCACATGGTCATCTCAATAAAAACAGAAAAAGCATTTGACAAAATTCAACATCCACACACCTCAACATAATAAAGGTCACATATGACAAACCTACAGCCAACAACATACTCAATGGTGGTAAGCTGAAAGCACTTCCTCTAAGATCAGGAACAAGGCAAGGATAACCACTACTGCCACTTTTATTCAACATAGTACTGGAAGTCCTAGCCACAGCAATCAGACAATAAAAAGAGATAGTACATTCTTTGACATCAGTCTGAGCAACATTTCTTTGGACCTGTCTCCTCAGGCAAGGGCAACAAAAGCAAAAATAAACAAATGGGACTGCATCAAACTAAGAAGCTTTTTCACAGCAAAGAAAACATTAACAAAATAAAAAGGCAACCTACTGAATAGGAAAAGATATTCACAAATCATATATCAGGTAAGGGGTTAATATCCAGAATATATGAAGAACTCACCCAACTCAATATCAAAAACCAAACAATCTGATTAAAAAATGGACAGAGGACCTGAAGAGACATTTTTCCAAGGAAAACCTACAGATGGCCAACAGACAATGAAAACATGCTCAACATCACAAATCATCAGGGACATACATATCAAAACCACAGTGAGATATTACCTCATGCCTGTCAAAATGTCCATCACCAAAAACACAGGAAATAACAAGTGTTGGTGAGGATATGGTGAAGGGGACCCTTGTGCACTGTTGGTAGAGAATGTAAATTGGTGCAGCCACTTTGGAAAAAGTATGGAGGTTCTTCAAAAAATTAAAAATAGAACTATCATATGATCCAGCAACTCTATTTCTAGGTGTTTATCCAAAGAAAATGAAGGCACTAATTTGAAAAGATATATGCACTCTAACTTTTCATTGCAGCATTATTTATAATAGCCAAGATATGAAAGCAACCTAAGTGCTCATTGATAAGTGAATGGATAAAGAAGATGTGATACACATAATGGAATGTAACTATTAAAAAAATGAAATCTTGGGCTTCCCTGGTGGCGCAGTGGTTAAGAATCCGCCTGCCAATGCAGGAGACACGGGTTCAAGGCCCTGGTCCGGGAAGATCCCACATGCCGCGGAGCAACTGGGCCCGTGCGCCACAGCTACTGAGCCTGTGCCCTAGAGCCCATGAGCCACAACTACTGAAGCCTGGGTGCCACAACTACTGAAGCCCACGTGCCTAGAGCCCGTGCTCCGCAACAAGAGAAGCCACTGAAATGAGAAGCCCGCGCACCACAAGGAAGAGCAGCCCCCGCTCGCCGCAACTAGAGAAAGCCCACGTGCAGCAGCAAAGACCCAATGCAGCCAAAAATAAATAAATTAAATAAGTTAAAAAAAAAAACACACCGAAATCTTGCCATTTGCAACAGCATGGATGTACTTAGAGGGGATTATGCTAAGTGAAATAAGTCATACAGAGAAAGACAAATATTGTATAATTTCATTTACATGTGAAATCTAAAAATACAAAACAAATGAACAAATAAAAGAGAAGAGAAACAAACTCATAGATACAGAGAACAAACCGGTGGTCACCAGAGGGGAAGGGGGTAAGTGTTTGGGCAAAATAGGTGAAGGGGATTAAGAGATACAATCTTTCAGTTATAAAATAAATAAAGTCATGGGGATGTAATGTACTGAGTAGAGAATATAGTCAATAATATTGTCATAACTTTTTTATGGTGACAGATGATCACTAGACTTATCATTGTCATCAATTTGTAATGTATATAAATGTCAAATCACTATGTTGTACACCTGAAACTAATATTGTATGTCAACTGTACCTTAATAAATTAAAAAAAATTTTAAATACTGAGATAATTTCTAAGGTTTCTTCATTAGATGTAGACATTATTATTATATAAACCCCATTATTAAAATTATTTCTTTTTCCAAGGTCAAATTTGGAGCAAGAGCAAACCATATTTGTCTTAATTTAGATTCCCCAGAAACAGACACTGAGACAAAGATTAGTGTCCCAGTGATTTATTAATAAATGCCACCAGGAGGAACCAGTAAAGGAGTGGGAGTTGCAAGATGCAGAGGGGATGAGGCCAAACAAAGGTATGATATCAGGTTGAAGTCCCATTTCTGCCTGATCCAATTAGGAGCTCTGGAGATCAACTCCTCTGTAGTTTATCACAGTTGTCTGTCCCAACCTGATGCAAAGTTGCTAGGCTTTCAGGACACTACACCAGTCAGTCACTGATTTGGGGTCATGCAGGGGGCTGTAAATTACTAAACACTTCCTGCTCTGGTCAAAGAGGCTTCAGTAGCCCAAGGATAGTCCTCAAAAGAAAGTTGTGGATGTGAGTTCTTAGGAGAGGCACACAGAAGTTAGTAGCTACGCACCCAGAGCAGGTAAAAGTGATCAGGGGTATCTGAGCAGTGTACCTACAGTATCTACTACAATATTTAAAATAATTGAAAAAAAAAAGACACATACCATGGATCAGTTAGAATTAAGTCAGAATCTCAGCGCTGTGCCCTTTACCTGTGTTGCCCTAGGCAAGCTATTTCTCATTCCTGAGCCTCAGCTTCATTACATGTGACACATTAAGAGCATATACTTTCTAAGTTTGTTAGAAGATGCAGATTAGAAATATATGCAAAACAATTTCAAACTATGCCTTGACTACAATGACCACTTAATAAATGTCAATTATTGTTATCATCACCATCATCATCATCATCAAAATCATCATACTTTCCTGGGCCAGAATTGTCCTTTGTTTTAAATAGTATGTTAAGTCTGGATTTCTTGACACTTCTTTACACCTAAATTCTAACCTCTTCTAGTCTTAAAATATTCAACTCTCTGCTCTGCTTTTCAACTATAGAGAATGTCCTTTTCCTCTTCTTCATCTTCCTCCTTTCCTCCCTCCTCATTTTCTGACCCTCATGCCTGAGTTCCTCTTCACCTTGACTTTAGAGGCCGATGACTCAGACAGTATTGGCCAAGCCAGGAGAATGTGTGACTCCAAAACTAATGGATTGTGTCAGGTATCTGCATCCTCAAATTTATCAGAGTACCACTAGCTCCCAGGAAGACCTGCCAAGAAGCAGTGCTGACAAGGACTCCTGGCAGCAACAGGGCTGCAGCAATAGGGCCTTAGTGAAGGAAAGCAACGGACTGGCTGTAGAACAGGACTGCTGGGCTCAGGCAAAGGACAAAGGACTTGGCAAGTCCTGAGAACTTTAAGATGTGATTCCATATGTCTCAGTTGGGTAAATTCTTTTTTTATTTGGGTAAGATAAAAAGATAAAATCTAGGGTGAGTTTAAGGAGAACTGTTACTCAGAGGCTTTTTAGCAGACAAGTTTTCACCCACCTAGAAATCTTGACCTTTTAAAGAGACCTGCTTCTCAGTAGCCCTACCTCCTAGGCTGCTCCTCATGTATTTTTCTTTGGAAAGGCAAGGACATGATTCGTGCCAAGCAAAACAGACCCCAGCTCCACATAATAGCTTCTCAGAACCAGGTTTTTCTTTGCCCAGAATGTAATACAAAGGCCTCCAAAGAGGTACCTAGATGACTCAGCAGGAAAAATATTGGTCTTTGACACTTTTCTCATGCTATCAAGATGTCAAATGATAAAATTCCTTGAAGATGAAGTAAATACCAATAACATACTGAATCTGAGAGCACATTTCAGGTTAAAAAGTGAAAATGATTTTGAGTCAGTTCTTCTCTTGTTTATATTGATCCATGGGCCTCCATTTTCATTTTTTAAATGCAAATTTAATATAGATTAGAAATTTCTTGCTGAAAGATGGTTCTAGGAGGTATGCTAAGTAGACTAAAATTGGTTTTTAACATGATAGCTCATTGCTATTCATTTGCTAACTGATGCTCCTTAATTAGCAGCTTATGTACCAGGTAACAGTTTGATATCTCCCAAAAGCCTTAGACCTTAGATGATGGTGCTAGAACAAGAGATGGCGCTAGAACAATACACCATTCTGTTACTCATTTAGGCACACCAGCACTCAACCTACAACGGTGTCAAAGCAGTGAGTGGAAATGTAGAAAAGTATAAAATATTCAACACAACTTGTGTTACCAGCAGTAATGTAAACAGGCAAGATGGGAAGCATCCATCAGTTACAAATGTTCAACTCTGAAGATACCTAGGGAGAGATTGATTGTGGGGTCAAAGAAGGTCCCTGACTTGAAACGTTACATCTCAGCCCCTTGCTCCTTTACTGGCTAGTAACAAAGATGAAAAGAATAGCAAGATTTATAGACATAATTGAAGATTTTTGTTGTTCCCCTTGTATAAAATGTCCGAGTACATAAAGTGAAAAGAGTTGCAATGTCAGATACCTCTGAGAACTGATGAATCAAAAAACCAAGAAATCTTATTTGAAATACTATTATGTCCTCTAAACTATACTTATGACCAGGGGGATACAGGACTCTATTTCAACTAATGTGCAATCTAGTTGATACGACAAGACTAATCTGTATGAAAATATCAGGACTGAGAGTTTGCTGCAATAAGAGAGAACAGACTGAACTTGTCAAAAAAGATGCTGCAGCTGGCAGGGGTGTTGGTAACTGGCAAAATCCTGCAAAACAGCTCAATAAATCATCTTGTTTGAAGGGTGTTCATAAAATACAAAAAGGCCTGCATCCTGTTAGAGGCCCCATGTTTCATACAGAAGATCTACAATATAGCAGAGGGCTGCCCATCCTGAATTAGACTTGATATGAGCAAGATATTAAGCTGCCAGGGAGTATTTTTTTCTGCAGCAGAGTCCAGTCTATTCTGATTGCTAAAAACACTAATTTCCCATTTTTTAGCACAAATCTCAGGCCTAATCCTAATTCTACTGGTTTGAGTCATGTACCTACTACAGAACCACTCCCCAAGAGGACCAACACAGGAAAAACCAATTGGTTGCATTATATGTTCCATGGCCTTAGTGACATTTTGGTAAATAAATTATTATATAATGCTGCCAAATTCCTGGATTATTTGGTATAACACATATCCACAGTTCATCAGCAGCTGCAAGGACAATCATTCTAAGAACACAAGTTTGTTCTCTTGCTAACTCAAATTCACTGGATATTTTATAGTTTAGTAGCCACATATTTCTTCAGTCAAAATTTTTTTCTCTCATTCACCTCACCTTTCAGGTCTGGGAGTTAGCACTATTCAAGTCAGTGGTCCTATTCAAATAGAGAAGGGCTCTATATAAATTCCTCATTTTTCAATGACACAGTCATCTGGCTTAGTTTTATTAAAAAGTAACACATTTGTCTTCGGATAAAATTAATTTTTTCTTTGAAAGTCCTGGAGAATTGGAAAGTTAAACTTCAGGGATTATGACTGGTATAGTTTTAGGCTAGTAACTCATCAGCATTAGTCCCATATGGGGGCCAATTTTCATTATAGAAAATCTTTTTTCTCTTTGTAAATAGAGCAGGAAATGTTCCTATTCTGAAACCACAAGGAAAACATATACTAAGCATTTTGCAATGATATCAGAGAGATCTTTGAAAGCAAACTGTTTGTCATTTTGAAATTTCATATTTTTTAGAAAATTTCTGCTTTCACAATTGGGCATAATCTTAAAGAACAGCTTCTGTCATAGCGCCAGTTCTTCCTATTGCCTGCAGGTACATTTTCTTTATGATTTAAATTTTATGTAATGGGGACTGTTGTGGTGCCCTAAAGAATATTATATATATATATATATATATATATATATATATATATATATATATATATATATATATATATATAAGACCTGGAAGGTAAGATGTACAGAATTGTATGCCCTGATTAGTGATACAAACAATAAGATAGTATTGAAATTGCTCATGCTCACAACAAAATTATATATATATATATATATACATATGCATATACATATATTATATGTATATGTATATGTGTATATATATATACTTTTTCAGATTCTTTTCCACTATAGGTTATTACAAGATATTGAATATAGTTCCCCATGTTATACAGCAGGTCCTTGTTTACCTTTATATATAGTAGTGTGTATATGTCAGTCCCAAATTCCTAAATTTTCTCTCCCCTCTGCCCCACCCCTGCTACTCTCTTTGGTACCCATGTTTGTTTTCTATGTCTGTGAGTTTATTTCTGTTTTGTAAATAAGTTCCTTTGTATCATTTTTTTTTAGATTCCATATATAAGTGATATCATATGATATCTGTCTTTCTCTGTCTAGTTTACTTCACTTAATATGATAAATTCTAGGTCCATCCAAGTTGCTGCAAATAGCATTATTTTATTATTTTTTTTATAGCTGAGTAATATTCCATTGTGTATATATACCACACCTCCTTTTCCATTCATCTGTTCAAGGGCATTTAGGTTGCTTCCACGTCTTGGCTATTGTAAATAGTGCTGCTATGAATATTAAGGGTGGGGTCACTTCCTTAATTTCTCTTTCTGGTATTTCTTTTTCTTCTCTGATGGCTGTGGCTAGGACTTCCAAAACTATGTTGAATAAAAGTGGCAAGAGGGACTTCCCTGGCAGTCCAGTGGTTAAGACTCCAAGCTCCCAAAACAGGGGGCACAGGTTCGATCCCTGATTGGGGAAATAAGATCTCGCATACCATGCGGTGCAGCCTAAAAAAATCAAAAGTGGCAAGAGTGGGCATCCTTGTCTTGTTCTTGATCTTAAAGGAAATGCTTTCAGTTTTTTACTGTTGAGTATGATGTTAGCTGTGGGTTTGTCATACATGGCCTTTATTATGTTGAGGTATGTTCCCTCTTTGCCCATCTTCTGAAGAGTATTTATCATAAGTGGATGTTGAATTTTATCAAAAGCTTTTTCTGCGTCTGTTGAGATGATTATATCGTTTTTATTCTTCAATTTGTTAATGTTGTGTATCACATTGATTGGTTTGCGGATATTGAAAATTCTTGCATTCCTGGAATAAATCCCATTTGATCATGGTGTACAATCCTTTTAATGTATTGTTGGAGTTGGTTTGCTAGCATTTTGCTGAGGATCAAGCCAATTCTTAATCCATTTGATATGAATTGCCACCTCCCATTAATTTTTTTGAGTACATCCTTGTTTTCTGTTTCAACAGGATGTTCCAGGCTCGTTTTCTACCCCCGACTCAAACCCGTAGTAAGCCATTCCAAAGAGACTTAATTTATTTTAGTGAGGAATAATATATAGAAATAATGATCTAGATACCACAGAGACTAAGAACTCAACAGTACTATTTAACATTACACAGTAGTTTAGGATGCATTTATTTTTCACTTCTAGGGTAAACAATAAAATAATATAATTAAATAAATGAGGGAAAGATTATAAAAGAAATAAAATGGATTAATAAAAATAATGATCAACATAAAAGAAGTTAGGAAAGAAAGATGAAATAACCAATGAGACCAATTAAAAAAAAAATAGCAAGATGGTGCAATTAACTCCAAATATGTTAAGTATAAATGAAACAGTCCAATTTAAAGACAGAGATTGTCAGACTAGTATCAATCAGATCCAACTTTACTATTTATAAGAAACACATTAATATAAAGACACAGATAGGTTGAAAGTAAAATGATAGAATAAATTATACCATATAAACGCTACATAAAATATTCTGCCTCCATTAATATCAGTAAACTAGACTCTAAGGTAAGAAATATTACAAGAGATGAACAAGAACATTTATTGTTGAAAGGGAATTTGATAAGTTTTATTATATATTTATGATAAAAGCTTTCAGCACACTAGAAAAAGGTAGAAATATTTAACCTGATAAAAGTATCTACAACAGACTATAATTAACATCATACTTAAAGGTAAACTATTGTTATCATTTTTCCCTAATGTCAGGAATAAGACAAAGATGTCCACTATAATCACTGCCATTCAATATTTTACTGGAACTTCTAGCCTGCACAATAAAGCAAGATAAAGAAATGAAGAGCATAATAATTAGAAGGAAAGAAGTGACATAGTCTTTACCACAGATAACATGATGTTGGATATAGAAAATCTGAAATTAGTAAGTGAATTTAGAAAGGTGCTAGATACAAGATGAATATTCCATAATCGATTACTTTATGCTTCGTGCTTTTTCTTGAGTCCCAAGTGAATGTTTGGCGTGTTAAAAAGGTCTTTTCACTCTGGCTAGGCTCAGAGTCAAACAGCTATCAGCACTGTGTTTTCTCTGAAATCACATTGCAATAAACAATTTGAAAATAAAATTAGAAAAGCAATATGATTTACAACAGCATCAAAAGTTATTAATATATATAGCAATCAATCTAACAAAAGATGTGAAAGACCATGGCACAAAAAAATTACTATGAATTATTGCTTAGAGAAATTTTAAAATATCTAGATAGAGTGAGATTCTAAGTTCATGAATTTCAAGACATGATATCATTACATTATCAATGCTTCCCAAATTTCAAATGGATCTATAAAAGCAAAGCAACTGCAACAACAACAAAAAACTTTGCTTTTTTCTTAATTGGTGAGCTGATTCTAAAATGTACTTAGAAATGCAATGGACCTCAAAGACAGATGTTACTTTGGCAAGTTGCTGAGCATGAGGGATGGCAGACAAAAGAGAGAGGTTCCAAGCTTCTGGGAATCAAAGGCGGCTTGGTCAGCCTCATGTGATCAAAGAGGGTCAACAATTCACATATAGGTTTGTGACATCAAAACAGACCAGAAGGCATGTCCCCATGCCTCAGATTGCCCTATATAAAGGGCCAAGAAGCTTTCTTTCCTATGGGAATAGCTTGATACAGTCTTGACTCTCAAGAGTGGCTAGCATGCAAGGTCTATTTACCTACACACAATTAATCTAGCCATTCCTCCAAATTATATTGCAAGAAGCTGAACACACACACATTTTTCAAACTCATCACCTGCACCAAAATTCAAATTACTGCATCATAACAAGGTATCATGAGGCTATTTATATCTTAGGACCTACAATTTTCAACTAACTTAGGGGACAGTTTAGTGACAAAATAAAATCTCTTTACAGGGTGACACTTGTTTGATGCAGTACCTACACAAGTATATTATCCTGGAACCCCAAATAATATAGTGAGAAAATGAATATGACTTTATTATCCAGCACAATGACTTATAGAGGCTTACTACGTTAACTCTTATTATTGACAATATAACAATTGTAGTTATGATTATTTCCATATAATATCATGTTTCTTCCTTCAGCTAAAGCTAACCAATATTCAGATTATTCATATATAATGATCATAAGGCTTTTAAAAAGCGAGACTCATTAGAAAACTTTAAAATATGATTCAACTTGCACATGGTTATCCAAGGAACACAGTGAATATGCTGTGTCAAGTACACATACTAACGGATTGCAGGATTTTTAAACCGTATTGTCAGACTAGTACCTAGATTTCATGAACCAATTTGGAAGCAGCATATTGAAGAATGCACGGTTGTCAAGCACAACTTTTATGCCAAAGAGCAATCCACCTCTGCCGCCACAGGGCAACTCTTCTCAGTCTCCAACACCAACCCTGCTCTCGTTCTTAGAGATCCTCGGAAAATATTTAAGAAGCACTTGTGAGGTGGCAGCTCCTGGTGAGGTATGTTTAAAGGAGAGAAGCAGAAGTTCTCTATGGAGTATTCAGCTAAAGAAATCCCTCAACTTTCCTCTTGGTTGAATATCAGCAATAACAAATTTTGGCCATGACAAACCAGCACTTAAGTTCTTCACTCCCTTTTAACTCAATCTTTCAATTCCAACAATGAAGATGGTGACACCCAGTACCATTCTCCTAGCGCAGCCACCCATACGCAGGTACTCACTTATATGAAGCTGTGACAAAGGTTCTTTGCTTGACCAAACTTTAATCAGCCTCCTGAACCATCTCCCAACCCATCTGTACACTTCCTCATAAAATTCAGTTTTAGCAATAACCCTGCTAAGTTAGTTTAGTAAGAATCCCTAATCCTATCTGATCACTCTTTTTTTTTAAAGATTTGATGAAAGTTCATAATAATGCGATTGACAGGGAAATTTAGTTATTTCTGAGATATAACTTTTAAAATAACTAGAATTATGACTTATAACATTATACCAGAACATATAAGGTTTTTAGGAATTTCATGTAATGTCTGAAACATTTCTATTAACATATTTCCATACAAATAACCCAAAGAAAGTTTAGTATTAGTTTTTGTATGTTTGTTTTTCTTTTTTTGAATTTTTGAATTTTATTTTACTTTTTTATACAGTAGGTTCTTATTAGTCCTCAATTTTATACACATCAGTGTATACATATCAATCCCAATCGCCCAATTCATCAAACCACCACCCCCACCCCACCACGGCTTTCCCCCCCTTGGTGTCCATACGTCTGTTCTCTACATGTGTCTGAAGTTC
Source organism: Balaenoptera acutorostrata (assembly GCF_949987535.1). Classification (NCBI taxonomy): domain Eukaryota; kingdom Metazoa; phylum Chordata; class Mammalia; order Artiodactyla; family Balaenopteridae; genus Balaenoptera; species Balaenoptera acutorostrata. The sequence goes on along the minus strand of NC_080079.1, from coordinate 20,799,799 downwards.
TGCCCTGAAAACCGGTTCACCTGTACCATTTTTCTAGGTTCCACATACGTGCGTTAATATACGATATTTGTTTTTCTCTTTCTGACTTACTTCACTCTGTATGACAGACTCTAGATCCATCCCCATCTCAAAAAATGACCCAATTTTGTTCCTTTTTATGGCTGAGTAATATTCCATTATATATATGTACCACTACTTCTTTATCAATTCGTCTGTCAATGGGCATTTAGGTTGCTTCCATGGCCTGGCTATTGTAAATAGTGCTGCAGTGAACATTGGAGTGCATGTGTCTTTTTGAATTATGGTTTTCTCTGGGTATATGCCCAGTAGTGGGATTGCTGGATCATATGGTAATTCTATTTTTAGTTTTTTAAGGAATCTCCATACTGTTCTCCATAGTGGCTGTATCAATTTATATTCCCACCAATAGTGCAAGAGGGTTCCCTTTTCTCCACACCATCTCCAGCATTTGTTGTTTGTAGATTTGCTGATGACGCCCATTCTAACTGGTGTGAGGTGGTACCTCATTGTAGTTTGGATTTGCATTTCTCTAATAATTAGTGATGTTGAGCAGCTTTTCATGTGTTTCTTGTCCATCTGTATATCTTCTTTGGAGAAATGTCTACTTAGGTCTTCTGCCCATTTTTGGATTGGGTTGTTTGTTTTTTTAATATTGACGTGCATGAGCTGTTTATATATTTTGGAGATTAATCCTTTGTCCGTTGATTCATTTGCAAATATTTTCTCCCATTCTGAGGGTTGTCTTTGTGTCTTGTTTATGGTTTCCTTTGCTGTGCAAAAGATTTGAAGTCTCATTAGGTCCCATTTATTTATTTTTGTTTTTATTTCCATTACTCTAGGAGGTGGATCAAAAAAGATCTTGCTGTGATTTATGTCAAAGGGTGTTCTGCCTATGTTTTCCTCTAAGAGTTTTATAGTGTCCTGTCTTACATGTAGCTCTCGAATCCATTTTGAGTTTATTTTTGTGTTTGGTATTAGGGAGTGTTCTAATTTCATTCTTTTATATGTAGCTGTCCAGTTTTCCCAGCACCACTTATTGAAGAGACTGTCTTTTCTCCATTGTATAACCTTGCCTCCTTTGTCATAGTTTAGTTGACCATAGGTGCGTAGGTTTATCTCTGGGCTTTCTATCGTGTTCCATTGATCTATGTTTCTGTTTTTGTGCCAGTAACATATTGTCTTGATTACTGTAGCTTTGTAGTATAGCCTGAAGTCAGGGAGTCTGATTCCTCCAGCTCCATTTTCTTTTCCTCAAGACTGCTTTGGCTATTCGGGATCTTTTGTGTCTCCATACAAATTTTAAGATTTTTTTTTTTTTTTAAAGATTTATTTTTTTTTATTGATTAATTGATTGATTGATTGCTATGTTGGGTCTTCGTTTCTGTGCTAGGGCTTTCTCCAGTTGTGGCAAGCGGGGGCCACTCTTCACCACGGTGCGCGGGCCTCTCACTGTCGCGGCCTCTCTTGTTGCGGAGCACAGGCTCCAGACGCGCAGGCTCAGTAGTTGTGGCTCACGGGCCCAGCCGCTCCGCGGCATGTGGGATCTTCCCAGACCAGGGCTCGAACCCGTGTCCCCTGCATTAGCAGGCAGATTCTCAACCACTGCGCCACCAGGGAAGCCCCTAAGATTTTTTGTTCTAGTTCCGTAAAAAATGCCATTGATAATTTGATAGGGATTGCATTGAATCTGTAGATTGCTTTGGGTAGTATAGGCATTTTCACAATATTGATTCTTCTAATCCAAGAACATGGTATATCTCTCCATCTGTTGGTATCATCTTTAATTTCTTTCATCAGTCTCTTATAGTTTTCTGCATATAGGTCTTTTGTCTCCCTAGGTAGGTTTATTCCTAGGTATTTTATTCTTTTTGTTGCAATGGTAAATGAGAGTGTTTCCTTAATTTCTCTTTCAGACTTTTCATCATTAGTGTATAGGAATGCAAGAGATTTCTGTGCATTCATTTTGTATCCTGCAAATTTGCCAAATTCATTGATAAGCTCTAGTAGTTTTCTGGTGGCATTTTTAGGATTCATTATATATAGTATCATGTCATCTGCAAACAGTGACAGTTTTACTTCTTCTTTTCCAATTTGTATTCCTTTTTTTTCTTTTTCTTCTCTGATTGCCATGGCTAGGACTTCCAGAACTATGTTGAATAATAGTGGTGAGAGTGGACATCCTTGTCTTGTACCTGATCTTAGAGGAAGAGCTTTCAGTTTTTCACCACTGAGAATGATGTTTGCTGTGGGTTTGTCGTATATGGCCTTTATTATGTTGAGGTAGGTTCCCTCTATGCCCACTTTCTGGAGAGTTTTTATCATAAATGGGTGTTGAATTTTGTCAAAAGCTTTTTCTGCATCTATTGAGATGATCATATGGTTTTTATTCTTCAATTTGTTAATATGGTGTATCACATTGATTGATTTGTGTATATTGAAGAATCCTTGCATCCCTGGGATAAATCTCACTTGATCCTGCTGTATGATCCATTTAATGTGTTGTTGAATTCAGTTTGCCAGTATTTTGTTGAGGATTTTTGCATCCGTATTCATCAATGAAATGGTTCTCTAATTTTCTTTTTTTTTACTGTCTTTATCTGGTTTTGGTATCAGGGTGATGGTGGCTTCACAGAATGAGTTTGGGAGTGTTCCTTCCTCTGCAATTTTTTGGAAGAGTTTGAGAAGGATGGGTGTTAGCTCTTCTCTAAATGTTTGATAGAATTCACCTGTGGAGCCATCTGGTCCTGGACTTTTGTTTGTTGGAAGATTTTTAATCACAGTTTCAATTTCATTGCTTGTGATTGGTCTGTTCATATTTTCTATTTCTTCCTGGTTTAGTCTTGGAAGTTTATAACGTTCTAAGAATTTGTCCATTTCTTCCAGGTTGTCCATTTTATTGGCATAGAGTTGCTTGTAGTAGTCTCTTAGGATGCTTTCTATTTCTGCAGTGTCTGTTGTAACTTCTTCTTTTTCATTTCTAATTTTATTGATTTAAGTCCTCTCCCTCTTTTTCTTGATGAGTCTGGCTAATGGTTTATCAATTTTGTTTATCTTCTCAAAGAACCAGCTTTTAGTTTTATTGATCTTTGCTATCATCTTCTTTGTTTCTATTTCATTTATTTCTGCTCTGATATTTATGATTTCTTTCCTTCTGCTAACTTTGGGTTTTGTTTGTTCTTCTTTCTCTAGTTCCTTTAGGTGTAAGGTTAGATTGTTTATTTGAGATTTTTCTTGTTTCTTGAGGTAGGCTTGTATAGCTATAAACTTCCCTCTTAGAACTGCTTTTGTTGCATCCTATAGGTTTTGGATCATCGTGTTTTCATTGTCATTTGTCTCTAGGTATTTTTTGATATCCTCTGATTTCTTCAGTGATCTCTTGGTTATTTAGTAATATATTGTTTAGCCTCCATGTGTTTGTGTTTTTTACATTTATTTCCTTGTAATTCATTTCTAATCTCATAGCATTGTGGTCAGAAAAGATGCTGGATATGATTTCAATTTTCTTAAATTTACCAAGGCTTGATTTGTGACCCACGATGTGATCTATCCTGGAGAATGTTCCCTGTGCACTTGAGAAGAACGTGTAATCTGCTGTTTTTGGATGGAATGTCCTATAAATATCAATTAAATCTATCTGGTCTATTGTGTCATTTAAAGCTTCTGTTTCCTTATTTATTTTCATTTTGGATGATCTGTCCATTGGTGTAAGTGAGGTGTTAAAGTCCGCCACTATTATTGTGTTACTGTCAATTTCCTCTTTTATAGCTGTTAGCAGTTGCCTTATGTATTGAGGTGCTCCTATGTTGGGTGCATATATATTTATAATTGTTATATCTTCTTCATGGATTGATCCCTTGATCATTATGTAGTGCCCTTCCTTGTCTCTTGTAACATTCTTTATTTTAAAGTCTATTTTATCTGATATGAGTATTGCTACTCCACCTTTCTTTTGATTTCCATTTGCATGGAATATCTTTTTCCATCCCCTCACTTTCAGTCTGCATGTGTCCCTAGGTCTGAAGTGGGTCTCTTGTAGAAAGCATATATATGGGTCTTGCTTTTGTATCCATTCTGCAAGCCTGGGTCTTTTGGTTGGAGCATTTAATCCATTCACGTTTAAGGTAATTATCGATATGTATGTTCCTATGACCATTTTCTTAATTGTTTTGGGTTTGCTTTTGTAGGTCCTTTTCTTCTCTTGTGTTTCCCACTTAGAGAAGTTCCTTTAGCATTTGTTGTAGAGCTGGTTTGGTGGTGCTAAATTCTCTTAGCTTTTGCTTCTCTGTAAAGATATTGATTTCTCCATCAAATCCAAATAAGATCCTTGCCAGGTAGAGTAATCTTGGTTGTAGGTTCTTTCTTTTCATCACTTTAAGTATATCATGCCACTCCCTTCTGGCTTGTAGAGTTTCTGCTGAGAAATCAGCTGTTAACCTTATGGGAGTTCCCTTGTATGTTATTTGTCGTTTTTCCCTTGTTGCTTTCAATAATTTTTCTTTAATTTTTGTCAATTTGATTACTATGTGCCTCGGCATGTTTCTCCTTGGATTTATCCTGTATGGGACTCGCTGTGCTTCCTGGACTTGGGTGGCTATTTCCTTTCCCATGTTAGGGAAGTTTTCGACTATAATGTCTTCAAATATTTTCTCTGGTCCTTTTCTCTCTCTCTTCTGCTTCTGGGACCCTTATTATGCGAATGTTGTTGCGTTTAATGTTGTCCCAGCGGTCTCTTAGGCTGTCTTCATTTCTTTTCATTCTTTTTTCTTTATTCTTTTCTGCAGCAGTGAATTCCACCATTCTGTCTTCCAGGTCACTTATCCATTCTTCTGCCTCAGTTATTCTGCTATTGATTTCTTCTAGTGTAGTTTTCATTTCAGTTATTGTATTGTTCATCTCTGTTTGTTTGTTCTTTAATTCTTCTAGGTCTTTGTTCAACACTTCTTTCACCTTCTCGATCTTTGCCTCCATTCTTTTTCTGAGGTCCTGGATCATCTTCACTATCATTATTCTGAATTCTTTTTCTGGAAGGCTGCCTATCTCCACTTCATTTACTTGTTTTTCTGGGGTTTTATCTTGTTCCTTCATCTGGTACATAGCCCTCTGCCTTGTCATCTTGTCTATCTTTCTGTGAATGTGGTTTTTGTTCCACAGGCTGCAGGACTGTAGTTCTTCTTGTTTCTGCTGTCTGCCCTCTGGTGGATGAGGCTACCTCAGAGGCTTGTGTATGTTTCCTAATGGGAGGGACTGGTGGTGGGTAGACCTGACTGTTGCTCTGGTGGGCAGAGCTCAGTAAAACTTTAATCCACTTGAGTGCTGATGGGTGGGGCTGGGTTTCCTCCCTGTTGGTTGTCTGGCCTGAGGCAACCCAACACTGGAGCCTACCTGGGCTCTTTTGGTGGGGCCAGTGACAGACTCCAGGAGGGCTCATGACAAGGAGCACCCCCCAGAACCTCCACCGCCAGTGTCCTCATCCCCACGGTGAGCCACAGCCACCCACTGCCTCCGCAGGAGACCCTCCAACACTAGCAGGTAGGTCTGGCTCAGTCTCCCCTGGGGTCACTGCTCCTTCCCCTGGGTCCCGATGTGCACACTGCTTTGTGTGTGCCCTCCAAGAGTGGAGTCTGTTTCCCCCAGGCCTGTCAAAGTCCTGCAATCAAATCCCACTAGGCTTCAAAGTCTGATTCTCTAGGAATTCCTCCTCCCGTTGCCGGACCCGCAGGTTGGGAAGCCTGACATGGGGCTCAGAACCTTCACTCCAGTGGGTGGACTTCTGTGGTATAAGTGTTTTCTAGTCTGTGATTCACCCAACCAGCAGTTATGGGATCTGATTTTACTGTGATTGTGCCCCTCCTACCATCTCATTGTGGCTTCTCCTTTGTCTTTGGATGTGGGGTACCCTTTCTTGTGGGCTCCAGTGTCCTCCTGTCAATGGTTCTCCAGCAGCTAGCCGTGACTCTGGCATTCTCACAAGAGGGAGTGAGAGCACGTCCTTCTACTCTGCCATCTTGGTTCATATTTTCTGATCACTCTTGATATCTAATTAGGTTCATCATCCTCCAGCATCCCCCAGGCGTTATCTGATCACCCTGGTCTGTCTTCAGCAAGAATGCTATTAGGTCATTTTAGCCAGAATTCTCCTTACCCCTGATGTTTCCTTTTAGTAATTTTCCATTCACTGACCATCAGTTTGCTCCGTGGCTATAAATTCCCACTTGCCCATGCTATATTTGGACTTGAGCCGGTTCTATACTGAGGTCTCATTTCTCCTATTGCAGTCGTCCTGAATAAAATCTGTTTTTACCGCTTTAACTACTGCTCAGCTCTGGTTTTTCTTTGACAGCCTTCCCTGAGGGTCACTAGAAACCATTGAGTGCCTAAAGAATCTCATTTTTTGCTCTGTGACTGCCCCTTACTGAGCTCCTTCCACCCACCCACACCCTCCCAACTCACACTGCTCAGAATTCAGCCCAACCAGCATATCCATTTATTTACTGGGGGTGATTTCCCCCTCTTCATCATGTAAATTCAGCAAGTGCCCCATTTCACAATTATCTCCCTATCACTAAGTCACAGGTCTGAATTTCTTTTGATAGAGCAGGGAGAAAACACCACACTCAGAAAGCACAAGTCTCCTTGCTCTTTAACTAACATGCAAGGTCTTCATTTTTATTCCTGAATTCTTTTCCCATTTGACTTTTTAAATTTTCAGCCTTATAATGGATAATTCCCTATTCAGAAACAATGTTTAGCCCTCATTCAAACATTTCAAGTATCAGCCTCTCTTTTCATTCTATTTACAAAAGAAATTCCTCCCTTCCACCAGAGGCAGCTTCCTATAAGGGAACAACACATGGTTGTTCATCTAAAGGTACAAGCTCATGATATTTTAAGAATCCCACTTCTCTTACAGCTGGCTAAGTCCCACTAGAGTAAACTGCAGATGGCCTCAAGAAAACTCAATCCTCTATTTTAACTGTAAAATATATATTCCTGAGAGAAGGAACAGTATTGCCTCTTATTTCATAAATATCTTTAAAGACAAGAAGTTAGAGTGAATAAATGGGAAAGAATTGAACAGAAAAACACTTTTATTATTCACATTCTGTTTACGTTTCCCTTGCTAACTCTCTTTGGTTATTTGTCTAAAACTTAAGTCTTTTGTTTTTATAGTAATTGGAGAGAATTATAAGTGAATGATAATGCGCTTAGTTTTTGCAGGTATCTTGAGTGCTCCCACAAAAACATGACAGGGGGTGACGGGGGTGACAGACAATACATCCTAGCTAGCAGTTGCAGATGTATTTCAAAGGGAAACTGTGAACAGAAAAGCTGAAGAAGTCCCTCATTTTTCTCTAGGCCCTTCAGATGTTTCTCTTTCTAGCTGAGTGTCCACTAGGAAACACCAGGTTTTCTATTTCCTCCTTAGCAGAGCCACTAGAGCCAAGTGACAATGTGGTAGCCATTACTGTGATACATAGAAGGATTCCTATGTCCCCTTGGGGGATGCTTTGTCATAGGAACACCCAAAGAATGTTCCTATGCACAAAGCCCTTGCAGAGTTTATTTCTGTTTTACACCAGTGTGCTATACTAATCATATAAATAACTCCTTCAGGGGCTGGCTCAAGAGACAAAGCTAAGTAATGAATTCCACCTGTATATAGAATTGTCACTCACCTCCAACAATGGAAGCTTTCTTCATCCCCAGATGATTCTTCCCTTAGGGTTCTCTCTCAGGCACTGCTTCAGGCCCCAAGCAAATAAACTCTTGACAGGGCATGCCACATGGCTCCCACTCACAAGTAAGCTTGTTCCATCCCCTGCTCTCTACTATCCCCATTCCCAACTATAAAATGAAACAGCAATTGTATTTTCCTTGCTGTTTCATCCAATTAACTCTATCTTTGCTATCTTAAATCTGGGGCTAGTTAGCTCATTTAATTACTATGGGACACTAATGAGGTTAAAGTCTTGAATTCATTTGTCAAATGGTTCAGCCCAGTCAGGCCATGGCCCCTAGGCCTAGGTAATACCAATAATCCAGCCTCAGTATTATAGTGTACCCACTGGTGAAAAGGGAAGCCAGAAAAGGATTCCCTGAACAGTGCCAAGGATACTTGACTTTTTCATAGAAACCTAGTCAAGCCATCTGGAGGCATCACTGCCTCTGCTTTTGAAGAGTTTGAAATTCTTTGGGGAGGATGAATTTTCACTCATGAGAGAATAAGCAAACACCCTGGAATAGCACAGAATCAAGCAATCAGTCGAGTACTGCTTTGGGAACTGACTGGGACTTGGGTGATCCTGGAAGACAGCACAGAGGCCAAGGAAACTGATCATAGTCTTCAGGGATGCATAGAATTTGAATATGTAAGAGGAGTGGTGGGTTTTCAACAGTGAGGGAAGAGAAAATTTCACATTTGAAAGACACATAGTGATTCAGATTTTGATGTTTGTTTCTCATTAGCAATGATGGGTTTCAGAAAGTATTTAAGTCATTGTAAACCCATAGGAAACAAGGGGGAAAAAAGCTTCCCCATGACAGATGTCGACAGAGATTTCTTAAAGGGCCAGGGTCTAGGATACAAGAACCTATCCCTTTCTATGTCATCTATGCCTTTTGGGGGGCATGGGAGGGCACGCTGTGTGGCATGTAGGACCTTAGTTCCCCGACCAGGGATTGAACCCGTGCCCCCTGCATTGGGAGCATGGAGTCTTAACCACTGGACTGCCAGGGAAGTCCCCTCTATGCCATTTAGACACAAAATTATTTCCTCACATTTTCCGTCTTCTCACCCTAATTCAAGACCTGAATTTCTTTTCAAACCCAGGATTCCTTTTCATACAGAATGAGAGTTAATTTGCTAAGAGTTCCAGGTATGAAGCAAATGCTTTGCTACTTTTAAACAAAATTAGCTTTGCTTATTAATAAGCATTATGCCTATGAATTTTTTAACCTTTAATGACCTTAAGCACCTATTCTATAGCTCAATTACTTTAGCAAAGCTGAGAGAAATCACAGTTTGTTTTAATATATTCTTAATTTAGCAATACAATAAACTTACTAGTAAGTTGCAAGAATAAGTCATTTTTTTGGACTAAAACCAACAGCCTAATTAGCCTGGTGTGCCTACCCTTGGGCTCTTAATCACCCAGCAGTCACCTTAAAAAGGGGTGACAGTGTTTAACATTTTAACAACTGAAGCAGAGTTTCTGTTGAAGAAGAGAAGTTTTTCAATGGACTTCACTTAGACTTATTTTTTGGGAGGGGAGCGAGAACAAAAAGCAGTCTGGTTTTTGGAGAGGCAAATAGTTCTAGGTTTACCCAGTCATGAAGGATATTGGCCTTTCTTATTCATTAATTATATGCTCATGCTGTCCGCTCTTATTATCCAGATAATGGTAACATGAAGTATACAGATTTTAACAGCCTCCCATTATTCAATCTTCACAGTTTTTAACTTTTTTACTTCAGAGGGCAGTAGAAATTACAGAAACAAAGTTATAAGAAAATAAACTAAAAAGCAACTGGCCTTTATTCATGATATCAGCTTTCATTTCAAAGCACCACAATGGAAGAGAAGGAAAGTTACTGAATAAACTAGCCATAAAATCATTAACAGAAATGGATACTCTCTAGTACTCAAAATTGGGAATCATCAGACAAGTTTGAAAACTATCTGAGATTTCATCCCATAAATATTTGGAGGTGTTTTTGTGTTTACTATTTAACCTCCTCCCTCACAATCTTGGAAAAAATCCTTTTAAAACCCCCTGTCATATTTACCAGAGGTTGTCAATTGATTTCCTCTAATAATAATTTTTAAACTTTAATAAGAATATTTTAACTTTTTGTGACCTTAAACACCTTGTTCTATATAGTCCAAGTGCTTTGGCAAAGCTAAGGAAAATCACAGTGGGTTTTAATATACTCTTGATTTAGCAATCCAATAAACTTACTAATCAGTTGCAAGAATAAGTCATTTTTTGGACTAAAACCAACAATCTAATTACCTTGGTGTACCGTTGGGATCCCAAAGTGTAGCACTTGGTAGCACTTGAAAGCACATGGGCTACAGAATAAGGTCATTAAAGGTTAAAAATAATAGCTGTCATTTATTGAATACCCATCAGATCAGACAATGTGATAAGCACTTGACATATTTAATCTCATCATCTCACAATAACCCTGTGAGGGTATACTATTATTTTTCTCATTTTACAGATGAGAATACCAAGGTTTAGAGAGGTTTAAATGACTATTATCACATAGCTGGTGAATTGCAGAGCCAGGATACAAAACTTCATCATCTTGAATGGGTTTACAAAGTGCCCCACTTTGAAACATGGGTCTAAAGACTAACATTCAGAACCGTTATTCTCCTGTGCTTATTGCCTTGTGAAATTCTGATTCATGTCAGAATGAATACCTATCTGATAGGATATCTATAAGCTCCTTGAAATCAGATGCCACATCATATTCATTTTTGTGTCTCCTACACAAAGCCCTGGGCAGCCTCATCCTGCAGATCTCTAACTCTGCTTTTAGTCTGACCCAACAGAGCTACTGAGGAAATGGTAGAACCCTACTGAAACTGAGCAGAACCCTGAGCCCCCTCCCAAGTACAAAGGCTCCTCCATGTCCCCTGCCTCTTGTTTGTAATAGAAAAGTTGAAGTCTCCCAGGCCTCCCTGAGTTACAAAAGAGCAGGTTCAAGCAGTTAATGAATAGGACAATAGAGTCACAGAATCTTTCAGTGTTTGATGCACATTCCTGAGTTATTTTGCAGATACTATAACTGCCACCAGAGGGAAAAAGCTAACTGCATGATGACCAGACTGTAGCCACCACATAAGCTGCTCCATCTTGAGCAGTATTGAATCTATGGCTAGCCCAATTCTAAGAACTAGCCTCAAGAGAATGGGATTAACACTACTGCTCACAATAATCTGTCTCTCTGTGAGGAAAACTAACTGTAACTTGCTTGCCCATATATGTAAGTGAGCAACTAAAATTGTCAGCAAAAACATGCTACAGACCCACGTCGACATCTCCCACCCTAAGAATAGGGTGCCCTGTAACAACATGAAGAAGTTATCTTTGTCCATAATTCCACAGAAATGAAATAATGTCTGACAGTGGGGAACTGTAAGCAGCTCTTTGCAGGCAGCTCTTTGCAGGAAACAGACCTTTGCAGGAAGTAGCTCTTTGCAGGGGGCCCTTTTGTCTTGTCACTTTAGCAAAGCTATATTTTAACTAAAGTCCTGCCTAAGCACACTTCAAAATCTTTTGATCACAGAATGCCTCGCCTAACCTGTTGATTCTTTTCTTGGATTAAAGAAGTAGAAATGAAGAATAAGTAATTAACAGATGAATATATCTTTTCCCCCACTTACCCTTCTCACAAGCAAGTTGTGTGAATGAGAACAGCATCTAAAGAAAAATCACAAGAAGTTGACAAGCCTGCACGCAGTGGGAGATGGCAAAGAATCCTACTCCCTACCTCGATGATTAACTGAGATTACTTCCTCTTTTTCCCTTTAAAAACTCTCATGGCCAGCAGAATCTTCAGAGTTGGTTCTGGGACATGAGTCTGCCTTCTCACCAGGTTGCCAACCTCTTGAATAAAGCAAGCTTTCCATTCCTACCAGCACTCGTCTCTAGAGTAATGGCTTTCCCGTGGGCAAGCAGCGGAACCTGAGTTTGGTAGCACCGTGTTCACTTGGTAAAGTCAGTGCTCCCTGAAGAGAAACACCCTGAAGTTTCCTGTATGTCAGGCAAATTCCTCAACTCTGAGAAGCCTTTGGAGACCTAGCAAATTCTACATCAGGGGAGGGACCAATCTGCTAAGACTGAGTTGCCTCGGGTGAAGGACCTTATTTGACAGAGAAGTCTCATTGATCCTGCATCCTGTAACTTTGCCATGAAACTCAGCACAACAGACACTCAGAAAAACTAAGTAAGGAGAAAAATACATGGATACAGTTTTTTGAAATGCATTATTTTCTTTGTCCTAAGACACGGAAGCCTATGCTCTTCTATACTAACACAGAAAGCCAAAATCAGTTTTTTGGGAAAGGATGTACCAATAAGTCATCATTATCTTTTCACATTTCATTCCCTTCTGACTCTTCTCACTTGTCCAAACTACTTTTATCTGTTTGTTCCCTTAAATGTCTAGTTAGAGAAGAGCTGGTTTTGAACTTGTATTAGGTTCTGGTCATTCATGGAGAAATTCAAATTGTTAGGACAGTGTGGACACTGTCTCAGAGAAATATTCAACCTGGTTGTAGAACAAGACATGTAGCTGTTAAACTAAAGGACATTCCCAAAGCAATCATCAACAAGTGCAAAATAAGATACTTTCTATTACTTAGTTACATATTTATGCTATCTCTGTGGTTTTGTTCTACCATCCTGTTAGCCCATTCAGAGTTTACAGAAATACTTAATGAACATTGCTACAAATAACATCCCTCAGAGACACATATGACTTACCTTGATAATGATGGTTTCATTGCTTCTCTTATTTTATTTGTGCAGCAGGTGATCATTAAAATTAAGCTCTTTATTAAAATTACCTAGGGTAATTTATCTCAGGCTGCCTTCTCACTTAACAAGAGATTCATAATTACTGATGGGGATGAAGTTTTCACCATCCTAACATAATTCCTTGGGATTCCCAAGGTGTTATGTTAGCATAAAATCACAATAATTAACTAGAATAATCCAACCCCTGGGTATCAACAGATAATTCATAGAGTCATTGGCAAATGTAATGAAGAAATTGTCACTATTATGCATACTTGATATAAGGTTTAATTACCAAAGTATGAGCCTGGGCCTTAAAGGATTTCTTAAGAGAGGGTAGGACCTTTTCTTATTTAGCATTATTCATCTAAAATGCTCATTAGCAGCAATATTGCATAGTGTAACAAAATTCTCCCATCTAAGAAAAGCAGTAGAGATAATCAAACTACAGTTTCAAGAGTAAACATGATGAGGATTTGCTAAATATTCCCTGGACTCCTCTATTGCTTTCATCAAAAAGATGGAACCCAGTGCTATTTTGCCCTGTTCTCATTATTCTGTACGATAATAGCCCTCACTTCTTCAAAAGGGAGGACTCTACATGGTACTCTACATGCTACTACATGCTACCCTACATGATACCAGGGCTAGTTTGGATGCTGCCAACATGGAAGATCATGCCCAGTTGAGAAAGAGCCAGAACCAAATTTATTGCTTCCAGGACTCCAGAGACCTCACTACCTGGCTCAACACATTTCTAAGACCATTAAAACTTGACATGGTGACCCAGATGGTCAAAGGGATATGGCTCTATCCAAAATCAAGAGTCCCACAGACACTGCAATGGAGGTAGCTGTTGAGTGATATTTTCAGACTCACTATTTTACAGAAAAAATATATATTAATTCTAGGAGAGATGCAGGATCTTGGTCTCCGCAAACTCCAAAAGAAATTTCATAAGAGCTGATAGTCTAATCGCTCATGTCTTACTGAGCCCAGGCCCTCTCCTAAGCTACCGCTCTTCTGTCCATCCTTCCTATGCGATGTACAAGCAATACTAAATTTTAGAATTACATCAGTGTGGAATTCCATTCTTCATGGTGAAATCATTAAGTACATGTGCTTTTGAAGTTTTTCATCATACGCATTAAAAAGGCAATAAATTTTCACCCTATCAGAGATGTTCTAATGTTATCTAAGCACATTATTTGCACATTTGATTGTAAGCCATCAATAAGTCCTTTCCAAAAGATTTTTTTCTTAGCAGGAAGAAAAGAGACAGGAGTGTATTTGTAATTATGGGAACATGCACAATGTATTTGAAAAACCCAAGGTAGGTATAATTTCAAAATGCCAAGTGATAAGAGATATATTGAAATAATTATCTCTTTCTTATTAAAAATTGCTATTTCTTTAAGGGAGATAGATGGAGAAATTCATCTGGAGGTTATACCTTTAAATAGCTATATTAAAAGCAGTTAGGAAATGACTTTTGAAGTCTGGATGCAATTGAAGCAGATTTGGCCAGGCCATTTCCATCACAATAGGATTTTTGAAGTGACTGAAGAGGGAAAAAAGCTCCCATTACAGACAGGTCACCTGATTCAGCCCTAGAGATAATATGAAATTGTTCCATACAGTAATGTCTGCAGCACTTTATCTGGACTAGTCTGAAATGGATACTCAGAAAAATGCACAGTTCTGATAATCCCCCTTTTTTATTTTCAGCTTGAAAGCCTATTTCCTAATGACTAGCCGGCCTACCCATTCATGTTCCATTAAAGATGTAAATGAAAACAGTATTTTGCAACCACCAGGCATGAGGGAGAGTTGCTCACAGGACCTTGGTGATAAAAAGGGGGGAGCTGAGATTACATCATGTGCTTTTTAAGCCCCAGCTCATCTGGCATTTGGTAGAATAAGCTTTATCCCACAGAGAGCCTGAGAAAAAGAGGAGCCTGAAGAACATGCAAGTGAATTGCATGGGCTGTTTCAAGGGGGATGAAGGTACCTCGAATTGCAGAGATATGTACCTCTCTCCTTAAGTCTCATCTGTAGCGAAGACTACTGCTCCTTGAGCAGGAAATAGACATCGATGTTCTGCACCATGAATTCCAGATGTCAAATTAATCAGTCGATATTCAGTGTCATAAATCATATCCTAATTGTTCTACTACTGCATGGCAATTAAGTCACGGGGAAAATAAAACTCAGATGGCACTATGAAAAAATCATTGAGGCCTGATAACAATGTCTTCCAGCAGGAATGCAACAGGACCAGCAATGGTCAAGGCATTTTCCTTGACATTTTTATGTTATTTAACACTTGGTGTTGCCACCTCCAGGGAATATTAGCTGGGTTCCCTTGATTCCATGGAAGCCTGTTGATTTTATACTCTTGCTTTCCCAAACCTCCAGGGACCACCACCCTCTGTATAAGATAAGCAGACCCTGCCCTCCTCAGCACTTCATCAGACACTTAAGGAAAACAGAAACAAATTTGAAAGTAGTGAGATCTGGGCAGAAGCATTAGGAGTCTTTGTCATAAACAGGTTAGACGGCATCCATTATGGGTATCCTTATTTACAAACAATGTATCCTACATTCTGAGTGTAAATTGTTTAGATAAAACAAGAAAGCATTGTCTGGAATGGTGCTGTGGTTCAGTGGAGAGTGTAGTTTAGAAATGCAGAAATATGTAGATACACATGTGATAGACCCCATTTGGACTTCTAAAATTAACTGAAGAGGTTTTAGGGCCAGGAAGTGAGGGCTGAAAGCTAGCAAGAAATTGTGTATTTGCCATCATTGTGATTTCAACATTAAACATTAGTGTGGCCTCATTTGTCCCCAAAGCCTCTTGTGAATGGTAACAAATCAGTCACTATCTCTCAAACTAGAGTATAAACTCTGAATTTAAACATTGTGTCATTCATTATTATATCCCTGAACCTAAAGAAAATATTAGTTGAGTAGATGAATATCTAAATACTGAATGAATATTTAAAAATGCACACCTACCTATCGTAGAAACTAGAAGGACAGTCTCCACTTGTAACTGTGTCTTCATTCTTTTCTGCTACGTTCTAAGGGTAACAATCACCTGTTCCCAATGCTCACTGAATTCAGGCAAGAAAATAGTAAGTTTGGAACGCAAAAAAGGTAAAATCATTTCAGTCAAAGAGGATATGTTTAAAAGAAGTAATTGTCTCTGGGTTATAATAATATGCCAATGTAAGTTCATGGATTGTAACAGGTGTACCACCGTGGTGCTGGTCGTCAATGTTGGAGGAGGTTGTGCATGCGTGGGGACAGGGGGTATATGGGAACTCTCTGTACTTTCTACTACATATTGCTGCAAAACTAAATCTGCTCTAAAAATAAAGTTTATTAATTTTTAAAAAGTAAATGTCAGGCTGGAAACAATAAAACAATAAAAACATGTAGTTCTAGAAGCAAAGCCAGGCATTTTCCAAAACACTGTTTATCCAGACACTGTTTTAAACATTTTACATGTTTTACCTCATTTAATTCTCTAAAAACTCCATGAAGAAAGTGCTATTAATACCCTTTTTGTTTTTTTTTTTGTTTTTTTTCAGAAAAGAGCACAGAATCAAAGTTATCTGGCATCTTTTTACAAGGTTTCCCCTTGGTAAAGGGGATTTGAACCCCAGAAGGCTGCAGGGTTTAGACTCTCAACCTCTGCTCTTTGCTGCTTCACAGATGTGTTGAATCTCCATAGGAGGTGAAGCAGACTACACATCTTTACTGTGTTTACTAAAAAAGATTTTCAGTTCTTTGTTAAATAAATCAGAAAATATCACACAGCTCCAATTTCACTAAAGCCTGGAAAAGCAAACACACACACACACACACACACACACCCCACGTGTAATTTGGAGTTTGATATCTGTTCTTTCTCAAGTCTAGCATCTTCTTCATAACTCAGGGACTACGGGAGTTCAGTGCTATCACAATTTTCCTTTTGTTATTATATAAAGACTAGAACTTCTTGGACACCAGGGAGATAACTAGCAACACATTATTTCAAGTTCCTCATAACAATATTGAATAAAGTCCCACATAATAGGAACTTCAGTGAAGTGGAGCAGGTGTTAGCACTGGATGATATGATCAGATTCCACCCTTATCTTGGTGCCTGTAAGCCCAAGACTTTCTACACCAGAAAGGGTTTACCAGTCTCTTGAGGGACAAAGCAAAGTAAACCTCAGAAAGAAAAGTGCTCACAATGGCAGGAATACGAATGCCCTAGGGTGACTGTAGCAATAAACAGGGTTTAGTGCATCAAAGGCATATGCTACTCGACATTAGAAAGTAATATCAAATGAAAGATTTTTATTGAATTGGACTCTAAAACAGACAAATTCCCAATCGCCATAGCTGATGAAAAAAATTAGCGTGCTACTAAACATTAAATGGATCAATAATCTATTAACTCTAACCTTGCTAGCAGGAGCTTGCAGTACACGACGTGACCTGCCTTTTTAAACAAGCTGTCTTCAATGTCTGTCTTTGACTAAAATAATTTTCTTTTGGTATATTCAGCAATGATGTACTTAATACTCCATATTAACTCAAAATGACTTTTTCCCTTTTTTCAAAGGCTGTTCACTTTCGAGACCTTTCAAGATCATTACATATGCACCATTTTATTCAGCTAATAATAGCATGAATTTATTTTATGGGCAGAAACTACAGCAGAGACTCAGACAACAGTCAGTAAATCTCCACAGTCATGATGAGATGTTATGAAGCCCTTGGTGACAAATCATCTTCACAAAGTTATCGTCTTATCAGCGTAAATATTCTCCTCCACACTTACCTATAGGCAAGGGTGAGGAGAGAGTCAGAAAATGCCCATGCAGAAAAAGTTCTGATGGGGAACTGCAAGGAGAATGGGAATAGGCTGATGGAGTGAGTATAGTTTTAGGGTGAAATCTTCATATTTATACAAGTTAAATGAAAGTTTATCTTGTAAAGTAAAAGTGTGTTTATGGGGGGCAGGGGGGCACTGCTATGTAACTTGATTCTTTCTTTCCATTCTCTGTTATTATTTCCCTCCTGTGACAAACTTCTCTAGGAGGAAAGCATTGACAAGCCCTATACTTGAATGAAAGAGCAGATCATGTAAGCAAGTATACTATTCCAATGATCTGGCAGCCACAGGGACACTGCCCAGTGTGGGTGTATTTCAGCCAGCCCTCCAGAAGCAAACCTTAGTTTCTCTCCTAAATAAACTTAAGTTTCTGCTACAACCCAAACCTACTCCCCAGAAGGCTTGGGAGAAGGCGGTCCCAATACCTCCAATCTTGAAAAAGTAGAAGAGGGAAAAACAATAGTTCTGAAATAAAGTATATTCCTATGAAACCAACATCATGTAAATAGAAGTAAATGCTAGAATTAAAGCCAGAAAAAGGTGAGGAGCAGTAGTAACTTCAGGCTGGAAATAAGGAAGTACTCCATAGCATTTAGAGTGAACAAATATTGAAAAGACTGTCCAAGGAGGTTTCATAAACCCTTTGAGTTAGTTAGCAAATATTACAGAAAAGAAAGTGTAGGGTATCCTTAGCATCAGCCAAATGTTTGTGGGGCTCTTTGGAAAGTAAAGGAGAAAAGAAGGAAAGGATCATCATAGGAGTTTAACAACGTCTGAGTCAGCAGAAATCCTCAGGCACCACGTTTTCAAATTGCATGTAACACCTACCTTCTCCACTGCTATGCCAAGTACTAAAGACATGACAGTGACAAGTCACCATCCTTACTCTCAGGTGTCTAAAATGTTTGGAGAGGAATGGTCCAGCTTCTAGATGGGCATAGCCACCTGTGGCAAAAAGGTGGGAAAACTATCCCAAATGGCTTAGACAGTCAATGTCAAGGCAAAAGCAAAATCCAAGAATCATCAGCATCTCTGTGGCATCTTAAAAGGAAGGACAATTGGAAGAGAAGTGAATATTAGACTCTTCCTCTATAAAATCTGTTGGAAAGTTCGGTCTTCCTGAATGTGTGTGTGTGTGTATGTGTGTGTGTGTGTGTGTGTGTGTGCGTGCGCGCTCGCACGTGATGTCACATTTGGAGACTGAGTTAAATCTATTCAACTGCCACATGCTTACCTTGTTACTCCTAGATATTCAGATTTCTATAATATACCAGTTTCTGTTTATAAAGTAGGCATAATTTGAGTTATAAATATAATACAGATATTTATTTTATTTTAGATGCAATATAACATACAATGGAAAAATAAATAAATAAAACAAACAAAATAGGTTTTGGAATCAGACAGACCATGTAATTAATTTCTGTTATTTACTCAGTATGTGACCTTGAACAAGCACAATTTCTATGAATCTTCAGTTTCCTCATCTGTAAAATGGAGATAATTAGCCTTACCATGATGTCAGGAATATTAAATAAGGTAGTGTACACAAGTGCTGGCATAGTTTCTAGGATAGAAAATGCACTGAAATATTGATATTGGCCACCTTTTATTAAGAAATTACTATATTCAAAGCATTTTCTATTTTATTCCTCAGAAAATGTGGTGAGGCAGGGTAAATTATTATCCCCTATTTTCAAATTAGGAAACCAAGGCTTACAAAGTTTCAATGACTTTCCCTTACTAGACAAATCTCTTTCTGGAAGAACTCAAGCATCTTATTTGCTTTAGATTCTTTGGAATTGTAGGGGAGAATGGGGTGACAGTTTGTGGGTTATGTATAGTAGAGCCTTACATTTTATCATCCAAATGGGGATATGTTTGAGAGAGTGGATGGGATGCTAAAAGAGCATAAACATGAAGTGCCCTGAGTGAAATGGGACTTGTTAGTAGTTATTTGTAATTTCAAGCCCCAAAAAGTGTGAAAGACAGATATTATCTGATCACAACAGAACTAAACTATAATTAGCAAAAATAAAGCAATACTTGTAAACAACCCTTGGGTCAGAGAAGAAATCACAAAGGAAATAGAAAATACTTGGAATGAAAATGATAATGAAAACCTAAAGTATCAAAAGTGGTGGATGCAACTAATGACATGATTAGAAAGAAATTTACGGATGCAATGTTCATATTAGAAAAAAAGAAAATTCTAAAGTCAATGCTCTAATATTGCACCTTAAGAAACTAAGAAAAAGAAGAGCAAATTAAGTCAAAACTAAGTAAAAAGAAGGAAATAAATATGAGTGGAAATCAATAAAATTAAAAATAAACCGAAAAGTCAATGAAACCAAAAGCTGGTACTTTGAAAAGATCAGTAAAATTGATAAATTTCTAGGTAGACTGGTCAAAAAGAAAACAAGAGGGAAGAAATAAGTTATCAATATCAGGAATGAAAGAGGGACATAATTACAGATACTACAAATAATATGAATAATTTTTTCTTATCAATTTGACAACAGATCATATGGAAAAGTCTTTGGACTACACAAATTACAAACACAAGACAAAATAGAAATTGTTACTAGCCCTGTAATTATTTTAAAAATGTTTAATTAAACCTTTCCACTAAGAAAATCTGAGCCTAGATGGCTTCACCAGTGAATTCATTTATGTAAGAAATAAAACCAAAACAACACAAATTGATTGATGGTACCTTACACATGGTAGGCAAAAAGTATTTAACCTCTCTGGGCCTTAGTTTCTTCATGTGTAAATAGGAATTTCTATACCAAAAACCTCATGGGCTTGAAGAAAAGATTAATTATGATAACTGATTAACAGCCTTTAGCACAGTGCCTGGCATATTGAAGCATTTAATAAGTGCAAGTCATTATTAATATTTATTATTATCTTAGTTCACTATCATATAATGATAGCCATCTAAATATATTAAATCCACCAAATTTTTCTTCTCTCTTCCCTTGAAACCCTTTCTCCAAAATCTTGTAACCAAATATGGAAAAACTATGAATTGGGGAAATAATAAAGAAAATTTTTAATGTGCAACAGAACAAAGCTGAACAAGCAAAGGCTTTTGATATCCCTTGTTTAAAAGGAAAAATCAAGAATCAGAGATCACTTGTTATAAGAATGGTTCTGCCAGTTAATGACTGTTTTAAATGGGAAAAATCACTTAACTTTCTTAGCCTGCTTCTCACCTATAAATGGGGGAAATAACATGTAATTTGCTCACATCATTGAAGTTGTATTAAAACCTAAAACACAAAAATTTATGATTTTTCATATTTTTAACCAGTGATATAGTAATATAATTAATGAAGAAATAATTCAAAAAAGAAAAGAAACCTCTTAATAATATCAAACAATAGGAAACCACTGATATGATCTTTTTTTTACTTAGTCTTTTTTTAAGTAAATTATGCTAGTAAATTTACTTTTTTAAGTAAGTGTGCAATTGAATGCTATGATTAAAGATTACTTCATATAGACTATGCTTCTCTGTGAGACATGTTAATGACAAAATAATAAGTAGAAAGTTGGTAGAAAATACTTTATTATAAAGTATAATAATGCAAAAATTATGGTGCATTTGAACAAAAATGATAAAGAAATGCAAAAAAAATGAGCCAATTGTGTTAAAGTCTTGGGATTTTTTTCTATAAAAATCATAGTAAAAACTAAACATTCAAAATATATTTGGAAAATGGTAAATAGGTTTTTTATTTTTAATTGAAGTATAGTTGATTTACAATAGTGTGTTAGTTTCAGGTATACAGCAAAGTGATTTGGTTTTATATATATATATATTCTTTTTTGGATTCTTTTCCATTATAGGGTATTATAAGATATTTAATATAGTTCCCTGTGCTATACAGTAAATCCTTGCTGTTCATATATTTTATATATGGTAGTGTGTATCTCTTAATCCAATACTCCTAGTTTATCCCTCTCCCTACCTTCCCCTTTGGTAACCATAAGTTTGTTTTCTGTCTGTGAGTCTGTTTCTGTTTTGTAAATAAGTTCATTTGCACTATTTTTTAGATTCCACATATAAGTAATATCATATAATATTTATCTATCTCTGTCTGACTTACATATTTAGTATGATAATCTCTAGGTCCATCCATATTGCTACAAATAGCATTATTTAATTCTTCTTTATGGTTAATATTCCATTTTATACATGTACTGCATCTTCTTTATCCATTCCTTTGTTGATGAACGCTTAGGCTGCTGCCATGTCTTGGTATTGTATATAGTGCTGCTATGAACACTGGGGTGCATTACCTTTTCAAATCAGAGTTTTCATCTTTTCCAGATATATGCCCAGGAATGGGATTGCTGGATCATATGGTAACTCTATTTTTAGTTTTTTAAGGAACCTCCATACTGTTTTCCAGAGTGGCTGCACCAATTTACATTCCCGTAAACAGTGTAGGAGGGTTCCCTTTTCTCCACACCCTCTCCAGCATTTATTATTTGTAGACTTTTTGATGTTGGTCATTCTGACTGGTGTGAGGCGGTACTTCATTGTAGTTTTGATTTGTCTTTCTCTAATAATTAGCGATGCTGAGCATCCTTCCATGTGCTTGTTGACCATCTGTATGTCACCTCTGGAGAAACGTCTGTTTAGGTTTTTTGCCCATTTCTTGATTGGGTTGTTTGTTTTTTGATATTGAGCTGTATGAACTGTTTGTATATTTTGGAAATTAATCCCTTGTCAGTCACGTTGTTTGCAAATATTTTCTCCCATTCCATAAGCTTCCCTTTTATTTTGTTTCTGGTTTCCTTTGCTGTACAAAAGTTTTTGAGTTTAAGTCCCATTTGTTTATTTTTGCTTATATTTCTTTTGCCTTGGGAGACTGACCTAAGAAAATATTGCTACAATTTATGTCAGAGAATGTTTTGCCTATGTTCTCTTCTAGGAGTTTTACAATGTCAAGTCTTATATTTAAGTCTTTAAGCCATTTTGAGTTTATTTTTGTGTATCATGTGAGGAAGTAGTCCAACTTCATTGATTAACATGCAGCTGTCTGGCTTTCCCAACACCACTTGCTGAAGAGACTGTCTTTTCTCCATTGTATATTCTTGCCTCCTTTGTCAAAGATTAATTGACCATGTGTGGGTTTATTTCTAGATTCTCTATTCTGTTCCATTGATCCATATGTCATTTTTTGTGCCAATACCATGCTGTTTTGATTACTGTAGCTTTGTAGTATTGTCTGAAGTCTGGAAGGGTTATGCTTCTGGCTTTGTTCTTTTTCCTCAGGATTGCTTTGGCAATTCTGGGTCCTTTGTGGTTCCATGTAAATATTAGGATTATTTGTTCTGGCTCTGTGAAAAATGTCATGGATAATTTGATAGGGATCACATTAAATCTACAGATTTCTTTGGGTAATATAGCCATTTTAACTATATTAATTCTTCCAATCCAAGAGCATGGGATATATTTTTATTTATTTGAATCATCTTCAATTTCCTTTATCAATATTTTATAGTTCTTGGTGTATAAGTCTTACACCTCCTTGATTAGGTTTATTCCTAGGTCTTTTTTTTTTTTTTGGATGTGATTTTAAATGGGACTTTTTTTTACTTTCTCTTTCTGATATTTCACTGTTAAGAAATGAAACATGTTTCTCTATATTAATCTTGCATCCTGCTACCTTGCTGAATTCATTTATCAGTTCTAATAGCTTTGTGTGGAGTCTTCAGGGTTTTTTATATATAGTATCATGTCATCTGCATATAATGACAATTTTACCTCTTCACTTCTGATTTGTATACCTTTTATTTCTTTATCTTGTCTGATTCCTATGGCCAAGATTTCCACTACTATGTTAAATAGAAGTGGTGAGAGTGGGCATCCTTGTCTTGTTCCAGAATTTAGCAGGAAGAGTTTCAGCTTTCCACCATTTAGTATTATATTGGCTGTGGGTTTGTCATAAATGGCTTTTATTATGTTGAGATATGTTCCCTCTATACCCACTTTGGCAAGAGTTTTTATCATGAATAGATGTTGAATTTTATCAAATGCTTTTTCTGCATCTATTGAGATGATCATTTGGTTTTTGTATTTTCTTTTGTTGATGTGGTGTATCACACTGATTGAGTTGCATATGTAGAACCATCTTTGTGACCCTGGAATGAATCCAACTTGATCATCATGTATGATCCTTTTTATGTGTTGTTGGATTCAGAAAATGATAAGTTGTTATGTGGTAGTAAGGTATGGATGGTAGTAAGCTGAATAGAAATCAGCCTCACTGAATTCCAGTAAGTAGGAAGACATTCACTCATGCAGTCATCCCTTTCACAGTGACTCTCTGTTTGTGTCCATATCAGATTCAGTTATTCTATTATTTACTTGACAAAGGTAATTTTCCTGAGCCTTGTAAGCAGGAAAAGGAGGCAACTTCCTTAAGCTAGAAATATGTTTAAATATGAGCTGTTAGCAGACCTGCTCATCCAGGAACAAACACGTATCAGAGCTTTGGCTCAAGCAGTCTCATGCTTGGGACCACCACTGCCCTGGTGGAAAGACATTCCAG
Organism: Balaenoptera acutorostrata; assembly: GCF_949987535.1. NCBI lineage: Eukaryota > Metazoa > Chordata > Mammalia > Artiodactyla > Balaenopteridae > Balaenoptera > Balaenoptera acutorostrata. Next base: position 20,775,779 of record NC_080079.1, on the reverse strand, counting down.
GCAAAAACAGACCTTTCTTCTAAATTGAATTGAACAAGGAGTTCAGATGATGGATGTCTAGGTTTTATTTATTGTCTGCCAAGATTTTGGAACCTTCATTCCTTGACCTCTGATTTGGATTCCCTGAAAATTCAGGCTGCTTTGCTTGCTTGAGCACTGGACCACTTTTGCTTTGATCTCTTACAACTATACGCCTTCACACAACTCTCTGCCTCCCCAAACTCCATGCATACCTAAGACACACAAGTCAAAATTACTTGGGTGCCTTATAGCTAATGATTAGAAATACAAACTCAACCTTTGCTTTCTTCTCGGTCTGACTTCCCATTACCTCTGCAGAGGAAATCCCAAAGATTAAAAAGTCTGAGTCATGGAATATGCAATAAAATGAGGAAGAACAACTCTAATGTCTGAAGGACACAACAACAAACCCCTGTAGCCATCCAAAGGCTTCAACTAAGTGTTTGCAAATGTACATGCCTATCAGGCATGTAAATATCAGCAGGAGAAAGGGGTTGAAGCTCCCAAGGTCCTTGTATTAAAACAATCCCATTTACAATAGTTTCAAAAAGAATAAAATAGGAATAAATTTAACCAAGTTGATAAACAATCTGTACACTGAAAACTATAAGACTTTGATGAAATAAATTGAAAAAGATACAAATAAATGGAATATCTTGTGTATATAAATTGGAATAATTAATATTGCTAAAATGTCCATACTACCGAAAGCAATCTACAGATTCAATACAATCCCTATCAAAATTCCAATGGTACTTTTAACAAAAATAGAAAAAAACCGTTCTAAAATTCATATGGAACCATAAAAGACCCTGAATAGACTAAGCAATCTTGAGGGGGGTGGCATTATACTGCCTGATTTCAAACTATATTACAAAACTATAGTAATCAAAACAGTATAGTACTGGCATAAAAACAGACACAAAAACCAATGGAACAGAATAGAGATGCCAGAAATTAATCCACCTATATATGGTCAACCAATATTTGGCAAGGGCACCAAGAATATAACATAGAGAAAGGATAGTCTTATCAATAAATGGTGTTGGGAAAACTAGACATCCACATTCAAAAGAATGAAATTTGACCTTTATTTCACACCATACACAAAAATTAACTTGAAAATCGATTAACGACTTACATATGAGACCCAAAACCATAAAACTTCTAGAAGAAAACATAGGGAAAAAGCACCTTTACATTGGTCTTGGCCACAACTTTTTGGATATGACACCAAAAAGCTACGCAACAAAATAAAAATAAACAGTAGAACTACATTAAACTAAAAAGCTTATGCACAACAAAGAAAATAATGAACAAAATGAAAAGATAATCTACAGAATGTGAGAAAATATTTGCAAACTATATATTTGATAAGGCATTAGTATCCAAGGTACATAAGGAACTCATATAACTCCAGCAAAAAAACAAAAAAACACCCTCAATTTAAAAATGAGCAAAAGACCTGAATAGACATTTTTCCAAAGAAGACATACAAATGGCCAATTTGTATATGAAAAGGTGCTCAATATCACTAATCAGGGAAATAAAAATCAAAACCAAAATGAGATATTACTTCACACCTGTTAGTATGGCTATTATCAAAAATATAAGAGACAAGTATTGGCTAATTTATAGAGAAAAGAAAACCCTTGTACATTGTTGGTGGGAATGTAAATTGGTACACCCATTATGGAAAACAGTATGGAGGTTCCTCAAAAAATTAAAACTAGAAATACCATATGACCCAGCAGTCCCACTTCTGGGTATATATATCTGTACCCCCATGTTCATTGCATCATTATTTACAATAGCCAAGACATAGAAACAACATAAATGTCTAACAATGGATGAATGGATATAGAAAATGTGATATATATGTCACTTTGTGACAATATGGTTGAACCTGGAGGATATTGTGCTAAGTGAAATAAGCCAGACAAAGACAAATAACACATTATCTCACTTATACGTGGAATCTAAAATAGTTGAACTCATAAAACTGAAAGTAGAACTGTGGTTTCCAGGGGGCAGAGAGCAGGGAAAATGGGGAGATGTTGGCCAAAGGGTACAAACTATCACTTCTAAGATGAATAGGTTTGGGGGATGTAATATACAGTACGATGACTATAGTTAATAGTACTGTATTGTATACTTGAAATGTCCTAAGAGAGTAAATCTTAAGTGTTCTAGTCACACACACACACACAAACACACACACACACACAAAGGTAACGATGAGAGTTGATGGATAAGCTGATAATTAGCTTGACTGTGGTAATCATTTCACAATGTACATGTATATCAAATCATCATGTCGCACACCTTAAATATATACAATTTTACTTGGTCAATTATACCTCAATAAAGCCAGAAAAAAATAAAGTAAAATAAAATGAAAACAAAGACCTGGAGTGATTCCTGCCTGATTGTATTGCTATTTAAAACACTGCCTTGGGGGGAGGAGAGAAGATGGCGGAAGAGTAAGACGCGGAGATCACCTTCCTTCCCACAGATACAGTAGAAATACATCTACACGTGGAACTGCTCCTACAGAACACCCACTGAACGCTGGCAGAAAACGTCAGACCTCCAAAAGGCAAGAAACTCCCCCCGTACTTGGGTAGGGCAAAAGAAAAAAGAAACAACAGAGACAAAAGAATAGGGACAGCACCTGCACCAGTGGGAGGGAGCTGTGAAGGAGGAAAGATTTCCACGCACTAGGAAGCCCCTTCGCGGGCGGAGACTGCGGGTGGCGGAGGGGGGAAGCTTCGGAGCCACGGAGGAGAGCGCAGCCACAGGGGTGCGGAGGGCAAAGCGGAGAGATTCCCACACGGAGGATCAGTGCCGACCAGCACTCACCAGCCCGAGAGGCTTGTCTGCTCCCCCGCCGGGGCGGGCGGGGCTGGGAGCTGAGGCTCGGGCTGCGGTCGGATCGCAGGGAGAGGACTGGGGTTGGCGGTGTGAACACAGCCTGAAGGGGTTAGTGCACCACAGCTAGCCGGGAGGGAGTCCGGGAAAAAGTCTGCAGCTGCCGAAGAGGCAAGAGACTTTTTCTTCCCTCTTTGTTTCCTGGTGCGCGAGGAGAGGGGATTCAGAGCGCAGCCTAAACGAACTCCAGAGACGGGCGTGAGCCACGGCTATCAGCGCGGATCCCACAGCAACAGGGGCGCAGAGGAAAAAACGGAGAGATTCCCGCACAGAGGCTCGGCGCCGAGCAGCGCTCACCAGCCCGAGAGGCTTCTCTGCTCACCCGCCGGGGCGGGCGGGGCTGGAGGCTGAGGCTAGGGCTGCGGTCAGATCGCAGGGAGAGGACTGGGGTTGGCGGCATAAACACAGCCTGAAGGGGTTAGCGCACCACAGCTGGGTGGGAGGGAGACCGGGAAAAAGTCTGCAGCTGCCGAAGAGGCAAGAGACTTTTTCTTGCCTTTTTGTTTCGCGGCGCGCAAGGAGAGGGGATTCAGAGCGCCGCCTAAACGAACTCCACAGACTGGCGCGAGCCGCGGCTATCAGCGCGGACCCCAGAGACGGGCGTGAGACGCTGGGGCTGCTGCTGCCGCCTCCAAAAAGCCTGTGTGTGAGCACAGGTCACTCTCCACACTGCCCCTCCCGGGAACCTGGGCAGCCCGCCACTGCCAGGGTCCCGTGATCCAGGGACAACTTCCCCGGGAGAACGCACTGCGCACCTCAGGCTGGTGCAACGTCATGCCCGCCTCTGACGCCGCAGGCTCGCCCCGCCTCCTCTGTACCCCTCCCTCCCCGCGGCCTGAGTGAGCCAGAGCCCCCGAAGCAGCTGCTCCTTTAACCCCGTCCTGTCTGGGCAGGGAACAGATGCCCTCAGGCGACCTACAAGCAGAGGCAGGTCCAAATCCAAAGCTGATCCCCAGGAGCTGTGCGAACAGGGAAGAGAAGGGGAAATCTCTCCCAGCAGCCTCAGAAGCAGCGGATTAAAACTCCACAAACAACTTGATGTGCCTGCATCTGCTGAATACCTGAATAGACAACGAATCATCCCAAATTCAGGAGGGGGACTTTGGGAGCAGGATATATTAATTTTTCCCCTTTTCCTTTTTTTGTGAGTGTATATGTATATGCTTCTGGGTGAGATTTTGTCTGTATAGCTTTGCTTTATAATAGCTTTATTTTACTTCACTATATTATAGCCTGTTTCTTTCTTTCTTTCTATTTTTTCTCCCTCTTACTCTGAGCCATGTGGACGAAAGGCTCTTGGTGCTCCAGCCAGGCATCAGGGCCGTACCTCTGAGGTGGGAGAGCCAACTTCAGGACACTGGTCCACAAGAGACCTCCCAGCTCCACGTAATACCAAACGGCAAAAATCTCTCAGAGATCTCCATCTCAACATCAAGACCCAGCATCACTCAATGACCAGCAAGCTACAGTGCTGAACACCCTATGCCAAACAACTATCAAGACAGGAACACAGCCCCATCCATTAGCAGAGAGGCTGCCTAAAATCATAATAAGGCCACAGACACCCCCAAATACACCACCAGACGTGGACGTGCCCACCAGAAAGACAAGATCCAGCCTCATCCACCAGAACTCAGGCACTAGTTCCCTCCACCAGGAAGCCTACACAACCCACTGAACCAACCTTAGCCACTGGGGACAGATACCAAAAACAACAGGAACGACGAACCTCCAGCCTGTGAAAAGGAGACCCCAAACACAGTAAGATAAGCAAAATGAGACGACAGAAAAACACACAGCAGATGAAGGAGCAGGGTCAAAACACACCAGACTTAACAAATGAAGAGGAAATAGGTAGTCTACCTGAAAAAGAATTCAGAATAATGATAGTAAGGATGATCCAAAATCTTGGAAACAGAATAGACAAAATGCAAGAAACATTTAACAAGGACCTAGAAGAACTAAAGAGGAACCAAGCAATGATGAAAAACACAATAAATGAAATTAAAAATACTCTAGATGGGATCAATAGCAGAATAACTGAGGCAGAAGAAAGGATAAGTGACCTGGAAGATAAAATGGTGGAAATAACTACTGCAGAGCAGGATAAAGAAAAAAGAATGAAAAGAACTGAGGACAGTCTCAGAGACCTCTGGGACAACATTAAACGCACCAACATTCGAATTATAGGGGTCCCAGAAGAAGAAGAGAAAAAGAAAGGGACTAAGAAAATATTTGAAGAGATTATAGTTGAAAACTTCCCTAATATGGGAAAGGAAATAGTTAATCAAGTCCTGGGAGCACAGAGAGTCCCATACAGGATAAACCCAAGGAGAAACACACCAAGACACATATTAATCAAACTGTCAAAAATTAAATATAAGGAAAACATATTAAAGGCAGCAAGGGAAAAACAACAAATAACACACAAGGGAATCCCCATAAGGTTAACATCTGATCTTTCAGCAGAAACTCTGCAAGCCAGAAGGGAGTGGCAGGATATACTTAAAGTGATGAAGGAGAAAAACCTACAACCAAGATTACTCTACCCAGCAAGGATCTCATTCAGATTCGATGGAGAAATTAAAACCTTTACAGACAAGCAAAAGCTGAGAGAGTTCAGCACCACCAAACCAGCTTTACAACAAATGCTAAAGGAACTTCTCTAGGCAAGAAACACAAGTGAAGGAAAACACCTACAATAACAAACCCAAAACATTTAAGAAAATGGGAAAAGGAAAATACATACCGATAATTACCTTGAATGTAAATGGATTAAATGCTCCCACCAAAAGACACAGGCTGGCTGAATGGATACAAAAACAAGACCCATATATATGCTGTCTACAAGAGACCCACTTCAGACCTAGAGACACATACAGACTGAAAGTGAGGGGATGGAAAAAGATATTCCATGCACATGGAAATCAAAAGAAAGCTGGAGTAGCAATTCTCATATCAGACAAAATAGACTTTAAAATAAAGACTATTACAAGAGACAAAGAAGGACACTATACAATGATCAAGGGATCGATCCAAGAGGAAGGTATAACAATTGTAAATATTTATGCACCCAACATAGGAGCACCTCAATACATAAGGCAAATACTAACAGCCATAAAAGGGGAAATTGACAGCAACACAATCATAGTAGGGGACTTTAACACCCCACTTTCACCAATGGACAGATCATCCAAAATGAAAATAAATAAGGAAACACAAGCTTTAAATGATACATTAAACAATATGGACTTAATTGATATTTATAGGACATTCCACCCAAAAACAACAGAATACACATTTTTCTCAAGTGCTCATGGAACATTCTCCAGGATAGATCATATCTTGGGTCACAAATCAAGCCTTGGTAAATTTAAGAAAATTGAAATCGTATCAAGTATCTTTTCCGACCACAACGCTATGAGACTAGATATCAATTACAGGAAAAGATCTGTAAAAAATACAAACACATAGAGGCTACACAATACATTACTTAATAACGAAGTGATTACTGAAGAAATCAAAGGGGAAATCAAAAAATACCTAGAAACAAATGACAATGGAGATACGACGACCCAAAACCTATGGGACGCAGCAAAAGCAGTGCTAAGAGGGAAGTTTATAGCAATACAAGCCTACCTCAAGAAACAGGAAACATCTCGAATAAACAACCTAACCTTGCACCTAAAGCAATTAGAGAAAGAAGAACAAAAAAACCCCAAAGCTAGCAGAAGGAAAGAAATTATAAAGATCAGGTCAGAAATAAATGAAAAAGAAATGAAGGAAACAATAGCAAAAATCAATGAAACTAAAAGCTGGTTCTTTGAGAAGATAAACAAAATTGATAAACCATTAGCCAGACTCATCAAGAGAAAAAGGGAGAAGACTCAGATCAATAGAATTAGAAATGAAAAAGGAGAAGTAACCACTGACACTGCAGAAATACAAAAGATCATGAGAGATTACTACAAGCAACTCTTTGCCAATAAAATGGACAACCTGGAAGAAATGGACAGATTCTTAGAAATGCACAAACTGCCGAGACTGAACCAGGAAGAAATAGAAAATATGAACAGACCAATCACAAGCACTGAAATTGAAACTGTGATTAAAAACCTTCCAACAAACAAAAGCCCAGGACCAGATGGCTTCACAGGTGAATTCTATCAAACATTTAGCGAAGAGCTAACACCTATCCTTCTCAAACTCTTCCAAAATATTGCAGAGGGAGGAACACTCCCAAACTCATTCTACGAGGCCACCATCACCCTGATACCAAAACCAGACAAAGATGTCACAAAGAAAGAAAACTACAGGCCAATATCACTGATGACCATAGATGCAAAAATCCTCAACAAAATACTAGCAAACAGAATCCAACAGCACATTAAAAGGATCATACACCATGATCAAGTGCGGTTTATCCCAGGAATGCAAGGATTCTTCAACATACGCAAATCAATCAATGTGATACACCATATTAACAAATTGAAGGAGAAAAACCATATGATCATCTCAATAGATGCAGAGAAAGCTTTCGACAAAATTCAACACCCATTTATGATAAAAGCCCTGCAGAAAGTAGGCATAGAGGGAACTTTCCTCAACATAATAAAGCCCATATATGACAAACCCACAGCCAACATTGTCCTCAATGGTGAAAAACTGAAACCATTTCCACTAAGATCAGGAACAAGACAAGGTTGCCCACTCTCACCAGTATTATTCAACATAGTTTTGGAAGTGTTAGCCACAGCAATCAGAGAAGACAAAGAAATAAAAGGAATCCAAATCGGAAAAGAAGAAGTAAAGCTGTCACTATTTGCAGATGACATGATACTATACATAGAGAATCCTAAAGATGCTACCAGAAAACTCCTAGAGCTAATCAATGAATTTGGTAAAGTAGCAGGATACAAAATTAATGCACAGAAATCTCTTGCATTTCTATACACTAATGACGAAAAATCTGAAAGTGAAATTAAGAAAACACTCCCGTTTACCATTGCAACAAAAAGAATAAAATATCTAGGAATAAACCTACCTAAGGAGACAAAAGACCTGTATGCAGAAAATTATAAGACACTGATGAAAGAAATTAAAGATGATACAAATAGATGGAGAGATATACCATGTTCCTGGATTGGAAGAATCAACATTGTGAAAATGACTCTACTACCCAAAGCAATCTACAGATTCAATGCAATCCCTATCAAACTACCACTGGCATTTTTCACATAACTAGAACAAAAAATTTCACAATTTGTATGGAAACACAAAAGACCCCGAATAGCCAAAGCAATCTTGAGAACGAAAAATGGAGCTGGGGGAATCAGGCTCCCTGACTTCAGACTATATTACAAAGCTTCAGTAATCAAGACAGTTTGGTACTGGCACAGAAACAGAAATATAGATCAATGGAACAGGATAGAAAGCCCAGAGATAAACCCACACACATATGGTCACCTTATCTTTGATAAAGGAGGCAAGCATATACAGTAGAGAAAAGACAGCCTCTTCAATAAGTGGTGCTGGGAAAATTGGACAGGTACATGTAAAAGCATGAAATTAGAACACTCCCTGACACCATGCACAAAAATAAACTCAAAATGGATTAAAGACCTAAGTGTAAGGGCAGACACTATCAAACTCTTAGAGGAAAACATAGGCAGAACACTCTATGACATACATCACAGCAAGATTCTTTTTGACCCAGCTCCCAGAGAAATGGAAATAAGAACACAAATAAACAAATGGGACCTAATGAAACTTAAAAGCTTTTGCACAGCAAAGGAAACCATAAACAAGACCAAAAGACAACCCTCAGAATGGGAGAAAATATTTGCAAATGAAGCAACTGACAAAGGATTAATCTCCAAGATTTACAAGCAGCTCATGCAGCTCAATAACCAAAAAACGAACAACCCAATCCAAAAATGGGCAGAAGATCTAAATAGACATTTCTCCAAAGAAGATATACAGATGGCCTACAGACACATGAAAGAATGCTCAACATCATTAATCATTAGAGAAATGCAAATCAAAACTACAATGAGATATCATCTCACACAGGTCAGAATGGCCATCATCAAAAAATCTAGAAACAATAAATGCTGGAGAGGGTGTGGAGGAAAGGGAACACTCTTGCACTGTTGGTGGGAATGTAAATTGATACAGCCACTATGGAGAACAGTATGGAGGTTCCTTAAAAAACTACAAATAGAACTACCATACGACCCAGCAATCCCACTACTGGGCATATACCCTGAGAAAACCATAGGTCAAAAAGAGTCATGTACCAAAATGTTCATTGCAGCTCTATTTACAATAGCCAGGACATGGAAGCAACCTAAATGTCCATCGACAGATGAATGGATAAAGAAGATGTGGCACATATATACAATGGAATATTACTCAGCCATCAAAAGAAATGAAATGGAGGTATTTGTAATGAGGTGGATGGAGTTAGAGTCTGTCATACAGAGTGAAGTAAGTCAGAAAGAGAAAAACAAATACAGTATGCTAACACATATATATGGAATCTAAGGAAAAAAAAAAAAAAAAGGCCATGAAGAACCTAGTGGCAAGACGGGAATAAAGACACAGACCTACTAGAGAATGGACTTGAGGATATGGGGAGGGGGTGGGGTGAGATGTGACAGGGTAAGAGAGTGTCATGGACATATATACACTACCAAATGTAAAATAGATAACTAGTGGGAAGCAGCCGCATAGCACAGGGAGATCAGCTCTGTGCTTTGTGACCACCTAGAGGGGTGGGATGGGGAGGGTGGGAGGGAGGGAGATGCAAGAGGGAAGAGAAATGGGAACATATTGTATATGTATAACTGATTCACTTTGGTATAAAGCAGAAGCTAACACACCACTGTAAGGCAATTATACTTCAATAAAGATGTTTAAAAAAAAAAAACACTGCCTTAGTATTCTGTCTTTACATAACAAACTACCACAAATTTAGTATCTTAAAACAACACACACATATTATGTCACAGTGTTGGTGGGTCAGGAGTCTGAGCATGGCTTATTTGGGTCATCTGCTCAGAGTCTCATAAGGCTTCAGGAGAGACATCAGCAAGGCTGAATTCTCATGGGCAGGATTAACTGGGGAAAAATCTGCTCACTCAGATTCATTTCCTTGCAACTGTATAAGCCAGCTTTTTACTGGCTTTGGCTGGAAGCTTGCCTCAGATCTCCAAGGCTGACCACCTCTTCGCCGCATGGGCTTCTCCAACATGATCACTTACTTTGTCAAACCCATGAGGACAGCTTCTCACCTAGGGAAGGACCCAGTTTCTCTTTTAAGGGCTTTCACTCCAGACCCACCCAGGATAGATCAGAATAAATCACTCTGTTTAAATAAAAATCAACTGATTTGGATCCTTAAATACATCTGCAAAATCCCTTGTCACTTTGGCATGTTCTACTGGCTAGAAGCAAATTACAATTCATGCTCACGCTCAAGGGGAAGAGAGTACACAGGACATGAATATTAGGGGATAGAAATCATGAGGCTACCCTAGGATCTATCTGGCACAAACACTGTGTGTGCTATTTTTAAAATGACATAAAACATGCCTATGAGCCTCTAGTCTGCCCTGACTTCTGCCTGCTTCCCATCTCAGTGGAGATAACAGCAGGGGAGCTCATCCAGTAGTGCAGTAAGCTCAGTGGGGACAGGAGTCCAGCCCCTCTGCCTGACCTCCCTTGTTCTTCATCTCTTGAAGAACACATCTCGTGCACTGCCATTGAGGCCACTGGCCTCCCATCTACAGGTTCAGTTCTGCTCTACTCCTAAGATAAGTCCAGGCTTAGAGCACAAAACACTTGTGTATTTTCATCCTTTCCCCTTACTCTCCTCCCCAAATCCAGTGAACCTGAACTAAGGCCAAAGCATTCTTCTTTGGGATTTCCAGAAAGGTAAGGTTCAGTGCTGACCATTAGACATCGTCAGTCCCCAGCCACATTCCTTGTTATTCTGATACTATTGAATGACTTCTGGTTCCCCAGCTGTGTCACAGTCCTGTTCTCTGTGCTCAGACACACTCTCCTGACACTTTCTACCATACTCCCTCAGTATCTCCAGTTTGTAAAACATGGCATATGCATTAGTCCTTTCAGAAATGATATGCAGGCACCGTCCTCAAAACTTACGCACAACTTGCTTCTTGAAGTCCAGGATAGCCTGGAACGACTCAGGACAATTTATCAGTTCTCCAAATGGAATTTCTAAACTGATGGGCTTCACAGACTGATTATTAAAAAATGTCTCTGTAGCCTAGACACAGATGAGCAAATGCTCTTAGGATCTTATTGAAATCTGTGGTTAGTCTGCCAGAATGCAATTTTGGTGTTTATAAATGCATTTGACAAAGCTGAGTTGATTTTTAATTTCAGTTCTGTCAAAAAAAATCAATCAAAAAATAGTTTTTATGAACTTATTTGTTAAATGCTCAGCACTATACTAGAAGCTGTAGGGGATTAAAAAGAAACGTAGGGCTTCCCTGGTGGCGCAGTGGTTGAGAATCTGCCTGCTAATGCAGGAGACACGGGTTCGAGCCCTGGTCTGGGAGGATCCCACATGCCGCGGAGCGGCTGGGCCCGTGAGCCACGGCTGCTGAGCCTGCGCTTCTGGAGCCTGTGCCCCGCGACGGGAGGGGCCGCGATAGTGAAAGGCCCGCGCACCGCGATGAAGAGCGGTCCCCGCACCGCGATGAAGAGTGGCCCCCACTTGCCGCAACTGGAGAAAGCCCTCGCACGAACCAAAGACCCAGCACAGCCAAAAATAAATAAATAAATAAATAAATAAAATTAAAAAAAAAAAAAAGAAAGAAACGTAAACCACAGTTTATGACCTCAAAGACTTTACAATCCAGTTGTGGATACACACACACACACACACACACACACACACACACCATTCATGAAACAAGAGTACACAATAAAAGATAAAAATAAATAATAATAGTTGCCACATTTTGAGAATCTATGGAACTAGTCACTTTAAAGAGTGATTTTGCAGCCTCACAACAATTCTGAAAGTTCTCACTTATTTTCACAGCAAAATGGGCAGAGCCAAGTCTATCTGATACCAAAGCTGATGTTCTTTCCACCTAAAACAAAACCAAGCAAAACGAAACAAATGCAAGATCCTGAGTTCCTCTTAAGATTCTTATTCAGTTGCAGTCTGGCATTTAGTAGTTTTTTTAGGATGTCACGTGGTGTACTGTACGGCCAAGGAGTAGAATTGAACTAAAACGATAATTCATTGCATGGCCCAAGTGCTAAAGAATATACATATTAAAAGCTTTTAGTAAGGGAAAATTTCTAGCAGGTATGCTGGGAAGAAACAATGTGCCCTATAACAGGTGTTTCCCAGCCACCTGGGACTTAAATGTTAATCAACTTGTTCCATAGTCATAGCTTGACTTCAGGTCTAAGAAAAAGTAAATGAATGGATAATACTAATATATACATATTATTCACGAAAGCTTACACTGTATCTTCACAAGCATCATTTCATTTTAAGTATCACAAGAATTTGGGAGCAAGTAGGGGTAGTTATTTTCTTTCTTTCTTTCCTATTGAGAAAACCAAGGATCAAACTTGCTGCAGGTCATACAGCTACCCAGTTACCAAGCTCTGTGCTCACTTCATTACTCGACTCTGAGTAGCCCACCCCCATGTCCCTGCAGCTTGATGACACCCAGGACAGGATACCTATCTGTGGGGCCCAATGCAAAATGAAAATCAGAGTTCAAAGTGTATTAAGAATTTCAAAGTGTGTTAGGAATTTCAAAACAGCAACTGCAGGGTATTAAAGCAGCATGGGGCCCTTCTAAGTAACTGCACAGGTGGCATGCCCATGAAGCTGGCCTTGATGACACCACGGCAAATTAAACTATGAAATCAATAATTCAAGGAGCTACTAATTGAATAAGGCAAAGGGTATGGATGTACTAAAAATAATCACTTCTCCAGGAAGCACCGCAAAAGTACCTGTGACAAATGCAATCCAGCAATCCAAGGTGTATGATCATAATCACCCTCCTCTAAGTAAATTATTCAGATTAGGAAATGCATGCCCATCAGCTTCTGGTGGAATGAGATAAACACATTTCTTCCCAAGTTACTTACTGAACACATTAATATGTATTTTCCCAAATGTAATGAACTGACATGCTTCAGACTGTGACAAAGTGAAGGCATCAGAAAGTTCATTCAAGAGCAGGAAAACCATCAAATTAACTTGTAGCTTTCAGCAAACTTACTCTATTCGGCCTATGCCTCTAGCATGCCATTTCAGAATAAACAACTTCAGGAAGGCAGCTACACAGGTGCTTTCACAACTGAGTGAAGAGCTGAAATAAGAGACTGGCAGTGCTATCAATGAACAGCAGATGTTTGCAGGCGAGCTGGGATCTGCTGTTTGAATTTCCAGAGTAATATGAGATTCTGGAATGTATAAAAAAAGCCCACTGTTGTCAGTCACCTCTGAACACCACACCGCAGAACTATTTGGGCGTGAGAATCAACTCCGTTCCTTATGAGGGAGGAGTGAGGAAACAGCACATTGCCTTCTTGTCCTGTTATCTGTACTTTGATCTTACTAGAAAACTTCTGAAAACTGGAAATCTTGTCAAGAAAACTCCAGAAAGATTTTTGAACCAGGAAATGTGCATTTGGGGAGTGGAGAAGGAGAGCAGGAAACATTCCTGCATAAGTAACATGTTTCTTTTTTTTTTTTTTTTTTCATTAAAAATAAGCTAAATGTGATCTAGGAAAAAGAAAGCATTTAAATCAATCAAACATGAATAAGGGAAACGTTACACAAATGTCGATTTTATTCTTCAAAACAAGTGTGTATAGATTACAATTTATTGTTGGACAGCAGTTATCATTTACTCCATTTGAACATGAATATAAACAGTTGCTTGTCCTGGAGTTCAACCAGTCTGTATTTAAATCCCCAATAGCTATTTAATATCTGGGTGAGCTTAATTAGGAATATTGGGTTCTTTTGATCTGGAGTACCAAAAACCAACTTAAGCAAATAGGAAAAGATACCAGGGTATCTTACTAAATCCAGTAAATAGTTGAATAACCAGGTTATAGGAAGAGTGAGAACGAGGGCAACTCCAAGGACCTCCTCAAATAAACTTGATAGATCTTTCCTCTTGGTCTCTGCCATCACAGCAATGTGGTTTCTACTGAAAGATTCAGTGAAGTTCATATATCCACACTCCGAACTCTTCTAATACAGGCATGTTAACTTGGATGGGTTTTATTGATAAGTATCAGTTGAGGCTCACACATCCAGAAGTACTAAAACGTTCACCAATGTCCAGAAGATGTGGAACATGAATACTAGTCCTAAGACAGAAGAGTTTTACTCTCAGTTTCCTTTCACTTGCCCCGCTCATTGTGGATGGACAAGAGATAACATATTGGAGTGCTCCAAGACAAAAAGAACTGTGTACTATAGGTGTGCTTAACTAAGACAAGTGTTTGCCCAGAGATTATTACAGGGAAACAGCACAACATAGTGAAAAGGACGTGGGTTTTCTAACTGAGACACAGTTGGATTCAAATCTGAAATGACCCACTCCTTGATCAGCTGTTTGAGACTGGGAAAGTTACAAAATATCTTTGAATCTCAGTTTTTTTATTAATATCATTTTCTCTGAATGTTAAGATAATGAAAGGTCTTTGTGGAAAACTGAAAACTATGGGAAGTTTCAAGGCATACATTGCAATTGCCCTGTAATCTAATCCCCTGGGCCTGAAGGTTAACACTGTGATATAATTCTTATAAATTATATATTTATTTATATATATAAATATATTTATATTTACATAAATATATATATATATATATATTTCCCACAATCACTGCTTCAGCTGCATGCCACAATTTTGAAGTTTTGTTTCATTTTCATTCAGTTAAAACTATTTTTCCCTGTGATTTCCTCTTGGATCTGTTAATTATTTAGAAGTATGTTATTTAATTCCAAGTTTCATGGATTTCCAAGATATCTTCCTGTTATTGGTTTCTAATTTGCTTCTGTTGTGGTCACAGAACATACTCTGTGTGAGTTCAATCTTCATAATTTACTGAAAATTGTTTTATGGCTCAGTATGTGGTCCGTCTTGAATGTCCCATGTGAAAGGGTGGTTTTCTGCTCTTATTGAGTGCTGTGCTCTATAAACATCAATTAGCTCGAGCTGGTTAATGGTACCATTCAAGTCTTCTACATCATTACTGTTTTTCTGTGGCAATTATTAAATCAAATTTTAGAGTAATGTTTTGAAATATCCAATCATAATTATAGGTTTATGTATTTCTCCTTTCAGTAATGCCAGATTTTGCTTTATGCATTTTGAAACTATGTTATTGTGCTTACACATTTAGGATTGTTATGTTTTTTGATGAATTAACCCTTTCATCATGAAATTTTCTTCTTTACACCTGCAAATCTTCCTTGTTATGAAGACTATTTTTTCTGATATTGCACAGCTACTCTAGCTCTCTCATGGTTATTCACTGTATTAAATATACTTTAAATGTATTTTTAGTCCTTTTCATTAAACCTCTCTGTGTCTTTTTATTTATGTGTTTCTTATAAAGTCACTATAACTGGATCTTCTTTTTAAATCCAGTTTTACAATCTTCACTTTTAATTGTGTTTTTAGGTCATTTGGTTATCAACAGTGTTATGTTTAAATCTACTATCTAGCTTTTTATTTTCTATGCAGCCCATCTTTCCTTAGTCCCTTTTTCCTGTCTCATTCTGGATTAAAAGAACATTATTTCATTCTAGCTCCACTTTAGCTCCTTTTTTTTTTTAAACCTTTATTGGAGTATAGTTGATTTACAATGTTGTGTTAGCTTCAGGCATAGAACAAAGTGAATCAGTTATACATATACATATATCCACTCCTTTTTTAGATTCTTTTCCCACATAGGCCATTACAGAGTATTGAGTAGAGTTCCCTGTGCTACACAGTAGGTTCTTATTAGTTATCTATTTTATATATAGTAGTGCATATATGTCAATTCCAATCTCCCAATTTATCCCTCCCCCACCTTATACCCTGGTAACCATAAGTTTGCTTTCTACATCTGTGACTCTACTTCTGTTTTGTAAATAAGTTCATTCTTTGGCTCCTTAATTATACATCCTTGTTCTGTTTTGTTAGTGGTTCCTCTGGGCTTAAAACATGCACCTTTAACTTATCACAGTCTATCTTCAAATAATATTATACCCCTTCATGTATAACATAAGAACCTTGGAACAGTAAGCCTCCATTTCTCCCTTAGTCCTTCATGCTGTTGTTGTTATACATTTTAACAACTTAACATAAGCCATATTCTCCACAGCTTTTATACCAAGTCCCTCTTCTATAATCAGTACGTAAAGGTGCCAGTTTTCAGCATCCTGACCAACCCATTGGAATTGTCACATTTAAAAATTTGTGCCAATGTGATATTTATGAAATGATATATCATGATTGTTTTAGTTTTCATTTCCCAGATAAAATGTTTGAGGTAGAGCATCTTTTCATTATCTATTGGCTATTGTGTTTCCTTTCTGTCAATGGAATGTTTATATGATTTATACATATTTTTCCATTGAGTTGTTTGTCTTGTTGATTTGTGGGAGTTTTTATTTAATGAATTTTGGATATTTATCCTCTATTTTATGCATTGCAAATATTCTTCCTATCTTCAGCTTGCCTTTTGACTTTGTTTTCTGCATTTTTAGATAAACAGAGGTTTTTTTGTGCTTTTTTTAAAATTTAGTGAAGTCAAACCTCTGAATGTTTTCCTTTGTGGCTTGAGATTTTTATGTCACTAAAATAAATTCTCCCCAGTTCTGATAAAATAGTCTCCTGTATTTTCTTCCTAATGTCCAAAAATTTTGCTTTTCCTATTTAGGCTTTTCATCCATTCAGGATTTAACTTTATATTCACCTTTTGTCCCTCTTTTCATGCATCTTACACACAAGTACATTCCAGTTCTCCATCCCCTTCCCTAAGTTCTAACTTTTTTTAGTCCAGCTTAGTTACCACTTCCTTCATGAAGTCTTCCTTGACTGCCCCAGCCCTCAATGACTTTCCCTCCTCAACTTTCTAAGATATTTATCACTGAACTTTGATAGTAATTGATGCCTATGCATGACAGTGAATGAGGCAGATGCAGGATTCAGGCAGATCATCTTAATGAATAAAAGAGGGTCAGAATTAAAGACTATAAAGAGAGTGGGGAATGGAATAGCACATGTCTTATCTCAAGGGCAGCTGCTACTCAGCTCTAGCCAATGATTTCTATGTGGTACCAAGGCTCAGAGTTGCCAGATCTAATTTTTTTTTTCAACAGAACCTAGGAATCCAAATTTTTTATGTGAAATATTTTGACCTTTAAATATTGCCAACTCATTTAAATACATTTTTAAAGCATTACATGTGTGTGTTCAGGGGGGTGAGGGGAGTTAGCTCCTGGTCAGACTCAATCATCCCACTTCCAATCTCTATCCTCTGGTTTAATTGTTAACTGATCAACTAATCAGTTGATCAGTTTAATTTTCTCTTCAATTAAATCATAAACCCCTTGAGTACAGGAACACCCACTTTGTAACCATGACAGAAAAGCATATGATAAATGCTCGATAAACCGTTGATTGACTGTTGATGGACAGGGGACATCATATGCATACCCTGAGGCACAGTCCTCTCCATGATGGAGTGCTAGGGAGAGGTCTGGAGGGGATCCCACAATGGGACACTATGACCAAGATGCTGCCTATCCAGTGAGTGTCATTCCAGTGAGACACACGTGCACAGAAAATAGATCCTCCCAAAGTCAACGCCATCTGTCTCCAAGGGATGGGATGCCAGGTCACATTCTGGACACTCTGCCAGGACAAATTCAAATTCAAGAGCTTTTAAATTCCAGTGGTCTGTGTAGTACAAAGAGAAGATGCCCAGTTCTCAGAAAGGCAAACAGAGCTGTAGAGAGAAACAGAAAAGGCTTCCAACCCCTCTGTCTTTTAGGAGAATAAAATCCTGACTCTTAGTAAAGTTGTGGCATGGCCATTGTTGTTCATTCATAGTTCTGGGTCCTTACCCTCAGAATCACCAACTCCACACCACCAAGTTCACAAAAAGCCTAAGGAATGAACCAAAGGTCCATCTCTGTAGTAAAGGCAGGTTCAAACCAAGGAACCAGACACTCAGATTCAAAGCTTTAGTTTATCCCTCAAGAGCCCTGGCTAAGGTGCCTAGCCTCTCTGACCCTCTGTCTTCTCAGCGGAAGAGTAAGAACAGTCAGCTTGCAACTACCTCTCAGTGGAGTAAGTAGCAGTGTCAGGAGTGGTGAGGAGCACAGCCTCAAGTCAGACACGAATTTGAGCCTGTTAGCTGAGTGACCCAGGGAAAGTTACTTAACTAACCTCTTTGTGCCTGAGTTTCCATACCTACAAAATGAAGGCAAAAAATAGAACTTAGCCCACTAAGTTGTTCTAAAGATCAAATGACATTATACCTGTAAAGTTTGCTACAAGTGATAAGTTTGAGTTCAAAGGTGGGAGGGAAATTGGTACACTGTAAGGAATTACTATTACAGGATCTTTTGTTCTAGTCTCCAGAGCTGCCAACACCCCACATGGGTCATCTCGTTGTTGTTGTGCTGTTGTTGTTCCTTCCCCAAGATTGCAGGGTCCTGTGAAGGAGAACTTCTCAGCAGAATCTATTTCCACTGAAAGCTAGTGTGTTCACTCCTCTGAGGCTACACAATTGGCATGTTTCACGCCCACTTGGAAACAGATCTAGGCAAAGGCACTTCTATGCTTCAAGGTCTTACACACAAAATGTCCTAACATTGCCTGAGAGTGCTTTTATGAGCATGTGTGTCTTCACTTCAGGGTGTCTAAATGGGCCTCTATGTTGCCTTCCATATCTCTGTGAATGTAGGTCTCTTTGTGTCTCTGTGTGTATCCTTGGCTACGTCTATACGCGTGAACTCTTGTGTATGTGTCTCTTTCTGTGTATAACTGTGTGTCTCTCCATGAAACTCTATGTCTACCTCTTCTTGTGTGCATGTTTCTCTGGATATGTATCCAGAGTCTATGTTATGAATGTGTGTGGGTATGTGTCTGCACCTGTGTTCTTTTTTATGAAGTTCTAGGATTGTCCCTCTGTACCAGGATACATGTGTATATGTGTGTCAGGAGCCATAGTCTCTAACCATGGACCATGGGTGTGTGTGTGCATGTGCTTCTGTCTGTGATGTGTGAGTCTCCCATCAGGGTTGTATACGTATCTATGTTCTCTCTGTGTTGTGTCTGTCAGTGAAACTCCTTGTCTATATCCCTTACCAAAGGGGCCACAAGCATGTGTGTCTGTGACAAAAGACAGAACTGAACAACTTCAATTTGGCCCATCAATGCTCCTTAATTACTCTGTGCTATTGTCAAACTCTTGGAAAACACAGGCAACTGGTTCTCAATCTATCTGCACGGGTTCTGGGGAGCTTTTAAAGAAACATTGATGCCCAAACTCCACTCGCAGAGATTATAATTGCCATTTATTACTCTGCAGTGGAGTCCAAATATGAGATCTTTGTGAAGCACCCGGGCAATTCTAATGTGCAGCCATGGTTGAGAAAGACTATATCAGGGAAATGGACAGGCCTCTTCCATTCTCCCCAGAAAGATGCACACTGCTTTCCTTGCCTGTGACATCACTAATATCAGGGGGAGAAGGAGGCAAAAAAAACAGACCTTTCCTCTTTCTAAGGAGGAGGCGCTACCACAAAGGACCATGTGAGTCAACAGTCTGCAAATTAACCTATGAAAATAACTGAGGAGAAACTCTCCTTCAAGCCCAGTCCTTCTTCCATTCCAGTAGACATTTGTTTCGGTTTACATATATGTCTGTCTAATTAAAAGATGTAGACCAACCTTAATTTCTATATAAACTCATTGTGTTTACTAAAAATCTTTCACAAACCAAAAGAGGATTTATTAGTATAATAAACCAAGTACTTCATAAAAATTTAAATGCATTTTTGAGCATTTTTTACCAAGGAAAAGTGTTAAAAGAGGAAGGGTCCATGGGGCTTCCCTGGTGGTGCAGTGGTTAAGAATTCGCCTGCCAATGCAGGGGACACGGGTTCGAGCCCTGGACTGGGAAGATCCCACATGCCACAGAGCAACTAAGCCCATGCGCCACAACTACTGAGTCCATGCACCTAGAGCCCACGAGCCACAACTACTGAGTTCGCACACCTAGAGCCAGTGCTCCACAACAAGAGAAGC
Organism: Balaenoptera acutorostrata; assembly: GCF_949987535.1. NCBI lineage: Eukaryota > Metazoa > Chordata > Mammalia > Artiodactyla > Balaenopteridae > Balaenoptera > Balaenoptera acutorostrata. The sequence continues at coordinate 20,755,490 of NC_080079.1, read as the reverse complement.
CACCACAATGAAGAGTAGCCCCCACTCGCTGCAACTAAAGAAAGCCCACACGCAACAACGAAGACCCAACACAGCCAAAAATAAATAAATAAATAAATTTATCTATTTATTAAAAAAAAAAGGAAGAGTCCATCATGGGTCAAAATCTCTCATTTGTGGGAGTGGAGATCTAAAGATGAATATGAGAAAGAATCCAAGAAGGGGGAAGGAAGGAATAAAATCTCAGATGTTTAGACCCTGGAAGCAGAGCCACCACATTCCGTAAGATGCTTTTGTACAAATTAGAAAAAGGCTCCCTTTGCCCAGGACTGTCCCATTCACCTTCAGAGCAGCGTGCCTTATGATTTAAATCATAAGGGTGGGAGCCTGTAGGGAAGGTTCTATGGAGGGACTGGCTATTCCCTCACTTGCAACTCCTGCCTCTAGAGAAGTTCTGAGACTCTGAGGATCTTCCACCCATGTAAACAGACTCGTTTTTAGGCAAGAGAAAGGTAGTAGACTCTCAAACAGTCCTTAGGAAGCACTACTGAAGCTGGCAGAGTACCTGCAACTCAGTAGATCTCACTGAATATTTGTGAGAATATGAATAATGAATGATTGAATGAATGAATGAACTGCTCTTTAGTGATCTAATGGACCTGAACAGGCAATGCAGAGGGCTCTCTCAGCCAACTAAAGGAAGCACAAAAAGTTGACAAGAATACCTTCTGAGCTCAATAACTTTCTCACCAGGAGAACCTTCCTGTGGAGCAAAATACTCACAGAGAAGAAATATGCTACTGTCCCCAGTGAGGGAAATGTGAAGAAAATATACAACCCGTTATGTATCCAGAGCCCATTTTAAGGAAATATTGATTTTAAAAGATGGGATTGGATTGCCTGAAGAAGTTTAAGACAGGAAAGATGGAAGCCTCACAGAATTTTAGAGCCAGAGTTGGCCCTGGAGACTGTCCAGCACAGTCCTCTCTTGTTGTATTTGAAAGTCTGGTGCCAGAGAGACGTGAAAGTGCCCATCTAGACCCTCAACCAACTGGTGGTGGATTGTGATCAAGAACCCCAGTTTAGGGACTTCCCCAGTGGTCCAGTAGTTAAGACTTCGCCTTCCAATGCAGGTGGTGTGGGTTCGATCCCTGGTCGGAGAGCTAAGATCCCACATGCCTCTCGGCCAAAAAACCAAATCACAAAAAAAAAGAAGCAATATTGTAACAAATTCAATAAAGACTTTAAAAATTGTCCACATCAAAAAAATCTTTAAAAAGAAAAAAGAGAGAACCCCAGCTTAGTTAATCATCATTTGCTTCTCTTTCCATGCTCTCCGGCTCCTTACCTCCCTGAAGAATGGCTTAGGCAAAGGTATTTGTAGGTGCAAAGACAAACTGAGAGACCTCACTAACCAGTGTATGGACCATTATAACTCTGGGGGTTCTGCTTCCCCGATTCACCCAAATTTTAATAGAATGATCATAATTACTTCTCCTCCAGGAATTAAGGAAAAATCCTCCTTTTTCTCTCAGGCCCACTATTTAAAACATGGATGAAATAGTCACAAGCATAATGCAAACCTTAACCTTAGCAAGAGGAATTTGAGATTACCCCACTGTTACTTATCCTCTGACTCAGGGTGGTGGACTCCTGGGGAGGTAGCGGGGAGGGCCAAGTGCCTATATTTTCTGATGAAATCAAATCTCTTTGTGAGAGTTTGGAAGCAGAAAAAAATATATATCAAATAAACACTTTTCTCTGTAGGGTGCCCCCCAAAACTTCCCAAGAGCAATCCTAAAGCTTATGCAATATGTTTGTATAAATCAGTCATCGTTAAAAATTGTTCAAGCAAATTGCCAAATCAATCCTACTATCAAGTAGATTCAACAGCTTTTATCTGCCCCCAAATTCCAGTTATCTCTTACCCACCATACTCCTTCCACCCCCACCCCGCCCTCTACACGCAAAAGCTTCTTCCTGCTTCTCTTGAAAGCAACAGGCTGCCACCCCCTGGCAAGAAATCATCTTGGAGAAACAAGGCTGGATCTTAAGACCCTTGAAATGAAGGAAAAAAATGTCAGGCTAAAACTTGTCAGTTCTAAAAGGTACTAATCAGAAAGTGACCATTAGAATGTTGCCAAGAATTAGTTTCCTAGGATGGGAAAAAGAAAATACGTAAGAAAAGAAATGAGAACACTGAGGCAGAACCTATAAGAGAAAGAATTTTTCCTTGGTAATTCTGCCACTCTGAATTGAGCACTTGCAGATAGAGCATGCTTCCACATTTCCTTCCTCCCAAGAATAAAAAAAAAAAAAAAATCTCAGGATTGAAAACCTTTATTGCATCTATACCTCTTGAATCCCCTGCCCCACATCACAACTTCATCAATTTTCCCACTCTGCTCAAATAGGTGTAGCGATTTTGGATTCGTAACCCTGTTAAGAAGCACATTCTACAGTTTATATATGCCTATTTTACCTTCCTGCCTTGTGAACAGAAAAATCAGTTGGAAATCCCAACTAAATAGGGGATTTCCCTTAAACAAAATAAGGGAACAATGTTATTCTCACTAGTAATCAGAGAAGTGAAAATTAAAACATGAAAGTACTGTTTTTCACCCAGGAAGATAGTAGAAATATTTGTCACTGATAATATCAACCATGTAAATAAAGATGTAATAAAATTAGCACTTTCATACATTGCCGGCAGCAGCATAAATTGTTACTACTTTTCAGGAAAGCACAATGACATACAGAATTCACACTCTTTGACCCAGTGTGCATATTTCTTGTAATTTTCACATAAAAAAATAATGCAAGGAATAAACAAGTAATAGACACAAATATATCCATTGCAGGTTTGTTTTGAAATGACCAACTTATTTGTAACATTGCAGAGTATGCTTATGATACAATGTTAAATTGAAAAACAGGAAAACCAGCCAGAATTTTCCTGATAAGCAGTAGGAATCCATGCTGGTTAGTTTCACCCTCAAATTTATATTAAAACAACATTACAAAAGTGTTCCTGCAAAACTGTGTCATCTTCAAAGAGATTCATGGAAAGGACTCTGACAAGTACTGAAGAATACAGGTTTCTGATAAATTTTCAGATCATACCACTGAACTAGGTAAGAATTTACAGAACTCTAATGAAGAAACTGATGGCTTTGCAAAACTTCTAACAAAAGATGAAGACCGGGACTTCCCTGGTTGTCCAGTGGGTAAGACTCAGCGCTCCCAAGCAGGGGGCCCGTGTTCAATCCCTGATTGGGGAACTAGATCCCGCATGCCGCAACTAAAAGATCCCACATGGCACAACGAAGATCCTGCGTGTTGCAACTAAGACCCGGTGCAACCAAAATAAATAAATGATTAATTAAAAATAAATCTTAAAAAAAAAAAAAGATCAAGACCAACAAGAAGTAATTGTATGGGACTAAATGAACTGAAGAGAATAATTATAATATGACTTTTTTATTTGAAACATTGCTGAATTTTTTAACATTTTAGTTTTCCATATTTAAGGAAACTTTTTGTCTTAGGCTATCTATGATTCACAGCAATTTGATAAAATGTACCTTGTAAACAAAAATGAAGCATTTACTTTTTCTCTCTGCCTGATCTCTCCAGAATTTGGAAACTCTCATTGGGTATTCTTATTTTTATGGCAGTATAGTCGTTTGCATGAGTTCTGTTCTCCTTGTAACAGGACACAATCGGAAATACTGGCTACAATACCAAGAATTTGACTAGAATGTCATATTGGAGAGAGATATACAAAGACTCAGATATGACCAATTTTAAGGAAGTGCTGGGAAAAATCAGTCTAGTACCTTGCTTGTAAAGTTCCAGCAAAGTAACCTTAAAAAGAGCTTATATGGTCAATCATTATTCTTGCCGCATTAATATAAATAATCAGGCCATTTCAATGTAAACAAATTAGTTTTACTATGATCATCTTTGACAAAAAGGGGGATAATTATGGAGAGAGAAATTAGTTTTGCGTCTTTGTAGATATTAGGTTCTTATCCTATTAATTGTCTTTAAGGCTCTGTTATACACCTGTAAGTTGGACTGGATACTAAACTCTTCTGGTTTCCTCAAATATCAGACTAGAAATCTCTCTAAACTATTTCCAATTTTCTCCCACCCTTTTGATTTGGAATCAGTAAGAACAAAGACTGCCCTTAAATTTCCTTGGAAGGGACTATACCAGGTCCTCCTCACTTTACCCAAATGGCAGCCAAACTTCAGAGACTCAAGCCTTAGGTGCACATCTTATAGCTAAAGAAGGCTCCACCTGACATCTAGTCCTATACAAGCACTGGAGACTTCCGAATCAAATTCACCTGCAGGAATTGAAGCAGAAGACAGCTGAAGGAGACAGCTTTCTCAAGGTGTCAGGACCAGACCTGTATACCTTTTTCCCACAGTAACTTCTTATCTAATCCTCTCCCTCTTTTTCTTGGAAAGAAACACCCTTATCTGCATTTCTCCATCTATTACAAAAGGGGGAAACTTACCTAATTGTTGGGCTTGCCACCAGAAATTTCAATCAATTCTTGACAATGGTGACCATTTAGTTCATCCTGTAACAAATTTTTTCACTTGTCACAAGTGTTACTGCTAATTTCACCCAGTATCCCCTTGACATCAGCTACAAAGTAAGACTTTTGAAGCCTCCCACAGTCCACCCCATTAAGCCTCCATGGCCACCTTAAACAGGAACTACCCATGGGCATACATGACTCCAGGTTTGCCTCCACAGGAAGAGCCTTTCTCCTTAAGATCAGAATAAGTGCCAATGAACACATGATCCAAAATTTCTCCCTAACATTAGGAGAGCAAGACAATTCCACGGCCAAAGCAGTAGCAGGCCAACAATGATCACGTGACTCTTTGGATAAAGTAGTTTTAGACAATGGCATGGCCCTTAATTATCTACTTGCTAAACAAGTAGGTATTTGTATGATAGAAAATACCACCTGTTGCACATGGATAAATACTTCTGGAGAGGCAGAAATTCAATTACACACGATCAGGGAACAAGTGCACTGATCATAACAAATTCCCCCTGATACTCTATGGTCTTTTGATCTGTTTAGCTGGCTAACATCATACAAACTGGACTTAAATTACTTTTAACTCTGCTTTGCATAATTACTGTTTTTGCATAGTTATTTTTAAGCTCTGTACCTGTTGCCTGTCAAACCTTTAGAAACGACATACCCAATAGGGTGACGCTAACTCAGTGCTTCAAGATGATCTCTAATGCTTACAACCTAGATGGGATATAGACTTTAGATGGGAAATCCCTGAGAGTTCTTCCTCATGCCCCTCCTTGTTACTCAAATGTGGCTTCAATGGTTTCCAATTGCTATGTGCTTTCCCTCTGACATGAAACATGACAACCACGAAAGGTCCTTCCTGGTACCAAAGTGACAAAAACCACTAAATATGGACAACCTGACTCTTGATCAGCCATGCTTTCGAGGAAAGATCTTGACCAAAATAGAGAAATGTGAAAATAAATAAAAGTAAACTTCATTTAAAATGGAGTCAGGAATCCCTGAAGGGAAAGCTCTCATGCATGTACCACTCGTGGCTGCCTGCATAACCAGCAGGAAGAAGAACAATAAAAATTATTTTAACAAGGTCTGTTTGGATAGAATTAATTCTTTGTGTAAAATTCTCTCAGTCTCAACTTCTTATCCATGATGATAAGAATACTACTTTTCTTCTAGAACAAAGGACATTTTTCACATGGAAATTCCATCTCTTACTTTTAAGCATCTCCCTGCCTCAGCAACAATGCATTAGCCACCACTTGCAGCCAATAAGAAACTGCCACAACCTCAAATTCTTGTTCCTCTCCAATGAACTTTTATCCAAAACAACGCTCCCCAAGTTCCTCCTAAACCCTCATAAAAGCTGACCTTCCCTTTGTCTATTTGGATTTGCCTATAATTCATCATAGCTTGCCTGTCACGAATTGCAATTCTCTGCTATTCCCAAGTAAACTTATTTTGCTGGTAAAATAACTGGCTATTTTATTTTTGAGGCTGACAAGTTCTATATTCACCACCCTTCCTCGGTGGTTTCCTCACTTTTGCAGCTACTCCTCACACAAACTACCAGTTTTCAAGGCATCTTGTAAAAAGCATAACATAAAGGGTAGGGGGTGGGATGACTTGGGAGCTTGGGATTGACATATGTACACTAATATGCATAAAATAGATAACTAATGAGAACCTGCTGTATATTGTAGGGAACTCCACTTCGCTGTACAGTAGAAACTAACACAACATTGTAAAACAACTATACCCCAATTAAAAAAAAAAAGCATAACATATGCATAACGTAACATAACATAAAAATAGCTCTCCCATGGTGGGAGAGCTACATCTTCCATTCTTGATACCATCATCAGAGGAGTTCCTGGCACATGGGTTGTGTTCAATAAGTATTGATTTATCTATTTATACTTAATGATGATTGCTATCTCTATATGTAACAGGGACGGGGTGGGCGTGCAGCTATTGGCAGGCAGCCTTTACCGCGTGACTGTTACTGGGCAACCACGACAGTGAGATAGAAAAGGTGCGGTGCAGAGCCCTTAGCAGGCCCGCTGGCGCTACCATTACCAGGCAACCATTACTAGGAGACCACTAGCGCTGCAGGTGGAAGGCCCAGGTTAGGCCAAAGGTCGGGTAGGTGGTTGTCCTCCAGCAGCGGACAGTTAGGTAAGAGGCAGATCGCAGCCTTCTCCCCGGGGCCCTCCAGGCCTTCCAGCCTCAGGCCAGCGGGTGTGCTGGGGGGACCTGGGGAACAGGCTGGGGCTCTGTACTTCAGGGCTCCAGAGCCCTCGCCAAGGCTGCCCACAGTCCAGGCTCAGGCCTTAAAGTGGCAGTGAACCTCTCCCCCATCCCCGCCTCTGCAACCTAATGGCAGCGGCAGTCTGCATGGGTCTCAGTCCCTGGGACCTGGCCCCTGCCGTTTGGGCAGCCTGAGGAGGCTGGGTCCTGGGGGCCTGGCTCCCTCAGTGATGATGGCTGGGTAGAGTCTAGGGACCTGTCCAGGAGGATGCCACCAGCTGAGATCTGCCTCCCCAGCTGGGCCTGGGCACTGGTGGGAGGACGCAGACTGGGTGCTGGATGAATGCTCCCAGGCAGGGTAACCAGCCCCCGCAGAGCCAGGGCCTCGGAGGGTGAAAGTTGTGCCTTGGGACCTTGCCCTTTCTTGTCAGAACAGAGAATAACATTTGTTTGGTGGAAATTTACAGGAACATCGTGACCTGACCGCGACCTGACCTCAAGAACAAAGGATCTGACACGAAGAAGTTTGCAACAACTTAACCACACCCCTCCCTCACCTTTCTTATGAAAGGGCTTTGCTGAAAGCTTTCGGGGAGTTCGGGGTTTTTAAGGCATGCGACACCTGTCTCCTTGCAAGGCCCTGCAATAAAACTTTCTCTCTTCCAAACTCCGATGTCTTGGTATCGTTTGGCCTCACTGTGCGTCGGGCACACGGACTTGCGTTTGGTAACATAAACAGCACTCTTAGCATGAGAAATGTATCATAACAACTCCTTAGATCTCACCCAGAAGCCCGTGAGGCTGAGTAGCGCAGAACATCTCACTATGACAGAGAAGGAATCTGGATTCAGAGACCACATCTCAAGTCTGGCTGACAGAGCCAAACTGAGACAGATCTTCCTATAACAACCTCCAAGTTTCCATCTCAAATTTCTACTTGGCTGAGCTGTTACTCATCCTTCAAGAACTAGCAGATATTTGCCTCCTCTGTGACAATGACAATGCCCTAGAGAATGTGCCCCCCAGTCAGCTCTGTGTTCCTATCACTCTTACACATATGTTCTGCAACATTTGTCACAATGTAATGGTCTTGGGTTAATAAGACTCTCATATTAGACTGATAACCCTTGGGAAACAGCTTCCCTAACTTTGTCATCTATGTCTCCCTAGTGCCCAGCACAGAGCCTGGGTACACAGTAGGAGTCTGATAAAATATGTTTGACATTTTATTTCTGTTGTACCACACCAACAAGTTAAAACCAAGTTAAAACCAAACTAAGATATTCATAGGATTATGTTACTCTTTAGCAATACTTGCTTGCTAAAAGGACAGCTGCATATGAATCTCACAAACATAATGTTGAGCAAAAGAGGCCAGATCCAAAATAGTACATATTTACTTGAAGTTCAAAAGCAGGCAAAATTAACTGATGGTGTAAGAACTGCTATTGTGATTTGTGTTCATGCAATCTGTGCCTGGACACCAAAGGGATTCATAAAAACTTCTAAAGTGTTCACAAATTTCATTACCAGCTGACAATGAGTCACAACTAAAAGTGACATCCCTCTGGGAATGTTTCTGGCAATTACGTGACAACTGAAAACACCATGAAGGATACCTTTATTTGGTATTAATGTTCTCAATGCCTGGAGAACACTTTAAAATAGTCTTTAGCTATTGCATCCAAGATTTTTTTTTTTTTCCTCAAGAAGTTAAAATTTCTAGGATCAGCTTAAATTGTAACAGTTCTTTCAGACTGAAAAGATGAGGAATTTTCTCAAAAACATAAAACCTCCCCGGAAAAGATCAAAGATTACTGGCTTCCACCTGCTCTGTGTCTAGCCCAAGCCTACTCATGCCTCTCTCCCCAGTTTCAGCCTGCAGGAATACAGCAATCCCTTTCCTCCTTCCATTAAAGCTGGAAGGAAGACTATGATTTTGTTCTCTTCATTACAGGAGGTGAGGCAATGGGACAAGAGGGGGTTGTTGTCACTGGGATATCTTTTCCTAGGAGCGATCACACCAGGGAACAGTGGCTCATGCTCAGGCTGGACAGTCTGACCACACCCTCCATGCGACAAGAAGATGCCACAGAGTTCCCTCCCTGTAACGCCTGTGGTGAGTTCCCGCAAAAAGGGAATCTCTAAGGGCAGACTGTCCACTGGCATTCTCCTCCCCTCTGAGGGAAGAAGGCAGAAGGGGTGGGAATCCTCATCTAAATTACCCTACAAACAGGAGAGTTTTTGGTCTAACTTAAGCCCACAAGAAAGCCTAGCAAGTAAAGTCCCTGGAAGGAATGACAGCCTGTTGAAATTTAACTCTTTCATCTCCATAGCCCTGACACTTTGTTGCTCCCAATTCTTTGCCTGGTCTTCACACCCCTGTGAGCAGGGAGACAGGTCACACTGTCCGCTCACTGTGAAGTTTCTGTCAGGGTTGGGCTTTGGAAAGGAACGTGGGGATTGGGTGGGATGGAGGTAGTTCTTGCAGAAGGAAAAATCACTTCTGTAGAAGATGGTCTCAAAGGCTCTAAGTTTGCAGCAACTCCGGAGTTTAGAAGCCCCACCTACTCACATTCTCCAAGAGATCACCTTTAACCCTTTCCACCCTTCACCTCTCCTCTCCTCGGGCTGCTTTCGTGGCCACAAGAGTGCACCAAGTCTTAAGAGGCGTTTGGAGTCTCCCTGTCGAAAGCCAATTCGATACTGACTAGCCTTAGCTCTCCAGCTCCAGGCAGGTGGCTTCGCCTGGGTACCGGTCCTGCGCTCCGGCTCTCGGGGGTCGCAGCCCGCGACCTCGCCTTGGTCCCCTCAGATTAGGGAGCGCACGGAGCGAGGCAAAGGAGTGGCAGGAGCCCGGCCTCTTGGCCTTGGTGAGGGACGAAAGTCCCCTGGGGGTGGGGACCCTAGGCCCGAGGGACCCAGCAGGAGCCGCCGCCGCAGGCACCCAGTACCTGGAGAACCCAGAGCCCCGTGCAGGCGAGGAGCGCGCTCAGCCCGGCTGGGAGCCGCCGCCGGCGCCAACTTTTTCCATCGTGGGAGCGGAGAGGAGCGGAGAAGGGATCCCGGACCAGGGATGGCGGCGCGGGGCTTTCCGCTGGCCGGCTGTAGGGGGCAGTCACTCAGAACCCCAACTCCAGCCAAGTCGGGCAGCGGTGGGGACGGACCGAGGCTTCGCGGGCAGGTGGCGACCACCGGCGAGGAGCAAGGCGCCACCACGCGGGCTGGAGCTGCGGTCTCGCGAGGCAAGCCAGACGCGGCTGCCTGCAGAGCGCATGCGCAGAGCCGGAGCGGCGAGGGGTCCAGCTCGGCGCCAGGCTCCCCACAGAGAGCCGGCATGGGCTGTGGACACACTGGGTGCATCGCCGCCGCCAAGACCCCCACCCACTAGCTGGCGCACCGCCGGCCGGCTGCTCTAACCCCGCGGACTTTACAATCTCAAAGCTGGCACTACATCGTGAGGTGGAGGCTTCCTTCTCTCTGGGGGCATCTTGACCTGACCTAGAGCACAGAGTGTGTTTCCTGGCCTGGACAGAAAATGATGTTAATCACTGATCTTGTGTGTGCTGCGGATCCCGACTTCCGAAAGTGCTCCTCTCTCATTGTGCACCTCATCCTATTTAAAAGAACACTTTCCCACAGGCCACGTTCCGCAGGTTTGTGGGGGTGTGTTTTGGCTTCCTCAAAATACTGCAGACTTCTTGAAGACAGAAAGACTAAACCGCGAGTTCCAGGAGAGAAAGCCCTGTGTTGGATTTTGCTCACCTTTGCAGCCCTACTTAGAAATATGCGGAAGGCCAAGGATGACACAGATATCCCCCGCAGGTACCAGACAACATTGGTCTTGTTTTCACCTTTAGGCGGAGCCCAGAGGTGGTGATATGTGCATTTTAGTGTCTCCGAATGAACCTAAATGAAGTTAGCCAACTTCAGCTCCAGTACTGGATATTCTGCCACTCGTTTGTACATGTACATTGAAGCCACCTCTCAACCAACTGAGCCTTAAAATGAAGGGATTGTGTAGACGGCAAAGTCCCCTCCAGTATCTAAAGTTTTCAATTGTAGGATCATATCAGGCCAGAATCTCAACTGCTGTTTAAAGGTTCAGATGAAGATCTTTGGTGGGTGAATTTTAAAAATATGTTTTAAATTACTAAGTTTTTATTTAAAAGCCAGTCTTTTTAAAAAATAGGGATAGGGGGCTTCCCTAGTGGCGCAGTGGTTAAGAATCTGCCTGCCAATGCAGGAGACAGGGGTTCAAGCCCTGGTCCGGGAAGATCCCACATGGCGCGGAGCAACTAAGCCCGTGGGCCACAGCTACTGAGCCTGAGCTCTAGAGCCCGCGTGCCATAACTACTGAAGCCCGCGTGCCTAGAACCTGTGCTCCGCAACAAGAGAAGCCACCGCAATGAGAAGCCCTCGCACTGCAACGAAGAGTAGCCTCTGCTCGCTGCAGCTAGAGAAAGCCCGCATGCAGCAACGAAGACCCAATGCGGCCAAAAATAAATAAATTAAAAAAAAAAAAAGGGCTAGGGATAGGGAGGGTGGGAGGGCAATGCAAGAGGGAGGGGATATGGGGATATATGTATACATACAGCTGATTCACTTTGTTATACAGCAGAAATTAACACAACATTGTAAAGCAATTACGCTCCAATAAAGATGTTCAAAAAAAAAAAAATAGGGCTAAAATGTCTTCAAATTTCTAAGTCCTCGTAGACTTTGTAACACTGCTATTTGTACATAGGAATTAGACAATAGATATCCATGACTAAATTAATGAATCTCAGGACAATTAATGCCTATTACAAAAATAATAATAATAATTCCTGTGTGTGTGTGTGTGTGTGTGTGTGTGTGTGTGTTTTCCATTGCTATTTTCATGGTAACATCACTAAAAATTTGACCTCTGTGTCTATGACAGGCCTACCTTGAAGACAACATAAGAATAGATCCTCACTGATGTTTCCAGTAGAGTTCAAGAAAACTTCTCTTGCACAAACTCTCCCAAGGCGGGATTATAACAAAGTTCCCTGAGTCATAATTCTTAAGATCACGCCAAGGTAAGTAGGAATAGAAGGAGAGCAGCCTTCTCAGCCAATGAGGTTGAATGTGTTGATATTTAATGGAGGGATGTCTAACATTAAAACAGCCTTGAATTACCTTCCAAATTTCCCTTTTGTTTCCCTTGACTATTGTCTCCTCCTTGGAGCCTCGCTCTGTACCCTTCCATAAAGATAACGACATCTGGTGGGCTGTGGCCTCTAGATAGGAGAAAGGACAGTGGAGATTCTCCCTCACCCCAGATTACAAGTGTTCTTTGTGAACTCCAGGCTAGCCATTCCCTTCCACTCAGAAAGCTTTGCAGAATCATTTTCTTTCTTTTTTTTTTTTATTTATTTATTTTATTTATTTATTTTTGGCTGTGTTGGCTCTTCCTTGCTGCGTGCGTGCTTTCTCCAGTTGCGGAGAGCGGGCGCTACTCGTCGTTGCGGTGCGTTGGCTTCTCATTGCGGTGCCTCCTCTTGTTACGGAGCATGGGCTCTAGGCACTCGGGCTTCCGTAGTTGTGGCTCGCGGGCTCCAGAGCGCAGGCCCAGTAGTTGTGGCGCACGGGCTTCATTGCCCCGCGGCGTGCGGGAACCTCCCGGACCAGGGCTTGAACCCTCGTCGCCTACATTGGCAGGCAAATTCTTAACCACTGTGCCACCAGGGAAGCCCCAGAATCATTTTCTTAATGCCTTCTCTTCATGCCCAGCTTACCTCCTTTCCAACCTCGGTAAGTATGCTGGAGTTCCTCCAAGAGAGGAAAAGCAGATTAAAGAGTAGAACCCAGATAGATCCCTAGTCAAACATAGGACTGGGAAAAGCATATATAAAGAGGGTAGGAGAGAAGAAATCAGAATATTTGAAGGCTATGAGCCAATACTTATTTGCCTTAATATGCTTACGTTTCAACTTAGGACTGTTACTGCCTTAAATTATTTTTCCAGCCTGAAGTACTTCCTGCAGAAACTTGGTGAAAATACAGCTGATTTTTCTCCCCATAAAGGTTACACCTCCTTTCTTCCTGAACTAACTTCCTCCAAAAGCTCCTTGGAAAGGGGAAGTTTGAGATCCATTTGAGAGGAATTCACTAAGGCTTCATCATTTTTTTCATCTCCAATTTTAGTTTTCCATTTGAAGAAGGGTTTAATCAGAAAGATGTAGATTAAATTAGTTCCAAGGTTGGTTTGTTGTCTGTTTGGGGTTTTTTTGTGCGTGTGTGGTTACTACTGTTACACTACCTTTTTTTTTTTTTTTCAAACATCTTTATTGAAGTATAATTGCCTTACAATAGTGTGTTAGCATCTGCTTTATAACAAAGTGAATCTGTTATACATATACAATATGTTCCCATTTCTCTTCCCTCTTGCATCTCCCTCCCTCCCACCCTCCCCATCCCACCCCTCTAGGTGGTCACAAAGCACCGAGCTGATCTCCCTGTGCTATGCGGCTGCTTCCCACTAGCTATCTATTTTACATTTGGTTACACTACCTTTTAATTCATAGATCTCTGCTCCCCTCTGCCCACTGTCAACAGGAAGTGGTTAAAAAACACCACAAATTCCCCAAATACATCTCCTTTAACAAAACTACCAAAGAAATAGCCTAATCAGGTAGAGAAGTGGACTACTATAATCAAGTGGTTTCTAATCCACCCTTCCCTTAAGAGTTTTGAACAGATCCCATTGATGGGATACTAGAAGGATGAGCTCTCCAGTGGGTGGGGGAGGGGGAGGGGGAGTTGATGTTAGCAGCCAGGCAGTGGGTATAGATAGGTGGTTCCTACAAGAAATCTGAAGACTCTAAACATGAAAAATATATCTCAACTCTTTCTCCTTACCATGTCTACCCTAGCAGCTTCCACACTACTGTCCCTGCTTCTCTGATATTCCCTCTCTATTTCTTCTGTATAAAATTCATTCACAAAGTGGGTTTATACACCCAGCAGGACCAGACAATGACACAGTGTGGGGGGAGAAGATGGAAAATAATTTGTTTTTATATATCCTTAATTTTTATATTCAAAAGCAAGCATGTCCGTACTGTACTTTAAATACTCCCTTTGTGACCATAACAAGTTGAGTCTATCTTTTTACTGATGTTCCTTATATAATTATAGTTTTGTTATTTCAATAATTCAGTTTTCTTTATAGTATTTTAATAGACATTTTTTAAAGCAGTTTTAAGTTCATCACAAAATTGAATGGAAGGTACAGAGATTTCCCATATAGCACCTGCCCCTGCACAAGCTTGGCCCATTATCAACATCCCCCAGCAGAGTGGTACATTTGCTACAGTTGATGAACCTATATTGACACATCATAATCACCCAAAGTCCATAGTTTACAATACAGTTCATTCTTGGTGTTGTACATTCTATGGGTTTGGACAAATGTATAATGACATGTATCCATCATTATGTCAATAGTATCATACAGAATAGTTTCACTACCCTAAAAATCCTCTGTGCTTGGCCTGTTTATCCCTCCCCACACCCAACTTGATAGTATTTTTATTAGTCATTTTACCCTCAATGGGAATGTGACTCTGCTGCCACCTTATACAGCTGACCCTTGAAAAACAGGGCTTTGAACAACATGGCTTTGAACTGTACAGGTCCACTTATACAAGGATTTTTTTTCCAGTAGTAAGTACTGCAGTACTACATGATCCACAGTTGGTTAAATCTGCCAATTTGGAAGTAAGGATACAGAAAAACCACGTATGTGAAGGGCCGACCATAAGTTATAGGCAAATTTTCAACTGCAGGGAGTGTTAGCTCCCCTAACCCCCACATTGTTCAAGGGTCAACTGTATATTAACATAAAGGTTCAATTCATTTGCCAGTTATCAAGGATTATAATCTCTAATTACAAATTAGATGCTACTTTTTTATTTGCTCATTTATTTGAAATCCTTTTTCATGTGATTACCTCTAAAAGTGCATACTTTTCATTAATTATTTTTGCTGATAGGTTAAAGAACAAAGCAATAATTTTGAAAATTATAGCCATCTAACATCTACATTTAACAAAGACTCCACACTCTAAGGGATATTATTAACTTGACAGCAGTTAAAAACTACAGCACAAACGCTTCACTGAAAGATACATTATGATTTTAATAAATTTCTAAAATGAGGTAAACAGATCTTTAAAGGTTCTTTCCTACTCTGAAGTTTTATAAATCACAATTAGAGAACAAGTTTAAATGAATTTGTCTTTATATGAAGGTTACTGGGAAAAATTTAAGATTCTGGGATATTTTTAGGGAAACAAATTTGGTGAACATCTATTTTGTTCCAGGAACATTATGTCTTTATTTTATTTCATATTTTTAACAACTCTGATCTATGGCACTTTCACTCGCATTTGACAGATGAGATAACCAAGGCTTTGAGTGATTAAGTAATTTTCCTAAGCCAGGTGGAGGGGGGCATTCCAGGCAAAGGGGCCAGCTTGTGTTGTGCGGAAGCTGAGGTCAAAGGAACATGGGGAGATGGAGGAAGTAAAGGAAGGCCTTATGGCTGGAGCACGGGAATGGGGGAGAGTCCAAGCTGAGGCCCAGGAGGCAGACAGTGCAGCTCAGAAAGGGGTTAATGGCAAATGTTAAGGAGAGACTTCTTTGTATCTTCTTCACACTCACTGTAGTGTGAGGAATGGATTGGAGGGATAATTACAAGAGTCAAGGAGAAAGCATGTGGCTTTGTGAGAGACTTAGGGAAGAGTGATAGGCACCAGTTATTGATGCAGGGTGATGCGGGTGATGAGAGAATGAAGATGAGGGAGTGATTTCCAAGTTTCAGACTTGTTCACCTGTGTGGAATGTAATACTCTTCCTTGGGACAAGGAGTACCGAGAGAAGAACAACTCACAGGATTTTGTGGGTTTGTTCTAAGACGTGGTGGGGTGCATTTGAAATGTACAGGATAAGTTGCAGGGTGTAGGGGTATGGAGTTCAATGGAAATATCTGGGCCAAAGGTCTAAGTTTAGGAGTAAAAGTGAAGACCATTAAATCTTTACTGCAGTGTTTCCCAAGCTGTACCTTGGACCTTCTAAATCAGGAGCCCCCGCAAATCCATCCTGTCACTCAGTGTTCTCAGACCTTCCTGTGCATTGGAGCCACCTGGGTGTAGCAGAGCAGACAAACGCAGTGTGTGCCAGCAGAGCGCCTGGGATTGAATCCCGGCTCTGGAGCTAGTGGTGTACACTTGAGCAAATGATCAACCTATTTAGCTCTGTTAGTCTCCTCCTGTGTAAAATGGGAACAATAGTATCTACTTCATAATGTTTCTTAAAGATTAAATAAGTTAATATACATAAAGCTCTAAAAATGATACCCGATACATCGTAAGAACTCAATACCTGTTAGTTATCATAATTTTCTGGGAAGCTTTCTAAAATGGGCATTCATGGATCTCAACCATTTGTCTGGGATTTAGTTCACACTCTATCTCAACTTATGTCCTTTCAGTCTGTGCCATGTTTATACTATCCCTCATTAATTATTTATATCAAAGTAATACAGGCTCATGGTTAAATAAAAATTCACGATGGGTTTATCATAAAAAGCAACAGCTTCTGATCTCACTGCTCCTCACCTGAAACCTCACTTCCTAGAAATAATCAATTTTAGTCATTTTCCTGGTTTCAGTTTTCTGATGGTTGTTATAGCCATAGTCCTTAAGTATTAAATTCACGCCAGTGTACCATCATTTATCCCCTTTATATATACATTGCCTTTGCTTTCTGTATTTTTTGCATCTCTTCTTTTCACAATTCTTCTAGTTGTTATTCTGTCTCAGGCTTGTATCCAAAAGGAGCACAGTGAAAGGAAAAGGAGGATCTTTCTGCCTTCCCTTCTCAAGTCCCAGGGCTCCATAGAATCAGTGTCCTCCCAGAGAGAGAGCATTGCCCTAAAGCCAAAGTCAGCCTTGAGTCCCTCACCAGCAGGGGGCCAAACCTGGGATTCCCTATGTGACTGCTTTTAGAGGGTTGTTTACTTATCTCATTGTAGGATGAAATTTCGAAAAGATTCCCAGTACTGTGCATTACAAAAAATTTGTAAGAACACACAAAGTAGCTTGGTACTCATCTCAGGCAAAATTTGATGATCTTGAGCTACAGTAAGACTTCCTTTGGCAAAAACGTGTCTTTCCTCTTTGCCAGCATGCTGCCTGCCACTTTATTTACCTACGTGAACATGCATAACTGCACCTGTTAAAATAAATGAGACAAAGCATGAATGTCATTGCTTTAGCCTGCCACATTTGGGCTTTGCTCTTTGAAGCAATCATTCACAGAATGCAACATTTCACCTGTTTCCTTACAGCAATGAATGACAATTTAGTTTAAAGTGATGTTCCATTCTCATTTGGAGTTCCAAAGAAGGGACCTCTTAGGATATTTGAAGTGTTTCCTAGGAGGAATTTCTGCTCAGCTTGCAGAAGAAAACATTCAGGTGAATGCATAAAAGTATGAATTAATTAGTAGGAAGGAGGCATCCAACAAGACATCTCTGCTTACCAAATACAGGTAAACGTAGGGAGACACTTTTCATTTGATTTCAAGAAAAACTTTTTGTTGAGTACAGAATTTATCTTACATTGTCCTGCTACAGAGTTAGCAAAAAGAGCATCCAAATTTAAAAGCATTGTTTTGGGACAGAATAGAAATGGAAGGATAAATTATTTGCTGTAAATTTTGCCTCTTCAGCTATGTGTTTATAAAACTGTTATTGTGACAAAGTCTCACCTCCCCTCTAATTTCAGAAAGGCTGTCAGAAAAAAAAAATCTGTTCATTTTATGTCTAGGAGGAAGCACATAATAAATAATGATGCAATCTTCCATTTGGATAGTGTTTTTAGCTTTTCAAAACACTTTGCTCTCCTATTTGAATCTCATGACAACTCCATGAAAATGTGGGGCCGGTATAAGTGTCTGTATTTTTCAGATGAGGAAACTGAGGCCAGAATGTGAACGATGGGTCTATATTGTCTTTCATAGGGGCTGCACCAATTTATATTAACATTCACAGCATGCAAGAGTTCCCTTTTCCCCACATCCTCACCAGCATTTGTTTTGGATCCTACAGCTTTACTAAATTTATTTATTCGTTCTAACAGTTTTTTGGTGGAGCCTACAGGATTTTCTCTATATAAGATCGTGTCATCGGCAAACAGAAACAGTTTTACTTCTACCTTTCTGATTTGGATGCTTTTCATTTCTTTTTCTTGCCTGATTGTTCTGACTAAGACTTCCAGGACTATGCTGAATAGGAGTGGTAAGAGTGAGCATCCTTGTCTTGTTCTTGATCTTAGAGGAAAGCTTTCAACCTTTCTCCTTTCATCATGTGTATAATATTAGATGTGGGCTTGTCATATACGGCCTTACTATTTTGAGGTATGCTCCTTCTATACCAAATTTGTTGAGAGTTTTTATAATGAAGGATGTTGAATTTTGTCAAATGCTTTTTCTGTATCTATTGAGATGATCATATTTTTTTCTTTCATTCTATTAATAGGATGTATCATATTTATTGATTGTGTGTGTTGAACCATCCTTGCATCCCAGGGATAAATCCCACTTGATAATCCTTTTAATGAGCTGATGAATTCAGTTTGTTAGCATTTGTTGAGAATTCTTACATCTGTATTCATAAGGGATATTGGTCTATAGTTTTCTTGTAGAGTCATTATCTGGCTTTTGTATCAGGGTAATGTTCCCTCCTCTTCAATTTTTTTGGAAGAGTTTGAAAAGGATTAGTACTAATTCTTTTTAAAATTTTTGGTAGAATTCACCAGTGAAAACATCTGGCCCTGGGCTTTTCTTTGTTGGGAGATTTTTTTTATTACTGATTCAATATCCTTATTCAACTTTGGTCTTACTCATTATTTTCAATTTCTTCATGATTCTGTCTTGGTAAGCTGTATGCTTCTAGAAATTTTTCCATTTCTTCTAGGCTGTCCAGTTTGTTGGTGTATAATTGTTCATAGTAATCTCTCATGATCCTTTATATTTCTGTGGTATCAGTTGTAATGTCTCTTATTTAAAATTTTATTTTGGAGGGAGGGTCCTTCTCTCTTTTTTCCTGGTTAGTCTAGCTGAAGATTTGTCAATTTTATTTATCTTTTCAAATAACCAACTCTTAGTTTTGTTAATCTTCTCTATTGTTTTATTATTCTCTATTTTACTTATTTCTGCTCTAATGTTTAATATTTACTTCCTCTGCTAACTTTGGGCTTTGTTTATTCTACTTTTTCTATTTCCTTGAGGTTTAAAGTTAGGTTGTTTATTTGAGATTTTTCTTTTTTCTTGATGTATACATTTATTCATCAAATCTATCTTCATTCTTTCTTGTTATTATTAACTCATGATAACCTCAGTTTGGCTCAGAATGGTGAGAAATAGTTCAGTCCCTGCTTAGTCATTTCATCTTCAGATGAGTAAATTGTTTTTTTGTTTTGTTTTGTTTTTTTATCAAGAAGGCTCTGTACCTGGATAGTACCGATGGCAGCTGACAATCATATGAATTTAAAGCCCCAAGGCAGGCTATCCCCTCAAGAGCTTCCTACATAGACTTACTTGAGAATCAGAATCCCAAGACAGTTTAGGGGTGTGTTTGTACTGAATGAGGGCCATGAAATAAACCCAAAGGCAATGGCATTTTGTTATATTGTATTTCAGTCCTTGTCTCTAATAAAGTATGAACTTGATTGCCCCTCTGAGTGTTATTAACCTAAGGCGGTTCACATTTAAGTGAAGAGATAGCTGGCTAAGTGTGTTTGTGTGTACGCGTGCGCATGTGCGTGCGCTTCTGAACAGCATTTAGCCTTTAATCAGAAAGTCCTTGTGCAACCTAACTTAAATGGCTTAACTGCTCTGAGTCACTAATCTTCTGCATTGCCAAAATAAAGATACAAATATATCTAAATACAGATCTGTAAAGGTGAATAACTCAGACTTCTACACAAAATAAAAAAATAACTTTAGAAACTTCATGAAAGATTAACTCTTAGATAATTTCAAAATCACTAGCCACTCCAAAATTTCTAACAACTTGAATCATTTCACCATCTATGCCAATTTTGGTTCATGATTGTGATTTGAAGCACTGCAAAAATGTGAAGTGATTTCAGAACAATCTGTTGTAAATGTATATGCACATGTATTTGTCCCGGAAGGCAGGAAGACTTTGCCTATCTCTCTGGCGCCCCCTTTTTTTAATGAAAATCCAAGTCTGTTGAAGATAAAGGGTTTTACAGGAAAGAGGAGAGTGGCTTGAAGAAGAGTGCAGAGCTTTTCCAAAGGCAGGAAGCAGTGCCCCCACGCTGGGGAAAGAGAGCAAGCTCTACATCCCTGGGCAGGTGAGGGTAGGGGGTGCTGAGACAGTACCTAGGCAGGCTGTAGAGAAGAATAGATGTGAGGGTCACCAGGATAACACCACCAGCACCAGGGACCTAGCCTCACCCCAGAGTCTCTCATACCACAAACGGAGTCAATAAAAAGAGCGCGCCCTACAGGCATGGACAATGAGGATGTCAGCAGTCAGCATGCAAGGAAAGAAGGTATTCTGCCTCCCTTTTCTGGACATTACCTATGTCTCGAGATGCTAGAATAGTTCTATGGATAGAAGGGGCCCCATAATGACTGAAATTGATTTTCTATCTAGTCCAGCTGGATGATACATGGGGCTAAATTATGTTGGTTTAAATGAATGAAAGTTATATTTCTTACATTTCTGAGCTAATAGGCTACCATGCATAGCCATTATGAGTACTGTGTGTAATTTCTGCAGTCCCAATCTTTGATAATTAGCAGTCCATGTGTGATAATTATTGTAACACTGGCATCATAACAGGTGTCTACTGAAGGCCAGTGGATATCCACAATACCCATGTCTCATCCCAGCCTAGGAAATTATGGTATTCCAAAAATCAGGTATTAAATGCACATATTTTCTTGCACCTTTCCATTAAAGGACCAAAGATATGAATGAAAGAGAAACTGATTTTTCAAATTTAGATTAAGTTTAGGTATGCATGACAGGACCCATTTCCCATAAGCCTTGCCAACACCTGAATTTTTAGACTATTTAATATTTACTGACATCTGCCAGTTGATTGAGGGCTACCACTTCTGGAAAGGATTTTTCTGGCCCTTAAAGTCTGAGTCTGGGCAAACAGGTAAAGGCTGTGTGAGGAAGGAGAAGGGAGATACCCTGATAGAGGAGTTGGAAGAATTATTTTCTCCTGAGGACTCCTGTCTCCAGGGGTGAGAGGGACAAGTGTCAATCAAATCCTCACTAAATACAGGCCCAGGACATAGTATTGATTCATTTCTCTTTGATGAATGTGATGACTTTGACCTGTCCCAGGATGGGAGGTGCCAGCCTTTCATACTTGTCAGTCTTGACTGAAGGCTCAGGATTGCCTGTGATGTGCATCACATTCTGGGTTAATGCTTATTTAATAAGCATTATTAAATTTTATTTCTCTATTATTATTTTATTTCTCTACTAAATTTGTAGACAGGATTTCTGGATTTGGAGAAGTTTTTATTTTTAATTATATTTCTTTTAATTATATTTTCTTTTTCACATGCAATCAGTGATTGCCACTTGGAAAATATGTGTTGGAAGTGGGTAAAGGTGTGTCCTCAGTCATATTTTTCTCTTTCGATATAAATAAAGCATTTTTATGAGCCAGAGGGAAGTATCAATGTGCTCCCTGGCATTCTATCTCCTACTCTTCCCTTGTCTGCATGTTGAGGAGGGGCTGCCTGTTAGACGTCCCTTACATTCCATAGAAGGTGGCAGGACTCTTCAAGGAGGATGTAAACTGGAGAGAATAGAGGTCACAAACACATAAACTCACGTGCATCTCAGCTCACTGTTGAGGAATGAGAGGCCTTGGGAAGCTCTTTGGACACATGCCGTGTGGTAAATGTATGAGGCTTGCTGGCCTCCTCCTACCTGAGTTGCACATGGCTTCCATCTTAATAGGGTTTCCAAGCTGCGTTCAAGTCATTTCCAATTCCTTGGGAGAAGAAGGACTGTCTTATCTGCTTTTCAGGGCCCAGTCATCTGGCTCTTTCTTGGATCCATTCATTTCCTATTTAATTAACTATTTGTTACTTGAAAGCAAGATAGCATAATGTGCGTTCTTGAATTGCTGCTGGAATTTATACCCAGATCTGGTGACCTCAAAATGGGAACTCTGTGTTCTCACATGGAAATGATATTAATGATAATAATTCTTCAGAAAATATTTACAGTAGGCACATTTTTTGAAGAATTAAATGTATGTGGGAGTAACCTTTATCTCTTCATGTTAGTTGCTTTATATCTCTTTTAGCTGTCTAATATTATTTTATTTAGTAGACAACACATCTTAATCATTTAGGAACTTTCTTTTCTTTCCTTCCTTATTCTCTAATTACCAGTCAACAGATTTCTCAGGTGTCCTAGGACCAGAAGTCCCCATTTTCCTTAGGTCTTCTAGAAAAGTGAAATGATCCACAAGAGGCCAGGAAGAAGAATGCACCGACACAGAATGAGCTGGGTCTGCAACTCCAGAAAGTTCCACAATGTGCAGAGATTCCATAGAGGGGACTCATAACAGTCGGCTCTTCTCTGTTTTAAAAAATCCTTTTACTCTGGGAATTTAAAGCCAGGATCCCAGCTCACTGACAAACATCTGCTGTTCATTGATAGCACCATCTGGTATTTCAGCTCCTCGCTGTGTTGTAGCAGCTTCGTGTAGCTGCCTCCCCAAATTAATTATTCTATAACAACTTGTTTTCTGGAAGCACAGGCCAAATAGGGTACTTTTGCTGAAAGCTACTAATTCGATGCTTTGCCCCTTGTTTGAATGGGCATTCCTACGCCTTCCTCTCGTCATGGTCTGAAGTGTTTCAAGCCATTATATTTGGGGTTATGTGGGATGGAGGGAAATGCACACTAATGCCCTGAGCAAGTGGCTTGGGAAAAAATGTGTTTCTCTGCATTTCACAAGCTCATGAACACGCATAGCCTGATTTAAATAATTTATTTACAGGGATGATTATGATAATACAGGCTGAGCTATATCTGTCATAGGAGCTTAAAAAGTACTTCCTAGAGTAGCGATTACTTTTAATATAGCTATACCCTGCTCCCCACTCAATTAGCAGCTTCTTCAATGATTGGTCTCACCATTCACCTTGCAGCAATGCCACGAAGTTCCATGCTGTGGGAGCAGCTGAGTGATGCAGTGAAATGAGCACTAACGAACCAAGTGAGGTTCAGTAAGTCACTTGGTCACTCTGGGTCTCAGTTTTCTCATTGGTACATAAATTACCTGACCTATCACACTGCAAGTTGTTGTGAAGCTCAGATGAGAAGAGTACCAAGACACAGTGCAATCAGTAATGAGCAATATGCACATATTACAAATTTCATCCATTTATCTTTTTTTTACAGATTCCAATGAAATCAGGTACCTGTTGCTACAACTCTGGAGCAAGATGCTTAATCTGTAAGTCTGTGGTTTAGGGACACATTGTCTCATACCACACCAAACTCTCTCTTCAGAATACTGTATACTTGTTTTTAGCATTTGGCTGCATGGTGGCAGAATGATTTGGCACAGTGGTTCTTCACCTTGGTAACATGTTAGAATTACTTAAGATTCTTTTTTTAATTAAAATATAGTTAAGTTACAATGTTGTGTCAGTTTCTGGTGTATAGCAAAGTGATTCAGTTACGTAAAAAAAAATATATATTCTTTTTCATATTCTTTTCCATTATAGTTTATTAAAAGGTATTGAATATAGTTCCCTATGCTATATAGTAGGACCTTGTTGTTTATCTATTTTATATATAGTAGTTAGTATCTGTTAATCTCAAACTCCTAATTTATCCTCCTGTCTGTGAGTCTGTTTCTGTTTTGTAAATAAGTTCATTTGTATCATATTTTAGATTCTACATATGAATGATATCATATGATATTTGTCTTTGTCTGACTTACTTCGCTTAGTATGATAATCTCTAAGTCCATTCATGTTTCTGCAAATGACATTATTTCATTCTTTTTTGTGGCTGAGTAGTATTCCATTGTGTATATATAGCACATAGTTATCCATTCATTTGCTGATGGACATTTATCACCTAGGATTCTTTAAATATGCCAATACCCAGGCCTCAAATAAACCGAATCTCTGATGGCATGGCCCAGGCCTCTGTATTTTTTTTAAAGTACATCAGTTGAGTCAAATACACAGAGAAGAATGAGAACCACTCATTCAGAGGAAAGAGCAGCATCCAGACACCCTTGGCTCCACCATTCTGCTGACTATGTGACCTCAAGCTGAGGTCTCTGAACCTCAGTTTATAACGTGTAAAATGGGGAAGGGAGAACTGACAACTTTCCGAGTTTTTGTGAGGATACAGGATCACTTATGTAAATTGCCCAGCCCAGTAGAAGCTCAGTAGTTGTTCACTGTTATTATTTATATACCGACTTTTATTGTATACTCTTTTTCTCAGTATGATTATGGGGGTCCACATCTGAAATATAAACTTTTTGAGGACGAAGACTGTGGTTTACTTTTCCTCTAAATCCCTTACAGCTCCTAGCACAGTACTGAGCGTAGAGTAAAGAGGTATATATCAACTATCAATATAGTAACTATTTTGATTAATTTATTGACAGGAAACTCAAAGTCATCTTCAGCTCTGTTAAGGATATTTTAAAACATCAGAATTGCCTTCTAGTAATTCACCACAGCTTTTGATAAAATCCAAATCCAGAGCATTTGATCATCTCTGTCTAAACCACAAAACCTTTTCTGTAATCAAACTACGAGCCCATCAGCTTAGATATTACATTTGAAGGACAGTCATGTTTGTCCCAAGGCATTTCATTTGATACAAGGCCACAGGAAGGAAGCTTTATCAGTTTAGAAGGCAGGACCTGGCTTTCATTTCTGAAAGAACTAATATAGGAATCATGTTCTGGAAACTGGTGCAGTTGGAAGGCAGTCAGTATAGCCAGGTGCTTGGGTGCATGAACCTGGGAATTGATTGGACTCCTGAAGGTGGGATGGACAGAGACTCTGGGAACGAGGTGGGGAACCAGAGGCTATTCATTACTGTGTCAGAGCAGTAAGGAACTATTCACATCCTTTCTGGCTTAAGCCCAGATTGGTCTTAGAGGTAGAGCAGAGGGATCTGTGGGGCCAGCTTTAGCGAGGGGAGAGACACAGTAAGGAAGGTCAGGCAGAGGTCATTCTCTCTCAACTGGACATGCTACCTCACCACATGAGCATCCCTGCTATTCTCTACACTATGTTGGGCAGCAGGCATGAATTAGAGCAGACCAGCAGCCTGCAGACATGTTCTGAGTGGCTAGTGTATTTAGTTCACACAGTGTGTTAAAACATAGCACAACCAGCAATGTGTTACTCTAGATCTTAACAGAATTCAGCAACTTCATCACCTTCTGTGCCATCTGCCTGCCCTTGTATGATTTTTAGTTTGCAAACTCAAGTTAAAGCCTGTTGATTGATAGCCACAGAAAACAGCTGTTGTTTCTGTCAAGTGTTGTCAATAAAATGCCCTTCATTTTATTGCACATTCCAAGTTTCATTCCGGTGTTCTTTAAGATTCCACCCCCGCTCCCCGCAAAGGTAATGGTAATTCAGACCCATGAGAGAATAGAGATATGGTTCTTATCCTGAGTCATTATTTACAGGGCCCCCATAGAGCTTTGGAGTATGCGTCATAGGTGTGCCTGGGATTTGGGGATGCAGGGTGTTGTACAGAAACATACGGTTTTAAGAAGTCAGCAGCAAACTGGAGGTCAAGGAAGACTAAGGCCCCAGAGTCATGGCTTACAGTAAATCAAGTCAAAACTCAAGTCATCTGAGCACCAACATGTGGACCAGACTGGGAGGCAAGGTCTGCCTCCGTCAGAAATCTCCAGTGTACCGTTCTCTCTAGGAGGGTTAACCATGGGTACGAGACAGTATATGTGACAATTTTGTTATGTGTTTCACCTGGAAAAGAAGAGCTGTCACCAGCTCAAACTTCTATATTTCTAGTCTTAAAAAGTTGCCACCCTTTCCATTTTCTCTCAGGTCTCAGAAAAATCACCTGTGTTGGAGTAATTAGTCAAATAACTAGGCCTGATATGGGAAAAAAATATGGAGGGTCTTTTTTTTTTTAAACATCTTTATTGGCGTATAATTGCTTTACAACGGTGTGTTAATTTCTGCTTTATAACAAAGTGAATCAGCTATACATATACATATATCCCCATATCTCCTCCCTCTTGTGTCTCCCTCCCTGCCTCCCTATCCCACCCCTGGAGGGTCATTTTGAAAGAGATGACTCCCTGGGCTGATGTCTTTTTTCTACTTATTAGATTTCCATTAATACATTATTACCCTGTAACTATTTTCATAATGGGTTTTTTAAATTTTGATTTTTACTCATGGCTTTTATAGCATGAAATCCATGATTGTAACACCACAGTTTTGTCCTTTTTGCATTCCTTTCCCATTTTTTTTCCCAACTGTACCATATATTGCATTATGTCTGTAATATAATACAGTTGTGACTCTTTGCCATATAATCTGTCATAAAATTTTTCTCTTAGAAAAATGCTGTTTTTATATTCATGAAGACAATATTATTCTATGGCAAAGTTATCTTTTATTAACATTAAAATGATAGCATAATATGCATATACATTTGCATAATATTCATTTACACTAACATAACATTCAATTGCATTTACCTAAGATAAATTACCTAAAACAGGTTAAATACAATAATGTACATTTCAGTTGTTTTCAATTGTTTGGTTTTTTAAAAAGCCTTCTTACTTCTTTATAATTACAGCTGTCCCTTAGTATCTGCAGAGAATTGGTTCCAGGACCCCCGGAGATACCAAAATCTGTGGATATTATGGCATAGCACAGTCAGCCCTCCATATCTAGGGATAAGGAACCAGTAGATATAGGGGGCAGCTGACTGTATTTCCTTAGGATAAATCTTGTAAGTTGGATTACTGAATCAATGATTCTGAATATAAAACAAGACTTGTTAAGTTTATAAAGAATTTCCCTATAAGTTTCCGATTTTAATACTCAAACTTTCCAGCAAAGTGGGCAAAGCACAAATTATTTCACCCATTTTACAGGCAGAAAAACTGAGCCAAAGAGAGATTAAATGACTTGCCCAAGCCAGATGAACCATAGTGCAGAATAAGACCTAAAATAAAAGTCTTCTAGTTCTTGGCTTTTCCTTCTAAACAAGAGACATTAAGGAGACATTTTGTTTCGCTTTATTTTTTTAATTGTCATTTATCATTTCCCTAATTTATAATTTTTCTTTCTTTTGTTATATTTTGGAGGAAGGGTAGCAAGGGAGTTTAGTGAAGTTCAGTAATAATAAAATTCAAAACAAAATAATGAGGAAGTTTACAATAATAACTAATTACAATAACAGAGCCCTGTAAGATTCCAGGCACAGCGCTAAGTGATTTAAATCAATGGTGTGTGCTGGGGCTGGCAAGCTGATTGTATGGACATCTTCCCAGCTTGAAATGGCCCGGGCGGGGCACTTACACCATGGAAATCAGCACGTGCTGACCTCTCCACCTCAACCTGAAGAGCTGCTTGCCAAACATTTACTGGCACACCCCGTGAAATGAATTATTTCATTTCATAGCTCCAAACAAGCTGATTTTACAATGATAATCCTCATTCTCAGGTGAAAGACTAAGGCCAGCGAGGGTAAGTGATTTCCTGGTATTAAACAGCTATGAAGTAGCAGATTTGGAATCTACATCAGGCAGTCTGATTCGAAAAATTAACATTTACCCACCAAACATCACTGTTTCCTATTCATCCAAACCAGTGCAGATAGTTCGACAGTATTCTGAGATGACTGGGGGCAGATTCTAGGTTATGGATTTTGATTTTGCTTTATTTTCCCAAACTCAAGTGGATGATGAGGCTCAACTTTGAAATAATCTTGCTGTCTCTACCAGTCCCACTGTAACCCTTTGAGGTAAGTTGATGGTAAAAACAAAAAACAAAAAGAGTCTCCCCTTTTCATGAATGAATTGTTCCAAGGGCATAAGTATCTAGCCCAAGGTGACTAAATGAGTCAACAGCCCATACAGCCCACACTCAGTCCATTAGGCCCCACTGATTCCCAAGATGAGTGAGCTGAAAGCCTCGGGCTTGTGACTCAGGTAAACAATGGAGATGGATGCTCAGCCTGTTTCAGCAGTGAAATGCCATGTAACTTGACTGTTGTATCTGATATTGAATAACCATAATTTCCTTTATGTAAATCATTCCTCATCCCCTTAAAGATAGTACTCATATTTGTTAATGTTGTTGTTCTTCTTCATGCATGCCATCTATACCAGAGCTAGTTATTCAAGGGATTTTCTTTGCATAATTATTCTATTCTGCTCTTATGCTCTTATTCTAGATGATTTACATAAAATTGACTTACTACTTTTTCAGATGTAGAGAAATCAAGATATAAGCCAACGATGGATAGTAGCAACTAATTAGAGGAAGCTGTTTCAGGCAATTATTTACAGTGTAAAAACAAGTATATTTGGTGTGCTGACTGCAGGCAAAAAAGAAAAAGACCCCAGCATTTCTGGGGGCTTAGAAACTACTTATCGATCATATGAGATGCATAGTTGGTCTTCGTGTTTCTTAGAAAACTGGGACTTTGGAAAAGAGTTTATTAACTACAAATGAGCATTCCCATTGAAATAACTTCCATCTAATGTATA
Source organism: Balaenoptera acutorostrata (assembly GCF_949987535.1). Classification (NCBI taxonomy): domain Eukaryota; kingdom Metazoa; phylum Chordata; class Mammalia; order Artiodactyla; family Balaenopteridae; genus Balaenoptera; species Balaenoptera acutorostrata. The sequence goes on along the minus strand of NC_080079.1, from coordinate 20,726,840 downwards.
TAAGTAAAATTACTCAATATCTGTAAAATATTTTACAGCTTTCAAAAGGTTATGGATATAATCCTTGCAATACAACTTTAGAGAGATGGTGTTAATACTCAAAAGTCATACAGCTTTCCAGTGGCAGGAGAACTCAGGCTTTCTTACCTGAGGTCCAGTTCATTTTTCATTCTACCAGTACCACATTGTATCTCTGGATACAGCAGGCACATTTAAGGTGCATAAAATAGACATTCGGGTGCCAAATCAATGATCTTTAAGAGATGGGCATGCTTATGATTGAACTTTTTTCTTATGTACCCTCCACTTACTGGCTTCAAGGGACACCTGTCACTGAAATATTCTCAGATGTATGATTTGGGATGAAACAGAGCTAACTCCTACCCAATATCTCCTAAATTTCTCTGACAAATTCTCACCAGTCTCTTACTAAATATTTCTGGAGGTAAATTGTTTAATTAGATCTTTGGGAAAGTGTCTAAGACACTTTTTCTTAATGTGAGTCAATATTGGTCTTTGACCTCAATTTAGGACTGTCTTCTCCATTTACACAAAGATCTACTTGTATATAGCAGAAAGAATGATAGATCAGGTGATTTTAATGTTTACTCCAGCCCAGAAAGCTCTGCCTGAAAACTCTTCAGATTTTGGAATTCCTTTATCTAATCCCTGCTATAGATTTTTTTCCCTAAGTATCAATATATCTAAATGCTTTTTCCTAAAGAGTCCAAATGATAATTGTATGATATGGGGTCCGGGTTCCTCACTAAGCCAGACATCTTTAGCTTGTCACTTAACTGGTGAATAAAGTGAAGAACTTTAAAATTCCTTATGATGTGCCAAACCACAACTCCATCCAGTATATCTGCTCTTACTGGGGAAAGCAGTCATGCAAGTTTCAGTGGTAAGAGAACAGAGACTTATTTTAGGTAGATCTTTTTGGGGAGATGATTGCTGAGAACATCATGTTTCACCTTGTTTAATGGTCGTCGTGATTTACTGGAGAGAGAATGGAAAATTGGTCAAGCATATGGAATAAGTGTGAAATGAGCGATTGAGAACTCTGCTCTTTGGCAAACAAAATAGGGCAGTATCAGTAAACAAAGGAATCACTGTACTTTAAAAAGTGAAAAGTTTCAAGGTTAGTATAAGCACAATAAATGAATTTAATACGTGTAGAAAAAAATCTGTACAGGTCGTCAAGATACTATGGAAAAACACATAATATAGGAAGAAGATGTTACGGAATTCCTACATTGGGGGCACCAAAAGAGTGGTCCAAACTAAGTAGTCTTAGATTTTGATTTATAATCAGCTGAACTGCTTTTTTCTCCATGACTCTCAGAGACTCCCTACCTCTGAAAATAATAGTATAATGATCAAAACCATGTGAATACATAGCAACAGTAAGTATGAGCTGATAAAGTCCAAATCCCAGTTTGCTTCCTTGGAGAAACGTGTTGAGAGAGTTTGAGAAGGATTCCTGCAGTAGGAAAAGGAAGTAGTAACACGGGGGTAGATTTTGGCTTGAGATAAAATTGTTGCTCTGAGCCTTGTTAGGGAACTTCTTGAACATTGCAGATTTGTTGGATCTTTCATAGATTTTCCACATGTTCAGTGTAGATAAAAACCAAATGTCTTGGCTCCACGTAGCCTCCTATGTCGTCTGATTCCACTGTTGCATGGAGAATCTCCCCAGATGGAGAAGCCTTCTAAATTTGAAGGTCCATAAAGAGGATGACTAGGAAGAGCAATTTCGTTATCACTGCTAATTTTAGGAACACTTGTGCTTGGAATTCTTTACCGAGAAGAGGCACCTAAATACTTAGTGTAGAGTGATTATGTTAGGATAATCCAATGGAGGTATTTTTAAAATACAGAAAAGGAAAAATAAAGCAGAAAAAAATTACTTAGCTATTCCTCATTCCAAAGACCAAACTTACAGATTTTGATGTCAACCCTTCCGTTTTTTTCATATCTGCATGTGTTTTCATTTAGCTGTATTGTACAAAATGGAGTGTATTCTGCATCTACTATTTTGTAACTTGCTTTCTCACTTAATACATTATGAACATTTTTCATACCATTAAGTATTCCTTTAAAATTTGACTGTGTGTGGCTGCATTGTTTCTGCAATTTGTTTAGTCAGTGTCCTGTTATTAGATTTTATGTTGTTTCCTATTGTTCACATTATACTTGTTCATAAATATTTGTGTGCCTATGACTAATTTTTTAGGATAAATCCCTATGTGAAGAAATATTGGATGAAATAGAATGAACATTTTTAGCTTTCAGTACTTACTGCCAAAGGGCTATTTCCATGGTCTATTGCCAAGACTGAGTATTAACATTTTTTAAAAGTGGAAATTTGATAGGTCAAACACAACATTTCATATGGTTTTTCTCTGATTAATAGTGAGGATGATTATACAGTTTGTCCATCTGGACATTTTCTAAGCTGCTCATTCATGCTCCATAGAATAATAATAATTTTTCACTGGACTAGAGCACCCAGACATTGCTGACTCCGGTGTTTCTCCTGAGTCAGCAGTGAGGCTGGTGGCTAAAGCTTGGACCCAAAAACAGAAAGTCAACCACAGCTCTGATAGTGGCTTGCTACAGCAGTTGGGCAAGGTAATTCTCTCCTGTACCCTATTTTCCCCATTTGAAATATAATATCCTCAACCTGTATTCTACATAATCTTATATTTGGGATAGGATGACCCTATCCGAATCTAAATCCTATATTCTACATCTACAGGATGAATTTAGAATAAATGGGTGTGTGATCCAGATCTCCTTAAGCCTCAGCTGCTTTCACATTCTCATCATGTTTTGGGTTTTTTGGGTGGCATCTGGGCATTTTTATTTGTCCTCTCATGGTCCTCAAAGCTTCCAAAGTAAGAAGAAGTTTGCAGTTCTAGAAAATATAATAAATGCTGAAAAGTTACTGAGCATTTTATACATGCCAAGCATTGAACTAAGGACTTCAAATAACACACACCAGGTCCTACAACCTCTTAAGATAATTATTTTCTTAGATGAAGAAAGTGAGGCTAAAATAGTTTTTCATAACCTGCCCATAATTCCTGTGGTTAGTAAATAACAGAATTAGGCCTAAAACCTTGGTTTTCTGACACCAACCAATGCTTGCTGTGAGTATCTTGGGATCAAAGCCTGATTTAAAAGCAAAGCACTATAACTTCCCAAATACTCACAATAAATATCTAATGCCAGGTTAAATTCCTTCTGGCACCTAGGATTTCCCTAGGTCATCTTTTCTCACTGTCAAGTTGATGTGAACTTAAGAAAAGCAAATAACATTTGATATTAGATTAAATTAATAGAGTTTATCAATGACAGAAAAACAAAAGCAAACTCTCTGCAAAATGCATCATAATATCAGATTTGATAGAAAATTCATTATTTCCATTGAAAGTTTGAAACTATGGAGTACCTTAAAGATAATTTTCAAACTTCTCATCCATGAATATGCAAACTGAGACAGCGATGGGGAAGTTAGTAGAAACCAAACCTGGGATTAGAATCTAGGTCTTTTGGTTCCTAATCCAGTGCTTTTTGTGCTAAAACATTGTGCAACTTGTGACAAATGATGAATATTCTTGGATTCAGAATATAAATACACAAGCACAAGGAGACATATCACAGAGGTGTTCCACTTAGAGATTATAATAGCATCAAATTGAAAATAACCAAAATTTCAATCAATAGAACGTTTGATAAACAAGAGTACATAAAAACCATGAATCTTACCCAGCCCTTCAAAATCGTAACAGAGAGCTCTGTTTATTGTCCTAGATAGAGGAGCATGATGTACTATTTGAGAAAAAAAAAAAAGGCGTATTACAAAGTAGCATGTATAGCATGGCCTGCTGTTGATACATATGAAGTTGCACACTTACATCCATAGATAATGTGGCTTTTGCTAGGTGATGGGATTATGATGATTTTTCTTACTTTTGTCTATGTCCTTGGTTCAATATTATTTCAATTGCTTCTAAGAATTTGTTATATGAAACAAAATGCTTTAAAACAAGAAAGCAGTTCTTATTCTGTGTACCTTTTAAAATGACCTAAACCAGTGCTTCTCAAGCTTTAATCACCTGGAAACCTTGATAAAATGCAGGTTCTGATTCCACTGCCTGTCCATGGTCTGGGGTGGAGCCAGAGTCTGCGTTTTAAACAAGCTCCCATGTGATACCGATGCTGCTGAAGAGAACAACACCTTGCATTACAAGGATCTAACTGTTTTTGTTAATTACCCCAGCAGGTCTTTTCATCATTCATTCCATATGTAGTTTCTGGCAATCCTGGCCTGGAATTGTTTTGCCTTGTTTGTTAGTGCTGTAGTGATTTCTAGGTAAATAGAACTCTGGAGCTTTCTTATTTTTCTTGGAGTTAATAAACGTAAACACTGGGGGACACTATTTTAAATTGCTGCACACGCATTATAAAACTAGAAATAGTACTCAATACTGCTTCTCCCATCAGATAATTTTTATCTTGATATCCTCAACTGAGGATATTCTCTGATTTAATGGCATGGGTTGTTTAAACGTATGAACAATTGGGGAGCAATTATGATTAAAAAAAGAAAACAGCAATTGACAGGCTGCTCAGCAAGTTAAATTAGGTCATAATATGAATGCTAATTCTCAACACACTTCTTAATGTATTTTCATGAAGAAAATTAAAGCATTTTAAGAATGACTGGGTATGAGAATGGCCTAAGATTTCTTTTACGAAAGCAAGGTGTCAAAACCCTGTACTTTGGAAGAAAATTGGATGAAATAATATCCGTTGGAAATAATAATGTAATCAACAGTTACGTAAAATATGGCCGATGCTATTACTATGTTTAGCATTCATTGAGTCTTACTAGGTAGTACCAGGCTGATCAAATTGATTTATGTGCATTATTTTAATGTCTTATTAAAAGTTTGTAAAAGTTCAGTAACATGTCCAAAGTAACATATCTAATAGGAGGTAGTCAATATTTCGATTCATATGTGTGACCCAAACTCAAGATCTTTATCACTATGTATATACTTTGAGACTCATTCAAGGAATTGAGCATCTGCCTGATGTGTACCAGGCATTGTTCTAGGTAACAGGGAACATTTAGGGAATGAATGAAACAAAAACCATGCCTTCATGGAGCTTACGTTCTAGAGAAGGTAAAGAAATAAATATACTTATAGATTTGCATGAGATCTTAGTCATTTATCTGTATAATCCTGAGTGAGAAAGAAAAGTTACTTCCTTCTTTTGGCCTTCATTTCTTCAAATACAGAATTTGGATTTTGCACGCTTAAGTTTGCTTTAAGCTCTCAAACCTCTATGTCCATGAAATTTCAAACCATTGTGTTTATCTTTACATTTCCTGCTTCAAACTATCAATAGGCCACCTTACCAACACCTCCTGATTTCACATTTTAGAGGTGTTTCCTTTTCCAGTCATTATTTTTATTGATATTATTATTACCATTATTAATGACTATGAATGCCAGGTCAGGCTGCTATGAAATGACTTGGTGGCTTTCCACTGCAGTGTTTATGTCACCTGCACTCCGCCAAGCCACCTCCTCCTACTTACTTGGGCCAGACTGCTGATCTTGCTTGTGGGCTCTCTGCCATTGTCACGGATGGGGCCAGTACACTGGACTGAGGACCTCGTGTATGAGACTCAAATGCACTCATTGGAAATTATTGTGGAATGCTCTTCAGTCGTTGCCATGAAATGAAACAGTGTTCCCATCTGGGTTCCAAAAGACTCTGAGTCTTAACTCAATCTTCTCTCCTTTAGGAGTTTCACACCTAAATATTTCCTGCCGCTTATAGAAAAACACGAGGCAATACTAGAACCAGCACAAAAGGAATCTGGGTATGGATTTGCTCTCTAATACTTCTGCAGAAAATAGGTGTCAGTAGGCAGTTCAGGCCTCTTGATTTGCTAGTGTTTCTCTCAATCATCAATTCACTTACTCTGATTGCCTAGTGTGTGTTAGGTACCCTGGGATCATAGAAACTATGATTAAAATAAGGCCTTCCCTTCCAAGAGCCTTATTTTTTAAAACATGATTTTTTAGACATGCAGAATTGTAGGACTAGAGTAGTGTTGGATATTTTAGATAATTTTTGGTATGAAAAAGTAATACGAAGTATCTGAATCTTTCAGACACTGATGTGTAGAAAAGAATGGAGATGAAGTCCTGCAATATTTGTAGTTGGTGGCCAACAAATTTTGAAGTATATAAACATGATTGGCTTTTAGGGAAAAGACATAATGATCCCTTCCATAGGTGGAGTAATGATTGGGGGCGGGTATTACTCCTTTGAATTTGGAAAAACTTGTCAGACCCTGAAATTTCAGAAAAAGCAATAAGTGAAGAAGAGAATGTTACATATGTTGTCTTCTGTGTAGAGTAAGAATAACCTGAGTCATCTGCTGTGGAATTATACACATATTCAAATAGGGACAGCCTACCAATGTCAAGTTTGATTGAATTCTGTGCATACTGTTGTCCCTTTTGAGCAAACAGTCTCCCTCAGTTTCAAATATATAACTAACAGAGGCAAGATAAGCTCTTGTCTTGCCAAGGAACACTCCAAGAATTTACAAATTGGTCCCAAACCCTTCACACTTTCTTGGGAGTGAAATAGAAATTGACTAGGGTGATCAAAGTCCCTGTTGTCTGCCATCCCCATCAATTTGCAATACCCCTTTCTTTCAAAAAAGAAATCTCATTTCTTACCCATATTCTTATTCTTATTCTTATTCAGGCATAAGAATAATGAAGTGTGTTATCACTCTACTTTTAACCAAAAGAGACCTTCTTTGTAGGCACCCACTCCGTTTCGAAGATCCTAAAGCAAAAAAAGTACCCCAACCCATCTGTTGTATGATAAAGAATTTGTCTGGTCTTTGACGCAGGTTCCTTGCGTGGAACTTCTAAAATCCTTTGACTTTCCCCAAGTGATAGGAGTGTCTTTGTTATGCATGAGCCCCCTGGATCACATCTGAGTTTATATTAATGATATTAGATGATGCAAATGGGGATGGTCACCAGAAAAACCAACTGTGTGATTACAAGGTTGGCTCTTTGGGCCAGCCCAACTCCCGAGAAGTAGAGTAGGGGGCTGGAGATGAGTTCAATCATGTAGCCAACATTCAATCAATCGTGCCTATGTAATGAAACTCCAGTTAAAAGCTATGGACATGAAATCAGATGATCTTCTTGGTTGTTGAACACATCAATGTCAATGTGCCTGGAGGGAGATGGGCCATGATTTCATGGGGAGAGGGCATCCTAGCTGTGCGTTTGGGACCCTCCTAAACCATGTGTCTCTTCATTTGGTTGGTCCTGATCTGTATCCTTTATAACAAAACTGTAACCATAAGCAAAGCACTTGTCTGCACTGTGAGTGATTCTAGCAAATTGTTGAGTCTGAGGGGTTGTAGGAACCCCTGAATTTGCAGCCAGTTGATCAGAAGTGTGGGATCCCTGAAGTGCATCTGGCTTCTGAAATGAGGACAGTCTTATGGAGGACTGAGCCCTTAACTTATGGGTTCTACACTGATTCCAGATGATTAGCACCAGAATCAAATTGCAGTACACCAGTTAGTGTTGGAATATAATCCAAGGAAGAGGTTTGACCAAAGGAAGCAGTGCTTTCATGCCTGGTCACTGTAGTTAAATTCTTCTGCCAATATGGACATTTTCAGAAAATCTGAAGCTTATTACCTTAATTTTTGCCCTTTAAAAAAATGTTTGCTTTAAAAAGAGGGTCAACATATACAAAATGAAAGTAAAGTTCAAATGAATGTTTAAATGGACTTCCATTTCAGCCACAGAAAGACACAATACGTATTTAACAGACCATGGATAAAGCTATGTGGCCACAAACTGGAAAATGGCTGAAGACGACAGATTGGACCACGGTTTTTCAGGTTTGAGTGTGGCAGCCCCTCCCTGGAGTGGGAGCTCTCACTTTCCCCCACCAGAGCTAGACAGAGTTTCACAAGGGAGCAGTGACAACAAAACATGACTTCTTAAGAGTAGTAAGAGCACAGACTGCGGGATTTTGCAGAACTGGGTGTGACTTCCAACTACAGAAATAATTAGGTGTGTGACTGTAGCCCTGTTACTTAATAGTGTGAGCCTCAGTTTCCTCACCTGTAAAATGTAGATAATAATTCCTCTCTTCTTATGTGGTGGTGAGGATTAAGTGAGATGAATAAATGAATAAAAGGTAACAAACTGTGCCTGAAAATAAAAATAGCTTAATAAGTAGTATATTCAGGGCCACTCTGCAGCTTGAGGCTGCAGCTCTTTGTTATCTTATCTCTCAGGCTATCTTCTTTTCATCCTTTTTGGGTTTTGCCCCAAAGAAGCTTTCCAAAGAAGAATTTAATATATCGCTGCTGAAACTTCAAGTCATTTATAGAATATTGAAAAAAAAAAGCATGCATTTACATTGGACTCTAAACGTCACTACCTTCTTGTTCATCTGGGCCTTTTTTGACAGTCCAGTTGAGTTGGGTAAGTTTACATGGGCAGTATTTTCAACATTTGTGTTTCAACATAATGGAGTATGTGTGTGTCTGTGTGTGTGTGTGTGTGTGTGTGTTTCCTTCAAGCAATTGGTATTAAAATACTTTCCTTTTGTAGACAAGCAGGACCGTGTGTCTACAGTTCATGATTTCTCTGATTTGTGTATTCTTTTGTTCCTTATGCTTCAGGCCCTCTCTTTAATCTCTTGTTTGGATTTCATGCAAGCAAACATCTGTGAGCCCCCCTATAACTACAGCAGCCCCAAACTGAGTTCTCAGAAGGCTTTGTTTCCTGACTTCAGATCACCTGCTTGCTGAATTCAGCAGCCAGAAGCTCCCTCTCGTCAGGTAGAAAGAGAGGTGGCCACAAGCCTTTGGTTAGAACACACCTGCCCTTCAGGCAAGGCTGGAACTGGAAGTTATCATAGATGGGGCAGGGAGAACCTTCTCTGGTTTCTTAAGACTGAAGTCTTAAGTCTGCTACTGCAGGCTCTCTCTTCCCAATGTTTCTGTTGAGTAGGTCGGAGTCATTAGAGAAACTTGGGTTCAAAGGTGAGAGAGGGAAGCTCCAAATGTTGCCCCTGGGGGATTAGTTGAAAATATACTCAGATCAGGTGGTATTCCTGGCATTTGTGAAACCAGTGGAATATTTTACCTGAGTACACAATCTGTGCTGTACTTGGTAAATAGGGAATGCCTTTGTTCCACATCATGGAAAAGTTTGTCATGGGAGAGAAATCATTTCAGAGAATAAGAAGAATCAAGGTTGCTCTGGAACTTTCTTCCCCCTTGATTGTACTAGATAAGCTCTGTATAAGCCTGTAGGAGGATTAGGTGCTCATCACACACTGCTCTCCCTTCATCAACACAAGCCCAGTGCAATTTCCTATCAAAACTTGGTCTCGGTGGACATTTGCTGACTCTGCTCTGCTGACAATTGACTAAGGATAGATGAGAATGGGACCATGTATTATGTACGGTGATATGGAAATGACTTTGAGAAGGTGGTTTGTCACAAAAGGCTTCATAATACTTCATCTTAACTCTCTAGATTTACTAAATATTGTTCAAGTCTTTGCTGTGATTTTTACCAGTAAACTAAATTCATAATATTATAAACTTAATAAAATCATGTATACATAATGATCCTAAAAAGCCATGAAGGTGAACAGACTTTTCATAAAAGGACAAAGTCATTTTATGTTAATCTTTTGGGGTCACAGGCAAAAGAATGCATGCTGTCCATGTATAAAGATAACTATTTTTTTCAAAGATAGTGTTTTGTGGATAGACTACTTTAGAATAGAGGTCACGAAAGCACAGAGATTTCCAGTGCCTCCTATCTCATATTAATTGCAACTAAAAATTCTGGGACAATACAAAAAGCAACTACTTGAGAACTCGGAGAACTTAATAATAGGCAGACTGAGGAGGGGAGACAAAATTTTAAGGACAACTGTTAGGGGGTAAACTTCTCAAGGTTTTCCTCTATTCCCCAGGTTAACCCAAGGGCTGCCTTAGTGCTTAACTGCGTAGTGAGTGAGCAAAGCAAAACCTCTGAGAGAAACCTTGTCTTTCTGGCCAGAGGACCAGGAAAAGGAGCCCCTGTGAGCCTTACGGTATGGCAGGAATTAATGTTTTTGTTTTGTTTTGTTTTTCTCTTTTTTTCTCCCATCCTTAGTCCAAAGGCAGCCCTAGCCATAGCAACAGCTCTGGCAGCAGAACAGTAGCCTAAAACCCCAAGAAAAAATCTGTCTCTCTGTGTCCAGAAGAATTCAGAAAAAGAGACCTGTGGTTCAAAGAGTGTGGAGAAATCCCATTATTTTTCTCTCCCTTTTCTCTCTCTGCTTTGACTCCAGAGTAGCCCCAGCCATGTGGAGCTGTGCAGAAATAAGGATGGATGAAATTCCAAAATGAGTCCTGTGTTTCTAGTAAGATGACTAGGACACAAAACACTGGAACAAGAGAATGTGAGGGAAATCCCAGAGGAGAAACCAGGAAAAGAGGATCCCCTATTTCTGTCATGATCAAATTCCAGGCTCAACCCCCCAAGATACACATGCATAGGATAGACCCCAAGTAGCATAGCAAAGGCTTTGAAAACTGAACTGACATTGGATTCTTCAACCACAGAAAGTTAAGCAGAACTCATGGACTGATGATGACTGAATTATTTCCTTCTAAAACAAAGAGTTCCCTGGCTGTCCAGTGGTTAGGACTCAGCGCTTTCATTGCCTTGGCCCAGTTTCAGTTCCTGGTTGGGGTACTAAGATCCTGCAAGACACAGGGCGTGGCCTAAACAAACAAACAAAAAAGCAAATAAATAAAACAAAATCAACATTATTTGGAGGATTTTTACAATACCAAAGGTCTGACAATGTAATATTCAAAATGTCCAGAATATAATCCAAAATTACTTTTAAAAGAACCCAAAAAAATGCTCGATTCTCAAGAGAAAAGACAGTCAACAGATGCCAATACATGAGGCCCCGGATTTTGAAGTTATCAAAGACTTTAAAAGCAGTTATTATAATCAGCTCCAGAAATAAAAGTAAAAATGCTTGAAATTAATGAAAAGATATATGCGTTCTCTATAGAGAAATAGAAACTGTAAAAAAGAACCAAGTTGGAATTTCAGAACTGAAAATGACAGTATCTGCCATAAAATATTCACTGAATGAGCTCAATTGAATAATGAAGATTACAGAGGAATGAGTTATTGAAATTTAAGGTATAACAATAGAAATTTTCCAATCTGAAAAATGGAGAAAAAGGTTGAAAAAAATGAACAGAGCCTTTGGATGTTGTGGAACAATAAAAAAGATCTAGTGTTCTTTTCATTTGAGAATATGAGGAAGGAAAGAAGAAAAACACTGGTATAGAAAAAAATTGAAGAAATAAGAGTCAAAAACTAAAATTGGTAGGAGTGTAAAGAATTAGACTGTTTTGCAACTCTTGTGTAGCAAAAACACAAGAGCATGTGCTTTTCATTGATGGACCTAAACTAATAGTTTTCTTGATAAATTCAAAAATGCAGAATGTACTTTTCCTGGACTTACTTTAGACCACCATTTGAGGACTGAGAATGGTTAATCTCTTAAATGCACTTTTCTGGACTTTAGACCCTCTTTTCAAGAACTGGAAACAGCTTAGTAGAGGATCTTCTTTGCCCTCACATCAGATTCCCACTTTATCATTCCCATTCTTCATATTTCCCCTTTCTGCTGTCTTTAATAAATCAAAATCCTTACTAACTGTCAGAAGTGTAGAGCAATCAGTTTTGGATGGTCTCTCTTACTATAGCAGAAATAAAGCTTTCTCTTCTCTCATTTATTGGTGGAGATCTTAATCTAGAATCTTAAATACCAGTATGTACCAATTTCTTATTTATAAGAAGGAACTAAAAATACATACTAGATTTTCTCCTGGTTCTCACTACATTCAGACTTCAGAGAATTTTCCATATGAAACTGCTGCTTACATATTAAGTCCTCATCACCTACTACCTCAGTGTTCTACCTTTCCCCTATTTCTAGTTCTATTTCCTTAAAATTTATCTATCATAGCTGCCAAAGTGACATATTAACATGAAAATATGACCATGTCACTCTATAGTTAGAAATTCTTTCTGTACATTCTCTTGGTATAAGTTCTTTGTCAGATATGTTTTTACAGATATTCTCAACCAGAATGTGGCTTGCCTTTTCATCTTCTGATGACTAGGATTTTTTTATTTTAATTAAATCTAACTTACTGTTTCTTATGTTTCTAATGCCTTTTGCATTCTAAGAAATCTTTCCTATCCTAAAGTCATGAAAATATTCTACGTGTATTCTAGAAGTCTTATGGTTTTGGTAGTAGTGTTTAAGTGATCCATCTCAAATTAAATTTTCGAGTAAGATAGGAGACAGGGTTCATTTTTCTGTCCAGCTGTGTAGATGCTCCAGAACCATTTGTCACAAAGACTTTTATTTTCATGTTAAATTTATTTGTGATCATTTCTAGACTCTTCTGTTCCATTAATCTATTTGTCTCTGCTTATGCCATTGTGATATGATTTAGGACAGTGAATCTTAGCACTAATTTGCTTGATATCTGGAAGTCGTAATGGATGTTATAACAAATACAATTTCATTTCCTGCTCAAAGATCAGCGGTCTTCTCCACAAGTAAGATCCAAGGAGAGAAACACACCTCTGCAACTCCAGGATAACTTCATCACTCACAAAACTGTCCGTAAAACTCATTATCCAGGTTTCTCAGGGTCCGATTTATTTTCCCAGTCCCCCTTTTAGCATAATGTTTATTGCACCAGACATATTGGATAGAGGCTCCAGAGCATTTGTGCAACCTCAGCTACCATCTTGCTATCACCTAGGACCAGTGAGCTAACTCTCCTCTGTGCACGATAGTCCCAAAATATTGCTTTCTTTTCCACCTTAATGGACGATTAGTGGGCTGGAAGGCTAGTCATTACTACCATTATGAAATAGGTGTTCAAGCTAAAACTAAGATGGGCAGATCTGTGCATTTTCCTGAGTATCCATTTCAGATTGGTCTGAACAAAGTACTATAGACATTATTCTAGGGAACAATTCCACTTTGTCTCTAGGACTGAATCAGATGACCTATCTGTAATGGGGCCTATTATTCCTCTGTATTCACTTCTAAAATCTTATTATGATAGAAAAAGCCTGGCTAAATCAGCTTCAATTGCATCCAGACTTCAAAAGTAATTTCATATCTGCTTCTAATCTAGCTATTTAAAAGTATAGCCTCCAGATGAGTTTCTCCATCTACCTTTCTTGTAAAAAGTGATTATTAATAAGAAATAGATGATTATGCTAACCTTTCCTTTACCACATAGAATGAAAGCATGCATCTCTTCAGTGTGAAAAATATAGGGTGTATGTTTCCATAATTACAAATATACTCCTACCTCTTATCTTCCTGCTGAGAACAATCTTTCCATAATTACAAATATACTCCTACCTCTTTTCTTCCTGCTGAGAACAATCTTTCTGGAAAGCTCTTATTGATGGCTTACAATCAGTGTGAAAATGATAGGTTTAGAAAATTAAAATAGCTCTAATAGAGTGGCAATAGATTTCTTTTTCAATATATATGATGGGAAACTACAAGAGCTTTTGACATAAAATATCCACTAATTTTTTTCTAAAATTTAGTGTTACCTGTATATTTCGTAGCAAAGTTGGAAAGGACTGAGCTTGCAAAGACACTGGACGGTACTGTCAGTGAAGCATCAATAGAAAGATCACCAGTTCATGTTAAATATTTTCTTCTCTCTTGTCTTGGCAGTAACCCCAGCTCTACCTTCTCTGCAGTATATAACATAATTTACTTCTATAAATTTATGAAAAGGACTAAGAGTTTTAGAGTCTTACATTTCATGGGAGGTACGTAGAAGTATCCATCCATCACTCTTTCTACTCCAACTCATGCTGATCTATTCCATCTCTCAACTCCTAGAGCACCTGCAGAGAGTTTTGGACTTTAATGTATCTGTTCTCATAATGTCCGGTTAATAATTAGTCTTTGCTCCTTCACAGAGGGTTTAACTCCTTGAAAATTGGAAATATGTCTCTCGTTTCTTCGGCAATGATCTTTGCCTTGTGTTAGCCATTAAGTGGATGTCCAATAACTCTTCATATATTGATTATAAAAATAATAATTATTTTAGCTAACATATATTGAGCTCTGATATGTGTCAGGCTTACCTAATCCTCATGACAACTGAATTATATTATTATCCTATTTCTACAGATGAGAAGATTGATATTTAATGAGGGTAAATGGCTTGAAAATTGCATGGCTTGTAATCATAGTGAAAGAACTACATTTTAAGGCAATAGACAAAGAAGCTACTGTCCATAGCCAGTAAACACTATTAGTAAAATTTTTAGTCATAATTTCTCTTCGTAGTTATCCTCAGAAATGTAACTGTAATTATCAGATTAAGCTAGTAATTTGTTGGATTTTGTCAGATAACAGAACAATCCAGATGCATTATCATTCACAGCTCTCTCAAATTACTACAAAGAAGAAACATGTCAATTTAAACAAACAGCTAGTGAGGATTAGTGATGAAAGTATAATAGAACCTACAGATAATTAGTTCATTGTTCTTCCCAGCCCCATCTCCCATTAGCTTCACCCTAACTTCTAGTTCTTAAAGATATTTATAAATCAGTGCAGTTCCTTCTCTCAGGAATTTATATCCACTGTCAAAATGCAGGATTAATTTTGCCTGGTGTCATCCTCAGTTGACTCTAGCAGTGCTTAGCTAGCTCTAATAGAAGAAGTGAGAATCTTAAAATATCATGAGCTGGTATGTTTAGATAAACCATGTTACATATATATGCCATTCATGGAGTTGGGCTCTTAAGAAGCAAAATAAATTGTTTCCTTAGAGGAAGTGCCTCTGGTAGAAGGCAGAGGTTTCTTTTGGTCTAAATAGCAAGAGATATGAGAATGAAAGGAGAGAGTTGATGTTAGTTTCAGGTGTACAGCAAAGTGATTCAGTTTTACATGTACATGTATCTATTCTTTTTCAAATTATTTTCCCATTTAGGTTGTTACATAATATTGACTATCGTTCGTTGTGCTATACAGTAGGTCCTTGTCAGTTAGCCATTTTAAATATAACAGTGTTAATCAACTATACTCCAATATAAACTAAAAAGTTTCTTAAAAAATGAAAAAAAGAGAGAGATGATGATTAAAATGTTTGAATTAAAGCTAAACATCCTTTCTAAATATAAACGTATCCATTGTGAGCCTGACAAATTTTTTTAAAGTCAAATGAGAAAAGAATTCAGAAATATAAATGAAGCCCTTACACGTTAGTTAAAGAGCAAGGAGACTTGTGTTTTCTCAGAGTATGGTATTTTCCCTCGTCTAGCAAAAGAAAAGTCAGACTTGAGATTTGGTGCTATGAAAATAATTGTGTAATGGGGACATTTGCTGGAATGTCTAAGTGGTGAAGAGAGGGAAATCACCAGGTAGTAGAGAAAGGGATGTGCTGGTTGGCTGAATTCTGAGCAGTGTGCATTATATAGATGGTGGGGGAAGGGGGTGGAGGGTTTAAAGGAGCTCCTTCCTTCCATGAGAAGGGCTGTCACAGAGGAAAATCAGAAATTCCTTAGGCATCATTATCATATGTGCACCTAACAACAGAGCAAGGTTGGTTTAACATCTGAAAATCGATTAATTTAATCTACCATATTAATAGAATAAAATGACTATAAATTGATGAATGGATAAATAAAATCTGGTATAACCATATGATGGATATTATGAAGCACTGATACATGAGACAACATGGATGAACCTTGAAAACATTATGTTAAGTGAAAGACGCCATCATGAAAGACCACATATATCATTCCATTTACATGAAATGTCCAAAATAGGCTACTTCTATACAGACAGAAAGTATATTAGCGATGGCCTAGAGCTGAGGGGGTTAGAGGCTGAGATGGAATGAAGAGTATTGCTGATGGCCACAGGATTCTTTGGGGGAGGACAAAAGTATTCTAAAATTAGATTGTGGTGATGGTTGCACAGCATTGTGAATACACTTGAATTGTACACTTAAAATGGGTGAATTGTGTGTTATAGGAGTTATATCTCAAAAAATAACTTTGGTTTTTGTTTTGGTTTTTGATTTTTCTTAAAATTTTTTGGAGATATGGCTGAGTCCATGGCTGAGCTGGGAGGCTACTGTAAGCACTGAATATTTTGTTGGACCAAAAGAAAATAAGTGCTCAAATATTGTGTTCTTATCAAGTAAATGCAGAATTGGCTTGGAGGGGTGCCCACTGGCCAGGTTTGAAATAATTTGAGCAACAAAAATAAAATCATACTGTATAGGAAGAACTATATTTAAATAATCCATGAGGCCATAGTATTGATAATATTAAAAATAAATGTTATGTAAATATATATAATACATAGAAAGAAAAGATAAAGAAAATCTCTTCTTTATAAAAGAATGTCAGATAGTAAAAGTAGAAGGAATGATGGAATTAGAAAATCAACATTCTGTTAACCCTATTATAATAATGATTTAAGCAAAGAACATCAATAAATGTAAAAAACATTGGATTAAAGGCATTGGAAGACACATTCACATTATCTCAGAGTATCACCCAACAGATTACTAATAACAAAGGGAAAGCTGTAAAATTGAGTGATCTGATAGTTGCCCCCTTAACCAAGTGGTCAAGCTTGCCATCGCCAATAATAAGATGTCCTGATATTCTGTGTCTCCTGACATGAGCATTGTGAGATACACATCACCTTTGTTGGGTTCTTGCTGGAAATGTGTGATCTGAATTTAACCAAGATATAACAGTCAGGCAAATCCAGAAGGTGGAAAGTCCTGCAGGACATGTGGCCAGGAATTGTCAAAGGATGCAATACCATAAAGAAAAAAGGGGTGAGAGGAAAGTTTTAGGTTATGGGAGACTAAAGGGACTCAACAACAAATGTTATGTATATATCTTAATAGGATTCTTATTTTCAAAATAAAGCTATAAAGGGTGTTTGGGGGACAATATTGAAAAATTGTGCGTGGACTTTATGTTTGATGCTGTTATTGAGTTAGTTGATTTTCCTAGGTGTGACAATGATATTGTGTCTGTGTAGGGGAAAAAAATGTTCTTGTTCTTGGATTATGCATGACCAAGAAGTATTTCGTGGAGAAATATCAAGATGTCTTTATGCTACTTTCAGAAGATTTGGGGAAAGAGATGTATTAGCTTATATGTATCCACACGGAGACGTGTATGTGTGTTTACATACATGCACACACACAGAGACAGAGCTATTTGGAAAGCTTAAGTGTAGTAAATCTACATAAGGGATGTACAGGCATCTATTATATTCTTTTTTTATATTTTCACGGCTTTGATATTTTCGATACTAGCTTATTGCCCATATTACTAATCTGGGCGTTTAATTCTAAACATTTGTGTCTCATGTATTTTTTTATTCTTTGTAGCACTAGTAAGGTACCCACATCATAATAAAAATATGTAATTGCTAACAGAAACAATCATCTTGACAGGGGCTGCTTTTAGATTTTGCCCAATAGTGGAGGTAGAATGTTCCAGAGAGATCTGAAATTCATAAGTAGATAAAACCTATGTCGTTAAAGATCTGTCTGTTTGTACCATAAAAACTCTAGCATGCAGAGTGAATGGGTTTTCCTGTGTTCTCAATGTGCTAACATTCCCTGACCTACTTCCTCAGTGCAAGAAAGATTTTCTATAATGAAAATTGTTCCCAGAATAGGATTAATATAGATGAGATTGCCCGAATACAATACGAACGATAATCTCTGGAGTTTAACTTTCCAATTCTGCAGGATTTGCAAGGGAAAAAAATTAAATTTTCCTAAAGATAAATGCATTAACATTTAATAAAAACAAAGATTACAGGGTTAGTGAAAAATAAGGAATTTACATAAAGTCATTTTATATTTGATCAAATACACTAAATTGAGTAGCATAATATCCCAGACATGAAAAAGGTGTGAATAAAAGGAAAATTTACAGGCTGATGAAATATTTGGTTACTGGAGTAAAAAATTTCCAGTGCATGTGTGTTGGCAAAAGTGACCAAATTCCTATTTTCAGAATGATTATCCTTGTAGCTCTTGGTGGACTTGTGATATCAATGATCTAAGAAATTGACCATGATATATAGTATTTATGTTCCAAAAGATCAGTAATGGTCATGGAAAAACATAGTGTAATTTTTGTTTTCTGCCATCTCCTTATGAGGAATGACTCTTCTTCACTTTTGGTTAGCTTTGCTGGAGCTATTCTAAAAGTGGGTACAAGAGCCAAATGAGTAGGCTGAGAGTGGAAATTGGGAAAGTAGTCTTTGTGTTAATCTGGATAGGCTAGACCGTGCTGCAGGAACAAATGAAAACCTGATGTATCAGTAGTTTAAGATAATAAAGCTTTATTTCTTCTTCACAGAATGCCCAGTTCATGTTGGGCAGCCGTCCACTATGTTGTAGCTCCTCCATCTGAAACATGGGACCTCTAAGGCACCGTGACAAAGGGAAGAGAGAGATCTAGAATATACTGTGGGTTGTGTACAAAAGCCAGGTCTTGAAGTGTCTCTAATCCCTCTTACCCATCTTTTCTTGGCTAGAACGCAGCCATTTGGCCTCAACTCGTCTATAAGACGGGCTAGGAAATGCAGTCTTCCTGGGAGCCCAGGAATAGGAAATGATGCAGGGGCTGCCTACCATTGCTTCTGCTGTAGTATTCTCTTTACAGGGTGGCTACTCATAGGATGAGTTCCTGGGGTACCTGGTGGTCAGTTTTTTACAAATGTGCCCAAAACCTAGCTAAGAATGAAGCCATCACAGAAGAAAACAAGGTAGAGCCAAGGAGCTTTTGTCCATCACATTGTTCGAGTCTGTGGATCCTGCTGGGATGGTGAGCCAATAAATAATGCCACTTCCTTTGTTTTCCATAATTCAGTTTGAATTGTATTTGCCTCTTGTAGCCCAGAGTAATTACTAACTCGGGGTCCTTTCAAACTGAGCCACATGCTCAATAATTAATAATCCCACTGATGCATCATTGGCAAATATCATTGGTATTTACTGTACTGTGGCTGGTAAACTTCCACTCTTCTATCAAACTTTGTCTCAGTATCACCCCTTGTGTGAAATCTTCATCGTACTGGTCAGAGTATCCACTCTGTGCCTGGTTCTATCAATTCTTAGAGTTTTATTTGGCAGAGACAGTGTAGTGTAGTGTAGTGGATAAATGCATAACCACTTGAGTTACTTTACCTTGGCCTTAAATCTAGTTGCTACTTAAAGCTGTGTGAACTTGGGCACGTAATTTAACTTCTCTGTGTCTCAGTTTCATTAACCATAAAATGGAGATAATATAATGCTATTGGGCATATTTTAAAAGTTAATACATATAAAGCACTTAGAATAGTACGAGGCAATAGGTAATTATTCAATGAATATTAACAATTATTATTACAAATAGACTAAGCCCTTCAAGGACAAGGATAGTGACAATTTACTGATTCTTTTCTCTGATACTTAGTACACCACCTGGTGTTAATACGTGGACAAGCAGTACCATCCATATTACTGGTGACATCAGCACACTTTTCCATAAAAGCAGGAAGGCACCCATGTTCACCTCCTCACCTCCACCTGTCACTACCCACCCAGTCTTAAAAGCTTTGTCTCCATGAGTCTTTCCATGAGCCTGGGAGAAAGGAAATTCTCCCTCTTCTCAACCACAGAACATGCAGAATTATTGAATATATGGTTCATGAGCATGGTACCCCCACCCTACATACCTTCACAGCCACCTGCATATCACTTGGCACAGTGCACCTAAGAAACAGTTTTTGGATGACAATGAGGGGCTGGCCCCCTGTGCCAGGCTATGTGCTATTAGCTTTATATCAACTCTCTTATTTACTCCTCCCACAGACCTGTAAGAATTACCATCAACCTTGTTTTACACATCAGGAAACTAAGACTTAGGAGATTACTTGACTAGAGCACAATTTATCCTAAAACACACAAAAAGCTAAGATTAAAACTCAGATTGTCTGACTTTAAAAGTCCAGTGACTTAATCGCTATATGGTACTGGATGGATGAATCGATCTGTCATCTGTCATCTCTGGAAACTTGGCTTAGAGGACTGATAACATTCTCACTTGGGCACTCACTGTGAGCAAATCTATAACAGGTATTATTAAAGGATTAAAAATAGATTGTTGTTGGGCTTCCCTGGTGGCACAGTGGTTGAGAGTCTGCCTGCCAATGCAGGGGACACAGGTTCGAGCCCTGGTCTGGGAAGATCCCACATGCCGCGGAGCGACTAGGCCCGTGAGCCACAGTTGCTGAGCCTGCGTGTCTGGAGCCTGTGCTCCGCAACAAGAGAGGCCGCGATAGTGAGAGGCCCGCACACAGCGATGAAGAGTGGCCCCCACTTGCCACAACTAGAGAAAGCCCTCGCACAGAAACGAAGACCCAACATAGCCATAAATTATAAATAAATAAATAAATAAATAAATAAATAAATAAATAAATAAATAAAAAAGGAAAGCATTTAAAAAAAAATAGATTGTTGTTCCTGATTTAGAGCAACTTTTGCGTTTCTCTAGTTTCTGGAGTATGGTGGAGGTAGCAGAGGTGGTCAGGGTAGCACTTTAGGATTTTCTGGGGTATAGGTATATGGCATTGGAAAAAATTCTCCAGGCAAAGGTGATAGACCTCTGCCTTCTGCCCTAGATGATGCTACTAATCTAAGGTTCTTAGACATATATGGAATGTATGAAAGGAAGAAGAATGACCCCCAAAGATAGCTACACCCTAATCCCCAGAACCTGTGAATGTTATCTTATATGGCAAGAGACTTTGCAGAGAAATTAGTGTTAAGGACCTTGAGATGAGATTATCCTGGATTATCCAAGTTGGCACAATCTAATCACATGAGTCATCAAAAGTGAAGAATTTTTCCCAATTGCAGTCAGAGAGAATCTAAGATGGAAGGCAGAAGATCTGAAAACAGTAGTGTGAAAAAGATTCTTCATCCCTTTGTTGGTTCTGAGATGTAAAAGGTGATGTGCAAGGACTAGAGGAAAGTTTCTAGGAATCAGAGGTTGTCCCCAACTGACAGTCAGCAAAGAAACAGAAACCTCAGTCCTACAACCGCATAGAACTGAATTCTAACACCTGAATGAGCAAGGAAATAGATTCTACCCTAGACCCCTAGAATATCACACAGCCCTGCCAACATCTTCATCTTAGCCAGGTGAGAGCTGTACCAGACTTCTAACTTCCAGAACTATAAGATGATAAATTTGTGTTGTTTTAAGCCACTAAGTTTTTGGTTACTTGTTACGACAGTATAGAAAACTAATACAGTAGTCATTTAAGAAATAATTTAGTCTACACATTCATTTTATTACTAAAGATACTGAGGCCAAAGAAATTAAATTACAGTTTAAGATCTCATTTAGGTTAGTCTAGTTTACAGGGACTCGAGTCTATAATGAGAATAAATTACAATAATAAACACAAATTGTCAAAAATTAGGTATTGCCACAGTTTCTTACAAAATTAGGAAAATGGATATATTTGTGATTCTCAGTAAAGGGATGCAATTGGCTAGCTCAGTGGTTCTTTGTGAAACAGGTTACACATTACTATCACTTGAGAGATTTTAATAAAGGCCAGTGTCCAGGACGAATACATAGAATTTCTTATTTTATGCATTTGTGGTGGAGTCCTGACATTATTTTTTAATGTTTCCGGAGGTGACTTTAATGTGTAAGCAGAGTTGAGAAACACTGCTTTAACAAGTATTCAGCTTACTAAGCTTCCTTGTGACATCTGTAATCTCTTTATATATAATCACTTACGTTGGTTCTACAATAACACCAAAAAAGCCAGTGTGTTACATCTCCTGGCTATCATTTGATAATGATAGACTTGTCTGCACTACCCCATCATTAACAAGCCCTTGTTCCTTCAGTTACTCCTTATTCAACAGTTTCTTAAATATATTGCTTTTCTATTGCTGCATGACAAATTAAAACTTGACGTTTTAAAACAACAAATATTTATTATCTCACATTCTGTGGGTCAAATATCTGGGTGCTTCTTGTTCACAGTCTTTCACAAGCAATAAGGTATCAGCCAGGATTGCGGTCACCTCAAGGCTCAATCAGGAAAGATCCGTTTCCAAAATCATTCCTATGGCTATTGGCAGCCTCAGGTCCTTGCTGTTTGATGGCAGAGACACCAGACCCTTTCCATATAGCTACTCACTGGCAGCTTGCTTCCCTAAAGCAAGCACAGAGAGACAGACAGATAGACAGACAGAGACAGAGACAGCAACATAGATACAGAGAAACAGAGAGAGAGAAAAAAGTGGGAGAAGGAGGCAGGAAGGTATCAAGCAAACTAGAAATCACAGTCTTTTTGTAACTAAATCTAAGAAGTAATATCTCATCATTTTTGCCACATTTTATTAGTAAGAATTGAGTCAATAAGTCCAATCCACAACCCAAGAAGGGAATCCACACAATAACACTTTGGGGCCAGCACGGTATTATTTTAGATCAAATTCGGATACATTAGTTAAACACCCAGGTCTATGAGACATCAAAGCCCACCCTGCACTAATCCACAACACTGCAAGTTCCCATGAATTCTACTCTCCAATTCTTCTAGAACCAAGTTTTAAAATTTCTACCTAACATACTCTATCTTGCTCAGCCACCATCTGGATGTTTTAGAATCTCCTGACCTTGGAAGGTGAGACCCATTTGTTCCACCTCATCAGAGAGACATCTTGCACCATAGTCCCATATTTTATTTTAAGAACCATCTAATTATGTATTTTCTCTTTGATCACCTTTACCCTGGAGGATTCTCTTTTTATGTATTATCATTATACAAATTGAAATGATCTTTCTCATTATTTTAATGTTATGAATTTTATTGTATTTTGAGTAGGTAATGTATATATCTGACACAAAAGTAAAAAGAAAATATAAAAAAAAATTGTGCCTTTGTGCAATATTTATCCTCCTCACCTGCACTCTGAATCCCATCACCTCTTGCCTTATTAAAACCTTAAGCTGTTAAGTATCTCCTCCTATATCTCTAACCTCTCCTTCTCTACCCAACATTTCCCAGTACCATTCAAACATGCTGAAATCACTTCTACCTTTAAAACAAGCAAAATTTTAAAATAACTTACGTGAATCACATATTCTCCTCCAGCTACTGCTCTGTCTTGTTTTCTTCAAACCAGTTATCTCAGAAGAGGACCCAACTTGTACATCTTCCCCACCTTGGGTAATGGCATTGCCATCTAGCTGGGCAAAGTAGAAACCCCACCATCTGCACTTCTTCACCTACCATTTATTACTCACTTTACTCCAGTATGACTCTGACATGTTCTGCTTTATCAGAATGCTCGTAGATCAACAATGACCTTCTCTTTACAACCAGTGGGCATTTCTAGGTCCTCATTTCACTTGAGTTCTCAGCAACATTTGACACTGTTGAGAACTCCCTCCTTTCTGCAACCATATCCCATTTTCATCTCCCTTGGCTTCTGTTCTCCCACTTTCCCTTGGTATTTCTTCTACTTTGGCAGCTGCTCCTTCTAAGTCTTTTCCAGCTCTTCCTTACTTATCTGCCTTTTAAAGATTGGAGCTTTCCAGGGCTCAGCCTAGACTCTCTTTCCAATCTGTATTTTTCTGCAGGTAATTTATCTTCTTAAGACTTCTAGATTTATATTCCCAACCCAAATCCCTTTTCCAAGTTCCAGATTGGCATAACTCCCTCCCAAGAATTTCCACTTAAATGTTTAAAATGCTTATCAAATCCATTAAGGATGAGAAGTAAAATCAAGGTTATTTACCCCAAACAGGTCCCCTTCCATATCTTGAGGAATGGCACCACATTCCAGTTGGCAAACTAGAAACCCAGATGTCATCCTTAACCCCTATCTCTCCTTCACCTCCTTTGTCTAGTCCACCACAGGATTTACGTTTTACCGCTTAAATGTTACTTGTTTGTGGTTTCAAATACATTACTCAGTATAGTTTTCAGCTATAATATTTCCTACTTCCCAAACCCCACGGAAGTCAGTTAATCTGTGGAGATGCCCTTACATTCCAATCTGACTGTGGCCATTGAGAATGAGTTTATAGTTTGAGAAGCCTTTTGTGATTTATAGTTTAAGGCACTTAGTTAACTCTAAAGATTTCCTGTCAGTTCTTCACTGGACAGAGTTAATTTCCACAATTTCAAGTTTAAGTAAAATTATTGTGTCTTTATTGCCTTTTATGTTTTTTAGTTCATTTTTTTGAAGCACACACTACTGACTTAAAACAAACCCATTTTTTTCTTAACCTCTTCTTGGAAATGAATGATACTCCCCTAAACCTTCCTCTCAGCCTAAGTGGAAAATCTTTAAAAATTGTGAAACAGGGCTACTACCTTGCTAATGTAGAACTGTGCCACATTAAGTTGATAAGTCACGCAGGAGGAAGTTATTTATCAAAGAAATATATGTATTTGAAACAAGTTCAGTTTAGGTGCATGGTGTGCTGGATTAGTTATCCAGCCCTTAATAAATAATTTATAAAACTCTGACCTGTTTGAAAAACAATAAATGAAACCTCATAATAAATTTTTAAATGTTCATATGTCTTGAACTGTACATTGAAGAAACGTTATTATAGATCTTCAACATATCATACACACCCATTATGCTGAATTCAGTAGTGAAATGGTTGTTAGTGTATTTCTAAATAAATGCAAGTAAGCCAAGATGGTAGAGTAGGAAGACCCTGAGCTCACCTTCGTCCATGGACACACCAAAATTACAGCTTACAGAGAAACTATCTGTGAGAATGACCTGAAGACTATCAGAAAATATTTTCCACAACTAAAGATATAAAGAAGGAACCATAAAGAGACTGGTAGGAGGGGCAAAGACATGGTATAGTCAAGACCCACACCCTGGAGTAGGTGATCCACTAATAGGAGGATAAGCACAATTGCAGAGCTTTTCCCCAAGGAATGAGCCTACATCAGGCTCCCCAGCCTGGGGGATCCTTCACCATGAAGATAAGCCCCCAGCATGTCTGGCTTTGAAGGCCAACAGGGCTTGCATATCAGAGAGCTGGAGGGCTGTAGGAAACAGAGATTCTGTTTGTTTGTTTTTTTTAAAAATAAATTTATTTATTTATTTTTTTTAGCTGCGTTGGGTCTTCGTTGCTGTGCGCGGGCTTTCTCTAGTTGCGGCGAGCAGGGGCTACTCTTCATTGCAGTGCGCGGGCTTCTCATTGCCGTGGCTTCTGTTGTTGAGGAACACAGGTACACGGGCTCAGTCATTGTATTCGCGGGCTCTAGAGTGCAGGCTCAGTAGTTGTGGCGCACGGGCTTGGTTGCTCCGAGGCATGTGGGATCTTCCCAGCCCAGGGCTCAAACCTGTGTCCCCTGCATTGGCAGGTGGATTCTTCACCACTGCGCCACCAAGGAAGCCCGAGATTCTGTTTTTAAGGGGTGCATGCAAAATCTCACACACTCTGAGTCTCAGAGCAGAGGCAGTAATTTGAAAGGAACCTGGGTCAGACCCACTTGCTGATCTTGGAGAGTTTCCCGAAGAGGCAGGAGGCAACTAGGAATGCCCCTGGGGATATAGACACTGGTGGCAGCCATTTGGGCAGCTCATTGTACCAGGAGGACACTGGTGCTGCCAAGCACCATTTTTGGAGTCCTCCCTCTAGCCTGTTAGCACAGGGGGCTTCCTGGGGCTCTAGGGCCCGACATCACCCGAGAGCCCCCTGGGCCTGCAGGCAGCCACAGGGGCCGGGGCCAGCCCCACCTACCAGTGCACCTACAGTAGTAAGACCCGGCACAACAAAAGCATCATGAAAAGATGCTCACCATCACTAATCATCAGGGAAATGCAAATCAAAACCACAATGGGATACCACCTTACACCTGTCGGAATGGCTATCGTCAAAAAAGACAACAAATAACAAGTGCTGGTGAGGATGTGGAAAAGAGGTGATTGTAAATTGGTGCAGCCACTGTGGAAAACAGTATGGAGGTTCCTCAAAAAAAAAAAAAAAAAAGTAAATAAATAAAAATAGAACTGCCATATGATCCAACAATTTTACTTCTGGGTGTTCACCCAAAGAAAACAAAAACACTAGTTTGAAAAGATATATGTGCACTCCAATGTTCGTTGCAGTATTATTTACTATAGCCAAGATACAGAAGCAACCTAAGTGTCCATCATTAGATGAATGGATAAAGATGTGGTGTACACAGAGTGGAATATTACTCAGCCATAAAAAATGAAATTTGCCATTTGCAACAACATGGATGGATCTCGAGGCTATTATGCTGAATGAAGTAAGTCAGAGAAAGACAAATACCACATGAGCTCACTTATATGTGGGATCTAAGAAACAAAACAAAATGAAAACAAGTTCATAGATACAGAGAACAAACGTTCTCTGTGGTTGCCAGAAGGGGAGGTGGGTGGGAGGAATGAAATAGGTGAAAGGGATTGAGAGGTACAAACTTCCAGTCATATAATAAGTCACGGAGATGGCAGTTCACAACATAATGAATATGGCCAATAATATTCTAATAACCTCATATAGGGACAGATGGTTACAAAACTTAGTGTGATCATTTCCTAATGTATGCAAATATCAAATCATTATGTAGTGCACCTAAAAGTAACATACTGCACATCAACTATATTTCAATTAAAATTTTTAATAAATAAAATAAAATAAATAAAACAAAGGAAATTCTGACGCATGCTACAACATGGATAAACCTTGAGGACTTTATGGTAAGTAGAATAATCCAGTCACAAAAAAAGACTAATATCACGTGATTCTATTTCTATGAAGTACTACAGTAGTTGAACTCATAAAGACAGAAAGTAGAATGGTGGTTGCCAGAGGCTAGGGGCAGTGGGGAGTGGGGAGTTGTTGTCTAATGGGTATAGCATTTCAGTTTTGCAAGATGAAAAAAGTTCTGGAGGTTGGTAACATAACAATGTGAATGTACTTAACACTACCAATCGCACACTTTAAAATGGTCAAAATGGTAAACTTTACCTCAATTAAAAAGAAAAAAGATAGTAAACTTTATGTTGTATACATTTTCCCACAGTAAAAATAAAAAATAAAAAGGAATAAAGTACTGATACATGGCATAACATCATGAAACTTGAAAATATTATGCTTAGTGAAAGCAACCAGACACATAAGACCATATATTGTATGATTCCATTTATATGAAATGTCCAGAAGAGACAAATCCACAGACAGAAAATAGATTAGTGGTTTCCAGGAGCTGCGTGGAGGGAGGGTTGGGAGTTCCTGCTAATGGGTATATGGTTTCTTTTTGGAGTGGTGAAAATATTCTGGAATTAGACAGTGGTGGTAGATGCACAGTTTTGTGAATATACTTAAAAATACTGAATTGTATACTATAAAAGGTGAATTTTATGGTATATGGATTATCAATTTAAAAAGCTGTAAACAAAAAAAATACAAATAGTGTGAAAGACAGACAGATAGATGGTAAATAAACTGCTATTGATTTCAAAGTCGTTGATATTCTCTATCCCCATCACTCACTCTCTGCTACCATAAGATGAAAAGAAGATAATCTTATGTAACAGATACCATCATGTAATATTTGGTTCTTCTTGAAGTCCTAACTGAACTTCAGTACGTAAGGAATCAGCACCTTATTCACCGTTACAGTGTTCAAAGAAAAATATAGTATCTGGTATTTATAAAAGCATAGGGACTTCCTTAGTACTCATAAATGAAAACATACCCTGTGTACAGAAATTTACTCAAAGTGGATCAACGACCTAAATGTAGTAGCTAAAACTATAAAACTCTTAGGAGAAAACATAGGGGTAAATCTTCATGACCTTGGATTTGGCAAAGGATTCTTAGGTATAACATCAAAATCATAAGCAGCAAAAGAAAAAATAAATTAATTGGACTTTATCAAAATTTAAAACTTTCATGCTGCAAAGGACATTATCAAGAAAGTGAAAAAAACAACCCACATGTTGGGGGAAAATATTTGCGAATCGTATATCTAATAGGGAGCTTATATCTAGAACATATACAACTCAATGAGAAGAAGAAAACTCACTTTTAAAACGGGCAAAAGATCTGAATAGACATTTCTCCAAAAGACCAATAAGCATATGAAAAGATGCTCAATATCATTAGTCATCAGGAAAATGTAAATCAAAAGAACAATAGATACCACTTCACATAGACCAGGGTGGCTAGGATCAAAAAGACATATAATAACAAGTGTTATTGAGGATGTGGAAAAATTCTCATACACTGCTGGTGACTAAGTAAAATGGTGCAGCTACTGTGGAAAACAGTCTGGCAGTTTCTCAAAGGATTCATCATAGAGTTACCAGCAATTCTACTCCTAGTTATATATCCAGGAGAAATGAAAACATATGTCCATGCAAAAACTTGTACATGGATATTTATAGCAGCATTATTTATGACAGCCAAAAGGTGGCAATAACCCCAATATCCATCAATGATCAACAAAAGGTGGTACATCCATAAAATGGGATAGTATTCAGCCATAAAAAGGAGTGATGTACTGATACATGCTACAACTTGGATAAGCCTTGAAAACATTATCCTAAGTGAAAGAAGCCAGTGGTAAAAGTCTACATAGTATATGATTCCATTCATATGAAAGTCCAGAACAGACAAATACACAGACAATAGAAAGTAAATTAGTGGTTGCTTTAGGGCTGAGGAGAGGGGAGGTGGGGAGGGGAAGATAGGAAGCTGAGAGCTAAAGGTTATAGGGTTTCTTTTTGAGATGATGAAAATGTTGCAGAATAGACTGTGATGCTGCTTCTACATATCTGTGAAGATACTCAAAACCATTTAATTGTACACTTTACATAGATGAATTGTATGGCATATGGATTATATTTCAGTAAAGCTGTTGTTACAGTGGGGGGTTCTTCATTAGCACCAGAGGAGGGGGCAGTTCTTTGCTCTGTGCCCCCCAAGGATGTCGCAACAAATAAAAGGGAACAGTTTGCATAACAGTTGGGTGTATGCATTCTGGAGTCAAGTTTCTTGGCTTTGAACACTGGAATACCTCCTGTCACTTCCTAATTGTGACACAGGTCCCATCTACCTTTTCTGAGCCTGTTTTTTCATCTTGGTAACAGTAGCACATATGGCATATGATGTTAGGCAAGAGGGATCTAATCAGAAAACTCAGGTGTCTGAGAGAGTGTAAGCACCCAATAATTATGAACTGGGGGTGAGGGTACCTTGCTTGATATCCCTTGACCATCTTAAAGCATTTAGTCAGGCAAAACATCGTCTCAGCCCGTACATGCCCAAGCCTCTCTCAACTGGAATAACTGAGGGTCTCTACGCCCAGGATCTGCCAAGCTTACTCCTCACTCAGTCCCGGTCTGGAGAGTACTTTGTTTCAGCAATTTCAGCCCACCAGGTCAAAGGGTATGGGATGCATATCACTACTTTATTTTTTTTGAATTAATTTTTATTGGAGTATAGTTCAATGTGTTAGTTTCTGCTGTACAGCAAAGTGAATCAGTTATACATATACATATATCCACTCTTTTTTATATTCTTTTCCCACATAGGTCATTACAGAGTATTGAGTAGAGTTCTCTGTGCTATATAGTAGGTCCTTATTAGTTATCTATTTTATATATAGTACCGTGTCTATGTCAATCCCAATCTCCCAGTTTATCCCTCCCCCCACCTTCCCGCTTGGTAACCATAAGTTTGTTTTCTACATCTATGATTATTTGTTTTGTAAATAGGTTCATTTGTACCATTTTTTTAGATTCCACATATAAGTGATATCATATGACATATCACTACTTTAGACTTGGCATCAGTCATGCCAATTTTGTGGTTTAGAATCTAGACACTAGACACTCGAGTGTCCCTTTCAACTCCAGCTTCCTGCCATGATGATTTTAGTCTTTACGACTGGGCTTTTGCCTTTGGTTTCTCACCCTGAACCAAGGTTACTGGTTGATACCACAGCCAAGCCCCGAACTGACCTATTTGGTTGGATCCCTGACATTCTTCCCTGCCGTTGACATCACTCTCTCCCACAGAGTTGAATATTGTTCAACAGCTACTAGCTTCATCTGGTTACAGGGACTGACTACCTGGAGCCACAGCCCTTCTGCCCACCTGAATTAGGGCGCTCTGCTTCCTAGGCTCCTACTACTATTTCTTGGTGAGATCTCCATAAAAAAAAGACTTGCCTGAACTTTGACCTCTGTGGCCAAATCTTCAGACATAACGGATTAGAATGCCAGCAGTGCATTGGGTTGGACACAGTAGGACCCAACCCTTCAGTCTGGTCAGTTTCTTTATGCAGAGTCAAACCTCCTCCTCTCCTGCCTTGGATCAGTGGCTCAGCTTCCAGCAGGCATTCAGCTGAGTGACAGAATTTTTAATTTTTATTTATTTATGTACGTATGTATGTATTTTTAATTGAAGTGTAGTTGATTTACAATGTTGTGTTTCAGGTGTACATCAAAGTGATTCAGATATAGATAGATAGATAGATAGATTCTTTTTCAGATTCTTTTCCCTGATAGGTTAAAAAATGTTGAGTATAGTTCCCTGTGCTATACAGTAGGTCCTTGTTGGTTATCTATTTTATATGTAGTAGTGTGTATATGTTAATCACAGACTCCTAATTTATCCCTCCCCCACCTTTCCCCTTTGGTAACCATAAGTTTGTTTTCTATGTCTGTGGGTCTATTTCTGTTTTGTAAATAAGTTCATTTGTATCCTTTTTTTAGATTCCACATATAAGTGATATCATATGATACTTGTCTTTCTCTTTCTGACTTACTTCACTTAGTATGATAATCTCTAGGTCCATCCATGTTGCTGTAAATGGCATTATTTCATTCTTTTTATGGCTGAGTAACATTCAGTAAAATTTCATTTCATTCTTTTTTATGGCTGAGTAATATTCCGTGTGTGTGTATATATATGTGTGTGTGTGTGTGTGTATATATCTTCCTTTTTTTAAAAATTTTTATTTATTTATTTATTTATGGCTGCATTGGGTCTTCGTTTCTGTGCGAGGGCTTTCTCTTGTTGTGGCAAGCAGGGGCCACTCTTCATCGCAGTGCGCAGGCCTCTCACTATCGCAGCCTCTCTTGTTGCGGAGCACAGGCTCCAGACGCGCAGGCTCAGTAATTGTGGCTCACGGGCCTAGTTGCTCTGCGGCATGTGGGATCCTCCCAGACCAGGGCTCGAACCCGTGTCCCCTGCATTGGCAGGCAGACTCTCAACCACTGTGCCACCAGGGAAGCCCCTATATATCTTCTTTATCCATTCATCTGTCAATGGATGTTTAGGTTGCTTCCATGTCTTGGCTATTGCGAATAGTGTTGCAGTGAACATTGGAATGCATGTATATTTTCGAATTATGGTTTGAGCGACAGAATTAATAAAGGATGTTAAATCATCATTTGTCTGTTAATAGGGATTTTTGATGATTGAAGTCCGAAAAGTGGTTATTTCAGTAGAGGTTACTGACTGAGAAAAGGTACAGGGACACTCCTAAGGTTCTGGAAATATTCTATATCTTGATCTGAGTGAAAATTATTCAGTATTTACATATGTAAAAATTTGTCAAGCTGCACATACAAGATTAGTGCACTTTATGAACTTCATATATGTTATGCCTAAATAGAAAAAGGGGGAAATACAGTAACGTTTAATATTGAGGAACATGATAACAATAAGTCCTGTGAAAACAGTCGTATGTACTATAGAAATAGTCATGAACATATTTGCTTTATGAAAATCTGCTAAAGACACGTCTCTCCAATTTCGCTATGAGCCTTGCTTCTGTTTCTCCAGAACATATATTTATTTTCATTTTGTAATTATAGCTCTTATTTCCCTCTTCACTTTGGCTTCCAGGCAGCTCTAAGTCCAATATTCAGTCAATCCAGGTACCTGTGTAGTATTTTTCTTGTGTTTTTTAAATTAATTTCAACCTTACCATACATTTTGGCTTATTTTTTTCCAACTTTAAGTACTTTGTCCTTAAATTTCTTCACTTTCTAATTTTGGCAATCAAAACTGTAGATACCGGGGCTTCCCTGGTGGCGCAGTGGTTGAGAGTCCGCCTGCCAATGCAGGGGACACGGGTTCGAGCCCTGGTCTGAGAGAATCCCACATGCCGCAGAGCAACTAGGCCCGTGAGCCACAATTACTGAGCCTGCGCGTCTGGAGCCTGTGCTCCGCAACAAGAGAGGCCGCGATAGTGAGAGGCCCGCGCACTGCGATGAAGAGTGGCCCCCACTTGCCGCAGCTGGAGAAAGCCCTCGCACAGAAACGAAGACCCAGCACAGCCATAAATAAAAATAAATAAAAATGTTTTCCTAAAAAAAAAAAAAAACTGTAGATACCAAGATCTCTACTTGGTTTTATTTATTTGGTGCTGTCTTCTGTGCTTTTTTTTTTTTTTAACATCTTTATTGGAGTATAACACAATGGTGTGTTAGTTTCTGCTTTATAACAAAGTGAATCAGCTATACATATACATATATCCCCATATCTCCTCCCTCTTACGTCTCCCTCCCTCCCACCACTCCTATCCCACCCTTCTAGGTGGTCACAAAGCACCGAGCTGATCTCCCTGTGCTATGTGGCTGCTTCCCACTAGCTATCAGTTTTACCTTTGGTAGTGTATCTATGTCCATGCCACTCTCTCACTTTGTCCCAGCTTACCCTTCCCCCTCCCCGTGTCCTCAAGTCCATTTTCTTCTACTTGGTTTTAAAGGATACAATTAATGACCTTTTAAGTATTTTCTGAGACTATAATTGTATTATTTATATACTCCATCCATTGATTCTATTGAGTTTGTTTCCTTGGGGAGTAATTCTTCTGTTTGATGTTATTGGTACTTCTCTATACTGATTCTAACTTTCCTTGATGTTTGGTGATTCCTGACTCTTGATGTTTACAGATCACTTTCTGAACAGTTCTCTTTTGCACATTTCTCTTTTTTAGTGTATTTTGAGGGTGGATATGGGGAGTGGGGAGGAATTGGAGCTAGATGTGATGTCATTTGGTTTCTAATTTTCAGAACTTCTTTCATTTTCCACCCACTAGTAGCAGTTCTTTTATTTTACAGCACTGCTGTTGAAATTTTTTTTGGAAAGTAGCAGCACCATGGGCTCAGTCTGCCATCTTGAGATCTCTTGAGAACATGAAAGATCTCAGCAACAGGGGAGCAATATGAGCTGACAGCTGTGGAAATACGTTCACCAGTGACACCAGAATTCAGTGGGCCAAACTCTGGGAGTATGAGCTGCGAGTCAGAAAAGCATGGAGGCAAGATGATGGGTAGCAGGTGATGTTGGCATGCGCTGCTGGGTACCTACCAGGAAATAGACTTTATAATCTGGTTCTGTCTCTTATTGGTCATTACAGTGCAGTTTATGGACAGGTCAGCCATTTGTAAAGGACCAGGGACATAGCAGACAATAGCCACCTAGTCCTAAAAATTCAGAAAGTTTTCTTAATTCACTACCCTCCTCCCACTGATTAGTAGCTCTCTGATCAGATGTGCTCCCTGTTACTGATGTCAGGCATAAACCTCTAAGACGGCAAGCAGGCAAGCATATGGAGGCTGGGTCCCTGTGGAGAGACTGGTGCTTTTTGACTTTTTCAGCCTGAGGAGGAAATGCTTTGGGTCAGTTATTTCTGGCAATTGCCTGGGGGTTGCCCATGGAAGGATTTGTCAGTATTTTGGATGAAGATCCTTTTGAAGAGAAGGATAGAGTTTTGAGAATTTCAGTTCTAGTCAAAATAAAGATTTTGTTAGTAATTATATTTATTTCTTAGTGCAGTAGGAATGATTTAACAAAATATTCTATGTAAATCTCAGCGTACAGTGCTTGGCATATACTGAACACTTAATAAATGTTAGCAGTAATTATTTCTACTATTATGTGCTTTGTTATCTGCTTTGACTATTGCATTGGGTCACTGTCAGTCACCCCTCTGAATACCTAGAATACCTAGAATGTGTGGAGGTACAGAGTTAAACCCAAACTATCTCTATATCATAGAGTCTCCATGGAGTGTGTAGTGAGGCAGCTGTGATTGTATAAGAGACAAAACAGCTGCAGCTACCCTGGAAACATTAGGGTGGAAATAAAATTATTCCTTTCAAATGTTTTTTTCCTTCAAATTCAATTAAATAGGTTTATAATAGACTCTGAAGCCACTTACAAAGTCATGAACAAAATATCATATCCGTACCAAGTCCTTTACAGCTTCCAGGGCTTTCATTCCAGTGAGAAAGCAATTCTTTCCTGTTAAATGGAAGTTAATGAGTTTGAAAACATCGCCCAGCAGGAGAGCAGGTAGTGACCATCCTGACAGCTTTTAGAGAGATCTGAACTTTGTCAGTTTACTGACACAATTAAACTGTGATGTTTTATTTGTATTTTTGAGGCTTTGCCATAAAACATTTACTTTCTTTTATTTTTCTTCTCCACCCCTCCATTTCTGTTCACTCTATATTAACAAAGATTAAAGCTGCAGTTTGAGTCAAAACATGATCTCCTTAAATCAAAACAACTTATGAAAGTACATTGATGAGAATGTGTCTAAATACACCAGTATACTTCCTGATTAGTTGTTTGGTGACTCCCAATGCATAATTAAAGCTTATTCAAACAAATTCCAAAGAAGAGCTTCCTTCTTTTTTTAAGGTATCCCTAAAATTATATGTTAACTGTCATCGTTGTACTTACTTCTTTTTAGAAATGTACTATGGATTTTTAAAAGGCAAGGGAGGAGATTGTGGAGGCCATGTAATTTGCCCTGGTGTTTGATGCAGAACTTTTTCTTACTTTTCTTTAAACTTCCTGCTGATCTCTGCTTACCTGGGGCTGTACTAATTTGCACGTGTTCACCTTAGACCCTTCAAGACAACAGAATCTAGGCTGCTGGAAGTTAAGGAATCCTCCCTAAGAGAAAAGAAAATCAGTGAAGGGCATTTCTTCAAATCCATACCAAGCCAAAAAGCAAAAATGCTGGTTTTTCAAACTTTCCAAGACATCAAATACAAGACCTCAACCTCACCAGTCACTCTATCTATTTATAACAAAAACAGAAAAACGGCTTACCTGGTGATTAAGCCAAACACTCGCCATCTCTGGCTGAGGCAGGAGCACAGGTTGCAAGAAGCTGGGAAATCCAGGCCAATCATTAGATGTGAGCTCCCTTAGGGACACTTTCTAGGAATGCATTCCATCCCAGCTGGCCTTAGGCCTCTAAGCTGCAGTGGAGAAGTTCCCAGAAGTGAATTTTTCAAGTTTTTGAGCATGAACCCTCCTCTCTTCTTCCTGGACTGGCTGGAAATATCAGAGTGTTCTTTGCTCTTGCCTTTTGACTGACTCATCTGGGACATAACCGTGGGTCCCACTTAGAGAAGCATTGTTCTAAAAGAGGGATGAAAACAAAAGATGTATTTAATTATGATTGTATGTAATTTTTACATAGGTATTTCAATCACATAGTTCAGATTTCAAAAGGTACACACAGTTTGGTAAAATTGCCCCTTCTAATCCGAATAACCAGCCACCCTGTCTCCTCCCCAGAGGCAAGCAACTTGGTCATTTTCTTTTGCTTTCTTCCAAAATATTCTATGCAAAATCAAAAAAATTATAAATACATATTTCCTTTTACTCATCTTTAAACAAATAAGCTTTGGTCTGTATCTTGTTTTATTCAAGTAATAATATATCTTGGAGATCATTCTCTACATTTTAGAGAACATTCCATATCAGGTCATGGAGAGCTTTCTCATTCTTTTGGGGAATTTATCATAATTTAACCAATCCTCTACTGGTAGACATTTGGTTTGTGTCTAATGATTTGCTCTTACAAATGGTGGTACAAGATAAAGTTGTGTCCTTGTATCATTTCACATATGTGGGAAAGTATCAGTAGGCTAAAGCGAAATTCCTAAGTCAAAAGGTAAATTTTACTTAAAATTTTGACAAATATTACAACTTTTTCTCCTTTAAAAACTTCTACCTGTAATACATGAGTTTATTTCATTAGACCGTTTTCAAACTGTACATGACTTTTTTATTTTTTGCCAACCTGATATATGAAAAATAGTACTCAGTATAGTTTTAAATCACATTTTTTTCTTATATGTGAGACTAACCATCTTTACATATATATTATTTGTTTTCTGTAAACTATCTTTTCCCAAATTTTTACTAGACTGTTGGTATGTTATCTTATTGATTTGTATGGTTCTTTACATATTAGGAAAATTAGCTATTTCTGATATGTTGCAGTTTAATTTTTAGTTTGTCATTTGTCTTTTGATTTTGATTATATGCAAAATAAATTGATATTTAGAAGGCCTCTTCCACATCAAGATTTTATGTGTGTGTGTAATATATATATGTGTGTGTGTGTGTGTGTGTATATGTATGTGTGTATATATATATATATATATATATATATATATATATATATATATGAAGACTGCTGTTTTCTGAGACTCAATAGAACATCAGAAGTTGATGGAGACAGCGTAGTTTTGAATGGACCCTGGGCACAGAGGAAAGGGACCAGTGGAGATCACAGAATGAAAGAAATGGAAATGTTTGTTTAACAAGCAAATGCAGGAGTCCCCTGAAAAAAGGTGTGACAAGAAGATACTAGGAGTATAAAGAAGCTGGTTATGAGACAGACTGATTAGGAAAGGGCTGGAAATGTTCACAGATCCTATCATATGTTAATCAGCAGGATTCCCCTGCTTTGATTGGGTTTGCCTCTAGAACTAAAGGCATTTCTTTGCTTACACAGTGACAATGGGCAGGCATGAGAAGGAGAACAAGAACACAGACATCCACACATCTGTAACCACCGTTTACAGAGCATGTGGTGTGTGCCACACCCCTGCTAAGCCTTGTACAGGCCCAATGTTATTTTTAATATTCACCACCGCCCTATGACATAGGTACTGTTGTCATTTATATCCTACAGATGAGTAAACTGAAACTTAGAGAAGTTAAGTCAGTGCCTCAAATTTCATGTCTATAGAGTGGTTTCTATATGACTAGATTAATTCTTTGCTGTACAACTAAGAGAGCATTTTTATTAAGCTAAACTCTTAAACAGTTGGAGCCAATCAGTGTCACTTGCATATCTATAGTGAAACCTTCTCTGAAGGAAGCAGGGAGCAGCATTCCAATTCTGTGCTTCATCCAGTCTTTGAGAGCCTCTGCTTGCCTGCTGTCAGCTGGGAGTGCTCATACAATGAACCGAGCATCTCCAAGAAGACCCCGGTTTTGAAACCTAGAGACATGCACTGCAAAGCAATCATAAGGGAGCTAGGGATAAAAAAAATGTCAGCAGTTTTGAAGCAGAAAAGAAAGGGTTTATGAAGAAAACTCTATTAAAGTCATCAACTTTCTCTTGCTTTAGGTCAAAAACTTACAGCATGCTGGAATACTATTTGTTATGTTACAAAAGAGTGCCAGCTGTCATCTGTTTCCTTGCCCTTGTCATGTTTCTGCCCGGGGTATTTATATTTGATCATTGTTCTCTTAATGGATTGAACTAATAAAGAAGCATGTGAAAGCTATAGTACCTACAGATCTAAAGTAAAAGGGAGATATAAAGTATATTGTCTGAAGATTTGTGATGTCCTTTCCCAAAGTATCATCAGGGAAGTCAGTTTGGCAAGAATGTCATTGATTTATGGTTGAGGACTAGGGAATCTATTGGGAAACTAAATGCCACCCAATTAATTCATCTTGGAAAAAGGAATTCACCAAGTAGAGGAGGGTAGAGTAGAAAAATCCCTCTCCGGTGTGGACTTGCCTGTCTTTGAGACCAAAGTTCAATTCTCAGAAGATTATACTTCAGGGGGGATTAACCCTTGTCATTTCCACAATACATCAAGCTCAGAAAAGAATGTCTCTTAATCACTTCATGGAATTACACATGGTCGATCTTTGATGATTAGACTTTGATCATCATCAAAGGCAGAACCAGTAGGACCCAACTGGGGGTGCCTAATAAAGACGAGGATGTAGATTGATGAGGTTAATTTTTAATCATCAACAGAGCCAGAACACTCAGAGCAAGTGTTTACTAATTATTTGAATTCATGACAGAAAAAAAAAAAGGAAGGGAGGATGAAACTGATAGTCTCCGTGGTCAGGATTCATAACCATGGCCTATGATTCTAGTCTAGAGCAGTCATTTTGGAATAACATTTTAAAATATAAACTCCTCATATTTGGGGGCTCATACTGTGATTTGCCAGACATGTTAACTACAGAACTTAGCTGTGGCGAAGCAATTTTAGCTTCCCATATATGCAGCTCCCATATTTAATAGAGGAAAAAATTGTGGCTCAGAGAGATTTGATGGTCATCTAAGGTCATAGCCCTAATTAACAGCATAGCTGGGGTTAGAATTTGAGTTTCCTGACATTCTCTTCTACACAAATCTGATTTTCCATTGATAGAAACCCAGAGATCGAGACCAATAGCATTCTGGTTTATCAACTTTTCCTCCGATTCTATTTGCACCATGTATTAACTCATTTAATTTATATGTCAAGTATTTATTGAGCATCTACTGAATGTCAGGTTCTGGAGGCCACTGAGAATACAGCATTGAATGAGACAGCCATGGGCTCAGCCCTCATGGGTTTTACAGTCTAATGGAAGCCAGGCACTAAATGAGTCATTACAAATGAAAGGGGGAGCTCTTCAGGGCAGGCATTAATTCTACATTCTGGGCAAAAAAATAAAATACCCCCAAGAGGCTCCTAAGCAAATGTAAGAGCAAGAATTTGGGCCTTTGACTCTAAATTTAGGATTCTTACGAAATCACAGTTACCTTTAAAGTATAGAAGCACCACTGCCTTATATTGGTTATCAATCGGTTTCTTTGTTGCCACAGCTCAGAGCCTCAGAGAGCAGGTGCTGAGCATCACATCAAATAGTTACTGAGCTCACAAGTTATTGGTGTGAAAGGGATACCTGGAGAATGTAGACCATCTCCTGCACCAGAAGATCTCATAGTCTGGAAGGAGAGAGAAGGAATGTACCCAGAACACAGTGCAACGTGAGTGAGCATCAAAGGGGGACAAATGAGACGCTGTGTCAGAGGGAAAGGGAAGGAGACAGGACCTGTGCCTGTCGGGGGACAGGCATGTGGCACAGAGCTCACAGAGGAGCAGTGGAGATGCCCACTGGAGTCTGAGAGTGAAAGGCCTGGATTTCCAGACTGTGGCCACTGGGGACCCGCTTGACGGTGCCTGGGCAGGAAAGTGTGATGGGCAGACTATCCCCAGGTTCTAGGGGATTAATCTGGTCATGATATTTCTTAATTTCTAAGAAATGGGTAGCTCTATACCCACAGCTTGGAAAGGATCTTCAAATGAAGAGATTCCTCCCCTAAAAAGTGAAGAAGACTCATGTGACCTAGCACACTCCAAGTCACCTCTCGAGGATGAGTTTTAAAGTTTTGACTCAGATTCTCAGAATACCCATTGAATACCAGCATTTTTCTAAATGACAAATGCACACACCCTTGACAGAGCAACTGACCTCTGGAAATTTTACCTCCGGAAGTACATGTATAAGCTGACGTGTGTACGCGTTGTTCCCTGCAACATCCTTTGAAATTGATTCACTATGCTGTACAGCAGAAACTAACAGAACATTGTAAATCAACTGTACTCCAATAAAAATTAATTAAAATTTAAAAAGTAATAACAAAAGATTGGAAACAACCCGTGTCCAATAGGAAATTGATGGAATCAATTATTGTATATACATGCAATGAGGCATTATGCACATATAAAAAAAATGAGAAATCTTTCCATGTTCTTTAAAAGAAGGGCTGCCTATTGGGAAAAGTGGTACAGAAGAGTGTGCTACTTTCTGTATAAAGAAGGAACAAAGAACTATATCTATTCATATTTAATTTGCATTTTCAAAATCCCAGAGGGATACATTTTTAAAAATCTACTGAAAAGTAGTTATCCAAGGGAGGAGGGTGTAAACTTTAGGGCAGAAAGACAGGAGTGGAAATGAATCTTTTCATTCTGATCCTTAATTCTATTTTAAATACGTGAGGGCATTACCTAGTCAACATAGTATTTTATCAAATGCCAGTGAGCAGAACACATTCAGCAGGGGCTTCTGTTGCCCATGAGGCTGGACTCTGATTCCCAGCTCAACAGAGAGGTTCCTGAGTGAGGAGAGTGCAGACCTGGAGCTTCCATACAGAGCAGGGCCACATACCAGCATTTATTCAGTCGTATCCCCTCCAGAGAATCTAATTCCTGCTCTCTGCGATCAGGCAAAGCTGCTTGTTCTCCTGCAGCAGAACTTGTGCATCAAAGGAGGTTTTGGAATGTACTCAGTCACTGAGATACCATCTCTGTGATGGCCTGTGCCCTGTGCCCTGTGCCCAGCCCTCCTAGCAGAAAGGAGAGGGTAATCCAGCACTGGCCAGTTCCCTGAGCTCAGAGGGCACCTGCCTGAAGAGCAAAGGGCACCCACTTTCTAACAAATATTCCATTTTGTATCAATTCATATCTAACTAGAGGATGACAGTTGTCATTAGTGTCACCATCAGCAATTCAGGAGTTGCCTCCTTCACCCCTCTGTCTTCCTCTCAACTTTCTTAGAGTTGGGGTCTGGGCGTGTGTGTGTGTGCATGTGTGCATGCGCTATGTGTGTTCTTCCTTGTGAAAGAAAATAGAACATAGTGACTTAAAAATACAAAACAAATTTGCGTAAACATGGGTTCAAATCTGAGTTTGGCACTTATCAACATGGCCTTGAAAAGGTTGCTTAAGACTTCCCTGGTGGCACAATGGTTAAGAATCCACCTGCCAATGCAGGGGAAAAGGGTTCAAGCCCTGGTCCAGGAAGATCCCACATGCCACGGAGCAACTAAGCCCATGAGCCACAACTACTGAGTCTGTGCTCTAGAGCCCGTGGGCCACAACCACTGAAGCCCCCGTGCCTAGAGCCCGTGCTCTGCAACAAGAGAAGCCACCACAATGAGAAGCCCACGCAAGGCAACAAAGAGTAGCCCCTGCTCGCTGCAACTAGAGAAAGCCAGCATGCAGCAATGAAGACCCAATGCAGCCAAAAATAAATAAATAAATACATAAATATATTTAAAAAATAAGAGGTTACTTGACATAGCCCAGTTTACTCACCTAAAAATGAGGTTGTTTTATAAAATAAAAGAGAAAATATATTAAAGCATTAGCCTTTTACCTGGCATTTAGAGAAGACTCAATAAATGTGTTGCTGATGATGTACGATGACCTTCTCCTGGTTGTGAAACCTCTGATGTA
Source organism: Balaenoptera acutorostrata (assembly GCF_949987535.1). Lineage (NCBI taxonomy): Eukaryota > Metazoa > Chordata > Mammalia > Artiodactyla > Balaenopteridae > Balaenoptera > Balaenoptera acutorostrata. Next base: position 20,685,220 of record NC_080079.1, on the reverse strand, counting down.
GAATAATCTGGAAGCATTTGGTAGAAAATATATTGAATAACCCTATCGGCTTGTTTAGATCAGTTGCAGTAAAGAGACGTGGAATCTCCTCCAAGAGTCCCATTGAAACTTCTTTCATTTTCCTGAAATGATCTACCTGAAACCAAGAGGTGATATCTCCTTCATGTAGCTCTGGAAATGTTCGCAATTCGAACTATATATTTGTTTATATACATAGCCAGAGTGGCTGACAGTCATTTAAGCTGCATTAGGCTTCTTGGCTGTAACCTCCTCCTCGAATTAGGCTTGTAATTGCAGAGCAAGGACAAAATGATTCAGCCAAAACATCCTCTACTGGGAGCCTGGCCGCAAGACGGACTCAGCGCCCCCCTCTCTTCGTATTCCTTTTTTTTTTTTTTTTTTTTTTTTTATTTATTTTTGTCTGCGTTGGGTCTTCGTTGCTACATGTTGGCTTTCTTTAGTTGTGGCGAGCAGGTGCTACTCTTCATTGCGGTGTGCGGACTCCTCATTGTGGTGGCTTCTCTTGTTGCGGAGCACGGGCTCTAGGTGCGCAGGCTTCAGTAGTTGTGGCACACAGGCTCAGTAGCTGTGGCACACGGGCTTAGTTGCTCCGTGGCACATGGGATCTTCTCGGATCAGGGCTTGAACTCTCGTCCCCTGCATTGGCAGATGGATTCTTAACCACTCTGCCACCAGGGAAGTCCCTCTTTGTATTCTTTAAACACACTCAGATGACATACCCCACCACCCCCAGGAGAAAGCAAAAACTCACAGCTGCTCGCAGGCTCCGGTCTGGCTCCTAGAACAAGGCTGCTGCTCCATTCAGGTTCACAGCTTCCTGCTCCTGAACCTTTAAGTGACAGAGAACAAGGACAGACTCTGTGGGGAGAGACCCCGGACTCTGAGGAGGGTCCCTCTAGCCTGTCCTCTCACAGGTCTCTTGAGTGAAGCTGTGACTCTTCAGGGAGTCCTCTCTCTTTGCCTGCCTTCCTTCTTTCCTCCCTCCCTTCCTTCCTATTTTCCTTCCTTCCTTCCTTTTCTAATACAGATAAATAAATCTAATAAGCCTAGAGGATTTGCTACTACTATACCCATTTTAAAGGCTTAATCTTTTTTTTAAAGGTGAGACAACTTGCTCTGAAAGACATTAAGCAACTTATCCAATGATGATTCAGGTAATGGTGAGCTGGGATAGGAAGCAGATCAGTCTGACTCTAGAGCTCACACTCTTAGCCACCTTGCTGTACCGCCCCTCATTCTGAAAGAGGGTCCTTGGGCTAATTGCTTTGCAGAGCGTGAGAGGGACCCATCACTGGGCATTCTCCCTGGCTGTCCTATTTTAATGGCACACAGAGAAACCTGATTGCATGGGCCGATTGGAACGTGAATGCTGTAGAGGAAGCTTATTAATGGACCAGGGTTATTCTGAGGTCCTAGCAAAGCATGGGTCATCTCCAACTCAAAACCATCATGAGCTATAATAGCCACTTCTTTCCAGGATATTATTCAATAATCAAAGTCGAGTTAAAGGGTAAAAAAAGCAACACTATATCTCCGGAGGAGGAAAAAAGGATAAAGGATCTCCCCTTGCCTGTAATTCTAATACATCTTCTCAGGAACCTAATTTGGACTCAGGGCTTCCCCATTAACTATATAAATGGAATTAAAGACTTGATTCCAGCAGAGAACATGAAGTACTTAAGGAATTTGTTCAGCCAGATGACACATTATTAATAGTAATAGGGGGTGGAATTATATAGTATTTATATGGCCCTTTATTTGCAGAGAGTGTTTGTTGGCTTCCTCACACACATATTACAATCCTAATGGTCATTTTGTGCACTCCCATTTGTCATGCCTGTATATATTTGCAGCATTTAAATATTTGTGATTAAATTAATGCTCATGGAATCCCCGTGTGGTCTGATGCTTCATCTATTCATAGAACACTTGCCTTCCCAGCCAAGGACCTCACCCAAGTCTCCTTGACCATCACAGGCTTCTGCAGGCTATTTGGGGTCATGAGGCCTAGAACCAATTGTCTTCTGTCAGTGGAGACTTTATTGATATCCTGGCTCATTGAAAGATCTTCTATTCTTGGGACTATGTGTCCGTTTTTAGCTGCAGATTCTTTTCTTGACTCTATTTCCGTAGTTCAGTGCCTTTAAGTAGGTTCACTCTTAAGATACCTGAGATTTAATTCACCAAATCCTGACTACAGGCTTAACTGGGATAATGCAGAGTAAATTATGATTTGCTGTAGATAATATTTATCTACCACTTTCCACTGTAAGTCCACATCTGATACTGCTTTTCCTGTTTTATGAGTTAGATGGTGATGGTGATGATGATGATGATGATAATCAAAAAAGAATTCATTGAGTACTGAGGTGTCACCACTTAGTTGAGTACTTCACTTACGCATTCACATATACCCCTCACAAGAAACCTGTGAGGTATTATTACTATTATATTACTATTATTGTTATTATTAATATCATTCCCATTTTACAGAGGCAGAAGTTGAGGCCCAATTCACATAAGCCAGCCAATGAGCCTGATGCTCACACCCAGGTCATCTGACTCTACCCCATGCACTGAAACCATGATAACCCTTGTACAACCCTCATTTGCTCCAGATCTCTTGAGCCTGGCAAGCTGAGTATGTGTTGTGCTGAGTTTTTTAAACTGTTATCTATCTTAGTCTCACCTATGGTTTGTTTAGGAAACTTCTGTGTACTCAGGTTGCCTGGATGTTGAAAGCTAAAAGTCAGAGAATTATTCTCAACCCTTCATGTTCCTCTGTGTTGCCTCTCCTCTTTATCTGTTTTTCCCTTTCCAGAATGATGGCCTGAGTCTCAGTTTTATGGGGTTTTTTTAGAATAGAATTAAATTTTCTTCATTTTACAATCTAACACCTTCTACTCCATGTCCTAACAGCAGTATCGTGGGCTTTGGGGATTGCTATTGGTCCACATGTTGGTGACAGTAAATTAGCATCTGTCCAAAAGACCCAGTTTTTCTTGTTGAGAAATATGAATCTCTGAGGCCAGGAAAATTCTGCAAAATATAACAAAGGTTACTTATATTTCTTCTGTACTCTCACCTCTGGCCTTTCCAGTGTCCCCAGATCACTCCTCTCATGTAGGAAAGTGTGGCTATTGATCCACACTGCGTGTTGGTAACATAATGTGGTACCTCTGTCAGGTGGCACTAAAATATATGATAGTATGTGGAAGACTTAAGCTAAAAGAATGTTTCTCAAGTGGTAGAATTTAAAGTTGAAACAATAACAGTTAACAGGTATCATGTTCTTACTTAGTTCCACCAAGTTCTTCCCATATTATCTCATTTCATTCTTATGTCAACTTTATACAACAGGTACATGATTCCATCTTACTAATGGAGAAATGACAAATAGTCTGCCTCATGTGTCCCAGCCGGTAAATGGGGGAAATGAATTCAAATGCTGATCTGTTTCATTCTAAAACCACACCTAACCTCTGTGGTCCCCCCCGATGAAGGACACAGGTGTGAGCAGGAGACCCTTCCCTGTGATGATCAGACAGAGGTGCCCCCCACTCTGCCTGCACACAGGCTGATCCTGACAGGATTAGCTGAGGTTCCCTCTCACATCCACAGTGATAATGTTTCCCTCCCATCTGTGGTGGGAATTTACCAGGTGGCAGAGGGTGACAGTGAGGGTGATTCCTGAACCCGGGGTATGGCTGATGAATCAACCCAGGGAATCCTCAGACCCAGCTCTCCTTTGGACAGAATTAACCTCTTTCCTTCTTCCATCCTCAGTAGGAGAGGAGGGGATCCTACACAAGGAAGGAGAGAGGACCCATTTATTGAGCACCTACTCGGTGCACACTCTGTGCTAGGCTCTTTCAGACTTATCTCATGGAGAGCTCAATCCTCCTTTTCTTCAGAGGGATCTGTTGACTAAACATTGTTTTGACGGAGCAGATACCTGCAAAATAAATCACAGAGAACTCATTTGGCTTGGCTTTTGCATAGTTTTCATCATACAAGATAAGACATTAGATCAAAGTCTGTGCGTTGGTTAGTTTTTATGCACCAACTTGGCTGAACTATAATTCCATTATTAAATCAAACACTATCAGGTGTTGCACCAAAGGTATTTTTTTAGATGTGGTTAACATTTACAGTCAGTTGATTTTGAATAAAGGAAATTACCCTTAATAATGTGGGTGGGCCTCATCCAATCAGTTGAAGGCATTAAAAACAAAAACTGAGATTTTCCAGAGAAGAAATTCTGCCTCAAGACTGAAATATCAACTCCTGCCTGAGTTTCCAGCCTGCCCTACAGATTGCAGCTTCCACAATAACATGAGCCAATTCCTTAAGAATAAATCTGTTTATCTACACCTATAATGTGTCATCTGTTTCAGCCTGAAAATTTTGAAACTCTCAAAAGCACTCAGATGGGAGCTGCCAACCCTGGGAGTAACAGTGCTGCCTCTGCTTTGTGTCTTGGGTGTCATTCTTTAATTCCCAGCATCCCTCTAGGCACTTTTTAGGTGTCACTGTCACCCAGCTCAAGAGGTGAGAGGCCACATGGTTCTGAGCTCTTCCAATTCTACCCCCATTGAAAAGTTAAAAAACACAGTGTGGCTGAGCAGGTGCTGCAGAGGCTTGGAGTTTGTGTCACTGTAACGTTGTGTAGTGTGGACTCTTAAAGAAGAAAGGGGCTGCTTGCATTGTCTCCACCCCATCCTTAATGCAGATGAGATGATCATAAGCACCTTGCTGTCCTCCCTGGAAAATGCCAGTTGGGGAGGTCTGTGTCACTTTCAGAGCCTCCATCTCAGGGCCTTAGACATTTGTAGCATCAGGCATTTGTAGCATGGAGTCAAATTTAGTCAAATGTGACAGATTTAAAGTCCATCAAGTCCTGGGGAAAGAGCGTCTGAAGAGCCCGAAGATGAGCTCATTTACCTCTCTTCAAAGATAAGTTAGTGAAAAAGTTCAACGGAGGAGTGTTCAGCAGGTTGAAGCTCATAAATCTGTCAGTAAACTTTACTGACTGCATACAGGAAATTAAGCAAGGCTTTTTTTCCCCTTACCTCCAATATCATTTTGAATGATGTACTCTGCTTTATGGAGAGATCGTCTTCTTCTTGGCTGCTAGCCAAGCTTCTGGAAGACAGGGACAGATTTTATTTTTATATCAACCTGTTTCTGATTCAGACTTTAGGGTGACATATAGTCAGGCATCAGGTTAAAAAAATCATCTGTTAGAGGTCAGTCAACCCACTTTCAGTTATGCTCAACGGGATATAATTGGTGATATTGACAATGCACTGGATTGCATTGATTTTCCCATTGGAGTGAAAAACCTTGGGACACTTTTCTTTTTCATCCCACTACCCTGTTAGTTGTGAAAAATTCTCTAAGGAAAAATTATGTTAGTCATAAGTTCTTTAGATATATCTATGCTGTTTTCCTGAAAGACTTGACCTTAAGTGTAAATAATTTACCACTTATTGCATGCTGACTCTGCAGGACTTCCACCCTGTCTTATTCTGGTTCTGTAATGAAACAGAAACGCCCAGCTGAGGGGTGAGTAGGAGCTAGAAGCCAGCCACACTCCAGTTGCCAAGTTACTCACCTTGAGGAAGGGGCATCTTTCTCTAATTCACATGAGTCACTGGTTGTTTATATACACTGTTATATTTAATCTGCACAAATGTTGCACAAAGTAGAGTTATGAATGTGGAGAGAGGGAAGATTAGGATGTACCCTGTGCCATAGGGTTGGAATTATTGGTATTAGTATGGACTCATGACATTTAATAGAGAGACAGACAGACATAGTCATAAATATATGTAAGTGTGTGTATCTGCACACACCCACACACACTCGCATGTGCATTTTCTAGCTCTGGCTACTTAGAATAAGACATACTAGGGCTTAAATCTTAATACCTTGTCCATGTGGATATGGCTTTGGTCAAATCACTTACCAGTTGTAACCCACATCTTCCTTATCCAAAAAAAACCCCAGAAAACAAGAAAGAAAGGAAAATGAGGATGGTAATAATAGCTACCTAACAAGGTTATTGTGATGATTAAATGAGATAAAACATACTTATGAAGTCTGGCACTCCCAAACTCATTCCATGAGGCCACCATCACCCTGATACCAAAGCCAGACAAAGATATCACAAAAAAAAAAACCTACAGGCCAATATCAATGATGAACATAGATGCAAAAATCTTCAAGAAAATACTAGCAACCAGAATCCAACAGCACATTAAAAGGATCATTCACCATGATCAAGTGTGGTTTATCCAGGAATGCAAGGATTCTTCAATATATGCAAATCAATCAATGTGATACACCATATTAACAAATTGAAGGATAAAAACCATATGATCATCTCAACAGGTGCAGAAAAAGCTTTTGACAAAATTCAACACCCATTTATGATAAAACTCTCCAGAAAGTAGGCATAGAGGGAACCTACCTCAACATAATAAAGGCCATATATGACAAACCCACAGCCAACATCATCCTCAATGGTGAAAAACTGAAACCATTTCCTCTAAGATCAGGAACAAGACAAGGCTGCCCACTCTCACCACTATTATTCAACATAGTTTTGGAAGTTTTAGCCACAGCAGTCAGAGAAGAGAAAGAAATAAAAGGAATCCAAATCGGAAAAGAAGAAGTAAAACTGTCACTCTTTTCAGATGACATGATACTATACATGGAGAATCCTAGAGATGCTAGCAGAAAACTACTAGAGCTAATCAATGAATTCGGTAAAGTTGCAGGATACAAAATTAATGCACAGAAATTTCTTGCATTCCTATACACTAATGATGAAGAATCTGAAAGAGAAATTAAGGAAACACTCCCATTTACCATTGCAACAGAAAGAATAAAATACTTAGGAATAAACCTACCGAAGGAGACAAAAGACCTGTATGCAAAAAACGATAAGACACTGATGAAAGAAATTAAAGGCGATACAAACAGAGAGATATACCATGTTCTTGGATTGGAAGAATCAACATTGTGAAAATGACTCTACTACCCAAAGCAATCTACAGATTCAATGCAATCCCTATCAAACTACCAATGGCATTTTTCACAGAACTAGAACAAAAAATTTCACAATTTGTATGGAAAAACAAAAGACCCCTAATAGCCAAAGCAATCTTGAGAACGAAAAATGGAGCTGGGGGAATCAGGCTCCCTGACTTCAGACTATATTACAAAGCTTCAGTAATCAAGACAGTTTGGTACTGGCACAGAAACAGAAATATAGATCAATGGAACAGGATAGAAAGCCCAGAGATAAACCCACACACATATGGTCAACTTATCTTTGATAAAGGAGGCAAGCATATACAGTGGAGAAAAGACAGCCTCTTCAATAAGTGGTGCTGGGAAAATTGGACAGGAACATGTAAAAGTATGAAATTAGAACACTCCCTGACACCATGCACAAAAATAAACTCAAAATGGATTAAAGACCTAAGTGTAAGGGCAGACACTATCAAACTCTTAGAGGAAAACATAGGCAGAACACTCTATGACATACATCACAGCAAGATTCTTTTTGACCCAGCTCCCAGAGAAATGGAAATAAGAACACAAATAAACAAATGGGACCTAATGAAACTTAAAAGCTTTTGCACAGCAAAGGAAACCATAAACAAGACCAAAAGACAACCCTCAGAATGGGAGAAAATATTTGCAAATGAAGCAACTGACAAAGGATTAATCTCCAAGATTTACAAGCAGCTCATGCAGCTCAATAACCAAAAAACGAACAACCCAATCCAAAAATGGGCAGAAGATCTAAATAGACATTTCTCCAAAGAAGATATACAGATGGCCTACAGACACATGAAAGAATGCTCAACATCATTAATCATTAGAGAAATGCAAATCAAAACTACAATGAGATATCATCTCACACAGGTCAGAATGGCCATCATCAAAAAATCTAGAAACAAAAAATGCTGGAGAGGGTGTGGAGGAAAGGGAATACTCTTGCACTGTTGGTGGGAATGTAAATTGATACAGCCACTATGGAGAACAGTATGGAGGTTCCTTAAAAAACTACAAATAGAACTACCATACGACCCAGCAATCCCACTACTGGGCATATACCCTGAGAAAACCATAGGTCAAAAAGAGTCATGTACCAAAATGTTCATTGCAGCTCTATTTACAATAGCCAGGACATGGAAGCAACCTAAATGTCCATCGACAGATGAATGGATAAAGAAGATGTGGCACATATATACAATGGAATATTACTCAGCCATCAAAAGAAATGAAATGGAGGTATTTGTAATGAGGTGGATGGAGTTAGAGTCTGTCATACAGAGTGAAGTAAGTCAGAAAGAGAAAAACAAATACAGTATGCTAACACATATATACGGAATCTAAGGGGAAAAAAAAAAAAAGGCCATGAAGAACCTAGTGGCAAGACGGGAAGAAAGACACAGACCTACTAGAGAATGGACTTGAGGATATGGGGAGGGGGTGGGGTGAGATGTGACAGGGTAAGAGAGTGTCATGGACATATATACACTACCAAATGTAAAATAGATAACTAGTGGGAAGCAGCCACATAGCACAGGGAGATCAGCTCGGTGCTTTGTGACCACCTAGAGGGGTGGGATGGGGAGGGTGGGAGGGAGGGAGATGCAAGAGGGAAGAGAAATGGGAACATATTGTATATGTATAACTGATTCACTTTGTTATAAAGCAGAAGCTAACACACTATTGTAAGGCAATTATACTTCAATAAAGATGTTTAAAAAAAAAAAAAAGACAGATGGTACTGGCACAAAAACAGAAATATAGATCAATGGAACAGGATAGAAAGCCAAGAGATAAACCCACGCACATATGGTCACCTTATTTTTGATAAAGGAGGCTAGGGTATACAATGGAGAAAAGACAGCCTCTTCAATAAGTGGTGCTGGGAAAACTGGACAGCTACATGTAAAAGAATGAAATTAGAACCCTCCCTAACACCATCCACAAACATAAACTCAAAATGGATTAAAGACATAAATGTAAGGCCAGACACTATAAAACTCTTAGAGGAAAACATAGGCTGAACACTCTGTGACATAAATCACAGGAGGATCCTTTTTGACCCACCTCCTAGAGAAATGGAAATAAAAACAAAAATAAACAAATGGAACCTAATGAAACTTCAAAGCTTTTGCACAGCAAAGGAAACCATAAACAAGATGAAAAGACAACCCTAAGAATGGGAGAAAATATTTGCAAATGAAGCAACTGACAAAGGATTAATCTCCAAAATATACAAGCAGCTCATGCAGCTCAATATCAAAAAGCAAACAACCCAATCCAAAAATGGGCAGAAGACCTAAATAGACATTTCTCCAAAGAAGACATACAGATTGCCAACAAACACATGAAAGGATGTTCAACATCACTAATCATTAGAGAAATGCAAATCAAAACTACAATGAGGTATCACCTCACACCAGTCAGAATGGCCATCGTCAAAAAATCTACAAACAATAAATTCTGGAGATGGTGTGGAGAAAAGGGAATCCTCTTGCACTGTTGGTGGGAATGTAAATTGATACAGCCACTGTGGAGAACAGTATGGAGGTCCTTAAAAAACTAGAACTACCATATGACCCAGCTATCCCACTTCTGGGCATATACCCTGAGAAAACCATAATTCAAAAAGAGTCATGTACCACAATGTTCATTGCAGCACTATTCGCAATAGCCAAGACATGGAAGCAACCTAAGTGTCCATCAACAGATGAATGGGTAGAGAAGATGTGGCACATATATACAATGGAATATTATTCAGCCATAAAAAGAAACAAAATTGAGTTATTTTGTAGTGAGGTGCATGGATCTAGAGTCTGTCATACAGAGTGAAGTAGGTCAGAACAAGAAACACAAATACTGTATGCTAACATATATATATGGAATCTAAAAAAATGGTTCTGATGAACCTAGGGGCAGGACAGGAATAAAGACACAGATGTAGAGAATGGACTTGAGGACACAGGGAGGGGGCAGGGTAAGCTGGGACGAAGTGAGAGAGTAGCATTGACATATACACACTACCAAATGTAAAATAGATAGCTAGTGGGAAGCAGCTGCATCACACAGGGAGATCAGCTCGAAGCTTTATGACCACCTAGAGGTGTGAGATAAGGATGGTGGGAGGGAGACACAAGAGGGAGGGGATATGGGGATATATGTATGCACATAGCTGTTTCACTTTGTTATACAGCAGAACCTAACACAACATTGTAAAGCAATTATAGTCCAATAATGATGTTAAAAAAATAATAAAAGGGGGAAGTCAGACTTTATATATCTGCTGCTGGGTCTTTAACAGAAAACCTGAGATAGGACTCACACAAATGCTGGAGTTCTGTGGCTTCGCTGACACAGATGGCACTTGAAGAAGACCATCAGGAGAGCCTTGCATGTTCTTGAGAACTGCAGTCAGGGGAATTATTTAAAGTAGTGTTCTTAAATCACTTGAGGAGTTGTTAAGCACTCGGTACACTGATTACACTCTTTAGATTTTCTTTGGACCAAATTACAGCACAAGAATTTCCTTCACAAACATGCAATTACTTTGGGGGAAAAAAATCACAATTCAGGAAATAATAATAGTAAATTATATAATGCTTTACATATTGACTTGCATAATTTTGTTAGGTTTCTAAGGGTCTTCATGGAACATTTTGATATTCGCAGCTTGTGATCAAGAACTTGTGGATGCTTTTCCAAAAGCAAGAGCCCAGGCAAGGAAGCAGCCTTTGGGTTAAGGCTGGGTGGGAAAGGGGAAGCAAGCCCCCCAGAGAGTCAGAGAAAGGCCGACTCTCCTCTGAGGAAGAATGCCCACTTTTGGGTTCAAAAGAACATAGACTGTAGATTCCCCAGGTAGAACCTGGGTCAAATTTATTTTTCTTCACTTTCCAGCAGTGCATCCTTGGCATGTATTCCTTATCTGAGAATTGTGGATAATAGCATCTACTTTGAAGTGTTGCTGGGAGGATTGTCCATCACCACTGTTGGCCCTTGGACTGTTGGCCAAGGTCTGGGCCTTCCTTTTTTTAACTTATTTTATTGAAGTATAATTGATTTACAATGTTGTGTTAATTTCTGCTGTACAGCAAAATTTAAAAATTATCTGATCCTCTCTTTCTTGGGAAATAAAACACCTTCTTTGTCTAGAGTAATGGTAGGGAAAATAAAGATCAGATCATTTCAGATGTCTTCAGCCTCTTTTGATTTGAGATCCTCAGGTTTAGTCTACCTTGTGTCTATTTATTCTCTCTCTCTCTCGCATCAGCTTTATGGCGTAAGCATTCTTGTCTGGCTGACTCTTTCCCAACACTGTCACAATGTAGACACTGAATTATTTTCACTGAATGAATGAAGTGAGGGTCAATAATTCAGTGTCAAATGTCTTGAGCATGAAATTGTCTTTATTTTTTTAATTGAAGTATAGTTGACTTACAACGTTGTGTTAATTTCTCTGTATAGCAAAGTGATTCAGTTACACATATATATACATTCTTTTTTGTATTCTTTTACATTATGGTTTATCACAGGATATTGATTATAGTTCCTTGTGCTATACAGTAGGACCTTGTTGTTTATCCATTCTATATATAATAGTTTGCATCTGCTAATCTCAAACTCCCAATCCATGGGGCTTCTTGATTGGTCCTGGTGCTCAAAGTTATGGGCTCACTGGACCTTCTACAGATAGTGCCTCAAAGCAGACCTGTCTCATTTGGCTGCAGTTTTCTTAACGATCCTCCTCTACTTGTCCTGAAGATCCATCCCAACTACTGTGAAAAACTATTTGCTTTTGCAGAAATGATTTTACTTTGCCTTTGCCTTTTATAAACCCAGTTTTCGCTTATGTTATAATTAGACCAGGGGAGGGAGAGGGCTGATTATATACCTTTGGCTAAATTAAACTCAGGTTTTGTTTACAAAACTTCTGCTTATAAATATTTCCTTGGGAACATATGTGTTGAGAAGACTAAATCTCCTTGTAGATTTTAAAATACTTTCAGAAAGACCACATAGTATTTTAACTCTATTTTATAATCTCTAACTTACAATTCATGCTTTTCAAAGCACATTGTATTCACTGTATCACTGGGTCCTCAGGGCAACAGGATTATTATTTCTACTTCCCAGCTTAGGGAATATTAAGTTCAAGAGTTTGTGATTCAACATCCACAGAGCTGACGTTAGGGTTTGGACTGTTCTTTCCCAACGCTGTGTTCCCAGTGCTTCAACTTTACCATGTTGTGTCCCATTAAAGATACTTCATGTGTGTAATAATAATAATAATGGCAAAAATAATAATAAAATACCTTCAAAACACTTTGTACTCAACATTTTTCTTCTGTTTCCCCTCCAGACTTCTGCTCCCAAGAAATATGTTTCAGTACCATGTTTTATTAACTTTAACTAAGTTTACAAGAGGGAGTATTCAACTAGAACAACCCTAATTGGCTAGAAACATAATATAATAATCTCTTTTCACCCAAATTGTAGAGGAGTTCATTGGACCTGCAGAGCCAACAGTTAAACACATTGCTTTAAACATACAGTGAATCTAATTTACTCCGAAAACGTTGTTGCGGAAGCAGGGCAAATGGAAGGGAAGGAGGGAGAATTCTCAGCGGAGCTTTAACTCAGTTTAGTTTAGTTATCTGTTCTTGCTAGATAAACAAAACAAAAAATAATAATTTACTTAAATATATCTGTGTGTGTGTGTGTGTGTGTGTGTAAGATAGATAGATAGGTAGAGAGATAGATAGACACTTTTCCAATTGAAACAGTCAGAAATTAAAAAATTATAAATTTTACGTTGGAGTTGAACTAAGCCAAAATCAGCAGGTTGGGATCACTGTGTTCCCTGCCCCCAGCCCCTCATAACCATTATCCCTAAGAGCCTAAATACAATAGGAAGGTTTTTTTTCCATGTAATTTTTGCCCTATGGCAAAAAACAGAAAACAAAGAACAAAAAACCTTAAAATTCAGTGATTAAGAACTGGTCCAATTTAAATCAGCGGTTACTAGTTGCTTGGTGTATTAGAAATCAAGTATATTGATTATTTTTTTTTTTTATAATTTTATTTTATTTATTTATTTATTTATTTTTGGCTGTGTTGGGTCTTCGTTTTCTATGTGAGGGCTTCCCCTAGTTGTGGCAAGCGGGGGCCACTCTTCATCACGGTGCGCGGGCCTCTCACTGTCGCGGCCTCTCTTGTGGCGGAGCACAAGCTCCAGACGCGCAGGCTCAGTAGCTGTGGCTCACGGGCCTAGTTGCTCCGCGGCATGTGGGATCTTCCCAGACCAGGGCTCGAACCCGTGTCCCCTGCAGTGGCAGGCGGACTCTCAACCACTGCGCCACCAGGGAAGCCCAAGTATATTGATTTTTAGTTCCTCCTGCACTCAGTGGGCTCCCAGTCTCTGTCTGGCAAGCCTTGAAACCTGCTTACCTCATGAGGTCCAGACAGTTAAATGAGAATGGACTTTTAGACTGAAAGTATTACTAAGATGTCAGCAACTCGTGTGGAGACTCAATTCAACGAGAGCACGTAGAAAACATATATCTTAAAATGAAAAGTTTTCAAGATTCTTTCACTAAAGAAGGTGCTCTCAATGGGACATTTTCTGATAACACTTTGTTAATCAGTGTTTTGCCTTTTAATTATACCGTAATTCACATACTATGTGATCCTTACTTTTCACAAATTCAAATTAATTGTCATTCAGTTGGTATTAATTAATAAGCGTTAGTTGGCAAGCCACAGATTTGGAAATTTGTATTAAGCAAATATTTCCACCACCTTCTGGAAAGAATGTGTCTCTATATACATCTTCTGAACTTCTTTTTTTTTTTTTTTTTTTTTGAGACTTCCCTAAGTAGAGAAGGTTGGAGTAACTGTGTCCTTACTCATTATTAGTTCATGATTTTCACAGCAAAAAGCACTGTCACATATTCTACACTTTGGATTTGAGCTCTCATCTTGAGATCTTTCATTAACATATTACTCAATGCCTGGAACCTTATTTATGTGTCAGGAAAAAAATCAGAACACTGTTCAGATTGGGCTTGAGGGAGATAACTGCAGGAACAAATTTTGTTGACGACTTTGGCTGAGTGTATGTAGTTTGCTACTCTTTTTTATTTTTTCTTTGCTTGGAGGTAAACTCAATGATGTCAATGATGTGGGTCCTTCTCATTTTTATGTTGCTGGAATTGGCACCTATTGTTTGGTCTGATTCCAGACTACCTTCTTCCAGGAAAAGCCTATTGTTGAAGGCTCGCTCTCTCCACACCCTTAAACTCTGTCATTTATCTCATATTTTCTAAACAGATACCATTTATTCATACAGCCCTGTCCTCCTGGCCACATTGATTGGCCCAAAAATGAGTGCCTGACCCAAGCTGGGTCAATGAATCTTTCCTCATGGATATTTGGATTTGGAAACAGGGGGGAATATTTGGCCAGTCTCTCTCTGGTACTGAATCCATAAGATGTACATCTGGGGAGATCTTGGTGGTCGTGTTTTTGGCCACATAGAGAAAGCTACTCTGCCATAGAGAGAAAGGAGGCTGAGATGACCCAAAGAGGGAAATAAATGAGAGAGGAAGAACATCCCGATGTTTCTATTATTATAGAGGTCCAACCATAGCCTTGTTCTTGGGTTCTTGACCCAACATTTTCTGATAGAAATGTTCACATATATAAATGTTGAAATAATTTTACAGTGAACACTCGTATCTACCACCTAGATTCTACAATGAATGTTTTGCTGTATTTGCCTTATCACATCTATCCATCCCTTATCCATAAAATCATCTTATTTCTCATGCATTTTAGCTTAAGTTGCAAACATCACTTCACTAAAACCCTGAACACTTTAGCATACATATCATTAAGCAGAGTTCAATTATTGTTTACTTATTGAGGTAAAATTTACACATAGTAAGATGCACAGATTTTAAGTGTAGCATTCAGTGAGTTTTGGCAAATGCATACATCTGTATAACTCAAGTCCCTATCCATATACGTAGTATTTTCTTTGAATAAGTTTCTCTTTTCACTTAAGATAATTCAAGTCTTTGCTTTCTCCACCTGCAACCAAGAGAGTCATTGTTATACTTCAGAAAATTCACAGCTGAATTGGGAATTGGACTATCTTAGTCTGCTTTTGTTATAGCTTAGTACACCATAATAAAATAGCACAGACTCGGTGACTTGAACAACAGACTTTTATTTCTCACCATTCTGGAGTCTGGGAAGACCAAGATCAAGGTGCCCGAATTCAGTTCCTGGTGAGAACCTTCTTCTTGGCTTGTAGATAGCTGCCTTCTCACTGTGTCCTCACATGGCAGAGAAAGAGAGAGAGCCCTAGTTTCTCTTCCTTTTTTTTAACAACAACGCTGATCCCATCACGGGGGCCCTACTCTCATGACCTCATCTAAACGTAATTACCTCCCAAAGGCCCCACCTCCAAATATCATCATATTGGGGCTTAGGGCTTCAATATATAAATCTGGGGAGAACACAAAAATTCAGGTGAAGTAGGTTGACGCTGTCAGTCAAGTCTACTATATCCTTCATGATTTTCTGCCATTTTTTTCTATGAAGTATTGAGATAGGGATATTAAAATCTCCAAATACCATTGTGCCTATTTCTCCTAGCCACTCTAGCAATTTTTGCTTCATGTATTTTGAATCTCTGTTATTAGCTGCATAAATGTTTAGAATTGCTATGTCCTCTTGATAAATTGACCCTATTACCATTATGAAATGAACTTCTTTATCCCTGGTAATATTCTTTGCTGTGAAATCTTTTTTGTCTGATATTAATATAGATGTTCCAACTTTCTTTTGATTCATGGAATGACAAGCCACATACTGGAAGAAAATATTTGCAAAGCATATATCTGGTAAAGGACTTGTATCTAGAATTTATAAAGAACTCTCAAAATTCAATATGCAGAAAGCAAACAACCTAATTTTTTTAAATGGTAAAAAAGTTTTAACAGGTACTTCACCACAGAAGACACACAGATGACAAATATGCACATGAAATGATATTCAACATCATTGGTCATTAGGGAAATGCAAATTAAAACCACAGTGCAGTCTCACTTCACACATATTAGAATGTCTAAAATTAAAAAGACTGACCATATCAAGGTGTCAAGAATCTGGAGGAACAGAAATTCTCAGTGCACTGCTAATGAGAATGTAAAATGAAACACCGCTTTGGAAGACGATTTGGCAATTTCCTACAAAGTTAATCATATGCCTACAATGTAATGAAGCTGTTCCATTCCTGAGACTTTACCCAAAAGAAAAAAAGCATATGTTCATACAAATGTAAATGTTCAAAGCAGCTTTGTTTGTAGTAATAGCAAAAAAATGGAAACAACCTAAATACCCATCAACAGATGAATGATAAACTGAGGTATATGCAGATAAACTATTACTCAGGAATTTAAAAAAAGAAATGAGCTATTGATATACACTGCAACATGGAAAAATGAGAAAATAATTATGCTGAGTGAAGGAAGTAAGACCAAAAAAAAATAGCACATGCTTTATAATTCCACTGACATAAAATCTAGAAAATGAAAACTAATCTAAAAGCACAGAAAGCAAGTTAGTGATTGTCAGAGAACTGGGGTTGATGGGGAAGGATAAGCAGGAGGATTACAAAGCAACATGAAGGATTGTTTGGGGATAAAGGATATGTTCATTACCTTGCTTATGGTGATGGCTTGACAGGTGTATACATATGTCAAAACAGGTTAAATTGTATACTTAAATTATATCCAGTTTATTATATGTCAATTATAATGTAATAAAGCCGTTTTTTAAAAAGTGCCATATCTATCCAAGAAAAATGAAAACCTATGTCCTCACAAAGACTTGTAAACAAATGTTCTTAGCATTATTCATAATCACCAAACATTGGAAACAACCAAAATGTCCATCAGTTGGCACACAGGTAGACAAAATGTCATATGTCCATACAATGGAATACGATTTAGCAATTAAAGGAATGAACTACAAATACATGTTATGACATGGATGAACTTCAAAAACATGATGCTCAGTGAAAGAAATCAGACACAACGAATACATATTGTATGATTCCATTTATATGAAATATCCAGAAAAGGCAAAGCTATGAGAGACAGAAAGTAGCTTAGTGGTTACCTAGGGAGTGGGTGTGGGAATGGGGATTAATTGTAGATGTGCATTAGTGATCTTACTGGGGTGATGGAACTGTTCTAAAACTGATTTATGGGGATGGTTGCACAACATGGCAAGTTAACTACAACAAATAGTTCCAAATTCTGGCCCACCTTGTCTCGGTTTTCTCAGCTCATGGTGAACTCTCAGAATGGATGTGCATAACTGGAAGGAAAGCTTGAGGAAACTTAACAGAAGGAGCTACAGGAGTTGAGATACTGCCCTGTGCCCTAATTAAATAACTCCTCTGAGTAATACTGTTACCTTGAAAATGTGATCTTGGAAGATAGCTGTTTGAACAATGAGCACATTATAAGATTATGGCCATGAAAATGAACTGTAGGCATTTTAGGAAATTAAAGGGGAGAACAAACATTGCCAAACATTGCCAGTCTCCTGTTTAGACTCTTGTTGGGTTTCATATGCCAGGTTGGTATCCATCAGAGGGTAGTACTACCATCTTAGTATATTAAGAAGTGTAAATTCTGAAAAAAATCGTAAGTGCAGTGAAAGCCTGGAAGTTATATTATAACCTAGGGCTTAGTTTTTATGCATGCCATGAAGCTGTGAAAAGGAAAAAGAAGAAAAGGGCGATTTTTTTTTGTTCTGGAAGTTTTTCTTCTCTCTCTGATGGTGAGTATAAATTTCATCCTTAAAATGGAAAGGCAAGGAAATAGAAATATAATTTTACACAGAAATATAATTTTACACACTTTTGCATTGTCCAGTGGGAAAGTTTATAGACAGGCAGAAATTACATCGTATCTTTCTGGGATTTCTGTCCCACAGAAATAGTGTGGTATTATATTTGTATGCAAAGCAGTGGGGGTCCTGCTGGCAGTGAACTCAGTGAAGATGGGAATAGAGTGTCCTCAGGGATGGTGGTTGAAGTTAACCTCATCACAGCCTCACTCTCCAATGACATTGACTCCTTCTGTTTGCATGTAAACCAGAATTCAGTCATCAGCACTACACCTAGACAATATTTGCCTGATGGGAGTGAAGGCAAATGAGAAGCTTCACTCACAGAATATGTGACAACGATGCTAAGGAGAAAGCCTGGTGAGGTGACAGTCTACAGGGTCCTCAGGAACAAGGTGTTGTGCTTATCAAGATTTCTGTGATCCTCTGCACTTCGATTACTGCTAATACTCAACTAAGGAGATGTCCTTGTGTTTGCCTCTGAAAAGAAATACATCTCCACAAAGAGGGGAGATAACAGCTGTTATATAAGATAGTGAATGCATTGCTTGTGCTTCAAAGGAGTTCCAGCTCGCAATGCAACAGGAGCCTTTGCTTTTGAAAATACTGTACAAAGAGAAGCACCAGTGGGCTTGAGTGTGAGCATTGCCTGAAGCACTTTAAATGCTACTTAAGAAGGATATAGAATAGATCTAAGTATCTCCATCAGACTTACTTCATTTTTATATTCTAGGGATGGACAATTTGAGTTACTTTCAACAGTTTGATTCAAACATAGATTATCCTGTTCAACACTGGTCTTTGACTCACAAAAATGTTATAGCTAATGATGAAACAGTAGCTAATATCTATACAAGGGTAGCACATTCAGTAAACTGATAAACTGAGGAGGAGAAAACATTGAGTAAATTCATGAACGAACAGTCTGCTTTGACTTCTGCTGTGAAGGGTAATTCATTCATCTTATGTTTGAATTAATTACAGAAATATAACCTAAGTGGGCTCCTGCTGTGAAATGATAAAATGCATAAGATTAATATACAAATGTGGGAACATGCACCACACATTTTAATTCAATAATACAAACTTGCAGCTTTAATTAATAATAGACAATCAATAAAAAGGATTGATTTTGACCAATAAAAATGTGACTAGTAAATTTGCTCCTTATTTTTCTCTGCTCTGGATTTAAGAGAGCCATTGGTCTCTTCTTATGATACTGGTTTGTGATGCATTTGTCACTGGCCTTCCTGTCTTGTCACTGGCCTTCCTGTTTGAGGATGATGCCGCTCATGGTGTTGCCATCTGTGTGAGCAGATGTAGCTGGGTTGTCTGGTGGGGGTCCACCTGATCTTTTCACATCGTTCTCTGTAGCCAGAGCTGCTGCTAAACAGGCTTTGTTGTAACCAACTTTGACGTTTAGACTCCTGTTGGGCCCAAAACACATGTTCAGAGTCAGCTGCCCCATACCTCTTACTTTCATATTGTATTGGCCTAATTACTGCTTTGATTTCCTACTTGTCTCCAGCTTGGCCTCCACGTTATAGGTGAAGGCATATCTTTAAGGTGTTGCTTCTCTTTTGTCTGCTTCTCACCCTTCATCTGTTTAGATAGAAATGCAACGAGTCAAGTAACCATAGTCCATTCTGATGGACTGTAGGCATTTCAGGAAAACAAAATTAGAGGGGAGAGCAACTATCACAATGGTTCAGTGTCCTGGACTGCTAAGTGGCTCAGGACCTCTTTTTTTATTGAAGTAGAGTTGATTTACAATATTGTGTTAGTTTCAGGTGTCTACTTTATGTATCTGTTAATCCCATACTCCTCATTTGTCCCTCCCCCCACCCGCTTTGGTAACCATAAGTTTGTTTTCTGTGGCTGCGAGTTTGTTTCTGTTTTGTGTATAGATTGATTTATATTATTTTTCAGATTCCACGTATAAGTGATATAGTATTTGTCTTTCCCTATCTGACTTATTTCACTAACATGATATTCTCTAGATCCATCCACATTGTTGCAAACGGCAATATTTCATTCTTTTTAATGGCTGAGTAATATTCCATTGTGTGTGTGTGTGTGTGTGTGTGTGTGTGTGTGTGTGTATTATATATGCTTAAGAAGATGTGGGGTATATATATAGCCAATCGTCTGTTGATGGGCACTTGTCTCAGTATCTCTTTACAGAATCTAGAAGAAGGCTGAAAATTAAACTTGTATTCCACCTCTCATGAGTAGGAATAGCCTTTATGTCAATACTTCCTGCAATGAGGGGTAATATTAAATAATTGTTATATTAAATATTAATATTTATGTTGATTAAATATATTTATATTAAATTATATTAAATAAACATCAGGGTTTGTATGAGAATTAAATGAGATAAACACATACAAAACATCAAGAACCATGTCCAGTATACAATAAATGCTCAGTGAATATTTGCTTTTGTCTTTGTATAAAATAAAAATCACCTTCGATTCCAGAATTTGAGGCAACACTGTCTTGGCAGAGGGATTGTCCTAAAAGAAATAAAATATACAGTAGTTCAGTTGAGTTGCCCAAGTGACACCACCTAGTGGGGGGTCCAGGGAAAAGTGAAAGAACAGGGTTAAGACCTCGAAAAGTAGCACCCGGGGAATGAAGAGGGCAATGGAAGGAGTGAGAGGCAGAAGTAAAAAAATACTTGCTTCATTCCAGCTTTGCTAGAAAGAGCCAGGTTACACATGAGTGCAGCACCCCATGAATGCCACATTTGGTGTATGCATGGGTGGGGCTGGGGATGGTGAGAGCGTGAACCCCTTTACTCAGATAAACCATGGCACTAGGATGCGGTCCTGAGGGGTAAGGGAAAAATAAAGACACAGACATTGTTAGAACTAAGTTTTAGCTCTCCCTCTTGACCCTGAATGTCCACTGCTCTGACCCCCATAGAGATGCATCAGTTTTTCTATGGTGATCTATTTGGGGGAGACCAAAACCAAATCGATTTGGAGAGGTCATGAGGCTTATTGGCCTCCAAAGTTCACTTTTGAGCAGGACTGTCTCAAGATACAACAGACAGGGAGTGGTCAGATCCTCATGGAACTCATACTCCTTTGAACTGCCTACAGCATCACCAGCTCACCTTGGGCCACCTTTATTTGTTCTTGGGCTTTGTTGTTGGTCCTAGATCCTAGATGCAGGCGATATAAGGTGTCCTTTCCTGCAACTTTCCTGACGCAATTAAAGCCCCCTTTAAAAAGTTGTTTCCCAAATCCCTTTGAGGGGTTTACAATGAATCACATACAAGATGAGTGTGCCTGCAACTTAATAATAATAACAATAACAGTAACAATAATAATAATAATAAACATTTATTGAGCACTTTTCAGGTGCCCAGACCCTGTGCTAAGCACTTCCTAGGCCTTATACCATTTAATTTTCATAATCACCCTCTTGAGTCTTTCTAGAAATATCTTTTTTAAAAAAAAAAAAAACCTCTTTAAAAATTCATTCCTGAAATCCCAAAGTTCCCCAGTCAACTACTTCTCACAACAGTTTTGCTCCATTTCCCATGAACACCTTCAACTCTTCCCAACTGCAAGGGGAACAGTTCGTACTGCAGACACACCATGAAAGCTCAAGAAGCTCACAGTACCCTAGCAGGCAAGGCAAGGAAAAAACAAGAGGCTTCAAGGCACCCAACGCAGCTTCCAGCTCTGTACATGTCCCTAATTATAGATTTCCCAAAATTGTCAAGGGGAGAGGAAAAGTGAGATGATAATAAAGTGAGAGGATAATAAATTAGCCTGTGATCTAAGCCACTCAAGTTGGAAGAAGTTCTCAGGAAATTGGCATCTAGAGAAACTCAGCTTGCTTGCTCAACATAGCCCTATTTCTGTTTATAAAAGTCACACAAGTATATTACAAGTATATATTCATCCCACAAATGTTTCTCTTATTACATTTTTCTCTGTAAACGCTCAACAACACGTATATGCAAAGACCATTAGCAGAATGCCAACATAGGCGTTAGAGTTTGTAATTTTAAAAAGCAATAACTAAGATCTGCTGTAACTCATAAAATATGCAATAAGGGATTTTGAGGAAGATTGAAAAATAGGAAGAAAAACTGTGCTCCCAGCAGGCAAAATATTCATGATATTTTTAATAATAATGAAACATAAGACCTTCATAAGGCAAAACTAAAATCCATTTTGTGTGTGAAAAAAAAATAGGTTCCATTTAATTTGTTTAGGTTTTTTGGTTAGATTTTATGTTTCTTATTGAAAAGTTTGAGGATATGAAAAGTATAATAAGTGCCTGAGGGGAGGTATGGAAGAGGGAGCCAAATAAGACTAGGTAAGGTAAGAAGCCTTTCTACAAGAGTATCTTCACCCTCTTTTCTTCACAAATTCAGTTTTGTTTTACTTTCAGAAGGCAAAAAGGGAAACCAAGTATTGGCTGGCTTGCCTTTATTTATATAATCTATAATATCCTGGCAAAGCATACATTAAAGGGTATAGTTTGTTACTTACGCTAACTTATGAGGTTTACCTAATTCACCTTAGAGAGGGAGGAAGGGAGAGAGGAAGGAAGATGAGCATTTTTAGTTCTTCAAAGGAATTACGATCATTGTCTTCAAATACCAGATGGATTTGTCCTAACGGCGATGGATTAGACTTAACACTTTTGAGTGGTATCTGCAGGCATGAGAGTTCAATGAGGAAGAATCCAATATTGTAGTCGCTGGTTTCATTTTGTCTTCCACTCAGTTCTAAGGGCCCTGAAGTTGGGATCACATTTTTTTTTTTTTTAATTCACTACTGTGTTTCCACTGCCTCATCAAGTAGTTTTGATAAGTGTTTGAGTAGGAGCGTAACTACATGATGGTTGGACCTGTCCAGTCATGGAAGCAGTAAGCTTTCCGTCACCAGGGATGTGCCAGCATTTCTGACACGTGGGGTTAGAGCAGAAAGCTGAGTGCGAGGCAGGGGGTGGCCTAAAGAGTACGTGATGCCTGATTTAATTCTCATCTTCTGAGATCCCATTCATTTCGAATATCTGTTTTGCCTCTGTGCCTTTTTACACAGTGTTTAGGAAACTCTTTCTCCCCATCTACAAAACAGTCCTCAAGGAAAAAGATGTAATTGCACGGCCTATGGTAAGGATGGGGAGCTGTGTGCTTTTTCCTAGGTCCTTCTTATGTTTCCAGGAAATCTGATGACTCCCTCCTTTATTCCCTTCATTGTATCGTGGCCTTCTTGACTAAATCTTGCCCTGTTACCAGAAAAGAGGGTGAAGTTACTCTGGTATAAAGGTTTCAGAAGGTGCTGGTTACTGAGGCCACTGAAAGAAGCCTCACTCCCTGAGGGGCTATTGTTCTTCCTACATGATACCTAATTGTGAGGCTTCTTAAGAAATTCACCAAGGAGATTGGGCCACAGTCAACAGAGTAATGTTACTGAACATTCCTTATGCATTGCTCCTTAGAGCATCTGACCTCTGCATGTTCCTGTGATGCGCTTATATATGACGCTCCTCCCATGAATCAGCAGAATCGGGAGAAAGCAGGAAAGACAGCAAGTACCTCAGGGCCTCCTGGGTTCCCAGCTCTCCCTCTTTGAGGGACAAATCGTACCATTTGGAATTTCTAAGAAGTAGAAATATTTTGATGTTGGAAGGCGTGCCCCAGTCAGCCACCTAGGATTGTCTGTCTCCCTGAGAGCGGCTCTGATTAAAACAACCCCTGCTGCAGTCTCCTAATCAACCTGGAAGTGACTGTGTGTCATTTCGGGTGTTCACTTGCTCCTTTCATCTCCCATCCACATGTTGATTGGCAGAAATGCAATAGTTACTGTTTTCATTTATGCTTAATTTAAAATTTTATTGGCTTTGGGGAGCAAACAGAAATAACAATTTGCAGGAAAGAGTGAGTATAGAATACTAAACATTTGAGAAGGGGAAAACGTATAAGGAATCAGAAGAGAATATCTAATGACACAGGGAAATGGAGCTGGTCCAAAAGAATGCCCATGAATCTGCAAACTAAATTGCAGAAGCTCTCTCAGAAGGGGAAAAAGATGGAGGGAATACACATACTTTGTCTCATCTAACGCTCACCCTTTCGAAGATATGTCAGATGGGAATTAAATTATTCTGATTTGACTGACAAATGGAAAAACTGAGGTACTAGATAATCAAGCAACTCACTCAAGATCATAACTCAGTGACTGAACCTAGAGTATTGATTTTTTTTAAGCTCTTTTGGGTTATAGAAACAATTAAGAATACTTGGAAAGACTTTCTCTCCAAGGTGTGGGGAAGGTGTAGCATTGCCCAAGCTAGTACATTTTTGT
Source organism: Balaenoptera acutorostrata (assembly GCF_949987535.1). Lineage (NCBI taxonomy): Eukaryota > Metazoa > Chordata > Mammalia > Artiodactyla > Balaenopteridae > Balaenoptera > Balaenoptera acutorostrata. The sequence continues at coordinate 20,660,867 of NC_080079.1, read as the reverse complement.
GGTTTATTTCTGGGGATTCCCATACCCTTGAAGGCTTTGCCCTCTGTGGTAAAGACCTTTCTCACCTGAGGAACATTTCCTAGTTTCCTAATTCCATGCACCCAATGGGGGAATTAAAACAGGTATTTTGTAAAATGCATTTGAAGGTCATTTCATAAAATGATACATGATTGTCCTTAAAATGGCTAACATGCTTATACTCTTGATCTAAACTCTCTAGAAAGTCACCTAGGATGTGGATTAAAAGTTTCTCTCTTGGGCTTCCCTGGTGGCGCAGTGGTTGAGAATCCGCCTGCCAATGCAGGGGACACGGGTTCGAGCCCTGGTCTGGGAAGATCCCACATGCCACGGAGCAACTAAGTCCGTGAGCCACAATTACTGAGCCTGCGCGTCTGGAGCCTGTGCTCCGCAACAGGAGAGGCCGCGATGGTGAGAGGCCCGCGCACGGCGATGAAGAGTGGCCCCCACTTGCCGCAATTAGAGAAAGCCCTCGCACAGAAACGAAGACCCAACACAGCCATAAATAAATAAAATAAAAAAAAAAAAAAAGTTTCTCTCTTGCTGAAGACTTGGAACCAGGATTCCTAAGTGCAATTCATGGGCCTGGGCAAGCCTTTAACAAAGCTTTCTCCAGTCCACAGTGAAATAAGAAAAATAAAAACAAGTGAGTTTTTCATAAAGATAACTTTAAAATTTCTGAAATCATGTCTTTCCCATATTTTTAGTGATGAGTAGTTTTGTAAGGGTTTTCTCTGCTTTAAAGGGAATGGTGGGGGACTTCCCTGGCAGGCCAGTGGTTAAGACTCAGCGCTTCCAATGCGGGGGGGCACAGGTTCGATCCCTGGTCGAGGAACTAAGATCCCACATGCCACACAGCGTGGTCAAAAAATTAAAAATAAAATAAAAGAATTAGAACTTAAAACTGAGGATTTTTAAAAAGTTAAAAAAAAAAGGGAATGGTGGTATTGAGAGCTCAAGGGTTGAATGGTCAGAAGTCCAATCTCTGGCTCTACCACCCACCAGCTGGGTCTGACTGGGCAGTGTTCTTAGCCTCTTTGAGCTTCCACTGCATTATCTGTAAAAAGGGAATATTAACAGTATCTATACCGTAAGTGTTGTGCAGATTCAATATAAAGAATCAGTCACATATTAAACCCTCAAACATTAGCTAATATTAGGAGTAGATGGTAATGTATATCACTATCTATAATATATAAAATAGATGGTAATATATACATATATAATATATGTACACATAGACATATGCATAAAACCATAGCAAAAAGAAGTTGGCAATTCTATATAGATGCCTGAAATTATTTTTTTTTAACTTTACCGTCGTGAAATCCAAATGTCTAGGAATTACTGTTCTAGTATATAAGAGGAGAGGGAGAGAGATAGAAGGGAAGAGTGAGTATCCAGGGGTAGGGAAAACTTTTTAAAATTATCTGATCCTCTCTTTCTTGGGAAAAAACCACCTTCTTTGTCTAGAGTAATGGTAGGGAAAAGAAAGATGAGGTCATTTCAGATGCCTTCAGCCTCTTTTGATTTGAGTTCCTCAGGTTTAGTCTACCTTGTGTCTATTCATTCTCTCTCTCGCATCAGGTTTATGGCATCAGCATTCTTATATGGTTGACTCTATCCCAGCACTGCCACAGTGTAGACACTGAATTATATTCACTGAATAAATGAAATGAGGATCAATAATTCATAGTGTCAAATGTCTTGGGCATGAAATTGTCTTTTTTTTTTAATTGAAGTATAGTTGACTTACAATGTTGTGTTAATTTCTGCTGTACAGCAAAGTGATTCAGTTATATATATATATATATATATATATATATATACATTCTTTTTTTGTATTCTTTTCCATTATGGTTTAGCACAGGATATTGAATATAGTTCACTGTGCTAGACAGTAGGACCTTGTTGTTTATCCATCCTATGTACAATAGTTTGCATCTGCTAATCTCAGATTCCCAGTCCATCCCTCCCTCACCACCCACCCGCTTGGCAACCACAAGTTTGTTCTCTATGTCTGTGAGTCTGTTTCTGTTTTGTAGATAAGTTCATTTGTGTCATATTTTAGATTCCACATATAAGTGATATCATATTTGTCTTTGTCTGACTTACTTCACTTAGTATGATAATCTCTAGGTCCATCCATGTTGCTGCAAATGGCATTATTTCATTCTTTTTTATGGCTGAGTAGTATTCCATAGTATATATGTACCACATCTTCCTTATCCATTCATCTGTCGATGGACATTTAAGTTGTTTCCATGTCTTGGCTGTCGTGAATAGTGCTGCTATGAACATAGGGGTGCATGTATCTTTTTGAATTATAGTTTTGTCTGGATATATGCCCAGGAGTGGGATTGCTGGGTCATATGGTAGTTCTATTTTTAGTTTTTTAAGGAACATCCATTCTGTTCTCCATAGTGGTTGCACCAATTTACATTCACACCAGCAGTGCAGGAGGGTTCCCTTTCTCCACACCCTTTCCAGCATTTGTTATTTACAGACTTTCTGATGATATGGCCATTCTGACTGGTGTGAGGTGATATCTCACTGTAGTTTTATTTGCATTTCTCTAATAGTTAGTGATGATGAGCATATTTTCATGTGCTTGTTGGCCATCTGTATGTCTTCTTTGGAGAAATGTCTATTTAGTTCTTCTGTCCATTTTTCCATTGGGTTGTTTGTTTTTTTGTTGTTGAGTTGTATGAGCTGTTTGTATATTTTGGAGATTAATCTGGGCATGAAATTGTCTTGATGTTGTAGGTGCTCTGACCTCCCTTGGCCCACGCATCCCACTGGTTAAGGCACAGTCCCTGCCCAGCTCAGTCCAGGAACCGTGACTGGAGGAGGATGCTGGAATCTTCCCTCCCTCTGTGCTACAACATGGGACCCAAATGACATCAGGCAGGCAGTCTGTCTCTCTCTCTTTCTCTCTCCTTCTCCTTTTTATAATTTTAATGTATTTCAGCATCTAAGATGACCTACCCTACTTCTTTATCAGCCACAAGCAACTCATTACAATTGGTTTTTAATGTCAGGTAGCTCCCAGCTGTGAAGTTGAAACATGTTTGTCTTATTTAAGTAGGAAGAAAGGGTTTACCTGGGATGAAAGATAATGGTGATATGAGAGACACAGCTATCAGCTGTGGTTTAAAGTAGCTGCGTTTATAAACGAGAGTAAGGACATGCCTACTTCAAGGACTGAACTGCTCTTTGGTGGAGAGTGTGCTAGGAACAAGAGCAGTGGTTATATTTCTTTTATTAGGCATTTCAGAGAGTAAACAAATGTCAACACATTCACTGAAGGCAACAGGCAGCCACTCAAACACTCTAAACACAAATTGCTTTGACAAGTGATCAGGTGTGTCCAGAATAGAGACCATCCGCTGTAGGCCAGGCGTACTCCACACCAGCACCCAAGTGTTCTGCAAAGTCAGAGTTTGTGCCTGTTCCATTCCCAACTGAGTTGAACTGATTTTAGAGAGCTAATGCCAAAGTAAATGCAAACAAATTAACATGGCCCAAAGTGATAGGCAAAAAATTTTAAATTAGACTTTAACCTCAAACCAACAAAATACTGAATGTTAAACAATTTATAATTATAAAACACAGCCCACAGTGAATTAATTTAGGTATCTATGATTACTTGTGTATTGAAATAGAAAGACTATCAGGTTTCCACTTTATTTATCTAAATAAACTGAGACTGAGGGCATTAGGTGAGGAGATAGATTCAGTAATTCCTATTGTTTGTCTATGAAATGAGTTGGATTTCTAAATGTGATTGAAATTTTCAAATAATCTCATTAGTATTCTCCCCTCCCACCTCTCTGAAATAGAATCCTTTGATCAGCAGGGACTAGAGAGGAAGGATATTAAAATGAAAATTTATGCTTGACTAGTGCAAGAAAGGCATATATATATATATATATATATATATATATATATATATATATATGTAGATTTAAAGAGAGATGGTAACTCTTCTTTAGGAAATTTATTTAACATCTATTTTATAGATGATCAGCTCCTTCACAGTGGAAAGGAGAGGAAGGAAGTGGATGAGCTGGGGGAGTGGAGTGGAACAGGGCAGGCAAATAATTGCTCCCTTTCCATTACAGTGTAGTTTCTCCAGAAACAACCAAGTTGAAATTAAACATTTATCATAACCAAGTACAGATGTATTTTTTTCAATCTAAAATTTTTGGTCTGTATTATTAGTACAGATCAACACTTCCCAAGAATTTTCTGCCATATATAAATTCTTTAGACACTAATTAATAGATGTTAATTGAAAAGTGGTTTCTAACATTAAATGAGTTTGTTCAATCCAAGGTTTCCCAAAGGTAAAAGGATGTACACACAGCAGGAATTTTGCTGCTTATAAAAAGGAAAATTAACCTCTCTACACATTCTATGAAATGCCATATGGTTGAAAAACATGGATCTATCTAATAAAAATAATAGCCAATTTAAAAATCCTGTTGTAAGCCAGGAAATGGGATAAATGCATATACAACTGCTAGGCTGAATCATGTCACCACAAAATTCATTCATATGTTGAAGTCCTCACCCCCAGTACTTCAGAATGTGACTGTATTTGGACAAAAAACGTTAAAGAGGTAGTTAAGGTAGGGGGACCTTCACGATGGCAGAGGAGTAAGCTGTGGAGATCACCTTCCTCCCCACAAATACATCAGAAATACATCTACATGTGGAACACCTCCTACAGAACACCTACTGAACGCTGGCAGAAGACCTCAGACTTCCCCAAAGCCAAGAAAATCCCCACGTACGTTGGTAGGGCAAAAGAAAAAAGAAAAATCAGAGACAAAAGAATAGGGACAGGACCTGTACCTCTGGGAGGCAGCTGTGAAGGAGGAAAGTTTCCACACACTAGGAAGCCCCTCACTGGTGGAGATGGTGGGTGGGCAGGGCAAAAGCTTCGGAGCCACGGAGGAGAGCGCAGCAACAGGGGTGCAGAGGGCAAAGCGGAGAGATTCCCGCACAGAGGATCAGTGCCGACCAGCATTCACCAGTCTGAGAGGCTTGTCTGCTCACCTGCCAGGGCAGGTGGGGGCTGGGAGCTGAGGTTCGGGCTTCTGAGGTCAGATCCCAGTGAGAGAACTGGGGTTGGCTGTGTGAACAAAGCCTGAGGGGGCTAGTGCACCACAGCTAGCCGGGAGGGAGTCCGGGAAAAAAGACTGGACCTGCCTAAGAGGCAAGAGACCATTGTTTTGGGGTGCACAAGGAGAGGGGATTCCTTCCCTGTCTGCCCAAAGAAGGCATAGTGCTGCCTAAATGAACTCCAGATACGGGCGCGAGCTGTGGCTATCATCTCGGACCCCAGAGACGGGCATGAAATGCTAACGCTGCTGCTGCTACAGCCACCAAGAATCCTGTGTGCAAGCACAGGTCACTATACACACCCACCCACCTCCTACCACCCAGGAGCCTGTACAGCCCACCACTGCCAGGGTCCCGTGATCCAGGGACAACTTCCCTGGGAGAACACACGGCACACTTCAGGCTGATGCATCATCACGCTGCCCTCTGCTGCCACAGGCTTACCCCGCGTTCCAATTATAACTACCGTACCCCTCCCTCCCCCCACCCTGAATGAGCAAAAAACCCCTAATCAGCCACTGCTTTAACTCTGTCTTGTCTGGGTGGAAACAGATGCCGGAGGGTGGCCTACATGCAGAGGTGGGGCCAAAATGAAAGCTGAACCCCAGAAGCTGTGTGAACAAAGAAGAGAAAGGGAAATTTCTCCAAGCAGCCTCAGGAGCAACGGATTAAATCCCCCCAATCAACTTGATGTTCCCTGCATCTGTGGAATACCTGAATAGACAACGAATCATCCCAAAATTGAGGCAGTGCATGTTGGGAGCAACTGTAGACTTGGGGTTTGCTGTGTGTGACTGATCTGTTTCTGATTTTTATTTTTATCTTAGTTTAGTTTTTAGCGCTTGTTATCATTGGTGGATTTGTTTATTGGTTTGGTTGCTCTCTTCTTTTATTTTTAATTATTATTATTTTTTAATTTTTATTTTAGTAAATTTATTTGTTTATTTTTCTTTCTTTTTTTCTCCCTTTTCTTCTGAGCCATGTGGCTGACAGGGTCTTGGTGCTCCAGCCTGGTGTCAGGCCTGAGCCTCTGAGGTGGGAGAGCAGAGTTCAGGACACTGGACCACGAGAGACCTCCCAGCCCCACATAATATCAATCAGCGAGAGCTCTCCCAGAGATCTCCATCTCAACAGTAAGACCCAACTCCACCCAACGGCCAGCAAGCTCCAGTGCTGGACACCCCATGCCAAAAAACGAGCAAGACAGGAATACAACCCCACCCATTAGCAGAGAGGCTGCCCAAAATCACACTAAGTTCACAGACACTCCAAAACACACCACCGGAAGCGGACCTGCCCACCAGAAAGACAAGATCCAGCCCCGCCCACGAGAACACAGGCACAAGTCCCCTCCACCAGGAAGCCTACACAAGCCACTGAACCAACCTCACCCAACACCACTTTGGTGTTTGGGGTCAGACACCAAAAACAATAGGAACTACAAACCTGCCGACTACAAAAAGGAGACCTCAAACACAGTAAGTTAAACAAAATGAGAAGACAGAGAAATATGCAGCAGATGAAGGACCAAGGTAAAAACCCACCAGACCAAACAAATGAAGAGGAAATAGGCAGTCTACCTGAAAAAGAATTCAGAGTAATGATAGTAAAGATGATCCAAAATTTTGGAAATAGAATGGAGAAAATACAAGAAACATTTAACATGGACCTAGAAGAACTAAAGAGCAAACAATGATGAACAACACAATAAATGAAATTAAAAATTCTCTAGAAGAAATCAATAACAGAATACCAGAGGCAGAAGAACAGATAAGTGACCTGGAAGATAAAATAGTGGAAATAACTACTGCAGAGCAGAATAAAGAAAAAAGAATGAAAAGAATTGAGGACAGTCTCAGAGACCTCTGGGACAACATTAAAGGCACCAACATACGAATTGTAGGGGTCCCAGAAAAAGAAGAGAAAAAGAAAGGGTCTGATAAATATTTGAAGCGATTACAGTTGAAAACTTCCCTAACATGGGAATGGAAATAGTCAGTCAAGTCCAGGAAGTGCAGAGAGTTCCATACAGGATAAATCCAAGGAGAAACACATCAAGACACATATTAATCAAACTATCAAAAATTAAATGCAAACAAAACATGTTAAAAGCAGCAAGGGAAAAGCAATAAATAACATACAAGGGAATCCCCATAAGGTTAACAGCTGGTCTTTCAGCAGAAACTCTGCAAGCCAGAAGGGAGTGGCAGGACATATTTATAGTGATGAAAGGGAAAAAGCTACAACCAAGATGACCCTACCCAGAAAGGATCTCATTCAAATTTGATGGAGAAATTACAACCTTACAGACAAGCAAAAGCTAAGAGAATTCAGCACGACCAAACAAGCTTTAGAACAAATGCTAAAGGAACTTCTCTAGGCAGGAAACACAAGAGAAGGAAAAGGCCTACAATAACAAACCCAAAATAATTAAGAAAATGGTAATAGGAACATACATATCAATAATTACCTTAAATGTAAATGCATTAAATGCTCCAACCAAAAGACATAGACTGGCTGAATGGATACAAAAATCAAGACCTGTGTATATTCTGTCTACAAGAGACCTACTTCAGACCTAGGGACACACACAGGCTGAAAGAGAGGGGATGGAAAAAGATATTCCATGCAAATGGAAATCAAAGGAAAGCTGCAATAGCAATTCTGATATCAGACAAAATAGACTTTAAAATAAAGACTATTACAAGAGACAAAGAAGGACACTACATAATGATCAAGGGATCAATCCAAGAAGAAGATATAACAATTGTAAATATGTATGCACCCAACATAGGAGCACCTCAATACAGAAGGAAAAGGCTAACACCCATAAAAGGGGAAATCAACAATAACACAATCATAGTAGGGGACTGTAACACCCCACTTTCACCAATGGACAGATCATTGAAAATGAAAATAAATAAGGAAACACAAGCTTTAAATGACACATTAGACCAGATGGACTTAATTGATATTTATAGGACATTCCATCCCAAAACAACAGAATACACTTTCTTCTCAAGTGCTCAAGGAACATTCTCCAGGATAGATCATATTTTGGGTCACAAATCAAACCTTGGTAAATTTAAGAAAACTGAAATTGTATCAAGTATCTTCTCTGACCACAATGCTATGAGACTAGATATCAATTACAGGAAAAAAAACTGTAAAAAATACAAACACATGGAGGCTAAACAACACACTACTTAATAACCAAGAGATCACTGAAGAAATCAAAGAGGAAATAAAAAAATACCTAGACACAAATGACAATGAAAACACGATGACCCAAAACCTATGGGATGCAGCAAAAGCAGTTCTAAGAGGGAAGTTTATAGCAATACAATCCTACCTCAGGAAACAAGAAACATTTCAAATAAACAACCTAACCTTACACTTAAAGCAATTAGAGAAAGAAGAACAAAAATACCCCAAGGTTAGCAGAAGAAAAGAAATCATAAAGATCAGATCAGAAATAAATGAAAAAGAAATGAAGGAAACAATACCAAAGATCAATAAAACTAAAATCTGGTTCTTTAAGAAGATAAACAAAATTGATAAACCATTAGCCAGACTCATCAAGAAGAAAAGGGAGAAGACTCAAATCAATAGAATTAGAAATGAAAAAGGAGAAGTAACAACTGACACTGCAGAAATACAAACGATCATGAGAGATTACTACAAGCAACTTTATGCAAATAAAATGGACAATTTGGAAGAGACAGACAAATACTTAGAAAAGCACAACCTTCTGAGACTGAACCAGGAAGAAATAGAAAATATGAACAGACCAATCACAAGCACTGAAATTGAAACTTTGATTAAAAATCTTCCAACAAACAAAAGCCCAGGACCAGATGGCTTCACAGGGGAATTCTATCACTCATTTAGGAAAGAGCTAACACCTATCCTTCTCAAACTCTTCCAAAATATAGCAGAGGGAAGAACACTCGCAAACTCATTCTAGGAGGCCACCAGCACCCTGATACCAAAGCCAAAGATGTCACAAAAAAGAGAACTACAGGCCAGTATCACTGATGAACATAGATGGAAAAATACTCAAGAAAATAGTAGCAAACAGAATCCAGCAGCACGTTAAAAGGATCATACACATGATCAAGTGAGGTATATCCCAGGAATGCAAGGATTTTTCAATATATGCAAATCAATCAATGTGATACACCATATTAACAAATTGAAGGATAAAAACCATATGATCATCTCAACAGGTGCAGAAAAAACTTTTGACAAAAGTCAACAGCCATTTATGATAAAAACTCTCCAGAAAGTAGGCATAGAGGGAACCTACCTCAACATAATAAAGGCCATATATGGCAAACCCACAAGCAACATCATTCTCAATGGTGAAAAACTGAAACCATTTCCTCTAAGATCAGGAGCAAGACAAGGTTGCCCACTCTCACCACTATTATTCAACATAGTTTTGGAAGTTTTAGCCACAGCAAACAGAGAAGAAAAAGAAATAAAAGGAATCCAAATCGGAAAAAAAGAAGTAAAACTGTCACTGTTTGCAGATGACATGATACTATACATAGAGAATCCTAAAGATGCTACCAGAAAACTACTAGAGCTAATCAATGAATTCGGTAAAGTAGCATGATACAAAATTAATGCACAGAAATTTCTTGCATTCCTATACACTAATGATGAAAAATCTGAAAGAGAAATTAAGGAAACACTCCCATTTACCATTGCAACAAAAAGAATCAAATACCTAGGAATAAACCTACCCAAGGAGACAAAAGACCTGTATGCAGAAAACTATAAGACACTGATGAAAGAAATTAAAGATGATACAAACAGATGGAGAGATATACCATGTTCCTGGATTGGAAGAATCAACATTGTGAAAATGACTCTACTACCCAAAGCAATCTACAGATTCAATGCAATCCCTATCAAACTACCAATGGCATTTTTCACAGAACTAGAACAAAAAATTTCACAATTTGTATGGAAACACAAAAGACCCTGAATAGCCAAAGCAATCTTGAGAAAGAAACACGGAGCGGGAGGAATCTGGCTCCCTGACTTCAGACTATACTACAAAGCTACTGTTATCAAGACAGTATGGACTGGTACAAAAATAGAAATATAGATCAATGGAACAGGATAGAGAGCCCAGAGATAAACCCACACGTATATGGTCACCTTATCTTTGATATAGGAGGAAAGAATATACAATGGAGAAAAGACAGCCTCTTCAATAAGTGGTTCTGGGAAAACTGGACAGCTATGTGTAAAAGAATGAAATTAGAACCCTCCCTAACACTGTATACAAAAATAAGCTCAAAATGGATTAAAGACCTAAATATAAGGCCAGACACTATAAAACACTTAGAGGAAAATATAGGCAGGACACTTTATGACATAAATCACAGCAAGATCCTTTTTGACCCACTTTCTAGAGAAATGGAAATAAAAACAAAAATAAACAAATGGGACCTAATGAAACTTAAAAGCTTTTGCACAGCAAAGGAAACCGTAAAGAAGATGAAAAAACAACCCTGAGAATGGGAGAAAATGTTTGCAATTGAAACAACTGACGCTGGATTAATCTCCAAAATATACAAGCAGCTCATGCAGCTCCATATCAGAAAAACAAACAACCCCATCCAAAAATGTGCAAAAGACCTAAATAGACATTTCTCCAAAGAAGATATACAGACTGCCAACAAACACATGAAAGGGTGCTCAACATCACTAATCATTAGATAAATGCAAATCAAAACTACAGTGAGATATCACCTCACACTGGTCAGAATGGCCATCATCAAAAAATCTACAAACAATAAATGCTGGAGAGGGTGTGAAGAAAAGGAAACCCTCTTGCACTGTTGGTGGGAATGTAAATTGATACAGCCACTATGGAGAACAGTATGGAGGTTCCTTAAAAAACTAAAACTAGAGCTACCATATGACCCAGTAATCCCACTACTGGGCATATACCCTGAGGAAACCATAATTCAGAAAGAGTCATGTACCACAATGTCCACTACAGCACTATTCACAATAGCCAAGACATGGAAGCAACCTAAGTGTCCATCGACAAATGAATGGATGGATAAAGAAGATGTGGCACATATTTACAATGGAATATTGCTCAGCCATAAAAAGAAATGAAATTGAGTTATTTGTAGTAAGGTGAATGGACCTAGAGTCTGTCATTCAGAGTGAAGTAAGTCAGAAAGAGAAAAACAAATACCATATGCTAACACATATATATGGAATCTGAAAAAAAAAATGGTTCTAAAGAACCTAAGGGCAGGACAGGAATAAAGACACAGACGTAGAGAATGGACTTGAGGACACAGGGAGGGAGAAGGGTAAGCTGGGATGGAGTGAGAGAGTGACATGGACATATATACACTACCAAATGTAAAATAGATAGCTAGTGGGAAGCAGCCGCATGGCACAGGGAGATCAGCTCGGTGCTTTGAGACCACCTAGAGGGGTGGGATAGGGAGGGTGGGAGGGAGACGCAAGAGGGAGGGGATATGGGGATATATGTATACATATAGCTGATTCACTTTGTTACAGCAGAAACTAACACAACATTGTAAAGCAATTATACTCCAGTAAAGATGTTAAAAAAAAAAGAGATAGTTAAGGTAAAATGAAGGGGACCCTAATCCAATGTGATTGATGTGCTTCTAAAGAGATGAGATTATGTCACAGACAACACAGACCAAGAGATGACCATGTGAGGACATAGAAACAAGGTGGACATCTACAAGCCAAGGAGAGAAGCCTCAAAGAAATAAACATCCCAACATCTTGATCTTGGACTTCTAGCCTCCAGAGCTGTGAAAATAAATTTCTGTTGTTTAACCCACCCAGTCTGGTATTTTATTATGTCAGCCCTAGCAAATTAATACAAGATACTGAGAGCCTCCCATCAAGCCTCTTAGATAGCCTCAACCACCAGAGAGCAGACAACAGAAGCAAGAAAAACTACAATCCTGCAGCCTGTGGACCAAAAACCACAGTTACAGAAAGACAGAGAAGATGAAAAGGCAGAGGGCTATGTACCAGATGAAGGAACAAGAAAAAACCCCAGAAAAACAACTAAATGAAGTGGAGATAGGCAACCTTCCAGAAAAAGAATTCAGAATAATGATAGTGAAGATGATCCAGGACCTCGGAATAAGAATGGAGGCAAAGATTGAGAAGATGCAAGAAATGATTAACAAAGACCTAGAAGAATTAAAGAACAAACAAACAGAGATGACCAATACAATAACTGAAATGAAAACTACACTAGAAGGAATCAATAGCAGAATAACTGAGGCAGAAGAACGGATAAGTGACCTGGAAGACAGAATGGTGGAATTCACTGCTGCAGAACAGAATAAAGAAAAAAGAATGAAAAGAAATGAAGACAGCCTAAGAGACCTCTGGGACAACATTAAACGCAACAACATTCGCATTATAGGGGTCCCAGAAGGAGAAGAGAGAGAGAAAGGACCAGAGAAAATATTTGAAGAGATTATAGTCGAAAACTTCCCTAACATGGGAAAGGAAATAGCCACCCAAGTCCAGGAAGCGCAGAGAGTCCCATACAGAATAAACCCAAGGAGAAACACGCCGAGACACATAGTAATCAAAGTGGCAAAAATTAAAGACAAAGAAAAATTACTGAAAGCAGCAAGGGAAAAATGACAAATAACATACAAGGGAACTCCCATAAGGTTAACAGCTGATTTCTCAGCAGAAACTCTGCAAGCCAGAAGGGAGTGGCATGATATAATTAAAGTGATGAAAGGGAAGAACCTACAACCAAGATTACTCTACCCAGCAAGGATCTCATTTAGATTTGATGGAGAAATCAAAAGCTTTACAGACAAGCAAAAGCTAAGAGAATTCAGCACCACCAAACCAGCTCTACAACAAATGCTAAAGGAACTTCTCTAAGTGGGAAACACAAGAGAAGAAAAGGACCTACAAAAACAAACCCAAAACAATTAAGAAAATGGTCATAGGAACATACATATCGATAATTACCTTAAACGTGAATGGATTAAATGCCCCAACCAAAAGACATAGACTGGCTGAATGGATACAAAAACAAGACCCATATATATGCTGTCTACAAGAGACCCACTTCAGACCTAGGGACACATACAGACTGAAAGTCAGGGGATGGAAAAAGATATTCCATGCAAATGGAAATCAAAAGAAAGCTGGAGTAGCTATACTCATATCAGATAAAATAGACTTTAAAATAAAGAATGTTACAAGAGACAAGGAAGGACACTACATAATGATCCAGGGATCAATCCAAGAAGAAGATGTAACAATTATAAATATATATGCACCCAACATAGGAGCACCTCAATACATAAGGCAACTGCTAACAGCTATAAAAGAGGAAATCGACAGTAACACAATCATAGTGGGGGACTTTAACACCTCACTTACACCAATGGACAGATCATCCAAAATGAAAATAAATAAGGAAACAGAAGCTTTAAATGACACAATAGACCAGATAGATTTAATTGATATATATAGGACATTCCATCCAAAAACGGCAGATTACACGTTCTTCTCAAGTGCGCATGGAACATTCTCCAGGATAGATCACATCTTGGGTCACAAATCAAGCCTCAGTAAATTTAAGAAAATTGAAATCATATCAAGCATCTTTTCTGACCACAACGCTATGAGATTAGAAATGAATTACAGGGAAAAAAACGTAAAAAAGACAAACACATGGAGGCTAAACAATACGTTACTAAATAACCAAGAGATCACTGAAGAAATCAAACAGGAAATTAAAAAATACCTAGAGACAAATGACAATGAAAACACGACGACCCAAAACCTATGGGACGCAGCAAAAGCGGTTCTAAGAGGGAAGTTTATAGCTATACAAGCCTACCTAAAGAAACAAGAAAAATCTCAAGTAAACAATCTAACCTTACACCTAAAGAAACTAGAGAAAGAAGAACAAACAAAACCCAAAGTTAGCAGAAGGAAAGAAATCATAAAGATCAGAGCAGAAATAAATGAAATAGAAACAAAGAAAACAATAGCAAAGATCAATAAAACTAAAAGTTGGTTCTTTGAGAAGATAAACAAAATTGATAAGCCATTAGCCAGACTCATCAAGAAAAAGAGGGAGAGGACTCAAATCAATAAAATCAGAAATGAAAAAGGAGAAGTTACAACAGACACCGCAGAAATACAAAACATCCTAAGAGACTACTACAAGCAACTTTAGGCCAATAAAATGGACAACCTGGAAGAAATGGACAAATTCTTAGAAAGGTATAACCTTCCAAGACTGAATCAGGAAGAAACAGAAAATATGAACAGACCAATCACAAGTAATGAAATTGAAACTGTGATTAAAAATCTTCCAACAAACAAAAGTCCAGGACCAGATGGCTTCACAGGTGAATTCTATCAAACATTTAGAGAAGAGCTAACACCCATTCTTCTCAAACTCTTCCAAAAAATTGCAGAGGAAGGAACACTCCCAAACTCATTCTATGAGGCCACCATCACCCTGAGCCGAAAACCAGACAAAGACACTACAAAAAAAGAAAATTACAGACCAATATCACTGATGAATATAGATGCAAAAATCCTCAACAAAATACTAGCAAACAGAATCCAACAACACATTAAAAGGATCATACACCACGATCAAGTGGGATTTATCCCAGGGATGCAAGGATTCTTCAATATACGCAAATCAATCAATGTGATACACCATATTAACAAATTGAAGAATAAAAACCATATGATCATCTCAATAGATGCAGAAAAAGCTTTTGACAAAATTCAACACCCATTTATGATAAAAACTCTCCAGAAAGTGGGCATAGAGGGAAACTACCTCAACATAATAAAGGCCATATATGACAAACCCACAGCAAACATCATTCTCAATGGTGAAAAACTGAAAGCATTTCCTCTAAGATCAGGAACGAGACAAGGATGTCCACTCTCACCACTATTATTCAACATAGTTCTGGAAGTCCTAGCCACGGCAATCAGAGAAGAAAAAGAAATAAAAGGAATCCAAATCGGAAAAGAAGAAGTAAAACTTTCACTGTTTGCGGATGACATGATACTATACATAGAGAATCCTAAAACTGCCACCAGAAAACTGCTAGAGCTAATTAATGAATATGGTAAAGTTGCAGGTTACAAAATTAATGCACAGAAATCTCTTGCATTCCTATACACTAATGATGAAAAATCTGAAAGAGAAATTATGGAAACACTCCCATTTACCATTGCAACAAAAAGAATAAAATACCTAGGAATAAACCTACCTAGGGAGACAAAAGACCTGTATGCAGAAAACTATAAGACACTGATGAAAGAAATTAAAGATGATACCAACAGATGGAGAGATATACCATGTTCTTGGATTGGAAGAATCAACATTGTGAAAATGAGTATACTACCCAAAGCAATCTACAGATTCAATGCAATCCCTATCAAATTACCAATGGCATTTTTTACGGAACTAGAACAAATCATCTTAAAATTTGTATGGAGACACAAAAGACCCCGAATAGCCAAAGCAGTCTTGAGGCAAAAAAATGGAGCTGGAGGAATCAGACTCCCTGACTTCAGACTATACTACAAAGCTACAGTAATGAAGACAATATGGTACTGGCACAAAAACAGAAACATAGATCAATGGAACAAGATAGAAAGCCCAGAGATTAACCCACGCACCTATGGTCAACTAATCTATGACAAAGGAGGCAAAGATATACAATGGAGAAAAGACAGTCTCTTCAATAAGTGGTGCTGGGAAAACTGGACAGCTACATGTAAAAGAATGAAATTAGAATACTCCCTAACACCATACACAAAAATAAACTCAAAATGGATTAGAGACCTAAATGTAAGACTGGACACTATAAAACTCTTAGAGGAAAACATAGGAAGAACACTCTTTGACATAAATCACAGCAAGATCTTTTTTGATCCACCTCCTAGAGTAATGGAAATAAAAACAAAAATAAACAAGTGGGACCTAATGAAACTTCAAAGCTTTTGCACAGCAAAGGAAACCATAAACAAGACCAAAAGACAACCCTCAGAATGGGAGAAAATATTTGCAAATGAATCAACGGACAAAGGATTAATCTCCAAAATATATAAACAGCTCATTCAGCTCAATATCAAAGAAACAAACACCCCAATCCAAAAATGGGCAGAAGACCTAAATAGACATTTCTCCAAAGAAGACATACAGACGGCCACGAAGCACATGAAAAGATGCTCAACATCACTAATTATTAGAGAAATGCAAATCAAAACTACAATGAGGTATCACCTCACTCCTGTTAGAATGGGCATCATCAGAAAATCTACAAACAACAAATGCTGGAGAGGGTGTGGAGAAAAGGGAACCCTCTTGCACTGTTGGTGGGAATGTAAATTAATACAGCCACTATGGAGAACAATATGGAGGTTCCTTAAAAAACTAAAAATAGAATTACCATATGACCCAGCAATCCCACTACTGGGCATATACCCAGAGAAAACCATAATTCAAAAAGACACATGCACCCGAATGTTCATTGCAGCACTATTTACAATAGCCAGGTCATGGAAGCAACCTAAATGCCCATCAACAGACGAATGGATAAAGAAGTTGTGGTACATATATACAATGGAATATTACTCAGCCATAAAAAGGAACGAAATTGAGTCATTTGTTGAGACGTGGATGGATCTAGAGACTGTCATACAGAGTGAAGTAAGTCAGAAAGAGAAAAACAAATATCGTATATTAATGCATGTATGTGGAACCTAGAAAAATGGTACAGATGAGCCAGTTTGTAGGGCAGAAGTTGAGACGCAGATGTAGAGAATGGACATATGGACACCAAGGGGGGAAAACGGCGGTGAGGTGGGGATGGTGGTGTGCTGAATTGGGCGATTGGGATTGACATGTATACACTGATGTGTATAAAACTGATGCCTAATAAGAACCTGCAGTATAAAAAAACAAACAAAACAACTAATACTAAACTTTCATTGGGTTATTTGTATGGAAGTATGTTAATATAAATGTTTCAGACATTACATGAAGTTTCTAAAAATCTTATATTTGTATTTGTATGGAAATATGTATGGAAATATGTTAATATAAATGTTTCAGACATTACATGAAATTTCTAAAAATCTTATATTTGTATTTGTATGGAAATATGTATGGAAATATGTTAATATAAATGTTTCAGACATTACATGAAATTTCTAAAAATCTTATATTTGTATTTGTATGGAAATATGTTAATATAAATGTTTCAGACATTACAGGAAACTTCTAAAAATCTTATATGTTCTGGTATAATGTTATAAGTAATAATCCTAGTTATTACTTTAAAATGTATATCTCAGAAATAACTAATTTTCTTGTCAACTGCATTATTATGAACTTTCATCAAATCTTTAACCATGGTCATTTTTAAGTCTTTTGTCATTTACAGACAGTTCTGGGTGTACTCTGATGATTTTGCAAATATGTTCCTATAAAAGGGTTTCATCTTCAAGAAATTCATGGAAAAGACTCTGACAAGTACAGGTTTCTGGTAACTGACTGTACTGCTGAACTGAATGAAAAAGCATTTTCAGAACTCTAATGAAAAACTGATGAACTCATAAAAGTGCTAACAAAAGATCAAGATAAAAAAAAATTAATTACATGGGACTGAGTGAACTGATGAGGATGAGTATAATTTTTGTGACTTTCTGTCTGAATTAAAAAAAAAAAAAAATCCCACAAGGACTCAGGCAAAGAATATACAAATCAATTTTCACTGCAAAGTAAAGGAGCTGTTACAGTGGAGGATTACTGGACTGAATGTCAATATTATGACATAGTATGAGTGTGTTTCATGTTTGGTAATTGCAATCACTGTTGCTTTTGTTTTGGTCATCCATGTACAATGCTTGGTGTCAGTCTATTTATCTCTTGTAAAAATAAAATACAGTGTGTGTGTGTGGAAAAAAAAATTAAAAAAATTAAAAATTAAAAAAAAAAAAAATACAAGATACTATGTCATTTAATCCCCACAATGACCCTTTGATGAGCATGGCATTATTGTTATCACCTACTTTCACTGAGGAAAAACCTGGGCCTTGAATTTCACTAGTACAATGTCTAAATGAGTGCCGTACGTTTAAAAGACCTGCTTGCTTTTACTCCCAAGAATATCCAGCAATTCTTTCTCAGATCTCGTTCTTCCTAATCCTAGACATCTTTGCTGAAAAAAAAAAAAGGAAACTTGTCAAGAGGTTAACTATGGTCTGGAATATTACAAGTAATTTTTACTTTCTCTGTATTTTCCGATTTTTCTGAAACAAACTTGCATTTGTTTTCCAATTTAAAAATATAATTAAATGAGAAAAGGAAAATTCATGATTAATCCCAGCTATTTAATTTGCCTCCCTAATGTATCCCCATAAGTGATGTGTTTTCACTCTGTCACACCTCCCCTGTTAACCCTTTGCGTTTCTGTTACTTTCAGTATTGTGTCCATGTGTGTTTGCCCCAGTCACTTGGCTGGCAAGCTCCTTAAAGACAAGGCAGTCTCTTGGTATGACACCTTATATTTTTATACCCTCTTGCATTTAGTTACTATTTTGACATTACAAAAAGAACATATGCTCCATAAGAACAACTTTTAAGTTATTTATTATGTATTCTCTATTAAACAAATTTCTATATTTGAAAATTTGGGCTGAAAATATCCTTGTGCTTAAGGACTATCCTACACTTAGGGGGCTTTTTTTTTTTCCGAATAGATGTCTTAATTAGCAGATAATCAAGTTAAAGGCTTTGGACACTTTTAACACTTGGATTCAGATTGTCTAAGAGCTTCCCTGAAGAGGGCTACACTCTCAGCAATGTGTGAGTGTCAGCTGCATCCTTGCCAACACTGGCCATTTTCATTTTTAAAATAGTCTTGGCCAGTTTGACAGGTGACAGTGATATCTCCTGATTGCTTTAATTAATATTTCTTAAAAAATTGAACATTCTTTCACATGGTTATTTTACAATTTAATATCCTCTTTCTAATTTTTGATCATTCTATTTATTAATGTCTTATTTATTTGTATGAGCTCTTGTGATAAAAGTATAATAATCTTTTGACATATTTACTAGAAATATTTTTCCCAGTCTGCCTTGTAATTAAATGAAGTAAGATTTTAAATTTTACACAGCCAAGTCTGAAGATTTTTCAATTACTTCTAACTTAGATATTACTCCCTGTTTTCATTTAATTTTATTTTCTTTCTCCTTTTTCAAGATTCTCATATTTTCAGTAATGACTTTGTGCTTACAACAAATGTTAAAGTGAAAAGCGCAACTTAAAGTCAGTTAGTTAGAATAGATGGGGAATGACTAGTGAATGGAGTGGTTGATTCAGGTGTTGTTTTTCCAAGGGCTAACTAGTACCCTGCTGCTTTCCTGCTTACTGAGTATGAATATCTCTGTCCTGGATTCCACAGTATTTCAGAATTTCAAGTTTGGTATCCTACCTCCATAGGCAAAGAAAGAGGAGACAGATAAAGAGGAGAATTCTTTAGTGATTACGTTCTCCAAGGGCAGTTTCCCTTCACGCCCTTGTTTCCTTGGCTCTTTTCTCTGCCTCTCCAGTGAAGAATGTGTGGAATGTGTTCATTCCCTTCTTCTAAGAAGCCTCCTTGGCCGCCACCTAAGGTCAGATGCTCCCACTTCGTACTCCAGGATAGTACTTGCCTCAACATAGCCGCCATACTCTCTTACTGCACTTTCTTTTTATTAGTTGCCCTCAGATCACAGCTAGAATGTAAGTTCTTTGAGGGAAGGGACTACTAAAATAAATAAAGATCACAGTGGTTTAATATAAAAACTAAAGCATAAACTCTGCAGAGAAATAGGACCACATTAGAACCCCTCTCCCCAACCCCACATTCACTTCTTGGGGTCTAATAGTTGTCTTAAGACAAATGGCTCAAATTCACAGCCATCAGCATGTACACTGTTCTTCCTAGCATTCTGGCTGATTATTTTAGTACATTGCTGCTAACCACCAATATGCTTCTTGCCTGTAGACTTCTATTCTTGCCTGTAGGGACCTGGATTACTCTCTGTTTGTAAGAGCTACAAAACTCAAGGCTCCAAAAAGAGAGATTCTGATCTTGACTACAGCTAGTTTGATATGGTCTCATGGCAATTCAGGGGAGCTACTTAACTTTTCTGAATGTCAACTGCCTTATTTACAACTATGGGAATAATAACAACTACCTTAAACCTTGTTGGATGCTCTTGAATTTTATTACATGAGGTAAAGCATGAAAAAGTCTGGCCTGTAACTGGCTCTCAATAAATGCTGCTTCATTTCCATCCTTGGAGTTGCAGGTGCTACATCACCAGCAGATAGTTACCCCAGAATAATCCACTGATGAAAGTCGGTGGCCAGACCAGTGGTCAGCCAAGCCCTTTATCTTAATCCTGGCTCCAGGCTCTCAGTTATGGCCCAGATTTACATTTGCCCTGAGAAACACGGATCTACTTAAAAGGCCAGTCTGGGATGAGCTGGTTCTAGTCTTGACTCAGTCTAGTGCCCAGAGTAGTTTAAACTCTCACGTGGCTTTTCTAATAATAAACTTTGTCTTATATAATATGAATTATATTAGTCTCCCCATGAGATTATAAGTAACCTAAGGACTAGGAGAGTGTCTTAGTCATCTCTTTGCACATTATGGCATCTAGGGCAGTGCTCAATAACCAGAGAGGCATAGTAATACTCTTTGAATTAGATTTCCCAATCACCCCATATTTAGAGAAAAGGTATTATGCCTCAGTTGGAAAAGTAAGAAGACTGAGCCCCAAAGAATCATCAGCACAGTTGTCTGCCAACCCAAGAATCTGTCTTGAGTGTTCATCCCCTCCACACGAGACTTGGGGATCCCATACTGGTTAGCTTCAGCCAAACAACATAACCTAATCCTTCTTTCCAGGGGTTGGTTTAGCATGAATCAAAGAGGCTTGAGGGGGGTATCCTTTGAAAAGTGTCTGCTATTAAAAAGAAACACATGAGAAGAGAGAATCTGACTTCTTTGGAAAGATGCTGTCCTATCAGCGTGTGACCATGAGGGGAATAACCTGATGAACAAGGCCCACATGTCAAGGAGTAGAAAGCGTGGAAGCATCCAGCTGGGATGATGGGATGCAGCTGTGGCTTAAGGGCCCTGGATCCAGCCACCTCTGCACTTCTTGCTATGTAAGATATTAAATGTGCTCATTATTAAAGCCAGGCAATTTTTTTGTAGCCCAAAGCAGCCCTAATCCCAAGCCCTTCCAGGAGGTCATAGGAAAAAACCTTTTCCTGGAGCTAGGTGCAGCAAAGGTTTTTGGTCTGATCTAAGCTGAGGGAGCACATCAGTCACCTGGTCAGTCTTTGTCTTGATTTAAAGTTTGCACATGGCACACTGTTCTCTGTGAAGTCCTTGCAGCACTGGAGTAAGATTCAAAACATCTTGCTTGCCCTCAAGGAAATTTAAGTCCCCCCAGAGGCCTGAGATGTGATCTGCCAGCCTGATCTTTATGTGATAGCAGGCCCTTCCATTTCTTATCGCTTCAGCGCTGGATGCACAGTAGGTCCTCAGACAACGTATGCATATTGCTTGACTGATCAAGTAACTCCAAGTAATGTGCTTCCAGGGAGCATGATCCCCAGAAGCAGAGGAGAGAAGGGAAAATGCAGGAGTGAGAGGAAAATGTAACCTCACTTTATTTCTGTGGTGAAAAATTCATCCTAGCTTTTGCTCTGAAGCATTACCAGGCCTCGTCTCAGAAACTGGCAGTGACTTGCACTAAGAGTTCCGAAGCCCCATGTGGATGTATGAGAGGCATCTCTTCAATTATACAGCCGAGGCTGTTCCGTGGAACTCCTTCCAAATTACCCTCTTAACGTGGTGATTATTTTTTTTGTATGTGTGCCCTGAACAGATTCTTAAATCTGGAAGCAGAGAAGAAACTTGGGGGAAATGTGTGTTTGGATGACAAAAATCCTCCTTTGTGAGTCTGAATTCCTTTCAGCTATATGTGTTTCATAAACATCACAGTGAATTGGCAGACACTCTGGCTCAGGCATTTGTGGAAATCTTTTATTTTTTTTAAGGACAAAGTGAAGCCTTGTCTTCTCATTTGTTATGTTTTATTTTTCTTGTGTTATATATGAAGTTCTACAGTGGAATCTCTTCTGACCTTTGATAGAGAAGATAACTGGGACTAAACTATTATTTAACTTCCAGAGTACTAACTTGTGTTTTACTTCCTATAAGTAAAATAGAGCTCTAAATTTGGGCTTTTCTATTACTCTTCTCTGCCTCTAGGTTCTGTGCTCCTCACGCCCTGCTACAGGGTGTCCCAGGCCAGAGGAAAACAGGAGAGCTAGCTCTCGGGCAGAAACAATGGAAGGTGTGGACGGAGGACAGCAGGGTCTTAATCTGGCTGTGATCAATAGCCACCTGAGGGGTGTGGTGAAAAGGGCCATTAGAAATGAAGGTTAGGGGCCCTTCACAATGATCTGTAAGAAATAAGAGGTTTGGGCTTTACTCTGCAGACACTGGAGATCCAGAAAACATGTATTTGAGCTGAGGGGTTGTCTTGGTTGGGTTTCCCGGAAGCAGACACTGAAAGGAGGATTTGAACCCAAGGAGTTTGTTTGGGAGGCAGTCAGGCAATGGGAGGGTAGTGGGGAAGTGACGTTGAGAACAGGAACAGCCAACAAAGCAGAGCTGTTGGTTAAATGTACCCCAGATGAATACCGTTAGGGCAGAGCTGTCTAAGCCCTGTGGTTCACAACTAAGGCTCCGAATCTCGGTTTTATTCTACCCCATAACTGGTGGATGAAACCTCAGAGAAGAAGGGACTCCACAGCAACAGACAAGTGAAGCCTGATGTTCAGAAAGTTTGAGAAAACACTTCAGTTGTCATCAGGAACATCGATGAAGATTTGTGATGAGTTTAAGTCCGGGTGTGTAGATCAGGGTGACAGGAGACAGAGACACAGGCCATGGTGGTCCAGGGCAAGAGATGATGAAAATTCTAGAAGAAGATAAGACCAAGATGAGAAGAAGACAGGACCTCACACTTACCTGCTGGTGGCTGCCAGGTTTTGAGAGAGCAGATTCTCAGAATTGAGCTATAAAGTAAGGGCCTTGTTGAAAACATGGCCAAGTCCCCAGTTCCAGAAGGAAAGTTCATTTTCAAAGTTGGCGGTCAGGCCTAGGTTCAGGTTCCCATGTGAGCTGCTGAATTTGAGACTCTCAAATTCCTTCTGAGGAAGGTCAGTGTTAGTCCAGGAAACCAGCTGCAATACAGGACCAATTAAGTAGTGACAGCGGGAAAGTGGAGGAACTGTGGAGAGCCCAGCACATCCTTATGGATGGAGAGTCTCCAGGCTCATGTCTGGGGGATCGGGTGGGGCATCAGAGAGTGGGCATGTCTGCTCTACCCTCTAACTGCAAGAATACCATTCAGTGTGCAGAAATTTAATCAAACTACCTAACCTTGCCCTTTCTTTTTTCTTTGCAAGAATTCTTAAGGGGTTACAGGGAAGACAGAAATGAGAGATTTAAAATTTCAATGTGATATTCTATCATATTCTTAAGACAAAAGTGGACTGTTTTAGATACCTCATATAAATGGGACCACACAGTATTTGTCCTTCTGTGACTGGCTTATCCCACTTAGGATAATGTCCTCAAGATGTATTCATGTTGTCTCATACGGCAGAATTTTCTTATTTTTAAGGCTGAATAATAGGCCATTATATAATTATATCACATTTTCTTTCTCCATTTGTCCTTTGGGGAGGAATGGGGAGTCATTCAACATGTATAAAGTTTCAGTTATGCATGATGAGTAAGTTCTAAAGATCTGCTGTACGACACTCTCAGTTAACATTACAGTGATGTACACTTAGAATTTTGTTAAGAGGGTAGATGTCATGCTAAATGTTCTTATCACAATGAAAAGAAGAAGAAGGAGGAGGAGAGGAGGAGAAGAAGAAGAAGGTGGAATTCCTTTTGTTATAAGTTTTCCTTTGTTTGTTTTTCGCCCAAGCCATGAAATAACAGGGTACCTAAAACTTTCCTCTATATGCTGAGTCAGCCACAAATAACAGAAAATGTACCATGAAAGAGAGGGAGCTGCTTTAATTCCCGAGCCGTCTGCTGCCATCACAGGAATGACTGTGAGATGGAAGGCTCAGGACCAGCCCCAGCACAGAGAGCAGAGAGAAGGAAAATGAACTCAAGCTAGAAAATCATAAGCCTTAGCTAAATCTCAGGCTTCTCCTGTTTTCCTATGTAAAATAAAGTGACTTCTAGAAATGGAGAAAATAATTTTGCCCCAGAGGCTCATTACAGGTAAGGATGACCTACTCAGACATATCTGCCCTCTAGGCTTCAGGGAAGCTAT
The DNA here is from genome assembly GCF_949987535.1 of Balaenoptera acutorostrata. Classification (NCBI taxonomy): domain Eukaryota; kingdom Metazoa; phylum Chordata; class Mammalia; order Artiodactyla; family Balaenopteridae; genus Balaenoptera; species Balaenoptera acutorostrata. The sequence continues at coordinate 20,636,239 of NC_080079.1, read as the reverse complement.
CAGAAAGAAACTAAGCATGAATCAAAAGTACAGGCAATACTGGAATAACTTAGATGTCAACCATATGGGCTGGTTAAATAGCAAATGGATATGCTGCCTCTAGAAATGACAGTGATGATCTATGGGTTTTTTTGTTTTTGTTTTTGTTTTTTTGGAGAAGAGTACATCTCTTTTTTTTTCTAATTTATTTATTTTATTCATTTATTTTTGGCTGGGTTGGGTCTTCGTTGCTGTGCACGGGCTTTCTCTAGTTGCAGCGAGCGGGGGCTATTCTTCGTTGCGGTACGCAGGCGTCTCATTGCGTTGGCTTCTCTTGCTGCAGAGCATGGGCTCTAGGCACGCGGGCTTCAGTAGTTGTGGCGCATGGGCTCAGTAGTTGTGGCTTGTGGGCTCTAGAGCACAGGCTCAGTAGTTGTGGCGCACGGGCTTAGTGGCTCCACGGCATGTGAGATCTTCTCGGACCAGGGCTCGAACCCATGTCCCCTGCATTGGCAGGTGGATTCTTAACCACTGTGCCACCAGGGAGGTCCCTATCTATGTTTTTTGACATGGAGAGATGCTCACTCCACATAGTGTTAGTTGAGAAAACAATAAGTAAAAAATAAAATAAACAGCATTATGATGTTGCACTGGTTTAAAATGCATGACACTGCATAGGTGTAATGCATATTTTTAAAGTCTGGTAGGAAAAACAAAGTGTTAGTGATGTTTATCTCCAGGTGATGAGTGTAGTGATTTTTTAAATCTATATCTTATATTTTTAACAGCAAAAATAGATGTCTTGGGTATTTTTTTAAAAGCATAGTCAATAAGGATTTTCTTAAAAAATGTTATCCCTCCCTCTCCCAAAGTGATGCAAGTATTGTCCTGGATTGAGGGACTGAAGAAAAGCCAAATATTCCTGAGTAGGAAAGGATTAAAATAAAAATTCTTGAAAAATAAAAAATAAGATTTTTTTCTGCAATGACATGTGTTATCTCATGGTGGGATAATTAACACAAGTCATGGAGAGAAAATGGTACAATTATATTTAATGGGTTCCAAAGGTTGTTGTCTATTTCAACCTTTACCTCTGATTAAAATTAGCAGACAGATGTAACCTGTGTGAACTTTTTGCCTTCTTATCAAGAATTACTACAGGGATAGTAGATTAGGTAATTGTTCCACCTATTATATGATATATTATTTCAGCAGTGTCTATAAAATCCAAATAAAGAGAAATCTCAATAGTGTTGGCATGATAAAATGAAAATTATTAATAAGAATAAAGTTCATCATAGTCAGACAAATATATTAAAGAACAACAGTATGTTAAGTGTTGGCAAAATTATACTGCAAGGTCAATCAGTTTCTCTAAAGAGTTTTTCTTAGTGAGTAATTAGTACAAAAAATGCCGATAACTCATGTATCACACAGATAGTGAAGAAAACTGAGGCATGCATGACAGGAAGCAGATGGATCACCTAATTATTTTTCAATTACAGGTGACACATTGAGTGCAAAAATCTGCAAGTCATCCATCTGTCCAGCTGTTTCTTATAATAAATAAATACGCTATTTCATTAGGGCAGCATGTCATAAAAAACAAAAATAAAAACAGCCCACGCACAACGTATATGCCCTGAATGGAACCCCAGGAGGGAAGAGTGTTGGCCCAACCAGGGTGGGCCTGTGTGGGTGGAGGCTGTAGGCACCAGGAGGTGGGTGCAGCAGAGGACGGTTAGTTGCCTTTAGACAGGGGCTGTTAATGGTTGGGAAGTTTCTTTTTCAGATAGATGAAGTACGGTTTAGTAATCTGTGTGTTTCCCAGCAACAAATACGTATGGCAAACTATCATCCAGCTTGCCTATGTATAATAAAGTTTATTACACCCATTTCAGACTCTCTGTGCAAACTTGCAGTGCCATAGAGCTGACGGAGAGAGATCTGAGCCAACCTCCAGTGCTGTCATTAAAAATTTTTTAACTGAAACTTTTATTGAAATAATTGTAGATTCACATGTAGATGTCAGAAATAGTACAGAGATTTTTGTATACTTTGCCTAGTCTCCCCAGTGGTGACGTGCAGAACGGTAGAATGATATCACAACCAGGATACTAACATCAGTCTTATTCAGTTATTTATTGACTGATTTTTCAGATTTCCCCAGCGTTTTTGTACTCGTGTGTGTATGAGTGTGCTTAAATTTTGAAAATCTTCATCCATTGAATTATAAGAGAAGTCTTTATTCTCAAGATTAACAGCTGGACTATTATGTATTCTCATAGGTTCCCCCTGTTAGAGTGGGAAGGGGTGAGGGGAGGTAGGGGACACGCTGAATCAACTCATCAAATAGCATATATTTATTGACTGCTGACTATTTTCTCAGCTGAATCTTAGAAATTTGTCCTATCTTTAAGTATTATATGCTAACAAGGACTTATAGAGAGTGAAGTGCTACTTGCTTTCTAAACAGCATCACTATAGCTCATACATCTGCTCTACACCCTCCATCCATACATCCCTAGGCTGGTGTATCCTTCAGTATCTGTCCAGTGGCCACCTTTATTCAAAAGCTATGTCTTTGAAAAATCCAAAGTAAACTGAATTTTATGCAATGCTAAGGACTTAGGTACTGGCCTCAGACAGATCTAGGTTCAAATGCCAGATCTTTACCTGCCTGGTTTTGGACGATTTATCTAAACTCTTCCAGGAATCAGCTTCTACATCTGAAATATGGGGCTAATAAGAGCCCTTATCTCATGGGATTGGGATAGTAAATAAAACATTTCCTGCAAAGCACTTCCCAAGGAGTTTAACACATAATATGCCTAAATACATTATTATCTGTATATTATATTAATGTTACATGGCTATAGAGTCAAATAGTTATATTGCATTTTCTTATGATCTTTAATAAATACAAGGAAATTTTATTTTGAGGAAAAAGCAGCAGTCTTTTGTAGAGAGAAGAAATTCTGTGTCATCTGAATACACTATTTCTCAGTGCCATAGTCTTGGTAGTTTGAGATAGAAGCTTTCCTTAGAGCAGGACGTTTGCACTCATGATTGTGTGTGGGAAAAGGACTGGCATGTCCATGACACACACCTCTCTGGTGGGGCATGAGTTCAATGCCCTTGATGTCCTCCATGGTGTGGTGAGAGGGCTACACAGATGTCAGTTACTGTTTTATGGGGACCCAGGCTTCTATGAGATGTGTTGGTAGGACTAGTTCATGGGTAAATTTAGTGACAGTATTCTCCACACCAGGCATAAGGACTTATGGTGTGAAGTCATTTCTAGGCAATATACAGGATGTAGTTTGGACACCAGCATATTGAAATTTGGGCACTGTGCTGTGATTTTTTAGGACAATTGGCAGTCTGCTGTAGACAGGGAGCTTCCTGCACCAACACTCCCTATCCAGGATTTCTGATTGGGGCATGTTGATATTCTGGTTGCCATGTTCTCCTCTCAGCAGGCTTCAGGTTGACTGCCTGGTGAAGAGTCCAGAAAGAAGAAAATACTGTTTGTAAGCAAAATAGAAAGGAAAGAAATGGCCCTGGCCGCAGATAGATAAAGAATAGAAAATCTGAGCCCATTTTATTTTGCTTTCAATATGTTTCAAAGAAGAAAGCAAGAAAGAGGGTTAGTGTCATGGAATGGTAGGTTTGGGGTGCTGCTGGACTAAAACTTGCTTTGCTGTAAATGAGGTTAAGGATGGGCTGCTGTGCATGAAGGGCAAAACTGCACAAGACAAATATCCACTAACAGTACTTTAGCAAAATCAGGGGCTTGACTTTGCACCAGCTCCTTTTCCATGGGAATTGTCTCTGAGATAGCCACCATTTCTGGAGCACTTACTGTGCTAAGCACGGTGTTAAGTACTTTCAGTGAATGTGGAACTGGTAACATGGGCCTCATTGCACAAAGAAAGGACAGTTCAGCCATTTATCTGAGGTCACCTGGCAAGTAAGTAACCAACTGGACCTAGACTCGAAACGTTGGTAAGGTATTTGAGTGCTCAGATCCCTGGATTTCAACAGTCTGAATATGCCTTTCTGCTCATTTGCATCTGTTCCAGGAATGTCTGTTCTGTTTTCACACATCCCTATTGTCTCTCAGTGTTTGAAGAAAAGCAGCCAGTTACTGCAGTGTGTGGCCATTTACCGCTAATGACGCCGGTGGCTCTTTGAATGGAAGGTAGGCACTGCCACTGATTATGAGACTCTAAATTTGCAGTTCCTCGTGCACTAAGATCAGGTCCCGGCTGCCGTGTGACGAGGCAATAGCACAACTCGGGACTTGCTTGCCTCTGCTGCGGCAAGTCCTTCCTTCAGTCAGGGGTGAGGCAAGGGGGCAAATCCAGTTTGGACTCATCACAGGGGGCTGTGAGGTGGCTCCTAACCCCCTCTCTGCAGCAATGCTGGAGTAAAACACGGGGGAACATGTTTTATTCTAACAGGAACCAGGATTCCATTTAGGGAGGGAAAGACATACATGGAAAAATCAAGTGTTTGGTGCCAAGTGGGACTCAGGGACCTGGGAATCAGATGGCATCAAGGATTTCAAAGAAAAGGCCCGTGTGCCTCTGTGTGGACACAGGCAGGAAGAGGATGAACAAGAGAAGAAATCAGAGGAGAAAATGAATTTGGGGCTGGGTCCTGAGCAATGACGTTGCCAAAAAGTTCTTTGGAGAGGAGAAATCGTCCACTTTGTTTGCTCTGTGAGGTGGATGTCAAAGTGACACCCACTCTGTGAAGCCGTGCATGTTTCATGTGAGTTGTAAGTGTGGGTGGGAGGTGGATGAGAAATCAATGAAGGGACTGAACTTTAAGTCTGGGTCAGTGTGAGGAACAAGAGTATCGAATGGCAAATCTGGAGCCCAAGACATAGAGGAGGACACAAGACTGTCAGTCCCTGGGGGGGTTCTCAGAAATAGCGAGAAGGGCTTTGGACTCCCACAAGCCATAGAATTGTATATGTGTTTTTTGTTTGGATGGTTGGTTGGTTTTTATTAAGACTGTATTTTTTTATAGCAGCTTTAGATTCATAGCAAAATTCAAGGGAAGGTATAGAGATTTCCTATATGCATCCTGTCCCCACACATGCATAGCCTCCCCCATTATCAACATCCCGTACCAGAGTGGTACCTTTGTTACAGTTGATGATGTGCAGTGACATCCATAGTTTACATTACAGTTCACTCCTGGTGTTATACATTGTGTGTTTGGACAAATGTATACTGACATGTATCCAACACTATCGTATTATACAGAGTATTTTTACTGAGCTAAAAATCCCCTGTGTTCTGCCTATTTATCCTTCCCTCCCCACTAACCCTTAACAACAACTGATCTTTTTACTGTCTCCATAGTTTTACCTTTTCCAGAATGTCATATAGTTGAAACCATGTAGTGTGTAGCCTTTTCAGATTGTCTCTTTCACTTAGTAATATGCACTAAGTTGCTTCCATGTCTTTTCATGGCTTGACAGTTCATTATTTTAGGCCTGAATAATATTCTATTGTCTGGATGTACCATGGTTTATTTATCCGTTCACATACTAAAGGACATCTTGGTTGCTTCCAAATTTTGGCAATTATTAATAAAGCTGCTATAAACACCCATGTGCAGGTTTTTGTGTGGATGTAAGTTTTCAACTTTGAGGGGTAAATACCAAGGAGCATGATTGCTGGATGATATGGGAAGAGTACATTTCGTTTTGTAAATCACCAAACTGTCTTCCAAAGTGGCTGCATTCCCACCAGCAATGAATGAGGGTTCCCATTGCTCCACTTCCTCACCAGCATTTGGTGTTGTCAGTGTTCCAGATTTTGGCCATTCTAATAGGTGTGTAATGGTATCTCATTTTAATTTGCATTTCCCTGATGACATATGATGGCATATGATGTGGAGCATCTTTTCACATGTTTATTTCCCATCTGTATATCTTCTTTGGTGAGGTATCTGTTAAGGTCTTTGGCCCATTTTTTAAATCATAGCTTTGTTTTCTTATTGTTGAGTTTTAAGAGCTCTTTGTATATTTTGAATAACAGTCCTTTATCAGATGTATTTTGCAAATATTTTCTCTCAGTCTCTGACTTGTCTTCTCATTGTTGTTATATGTGCTTTTTAAGGGGGGGCACATGTTCAAAGCCATCTACCTAGATATCCATGGTCAAGGGGCTCTTACTAACATCCTGTTTACATATTTTTTTTCTTACATATCTTTAGTTAGGGGCCTAGAATATGTCATTTGGTTATAAGTATGGACTTTGTAGACGCAGATGGGGAACTCTGGGGAAAGAGAGTTGCTTTGCTTACGAGGGCCACCCAGGAAAGTTAGTCACACCAGTCTCCATCTCTGGCTATGTCATGCACAGATGACATCTCTGTCTCCTGCCAATCAATGTGTAAAGAGAACGGCCGCTCACTTGAAGATTCTCAGAAGTATCACGTGTGCAAATTCTGGGCTCTCAGTCCCTGAGAAGCCCACTTGCCTTGAGTTTAAAACTTAACTTTTTGTTGAATTTTTATGCCAATTTTATTGAATTCAGTCAAAAAGGGAAATGCACAAACCTATGATATATGATCCTATTTCTAAGTAGTGATTTAGTTTACAGTTTTTCTTTGAGACATAGCTTCTCTTTAAAGTACATATTTATTCAATTATTTGGGTCTCTGGGCAAGTGACTGCCAAGGCCAAGGCCTCTTCAGGGAAGAACATTACTGGGAGTGGAAAAAAAACCCAAGGAATTTTGGATCTGCTTGTTAGGTATACAGATTGTGGGTTTTCTAAATGAAAGATTGCAATGTCACACCAATAAACCAGCAATAGAAAAGCACCTCTATGTCTGTAATTGGAGGATTGTGAACGGGAGGGATTTGGATGCAGTCTTAATGTGAATCAGTCAGTTGTTACAGAGGAACTCCGCATGTTCAATAAAACCACCTAACGAAAATCACACTCAGTTCCTGGTCATGGGACCTGATTCCAGCCCCTAATTTATTTTTATTACATTTGGTAGTCGGGAAGCTCACCTTAATACAACAGTTCTGTCAAGGCAGCTTTGGCTTGCTACGTGCATGCAAATGCCTGGCTAAATAGCTCAGCAAATGCGTCACTATTCAGAATGGGTAGGTGCACTCTTGAGAGAGGAGGGAGAGCAGAATCACCCACCGTACCACAGCCTGGTGAGTCAGCAAAATCAAGAGTCAGAAACAGTCTTTAAGAGAAAGTGCAGGTGGGGAGGGGAGCTCTCTGGAGATAGAGTGCAGGACTTGGTACCCAGAGGACAACCTTGGTTCCATTTCAGGGCTCCATTTCTCCAGCACCCACCTCTTCTCGTCTCCACATCCTCACCCTCACCTCAACTGCATTTCAGCTTCCTTAATGATATAGATGACTGTCATTTTCTGAAAGGAGTCCTGTTTTTTGTGGTTTTTTAAATTTATTTATTTATTTTTGGCTGTGTTGGGCCTTCGTTTCTGTGCGAGGGCTTTCTCTAGTTGCGGCGAGCGGGGGCCACTCTTCATCGCGGTGCGTGGGCCTCTCACTATCGTGGCCTCTCTTGTTGCAGAGCACAAGCTCCAGACGCGCAGGCTCAGTAGTTGTGGCTCACGGGCCTAGTTGCTCTGCGGCATGCGGGATCTTCCCAGACCAGGGCTTGAACCCGTGTCCCCTGCATTGGCAGGTAGATTCTCAACCACTGCACCACCAGGGAAGCCCAGGAGTCCTGTTTTTATTTTTCACTTCTAGCAGTCCTTCTATCCTCATCACTGCACGTACATTGGTCAAGACACCATTTGAGACTGTAAACCAGGTATGCTGTAAGTTCAGGTTGCACTGCAGGACCCAGGAGCTCCACAACAAAGCACAGGCAGCCTCCTCTCTGTCAGTTTGAATCCCACCTGTTCTTTAGAGTATATTTGTTCCACGTAGACTCCCCTGACTACCTCAACTCACAGGAATTGTGCCTGTCTTATTTCTTAGAGAACAAATAATGGTACACTTCTTCAGACACATCTTAAATTACCTTAAATTATGGTTATCATTTTATGTGTATATATTTGTCCTATCAGGATATATGTTTGTTCTCTCTTCTTAATTATAACTCATAAAGGCATCAGACCTTGTCTTTAAAATAACTAGCCCCTGCATAATACTGTGCAGTTCCAAAGCCACATCTTGTTGGCCTCCTTGAGGCCAGTTTTAATCCCCTTAAAATCCCATCAGTAAATGTGCTGTGTTCACCCATCCCAATGAAAAATTCAAAGAAATCTATTGGAAAAGCAAAATATAAAACATTAAATCATAATGTGTCCGTGGAGACGCTCAGACATATGTTTATAAATCTTCCTGGGCTTCCAACATGAAAGAACGTTTAATCTGTTTCACTCCAAATGCTCTCGTTCACTTCAATATTGTTCATAGGGAAAGAAAAGCCTATGGGGTTTATGGAAGTTGGCTTTTGCAATATTCAAATTTTCAGGCTCCATGTAAAAATGTCCCAGAGTTGATTCAAACTTACTTTTACAGGGCAGAGACTGGAAAATCAGCAAGGAGTTTACATGAGCTAATTCATTAAAGAGCCTAGCAGGCCTCCCTTTAGAAAAGACCAAGTAAAAATCCTAGCATCAGAATCTTGAGAACTTTGCTCCAGGAGTTCTTTGCAAAGAAGTCATTATATTTTATAAACCTTTAGAGTACCATAATTGCCCTGCTGTACCTGGGAATGAAAGGTTTTGCCAAACTGTCTATCGGAATAGCTTTAAAATCTCATTTTTAAGTAGAGTTTATTGGCTCTACATTGGGAACATTTTGTTTTTGGGGGGACAAAGGTGCCATCTGCTTGCACTTGAATTTGTTCTGACCTGAGATGTTAATGACATCCCTCCCTGAGAATAAGTGAAGATCATGATTTACCATGATTAACTAAGCAGATGACTGATTTTAGCTCAAATACTGTATTAGCAACCTGTCCGCAAGCAAAGAAAGTCCTGGATTGTTCATTTAATTCCAAACAAAGGGAAGATGCATTTAGTAAATTCGCTTTTACCACTTCACTGAAAATTTTACTGATGTGCACAGCTTTTTCCTGCATTTAGGTAGAAGTTATTTCAAGCCTTAGGAGAGTTGAACTCTTGGAGGAAATAGAAGAACACACTGTGCTGTGGAGGAGAGATCAGGATAGTCAAGTCTCCCTTGGAATTCTTGTCTGTAATTGCAGAAGCAAATAGTGCAGGTCAGACATCATTGCAATTATTTCAGCCCAGTTCCTGCACAAACTCAGTGCTCCTTGACGTTTATTCATACCCAAATCCCATACTATTCACCTCCCAGGCTATACGCACTCAATTACCTGGCAAATTCCATATGTCAGGATTGGGCAGATCTTCAAGAAAAAAGACAGCGATCATCATCGTTTTTAGTATTTACTAGTATCAGGACTTGGTGTGGGTGACTGATGACCCTCCAGTAATTGATCTAGGCCAAAGTGAGCTGCCTCATCAAGGTCACGTTCCCTCCCCAGGGACAGCCATCATCCAACGACTATTTACTGGGGGAGGGAAGTAAAAGCCAGCCTCCTTGCTTCAGAGAGGAACAGCTCTGAAAGGACAACCAGTTTCAGAGATCCTTATAGAATCAGTACTCTATATGATTTCATTGTACAATGCAACTTCCCCCCCCGTCCAATCTTCCTTCCCTCTCCCATCCTAGGTGTTGTTCCTGAAAGCATTCCCCAATAATGCTATTGCATGCAAATCTGAGAATTTTAACATCTATATCCTGGGTCACCTAACCTACAACAGTTGAAACCGGAAGTGATCCAAGTGGGCAGATTCCAAAATGAAATGCTGGTGCTGGATTACTAACAGAACAGCAGGGTAGCAATGAGGACCCCCTCACTGGTGGTAGGCAGAGCAATGAAAGCCCCTGGCATGTAGGTGCAGTAATTGTTAAGCACACTTGACAGGAATGCACTGGTGGGTGCAGTGTCTCACACATTTGAAAGTTTCATAGGAAATAGTAATTATAAGGACTTTGGGTCTGGAGGGCTGTTGATGGGGACAATAAATATGAGGAAAAAAACAACTAAAGACAAAAAGGGGACATGTAAAAGCCAGAGGGCCTTCTTGGCAACACGTAAAGAAACTCCTCTCCTACAACCTGAGGGCAGAAAGGGCAAAGGATCAGGCATAGGACTTAAAGAGTAGCCGAGCTCAAGATAGTGAGGAAGACCAGGTAGAAGCCTCTAAAACTCCACTCCTGCCCCAGCCAAAATAGTAAATCAAAAGATGTATCCCATCATGGAAGGAATGGCAGAGATTAACACTATCCTTAAAGTCCTGAGGACTGTATGGTCCTTCCTAATCTCTATGCATTCTCTATATTAATGGTCACCTACTAACATGTAACTAGGGCTCTGTTAGTTTGCTCTAGCAAAGATATCATAACAGCTGCATCTGGGACTTTTACTTAGTTTGGTTTACTGTGGTCCACTATCATCCTCCAGGATTCATCTGGTTTTTTCAGAGGCAAGACCTAACCCTCATGCTCTATACTGCTTCCTAGACAACAGATAACTTGACAACATCAGCAATTTCTCTTTCAAAATAAGAGACCGAAACCCTAGGAGAACTAATGGAACACCCTCCTGCTTTTTTTTTGGCACTTGTCCTTGGTTATTATTACCATAATATATTTACAAATGTCTCCCCTTGTCCTTTGAGCAGCATGAGAAGGCAGTGCAGTAAAGTGATTAGACATGGGGGCTCCAGAGTCAGGTAGACCAGGGTTTCAGTCTCTGCTCAAATTTTTAATAGCTAGTTTCATTGTGCAGTTTATTTAACCTCTCTAAGCAAGTTTTCTGTTCCAGAAAGGGGAAATAAATTGGCCATTTCCTAAGGTTATCTGAGAACTGCTTGACAGAATATATAGAAAGTGATTATCACAGAGCCAAGCAAACATTTCCAAATAAAAGTCTTACTATTATGATTATAATTATGCTTATGACTATGATTATTATTAAGAATTCTTTGAGTTTCTATCAGGTAATGTACATGGAGCACTGGGTGAATTTTAATAGCAGATGTTCAGTGATTTAGAAACCTTTGTATTTGTTTTAATTCTTAGAATAAGAAGGTTGACAAACCCAAGTCACAAAGTTACAAAAACTATATCTCCCAACCAAAAATGGAGGATGGTATGGACTGAATCTTTGTGTCCCCCCAAATTCACATACTGAAGTCCTAAATCCCAAAGTGATTGTATAAGGAGATGGGGCCTTCAGTAGGTAATTAGGTTTAGATAAAGTCATGAGGGTGGAGTCTTCATGGTAGGATTTGTACCCTCCTAAGAAGAGACCAGAGAGCTTGCCAGCTCTCTTTCTCTCTCTCTGCCATTTAAAAACATACAAGGTGCTGCCTGCTAGCCAGAGAGAGAGCGTTCACCAGGTACTGAATTAGCTGGCACCTTGATCTTGGACTTCCCAGCCTCCAGAACGTCAGAAATGAATGTCTCCTGTGTAAACCACTCAGTCTATGGTATTTTGTTATAGCAGCCTGAGCTAAGACAGAGCATATGATCTAACAAAGGATATTTTTCTAATTGCTAGTATACCTATGTGTAAAGGCTTGCCAACTATTAAAAACAAAAATAGAGTTCTAAGTAATAATGGTTCTTCACAATATGGTTTTTATTGACCCATTTTAACTGGAAAGGGTACACTCACACAATGGGTCTTATTTTGGAACTTGCAGGCTGTCCAGCCACCTCTATAGAGCAACAGTCTCTGGAGTCAGAAACGTTCAAGTCTCGTTTTATGTGAAATGCATTCTTCTTTGTCATAAGCTTGGAAACACTGTACTCTTCTCTCCCATAGTTCCAGTCTTAATTACTGCTCCCTTTGCCAACAGCATTGCTCCCAGTGTTATTTCTCTGATCAGTGCTTTCAGTAGCCATCAACGAAATGGCCATGCCAGGGCCTTATTGCCCATGTATTTCTTCCCTACACTTGGTTGCTCTACGGTGGTTATAAATTTTGATTCTTTTAAAGTAACCTTCGTCAGTGCTTCTGCACTGGAAGCAGTTATTTCTGGGGCAGTGGAGACTATTTTGAACTGACCAGGGACTTTTGCAGAAGCTGTTAGGGCAAGTTAACAACTCTGTCTCTGGAGGTAGGCTGATCAGGGTTCAAATCTTGGCTTCCCCACTTTGAACCTGCTTGGCTTTGAGCAGACCATCTTTCTGAACCTCCATATATTCTTCTGTGAATTGATAACAATCAAATAATAATGCCTACTTGATAGGGCAGTTGTGAGGATTAAGTGTGTTGACCTGTAAAGAGCTTAGCGCAGTACGTGACACTGGATATGCAGTCAACAGGAGTTAGATTTTGCTAAGATCATCACGGATAATACCATGGTCCTTCTAGTTTATTTATTTATTTTTTAATTTTATTTTTGGCTTGAGTCTTTGGTACTGTGAGCAGGCTTTCTCTAGTTGCGGTGAGCGGGCTTCTCAGCACAGTGGCTTCTCTTGTTGCTGAGCAGGGGCTCTAGAGCGCAGGCTCAGTAGTTGTGGCGCACGAGCATAGTGGCTCCGCAGCATGTGGGATCCTCCCAAATCAGGGCTCGAACCCGTGTCCCCTGCATTGGCAGGCAGATTCTCAACCACTGCACCACCAGGGAAGCCTGGTCCTTCTTAAAAGATATACCTTTCCTCTTTTAAATATTGTAGAAGTTATTTTCCTTTCCTTCTTGCTACTGTGAACAGCACTGCAATGAACATCTCTGAATGTATATTCCTCCTTACACTTGTCCAATTATTTCCTTTTATGTGTTCTTAGAACTAGACTTTCTGAATCAAAGCATATGAATTTTTCTATATATATATATATATATATATACATATATATGTATATATATATATATATTTAAATCAATACCAAAGTCTAAGAGGAATATATTATCTAGCTAAGTATACATTCAAAATATTGAAAATCTGGAAAAAATTGACTGTTACTTGAAATTGACCTGAATATGGAAAATCTACAGCTTGGTAGAAAATGTTGGTGGTCTCAGAAGGAAGCTCATTGGCTCCAGGCTGGAAGATATGCTGTCCCTGTGGCTTCTAAGCCTGACTGGTCACAGGAGGCTGCTCACACTCAGACAGACTGTCTTTCAGGAAGAGAAAGCCTGGGAGAAAATATACTAGCTAGTGCCCCACTGCCCAGTATAGAGAGAAATCAGGTCATAGTGAATATTCAGCAAAGCTAAAGGGGAAAGAAAGGAAAGGGAAGGAACTATGGCTAGAGAGTGTCTTAACTCAAGATTGAGAATGTATTCTAGGTTCCTCACTTAATTTACAGAGTTTTAAAGTCCCTAGTTCCTCTGGGCTAAGACCTGTCACAAAACTTTCTTTCTAGTATTTCCTAATCCCTTAAAATGAGTCGTTTGATGATTGCCTGCATTCTTTTTCTTAAAATGTCTTGCATTGCTCCAGTGGAGGTATGGATTTGTCAGCATAGATAATTGTCTGACTGAAGGCTGATGGACATGAAGGAGGGACCTAAAGACCCATTTGCCTGCTAGGGCCCAAATCCTACAGGTTCTTGGGTCATAGGTGCCGAGAGCTCCAAGAAGTATCGAGAAGGAAACCTCGCAGAAAAGATGTCTCTGAGTTTAATACTCTCTTACTATATAATGTGAATCCTTACATAGACTAGAGAAGATTTGACTAAGGGTAATTGTATAGTAGTGAAGAGCTTTTTTTCCCCTCTTTCTTACAGAAGCCATGTTCAGAAGGTCCATTCTGGTACTAGACTAAAGATATCAACCAATGACCTGACTTCCATAACAAATACAGTTACACTCATATGACTTAATACATGCAGATATTATACTAAGCACTTTAGAAATATAAACTCATTTAATCCTGAGTACAGTCCCATAAAGTGAACAAGATTATAATTCACATGTTAAAGTTGCAGAAACTAAAGCACAGAAAGGTTAAGTGACTTGCCTAAAGTCACACAGCTAGTAAGTGGTTAAAGAAGTCTGACTTCACATTTTTATACAGGGCAACATGATCTCAGTAAAGCCTTATAAGGTTCATTAGTCTGGCTGGCCCCCCCAACAGCCACCCATATGTCTTTGAAATGGGGTTCCGGCACTAGTAATAACTAGTATTTGTGACCACCTACCTCGTGGCCACCTACCAAATTCTATGCCCTGTAGATTTTGTTTTACAACTGCCCTGCAAGGCGGGTCCTCAGTCCTTTCATCTATCAAATGTGTTTTATTCACATTTGATAGATGAAGGGACTGAGGCTCAGAAAAATTAAGCTCCTTGTTCAAGGTTACACTGCCAGTGAAGGCCAGAGCTGTCATTATCACCTAAGTCTTCCTGTCCTCAAAGCTCAAGGTATTAACTACTCCCCTGTACTGTTTCAGACATAAATGTTGGGAAAAGCACAAGCCTGGAAGTTAATAGGTGTTGGGTAATTCTAGCCCAGCTCTCCCGCCCTATTTTAAAATAAATGCTATCAGGACCAAGGTGAGCGACACTGCGTCCCCACTTTTTTGAGTCAGGCAGTGACTTGCCTGTGGATAGCTGTCGAGGTGGGGCGTGGGTAAGATAGAAACACTGGAAAGCACTACTTCTCATTCTTGGCTCTCTCCACCAGAGCACAGAAAGCTAAAGAATACATTAAAGCAATATTAGTTACTTATTCAAATTATGGCTTTGAGTTCTGATTTATTTACTTTCTGCTTTAAAATCATTCCTTGCAGATTGTATTCATGATTCTCAGAGATTGGCTGAAAGATAGTAGCTATTTTCCTTCTTGGCATGAATCTAAATATAGTTTTGCAATGTGCTTAAATCTTCAAGAAAACGCTATAATGAAAAAGTTATCTTCCTCCGAATAAGTTCAAAAATGACACCATGACGCCAGTTCCCGTGTGTGAAATCTGTCTAAAAACGGTGCATCAGTTTATCACGTATCACTACAGACAGATGTTCAGTTTGTGAAAGAATGTGTGTTTTTTAAATTTCGGCATTTGTGTCACTCGCCTGTCCCCATTATCCATCTGGCACCTTTCTACGAATCCCCTAGAAGCTATGAGGCACCTTTTGGGACACACAGTTGGGATCATTAGATTGATAACTTTTCAAGGCAAAAGATAATTTTCTTCAGTAAAAATGATATAATTTAAAGAATGAGTTTTTTCTGACAACATAGCCAGATGAAAGGCAAAGTAGTGGAATGTAGAAGTGGGTTGTTCTCCACAGGTGCCTGAGCACCCCACTGGCTGGGCTGCATCTTGCCAGGAGCTCCATCACATGTCAGATGTACAATGAGGGTGTGTCAGACTTGGGTTTGGAAAACGAATAGCTTATTACAAAATGCCTCATCTTAATTAATGAAGACAGATTAGTATGCTTCAGACCTTATACTGAGTCAATACTGGATAATACTTTTTTTAAACTTTAAGAATGGTAATGTTTTAAAGACATAGAATGATGTGTGTAACTTTGTATAATTTAAAAATTAAGGCAGGAAACTGGTTTTATTGTTGACATTTTAATACTCTTATTCTGTCATTAGTGAATTGTGAAAATGAAGTCTAAATGCTGAACCTATATGGACGCTATTCAAATAGTTGGAATGCCTTCTCCCCAGGAAAAGACATGAAAAATGAAATGTCAGTGTGGGACATTGGATTTGAGTGTGTTCTGGAAAGGAGTGGTCTTGAGTGGGGGCATGTTTTCTATATTCATCAGCAATTTGAAAACAAATTGGAATTATTTCTGATATGGAGAATACTGAAGGATTCCTTACACAGAAATTGAGCCAAGGGATTCAATTCTATATATATTCACCATGGATGCTCTGGGTTCATAAGAGGAGGGGTTCATAAGAACCCCTCCTCCACACTATCCCTCCTCCCCCGCCAAAAACTGCCACAAAGCTTAGGCTAGAAAACATTTCTAATTGAAGGATAAAAATACCTACTATTTACTGAGGGACCATTTTGTAAAAAGTGCTTAAAATGTATTCTTTTTAATCCTCACAATAACGCTATAGAGTAGATTTTTAAACCCATCATGTGAAAGGTGAGGTCCAGTGAAATTCAGTAACTTGCTGAATATCACCCTCTGGAAGTGATGGGTTCAAACATAGGGCTGCCTTACTCCACACCATGATCCTAACTACTGTGTGTTTCTGCGTACACCACACACACACACACACACACACACACACACACACACACACACACACACTACAAGAAAAATAATGGTGTTATTCAGCCCAAGTGCTCTGGAGCCACAGAGAAGGAGAGATGAACTCCCAATAAAGATAAATCCTAGATTGTGTAAGTTGACTTTTACAAAGTACAATTTTGAGACGGTAAATTTTGACAAAATAAACTCCAAATAGCAATGCATGGAAACTACTATACTGTGATAAATTTATTGTGACCAGACCGAAATGTATTCAGAAACAAACTGAATAAATTCACTTCAGACCGATCCAGGATACTGATCTTATTGGGTTAAAGAATACTCATTTACTTACTAACATTAAGTACAAATGTTACATTTTACTCAGTATCTACAGGTCCTCTTTTCCACTAGATTTCAGAATTTTTGTGGTAAAGCAGGAATTATACCAACTAGTCATTTATGATATGTTATAAACATGCGAAAGAGTATGATCTTATTTTATGGTTGAGGACTAATTAAAGGTACCACCGGCCAGGTTGGGGAATAGACTGACTTTCATTTGGTGTAAAATAGAAGGTTATAAAAATAAACACGACTGTAAAGGTAAACAACATTCAGAACAGTGCCTAGCACGTAGTATGGACTTAATAAATACTTGATGAAAAGTGATTGAATGACAAATGCCGTATATCCATCTATTGCTGTGTGGTATGTGGAACACTTTTTTCTTCCAGTTTTGTTAAGATATAATTGACATACAGCACTGCATAAGTTTAAGGTGTACAGCCTAATGATCTGACTTAGATACATCATGAAATGATGACCACATTAAGTTCAGTAAACATCCATCATCTCCCCTAGGTACAAAATAAAAGAAAAATATTCTCCTTGTGATGAGAGCTCTTAGGATTTACTCTATAACAACTTTCAGATATGACATAGAGCAGTGCTCATTATATTAACCATGTTGTACATTACATCTTTAGTACTTATTTATCTTATAATTGGACATTTGTTGTGGAACACTTTTAAGGTTCAGAAGCTCATTGGGCGTAAGCAAAATATAATTATCTTGCAATTTTATTTAAAAGCAAATATGATCTATAAAGAAGTTTCTATAAAATGTGCAGGAGAAAAAAATTACAATTATTCCCATAACTTTGTTCCATTTTACAGTAGTTTTGTGTACCCCAAAAAATTACCAAGAAGTCCTTCAAGGGAAGCTATTATTGTCTATTCATTAGGAGGGTTTACGTGGCAGGAAGTAATGCAGCCCTCTTTTCAAGTTGCTCTTCATAATACTTATTTTACAAAATTATCATAGAAAACAATCCTCACTCTAACCTGTGTTGCAAAATTGAATGGACTATTTTATTGTCTAAAAATTTCCATGTGGACAATAATCTTAAACTGTACCAGGACACTGTGGTTTTATTAACATTGATTTTTTTCTAAGGGAAAGGTTCAGAAACAGTCTTATTTTAGTGATGACTGCTCAGTGGTTTACATAGAATAAAATCAGTTTTGTTTTAGAACAGGAAGTACACAACATAAAATAAGGTTAAGATTGATGTTAAAGTAAGACGGCACTGCTGCCTAGCTGGGAAATAAAAAAAGAAAATATTCAGCTCATTTTTTATAAATTGTTAATCTAGTTTTGTGTTTTGGTTGTTTTTTTTTTTTTTTTTTTTTTTTACAAAATTGTCAATATTTGTGACCGAGAAGGGAGAAATCAAAGCCTGACTTCCCTAGCCAGCAGCCTGCTCAAAGAAGAAACTGCCTCACCTTAGAATACATTTTGTTTGCAATAGGTTGCTTATAATCCAAATAAATGATTTACTTCTCATTTTATGACTGTGTTTTTAATGAAATATATGAAAAAGGTATTAAATAACTAACATTTATTTCCTTTTTTTTACAGCTCCCAAATCACTAGAGTTTTTGTCGGATGAGTCAGAATTCACTAAAGAAGCTGTGTTCTGTTTCACTTGCCTCACAGTTTACAACAGCTGTTTATTGAGAACTTACCAAATTCAAGGCACCATGTAGACTAGGCATTGGAGAGATGGTAAGTGGAATTCTTGTCCTCAAGGGGTTTCTAACCTGACTGGGGGAAAGAGGCACATACTTAAAAGATCGATAACAGTTCCAAGGCTGTTTCAGAGACCTGGTCATTCTCCAAGACCTGCGAGAAAAGAAAAGCACCACCTTTTGCTCCAGGAATTAAGTAGAGGGTCCCCATTAGAGGACTTCCACCCAAATTTATATTGGGTAAGGGTGTTATGCTCCTTGCTCTTGTTCTCTGTCTTTATAATCCCTCTTAGAACTTTATTTCGGCATCCTGATTCTAAGTAATCAGAAGTTTGGATATTTACTCTCAAGATCCTGGGTTTCTCCTACTTCAGTACATGTAAGGGCAAATTCAGCTCACAACCTATGTGAAAATACTCATGTTTTCTGTCTCCTGAATATGACAGAGAATGGTAATAAATTAAGAAAATGCACAGTTAACCAGAACGGAGTTTCTCACTCTTGACGTTTGGGGCCAGGTAATTCTTTGCTAGGGGTGGAAGAGGCTGTCTGTGCAATAATGCAGGATGTTAAGCAGCATCCTTGGCCTTTACCGGTTAGATGCCAGCAGCTCCCCACGCCCGTTGTGACAACTAAAAATACCTCCAGACATTGCCAAGTGTCCAGGGCTGGGGGGAGGGGGAAGGGGGCCAAAGTTATCCCCAGCCGAGAACCACTGCCCTGGAATGATCAGTTACACCTCAGAAAATGAGAAATCTATGTGTATATATATGCACATGGAAGATTCTAGCCAGTCTCTAGAGTGAAGCAACAAACAATATTGAGAGATTTCAGCCACACAAACAAACCATCAGGATTCAAAATGCCAGCAATTGCATCTTTTATTAGAATGAATAATTTCAATAATATTTACAAGCTTTGTTAGAGGCTTCTGTATTCTTAATTAACTCACACCCTGACCTACAGGGTGAATTAGGAATGACAATCTCTACATGGAGCAGGGGGACAAGTTGGACACTGAAACCTGATTCTGGCTGCAGAGCTGGAGACTCATTTTCTACCTCATTTTCACAAACGCCTTGATTTGTGATGCTTTTGGTTATTCCTCAACAACATTTCCATTGCTCAGTTTTGCATCTCATTTTCTACAGATTTTTTCATCCATAAAGTTTCTTGTTGAAATTTATAGTCGCTTTATAATTTCTGTATTAACTTTTATACTGCATTTTACTGTATTATACTATTATAAGACATTGATATCACATGCAGCCATTAACAATTTTATTCACCATAAAACTCATCAAGTCATGAACACACATGCTCTGTATCTAGCCTGTAGGAGCCTACCTCTCTCTATCATTTTTCTTATCTTTCTAACACTCTCAAAAGGGCATTTTAATGACCAAGGTGTTTGTAAGTCCCATTCTATCAGCAGTACCCACAATATCTTCTGGAGCCTTCTTTCTAAGACAGCTATCTCCCTCTCTCTCTCCCCTACCAACAGTCTGGTCTCATCGTTAACCCTTCCAGCCAAAGGATGCAAGAGAGTACTCGGGGGGCCGCAGAGCTACAGTGCTTTGTCGGGACCTCCCTTAGGACTGGCCTCTTATGTTAAAGGGAGAATTTCTGTTCTGTTATTTCTGTCCTGTAGCTTTGCTATCTGAGTCTGATGCCTCAAGTCCTAATTCCAATTCCAAGTTTACCCAGAGGCCCAGTGTCAGTTCTATCGTCATTTCTGAGACTTAAACCTCCTATCTTTAAATGAGGGTATTCCCTGTGCTATACAGTGTATCCTTGTTGCTTATCTATTTTATACATATTAGTTTGTATCTGTTCATCCCATACCCCTTATTTGTCCTTCCCCCCTTTCCTTCCCCCTGTGGTAACCACAAGTTTGTTTTCTATATCTGTCTAAGTCTGTTTCTGTTTTGCACATATATTCAGTTGTATTATTTTTTAGAATCACTATGCTGTACACCTGAAACTAATGTACTATTGTAAATCAACTATACTTCAATTTTTAAAAAATGAGGCTGGATGATGTAAAAGTCCCTGACCACTCAAATTGTCTATAATCATATCAAAAATTAAACACAATTACCCCTTAATCCATTACAGGCTAAAACATCACTAGCTTAGTGTACATTTTAAAATGCCTTCTGAAAAAAATAAAATAAAATAAAATAAAATGCCTTCTGTTCCTCAACTGCTAGAAAATTTTCAGAATGTGTAGATCAGTGTTGATTACAAATGTAAATGGCAACCCCTAGAGTTTTTCACAACTTATACAACCACCTGTGATGCCTAGTTCTAAACGCCATTCATTAGCTAAAATGTAGACAGGAATTAGCAGGATCACAGGGTCACCAGTGAGAGAAGAAGAGAATGTCAGAAGATGGACACTAGTGCCGATAGGAGATGTATCAAAAGGGTACAGTCAAGGGACAAAAATCATATCAGGTATTTAAACAGGGAAATTGAAGAATTTTTAATTAGATATAAAGTTGAAGGTAACAAAAAAGGCAGAAAGAGACAAGTATCATAGAAGTGGCAATTGTAGGAAGAGCTACCACCCCTAGTGATGGGGAATAAAAGGAAAAGGGTTGGAATAAAAGGAAAAGCTGGAGGAGAGGCCCATGCTGTTGAAATTCAGACCTCTGAGGAGGCAGGATGGGCTGGAAGGCGCTATTGTTCCTGAGGGAGATACCGCAAGGCTGTTTCTGAGAGTGTTGGAAACCCTGCCAACTAGATTCAGCTGCTACTACAGAAAGGCAGCAGGAAGCCACAGAAAACATGAAGGAAAGAGAAAGTCTCTTCTTCCTCCAGCCTTGCAGTGTCCACCTAGACTAACAGTGGGCCAGCTGGCAAAGCAGAAACATAACTTACAGAATCCCAACACAACTATCACAAAGAAGAGCATGGAGAGCTGTTTGGAACTAAAGGGATAATAAATAGCACACCAAGTCTGCTCTAAAGCAGGGGTGACAAATAGATTTCATCTGTGTACCAGTTCTAATAATGGCAGCATATTGTGTTGAGAAGGATGCTGAGGTTATACTTATGCAACAGAAGAGAGCCCTGTAATCATTTAGAATATCTTCCATGGGCAGAAGGAGAGCATGGTGGCATAGAGTTGTCATTTCTGGCCTAGAGCCACCTAATTGTCCCGTGCACCTTTTGGGTATCAGTCTCTGGAGACAGAGACCTGAACTCCTTCTCAGCAGCAGTAGATGCCCCATCTCACTCCATCTGGCAGAGGGTATGATGGAGAGCAAAGTAAATTTGAGATCCTGACATGGTTATAAGTTTCTTGGCTATGCTTGAGCACCTCTAGGGATGGAGAACACATCATCTTCATCTTCAGGGAGTTCTGATAAATGTCTTCCTCATAAAGAACTTAGATCAACCTCAATGTAACTCCTATCCACTGGCCCCACATCTACCCCTTTCAGAAAGACAGAAGTCAGTCAAATTCTTTCTCTGCATGCCATCCTTCAGATGTTTGAATCCGGTCACCATATTCCACCAGATCTTTCTTCTCGAGGTGAAATAGCCTCCCACTGTTCCTTACGTGGATGGTATAGAGATATCCCTGTCCTGTCTTCTGAGTACACTTTGACACATCTCAGCCCTTCATCAAGGGTGGCCTGAAATTAATACTCCAGATGTGGTTAGAAGAGCACCAAAGAATAAAGCAGAGAATGGAGTTCATTCTTTTATAGATCCCATCAACATTTCTGACGACCACGTCTCACTGAAAATTTTCATCGGGACTTATTTTCTTTCACCTCAAATAATCCTCAGCCCTTCTACCCCCAGGTTAAGCAATTTCCAGTGGCTTCAAACTTTCCCAAGGAAAAACATGTTGTTGTCGATACAAACTACTGGGAAGTCTCCTTGGAGGAGAAGGCAGACAGCTTTGTGAATGTTTAACTAAGTTAGAAAATTAAGCTCTTTCTTGCTGATGGTGGCTGTCATAAATGTATGCTCCAGTGAAAAGAAGCTTAAATCAATTTCGGTGTTCTCATTGAGCTGCGAACTTTGTTATTGTTCCTCCTGCACAATATGGATGCCATAAACCATATCTAAGTGTGCAGAAGACATTAACTTCCACTGGGGTTTTCGAGCCAGATGAGATTTTTATAAGTGATTCTGTTCTACCTTTTAACTACATTTTAATTTAAATATATTTTTAATCGTAGCTTTAAAATTATCTTCACTATGTAACCAAAGTTTAAAGTAATGGCATATTTTTAAAATACATGCAAAAATCTCTTAGTCAGGGTCTTTAAATAGTCTACTTGCATTATTTATTTTAGGTTCATTTAACTGCACTATAATTTTATGAAGTTTTAGAGTGGTGCGGCATATGATGTAATTGCTGATTACACAGGCCATATTTCCAGGCACATTATCAGAAGAATCTATGAAATAGCAGGGAGTTTAACAAGAACAAGCGTCTTCAAGAAATTACCTGATGAAAATTCCACAGATACAAATTTCTAAAAGTTAAGGGAAGAGAGATAAATATGATTAAATACAAAGAAGTCAGGGGCGTGATGTAGAGAACAGCAGGAGAAATTCTGATTTGTACACAGCACCCTGGAGGATGGATGATCTGCTGAAATTAAATATCAACCTTCAGATTCTTAAATTTAAAGCCAATCATCACTTTCAGTGACTTCATTTTGAAGAACTAGGGGGTGTGCCCCTAAAATGCGAAGGAATTATTTTCTGGGTATAAAAGATAAAATTGAAAGATCAGATACATATTATTCTAAAGAAAAAACAGATGCCTAAAGATTATAGGTATTAGTTTTCTCTTGCCACTGTAACAAATTACCACAAACCCAGTGGCTTAAACAGTGCAAATTTATTATCTTGCAGTTCTGTAAATCAGAATTCTGACATGGATCTCACAGGTCTAAAATCCACATGTTGGCAGGACTTCACTGCCTTCTGGAGGTTCTAGGTAAGGATCCATTTTGTTGCCTTTTCCAGCTTCTATAAGCTGCCCTCATTTCTTGGCTCAAAAATCCCTTCTGCCATCTTCAAAGCTAGCAATGTTACATCTCCATCTGACCTAAGCTTGGAAAGGTTCTCCACTTATAAGGACTCATGTGGTTACATTGAGTTTACCTGGATATTCCAGGATACTCTCCCCATCTCAAGGTCCTTTACTTAATTACATCTGGAAAAATTCCATTTGCCATGCAAGGTAACGTTCATATGTTCTGGAGATTAGGGCAGGGACATCTTTGGGGGCCATTATTCTGCCTATTACACTGTATAAAGCAAAGATGAGACAACACTCCAAGAAACAAATTGCTTGCAGGAGACTTCCTCAGATGAAGATTATTTCCTTTCATCTCATGTACTTTTCTAGGACAAAATTCACCATTCAGTATTCCCCCCACCCCCCACCCCCAGAGAAGACAAGAGGGCAGCTATCTGCAAGGAAAGGGATGGAAACTGATGGGAACTGATCTAGAATGATGGCTAAGTCCAGATTAGGTGTAGAGTGGATATGCCAGGGACTCTTCTAAATACTTTATGCAGATAAATTTATTTAGTCCTCATAGCAGCCCTATACAGAAGGAATCTTATCATCATCCTGTTTTCCCAATGAGGAAACTAAGGCACAGATAACTTGCCCAAAGCTACCCAGAGCCTGAACGTTAACCACTGGAATACACAACCTCCTATCTGCTGACCAGTTAATAGGTGGGTTGCAAGTAATTTGTGACTAACAATACTTTTACAAAAAGTCAATGATTTACATTTGAGTCAAGATTATCTCTATGACAACACTCTTGCTGTTACCATCTGATATGGGTTTCTGGTTATTACATAGATGTTGGAAAAGGAACAAGCATTGAACTAGTCAACTGATCTAAGTCGGTGGTTCTCGCACTTTATTGGGCATAAGAATCACCTGGAGTACTTTGTGAAAATGCAGATTACTCAGCCCTAACCCCAGAGATTCATTTAGATCTTGGAATCTCTATTTAAAAAAAAATTCCAAGGGGCTTCCCTGGTGTGCTGTGGTTGAGAATCTGCCTGCTAATGCAGGGGACACGGGTTCGAGCCCTGGTCTAGGAAGATCCTGCATGCCACTGAGCAAGTAGGCCCCTGAGCCACAACTACTGAGCCTGCGTGTCTGGAGCCTGTGCTCCGCAACAAGAGAGGCCCACGCACCGCGATGAAGAGTGGCCCCCACTTGCCGCAACTAGAGAAAGCCCTCGCACAGAAACGAAGACCCAGCACAGCCAAAAATAAATAAATAAATAAATAAATAAATAAATAAATAAATAAATAAAAATTCCAAGAGTTTCTGATACAGGCTTCCTGGCACATATTAAGTGCAGTATAGAGTGTTTGGAAAAACTACGGTTGGATGACCTCCCTGGAGCATCCCCCTAAGTCCTGATAAGGCACTTGCAAAGAACCCCACATTTATCCCATTGAAGCTCTTACCATATTATATAGTAATTGCCCATTTGTTTATCTGTCTCCCCCTCTAGACTACGAGGTCTTTAAGGTCAAGGCTGTGCCTCTCTCAGTGCCTTATCTCTGCTGCCCACCCCACACTCCACAGGTATAGGTGCTCAGTTAGCCATCTGTTGTCAAATGCATGGCTGAATAGACAGACAAATCAATGATGAAATGGTCTCAGATCACACAAAACCATTTTCAGATAGGTCAGTTGAGAGTCCCACATGCCTCATTTAGTTGAAAATCTGCAGGTAGTAGGAAAAAATTGAAAAAAAAAAGAACACCATAAGCTAAGTTCACTGTTGAAGGACAGAACAGAAGCATATGAGCAGAAGCTCTTAGAGAGCAGTAGAAATAGGCAGTAGTCTCAGCGTTGGTAGGTGATGACTTCTTGTACCAGCAAGAGACAGTCAGCAGCCCTAGGGGCAGACAGTGTGTCCTGTGTGAACTCTTTTCACAGTATTATACTGACTTCAGATTTATTTTGCATTTTGGAGAGAGAGTGGTATTCTATAAATAAATTAATAAACAAGGAAAAATGTTTGTGATGTCTCAAAGCGATTGTCTTGTGGAAGGACTAATCTGAGCCACCCAAAGTGACTGTATCATAGTGTGGTTGTGAAGATCTCCAGATCATTTGTACAAAGTGTCTAGCTCAAAGCCAGGCACAAGGCAGGTGCTCAGTAAATACTTGTTGAATAATCAAGTCTCAGGAAGCTTTGATAAGCAAAGACCCGTCTCAGCATGACTCTGTTTCTGCCATGACAAACTAAGGGAACCCACGTTTATCATCCCAGAAGGACTCACCGCACTATTTCCCTTAGCCCCTCCTCCATTAAATTTTAAGATTTTTTTTTCTCCTGGAATATTTTGCCTCTTGTAAGAAAAACTTTTCGTGTTGTTTTCATCTGCCAAGAAATTTAAACAAACAATTTGAGGAGTAAACTGTGACTCTGAGGACAGACTGCAACTTATAAATTGTTTTTTTTTAATATCTTTATAGGAGTATAATTGTTTTACATTGTTGTGTTAGTTTCTGCCGTATAACAGAGTGAATCAGCTATATGTATACATATATCCCCATATCCCCTCCCTTTGCGCCTCCCTCCGACCCTCCATATCCCACCCCTCTAGGTAGTCACAAATCACTGAGCTGATCTCCCTGTGCTATGCGGCTGCTTCCCACTAACTATTTTACATTTGGTAGTGTATATATGTCAGTGGCATTCTCTCACTTTGTCCCAGCTTACCATTGCCCCTCCCCATGTCCTCAAGTCCATTCTCTACATCTGTGTCTTTATTTCTGTCTTGCCCCTAGGTTCTGCAGAACCTTTTTTTTTTTTTTTTCAGATTCCATATATATGTGTTAGCATACAGTATTTGTTCTTCTCTTTCTGACTTAACTTCAGTCTGTATGACAGACTCTAGGTCCATCCACCTCACTACAAATAACTCAATTTCATTTCTTTTTATGGCTGAGTAATATTCCAGTGTATATATGTGCCACATCTTCTTTATCCATTCATCTGTCGATGGACACTTAGGTTGCTTCCATGTCCTGACTATTGTAAATAGTGCTGCAATGAACATTGTGGTACATGACTTTTTTTTTTTTTTAACCATTTCAAAGAATATTTATTTTCTTTTTTAGTGCTTACTAAATTTTCTTATACAATCTCTGCAATGTCAAATTAAAAATTAATTTTACAATGCTTATATAAGCATTTAAAGGCTATGTAAATTTAAATGTATTACATAATTCTCATTTGAGAAAATGTTTCTGCGGATAAACGTGTGGAGAATTTTAAAGCAGTGATCACTAGCAATATTGTTTGCTTCAAACTCTCAACATTAACTACAATAGTTTGTGGAGGCATTTTTTTTACACTGGTCAGACCACAGATGCAGCAGGGAGTTTCGAGTGATGGTTTCCAGCTCAGGGACCAGTGACCAGGACTATCTGTGCATTTTGAAGGCCTAACTGATGGCTGCAGCAAACCTTTTTCTCTATTTGTCCTGATGCAGATGCTACCAGTGTAAGCCCTCTTTTATATTTTTTAATCTTACCCCTTCTCCACTCTCTCCTTGTTAGTTTGGTTCTTTTCCAGTCAGAATTCCTCACTGGGGAGCAGGTCAGTAGTTTCTTAGTGTTCTGTCCAATCTCTTGCTTCCCTTTCTGCTGTCCACTTGTTTCCCTTTCCTTGTTTATATCCACTTCCGTAGTCAATGAAGCATTCTTTAAAAGACTGCATCGTGTACCTGCTGCTGTGTGTGGGCACACTCCCCCAATTTCCTGGAAACTTGGAAAGTTAAATCTGTTTAAAACATTTAGAAATTTAGTAATTTATTTGCTATGGAAGGAAGAAGTTGAGAAACATTGTTTCTAAGAGGACATAGAATTCCTGGTAACCGGATTATCAGGCTTCCTCCAGAAATGTTGACAAATGAATAACTAATTTTTAACGCAGGCTGTTGTAAACCATTCTAGGAGCTAATTAAAGTATCATTTATCAAAGTAACCTGCACAGCAGGTATCTTTGACAGCTCCCTCCCCACCCCAACTCCTGCCTTTTCTGGGTAACCCTGAAATGCAAACAGTGGTCTGGGTGGGGGCAGGGAAGTACTATCTTTGTTATCTCTGATGTGTAACAGAGCTAGTGCTCCATGAATAAAGAACACGAAAAACTACGGAAATAGAAACCTGACTAGAATAAGAACATACTGGTTATTTTAGAGCTGCCAGGTACCCAACGCTTTTCATCCAATGAGCTCCTTTTACAGATGAGGAAATGAGGTTAGAAACACATCCAAGTCACACAGGCAATAGGGACCTGTATCAGTGTTCGCAGGTTTGTTTGCTTCTGGTTAACAGTGTTTAGGTGGCTTTGTGAAACCATCTGACCTCCAGCATGTGGACCAGATATCATTTAACAGTGTCACCTCCTACCTTTTGTCTACCTCCACCCGTTTCTCAGCATTCCTGCCATAACAAGACTGAGAAAACCCTAGTACTTTGTGCAGAAAATGCACTCCCAAGATATGATTTCATAAAAAGTAGAAAAGGTGAATTCTGGTTCCTATCACCTTATATTAATAAAAACAGTAACAGTTACCACTCATTTAGGGCTTATTGTGTGACAGGCACTGGGCTAAATGCTTTACCAACATATAATCAAAATATTTTAAAGTGGACTTCTACAACAATATGATGAGTTATTAATATCCCATTTTTGTGGATGAGGAAACTGAGGCTTAGTGTTAAGTAACTTTCCCAAGGCTGAAAGGTTAGTAATAATAGCAGAGGCAAAACACAAAGCCTGTTCATTGTGACCTTCATGAAATCTCATTTCCCAGCTTTTGTTTCCTCTTGTGTCACATATTCAGCTGCTTAGTGGATTTCTTTTTTTTTTTTTTCACACACACACACTGTATTTTATTTTTACAAGAGATAAATAGACTGACACCAAGCATTGTAAATGGATGACCACAACAAAAGCAACAATGATTGCAATTACCAAACACGAAACGCAACTTATAAATTTTAACCGCAGTTTCTTCCTGGACTAAGACCCAGCAGTGTGACCATCAGCAATGTGGTGCCTTTCAGTGATACAAAATGCTTGCTCACAGGCCATGATTTCATGAAACTTGTTCCCACGGTTATAGCAAGGCCAGGTAACCCCCGGATGCATATTATCACTTATAGCCATTCCCCATAAGACACCTAAGAGAGTGATCAAATGCTCTTGTGTCAGCACATAGAACAAATGCCTGGCGGATCATAAAATAATGATACATTATTGTGTAATATCCACATTGCTTCTGATATTGTACTTGGGAGATATTGTTAATTTTAGGGATAAAATTGCAGGACAGGATAGGACAGCTTTCAACTCCAAATAGAGCATGCTCAAGACCTCAGCAAAACTGGCATGTCTCTCTCTAGCCTTGGCCACAGAAGCTCTGAATGCCAGTCATCAAAGGACGTTGGGTACAATTTACTCTCATGGTTTCCAAACATTTATTTTAACAATTGACCTTCTTAAAATTAATCATGGACAGATTCCTCTATGTATATAATAGACAAATGGCAAGCACTCTGGCTGAAGATCTGAACTCTCATCTTAGCCCCTTCAGCTCCTAAATATATGAAATTAAGAAACCACTTTCCTTCTCTGAGCTCTACGTTTTGTTTTTGGTATTCTTAATCTTAGAGTGGAAATAATAGTGCTTGCCTTGCCTACCTTATGTTGATAATTGCTTTAGAATCAGACAAATTAACATTGGAGAGTATTTTGTAAATAATAAAAACCATATACATCTAAGGTAGTAGTATTATTACATGAAAAGGAAAAGCACAAGATAGAACATGATAAATAAGTAATTTAAGCTACAGTTATGAAGAAAGAGAAACATTCTTGGTAGCTTACGCAAACTATCTGTTCTTAACTTCTCATAGACTTGGATATTTGAGATGTTTAGAATAACACTAGACATGGTAATAGATCAAGGATGACACACTGATTTCTTCAAAAAAAAAAAAATGGGATGATTCAACTACCTAAAAGGGTGGGTTAATGAGAGTTTTAGGATATCTCACTGCCCATCAGGGAAGGAATCATAAGAGATTAGTGATGTCTGCTATGAGTGGAAGATGAGAATAGTGCATGTTTTCCATTCCTGTCAGATTAGTTTTATCCCTTTGATTCTTTTGCTCCACTTCTTTTCCCCAAGTTTTCAGTCCTGGGTCCTTAGCACTAGCACTCACTCCATTTCACAGGACAGCTGGAGGCACCATTCCCAAAATTGCCAAGTGGCGATAGGGGCTTAAAGCTCAGTTTTCTTCTTGATGCACAATGTGTGCATCCTTCTCCTGAGCTATTTTTAATTCTGGTTAGTTGACCAGCTCATCAGCGTCCCTTTCTCCATAGTATTCTCTCTCCTCCATACTGTGCAACCCTTGGAAAATCATCTCAGATGATGTTCCATTACAGCCCACCTCAATCAGCATCTGACCAACTCAGTGCTATGATATTGTAGACGTTGTCTCTTTCCTCTCTCTGGCACACTTAGAATATGAATCCATCAATTCTGTGTGGAGGAAAGATAGAACATTCTGAATTAATTATTAAGGAGACTAATGAACTGAGAACCTGGGTGAGGCTCATAAAGAAAAATGGCTGAAACTTCATCAGCTTTGTCTTAAGCTCTATTGTTCAGCTTGGCCCACCTGCTTGGCCAATGTCTGTGCACCACTGGGAAGGGCAAGTGTTGAAGTGACTGCCTTTAGAGGCCTCCCGCATATTTGATGAGGACACCCACTGCCTGTGCCCTGCAGGCAGCACAGCAGGTTTCCAGTATCAGACGTCCATTCTGCCATGATGTCAAAATCCCTGATGTATTCATATGTGTTCTGCTGCTTGCGGCCATAATCTTAATCATGTTAAGGAAGAGATGGCAACCTTACCAGCTCCATCTATCTCTAAATCTTGCCCCTATAATCACCATGGCTCATGGATCTCCTAACCTTAAGTTAAATTTATAGTTAGCAGAAAACAGCTGTTTTCCTTTCCAAAGCAAGCTGCAATGAATGATTGAAATGGATACAGAAATCACTTTATGCTTTATGATGTGTTGATTAATAAAAGTTTTAAAACATTCTAATGATACAAGTGTAAATTATTATTACTATCAAAGAAAAAAATTGATGTCTCTCAAAATAAAAAAAAAAGTCTAAAACTTTGCAAGCTCCTCACAATACATGGACAAAAAGAGGTACTCCACTGTGGAGCACCTAAATTTCTTAATGCTTATCAATTTTATGCTTCATTAGTGTTGGTGTATTTCTCAAAAGTTTGTGAGAAGTATTAATCTTCACAGAAATAATAATTAATATGGGTCAGGCTAATATTGTATGGTGAATGATGAGAATTCCTCCTTTTATTAGTATATTGCACTATAATTTTTTTCATTGAAATTGTTGCCTCTATAGCAGCTGTGTTCAAAGGCTGGGCAGCATGATTCACTGTGTTTAGCAAACAAATTTACATCTGAAGTAACTGGTTAGATGTGGGTCCAGGCAATATGGTTTCTAAGAAGATCATAGCTTGAATGTATTCTCCCTTAAATGGGTGAGATTCTATGGAGTTTTGTTCAACCACTGAGCATATGCCATTATGAGAATAAGACCCAACAGAGTGGACATAGAGTAACTGTATTGGGGAATTCCCTGGCTGTCCAGTGGTTAGGACTCTGTGCTTTCACTGCCGAGGGCTTGGGTTCAATCCCTGGTCTGGGAAGTAAGATCCCGCAAGCCGTGTGGAGCGGCCAAAAAAAAATAGTAACTGTATTGGTCACACCTTTTAAGCGTGATTTCATCTCCCTCTAGTCCCACCTCTGCTTCTAGTCACTGCTGTGGTGACTTTGATCAGCTTTGCACAGGGACAGCCTGACATCGCTTCACCTCAAGACCTACTCTTGCCTCCCGCCCTGGGGCTCCTCTGAAGCTGGCCACTGATATCCCCAGGACCCACTCAGCACTCAGGTATGCAATTTGGAAATGCAGAGGAGTTAATGTCTGTGGAGTCTCCCTTGACTGACAGGGGAGAGATACTTTGCATAAATATTTCCTTCTTTTATTCCCTAGGCAAATAATTGTGCGATACATTTTGTAAGGCTCCCCAGAAGGTACCCTGGAATAAAGTGCTAGTCACCAGTAGCAATAGCCAACTCAATAGTGCACTCTTGTATTGCTTTTCCTTCATTCCCTGTTCACTGTCTTTGCCCTCACAGTTGCACCCTGGGATCACATTCCCCAAAATCCCCTTAATGCAGCCTTTATTTAAGGGTTAAGAAAATCTGCCTCCTACTGTGTTAAGTATTTATGAGGCATGTGTGCTGATGTTTTCAATTACCTATTAATTAGTCACGGAATTCTTCTATAGGTATGAGCTCAGAATCCCTCTGAACACAAGATTCCAGGGAGACATTGTCAGTTCATTGTCAGTTCATCATCACCACAATCTCTGACTCGCATTCTGTAATCATTTGAAATCTATAAATGCTGGAAGAACAAAGCTGCCCGTGCTCACTGGGCAGTATGGTCATTTGTTGTAATGTGGATGTTGAGAAGTAGGCTAGCCTTACTCATTAGCTTAGTAACTCTCGTATCAATATGTGACATTTTGTATTCAAATTGATGCCTCAAAAAAGATACAATCCATTGGGAATAATTTAAACCTTACATGTTAATTCTGCAAATTACATTACTTACCATATAAAAGTACAGAAGAACAATTATTCTTTGACCTAGGATAAGGCTCATCTCGTTTCTGCTTTCTCAAATGACCTGAATAACACTCTAGAACAAAATAGACATAAAAAACCTATACAGAATATTCCATCCAACTGCAGCAGAATATTCAGTCTTCCCAAGTACACATGGATCATTCTCCAGAATAAATCATATATTAGGCCATAAAACAAGTTTCAACAAATTCAAGAATATTGAAGTTCTATTATGTATCTTTTCTGACCACAATGGTATGAAACTAGAAGTCAAGAAAAGAAGAAAAGCTGGAAAATTCACCAAAAAATGTGGAAATTAAACAACATACTCTTGGACAAACATTGGGTCAAAGAGAAATTAAAAAAGAAAACAAAAAATATCTTGAGACAAATGAAAATGGAAACACAGCATACCAAATCTTAAGGGATACAGCAAGAGCAATTCTAAAAGGGAAGTTTATATCAATAAATGCCTACATTAGGAAAAAAGAAAGATCTCAAACAACTAACTATACACATAAGGAACTATAAATCTAACAACAAACTAAGCCCAAAGTTAGTAGAATGAAGGAAATAAAAAGATCAGAGCAGAAATAAATTAAATAGAGGTCAGAAAAAATAGAAATAATCAACAAAACTAAGAGCTGATTTTTGAAAAGGTAAACAAAATTGACAAGCCTTTAAGTAGACCTAGAATAAAAGTGATAAGACTCAAAATCAGAAATGAAATAGAAGACACTACAACTAGTACCCTAGTTATGCAAAGGTTCGTGAAACACTACTATGAACAATTATACACCAACAAACTTGAAAACTTAGAAGAAATAAATAAATTTTTAGAAGCATACACCCTACCAAAACTGAATCATGAAGAAATAGAAAAGCTGAACAGACCAATAATAAGTAAAGACACTGAACTAGTAATCAAAAACCTCCCAAAAACGGAAAGTCCAGGAGCAAATGGTTTCATGGGTAAATCTACCAAACATTTAAGGAAAAATTCACACCAAACCTATTCAAACTTTTCCAAAAAATTAACAAAGAGGTGACATTTTGAAGCTCTTTTTACAAGGCCACCATTACCCTCATACCAAAGTTAGACAAGGACATTATGAGAAAAGAAAATTACAGGCCAAAATCCTAGCGAACATTAGTGCAAAAAATCTCAACAGAAAATAGCAAACTATATTCCACAGCACTTTAAAGATATCATACACCATGATCAAGTGAGATTTATCCCTGCGGTGCAAGAATGATTCAACATCTGCAAATCAATAAATGTGATACACCACGTTAAGAGAGTGAAGGTAAAAATCTTATGATCATTTCAATAGATACAGTAAGAGCATTTGACAAAATACAAAATCCTTTCATGATAAAAATCTCAACAAACTAGGTATAGAGGGAACGTACCTCAACATAATAAAGGCCATATATGACAAGCCCACAGCTAACATCAAGTTCAACAGTGAAAAGCTAAAAGCTTTTCCTCTAAAATCACAAGACAAGGGTGTCCACTCTCACCACTTTTATTCAACATCGTACTGGAAGTTCTAGTCACAGCAATTAGGGAAAAAAAAAAAATGGAGGGAGGGAGGGAAGAAAAAGCATACAAATCAGAGAGGAAGAAGAATACTGTTTCTGTTTGCAGATGATATGATCTTACATATTAAAAACTCTTAAGACTCCACAAAAAAACTGGTATTGTTACAACTAATAAACAAATCCTGTAAAGTTTCAGGATACAAAATCAACATATAAAAATCACTTATGTTACCACACACTAATAACAAACTATCTAAAAAAGAATTTAGTCATCATTCTTTATCTTTTTAATCTAGAATTCCCCCATCTTTTTTTGTCTTTCATAGCATTGGCATCACATCAAGAGTTATATGACGTCCACTCAAAAAAAAAAAAAAATTACATAATGTCAATTTATTTCACTATTAGATGATGTCAAGTTTGATCGCTTATTTAAATTCATGTTGGCCAGAATTCTTTATTGTAAGAATTTCTCCCTTTGAAATTGATAAGTAATCTGTGAGCTGGTACACTGAGATTATGTGAACTCCTGTTTCCCAGTATACTTCCACGGAATTGTTTTGGCAGCATTTGGTGATTCTTGGCTGAATAATTATTATATTGATAATTGCAAGATGGTGATTTTCTAATTTCATAATTTCTTCTATTTCTTTTATCTAGTATTCTTCAGTAGAGAGGAGCTTTCCCTTGAGAAGGTGAATTTTTTAAATGGTATGTACTGAAATTTTCTTATAAACTTTGATGTATAAAGTACTTAGTAGCCCATAAAATATCTTGCCTGGTTCAGAAACAACTCAGAAATAAAACTGTGGGGCCTATAGCCTTACAGGGAGTGTGAAGCTAAGAGGTCCTCGCTGTTTACACAGGACAGAGAGCCTGCTGGACAGGCCATCGCCTGTTTGTGTATAGCTGGTCTCTTTTCCTATCAGCTATTTCTGTCGGGACTGGCTCTACTTGTGTTCTTAGGGGGACAGCTCTGTTAAGAAGGTCTCTCAGTGGGTTTGTAGCAGTGTTTTGGGGGGAAGTAAACAGTTATGGAGGTATGCTATTCCAAGACAGCTGAACTAGGGGTATAGAGTTGTGAGAACTAATCTACACTTTGCTGCATTCTAGTTCTGTGGCCCAGTGTCACACCTGAAAAATTAAATTCTAATGGTTAATCATAGGATTCCATGCCTACATACAGTTCCTTATGAGTTGTGGTTTGTTGGTTGGTTGGTTAGCTGGTTTTAGCGTCCATTATAGAGTTTGTTTTCCAGATTTTAGAGTACCTATGAAATGTACTTTTCCCAAAAATATATCTGAGGGGCGGGCCATATTGCAGGTGCAATATTTGGTATTATCATCATCACCAGCATATTGAGTGCTAACTCAGTGCCAGACATGCTGCAGAATGCTGATCATACACTCTCATCTATGAGTCAGAGAAGTCAGTGTGAGAATATTACTATTACCTGGATTTGTGTAGATGGGAAAACTGACTCTTAGAAGCTAAGAGATGATAGAACCAGGTGTCAACCTCAGGTCTGCTGATTCAAAGCCAATGAATGATCTTTACCATGGTGCTATAGTCACTCCCATATGGGCAACAAAAGAGCAATAAATTTTTTGGAGTTTTTCAAGGCCCTTTCAGAGATCCAAAGGTCCTACAGGAGCTTGGTTTTCTATTCTCTGACTTGTGCTGCCATCCATATACATCTTCAGTTCTCATTAAAAGCAAACCAGGATGTCTCACCCTCACCCCAGGAGAATATGCCCAGAGGCCTGTGAGCAATAACATTCCCATTCCAAGGTTTCAGTCTTCAATTTCAATCCTACTGTTTCCTTTGGATGCTCGTTTGTTTTAAATCTTTTTCATTAAGGAGCTACTGGCTCTGTCCTCCTTGTCTATGCTATAAATGTTTTTATTTTGTTAAATTTAATTCTTATGGATTTGCCACACTATGAATGCCCCAGTGACTCATAAAAGCATGAAAATACATAACCAGAGTTATGCATAACTAAAAGCCTAATTACAAATGTGCTGATGTCCTTAGTTTGAAAACTAAAAATGAAATGAGATGTATTAGCTTTTGTTGTATTTCTTTAACAAAACTGGAGATGGTCATTTTTCCAAG
This sequence comes from Balaenoptera acutorostrata, assembly GCF_949987535.1. Lineage (NCBI taxonomy): Eukaryota > Metazoa > Chordata > Mammalia > Artiodactyla > Balaenopteridae > Balaenoptera > Balaenoptera acutorostrata. The sequence continues at coordinate 20,600,548 of NC_080079.1, read as the reverse complement.
CACCACCCAGAGGGAAGAGGGGAGAATTATTCACCAGAGAGTTGCCAGAGGATACTGGACTCCCCACCACTCCCTTTTCCCACTCCAACCCTCTGTGCTAGTTTACAAAGACTTCATAGACCAGAAGCATATGGAGGATTTCCGTGAAGAATCCACATGTGCTCAGCTACTTGCATATGTTTGTGTTTTGTGCTTTCAGATGTTTCCCTATGACAAGAAGGAAATTCTGAAAGGGTACATTGATGGCATCAATTGTTTTCATTAACATGACATCATTGGGAGATGACAAAATAAGAATCTGAGTGTTAGAATCAGATGGTCACAGACTCATGTTGAGTGTCTGTGCTATGCTACCTCTGGCATAACAAGAAAGAAAAAAGAAGAAACACGGGCTCTGTCCTCAGGGAATTTATCATCTAAATTATACATACATATGTATATATGCATGTATATCCATTATTTATTGCATACATTTGTGGGTAAATAATAGATACATTATTGGATACTTACTATGTGGTAAGCATCTCAAAGATACCATCTTATTCTTCTTATGAGCCCTATGTGGTTGACATTGTCATCTTCATTTTACAAATGACTGAACTAGACAATAGGCACAAAATGTATATAATTCTGAATATTCAGTCCTAGTATTGGGTATGCACTGTGTGCCAGGTGAGGTAGGATGGGCAGTACATAAACCCAGATGTGTTCCTTATGGTTCTTTACAGTCTGGTTGGGAAACTGAGACTAACACAAATGAAATTTCAGAAAAGACCACAAGGATGGCTACTATTAAGCGTCAGGTTGGGTGATGTAAACTGTTGTGGAAGGTTAAGAAGAGAGCAGTGAGAGGGCATCAGGAAGGATAGAGGCAAGCTGAGGGGTGGGCTTTCATCAGGGGAACAACTAAAGAACAGAAACTTAATGTGGGAAACAGAAACATCCACATTGCAAATTTTCCAATTAGCTCTTTCTATCCAACATGGATGTTAGGAAGATAAGATGAAAACCAAAGTGTCTGAATCTGTGGAAACTTTGTACAGAATTGAATGTGTAGTTGGCATCTATTATATTTTTGGTCTATTTCTTCCTAATGGAAATCTTTGTCCAACTCTCCGTGTGATTCATGTACAGTAACCAGTCAAGGGGCTCACCATTCATACCTGAGAAATGAGTGAGAATATACGCCAGTTAGCCAAACAGAATTCTTCCTAGAGACTAACATGGGCCTTCTTTCTGGGGGATCGTGAGTTCTAAGGACCATTTAGGGCCGTAGCTCTGGAGATCAGCTTGCCACTGGCAGGAGACAGAGCACAGCAGAGAATAACCTAAGCAAGGCTCATATATCAGTGGTCAGAGATGACAGTCCTAATGGTGTTGTTAGAATGCCTGGACGGAAACTGACCTGAACGCAGCAGTTGGGCTTCCCAGTTTTGTTTGCTTGCTTGCTTGCTTTGATTAAATTAGTTTGACTTAGGTTTCTTTATACTTATAACCAACACAATCCTGATTAACACAGAATGGAAGAATGGATGGAATAAGATGTGGAATGACAAGTCATGGGCAGGGGTCCTGCAGCAGAGGGACTGGAGAAATTGCTGGGAAGTAGTCCCTTGTTCCTGCATCAGTTTTTGAGGGACAACTCCTATGATTTTCCACTGTCCAATCAATACAAAAAGTTATGCCTTTACCCCCATAAAGGAGAACTTGCAAAGTTCTAACAAAGCTGAGAAAAGGACTTTGAGATCTCTGAACCAAAGATAAAGCAGTAAAAGACTAATATTTATTATTAAGCATCCAAAATAAGTGTTGTTCCATTTTTTTCTTATTTAGACACATTTGAGTGTGTTAGAAAGTAGGAAGAAATGCACTTTTCAAGAACCAAACATCATTTATTTAACTTGAACCATCCGTTTTATGATTTCTTTTTTAGGCGACATTTCACATCCTGCTGCTTTCGAGAGAGCTGCTGTCTTCCTGGTCTATAACCCTCTCATTTCTTCTGTATCTTCATCACTTAATTAGTCCATCTGTCAACCAATCCATCTTTCTCTCTTTTCTCTTTTCTCTCCCCCCATTTCCCACCTCAGAAAGTAACTTCTAACTGAACTAGGCAAATGACTCCTAGATAATTATCTTCTAAAAGGAATATAATGCATTTTTTATGTATCCACCAAATGACACACTCTCCATTCCTCATCCTGCTCTCATCCAGAAAGCCGTGACTTGCCTGCCTTCACATCTTAAATGAAAGTAAAGTTTATTCTTTAGCTCTGGCTCCCGACAGCCATAACTTATAGCAATAAAGGTTAATGTATTGGATGGAAGGGAAGTAAATTTAAGGTAATAATGAGAATGATTCTTTATCATTCCTGACAGATCTTGAGCTCTGTGTAGGCAGTAATTAAAGAAGAGTTTCAGAAACCATAAAAACATAAATAAGATTTCTAGTAAAACTCTTTATTGTAGCTAGGACTTTTTTATTGTAGTCTGGACTGAGTTGAGAATACTCTCATAGACTTTGTTAAGCTTTTTCAGAAATCACCAGGATGGGAAAGATTGAGTACAATGGTGGGGTCCCTGTCAGTGGGCATCTCTGCCCCCCAGTAGGCATAGAAACATGGAGAGGACTTAGAGGGAGCTACCAAAGCTCTTTCAGTTTGGCTGGAATGGGTCCTTGAGAAAGGCATAGACACCAGGACCACCTGGGCCAGTTCAAGAGTCTGGAAGGGAGTAAACACAGTGGAGGTGACAGAATGTGAATGGCTCTTGTGAAGAATAAACAGTGGTCCTTAAAAGTTGCTGAGGTCTGAGCCATGCACTGAGAAGGTGATAGGCCGGCTGCAGGGAAGTCTTCTGGCCAGATGAAACTTTAAAAAGGGTAATAAAAGATCTGCTCAGAAAGATTCTCGATTAGGATGAAATTTCCTCCAATGAAATCACAAGATTTCTTCTCTTCACAGATGATAGGGTTTTGAGGCATGTGATTTAGAGAAAGACACAGACTGGAACCAGTAATTTCCTTCTTCTTCTGGCCATAATGAGGAAGGAAGAGGGAGCTAATGAGAGCTATCAAGAATGGGAATGAATGGGCCAGGGAGAGGCGAGACAACAGGGAGACTTAGAACACGTGCGTGCATAACTCAACTTCCCTGCAAGATGGAAGGTGTCCAGTGAAATCAGGGTTGAATTCATATCTACAGACTTGAAGGGAAAAGGACAAGGAAGAGGCACCACAGAACATCAACCTGCAGCCCAGGGATGGGAAAGTATGGAAGCTGGGAGGAGGTTTTCCTCCAAGTCCCCCTGTCATAGTCCTCCTCAAAGTCAGGGACACGTCTGGGAAGCCGGAGGTTACTTGCCTTTTCCATGAATTCTCTGGTCTGTTTTGGCACTATTTGGCAGTACTGGCTTCCTCATTCTTGCCCTTTCCTTTCATGTATCAGTGCATCTAACCACCCATTCTCCAGAGCATCACAGGGCTGAGCCAACCCACCCCAGTTTATCACACACTCCATTGACAGTCAAAAATATAAGAGAGAGTATAGATCTGGAGTCACAAGGACTGAGATGAGGGAGCAGTTTTCCCCAGTGTGGAAGAAGTAAACCCATCTTCACCTTCATTGGGCATAAGGAAGCAAATGACCCAAGAGTGACTGAGCTTTAAACTGAGCCAGACTATCTAAGGTTAAAATTCCAACTCTAACACTTATACAGTATTTGGTATTTGTCCCATTACATGATCTTCTGTGAGCTTCAATAGTCCCATCTGTAAAAGAGAAATAATAACACCTATCTTGATGCTGTTTTAAGGATTAGTCATAATGTTCAGTCAGGAAATAGAGGCATAATCTGAAAGTGGAATGGATTATGGAAGGTAGCCAAGGAAAAACACTTGACCATCTCACGCCCACTCTTGACTTTGGCAGAGAAAGTTCAAGGTGATGGCATGTCAGTCTAGGAGGAAAATATCAACTCAGATGCTGGCATCCAAATCAGATGCTATGTAACGTGCCTTGACTTGTTTGTTTGTTTTTAGAGATATGATTGACATATAACATTATATTAGTGTCAGTTGTACAACATAATGATTCAATACTTGTACATATTGTGAAATGATCACCACAATAAATCTACTTAACATGCATCACCACACATAAACAATTTTTTCTTTCTTTTGGCTGCATTGGGTCTTAGTTGTGGCACATGGGGTCTTCATTACAGCATGCGGGATCTTTTGCTGTGGTGCACGGGCTTCTCTCTAGTTGTGGAGTGCGGGTTTTCTCTCTGTAGTTGTGGCGCGCAGGTTCCAGGGCACGTGGGCTCTGTAGTTTGCAGCACACAAGCTCTGTTGTTGAGGCGCGCGAGCTCAGTAGTTGTGGCGTGTGGGCTTAGTTGCCCTGCGGCATGTGGGATCTTAGTTCCCCCAACCAGGGATCAAACCCCCGTCCCCTGCATTGGAAGGCAGATTCTTTACCACTGGATCACCAAGGAAATCCCACAATTTTTTTCTTGTGATAAGAACTTTTAAGATCTATTCTCTTAACAACTTTCAAATATACAATTCAGTAATATTAACTATAGTTACCAAGCTGTACATTACATCCCCATGACTTATTTATTTTATAACTGGATGTTTGTACCTTTTCACCATTTTCACCCATTTTACACACCCACCACCCCTGGTAATCACCAATCTGTTCTGTGTATCTATGAGTTCAGTTATTTTTGTTTTGCTTTGTTTTTAGATTTCACATATAAGTGAGAGTATATGGTATTTGTCTTTATCTGGCTTATTTTATTTAGCATAATCACCTCAAGGTTCATCCACATTGTCACAAATGCAAGATTTCATTCTTTATTATGGCTGAATTTTATGTATATATATAAAATCACCTTTTCTTTACCCATTCACCTACTGATGAACACTTAGGTTGCTTCCACGTCTTGGCCATTGTAAATAATGCTACAATGAACATTGTGGGGGCAGGGCATATATATTTTTGAGTTAATGTCTTCATTTCCTTTGAATAAATACCCAGAAGTGGAATTGCTGGATCATATGATAGTTCTATTTTTAATTTTTTGAGGAATTTCCGTACTGTTTTCCATAGCGGCTGCAACAATTTACATTCCCACCAATAGTGCATAAAGTTTCCCTTTTCTCCACAACCTCATTAACACTAGTTATCACTTGTCTTTTGGATAGTAGCCATTCTAACAGGTATGAAGTGATATCTTATTGTGGTTTTGATTTGCGTATCCCTGATGATTCGTGATTTTGAGCCCCTTTTCGTGTACCTGTTGGCCATCTTTATGTCTTCTTTGGGAAAATGTCTATTCAGATCTTCTGCCTGTTTTTTAATTGGATTGTTTGGGGGTTTTGCTATAGAGTTGTATGAGCTCTTTATATATTTTGGATATTAACCCCTTGTCAGATATATAATTTGCAAATATTTCTTCCATTTGGTAAATTGCCTTTTCATTGTGTTGATGGTTTCCTTTGCTGTGCAAATCTTTTTTGTTTGATGTAATCCCACTTGTTTATTTTTGCTTTTGTTGCATTTGCTTTTGGTGTCAAATCCAAAAAATCATCACCAAGACTGATGTCAAGGAGCTTACTGCCTGTGTTTTCTTCTAGGATTTTTATGGTTTCAGATCTATGTTCAAGTCTTTAATACATTTTGAGTTGATTCTTGTGCATGGTGTAAGATAATGGTCCAGTTTCATTCTCTCGAATGTGGCTATCCATGCCTTAACCTGTCAGTTGAAGTGTGAGGAACATCTTTCATTGGGGGATGGGATTATGATCTGAAGGCTGGAGACAATGAGGTGTTTTATTAAGAATAAAGAACCATGCTAAGACCCACCAACGCAGTGGTCATAGAAAGGTGAGATGGACTTGAAAAGAACTAGAAAAATAGTGGACTTAACAGGCTGTGGTTCCCTCTGGCCAGCTTCATTTAACCCACCTTGCTGACCCAGAGTATAGCCAGTCCCCAGAAATAGACTAGATCTGGCAAACAAAACTATGAAGGAACCCAGGATATAGCATTTCTTTGTTGTTCATTGCTGTTTCTCTCTGTTTCTCTCTCTCCCTCTCTCTCTCTCTCTCTCTCTCACTGTCTCCCTCTTTCTCCTGACATCTCCATCTCTTCAGTGCTACTGAACCCACATGGTAATAGAAGACCGTGGCTCCTCAACTCTGATATTGTTATTTTATAAGTACATACACAGGCAAAGACTGGCTCTGTACAAATCTCTAAATTTCAATTCCAAATTCCTGGGAGATAGAAAGTGATTGACTCAACCTGAATCAAGGATCGACCAGTATGCTCTGGCCAGAGGATCAGGGTCACAACCAGTTGCCAGCCGACCCTTCTGCATCAGGGAGCCAGTGCCAGTGAGGAGACCCAACAAAGGGAAATGAAATAAAAGAAACTGTTCCCGGGTCAAGTGAAATGGAGCCAAGGTGGCAATGCTGGACACAGGAAAAGTTAAACAGGAAGTAGTTAAAGGAAGGCAATAACTGAACCATGCTCCACTCACCATTAGACCAATGGAATCTTTTCCATCTCTCATTCCGTATCTTCATTTCACCCCTTAGAGCATTCTATCTTTAATTTGGATAAGAATGTTTCTAATCAAAGTTCATGCACAAATCTCATGACCCAGACTACAGTGCTATAAAAGTAAATCATGCATCAATTAATAAATCTTTTCTCTCTATAACCTCTGCATTGAGTTTATCAGCCTTCCTGTAACTGGAATACTGAATGCAAAAATATTTCTCCACACATAAAGCAACTGACACTCTCTGCAGCACCCACCCCTCACCCCCCCAACCCAGTTGCACAGATAAATTCTACTGTCATTTTTATAGCAGCTCTTGTATAAATCTGGATATTTTATTATTTGAGATTTTGTATTGACAAATTTTCAAAATTAGCTCATTTTACGTTCTTGCAAATCATCATGCTGGGGGTAATGAAGAATGAGTGTTCATGACAGGGAATGACTTAGCAGATGCCACGGGGAACATCAGTCATTCTTTGTCCTCTTCCTGATTGCCTTAGCCCCCCTCCTCCATTCAGTTTCCTTCCTGAAGTGTAGTAATAGTATTGGATTAAGTTTCTAGAATAAAGATTACCAATAGGTTACCTCTTATGAGCTCACTCTAGTTAACAGTGCTGTCCAAGCTCCGTGTTGAGAATAGCTCTGAGGTCTGGTCTGGGGTCAGTTGGAGAGAGTACTTGGGTTGATTAGCAATGACGGCCATGGGTATAGGAAGGAAGAGTATCAGTAAACATGCCAGATATTTCCTATTCCTGCATCTTTCAAAAGAGACCAAGGGGCAAGTAAAAGTTTATATCCCAAAATAGAGATCAAATTTCATGGAGCCTGGTGTCTGGAAGAGTGCTGTCGCTACTATGCTGGCATTGAAGTATGTGGAATATGGTTCAATCTTGATATTGCAAACCCATCATCTCAGAACTAATCATAGTATTAAACATATATATGAGCCAGGCATTATTCTACACGCTTTTACATGTGTTTTTCTTTGTAATTTTCACAACACTCTTATGAAGTAGGCACTACTATCTCCCTTTTACAGAAGAGGAAACAGATATAGAGAAGTTAAGTGATATGCCCATGATTACAGACCTAGGGAGGGTGTGGCTGGCAATCCATGTCAGGCAGTCTCAGTCCAGAGCTCTTAACCCCTGTGCTGTATGGGCTCCAGAGTGCAGGGAACTAACTCTAACTGAGACGTGGATGCCAATAGTCAGGTAGGGACCCTCAGTAGCTGCATAATGTACTCCTTCACACCAGCCTCACAGCTAATTTGATTCAATCCTGTCTAGGCACTTTCCATGCACTACCTCATCCAAAAAAACCTATAGGATTGCTGTGATTATTCCTAAACATGCACCTGTAGGGTTGCAAGCAAGTGGCCAACACTGAGTACTGTAGACATAACTCCAAGAGGCAATAATGCCAAGTAACTCTTACAACTACATTTAGAAGATCAGTATTTGGAAGACCACACTAGAGAGACAAGTAGAAAAAACACGTGTAGGTCCCTATTCATTCCCAATGGTGGGACCGTTCAATAAAAATGCAAAATTGTGGCATGCTAAAGAAAATCTGGATGTAGTGGTGAACTAAATTTGTTTCTTTATGTTCAGATAGCATCAAATTCCACTTCATTACAGGTAACTATTTTATGGAACTCACTTGCATTTATAATTCATTATGTCTCATTTCTTTTCTGCTCAGTTATCTCTGGTTTATTTGAAAGTGCATCCCTTAGGAACCCCATTTCAAAGGAGCTGGTTAATCAAGACATTGGGTCATGATAAAAAGATGAGAGCCTCTTTCTAGCAATGGGGGAAATTGCCAAAAAAGCCTTAATACGCAAGGCACTTTATGAGAAAGCAGTTAAGTCATTTTAGAAGCAAATCCTAAGTAAAATCATCTTCTTAGAAAGGGGTTTGAGCTAAAAGAGATGGAGCCATTTGAGGATGGCATTTGAGATTTTTTTATTCGATCCAAAAAAATAAACCTAAGCTACAGCCTCTCTCTTCTAGTCCAAGTCCCTAACCATTCCTGAAATTATGTTGAAGAAAATTACAATTCTTGAATATAAGAAAAAGGGGACCTCCATGGATGAGAAACCATTAGGCATCCCCAAAATGTGGAAAGCAAAGGGAATGAAGAAGGAAACCACAGCCCAGCCGACTACCGCAGCAAGTGGGAGCTGCACCAAAAGTTTTCCATCCCTGGAGGTGGTGGATGCTGGAAACATGAGGGATTCAGGAGCACTGACCTCACAAAACCTTTTATTGAGGTGAAATTCACGTAACATAAAATTCACTGTTTTAAAGCGAACAATTCGGTGCTATTTAGAACAATGTTGTGTAACTATTACCTCTATCAAGGTCCAAAACATTTCCTCACCCCCGAAGAAATCCCATACCCATTAAGTAATCACGCCTCATTCCTCCCTCCTTCCCCACAACCCCTGACAACCACCAATCTGCTTTCTGTCTCTATGAATTTACCTATTCTGGATTGTTCACATAAATGGAATCATGTGACCCTTTGTATCTGGCTTCTTTCACTAAACATAATGTTTACAAGTTCATCAACATTGTAATATGTATCAGTACTTCATTCCTTTTCATAGCTGAGTAATACATATTCCGGTGACGATATATACCACATTTTGTTTATTCGGTCATTCATTGATGGACATTTGGGTTGTTTTCACTTTTTGGCTATTCTGAATATTGCTGCTATAAACATTCATGCACAAGAATTTGTTTGAGTACCTGTTTTCAATTATTTGGGGTATATACCTAGGGGTGGAATTGCTAGATCATGTGATAGTTCTATTAAACATATGATAATGTTTAATTTATTGAGGACATGCTGAACTGTTTTTTCCCAGTGGCTGCACCATTTTACACTTTCTCCACAGCCTTACCAACACTCGTTATTTTTCATCTTTTGGTGATGACAATGATGATGATGGCCATCCTAGTAGACACGCAGTGGTATCTCATGGTTTTTATTTGCGTTTCCCTAATGACTAATGATGCTGAGCACCTTTTCATGTGCTTGTTGTCCATTTGTATATCTTCCTTAGAGAATATTTATTCAGGTCCTTTGACCATTTTAAAATTGGATTATTTATCTTTCTGTTGTTAAGAAGTCTTTACATATTCTGAATAATTAGACCTTTAACAGATACATGATTTGCAAATATTTTCTCCCATTCTGTAGGGTATCTTTTCAGTCCCTTAATAATGTCTTTTGCTTCACAAAAGTTTTTAATTTTGATAAAGTTCAACTTATCTATTTGTCTTTTGTTACTTGTACTCTTGATGTCCTGCCAAACTTTTGATGGCTGCCCGTATCTCAATTATAACTAGGTTCTGTGTTTTCATGGCCTTCTGGTCCTCTTCTGCTCTCCCTGGTGCCCGCTCAGCACAAACTTCTCATAGATTGATTTACCCTGTCCATCCTTCCTTGGAGCCTTCCTCTGGTCATTCTTCTTTATCCCTGCCTGACAAACATCTCTTCATGTTTTCTTTTTCATCTTCATAATCCCTTTATTATCAAGTATCTTTCTTGACTCTTAGCCTATAAATAAGTCCAAACTACTTCTATTCAGAAATTTAAAGCAAAGAAATTTCTCTCCAGATATTTTACATCCTTCTCCAGTGAGCGCCTCACCTCCCTCCTCCTACGAACAAAACTTCCTGAGTCACCCACATTGACTCCTTCTTACCCCTTTGCAATCAAGCCTTGGCCACATTCCTGAGCCAGCTCTTGGAGAGGCCACTTGTGACCTCCAGTTTGCCAAATTCTGAGGACACTTTACAGTTCTATTGTGGCTGGTCCCGTCTGCAGCATAAGACAGGACTTTTTTTTTTTTTTTTTGAATTTTATTTTATTTATTTTTTTATACAGCAGGTTCTTTTTTTTTAATTTATTTATTTATTTTTGGCTGTGTTGGGTCTTCGTTTCTGTGCGAGGGCTTTCTCTAGTTGCGGCGAGCGGGGGCCACTCTTCATCGCGGTGCACGGGCCTCTCACTATCGTGGCCTCTCTTGTTGCGGAGCACAGGCTCCAGACGCGCAGGCTCAGTAGTGTGGCTCACGGGCCTAGTTGCTCCACGGCATGTGGGATCTTCCCAGACCAGGGCTCAAACCCGTGTCCCCTGAATTGGCAGGCAGATTCTCAACCACTGCGCCACCAGGGAAGCCCAACAGCAGGTTCTTATTAGCCATCCATTTTATACACATCAGTGTATACATGTCAATCCCAATCTCCCAATTCATCACAGCACCTCCACCCACCCCCCACCCCACCCCCGCCGCTTTCCCCCCTTGGTGTCCATACGTGTGTTCTGTACATCTGTGTCTCAATTTCTGCCCTGCAAACCAGTTCATCTGTACCATTTTTCTAGGTTCCACCTTAATAGGTTAATATACGATATTTGTTTTTCTCCCTCTGACTTACTTCACTCTGTATGACAGTCTATGAATCTCTAGATTCATCCACATCTCTGCACATGACCCAATTTAGTTCCTCTTATGGCTGAGTAATATTCCATTGTATATATGTACCACATCTGCTTTATCCATTTGTCTGTTGATGGGCATTTAGGTTGCTTCCATGATCTGGCTATTGTAAATAGTGCTGCAATGAACATTGGGGTGCATGTGTCTTTTTGAATTATGGTTTCCTCTGGGTATGTGTCCAGTAGTGGGATTGCTGGGTCATATGGTAATTCTATTTTTAGTTTTTTAAGGAACCTCCATACTGTTCTCCATAGTGGCTGTATCAATTTACATTCCCACCAACAGTGCAAGAGGGTTCCCTTTTCTCCACACCCTCTCCAGCATTTGTTGTCTGTAGATTTTCTGATGATGCCCATTCTAACTGGTGTGAGGTGACACCTCATTAAGACAGGACTTATGAGTTCTTTCTTTTTAAATCCTTTTACCCCCCCACTGGTTTTTGTGACACAAACTTCAAAAGGCAACAATGTCTAGAAAGTGGCTACGAATCCCTAACATTTATTGAGCACTCACCATAATTACATTTCACCAGAGGAAGAAAAGGACATCATCATTGTGAGCATTTTTTTTCCCATTTTATAATCTGGTTTATGGCTGTAGCCTTGAGCTTCACAAACACAGAGCCTCTTTGACATGGTTTGACATGAAACATCAATCTGATACCTAAAGGTTGAAATTCTGCAAGGAGCACTGAAGATTAGGTAAATGGGTGTTATAGGTTTCAATAAGTAAGTAGCATTCCATAGTTCCTTCAGAGAGTGACTGATGGCTGGGAGACTGGAGAACCACCAGCCGAAGTTCAGACATGGGCAAGTCTTAGGACTGGTACCTGCTCAAGCAGATGGAAAACAGAAACTACAAAGCTGTTATGTTAGGGTGTGGTTAATAATTTACAAGAGGATGCCCTGATTTAATAAGATGGGATTTAACTGTGAGGTTCTTTAAATGGGCAGCTTTCCTCATGTCTCTAAGTGTTTATTAATAACACATTAGCTAGAGAAGAATCTGAGGGAGCTTAAAAGAGCTTAGAACTAATGTGTAATTATAATGATCCACTGAGAATCAATATAAAACAAAGGGATAGTATTTCTAAAGTGGTTGATTGATGTCAAAAGAAGCAAATGCTCTTGACTTATAAGAACTCGGCATGCAACCCAGCCACAGATGGCTTAAGCATAATAAGACTTTATTTTCTTATGAAAATAAAAAGTCCAAGGGTAATGGTAATATTTATCTCACCATATGGCTTGACTCTAGACTCAAATGACAACCTTGCAGTCTCTCTTCTCCGTGGTGGCCCCTTTCTCATCTTGTCATGGCTGTGAGAGTTCCAGGCAGCATCTGTTTATTCCAGGAGAAAAGAAGTAACATGTCTCTCTCCTGGTCACCTAGGTCAAGTCCTAAGATTAGTTCTCATTGGTTCACATTTGTTCTGTGACTATCCCTGCATTCACTTCTTTTGTGGCCAAGGGAACAGAGTGTGCTGATTGGCTCAGGTCTAAGGTCACATGCCCACGTCTGGAGCAGGAGGTGAGGTCAGCTTCATCCAAACCACACTCTCTGAGAGTAGGGCCGCTTGGGATCTCTAGAGGCAAATGGAGAGATTCTTTACCAAAAGAAGGAAAAATGAAAGTTGGGGAACTAAAAAAGAAGAACAAGGTTTCACTATGCTCAGCACATACATGAACTTACTGGGTTACAGTTTCGGTGTAAAGCTAGAACCAAGCAGGATTCTCACACCCATACCTGGGACAGATGCTTTTGTGCCTTCCGCTAGCTGGAATGTTTGGCCTTGCGACAATACAGCCACCAGGAGACTCTCACATATAGCACATGCCTCCACTTGCCATGGGCATCTTCCACGGAGACTTCCAAGCACATTCTTTGCAGGCTAAATCTCTGTGTCTACACATACCTGCCTATGGTGTTACCTTGCCATCTAGTGCCATCCCTGAGAAGTACAAATGAACAATATTGATCTGGTTAGAAAATATAAAGAGGAAGTGTAAACTTTATTTTTTTAATGTTCCAAGATGGAGAGAACAAAGAGCACAAATCAATCTTGTATGGATTTTCCAAGTGTCTGGGATTTAGCATAAGAGTAATCCAATTCAATAATTCAATGCAACCAGGAAAAAGAATGTGATTCTAAGTTTTAGTCTTATTTAAAGTGAATGAGGCCACCAGTTCCCATTTCAACGGAAGTATTTCAGGAAGCTAAGTTTCATGGGTGAATCCTGCTGCATGTGTGGATTACTGCAGAGGTACGACTTGGTTTCCCAGAGAACAGGGGAGAAACATCGATGGAGACAGGTAGATCTCTGGCTTTTGTCTTCCCTCCTTTTCACTTCTTCCTTCTCTTTGTACAGAGTTTAGTTGTTCTCGCAAATGCTGCGTTTAGTCTTAGCTCACTTTATCATCTTCTTCTGCTAAAGTAGAGCCGGTCCACACACTCCCAGGCCAAAGCCTTTGACGGGAAGAAGAGACTCACTGCCAAACGTCCAGTAAACGACACCATCCTAGAAAGACTTGGGTGCCCCTGAAGACGAATCAAGAAATGTTTACCTAAGACAGAATGCAGCCTTGAGCCTCAAGATCTCAGTCTTGCCTTGATTCTTCTTAGAAGCAGCAACACAAAATTGTAAATTCTTAATCCCAAATTCATCCATTCAATTCTGCATCAAACACCGCTAAACCATATTTGTTACCATTTCCTCACATTTACCCATATTGCCCTCAAACAAGAAGATTCTCTTTTTATTCCCAGCCATTATTAAAATTTGGGACATATTACCTCCTTCTCAATCATATCACCTCTTTCCAAGATCGTTCTTTTCTCTACTAGTCGCCTATTTCCTGAAACCTTACTGCATTTATCACCAGGACCCATATTAATACTTAATCACGAAATTACTTGTTTTCCTATATATTTCTCATATTTTTATAAGAAAATGGGTCTAAATTGCCTACTCCTAAAGGGCTGGATCCATTATTTAGTATCTGCCATGATACCTGATTCATACTAATACCTGTTGCTGAAATGACCCCAATTCTTCTCTCAACTCTGCAACAGTTCTCAAGTTGTCATATTTCTCCAAACCTTGATTTCTGGATCCATCTGTTCAGTAGTCCTCAAACTTCAGTGTATCAAGGGTGCTTGTTAAAAGGAAGACTTCTGAGCCCTACCTCAAGAGATTGTATTTCAGTAGATTTTTGATAGATTCAGCAATCTGCCTTTGTAAAATTGCCCCACCTTATTCTGAGGCAGGTGAACCAAGGACCAAATTCTGAGAAAGGCTTCCAGAGAAGCTTTCCAATTCTATCCAAGGAGATCCTCAGACATCAGGAAGCATTATCTCAAAGAATGAGTTATGCCACATGTGAATGCTTCTGCCTCTGAGGGTGATTTATTGGCCTAAGTTTCTGGCACTGATAAAACTTCCAGTTTGATGATTCAACAGAAGTAAAGCCACAATTTGTGTAGCCAAACTGTACCAGTCTCTCAACAGCATGTAAAAAGGAGATCAGCTGGAATCCGATGGCCATTGATTTATCTAGTAAAGCATGAAATGTGATTACCTTCATTCAGTTGGGGCAGGATGCTGAGAAGTTCAGTGGCTCATCTAGTGCTCATCAGCAGCCGCATGAGACAATCCTCATCAGTGGTCCCCATAAGACCCTAAGTTTGTGACATTCCAGGAACTGGGGACAAAGAAGGCATGTGAACCAGCATGCGTGTGGCAATGTAACACAAAGGGAAGAGCCTCAAATTCAATGTCTGAAGGTCTAGATTCTTTTTCCTAGTCTGCAAGGAATATTAATAGCTAACATTTGCTAAGCATGCTGCCAAAAGTCTTCTTACTTTTTCTCATTTACTCTGCTAAACAATGTTACAAGGTAGACTCTGCCAATATCAACATCTTCACTTTAAAGTTAAAGAAATCGAGTCTCAGAAGTGTTTCTTACCCATTGTTATACAACTTTAAGTGACAAAATTGAGATTTGACGCCAAGGAGTTTGATTCCAGAGGTCCAGAAAGCACCTCACTATACTGCCTCTGCCTGAGCCATGTTAGGGACTCAGGTATACCTTCTCCATGCATCTAAGATGTGGAAGTAGGATCATACCAGCTCTCTTTATTGCATAGGATTGACCTGAGGGTTCAGGTAAAAGGGTAGATATGCAAGTGCTTATAAAGTATGTGCTTCTATGCCAACTGCATTATTGAAAATGTAAATATCTATAGAGGACAGTCTGACGATGTAAAGAATGTGAGCTTCATCTAAGGGTACCAGGCTCCATGGAGGTCAAACTCATTGTTGCTATGCAGCAATGCAAGATTTCCAATATTCCAAAAGAAGCCCTAAATCTGTATATTTATTTATTTGAAATCTTTCGACTTTAAATACTCATCCATTTAAAAAAAAAAAAAGACTTTGCACATCAATAAAACAGGTCTGGAGGACCCTGGCTTGAGATATATACATACATAAACAGAAGGTCTCATTGTTGAAAGAATGCTTTGTATGAGGCGATAGGGTACACACACACTTGGGTAATTCAGTTAAACTCCCAGTACCTCCATTTCCTATTTTTTTCTAGCTTTATTGAGATATAATTGACATATAATATTGTGTAAGTTTAAGATGTACAACTTAATGATCTGATGTATGTTGCAGAATACCACAATAAGGTTAGTTAATATATCCATCATCTCTCAAAGTTATAATTTTTTGTGTGTGGTGAGAACTTTCAAAATCTACTCTATAAGCAACTTTCAGATATACAATACAGTATTGTTAACTATAGTCACCATGCTGTACATTCCATTCCCAGAACTTATTCATCTTATAACTGGAAGTTTGTACCATTTGACGACCTTCACTCATTTTCCCCACCTCCCATCCCTGACCCCTCGCAATCATCAATCTATTCTTTGTTTCTATTAGTTGGTTTTTTTAGATTCCACATGTAAGTGAGATCATACAGTATTTGTCATTCTCTGTCTGACTTATTTCACTTAACATAATGCCCTAAAGATTCATCCATGTTGTCACAAATGTCAGGGTTCCCTTCCTCTTTTATGGCTGAATAATATTTATATATCTATATCTATATCTACTTCATCCAAGTCCATCCAGCTCCCAAGTCTAACTGCCCAGGAAAACCACCTGGGAAGTTAATTCACATGGATTAAGCAGAGTGATCCTGATTCACCAGGTGAAGAGAGCACCTAGGAATGTCTGTTTTCAGCAAGCAATCCAAAGTCATGTTGTTGGAGCCACCTGCCTGCAGGTACTCTGTGATTTCTTTTCAGTTTGCTTATCTTGTTACATTCTCAACCATCCCTATGTAGCATATGTGAATTCACACATGAGTAAACTGACGCTTTGAGAGGTCATGTGCCATGTTTGTCACTCTTGGAAAGGGAGAAATTTGGCAGATTCAAAAAAAAAGTTAACTGTCAGATATGTTTTACTCCAAAGCTTCTTTTTTTTCTCCTTACTTTTATTTATTTTTTTAACATCTTTATTGGAGTATAATTGCTTTACAATGTTGTGTTAGTTGCTGCTGTATAACAAAGTGAATCAGCTATATGTATATATATATATCCCCATATCCCCTCCCTCTTGTGTCTCCCTCCCACCCTCCCTATCCCATCCCTCTAGGGGGACACAAAGCACTGAGAGCTGATTTCCCTGTGCTATGCAGCTGCTTCCCACTAGCTATCTATTTTACATTTGGTAGTGTATGTATGTTAATGCTACTCTTTCACTTCGTCCCAGCTTACCTTTACCCCTCCCCATGTCCTCAGGTCCATTCTCTACGTCTGCATCTTTATTCCTGTCCTGCCCCTAGGTTCTTTAGAACCTTTTTTTTTTATAGATTCCATATATATGTGTTAGCATACGGTATTTGTTTTTCTCTTTCTGACTTACTTCACTCTGTATGACAGTCTCTAGGTGCATCCACCTAACTGCAAATAACTCAATTTCATTTCTTTTTATAGCTGAGTAATATTCTATTGTATATATGTACCACATCTTCTTTATCCATTCATCTGTCGATGGACACATAGGTTGCTTCCATGTCCTGGCTATTGTAAATAGTGCTGCAATGAACATTGTGGTACCTGACTCTTTTTGAATTATGGTTTTCTGTGGGTATATGCCCAGTAGTGGGATTGCTGGGTCATATGGTAGTTCTATTTTTAGTTTTTTAGGGAACTTCTTTACTATTCTCCATAGTGGCTGTATCAATTTACATTCCCACCAACAGTGCAAGAGGGTTCCCTTTTCTCCACACCCTCTCCAGAATTTATTGTTTGTCAATTTCTTGATGATGGCCATTCTGACCCATGTGAGATGATATCTCATTGTAGTTTTGATTTGCATTTCTCTAATGATTAGTGACATTGAGCATCCTTTTGTGTGTTTGTTGGCAATCTGTAAGTCTTCTTTGGAGAAATGTCTATTTAGGTCTTCTGCCCATTTTTGGATTGGGTTGTTTGTTTTTTTGATATTGAGCTGCATGAGCTGCTTGTATATTTTGGAGATTAATCCTTTGTCAGTTGATTCATCTGCAAATATTTTCTCCCATTCTGAGGGTTCTCTTTTCGGCTTGTTTATAGTTTCCTTTGCTGTGCAAAAGCATTTAAGTTTCATTAGGTCCCATTTCTTTATTTTTGTTTTTATTTCCATTTCTCTAGGAGCTGGGTCAAAAAGGATCTTGCTGTGATTTATGTCATAGAGTGTTCTGCCTATGTTTTCCTCTCAGAGTTTGATAGTGTCTGGCCTTACATTTATGTCTTTAATCCATTTTGAGTTTATTTTTGTGTGTGGTGTTAGGGAATGTTCTAATTTCAGTCTTTTACATGTAGCTGTCCAGTTTTCCCAGCACCACTTATTGAAAAGGCTATCTTTTCTCATTGTGTATTCTTGCCTCCTTTATTAAAGATAAGGTGACCATATGTGTGTGGGTTTATCTCTGGGCTTTCTATCCTGTTCCATTGATCTATATTTCTGTTTTTGTGCCAGTACCATACTGTCTTGATTACTGTAGCTTTGTAGTATAGTCTAAAGTCAGGGAGCCTGATTCCTCCAGCTCCGTTTTTTTTTCTCAGGATTGCTTTGGCTATTCGGGGTCTTTTGTGTTTCCATACAAATTGTGAAATTTTTTGTTCTAGTTCTGTGAAAAATGCCAATGGTAGTTTGATAGGGATTGCATTGAGTCTGTAGATTGCTTTGGGTAGTAGAGTCATTTTCACAATGTTGATTCTTCCAATCCAAGAACATGGTATATCTCTCCATCTGTTTGTATCGTCTTTAATTTCTTTCACAATGTCTTATAGTTTTCTGCATACAGGTCTTTTGTCTCCTTAGGTAGGTTTATTCCTAGGTATTTGATTCTTTTTGTTGCAATGGTAAATGGGAGTGTTTCCTTAATTTCTCTTTCAGATTTTTCATCATTAGTGTATAGGAATGCAAGAGATTTCTGTGCATTAATTTTGTATCCTGCTACTTTACCAAATTCATTGATTAGCTCTAGTAGTTTTCTGGTAGCATGTTTAGGATTTTCTGTGTATAGTATCATGTCATCTGCAAACAGTGACAGTTTTACTTCTTCTTTTCCAGTTTGGATTCTTTTTATTTCTTTTTCTTCTCTGATTGCTGTGGCTAAAACTTCCAAAACTATGTTGAATAATAGTGGTGAGAGTACGCCAAAGCTTCTTAACCACTACATGTACACAGAACCACAAAGTGTTTCTTGCCTACAAATAACATCCATTCTTAGGATCAAGAGTTCTTGCAAGACACGAAAGAAGTGCCCCCAGGAAGAGAACTGAATTGCTCCAGGTCTTTGAGCACCATCTCAGGTAAAGTCTTAAAAGGAAAATTTGTGATTGACAGTCTCCTGCCTCACCCCTGGGCTCTGAGGTGGCTTCTGTGAGTATAGAAGTGTAATTAATTCAAAGGACAAGCATAAGGGGGAGGGGAGGAGGGGAGAGAAAACCTGAATGAAATATATTTTCCAAATGGAATAATATCTGATTAATGCCTTGTGCTGCCTACGCATGTTCAGTGAAACTCTGATCTCAGAGACACACAGAGTTTTCTATAAGAAACTGGTTAGGCAGAAATGTGATGACTATGTAAAGCAAACCCAATGATACAAACACAGCCATAGTGACCTATTTCAGAGGAGGGGAAGTGCCCATGATGTTGTAAATTTCAATTTCTGATGCCTCCCTAGCTGTGGAAGGGCAGAGCCAGCCCTTTTTGATGATGAGGCAGCTCTGTTCACCTCTTTAGTTTATTTTCCCCTGCAGGATAGGACAATGAAAATAAGAAAGTCAATTCTCTTTTCATCTCAAGCGAATTGAATTTTGGTAAACTAAAATGGGTTCTGGATAAGCAAAGATCAGTTCAACCTTGGATCTTTTTCTTCATTAGCAAAAAATCAATGCACCATTGTAACTTCCAGCTCTTTTATCAGAGATACCAAGAGATGCCAGTGAAGCATGCATTACCTTACCAAAATCATGAACAGCTGAGGCAAGAGCCAGTTATTACTTATGTGAATGCATATATATTTTTCATATTAAAAGCATGGCAGGGCTTCCCTGGTGGCGCAGTGGTTGAGAATCTGCCTGCTAATGCAGGGGACACGGGTTCGAGCCCTGGTCTGGGAAGATCCCACATGCCGCGGAGCAACTGGGCCCGTGAGCCACAACTACTGAGCCTGCGCGTCTGGAGCCTGTGCCCCGCAACGGGAGGGGCCGCGATAGTGAAAGGCCCGCGCACTGCGATGAAGAGCGGTCCCCGCACCGCGATGAAGAGTGGCCCCCGCTTGCCCCAACTAGAGAAAGCCCTCGCACGAACCGAAGACCCAACACAGCCAAAAATGAATAAATAAATAAAGTAGCTATAAAAAAAAAATAAAAAAAAAAAAAAAAAAAAAAAAAAGCATGGCAAATATATTTATCCTTGATAAATTTCATACTATTAAGACCAGAGAAAATGACTCTGTAAAGAACAATGAGACCATTGGGTTGTCCAATTCTTCTGACTCAACTACTTTGTGTCCTTCAGATACAGGAGTATCAACAAAAGAAGTCAGATGAGACAGGCTATGCTACTTCTCTCTTTACCAAAGTCTTGAGCTGAAGGAAGGCCACATCTTCTAGGAAGGGAGGCTCAGAGAGACGCAGGGGACTGAGATTCTCAGCTTCATATGTGTCCACCCAAATATCTCTATTCCAACTTTCAGGCTCTTAGTCTTTCCAAATCAATGCCCTGTCTTGACTTAGTGAGACTGTGAATTCAGCTTAGTTTGTATTTCTTCAACACGCACCACAGTTAAATTTAGGGTATGATTTTCAGTGCATTAGACCCATACCTAGATTATTTCTATCTCTGATTTTAGAAAATTGCTTTTATTAAATATAATGTTGCACAATATAATAAATAATTGTACAAAAAGACATTAAATATTAAAAGTAGTAAAGTAGTGGGAGTTTACTGAGATAGCTTCTAATGGGTTTTCCTTTTTTCTAAAAGGATTCATCATTTATAAGAAAATAGTGAATCAAAGCCCAAATGCACTTAATCATCTGATTTGTTTATAAATAAAAGAGTTGAGCCTTTTGGAATTTCTCACTTGGAAGTCTTTCTGCTTTTACCATCAAACTGACCTGGTGGTAAAAAATAATAATAATTAATTAAATAAATTGTAACTATGTATGGTAACGATGCTAACTAGACTTATTGGAGTGATCATTTTGAAATATATACAAATATCAAATCACGATGTTGTACACCTAAAACGAATATAATGTTATATATCAATTATACCTCAATAAAAAATACCCCAATTGTTATTTTTAATAATAATAATTTAATTTAAAAAAACCCTTACATGGTGGTGATAAAATATTTTTATGTAAATAACAGTTCAGTTTCCCTATACAGCAAGTGAAGGGAATCAGGGACTGAAAGAAAGCAGGTATGTTATTGCATGAGTTAACTACTATATGTTACCCATGTTCTCAGAAATCCAGACCAAGTAGAAAAGAGGATCTATCTGGAAAGAATGTAAGGCAAAATAATAGAAAGGAAGCAAAAATATGAGTGAAAAAAAACCCCTAGATTTTGAGAGCTAAACTGCAACTTGACAGCACAAAATCTGGGTTTCACGCAAGCTCTTGTTGACAAATAATTATACCAAGATTTTCCAAGTAATTATGAACAATTAGGAACAAGGGCCATTAAAAGTGTCTGGGTGTAAAAACAAAGCATTGGCTGAAAAATTCTGATGAAACATTTGGTGGCTGTGTGTATTTAAAAGTTTACTTCCTCAAGTAAATTCTCTGATTGATGATCAAGTTCAGGGATTTTGAAAAAAGAGACGAGGCAGGAAAACAACCTTCTCTGTAAGAGAAACAGGGCTTCAAAACTGCAGGTACTTCCTCCAGATTAAATAACATATTCTTAATCCTTGGAGATAGTGATCTTTCTAGAAAGAGCAATGTGTCCAAACCAGTGAGGGCTGTTCTGAAATCCTGAATGGGAAGATAAAAAAAATGGAAGTGGGTCTCACTTTCCATGTTTGTCACTCTTGGAAAGGGAGAAATTTGGCAGATTCAAAAAAAAAGTTAAGTCCTTCACATTTTCATCTTCTTATATTTATCCTAAATACTAGCTTCTCAGTAGCAAGATTTTTTTCATTAAAAAAAATTATCGAGGGAATTGGATGAAGGTGGCCAAAAGGTCTAAACTTCCAGTTATAAGATAAATAAGTACTGGGGATATAACATACAACATGATGACTATAGATAACACTACTGAATGGTATATTTGAAAGTTGTTAAGAGAGTAGATCCTAAGAGTTCTCACTACAAGGAAAAAAGCATTTCTTTCTTTCTTTCTTTCTTTGTTATTTTTTTTTGTATCTACATGAGATGAAGAATGTTAACTAAACTTATTGTGGTAGTCACTTCACAGTGTATGTAAATCACGTCATTATGCTGTACACCTTAAACTTATATAGGGCTACATGTCAATTATATCTCAATAAAACTGGGTGAAAACCAAAACAAAACAAATTATCAGTTGATCTGGCAGGATTCCTTGAGTTTGGAACCACATGAAGGGGCTAGAATCAAGTCCTAAGTTTTTGCTGGGATTTGGGATTTGGCTGCATCACAGTTGTTCGGATACAGGGTACTGGTGGGTGTGTTACTCGATGTCTTCGTGTGCTCCGGCTGCTATAACAAAATACCATAGACTGGGTAGCTATTAAACAACAGAAATTTATTTCTCACAGTTCTGCTGGCTGGGAAGTCCAAGATCATGATGCCAGCAGATTCAATGTCTAGGGAGAGCTCATGTCCAGGCTCCTAGACTTGACCTTTTCTCTGTGTCCTCACAGGGGGAAAGGGGTGAGGATGCTTTCTGGGGTCTCTTTTATAAGGACAGTAATCCCATTCATTAGGGCTCTGCCCTCATAACTTAATCATCTCCCAAAGGCCCTGCCTCCTAATACCATCACTTTGGAGGGTTAGGATTTCAACTATGAAATCCTATGAATTTTGGGGAACATGAATATTCAGACCATAGCACCAGATCTCATGCTGGTGAGTGCTCAGCTGGTAAAATATACCTTTCAACTACTCCTCTGGAGACTGATAACCTCCATCCACCCAGCCAAGAAATAACAATGTCCTGGCAACCTCCCCACCTATGGATTCACATCCTTGTCCCCACTGATGCTGTGTGCTGACATTCTGTAACCTCCCCTGAGAGGCTCACATGTGCTGAAAGCCAGCACTGGACAAGACTCTGGCTCTGTGGATTCAAAATTAATGAGGCACAAAACCTGCCCTCAGGATGTTCACAATCTTGGGAATTCTCTTGTGGTCCAATGGTTAGGACTCGGCGCTTTCACTGCCAGGGCCCGGGTTCAATCCCTGGTCAGGGAACTAAGATACCATGAGCTACACAATGCAGCCAAAAAAAGAAATGTTCCTGGTCTTCTGAGGACAGGCAGAAGACTGTAATGAAGTAAGAGCTAAGATAAAGTTGTCCTCATGTGATGGGGGGAGCACAGTGGAGGACTGAGGAGGGGGTAGGATGGGGGAAGGCAAGTCAGAGAATATTCTTGAAGATGTGTGGTCTGAGTCTTGAAATATGAATAGGGGCTTGTGAGGTAGACAAAGGGGAGGAATAAGATTAATTACAAGAGCCAACAGATGGGAGTGCTTATTATGTTCCAGGCACCCACTAAGTGGTTTGTGAACAGTACCATATTTAATACCTCAACATCATTATGAGGTGACATTATTATTATTTATCCTCATTTTATGGATAAGGGAGTGGAAGCTCAGGGGAGTAAATGGTAGACATAACGTTCAAACCCAGGCTATCAGGGTCCAGCGCATCTGCTGTTAACAACCTGGGCCCTGCCTTCCATACGATAATTGAGAAGAGGACATGCTAGACAAAGAGAACAAGCCAGGCTCAGGAGAGAGTGATGAGGAAGCAGAGCAAAGCAATAGAAGGACGTGAGAAGAAGGACCATGAGCAACATGTTATGGAACCTGGATTTTATCTGAAGAGCAATGGAGGGCCATTGAATTGTTTCAGTCTTTGAAATGGCGAGGTCAGTTTTGCACTTAAGATAGCT
Source organism: Balaenoptera acutorostrata (assembly GCF_949987535.1). NCBI lineage: Eukaryota > Metazoa > Chordata > Mammalia > Artiodactyla > Balaenopteridae > Balaenoptera > Balaenoptera acutorostrata. The sequence continues at coordinate 20,576,772 of NC_080079.1, read as the reverse complement.
TCCCCTGGTATAATTTGGATAAGTGGATTGGGAGCAGATGAGAACAGAGTCAGGGAGACAAGTCAAGAGGCTGTTGTGATAATCCAGATAAGAAATGAAGAAGGCCTGACCGTAGACGGGGGTGGGGGTGACCTGTGGAAACAGAACGTTGACCAGAAGCCACATAGGAGGTAGATTTCATTGGACTTGGTATCTAGCAGGTTCATGGGTGAGTGAGAGAAGGAATCTGGGATGATTTCAAAGTTCAGGATAAGGCAACTGATGAATGGTTGTGCCGTACACTGAGATGTGAAATACAGGGTGAAGAAGAGCAGATATTGGACAGGGTTCCAGCCCACCCAAGTGGAGACACCCAGCAGGAATATGTGGGTCTGGAATTCAGATAAGGGGCACGGCTAGTGACTACCACGTTGGCCTGTAAATTTAGCCATACTCTTTAGAAAGGGATATTGGAGAGGGGATTTAATCACCAGTTGGACAGTCAGATTTTAGATGCCACAAATTTCCTGTACACTTTCTAAAGGCTCAGTAGTGTGTCTGGTTAACACATCTGACTATAATTTTGTCTATAATGATAATGATGACGATGCATGTGGCAATTTGATGGAGAACATGAGCTATAGCCAACTCTTCAATTTTAAAGGGATGTTGGAAGTTTGCCATGAGAATTCAGGGAGACAAAAATTCAAGAACATAAGTGATAAAAAGTTCTCAGTATTTCAAAATATATGTGCAACTACCTGCACATGTAGTTTGCATGTCTTAGTATGTATATACATATATTCATATATTTATGTGACTTGGTCCACATAGAGAGAAAGGGTTGTTCCTGTTTCCCCACCTGTGCAGGTTATCAGGTGAGCTTCTGCAACCAACTCCAAGCCTCACTCTGTCTCTCCTAGGCACCTGCTGTGTGGGGCAAGAAATTCACTGTTATCTTTAGAGCAAATAACTTACTGACCCATATATGATTTTTGGCAGACTAGGCAGTATTTTCTTCTTTGCTTAGCCTACACTAACAAATGACTACATTGAAATATTCTTAAAAATAAAGTCAGGGAGAGACTCAGGAGCTGGACGAGTTGAATGTGGAAACGTAACGGGGCAGACTTTGTGCGATTACTTAGATCACTTGAGATTTTTTATAATGTGCCCTTCATGTCCCTCCCAGTTATCTGCAAAAAGTGTGGCTCATTTTAGTACAAATCTCAGTTGGGTGGCAGCAACTTTTCAAACTTTAAAGAAGAGAGAGAGAAGGAAAGTTAAGTACTTTTCTGTTTTGAAATATGATCTACAGATACATTTAGATTTTAGGCATAAGTGAAGTAACTAAGAAATGATCATGATGCTGAAGGCTTTCTTTTTCTTTTCTCACATTTACCCTTCTTGCACCACAAGTGAATATTATAAAAGATAAACCTCCTAAAAAAAAAAAAAAGATAAACCTCCTGTTACTGAGAAAATGATCCCACTTGGCATGGTTCGGTTATAACTCTCTGCTAGCCTCTCTGATGTGTGTCCTGGCATGTGATGTATTTCCGATGATGTGATCAGAGCAACGATTTTGTTCAACTGTCAGGCAGAGACACAGTAGGTACTCACTGGCTTCATTTATCCTTCCATTTTCCCTGGATGTAATCTGGAATAGGACATTCACCAATTCCAATATTTAATAAAGATGCCAACATAGAGACTCCTCTTCAGGGAAAAAAATGTTGACCCCAAAACAAAACACACTCATTTAAAATAAAGAAGCACATGCATAAGAATGAAGAGAACTGTTCTGAGGGGAAACTGTGAACTCCCGCCCAACTCCAAAATGAAAATCTAAATTTATTCAACGCCTTTCTGAGAGCTACGGCTATTCACAGAATAAGGGTGGGGGTGGGGGTCTCTGAGTTTCCAGGTGATTCACTTCTGGCCTCTCTCAAACAGCAAACTGCCCTGGATTAAAGTAGAATTCAGCTTATAAGAAGTAAACCACTGGGAATTCCCTGGAGGTCCAGTGGTTAGAACTCTGAGCTTTCATGGCAGGGGGCACGCATTTGATCCCTAGTCGGGAAACTAAGATCTTGCATGCCTCGAGGCCAAAAAAAAAAAAAAAAATTAGTAAACCATTGCACCCTCATGAGCGGAGGGAGTCTCACACTTAAGGGTGAGCTGTGCAAACTGACTCCCTTCCAAAGAATACAGTATGGAAAGGGGGGAAAAGAGCAACTTTACAGTGAAGAAACATGGCAGATTATAAACGAAACATCAGATAAAACCCAGCTGAGGGTTATTGTACAAAATTCATGACCAGTACTCACTCCTCAAAACTGTCAAAGTCATCAAAAACATTGGAAGTCTGAGAAACTGCCCAGCCAAGAGGAACCCTTGGAGACATGACAACTAAAGGTAGTGTAGTGTCCTCAATGGGATCCTGGAACAGAGAAAAAGGACATCACGTAAAAACTAAGGAAATCTGAATAAAGTATGGCATTTAGTTAATAATAGTATCAATACTGGTTCGTTAATTGCAGCAAATGTACATACTAATCTAAGATGTTATCAATAGAAGATACTGGGTGTGGGATATATTGGAACTTGCCACACTATCTTTGCAATTTTTCTCCTAGTCTAAAACTGTTCTGAAAAAATAAAGAGTATTTTTTTGGACTTCCCTGGTGGTCCAGTGATTAAGACACCATGCTTCCACTTCAGGGGTCGCAGGTTCGATCCCTGGTCAGGGAAGTTCCTCATTACGCGTGGTACGGCCAAAAAAAAAAAAAAGAGTTTTTTTTTTTTTTTAATTTAAGCACTTGACTTTGCAAGAATGCTGTTGATTGTCCGGTGAAAAGCTAGAGAGAATTGGGGGGATTGTAGTGCCACCTGTGGCCCAGTGGGTCTCGTCTCCAAGAGAAGTCCCATAGACCTGTAAGCACTATTTTATCCACAAGCCTTGTGGCGTGAGGCTAATGTGTAGCTCCAGAAAGATGCCTTCCAATTCCTCCCTGAGAGTCAATCTTTTATAGCTGCTGTTTCACCTGTAATGGCTCTTGACAGAGGTGAAATTAGTGAACACGGCAAATAAAATTCAAAGCATCCCCGAGGCCAGGAAAGGCCTTCCACCCACCCAAGAGTGTGTTCTCTGAGTCTTCTCAAGATTTCTTTTCTTTTTTTTTTTTTTAACATCTTTATTGGAGTATAATCGCTTTACAATGTTGTGTTTCTGCTGTATAACAAAGTGAATCAGCTATATGTATACATATATCCCCATATCCCCTCCCTTCAAGATTTATTTTCTTTATTTGACTGCCATTCCCTGAAAATGATGGAGGATGTTGCTCATCAAATTCTATACAGCTTTCAGATCAGGCCACTGTCCCTCTGGAAAGACAGGATGCTCCCACTAGCAGAGCGAGGGTGGAGAAGGTCAGGGATAGCAGAGCAGCTGTCACAGCCTGGCCTCCTGCTGCTCATAGAAGGTTAAACCTGTGCGTCTGACAATCCATCTTCTTATCTCTGTAGACGAGGAGTCAACAGACCTTTCTATTATATTTCCAAGGAAAGATTGGTTTCAGTTAATACCATGATTTTTAAACAGCAGGTTTTAGCTTTACTACTTCTTTATGATTCTCTCCAATTTAATTATGTCCCATATTTTATTTAGGACCACCAGTGCTGGATCGTGGGGGATACAGGATGCAAGGAACTTTGGTGGTCCAGAAACATCTGACTGCACCCCGGATTCAGTTAATTCCTGTGGACCCAAAGCCACTGCACCCAGCAATGAATAAATATCTCTGCCCTGGAATGAGAGGCAAGTCCATGTTCTGTGATCACTGTCTGGGGTTGTCTCTCCTAAGACATGGGGCATTTGGGTCCACTTGCCTTGTCACCAGCTTTATACCCACTTGACCCTCTTGTGCAGCAGTCTGATGTGACATGTATCTTAGTCAGCTTGGGCTCATAAAAAAATACCACACTGTGTGACTTAAACTACAGATATTTATTTTCTCACACTTCTGGAGGCTGAAAGGTCAAGGTGCAATCGGGGTTGGTACTGGTAAGGTCTCTCTTTTTTGGATTGCAGATGGCCACCTTCTTGCTGTATTCTCACATAGCCTTTCCTCTGATCCTGCATGGGGAGAAAGAGAGAGATCTCTGGTATCCCTTCCTCCTATAAGGGTACCAGCCCAGTTGGATTAGGGTCCTTCCCTTATGACCTTATTTAACCTTAATTACCTCCTTAAAGACCCTATCTCCAAATATAGTAACATTAGGGGTTAGGGCTTCAACATATGGATTTTAGAGGGACACAATTTAGTCCATAACAATGTGGAAATATAGCACAAATAATTTCAATAATGTAGTAGAAAAATCACTAGCTTTGGAGTGAGAAAAGCTAAGTTTGAAACCAAGATTACTAGAGGGGTCACAAAAAATGAGAGGAACTCACTTGCCTTCTCTAATTTGTTTCCTAATATAAAAAATGAGAATAAAAACAATGCCTATAAATCAGAGTTGTCATGAAACTGAAAATGTGACAAAGCATGTGAAAATGCATTATAATCATTAGTAGCCTTCAGTTATATTAAATTATGGGCCCACTGGTTCTGGAAGTAAGTGCTACACAAGTGAAGGATTCAAAAGAAGGAGGCAACAGACTCCAGGGGTGCCTCAATCCATAGAGCAACCAGGGCAAGCTCTGGGCATCGCAGAGTGTCACCAGCTGTGCACTTTCTGTATCTCTGCAGCCCCCAGAAGAACACAAGCTGCTTCTTCTATCCAAACAGGTTCCTAATATGAGGCTCAGTCAGGTAAACTGTGCACCCCAGGGCGTTTACCACTGCTGATGGAGGGAATTTTGGAAATTAGATTGAGGTAATTGAGTGCTGTCAATTGCCTGGGCCCAAGCTCCTTCTAACTGATACCTCCACTTAAAGGATTGATCAGTGAATGGATCTGATCCCCCAGGGCAGAACCTTTACCTTGAACAAATAAATTTCAATAATAAAGGACAGAATTTCTTTGATCCATGCAAGTCCTTTATCTACAAGGCCATGCATCCATCCAAGGCAGAGCCAGGGTCTAGCCCCAGGCCTTCTGGTTTACAATTATTCGATGTATCTAATAAACAGTATTGAGCACCAGCTGTGCTGAGTTCCAAGCATGCAGCAAGAACATAGCCAAATACTGTTCCTGTCATCATGGAGCTTATATTCTTAGAGGAGACAGATATTGAACAAATAATTATACACATTTTTAAATAGTTATTGGGTTGGATTGGCCAAAAAGTTCATTCATGTTTTCCATAACATCTTATGGAAAAACTGGAGCGAGCTTTTTGGCCAACCCAATACTTTCAGAGGTATATGGTGTCGTAGGAGTTTGAGGTGGATGACCCTGATGACGTAAGTGACATGTGAGGCAAGATCTGAAGGATGAGAACTAGTTAACTAAGAAATGATGGAGAAGAGAAAGAATAGTGGGCCAAGTAGAAGTTTCTATGGCAGGAGGGGGCACGGCAAGTGTGAGGGGTCTAGAGCAGAGGGGTGTGTTTGATGTGCTTGGAGCAAAAAAGGAGGGTGGCTTCTGGTGTAAGATGAGGCTGGATAAACAGGCAGTAGAAAAACTACACGGGCCCTTATAAGTCATGTTATAAATTTTTATTTTATCCTAGGTGCCATAAGAAACCATTTAAGTGTTTTAAGCTGGGGAAAGAAGATGATGTAGTAAGATTTGCTTTTTTGGGTAGATCCCTTTGGTTGTAATATGGAATACTGTTTAGATTGGGGAAACATAGATTAGTGAGACCCCTATTAGGAAGCTCTGGCAGCTGTTCTGGCCAGACACCACAGTAGCCTGTCCTAGGATGCCATTGTGAAGATTCCTTCATTCATCAAATATCTATTGAGTGCCTCTGTATGCCATTCCTGTGCTGGGACTAGAGATGAACAGAGGTGGAAAGATTTGAGATAAAATTGACAAGACATGCTGATGAAATGGACATGGACTGCAAGAAGAGAGAGCGCTGAAAATAATGTCTAAGTCCCTGACTCATCAGATACAGAACGGATGGTGGAGCTGGAGGGGGCCTGTGTTTGGGGAAGAAGAGTGAGCATTTGGACCTGGACATTTTGCGTTTGCAATACCTTTGAGATATCTTGGGGAGATATCAGTGGGACAGCAGATTAAGAGAGTCCACAGCTCAGAGGGGAGGTGTGTGAGTCCCACGTAAGGATGGTGGTAGAAGCCACAGGTGCGGTGAGATCCTTCAGGGCGAGAGCAAAGTGTGAGAAAAGAATAGTGCCTAGGGCTGACCCTCAAAGGGCAACCAGCTCTTAATGGCTGAGGTTAGAGAAAGATGAAACCTGATAGGGAGTCCAAAAAAACAGTAAGAAGAGAGACAAAAGAAAAACTTAGGATAGTATCAAGTCATGGAAACCAAGAGCAGCAGGAATTGATCAATTGTGGAAAATTCCACTGATGGGTAAAGTAAGAGGAAGACTGAAAAATAATCATTTGATCTGTAACATGGAGATCAGTGATTACATTAGTGAGAACTACTAGAGTGAAGGGACAGTCGCCAAATGGGAGTGGGAAGAAAAGTGAGGGTGAGGTGAGGAAGTAGAGAAAATTCTCTAGAGACCTTTGGCTCTGAAGAAGCAGGATGGGTACCTGGATGATTTTCCTACTACGATGCACAGCTTTGCTTTGGCTCTGACAGTCGGAGATTTCTACCTCTATATTCCCTGCTTCACAAAAAGCACATGCACTCAGACCTCAGGTGTCACAGGGGGATCCCTAGGGCTCAGCTCAGAGTATCCACTCTGGCTCTGAAATACAGGTGAACACACTGCATTTGTCAAATCACCTCACGAAATAAGGCCCCAGGAAGGCCATGGCCCACAGTCAGGAAGCTATTTGGAAGGGTTCTAAGGATGAGAAGAAAACATTTGACAGCCTGTATCTTTATTAAGAAAATCGCTGCTTTGGGTAAGGTTTCAATATGAGCAAACGTTTCTGTTAACGTAGGTACATTGGCAAGTAACAAATCCACTGTTTGACATGACAAACGATGGTGATAGATCTGTGTTCCTAAATACTAAACTTTATTAACTGAAGCTGTCTCTTTCTTGAAGCATTAACTGACTGAATTGTGCCACTCAAATAAAGTGCCTGAAGCAGACATATATTCCTTGTGATCTCACAAACCAGACTTCTCTATAGCTCCTTTCTGCTTTAATGCATGAGCTTTAATGGTGGTAAAAAGTTGCAAACTGTCTTTTGCCACTTTTTGGTGGCAGTAATTCAGCATCTAATGAGCAAAACTCGCAACTCATGCCCCGGGCAGTGCAGAAGCTCAGGAACTAATGCTGGGGGCGCAAATGGGAGAGACTTTATAAAGGAAACAAATGTGGCTCAGACATGGAAATCAGGCTGAGAAAACAGGCACCTGAGTGTGCCTGGGAAGGAATACAAGAAGGGAACTTTAAAGACAGGTCATTTATTCATATTAGACTAAAAAGGGGCAGCTAATGCCACAGGAGTGATAAGAATAAACTAATAATCATAATATTGATAGTAGAACCCATATATCAAGTGCCGCATAGTGTGCCCCATGTACTGTGCCAAGGGCTTTGCCAGATGATCTCATTGGGTCATTACAGCAATCTCATGAGCTGTTCAAAGAAACCAACTGCTCTGAACTTCAGTTTATAAACTTTCAAAATAGAAATTAGAAGGATGGCTAAGGTCACAAAGCTAACTTCAAGTTTTAGAGACAGATTTTAAATCCAGGTGCATCTGACTCATGAGAACAAGGCTTTTAACAATTGCGTCAGGGACTGGATGAGAAATAAAGAGATCTGGACTTTTTCCCACACGTGGCTACAAATGAACTACATAACTCAGAACCAGAAAGGTAAAGTAACTTTTTCTGAGTTTCACATCTACAAAATGAAGAGTTTGGATTAGGTGAATTCTCTACTCCTCTCCAGAATTAACACTGCCATTCTCATTGGCCTTCCTACCTAGAAATTGCCTGAACTGTGGTTTGTAAACCTCTAGTGACAGAGCAGACAGTTTTAAAGATGGTCCATGCTGTTTAAAGAGGAGAAAACACAGTTTGTGCCACAATCATTGTGAAGTTGAAAGATCCAGTAAACCTTCTTGAAGTTTTAGCTGCACTAATCACACACCCATCCTCTCCCCTCAGTTCTAGTCAACTGATAACAGAAAGTTAAAAACAAATAAACATGAAATTGATTTCTGTGCCAACTTTATTACTGGTAAAACTGCAATGGAGAATACTTTGTGACCCCCTATTTCCCATTTTGTTCTTTTTTATTTTAACAGCATAATTGAGATATAATAAGGCATACACTGTACATATTTAAATTATAGCATTCAAAATGTTTTGACATATGCATACACCCATGAAAACCACCAACACGATCAAGATAATGAGCATATCCATCACCCAAAAACTCTCTAGTGCCCCTTTGTAATTCTCTCTCCTGCTTATGTTTTCCCTGCACCCTTCCCCTAGGTAACCACTGATCAGCTTCCTATGGCTATATTTGCATTTTTGAGAATTTCATGTAGATGGAATTATAAGGAATATACTCTTTTTCTGTGACCTCTTTCCTTTGGTGTAATTGTTTTGAGATTCATCCGTGTTGTGGTATGTATCAATAGTTCATTCCTTTTTATTGCTGACTATTCCATTATAGGACTTTAACAAAGTTTTTTATCCATTCATCTGTTGATAGACACTTAGGTGTCTATCTTAGGTTTCCAGTTTGGGAGTATTACAAATAAAATTGTGTATATGCAAGTGGTTGTATGGTTAGATGCTTTCATACCTAGGAGTGGCATGGATCCTATGATAGGAATACATTTAATTTATTAAGAAACTGCCAAACTATTTTCCAAAGTATGTGTACATTACCAACAGCAGTGCCTGAGACTTCCCATCCCCCGCATCCTCAGCAGCACTTGATATAGTCAGTATTTTTTATTTTAGCTGTTCTACTAGGTGGTATCTCACAGTGGTTTTAGTGTACATTTCCCTAATGACTAATGATATTGAGCATCTTTTAATGTCCGTACTTTACATCAGTATATTCTCTTTCATGAAGTGTCTATTCAAATCTTCACCCCCCCTTTTCCAATTTTATCGAGATGTAATTGACATACAACATTCTGTAAGTTTAAGGTGTACAACATAATAATTTGCTACATGTATATATTGCAAAATGATTCCCACGATAAGGTTAGTTAACACATCCATCACCTCACATAGTTACAACTTTGTGAGTTCATCTTCATTCATTTTCCCCACCCTCTGCCACTGGCAACCATCAATCTGTTCTCTGTTTCTTTGAGTTCAGTTTTTTAAGATTCTGCATATAAGTGAGATCATACAGTATTTGCCCTTCTCTGTGACTTATTTCACTTAGAATAATGCACTCAAGGTACATCTATTTGTCCCAAATGGCAGGGTTTCCTTCTTTTTTATGGCTGAATAATGTTCACTGTATATATATACACCACATTTTCTTTATCCATTCATCTATTGATGGATACTTAAGTGGTTTCCATGTCGGGGCAATTATAAATAATGCTGCAGTGAACATGAGGGGGGTTGCAGATATCTCTTCGATATAGTGATATTATTTCCTTTGGATATATACCCAGAAGTGGAATTGCTGGATCATATGGTAGTTCTGTTTTTAATTTTTTGAGGAATTTCCATACTATTTTCTATAGTGGCTGTACTAATTCACATTTCCACCAACAGTGCACAAGTGTTCCCTTTTTTCCACATCCTCACCAATTCTTATCATCTCGTCTTTTTGAAAATAATCATTCTAACAGGTACAAGATGATATCTCATTGTGGTTTTGATTTGCATTTCCCTAATGATTAGTGATGTTGAACACCTTTTCATGCACCTATTAGCCATTTGTATGGATTCTTTGGAAAAATGTCTATCCAGATCCTCTGCCCATTTTTAAATTGGATTTTTTGTTTTTTCACTATTGATCTGTATGAGTTCTTATATAGTTTGGATGTTAACCCATTATCAGATATATGATTTGCAAATATTTTCTCCCATTCAGTAGGCTGCCTTTTCATTTTGTGGATGGTTTCCTTTGCTGTGCATTAGCTTTTTAGTTTGACATAGTCCTGCTTGTTTACTTTTGCTTTTGTTGCCTTTGATTTTGGTGTCAGATCCAAAAAAAGCATTGCCAAGACCAATGTCAAGGATATTACTGCCTATGTTTTCTTCCAGGAGTTTTATAGTTTCAGGTCTTAGATTCAAGTCTTTAATCCATTTTGAATTAATTTTTGTGTATGGTGTAAGAGGGGTCTAGTTTCATTCTTTTGCATGTGGTATCCAGTTTTCCCAACACCATTTATTGAAAAGATTATCCTTTCCCCATTGTATATTCTTGGCTCCTTTGTCATAAATCAATTGACCACATATGTGTGGGTCATTTCTGGGCTTTTTATTCTGTTCTGTTGATCTATGTGTCTGTTTTATGCCGGTACCATACTGTTTTCATTACTATAGCTGCAATAGTTTGAAATCAGGAAACATGATGTCTCTAGCTTTCCTCTCCTTTCTCAAGATAGCTGGAGCTATTTGGAGTCTTTTGTAGTTCCATACAAGTTTTAGGATTGTTTGTTCTATTTCTTTGAAAAATGCCATTGGAATTATATATTTATATATATATATATATATATTTTTTTTTTTTTTTTGGTGGCATCAGGTCTTAGTTGCAGCACGCAGGACCTTTCATTGCGGCACGCGGGCTCCTCGTTGCAGTTCGTGGGCTTCTCTCTAGTTGTGGCGTGCGGGATCCAGAGCTCATGGGCTCTGTAGTTGTGGCACATGGACTCTCTAGTTATGGCACGTGGGCTTAGTTGCCCTGCGGCGTATGGGATCTTAGTTCCCCCAGCAGAGATCGAACCGACATTCCCTGCATTGCAAGGTGGATTCTTAACCACTGGAGCACCAGGGAAGTCACTGCCATTGGAATTTTGATGAGGATTGCATTGAATCTATAGATTTCTTTGGTTGGTGTGGACATTTTAACAATATTAATTCTTCCAATCTATGAGCACAGAATATCTTTCCTTTTATTTCTGTCTTCAATTTCTTTCATCAATGTCTAATAGTTTTCAGCGTACAGATCTTTCACGTCCTTGTTAAATTTATTCCTACGTATTTTATTCTTTTTGATGCAATTGTAAATGGGGTTGTTTTCTTAATTTCTCTTTCTGATAGTTCATAATTAGTGCATAAAAATGCAACAGATTTTTGTATATTGATTTTGTATCCTGCAGTTTTACTGAATTCATTTATTAATTCTAACATTTCTTTTTTTTTTTCTTTCCTATCTTCTCTGGCTAGTATTTCCAATACTCTGTCAAATACAAGTAATGAGAGCAGGCATCTTTGTCTTGTTCCTGATCTTAGAGGAAAAGCTTTCAGCTTTTCACCATTGAATATGATGTTAGATGTGGCCTTATTGTATATGGCCTTAATTATCTTGAGGTACATTCCCTGTATACCCACTTTACCCACTTTGTTAATCCTCTAGATGCTTTTAAGATTTTTCTCTTTGTCATTGGTTTTGAGAAATGTGATTATAATGTGCCGTTGTATTGTTTTCTTCATATCGTTTGCACTTGGGGTTTATTGAACTTGTATCCGTTGATTTACAGTTTTTATCAAATTTGGAAAAATTTTAGTCATTATTTCTTCAAATATTTTTTGTCCATTTCTCCCCCTATTTCGAAGAATCCAATTACATGTATTTTCTGCCACTTGAAGTTATCCCACAGCTCACTCACGTTCTGTTTATTTGCTTTTGCACTCTTCTCTGTGTTTTATTTTGAATACTTTCCTATGTCTTCCAGTTTACGAATCATTATTTCTGAAGTGTATGATCCACTGTTAATCCCACCCAATGTATTTTTCATCTCAGACATTGTAGTTTTCATCTCTAGAAGTTTGATTTACATCTTTTTATATCTTTCACATCACTACTTAACATGATTAATCTTTTCTCCAGCTTCTTGTGGAGTACAGTTACAGTAACTGTTTTAATGATCTTGACTGCTAATTCTGTCATCTGATAATTTCTAAGTCAGTTTTGATAGATTGATTTTTCTCCTCACTATAAATTTTATTTTCATGCTCCTTTGCATATCTAGTAATGTTTGGCTGGATTCTGACCTTGTGAGTTTCCCCTTGCTGGGAGCTAGATAGTTTTGTATTCCTATAAATATTCCTGAGCTTTGTTCTGAGATACATTTACATTACTTGGAAACAGTTTGAGCCTTTTGGATCTTGCTGTTAATCTTTGCTAGGTAGGACCAGGGCAATGTATAGTCTGGGACTAATTTTGTTCTGCTACTGGGGGGATAATCTCTTGATTACTCTAACCAGTGTCCTTTAAATTATGATGTTTTTCCATTTGACTAATGAGAGCAAGAACTATTCCTGGCTCTGTGTGACCTCTGGACATTATTACCTTTAATCCTCTTGGATACCTTTTGCCCTGGCCTCTAGTAGTTTCTTTACACACACATGCTGATTGGGGCTCAGGTGAAGAAGCCAGGGGACTCTACAGATCCCTACAGACCTCTCTGGAGTTCTTTCTCTGTGACGCTCTCTCTAACCAAGCTCTCTGCTCTGCAAACTCTAGTCACCTTGGCCCTCTTTGTTTGTCAACTTCATCTTCTCAATTCAGGGAGACCACAGTGCCCTACCTGGGGGTCTCCTCTGCCTACAATGCCTGGAAACTCTCTACAGGCAATAACTTGAGTCCATCATAGGACTCACCTTATTTGTTTCCTGTCTCTCAGGGATCACTCTTCTTCATTGTCCAATGTCCAATGTCCAATATCTTGAAAACTGCTGCTTTAAATTTGTGTTCAGTCTTTTTGTTGTTGTTTCAGGGTACATCCAGCCCCTGTTACTCAGTCTATGCTGAAAGTGACCATTTTTAATATATCATAATTAGTAATAGCTGTATTACAATAGAGCAAAATACAAGTGGTAGAATTCTTAACACCTTTTTGTAATTCCTGAACTTGACATGAAAACGTTGCTTGTGTCATATGCATCTGAATACCTGCTCTAAATCAGTCACTATGTTAGACCCAATTTGTGTTATATTTTACTTTAAATATACATTATCACAAATTTATAAATAAAAAATGACCACTTTAAATAATAAAAAATAAAATAAAATACGAAAAATATATGACACCCAATTAGTAAATAGCAGAGAAATGATGGAGTAAACTCAGACCTGTCTAACTTCAAATCCTGCCACCCTTTCAGAAAGACATGCTACCACCAATGTGTTCATTTGATGAACTGGTTGAAATGATTGTAATGTGTTCAGTCTGTGCCAGACTTTGTGGTAATAGAGATGATGGGTATTGTCCTAGCGCTCAGGTAGCTTATAGGCTATTAGAGAATGGAACACGAATGTAAAATAACTGGAAAAGAAAGGAATTGCTAGACTATGTTCTATACTTGTGAATGAAAGCCAATGAATGACAAAAAAAAAAAGAAATTTAGAAATTGGTACCTTCTCACGCTTTCTCTGCCATTGTGATGTGTGCAACTGACTCCCTTCCTGGTCACGTCTTCTACTGGACTTTCAGGATCAAGCAATTCCTGGCCAAGAAGCAAAAGCACAATTGTCCCATTCTCAAATGGATTCAGATGAAACTCATAATAAAATCAGGTACAATTCCAAGAAGAGATATGGAACCAAGCTACTTCTTCGCTAGTAGTTTGGTTCCATAATAAATACATGAGATCTTTTGTTTGGAAAAAAAAAGAGAAATTGATGTCTTCTCCTTTCTGCCTTTCAGCTATGATTTTTGGCCTGAGGCTGTGCACTCTCTGTTAAAGAGTTATGTCCTCCTCATTAAAACAAATGTCTTTTTTTATTAGAAAACCATGTTCACTAAGTCTGACTTATTTTGGGGACCACTCGGTGTCTCTGGGAAAAATTAAAGTGTACGATGACCTTGCAAGTGGAGCTACCACTGGGTGGTGAGGGTGACCTCCTTGACCTTTCTTAGTGAGCCACATAGAGTGCCAGAAAGGACCAGGACTGTGGAGTCAGCCAGATGTGGATTCGAATTCTAGTTATCCCATTTACCGGCTTCTCATCTTTGAGAAGATGGCTGATGCTTTTTGAGCCCCAGTTACCTTACAGTATCTACCACCCAGGATTGTTATAGATATTAAATATGGAAATTAAGTGTTCAGCACAAAAGAGGCACTCAAAAAATAGTGGTGGTGTTGACTGGTGCTTCTTTCCATTTGTAGATTTCGGGATAAGAAGCAACATCCTGGCAACTAGCAGCTGGCCTGACTCACAGTAATATGGGAATGGTTTTAACTGAGGCCAAAGCATAAAGCTCCACACTGGGTAATAGACATTATTTCTTAAGAATGTTCACTCACGTTTGTAAATCTGAGCTGTCATATGGGATAGGTGGGTAGCAGTGATTCCCATCGCCTGCCTTTCCTCAGTTCAGTGCCCAACTCAAGAAGGTTCCCCCACCATTTGGAATAAGCTAGAATGCTCATTTCTAAAATATAAGGATTTCCACAGTTAATCGTAGGATCAGAAAATGTGCGTGCTGGAGAGAGAAGTAAAGTAAAGTAGCACAACCTGAGTTGCATAATCTTAGTATCTTGAATGGCTAACAGAATCTGACAAAGGTTGGGTTGTAATCAATGTAATCAATATTGATTGTTGGATATCTACTAGCATTGCCCCCTTCTCCTCTCAGAAATCAACTCAGAACAATAAGAAGAACAAGAAATGCAAGCTCTAACACTGACAAGCTCAATGACATCTGGACCCCTGAACCACAATATATGAGAAACAGCCACCAAAGCAGTTACAGTTAAACAGGAGCAAGGGAGGTATGTGGAGAGATAACGCTTACAGCCACACGGCACAGAAAACTGGCAGAGCAAGGTTCTCTGGAGCACATGCCACACCCTAGCAGAAAACCAATAATTCCTTGCTGGGAATACTGAGAATGTTGTGCTCCAGTAGCAGTCAGCAGCATCCTTGGACCCAGTTAAGTGTCAGAAAGGAGCAGGGTTGGGAGGCTGAGTGAAGTATCACACCAATGTGCAATATTTACAAGAAGGATTCTCTTGGTGAGACAGAGAAGATAGAGGAAGCATTGGTGACATCCTTCAGCAACTCATCTCTATTGTCCTGGGAGAAGTAGAAGCAGAGCCAACTTATACTCACAACTCTGGG
Source organism: Balaenoptera acutorostrata (assembly GCF_949987535.1). Classification (NCBI taxonomy): domain Eukaryota; kingdom Metazoa; phylum Chordata; class Mammalia; order Artiodactyla; family Balaenopteridae; genus Balaenoptera; species Balaenoptera acutorostrata. The sequence goes on along the minus strand of NC_080079.1, from coordinate 20,561,461 downwards.
TCTTAAGAAAACCCACTGTGAACCGTGGACAGTTCAGCTAACCCATAACACTGCCTGGCTCCTCCACCACATAAAATTCCTACCAATAGAAAATCCAGTGAGAACTCATCTCTTTCAAAGTTGAGTAATATAAATAAATGTCAACCCAGAAAGTATCTATAAAAATATATCAAAAGGAAAGAATAAAGGGAAGACAGGGACAGGAAGACACAAGTAGAAGGTGGAAGTTCACTCACCAGATAAATGTTACCATGGATCAAATTTAGAATTTTTTTAATAAGCATATTGCCTGGAATTTATTTAAAATAAAGCTCAAGCAATTGTTCAATAAAACAAAAACTCAGAACAGAGAGCTAAAAGGGCTCAGGGAAGATGAGACCACAGGAAGATTGAAATACTGCTCTCAGGAGAGAAGTGGAAGAGAAATAGCACACATTACAGAAATGTAGGTCAGGGTGGGAGCAGCACAAAGGAGACTAGACATGGCTGAAAGTTCACTAAAAATGTGGGCATTAGGCTTAAGAAAAAAATAAGCAAATGTAAATAGAAATACACACACACAGAGAATTAACAGGATAAGGATAAAATTTAAAAATGGAAAGATTAAACAAATCCAACATATTTAAAATTAGTGTTCCTGAAGAATACAGAATCACTGAAATTATTCTTACACTGACATATAAATAATATTTAAATAGATATAGATGTGTGTGTACACAAATTTTTTCAGAAACAAAAGAAGCATTGCATATATAGATCAAAAAGTCATACCATGTCCCTGGAAATTTTGAGAATGGTCATCGCCAAAATGAAATTCATGGTCATTGCCAAAATGAAATTCAAACAAGTGTCTGCCAAGGTATAAATGGATAAAGAAGATGTGGTATGTGTGTGTGTATATATATATATACACATATATATACATATATACACACACACATATATATGTGTATATATATATATAGGTATGTATATATGTATATACACAATGGAATATATTCAGCCATGAGAAAGAAGAAAATCCTGCCATTTGTGACAACAGGGATGGACCTTGAGGGCATTATGCTAAGTGAGAGGTCAGACAGAGAAAGACAAATACATACTGTGTAATATCCCTTATATGTGGAATCTTAAAAAGCTGAACTCATAAAAACAGAGCGTAGAATGGTTGTTACCAGGGGCTGAGGGTGGGAAGAACTGGGGAGACGTTGTTTGAGGGTTCAAACTTGCAACTAGTAGATAAATAAGTTCTGGAGATGTAATGCACAGCATAGTGATTACGGTCAACCATACTGTATTAGAAACTTCAGAGTTGGTAAGAGATTAGATCTTAATTATCCTCACCACAAAAAAGAAATAATGATTATGTGATGTGATAGAGGTGCTAGCTAATGCTACCATGGTAATTATATTGCAATTTATAAATGCATCAAATCAACACATTGTACACCTTAAACTGACACAATTCATGTGCCAATTATAAAAATGAAATTCAAACAAAATACTGGATTTCAAATATTAAGAATTCTCTGTGCAACCAGGCAAAATAATTAAATAAATCGACCCACCTCAGACTCTTCCCCAGTGAGAGTCAATCTAGAAAACAATAGAGCAAAGCCTAAAAGTCTTCATGGAAAGAAAGAACGGGACCAAAACTTTTACTTCCAGCCAAATTAGCATTCTAGTATAAAGGCCATAAACATCTCCGAGCATACAAGAACTCTGGGAATATAATCCCCATGAGTCTTTCCAGAAGGTGACTTTCTAGAAGATTCTCAAGGGCAAATTTCAGCCAATTAAGAGCTGAATAGAGAACCTATGGCTAAACTTAATCTGGTTAAGTGAGGGGATAAAACTAAAATAAACGTGGGGATTATAGTTACAGAACAGAGTGTAAATGTTTTACAAGCCCTGACAAAGTGGAAATGATAAGACAAAGTTGGGAGAAAAAAATGGAAAGTAGCATAAGCACCTTCACAGCAGGTAAATCAAGTAATAGAATTCTATGTCAAGAACCGTGAAGAGTGAGCTTTTACTTTGCTTGCAAGCTAACAAGTTATTCTGCCATGGTTCCAGTGATGCTTACAGAAAGCCCGGGACTCCTGGGTCAGAGGCAAAGCAGCATGAACCTCATGCTCACATCAATTCCCCTCGTCCCCCAAGCCCTATGGGGACAATGCAGAGCAGCCTGAATGGATGCTGTGCACACAGTGGGTCTGCATCATAGCTGAGGAACCCAGAGTTTAGGAAACCCCAATCTTTTATAAGGGGTCTGTTAGAAAACCTGCCCAAACTTTGCCCCATAGGGAGACATTATCTTTATTATCTTGGGCAGCAAACAAATCTTTCCCCTGCCTTGGAGGGTGACATTATATATATTCCAAGGTCCTTTACTATATAAATATTATTGAAAAGATTGTCCCCAACAAAAGCTGATACAAGTCCTGCAGAAACACAAGAGACCCATAGACAATTATTGTCACCCAACCATATAAAATACTTAAATATTTAATGGTAAGCACTAAGAAAACTCATATAATCACTATAATCAGGAAGTGCATGAGAAAGAGGCAAGTTGAGAGGAAGCTGAAATGTACTGATTTCGCCATAGTTCATAATAAGGAGTAAATGCTATTAGCCAAAAATCACTAGAGTAAGTATAAAGAAACAGCCAAGATATACTCGCAACATGAGAAATAAGGCATGCAGCATCGTTTGTAAAAGCCAAATCCCTATTTAACCTTGACATTTCAACTGAAATGTCACTCCCCTATGGAGGCCTTTCCTGAACATCAGACCAGGTTTGCTATCCTTCGTATCGCCTCTCATAGCTACCAAGGTCACACAGCTAGTTAGTGGTGGAGCTGAGATTCAGGCCTAAATTTGCTTGTGCTGAAGTCTGCACTCAGTAGCTCATCTCTGCTGGCTACTCACTGATGCATCTAATTATATTCCATTCACATCTGATAGGACAGAGTTTTGTTTTGTCCTCCAAGTTTTCATATATACAAGTCTTAATTCTCCAATACCCTTGTAATACCTGAGACATATCTTATGTTTCCTGAGCATGGCCCCCAGGACCTAGCACAAAACAAGCACTCTTTAAAATCATTCAATGCATGATATCGAACACAAATGAACATCTGGGAAGCCCACTAAATGCAGAATGATCACACTGCCTTACAGCACACAAGTAGCAGTTTGAAGGAGAAAAGCCAAGACCGACTCTACCTCCTGGTCCTAAGCACTAGATCATTATCTGTCTCTAAAGAATTATGTGTGAAATTCCTGAGGTTATAAGGAGAAACCATACACAGTCCTTGAAATAGCTTTCAAGGGTGAATAATGCATGCTCTATATTTAATGTATGACAATGCAAAATGCAGAAAATTGCATGAGGTCAAACTCCCATTGCCTGCAACAAGAGATCTTCCTGTCTTCCCGCCAATAAATGAATCACTGGTTATTAAATATTGTTAACCATCTAAACAGGGATCCACAAAGCCTGTGTTCTCTGATCTCTTTGTTTCAAGCCTTCTCCTAATCATGGACATCATCGCCTAATTTAGTGATGCCATGTATCTTGCACCTTTCTGAAAAGTGGGCACCATAGCTCCACTCCCTATAAAACTGGCTACCATGTTGCAATTTGAGGAAAAATAAATCTCACCATCATGATGATAGTCTGTGCAATTGAAGCCAGGATAAAGATGGCTCCGAGAAAATGGAATCTTTGACAGCATAATTTTAACACTGTCAAATTATTCAGCTTTTTTCTTAAAAGTCACTTAATACTCCACACAGACATTACTTTTGCCATCAAATATCACTTTGGAAAAAGTTAATAATTTAGGAACGTCTACATATTTATTAAAAGGCTACTACAGCAAATGCATGAGATGCCATAACCAGAGAGCCCTCTCACCCTGCGAGTTTTGTGTGATTGCTTCAGTCAGCATCATTAACATAGGGCATCAGAGAGAAGGGGGCGGCCAATAAAGAGGCACTCCCAGTAATTAGAGACCAGAGTCAGTATCAACACTGGTATGGTTTAGGAGGATGCTGTGAGGTTTATTTGGTAAAGAGACCTTTCCTATCCAGCAGTAGTCTTATCTTTTACTTTAAAACTTAAATAAAAGATGTTGTTATTGCAAAGAACTTAGTCTTTGGGCTGAAGCTCATTCATAAGGGAAATGCATTTTTGATGTGATGATGATAGTAGTGGCAGTTAAGTTGACTGAGTGCTCACCGCATGGCAGGCACTGTCCAAAGTACTTTACACATGCTGCCTAATTTCCTTAAGTACCACACAATGGGTAATATCGTTAACCCCATTTTACAGATTTGAAAACTGAGGCACAGAGTTTAACTTGGCTAAGATCTCACAGCTAGTATGAGTCATAGGTATTGTAACTACTACACTTTACTGGTTCCTAGCAACAACTACCACCTACAATTCAGTACATGCCAAGCTACAACCTATGCATGTACAATAGCTGCAATTAAGTACATGCCAAAGGGCCCCATGGTAAGCATTTTCTTAGTTGATCCTCACCAACAAAACAAAACAAAACAAAACAAAGAGGTAGATCTTTACATTCTCATTTTATGTATGAGGCAACTGAGGATTATAGAGATCAACAACTTGTCCATAGACACTGCTCCTATTACCTAATTTTTAACTCTATATTGAAATATAAGTCTCAGTACATTAAAGAGTGTTTCCTTTTGATCATTTTCTGGAAGTTAAACTTTTCCTGTTTCTTCTAATGGTAACTCCCAATTCATCTCAGCATACACAGAGCCTTTTCAATTGGAGGGACTTTTGGGGCCCTGGTAGAAGTCTTCCAGCTTCAGGACCCTAAACACATATAACCTGAAGACTGATAACCATGACCCACTGAAATCTTGAGGAACACGTCCGAAGGGGTGTAGAGGCTGGGTGAGACCATGGCATTGGGGGTGGCTTCACTGGGGCTCCAGTTTTTCCGTGCTGTCTCCAATTGCCCTGTGTGTAGAGGGAGAGAGGACCAAGTATACCTTGACACAATCAGTAAAGCCTTTGTTTTCTGAGCCTGAGTGATAACTCTATGATATATTCTATCCCTCTCCTCCAATACACCTCTCACTCTTGGTATTATCTTCATGGCAACTAGGAATGCATCCACAACCTTGAGGATATGTTTGTCTGCCTTTCTACCTATCTTAAGGTTAAGCTTGTTAACCTAAGTGTGTCAAAACATGATGGTTTCCAGCGCAATTTTGAATTAACTTAGTGAATCATGAAATCCTGGGAATCAAACTGCCCTTTTTCAAAACCATGCTATGCAGCTTGTCAAACATGAGCAACTTAGACTTAGTGAGGCTCAGCCTCCTTCCTCATCTATACAATGAGGATAGAAATATAAGGCTATTAGGAGGATTGGATGGGATTTTTCATAACGTATGAAAAATAAAACCTAGGACAATAATTGGTCTTTAGAAGGGCTCCACAAATGTTAGCTCCACCGTTGGAGAGCATTCCTTTGGCTGTATAATGTGTTGACTAAATGGACGTAGCACATGTGTCCCAGGGTTTTACTCTCAAAGGTTTCCCGTTGACTCTCTGTGGGTCATCTCAGTAGCCTGGTGGGGAAAAATAGGGGACATCCAGATTAGAGAACCTTGTGGTGAAACACATTGGTTAAGAAACAGCCAACCTCACACATTGCAATCCAAGTACCTTTGGTTGTTGAAGAGAATTGGCTTTAATTACCAAACTACCCTTGTCTAAATTGCCTCTCTGTTTGAGAAAAAGAGCTTGAAAAGATTGAAGAAAAGGGCCTCTTTCCTATCTTGAGGTCTTCAGGGATGGAAGGAATGAAGCCCTCCCCTCATCACACCACCCAGTAGGAAGCTGGAATGGCTAGTTTTCTTCTGGGGAATTGAGATGAGAGACCTGAGTGAATGATCATGAATGTTCAGCTGTTCCACAAGAGGTGCCTCACGATGAGTCTCAAAATAGGATGAAATCTAGGCAAACCTCCCAGATGTGCACTAACTGGAGCAAAACCTTTTCTGTAACAAATGGCAAAGCTAAGGTTTTTGTGCTGTATATTTTTTTAATGGTGCTATATTCCAACTAATAAAAAAAAGTGATGCAAAATCAGTAATTCCTACCTTCCCCAATGTACACCATCTAGCCTAATCAAACCCGTTGACTTGCTGCAACCCACATGAGGAACTTGTGTACATAGGGCTTCACACCTGCCTCTTGGAATGCTTCTCTTCACTGCCACCCCACTGCCCATCCTCTAATCCCAGAGCATTGTCTAGCCCTTCCATGTGGTTTTCTCTGAGAGCTGCTGCTCTCACTGACGTCTGTCCTCAGAAACCCAAAGGAACTTACCATGCCTTCTGAGCAACGCTTCTTACACACTGATTATTTACTCATTTTCCGTAAGTGCTAGGAATTGCTTTTCTTCACAACTATTAATTATTTAAATACAAAGATTATGTCAGATGTTTTTTCCATCTTTTCACAGCATAATAGGCCCAGTAAATATTTGTTGGTTGGTTAATGATGACTTCTGTGTAAATAAATACTGCAAAATTTGTAACAAATGATCAATTCAGATACTTACAATAAAATATTTCTTCCCCATCCCTCATCTTAAAAATACAGCATTTTAAAGCCAGAGGGAAGATTCCTCAACCAATCTCCTCATTCTTTAGATGAATCGACTGAAGCTAAAGAAGGTGAAGTGACTTGATTAAGGTCACACATCTAACTAGAAGCCAATTGGGGCCAGGGCCCAGATCTGCAGACTTCTAGTGATGTACCCTTTCTGATACACAGCGCGATGCCCCAGGGTTGCACTCTACTTGTAAGTTGGTCGTCACAGTGCAGGAGAGGGAAGACAGACTGGGAGGTAGACGGCGTGGGACCACATCCTTGTTCTTTCACTAATGCATTCTGTGGCCTTGGGAAAATCATTTAACCCTTTGGCCTCAGGCTTCACAGCTGCAGGAGGAAAGATGATAATTCTGCATGATCTAACTCAGAGTTCAGCAAACTACAGCCCACAAGCCAAATCTAGTACACACTTGTTTTGGTAAATAAAGTTTTACTGGCACACCCATTTATTTACCTATTGTAAATACCTATAATGGAAGAGTTGAGTAACAGTTAACAGAGACCATATGATCCGCAGGCAAAAATACTTACTACTTGGCCCTTGGCAGAAAAAAATTGTTGACTCTCAATCTAACCTATATGTAGTACAGTTGTATGAATCTAATGTATGCAAGGATTCTTTTCATCTACAAAGTGCTATATCCACATTTAAAAAATCATTGTTATTGACAACAATAGTAGCAATAGCAATAGTAAATCATGAAATATCATATGCAGTAAAGGCAATTAAAATCTTCTTTGTTTGGGACTCCCCTGGCGGTCCAGCGGTTAAGGCTTCGCCTTCCAGTGCAGGGGGTGTGGGTTCAGTCCCGGGGAGCTAAGATCCCACATGCCTCCAGGCCAGAAAACCAAAACATAAAACAGAAGCCATATTGTAACAAATTTAATAAAGACTCTAAAAAAATTGTCTTTGTTTAATAGGTGGCATCTACATGATGTATTGCTTGATTTGAGATCACCTCAACTCACCTCACTATTGTTCATAGTAACATGTTTTTGCAGAACCAAGTGACAATTTTAACCGCAAATTGTTGAATTCCTGCTCTCATGAAGATCCAGGAATATTTCAGAACTAATTAGATCATTTATATATAAAATATAAAACAAGTGTTTTCAGAAGAACATCAGGTCATCCATGGAGAGCATCTGCCCTCATTTTCATCACTAACCTGGTTCGCTATGTGAGTACCATCCTGTGTCATAAGTACCATGTAATGGAATTAACATTCACCTGGAAATACTGACTTGACACACACTGACCTTTAACTACTGGCTCTGTTACTCTAAATGTATTAAGCTTTTCCATTGATGTTTTTGAGAGGGAGATTGGTGGCTCACAGTGGTTTTCCCCTGTCATGTACTCTGGGCATGGACATTAACCAAGGAAAACACACTGTTCTCAGCAAAGTGGGAGATTAATCATTGGCCATGTCCAACTCACTGCCATGGTAATGACACGGGATTTTATCCTAAGAATTACAGCAGTCATTGAAAGGCCTTAGAAGAGCTCTTCCTCTGATGTAACCACAATGTAGATAACGGGTTGGAGGTGCAAGAGCAGGTGTGGGAACTGGCTAGGAGGCTGTAGGACTAGCCCAAGCAGGAGACAAGAATGACTTTGACTAGAGTTGACATGGAGATGGGGATATGCAAACCATCATGAACAAGCTGAAGCTGGGGGTGACGTGGGAAGAAGCAGAGGAGGCGGGACAGGCACTGGCTTTGTGTTAGCCCAGATCCAACCTAGTGCTGCACGAGGGTGGTTAGCGAGAATCCAGCTAGATTGCATTTCCCTCAAATTCATCTCCTGCCCCTATTTCTAATGGTCTTAGAGGCCCATAAAACCAATTCCAATTAGGGGTCTTTATTCCTCTCCAATAAATCTTAAAACTTTCATTTGATTCAGTAAATTCTTAACAACATCTTTTTATTTGCCTCTTTAAAAAACCATTTTTACATGATGTAAATATAACAATTATTTAGTAGTGATAAATACATTCCTAATTAAACAGCTATTTGATTAGTTATTAACAGCTTAAAAAGTCTAAGATCCATCGGGAAATAAAGTATTTTATTTACAGGAATTGGGCTGAGAGACCTGATCTTCCTGGTGCAAATGAGTCAGAAATGACCAATGTAAGTAAGATGAAGCAGGATTTATTAGGCTTTAAGGCTGGGGTTCCTGTTTCCTTTGAAATATTACTCTGCCTGTATTTGTATATGCATGTTTGTGTGTGTATACAGAGCAGTTTGCCATGAAAGATAAGAAATGTCTATGTGATATGAATCCTCTCCCACCTCCATCACTAAAATATTCCTCTGAAATTTCTATGTCAGAAAAGAGCCTGAAACTTCTAAATGTTAAAGGCAAATACCCCTCAGAGAGATGAAATAGGGAACTTTGATCAGCTATTAATGATTCAATGGAAACATACATAATCTTCTCCAATAGCTGAGAATAAAGCATTGAGGCCATGGGAGTTTTGATGAAGGATATGTTTGAATCATGAATTGCACTTCCAGGCACCACGATGGAAATATCTAGAATACTGGGCACTACTATGCTGTTGGTTGGGGGAACAGTAACCAAAGACCAGATTTTCAATTTTACAACTTTGCAGAGGCCAGCCCTGACTCCTAACCAAATCATATATTAAAGTTGGGCTTTATTTCTGCCCACTTGGACAGGCTTGTCTTGGCCCAGCCCAGTGCCCCAGAAGTTGATTGTCTTTTTTTTTTTAACTTTTTATTTTATATTGGAGTATAGCCAATTAACAATGTTGTGATGGTTTCAGGTGCACAGCAAAGTGACTCAGCCATACATATACATGTATCCATTCTCCCCCAGACTCCCCTCCCATCCAGGCTGCCACATAACATTGAGCAGAGTTCCCTGTGCTATACACTAGGTCCTTGTTGGTTATCCTTTTTAAATATAGCAGTGTGTACATGTCAATCCCAAACTCCCTAACTATCCCTTCCCTCCACTCTTACCCCCCTGGTAACCATAAGTTCATTCTCTAAGTCTGGGAGTCCGTTCCTGTTTTGTAAACACGTTCATTTGTATCATTTCTTTTTAGATTCCGCATATAAGCGATAGCATATGATATTTCTCTTTCTCTGTCTGACTTACTTCACTCAGAAGTTGATTGTCTTTATGTTATGAGAACGAGGTTTCTAATAGTGTGGGACATTCATGGTCTTGTGAGCTTGTTTTCAAATGACAAGAATGGACCTGTATAGACCTAGCCACACTCTTTTGCTTGGATCACCTCAACATCCAAGTCTTTGTAAAGAGGCTGGGACAGGGACTGAAGTGTAGGCCGTCTGTGCCCATGTAATGAGAAGAATGATCTAAATTTTGCATCCTTCTGTTCAGCCATTTTTTTTCATCAGTTCATTCATTTATTCAACTATTCAACAGCTATTTCTTGAGCACCCACCTGTGCTGGGCCCTGTGCTGGAGACTGGGGATATGGGTGTGAGAAAGACAGCCCGGGTCCTGCTCTCATGAAGATAAGACCCGGTAGTAGACCAAGACTGAACTTCATTGGAAACATATCATCCATCCTAGAAGGGCAGGGCATAGTCACCAACTCTGTTTTACCATGTGACCTTGGGAAACTCTTGCCCTCTGAGCCTCAGGTTCATTATCTGGGCTTTCGACCAGATGCTCTCCAAGATCTATACCATTGTTTCTTGTGGCCTCCAACCAAACATGACTGGCTGATTGGCAGGCATGCTTCTTTGCAACACAGATACATCTGGGTTCCTAAGAAACACCTCTGGGGGACTTGGAAGTGGGTGAAACGATGTCATTGGGGGTGGTTTCACTAGGCATTCTGGCTTTCTTTCCATTCTTCCTTCATTTTTCTAAATCTCTGCTCTGTACTGGCTGTTGTGCAAACAGAATGCAGGTCAGTGGTCAGACAAAGGAGCTTTTAAACTCAACAGTGCTACATCCCTGCAAACCACTGGAATCATTGTTGTGGAAATGGTAGCAGTAGTAATAGCCATAGTAAATCATGAAAGATAAACTTCACCCAAGCCCATCAGGATTTTTGTCCATTAAATGTGTGGCAACCAAACTGCCTCTGTGGTGTCCACAAAAAAATGTTTTGTAAAACTAGATTATACCTTTGAAGATTTCTGAAATATTCTAGGAACAATTGATATGAAGACTTGTGTACAAAACATGAGTGGATGTTGTCAGATCAGCAGCTCAGCCACGTAGGGCCTCTGCCACCACTTCCATCACTAATGTGACTCACCGAGGACTCCCCCATGTGCCATAGATGTGTAGTTAGACCTCCCACCTGAGACTCTGACTTTGGAGCAAACTGACTTTCAGTGTTCATATTTGTTGCTCTAATGCATTGGATTTATTATTATTATTATTAGCATCATTATTAGCATGGAATTAGCATTAGCATTTTTGAGAGGGAAGTTTTTGCCTCCAAGTGGTTGATTCCCTTGTCTGTTATGGACATGCTATTTCCTCAGTTCAGGAAAATACCGTTCTCAGAAAAATAGGAAAATTAATCATTGGATCCATCCAGTCCCCTATCCATCCAGCCCTTGGGAGAGGATTTATTTATGGAAAGTGCCAGCTTCAAAGTCAGAAAACCAGTTTCTGCATTACGTTCCAAATTCCCCAAATACCTATCTGAGTCTCAGTTTTCTCCTTGAATACATGGAGCCAATATCTTCTTTTTCCCCTCCTCATAAAGGGTTTTGAGAAGAAAATAAAAAGCAAAAGTTATTATAAACATGGAATGTTTAAAAAGAATGAAGTATATACCAAGTAGTTGTATAATATAGAGAGAAGCTAGCCAATACATAAGTCTTTATCTTGTGCCAGACACTGTTCTAAGCACTTTACATAAAATAAACACTATTGACTAGTAATAAAGAGTAAGTTTAATAGAAATTTATCCATATGGATGTTCACAATTTTCAAGCAAAGCATCAGCACTTTTCAGCTCTCTCCACGCACAGCTGTGTCTCAATTCCAGGACAGGAAGTAGAAGAGTTGCTGGGCCATGTGATCTGTAGGAAAATCTGTGCAGACTGTTCTACCCCTACAGGGCCTTGAGTGATTGGCTCCTGACCTGAAATCCTCAGTTCAGCAGATGGAAAAATAGTCTTTCCCACAGGGAAAGAGGAAGAGAGTGAAATTATTTGCTCTCCTTCTGATATAATCCCCCATGCCAGGATTATGGTGTCGGCTGCAGTCGTAAACCCCATGGATGAAAAGATAATTTAAAATGCACATTTCATTCCATTTGTAGGTATTTCAAAGGACCTCAGGGTTGATGAGGAGACAAGACAGTAATAACATGCCAGTTAGTTAAAGAACCAGAGGATTGAATGGCTTTGTTCAACTACTGCTGAACTGATGTGCCCACGTATAGATTTAAAATGCTGGCTCCCAGGCGCAGGAGCTAAATAAACCCACTTTGTTGTTGTCTTTGTTTTCTTTCCCCAGAAGGTAATATCTACCGTGTAGTAAGTGGAAGTTTCTCCAACACAAACACCCACTAACAACTTCCAAAAGGGATGGGGCCCAGCTGGGGCCAATAGAATGCGCGGTCTTGTCGATCATTGGTGAAGATAACATAAGAACTAAAAGAAGAAGGAGACTGTCCGGCAGGTGAAGGCCTACGAGAAGCAGCGGGGCGCCGGGCGTGAGAAGCAGAAGGAGCTGCAGAGGGCGGCGGCGCAGGACCCGGCGGGGGAGCTTCCTGGAGAAGGAGGCGGCGAGAGCCGGCCCCTCGACCCCTTCACGCCCAAGGCCGCCTTGGGGAACTACCCAGGTGATGCCCCGCAGGCAAAGACAAGGACAGAGCGCTGCCCAGCTTCCGGATCCCGCCGCTGACCCCTGAGGAGAAGGCCACGAATCAGGAGAAGCCGTCGCGCTTCGTGACCTGCCCCACGTTCGGGAAGCGCTGCGCATGTCTGCACACCCCACCTGACGCCCGTGTGCTTCAGGCCGCTCCACAGCTCGGTGGACCGCAGCGAGTGCTTCCTGTGCGCCGGGACCCGCGAGCCTGAGCAGCGCTTCGCCGAGCGCCGGGCTGCGGTCCTCTGGAGCCGTGGTCACCCTGGAACGCGTGGAGAAGCCGGTTCGCAAGGACCACGTGGACCCCGTGAACCGGAGAAGCTCGTGGACCGCAGCATCATCGTGCTGCAGCGGCTCCGGAGTGAAGCTGCGGGTGGAGAAGGCCAGGCCACTACGGTAGCTGGTAAGCTGACTGGCTGTGGGCACAGCCTCCATTTTGTTAACTGAGTACATCTCGTATGCCTGGCAGTGTATCGGGTGCTAGCTGGGATTTTAAGGAGAATAATGTACTTTCTGCCCTCAGTAATACCAAGCTGCCATTTCTTGAGTGCCAGGGTTGCTGGGCACTGTTGTCAGTATCCTATATGTATTTGTTAATAGATCCTCATTGGCAGTCCAGGAGGTGGATGCTATTCAAAAAGTTTACAAATAATAAATGCTGGAGAGAGTGTGGAGAAACGGGAACTCTCCTACACTGTTGGTGGGAATGTAAATTGGTGCAGCCACTATGGAGAACAGTATGGAGGTTCCTCAAAAAACTAAAAATAGAACTACCATATGATCCAGCAATTCAACTCCTGGGCATATATCCAGGAAAGCTGAAAACTCTTACTCAAAAAGATATATGCAGCCCAGTATTCATAGCAGCACTGTTTACAGTAGCCAAAAAGTAGAAACAACCCAAATGCCCATCAGCAGACACTTAGTTTAAGAAGATGTGGAATAGATAGATAGATGATAGATAGATAGTGGAATATCACTCAGCCATAGAAAAAGAATGAAATATTGTCATTTGCACCAACATGGATGGACCTAGAGATTATCATAGTAAGTGAAGTAAGTCAGAAGAAGACAAATACATGATATCACTTATATGTGGAATCTAAAAAATAATGCAAATGAACTTATTTAGAAACAGACTCACAGACATAGGAAACAAACTTATGGTTGCCAAAAGGGAAAGGGAGGGGTCAAGGGATAAATTAGGAGTATGGGGTTAACAGATACAAACTACTATACCTAAAATAGATAAGCAACATGGATTTACTGTATAGCACAGGGAACTATATTCAACATCTTATGATAACCTATAATGGAAAAAAATCTGAAAAAATATATATGTAACTGAACCACTTTGCTGTACACCTGAAAGTAACACAATATTGTAAATCAACTCTACTTAAATTTAAAAAAAAAGAGGAGGATGCTATCATTATCATCACTATACATATGAGGAAACTGAGACACAGAGAGTTTAAGTAACTTGCTCAAGGTCACTAGCTAGTGATTGGAGTTGCTGGGCTTTGAACCCCAGCAATATGGATTCAGTGCTCAGGAGACCAACCACTGCACTCTACCACCTCTCCTGTGGGAGAGGGGATATAACAGGCACAGGCATGATCACCCTTCGCTCAGTGCTACCCAAGTGGTTTGCAAATATGTGCTTCAGAAAAGGGACATGGTTGATCAAAGAAGGCTTCATGGAGGCAGAAGACTGTAACAGTCTTCCCTCTTTCCTTTTTGTTATGAAGCGTGTAGAACTCCACAGGCAGGGGTGGGTGGAGGTCACCTGCAGCTAGTGGGAACAGTGTGAGCCAAGTCATCCTGATACAGAACACTGCTTCTCACACTTTGATGTGAATACAGGTCACCTGTTTATTGTTGCAAGGCAGTCTGAGCACAAGGGGTGTTAGTGAGACTCCAACCAGATGAGGCTTTTCCCCAAATTCATTATCTGCCCCTGTTTAAAATGAACATGCAGGCACATAAAACAAGTCCTATTAGGATCTCTTTATTCTTCTCCAAGAAAACTTGAAACGTTCATTTGACCCAGTAAAATTCTTAATAACCTTCTTTTTATGTCCCTCTTTTAAAATCAATTTTATGTGTTCTAAGAAAAAATGATTAATGACTAGTGAGAATGTTTCCCTAATTCCACAGTTACTTTCTTAAACTTCCCAACTTAAAAATGCTTCAAAAAAATGCTTCAGATCTGAAATTTGCCTAGAAAATCAATTATTTACTTAATGTGTGTTATAATTTTCTTTCAAATAATTATCTAAGGGTTGGAAAGAAAACAAATTGGGCTGAAAAGCTCAAGTGTGTAACTTTAGACCTGATCTCCCTGACAGAAATCGAGAGAATTTGTCACTATGAAATGAGAAGGATTAATGAGCATCTGTGAGTGAGGCCCTGGTTTCCTGTGGAGGGTGTGTGTGTATGTGCATGTGCATGTGCACTTGTGTGTGTTTTCACATAAGTGCACTGCGTGTGCACATGCATATATGTGTACCCATGGATGATCATTAAAGAATAGGTGTCTTTAAACAAGAGGCTCATGTTCAGCCCCAGTGGTTGGGAGTTGAAGTGAGTGCCTGTGTGGCAAATCCCCACCCACCCCCGCTGAAAGATTTCTCTCTGCATCTCTAGGACAACACCTGAAATGTATGTGTTGTAGCTAACTCCCTAGACAGGTATAGGATGTTTTAGTCAGCCACTGCTGATTCAGTGAAAGTGTAATTATCAAACACTCTGTATTCTCCCACAACTGGATTCCATGGGTCGTGGGAGCTTTGCTGGAGGACATGTTGGAATCATGAATTGGGACCTGGGCTTTTCAGGGCACCTGATGGGACAGTGCCCTGGGCACTAATTAGGTAGCAGCTCTTGTAGACTGAAAAACAAATGCGCAGCCTAAAAGTTGAGAGCTGTGTTTTACTCGGTGGACGTTCTGAGGAGACAGGACTCTCAGATCCCTCTGAGGGATGCTCTTAGGAGGCGAGGGGCGGGCCAGGATGTATAGGAGTTTCTGCAACAAGGACCAGGTAGTCGGAACATCAGAAGACTACTGTTCATTAAAGAAAACCAGACATCTCAGATTAATGAAATTAGTGCTTTTCTATGCATGGGAAAATGCAAAGTCTGGACTCACTGAAATCACTCCTTTGATACGCGCCTCAGCTATCTGGGGCCAGTACCCTGTGTTTTCACATCCTGAGTCTCCTCAGGGTGCACTGTTGAGAGTGGCTGCATCAGTTGGCTGCTAGACGGCAAGCATTCTGTGTCCATCCTGCGTTCCCTCAGGGCTCCCCTTAAGGGCGGCTGTAATGTGGTGGCTTGATGGCTGCCACATCCTTTGTTTACTGATGTGGCAGGCGGCATTTTTAGTTCACACTCTGGTACAGGTGACCAAAGACCCACTTGGTTAATTCGTCAGCTCTGCAAATTTCTGGGGACCCATTCCGTCTCCTAAATCATACATTAAAATTAGACATGATTTTTTGGTCCTGTGGACAGTCTTCAAGGCTTAGCTTGGCACTCCTCACCACTCCAGAATTTTTCTTTCTTATGGCTCAGGCAGAGTCAGACCCAGGGCTATCTTCCCTAGTAGGAACAGGCTTGACATTCTTTAGAAGATTTGCAAATAATCTTCAAACCCCTATGTCCCCTTGGGATACCCTACTACCTCCCCCAGACTAATTAGGATACAAGAGAAAAGCCCTGGGTAGAGATTCTGCCTTCCCTCTCTCTGTCTCTCTCCCTCTCTCTCTCTCTCTCCCTCTCTCTCTCTGTCTCTCTCTGTCTCTCTCTCTGTCTCCTTTCCCACCTCAAGAGCTCTCTCTCCTTCTCTCCCTCCCTCTTTCTCTTTTTCTCTCTTTCTCCTTCTCTCTCCCTTTTTCTCTTCTCCCTTCCTGCCTTCACCTTGCTTATTTACATATCGCATCCATTTTCTCCTGGCTTATTCTTACTTATCCTCAAGCCTCAGATTTATATCATTTTTTTCTGAAAAGTCTCCCCCAACCACCTCTTCAGTCTCCCACTCCCCAAATTACATTAGGCACCATCCTCTGTTCTCCCTTTATCATATTTATTATTTTATCTGGTAATTATCCTCGGATGGGATTGGCATCTGAAATGGGGTAGGGCCGGGGGGCAGTCTTATAGGACTGAATCTTCAAATTGTGGAATCTGTTACTACCTTCTGGTAGACAGTGTCAGAATAGAATTGGACTGTAGGACACCCAGCTGGTGTTCAGAGAATTCCAATTGGAATTGAGTGCAGAACCTTTATAGGAAGCCACACATATCTTTCTTCTTTATGTGAAAGTTCAGCTGAGCCTTCTCCTGAATATGAGGAATGGTCCTTGCCATATACTTTTTTATTTTTATAAATTTTATTTATGTATTTATTTATTTTTTCGCTGCGTTGGGTCTTTGTAGCTGCGTGTGGACATTAGTTGTGACGAGCGGGGGCTACTCTTCGTTGTGGTGCACGGGCTTCTCATTGCAGTGGCTTCTCTTGTTGTGGAGCACAGGCTCTAGGCACGCGGGCTTCAGTAGTTGTGGCACGCAGGCTCAGTAATTGTGGCTCTCAAGCTCTAGAGCGCAGGTTTAGTAGTTGTGGCGCAAGGGCTTAGTTGCTCCGTGGCATGTGGGATCTTCCTGGACCAGGGCTCGAACCTGTGTCCCCTGCATTAGCAGGCGGATTCTTAACCACTGCGCCACCAGGTAAGTCCTTGCCATATACTTTTGAAGGACCATTATTGTCAACCCAACACCAAATAACACTGTCATCAGCGAGGTAGATGCTAAAATGGAGAATGCTGACCCCTAGCTAAGATTTGAGTAGGAGTGGGTTACCATCTGTTAAGAGCTCTTTGGGTGCCAGACAGTGTGCTAAATGATTTGTATACATTATCACAAGCGCTATGGGAATCTTATTCTCTCTGTTTTACAAATGAGAAACAGGCTTGGAGAGCCAAGGTGACTTGGCCAAGGCCACACTGCTCACACACAGGCAAACTGGGAATAAGACTGATTTATCTGTCTCCACATTTCACGGTTTATCTGCTGCTCCACACCACTCTGAAACCTCAGTTAATCAGAATGTTCAGGGAGTGTTGTGATGGAAAGGGCTTGCAGTCTGGATGTAGAAATTAGTGTGTGTTGAAGGTGACCAGTTTTTAAGTGTTGGGTTACATTACTGATGTGAACCTGTCTGTTGTCATTGCTTTCTCCCTTAGAGAGAGGACAAAGGTAGATAATACGCTGAATAATTGGTTATTTCCATCAGAAGCGTGCTGACTAGTAAACACTACATGCATTGTTTTTCAAATCCTACCTTCATTCATAGAGTCCTGAAACTTACACATGTGTACAAGGGTCTGCTCCCCTTGTGTGAAAAACAAAAAGTCTTTTTAAAAAATTTTATTGAATTATAGTTGATTTACAATGTTGTGTTCAATTTCTGCTGTATAGTGTAGTGACTCAGTTATAAATATATATATACTTTTTCATATTTTTTTCCATTATTGTTTATTACAGGATATTGAATATATTTCCTTGTGCTATACAATAGGACCTTGTTGTTTATCCATCCTATGTAAAATAGTTTGCATCTGCTAATCCCAAACTCCCAATACTTCCCTCCCCCAGACACCCTCCCCCTTGGCAACCACAAGTCTGTTTTCTATATCTGTGAGTCTGTTTTTGTTTTGTAGATATGTTCATTTGTGTCATATTTTAGATTCCACATGTGAGTGATATCATATGGTATTTGTCTTTCTCTTCCTGACTTCGCTTAGTATGATAATCTCTAGGTC
Organism: Balaenoptera acutorostrata; assembly: GCF_949987535.1. Taxonomy (NCBI): domain Eukaryota; kingdom Metazoa; phylum Chordata; class Mammalia; order Artiodactyla; family Balaenopteridae; genus Balaenoptera; species Balaenoptera acutorostrata. The sequence continues at coordinate 20,543,121 of NC_080079.1, read as the reverse complement.
CATCCGTGTTGCTGCAAATGGCATTATTTAATTCTTTTTAATGGCTGAGTAATATTCCATTGCATATATATATATATATATATATATATATCTCACCTTCTTTATCCATTCCTCTGTCGATGGACATTTAGGTTGTTTCCATGTCTTGGCTATTGTAAATAGTGTTGCTATGAACATAGGGGTGCATGTATCTTTTCAAAGACAATATCTTTGTCTGGATATATGCTCAGGAGTGGAATTGCAGGATCATATGGTAACTCTATTTTTGGTTTTTTGAGGAACCTCCATACTGTTTTCCATAGTGGCTGTACCAATTTACATTCCCACCAACAGTGTAAGAAGGTTCCCTTTTCTACACACCCTCTCCAGCATTTATTATTTGTAGACTTTTTAATGGTCATTCTGACTGGTGTGAGGTGGTACATTGTTGTTTTGGTTTGCATTTCTCTAATAATCAGCAATGATGAACATCTTTTCATGTGCCTATTGGCCATCTGTATGTCTTCTTTGGAAAAATGTCTATTTAGGTCTTCTGCCCATTTTTCAATTGGGTTGTTTAGTTTCTTGTTATTAAATTGTAGGAGCTGTTTGTGTATCTTGGAAATTAAGTCCTTTATCTGTCCATCGCATCATTTGCAAATGTTTTCTTCTAGTCTGTAGGTTGTCTTTTCGTTTTGTTCATGTTTTCCTTTGCTGCACAAAAGCTTATAAGTTCGATTAAGTCCCATTTGTTTATTTTTGCTGAAAAGCAAAAAGCCTTAGAAGTAGAAAGATGCTAGTAGAGGAGGGAACACAATGTGTGTAGAGGACCTACAGCCTCTGCAGTGCACGGAGAATGTGCATCACACAATGGGTCCCTGTATTTCTTGCCATATTTCAGTAAAAGAGAAAATAAGAACAGTCATAGTGAATCATGACAGAATGGACAGTGGATCGGGTCAAGAGTTCCAGCCCCAGTTCTTCACTTCCTCTTTGTGTGACCTCGGGTGAGTCATTTTATCTCTCTGGCTCTCGCTGAACTCATCTCTAAACTGAGCAGTTTGGTTTAGGGGATATGTTACATCTATTGGAGAAAAAAAATAAATGGATAGTGATTCCCCTGGGAGTAGGAGGTGTAATGACTGAAATAGAGAGTGAGGGGGCGGTTTGAGGTTCTGGTAATCTTGAACTGACTGCTGTTCCAAGAAAGTGTTTATTTACTTCGTGAAATGTCATCAGTCTGTAAGCTTACTATTGGTGCACTTTCTTTGTGTACTTTATTCTTCAAGAAGAAAGCTTACATTAGAAACAAACAAACCAAAAAATACTCTAGGCACTTTAAATCCTAATTGGAAAAAAAGGTCAAGTATCAACATAGAAAAATGTTTTTTAAAGTGTTTAAACCCCCTATGAATCTTCATCTCATTTGAAGAGATAAGTAACTATTAGAAAGGAAAAAAAAAAAAAAAGCTCGGCTCCAAATCATGATAGGATAGTTTGGACGGCAAATCATCATTTACATGGTCACCTATCACAGATTTTCCTTTTGAAATATGATCTGAATACTACATAGTCTGATTTGTTTTAATACCCCCTATTCTGAAGCATTATGATATTTAATAAGTTGAAGTAGGAGGCATTAAGGTGAAACCTACTGTTACCAAAACCACAGAACTCCAGCAGCAACATTGTTACCCTATGGTTCTATGATCCCACAACGCAATATAATGAGACTTAAAGGGTGTCAGGACACGGGGACACCAGGAGTGTGGGAAAGGGATGACCATCAGTCCTGTGAACACAGATCACATTTAGATGAAGGTAACCCTTTCTTTACCATTAAAAGCAACCTTCTATTTTCATGTAACCTGAGTTTGCAATGAATGGGGTGTAAACAGTTGAGGGTTAGGAGGAAGGAACTCCGATACTTCAGACACTGAGGCAGCACAGCGGCTTCAGCTTATGAAACAACAGCAGAGGAATGGGAATCACTCCGACCACTGTGGGACAGAATGCCAGCCCTTGAATCAGCATATTTCAGAGGTGGCCCTCAGGCAGGCTTGGCAACAAAGCATATTCTCCAGCAGAAGTCAGCACCTAAAAAGACAAGCATTAGTGTTAGAAAACTGATGTCTTATAAATGCGGATTTATGAGAATGTAAATTGGTACAACTGCTTTGGATCCAGGATTGCTTTACCAGCAATCCTGGTAAAGTTGAGGATATGCGTCGCTTGTGACCCAGCAATTCCTCTCCTCGGCTTATACTCTATAGAATCCTGCCCACAGGTGCCCACAGCACACGGGTAAGATTGTTGCTAGCAGCATTGTTTGTAATTCTGTCAACACAAGAATGGATACCTAAATTATGATACATTTGCACAACAGAGAAGATGCCTGGACCAGAAGGATGTGTATCAACATGCATTTGTCTCACAAATATACTTTTGATTATAAATGCAAGTTTCAGAAGAATACAATATGATAATATTTTGTAAATTTTTAAAACAGCCAAAAAATACTGTAGTTTTTTGTTAGGGATCCATACATACGTAGTAAAGATATAAAGAGTAAAAACAGGAATGATGAACAAGTTCAGTAACCTCCCTGAGAAGAGACGGGGGATGAGGGGAAGATTCGAATAGGTAGAAGCATGAGACATTCATAGGCGAATCACTATGATAATACAATTCATCGTATTAATCTTTATACCTTTTTGTATATCCAATCTTTTATGCAGTTTTTAAAAAATTTAATTGAAAAAATAAGAGTGAGATTTACTCACTCATCCATCCATCCATATGTTCATTCATTCAGTATGTATTTATGAGCATCTACTTTGTGCCAGGCACCCCTTTAAAGTCAAAGAGGAAAATGAGAAAAGTAAAAAGGATAGTCACTGACCTCAAAGGTCTCATCAGGATAAAGAGACACACAGAGAAACTTAGACAACAGTGTAAGACTGCTTCCTTTTACAGTGAAGGAGTCTGTGTCGAAAAGGAAGAGACAGCTTGGGGCAAAAGTACACACAGAACCTGCCTCCCAGGCATGTGGCTAAAGATGAGGGTGATCATGGGAGGAAAGCAAACCCAGCTCCACGGTCACAGGACACAAAGCTCACATTGGATTCTTGGCTCCTCTTCCCAGGATACAGTGATACCCATCATCCTGGCAAGTGGTCCCACTCAGGCGCCTGAGCTGTTTCAAACAAATTCTGCACAAAGGGTGATTTGTGCTGTGTTGTGCTTCTCTTTCAACATAAGTGTCATGATTCTTGGCGTAGAAGTGTAACAATGATAGGGGTACATTCATTAGTTATTCTAATGCCTTGTGTTTGAAGAGCAGTTTGAAGCTATTTTTCCCCAAGACTACTTAATATCAGAACATATTGGTTCAGACTACAGCCCTCTTTTGTGCTCTCCCTCACAAAAGAACCAAGGAATGCATTGTAGGAGGACTCAGCTGTCCTTGTTACAACCATTTGTGGGGAACTGGGTGGGGGATGTACCAGACATTACACGATACCAGAAACTGAGCAAGGTGGGAAGATGGGGCAGTGTTCTATCAATTCCAAGGAAAAAAAAATAACCTGCAGTGTTTTTTTCTTACAACCTATGTGATGCTGGTGACAGTAATACCAGTAAACTAAATAAGGAACGATATACATACATATTATTTGAGTCATAATTCCAGAGATGTCCATTATCATTAAATGGCATGCAGAAAGCCCAGAAGTAGTTTATGGTAGAAAAAATATGACTCTTTCATTAAATACCTATTAGACATCTGGAACAAAAAAATGGTGGCTAAACATTACTAATATTTTCAACATCCATGATTCTAAATGCTTTGAAAATATGCACATGTGTGTTAATTTATACTTTATAGCTTTACAGCCTGTTGCAGGAGGATTAACTCTAAGCCTCACATCATGCAGATGAGGACACAGAAACCCAGATGGGTTAAACAGCAGTATCCCACAGCTTGTGAAAGAGCTGGAGCAGGAAACTGGCTCCCCTTATTCCCCCAGCACAGAGCTTCCAACCTCCCATCAGCGTACATAGCCCTGCTAAATCATTGACAGTAGCTCACAGAGGCAGTGGCTCTCAAACTTTCATTTGGGTTTGAAGTTTAGGGATGATTCTGAAATAAGTTGGCCTTTCATTCATGGGCAGCCAGCGGCCATAAAAAATGAGGATTGGTGTTTTCCCTTCTGAGCAGGATGAGAGTGGGGATAGCTGCCTGCTGTATGCAGAAGTCATTAGCCGTGAGTCTCCCTTGTTTAGAAATACTTTATAAAGATGATGTCTATCCTCTGTCAAGGGTGACATCTGTTCTGCAAAGAAATCAGAGCAGTGAGTGCAAGAAACATGAAACATATCAAGCACAGAATACAAAAGCAAGGGCTTTAACTTCCCTTGAAATGTAAGGTGGAATGAATCACTGGAGTGCAGCTTGGGTTGGTTTGTTCATTTGTTTATTTTTAACTATAGGGGGAAAGAAGATAAAAGATCTTTCCTGGGCCTGGACCATGTGTCTATAGGCAATCTTTGGTGTCACCGTAAAAACCCTGGCATCCCATCACTCATGTTGGAAACAAGTCTTTCATTTATCCTTCCATTGGTTCTTTTAGGCCTGAGCACTGGTACTGATGTCTGAATTGCTCTGGAGTGTAAAACTCTCTGGAGTCCAAGAGACCCCCACGCAGTCACAGAAATGCCTGCCACCTGTGTATCTAACTGGACTTCTTCTCCGTGTGAGGGCCTTTTGTGGGTCCAGCTTTGTCCCAGTCAGGGATAGGCGGTCACCTAGATGCCCCTGACTGCCTCATTCTACCCAGCAAGAAGTAATCATAGGGCTGGTTCAGCAGCCTCTCAAGATGGCTCTGGATTTAGCTTGAGTGCCCCCTGTTGACCAAGCAGTACTTATTTTCCCAATGCACTGATCTCCAGACTTCAGATTCTCCTGTTTGGATTGCTAAGATCTGCCTGTGTTTATCTTGGTTCTCCTGGACCCAGTCACCTTGCCATCTGTGGTTTACAGTCTCTGGGAATTGGATGAAATGTGATGTTGATCTTGAACTTACTATTTTTACCAGGGTTAGCACCATCACAAGCCATGTGTCTTTCAGAGAACTAGCTACAGAGTCAAACCCTGCCCTGATCTGACGCACCATCAGCTGCACCAGCAGGGCCTCTGAACTGGTACCCATAGCGCCACATGCTGTAAAGAACCAAACAGTGCAATGTGGAAATGACCCCTGGTCACATAGAACATAAAGCCACCAGAACAGGAAGGCAGCCAAGATGTAACAGAGGCAGGTGCTGATCCCTTGTGACTTTTGCTCTTTTTGTCCCTCATTAGCTGGATGGCCATAGGACAGTTACTTAACTTCTTTGAGCCTTAATTTCATCATTTGTAAAATGGGAATAACAATACCAACCTTATTCAGTGGTGACTACACCTAATACATTTCTTGCTGTGGGGTGCTGGTACATAAATGAGCTTTTAGTAAATGGTGGATCTTATCATTATTATCCTGACTGATGGAACATGTGAAAGTGCCTGAATTATAGTAGTTGGCAAACAGGTATTTGTAGAAGGATTTTGGTTATTTCAAGGCCTTTTAAAAAAAATCTCCTTACAGATTTATGGAAAAGCAGGTGCCCATCAATCCTTTCACTGCCTCCTACCTTTACTGTCTCTTTTCTTTGCTTTCCGGTACCATGTAATTATCCCTGTGGTTTTCTAGAGCCCCAGAAAACACAGCATCATGTCAACAGTGATGCTTAGGCATTTGTGTGGCACCAAACAGTGTTTACATCCTCATCTCTTACATCCTTACAACAGCCAGTTGGGGCATTTGAACAGGCGTTGTCCCCCTTTCAGTCGATGAGGTCATCAAAGAGCGTCTAACCAGTTAGGTGTCGGAGAAGAGACCAGAGCCCAGATTTTATGATTTCTCACCACAAGCTATGGTTCCATATTACAGGCTGAGTCTATTATATGTTCCAAATCTCCCCAAAACCTGAATCAGAGAATTAAAAGTTACTATGTCATCTGTAACCCCTTTCATCTGTCGTAAGTCTGTATTGAACAAAGCCATTCTGCAGGGCATCAAACATAAACTATTAGTGTACTCAACCCTGTGTAGGGGATGGGGTGACCCTGAAGCACCTCTGTGTCCATAAGGTGCCTGTGGTCTCTGGAGGGACAGAGTAACTGTGATGATGACAGCAACATGAGACCACATACAATTCTGTAGCCTCTACATTAAGAAGCATTAGAAGACTTGAACCTAATGCATGTAGATTAGGTGCTTGATTTTGTATAATTCATTTGTATTCCTTGAGCAGCAAGTTACTCACGAAAGGTTTTTTGGTTATTCCTCTCCTAGAAGAGACCTAGAAACAAGAAAAGCAAAAGGAACACTTGGGCAAACAAAGATGAATAGGATTTCCTCTGAAGATCTGCCCCAGGTTGGCAGAAAAAGTCCTCCTCTCTCTCTCTCTCTCTCTCTCTCTCTCTCTCTCTCTCTCTCTCTCTCTCTCTCTCTCTCTCTCACTCACTCTCACTCTCACTCTCACTCACACACACACACACACACACACACACACACACACACGAGTATTAGCGTGATAGAACTAGAAGCAAAAAGCAAAAGGTATTACATTATTTTTAAACCTTTCTAGGCCTGGGAGGCATCACTTAACTTCTGATTACAACTTCCCAGGAGCTGCCATTGGGTTTGTCAAGGTGCCTTAGTTTCCTGATGAACATCCGTATGTCTGTGACATACATAGATCAGAAAGAAAGAAAGAAACCTCTGGGGGAATATAGTTAAGACATTGAAGGGTGGTGACCCAGTAAGAAAGCCAACCCACATTCTTTCAACTTGGAAAGCATTGTTGAAGCCACCTATGTCATTAGATTCCTTCACAAAATATGTTGCTGTGCACAGAAAATAGATGTTGGTAACACAAGAGCTCCTGGAAAGTGGAAAGTTCTAAATATATTCACAGCTGTTTCCCCTCAGGGTTTGGGTTTTGCTCCAGAGCCAGTTTCAGAGTCTTATTTCAATTGAAAGTTGTTACCCAAACTGATATGCATTGAGGTTCCATCAGGTAGAATCCATTGAGGGAAATTGCTTCCTGCAATGATATATGATTCATTCATTCACATCTCTGAGGTATTTAGAGGAAATTATCCATGAATTGCATCATTAGTTTAAAAGCAACTGCAGTTGTTTTTCTGTCAGTATAACTTTAAGCCACATAAGATCATTAGTTGGGAAAACATATTTGAAAAGAGTATATAACTAGTTCTCTCCCCAGAACAGTATGATTTATGTTAGAGAAACCTAGCATTGGAAATTAAACTTTTAAGCATAAGTCATCCTTGGGAATGACATCTGATCCCCTCTTCTCCCTTGACTGCCCCACTGCAAAGGTGTCCAAAAAGTACAAGGATATTTGTAGGGATACAGAAAACTACTGTGAAGATATCCACATTACAGCTGCAAATTACTGGGAAGACAAAATACGTCTCCATTGGCTCACTCAGCAAAAAGCCAGGAAGATTATTTGCCATTATTCTACTAGACCATTCATCAGCCTTAGCTTTCTTTCTCAGTTTGGTGGCCTCCTTGAGGGTTATCAGTGTCTGGCTGCTGACAGCTTCCTTGGCCATGAATTAGGAGGCAGAAGTGCCAATTACATCTCTGCCCAAATTGCTGACACTGGCATCTTATTTAGAGTCCTGTTCTTGACTTTTAGATCACCTCTTCCTCTCTCTTCTATATGAGATTAAAATTCAGTGTGAGATGAAATTCGATATGAGATTCATAAATGTCATGTTGTGGTTTTACCGTCTAGAAACATCAGGACAGAAATGTGCTCAGAATCTTACCTTTTGTTCTCACTGTACTTCTTACTATCCAGCACCAGTGGAGTCATTCAGATCTTTCTTAGGAATGAAATGTAGTCTGAAATAGTCCCATAAACTACATAAGCAGAGAGACAATGGAAAAGGCAAGGGTGAGTGCAGCCAAACAAGTTTAATAGAAGGAAAAGATGATGGTTTGCTTGGCCATTCTTTGCGCTACCATCAGAATTTGGATTTTTATGGCAAGTGCTAATATAGTAGGAGCTACAGTGGGGCATTCAATGATGTTGATGCTCAGGGAACAGAGCACGGTGTCAGTTCCATGACCTTCCCCTGATTCATCTGTAACAAAAGGGCTGGAGTTCAATCTCAGCTCTGTCACCTTAATAGTTTTGTGATTTTAAGAATCATTCAACCACTCTGAGTTTATAATCTTCATATATAAATCTAGGGCCTAATAACTAACTAATAGAATTTTGAAAACTGTATAAGATAATGTATGCAAATTACTTTGTACAGTGCCTAGTTTATATTAAGCAAGTCAATAGTCGCTATTATCGCTGTTAATAATAACACTACTATTATATTTCTTCCAATGGACTTTAATCATTTTTAAAATCAGTTTCTGTCCCCAGTATACAAATAAAGGGGGAAAAGGACTCCCAAAATCTTATTTCCCATGATTACATAATAATCAGAGCCTTTTAAAACAACCCACTCTTCCCAAACTACATGTTTGTAGGAGGTAAACCAATATAAACCAGCATAACGTTGGTAGAATCTGTAGGATGCATCTTTTAGGGAAGGGTGGGCAAAATTTCAACATGAAAAGCAGTGTGGGTATTTACTGCTGAGAGTTTATTTTCTCTTTATATCAGAAAATAATTATGTGTACCTAGTCACGATTTATAAATAATTATGATAATATAATTCAGAGGCTTGGTGTACAAACTAGGATCATGCATTGCATTTAAATGTCATGTCATATCCTTTGGTGTCTCAGTGTGTAACAGTTCCTCAGTCTTTCCTTGCCTTTCATGACCTCAATATTTTTTGAGTTGAAGCTAATTACTTTGTAGAAGGTCCTTCAGTTTTTTCTACTGTTCCGTCATGAGTTTTGCATTTTAAGCAGGAATCACACAGAAGTGATGCTGTGCTCATCTCAGTGCATGATATCAGGAGTCACATATCAGGGACATCATATCCATGAGCCTGGTTACGAGAGATGTGAACTTTTATCACTTGGTCTGGTGCTGGCTAGGTTTCTCCATTGTAGAGTTAATTGATAAATATGTTGTACTTACTTGAAGCCACATCTCAGGAATCTTTGGTTCTGAAATCATGAAACGTCTTCCTACTCAGAAGGGAAAAAAGTGTTCCCTAATTCTCAGGAGATGGCTGACTGTCATAATTTTAAACAAAGAGTGAGGATTATTTTTAAATAATTTAAATAGATTAATAGAAGAGTCTGACTTGCCTCATTACCTTGTCATCAAAATCAATGGATAGATCTTTATCCTTACCTTATTTGACATTTTAGTGGCATTTGATGTTTTGACCCTTCCTTATATGAAACACTCCTCTGTTATGTTTTCTGTGATGACAATCTCTAATGTTTCTCTTCCTAAACAGCTGGCCAGACTTGCTCCTCTGTCTGACCACATATATATTTTTGGTTCTTTATCTATGTAATGATATATAACAATAATAATATTTTAGATAAATATGTTTAAAAAGAAGCAACAACATTCCAAACTGCTTGCAAAAGGCAGGGCTTCAACTCGAGGTGCCTGGACCCGGCAGCCCAGGGAGCTACTGCACAGAAGCAGCAGTTTCCTGAGATGGCAGCTTCCATGGCTGTCTCCATCAGTTGCCCCTTCCCAGTATCACTCAGGCAGTCAGACATCTCAGGTTCTTGGATTTTCCAGCAAGCTTGGAGCTGCCCACTTCAGTGCTTCAGGAGGACTTGTTAGTGACAGTTTCTCTAATCTTGATCTTCTGACTCTTCTCTTCCAGACCTTCATTTTCCATACTCCTCCCACATTCATATAAGGTTTAATTCCTAATTTCCTTATTCTGATATTACTTCTAGAGCCTCTGTTTCTGTATTGAACCCTCACTGATACAGTCAGCTAAAAGCCTATTTTATCAAGCATATCATGAAATCTTGTTTTAGTATTAGTCATCTTTTTATTAGCCTTAATAAGTGATTAATATTAGACTTAAATGATTAATATTTTCTTATACCTATTATCAAAAATAAAGTTATATATTAGATGTTGGATGGGTTACTTTTAAGAATATATACATTTCTGCTTTATTAAGCATATGGGGAAAGTCTAGTCATAATAATAACATTAATGAAATTAATTATGAACATTATACACGGTTCCTATTTAATTTTTCTTTAAAATTATGTACAGACTTCAATATACTCACACTTTTATTTAAAAAATACAATGCCTTTTTGTCAAACTTCTCACATTGTGAATAACATGATTTTAGCTATAAATTACATTGCTTTGTTGCAGATAAGCAATAAGAAATAGCATATAGAATAAATATTATTACGGCTTTTTATAAAGGCAAGTGAATTAATAATAGTATCTTCATATTGTTTTAATCTTGATGTGATTGATTTTTGCAGCAGATCCTTAAAAGAGTGTTTCATAATTTTTTTCTCACTGGCTTTTATAATATTCTGAAGAACTTGTAACGTATATTTGAATCAAAAAATGAGGTTAGGCTTTTTCTGACAGTAATCTGATTTGGCTAATTTATTTATAGGAGGACTGCTTTTTATAATTAATTCGTATGTCAGACATTATATGTATGTTGAAAGAACTGAATATGCAGCTCCAAAGTTGACAAAATTATATTTAAAGCACCTAATAAGATTAAGGCATTTTGTCAACAATTATTGTGTTGGTAAAGTTGTATTAAAATTTAACAAAATATTAATTTTCTCATATTTTTTGAATAAATTGGAATATGCAAAAAAAAAAAAAAAAAGCAGGGCTTAATCCTTTCCCAGTCTGGACACAAATCAACCTTGAACAATACAAAACATTAAATTGCAAAGCAATTAAGCTTGAAGGCCTAAAAGACCCAAATTTGTTTTATAATGAGAACCATGAGGTCCCAAATTGTGAAGTGACTTTCCCAGGGTCCCTCTTGAGTCACTGATAAAATTAGAGGGAGAGAAGTTTTCCAATGCCCCAGGCAGCAGTGTTTCCCTCCACCATCTTGCTTCCCAGTAGGGTACCTTACAAGAGCCACATTTCTCTTCTGCCAAGAACAGTCATTGGTTGGTCCAGAGTATCCTCGAAAGCTTTTTCCAGTGCCTCTGTTTATCCCAAACTAAACCTTGACTCTACTTTGCTTTCACCTGGACAAAAGAAAGAGATTAGGAAACACAGGCTAGGAAAAATGGCCTGGAAAAATACTTTGTATGTTTAACAACTCTTATTACTTGATTATGATTAGCAAGGGAATAGATATTTAGGGCAGAATGTTTAGAAACTACACGGGGGAAAAAGCTGTCAGATGAAAATAAAAATGAACCATAATCCTGCCACAAAAGGATAGTATATTCTCTTATAAATCTTTCTATATGTGCATATGTAACAATAGATAATAATAGATAGTAATATTTTTTCTAGCTAGCTAACCAACTGCTTTTTAACAAAACAAATGGAGTTTATTATAGTTTCATAATTGTATGTAGACTTTTTTACTAATTTATGTCCTAGCAACTTTTTTCTATACCTTTAAATATTCACATAAATAATATTAATGCTTGTTTAGTGTCCCAGAGTAGAAATGCATCATTATATACTTAACGAATTTTGGAACCTTTAGACCGTTTGCTTTAAAAAAAATACAAACAATGCTTCAATGCATTTCTTAATAGAACAGTCTTTGAGTATAAACACGATAATCTCCTAGGAGGGAAAATTGGGTCAAAGAGATACATATACATTTTTAGGACCACTGAAACATATCAACAAATTGCTTTCTCAAAAGATTGTACCAACTTATTGTCCTATCAAAAGTACATTGACACATTGTAAATCAACTATACTTCAATTAAAAAATTTTTTTAAATACATTAGCAAACTCACGGTGTGTAATCATTGGGGGAAAAAAGCCACTTTGCTAATATAAGTGAAAACATTTTTTAAATTGTGGTAAAATATACGTAACATAAAATTTACCATTTCAACTATTTTTTAAGTGTACAGTTCAGAGATCTTAAGGACATTCACATTGTATTGCAACCTAACCACCATCCACCTCCAGAACTTTTTTCATCTTCCTAACTGAAACTTCATACCTATGAGACACTAACTCCCCACTCCCCTTCCCCTCAGTCCCTAGCAGCCACCATTCTACTTTCTGTCTCCATGAATTTGACTACATTAGTTACCCCATATAAGTAGAATCAAGCATTATTTGTCTTTTTGTGACTGGTTTATTTCACTTAGCATAACGTCTTTAAGGTTCATCCACGTTATAGCATGCCAGAATTTCCTTCCATTTTTTTGATAGAGTATAATTTTAATCTGGTTCTTCATATTATTTATTGGAATAGCTAGTAAGTAATACAGAATTCTGAACCAAAGTATAACTAATAAATTTTTCTAAACCTCTGATTTATATATTTGAAGAAACTGTAAAAGATTTTTCAGGCTTTTAAATTTACATTAAGAAACTTCAGTGTGTTACAGTGTGTGATTTTGCATGACGGTGGTAGTTAAACAAGGTTGGATTGCTAAAGAAGACTCACAGGACCCAAAATGACGATGCTTACAAATCCACAGTTCATCACAGATCATGCATACTCAGTATAGCAAGGGCATCAAATAAGGATGTGCATCACAGCCAAAGCCTATCTCACAGCAGGGGATCTGGAGCGCCTAGGTGAAAGCTGCCTTTGCCCCTGCTGTAAGGCCCTGGCAGAATATACTTTCTCAAAAAGATCAGGAACCATGTGTGCAGAGAACACCTTGGAACCAGGGGGTCCAAAATGCTGTCTCAGCTGGAGATTTTTATATTTTCCTGGTCATGTAGGCATCCTTCTGCTAAGTGACCAGCCTCAACAGCAGAGCCCTCCAGGAGTCTCACCGAGACCAGATGCAAGTTGTCAGTCTCACTGTTATACATAACGAGTGCTGGCACCCAGCCCTGAAACTCCTCAGACCCAGGATTACAAAGCAACACTATTCTTTTTTTTTTTTTTTTGAATTTTTGAATTTTATTTTATTTATTTTTTCATACAGCAGGTTCTTATTAGTCATCCATTTTATACATATTAGTGTGTACATGTCCATCCCAATCTCCCGATCCATCACACCACCACCACCACCACTGCCGCTTTCCCCCCTTGGTGTCTGTACATTTGTTCTCTACATCTGTGTCTCAATTTCTGCCCTGCAAACCGGTTCATCTGTACCATTTTTCTAGGTTCCACATATATGTGTTAATATATGATATTTGTTTTTCTCTTTCTGACTTACTTCACTCTGTATGACAGACTCTAACTCCATCCACATCTCTACAAATGACCCAATTTCGTTCCTTTTTATGGCTGAGTAATATTCCATTGTATATATGTGCCACATCTTCTTTATCCATTCGTCTGTCAATGGGCATTTAGGTTGCTTCCATGTCCTGGCTATTGTAAACAGTGCTGCAATGAACATTGGGGTGCATGTGTCTTTTTAAATTATGGTTTTCTGTGGGTATATGCCCAGTAGTGGGATTGCTGGATCATATGGTAATTCTATTTTTAGTTTTTTAAGGAACCTCCCTACTGTTCTCCATAGTGGCTGTATCAATTTACATTCCCACCAAAAGTGCAAGAGGGTTCCCTTTTCTCCACACCCTCTCCAGCATTTGTTGTTTGTAGATTTTCTGATGATGCCCATTCTAACTGGTGTGAGGTGATACCTCATTGTAGTTTTGATTTGCATTTCTCTAATAATTAGTGATGTTGAGTAGCTTTTCATGTGCTTCTTGGCCATCTGTATGTCTTCTTTGGAGAAATGTCTGTTTAGGTCTTCTGCCCATTTTTTGATTGGGTTGTTTGTTTTTTTAATATTGAGCTGCATGACCTGTTTATATATTTTGGAGATTAATCCTTTGTCTGTTGATTCATTTACAAATATTTTCTCCCATTCCGAGGGAGGGTTGTCTTGTCGTCTTGTTTGTAGTTTCCTTTGACAAAGCAATACTATTAATCAGTACGCTTCATGCCTTGATCAGTGGTCAGTGTCATGCAAAACAGCTCAGCCTGATTCCAGATCTGCTGGAATTAACAGGCACAGCACGGAGTGTAGCGCTCCAGGGGAGGTATGAATTATCTGGTTATGTTTCCATTTACTATAGAGGTAGCTTCAGGTTTTCACAAATGCTAGTTACTAATAAAATATGGCTATGGAATGTTGTTATGAAAGAATCACATTTACTTTTTATCTCATCCCATAATTCTTTAACCAGAGATGTAAGTCTTCTCACACCAGGTATGGCTAGATGGTGTCTATTAAACTGCATTTGTCCCTTTGTCTACTAGCGTTGCTTCTTCTCTTAGAGCAGATGACCCTACTGTTTACTGAAAAATTCTATTCTGAAATGTCTTTCAGGGTAAGTTTTATTGTTTGCCTCATATACTTTTCTTTTCCTTTTATTACTATTATATTTTAGGTTAGCCATACCTTTGGGCACTGCTAGATAGCAAACATAACAAACAAGCTGAAAAAGATTTAAAATTTTTCTATATTTAAAGGAAAACTCAAAAGGTTAGTGTGCTTTTTTTAACGTTTCATGATTTAATAGCTGAAGTTGGAGACTTATTTCTTTTTTTTTCTCCTGTTCTCTTTATTATTTTTAGTGTGTAAAAAGAATGTTTAACATGAGATCCATATTCTTAGAAAATTGTTAAGTATACAATACAGTATTGTTAACTATAGCCTCTGTGCTGTACCATCACTCTCTAGGACTTACTCATCTTGTATACCTGAAACTTTGTAACCTTTAACTAATACTTCCCCACTTACCCCTTCTTCCAGCCCCTGGCAGCCCATTCTGTTCTCTGCTTCTATGAGTTTGACTATATTAGAATCTTCATGGTGGTATCACGTAGCATTTTTCCTTCTGTGTATAGCTTATTTCACTTAGCATAATGTACCCCTGTCCAGATTCAACCATCTTGTCCCAAATGGCAAGATTCCTTTCATTTTTAAGGCTGAAGCACATTCCATTGTACATATATACCATATTTTCTTTATTCGTTCATCCATTCAGCCATTCATTGATAGACATGTAGGTTGCCTCTGTGTCTTGGCTATTCTGAGTAATGCTGCAGTGAACAAGGAGGTGCAGATATCTCTTCAAGATGTGATTACAATTCCTTTGGATATATTTTCAAAAGTAGAATTGCTGGATCATATGGTAGTTTTTTTTTAATTTTTTTGAAACACCACCATACTGTTTTCCATACTGGTTGCACCAATTTACATTCCCACCATCAGTGTATAAGGGTTCCTTTTTTTCCACTTCCTCTCCCGCATTTGCTATGTCTTGTCTTTTTGATGATAACCATTCTGACAGGTGTGAGGCAATATCTCATTGGGTTTTGATTTGAATTTCCCTAATGATTAGTGATGTTAAGCACTTTTTCACAAAACTATTGGTCATTTGTATGTCTTCTTTGGGAAAGTGTCTATTCAGTTCCTTTGCTCATTTTTAACTGGATTATTTGGGTTTTTGGCTTTTGGTTTATATGAGTCCCCTATGTATTTATTTAGTATCGTTAATATACAAAGAACTACACATGTTTAATGTGTGCAGTCGATTGTAAGCATTTACCACATTTTGTTTATCCGTTCATCCAACCGGGGACACTTGGTTGCTTTTACATTTTGGCTGTGGTAAATAACACTGCTATGAACATGGGTATACATATATCTGTTTAAGTCCCTGCTTTCAGTTCTTTTGGGTATACTCCGAGAAGTGGAATTGCTAGATTGAATAGTAATTCTATTTTAATTTTTTTGAGGAAATAAGGAGATGAATACATTTTAATTTTTAAATTTATATATCTTAAATTATTAGTTAGGAGTGACATTTAGAACAATTTTATGGGTCTTGGCATTTCTTTACTTGTGACTTATGAGTACATATTTTTGAACATTTGTAATTTTTATTAATATTAATAATAGTAACTATTTCCTCTTATGGAAGTTGCAAGTATTTTTCCATTTATTATTTACTTTTTACTTCATTAAAGGTGATGTATCTATTTGTGTATGTATTTATTTTAGAAGTGGGGTGAGAGGAATGGAACGATTCTTTCTAAAATACATATGTGCAATATGAAAATTCAAAGTTCATATGCTGACACGAAGCATAGCCTGACAGAAGTGGTTTCCAGAGGACAGCACATCTGGCATTTGATTCTTTGTCTTTGCCATGATCCTTGACAAGCAGGCACACCTGTTCACAGCCTAAGTTCCCTCTGCCCAGCATTTAAGGAAGAAGATGTTCTTGCAGGAAAAGCAGTAAATCTACAGGAGAGATGCCCATAAAGTCTCATTCAGGATGCTTAATGTGAGAGATTTTGGTGGAAAAAGAAAATTCCAACTATATTGTCACTAAGGTGTTTGAGGAATAGGCAGTCAAGTCTTGATTAATGAGCATTTCCTACATCATTTATGCCCAACCGCTCTGCAGCTTACTTCTGCAAACTCTAATACAAGGCCTCAGAGGAAATACTATTTTCTCTGGTTTTGAGTATTTCTCAAATAGTATTTCTCTTTGTCTCCTATGTCCACTACTACTTTCTAGGTCACACAGAGAGCAGTCAGGTTACCAAAAGAGTAAAAGAATTATCAGGCTTAAAAAACAAACAAGACAAAGAAAAACCAAACAACTCTTAAATATGAAAGGTCTGCTTTAAACCTTAGCCCACAGATGTCTTCAGATTTCTTAAGGTTCTTTTTCTTGATCTCTGAACTACCAGTTAACTCTGTTTTTCCTACTCACAACTCAGTAGTGGCATCCATATGAATTAGTCAAACTCAAAGGCAGGTGGGAAATCTGTATCTTTGCTTTAATCTTAAAATCATACCCACCTCTTTACAGCAGTGTTTCTCAAACTTTTTTTCATTATTATCCCTCAAAAGAGCCCTTTTAGACAATTTTTCCTAATCACCCTCCTCCAATGAAATTTTAATATCATAGATATACTATGTATCTGTTTATGTATTCTGTGTGTGTGTGTGTGTGTGTGTGTGTGTGTGTGTGTGTGTGTATATATATATATATATATATATATATATATATATATATAGTAAAAGAGTAAGGTTTTTTTCACCATCGCACTCTGGCAAGAATAAATTTTTGCCCCCATGAGGGCAATATCACCTGTATTGAGAATGAATGATCTATGTGTTTTCTCTAAACAGCCCTTTAGAATCGCAGAATCTCAGAAATATAAGGAAACGTATTGTTCTGCTGATTGAATCGTCCTTACCCATTGATTTGTAGTAGACCCATCTGGGAAGATTCTTTCTTTTAAAATACAAATGCTAGGCCTGGATCTAAGATGTACTCTCTCAGACTCTCTGAAGTTGGGGCCTGGATAATTTTTTTTAGTGCCAAGTGATGTAAGTGCACACTTCAAATTTTGAACCACTCATCGAGTCCAATCTTCACTTATTAATAACTTTTAAAACAGCTTACATTTATTGACTACTAATGATGTACCAGGCCCCCTGTCCTGATTCTCTATCTCAGATTGCTTAAAGTAACCCTATGATTTAGGTATTACTATTGACATTATTTCTTTTTTACAGTTGGGGAAAGTGAGACATAAAGGAATTAAGAAATTCACCCAGAGATACACAACTAGTCCAGGCAATCTGACGCCAGAATCATCACTCTTTATCATTTGTCCACACAGCCACGCAACCACCCTTATGCATAAATCGTCCACTGAGGTGTCACTTTCTTGTAAAAGAGACACACACAAACGATTCACCTTATACTTCTGGATAAAAGTATGTTTTAAGAGAAAAAGCATGGGATTTAGAGTCAAGTAAATTCTAGTTGGAATTTTAAATCCTCCGTTTTCTTAGTATGTTACTTGGGAATTTCTTTTTTTAGTTTATTATTTTATTTATTTATTTTTGGCTGCACTGGGTCTCCGTTGCTGCGTGCAGGCTTTCTCTAGTTGGGGTGAGCAGGGGCTACTCTTCGTTCTGGTGCGCGGGCTTCACATTGCAGTGGATTCTCTTGTACAGCACGGGCTCTAGGCGCGTGGGCTCAGTAGTTGTGGCACACGGGCTCAGTAGTTGTGGCTTGCGGGCTCTAGAGCGCAGGCTCAGTAGTTGTGGCGCACGGGCTTAGTTGCTCCGCGGCATGTGGGATCTTCCCGGACCAGGGCTCGAACCCGTGTGACCTGCATTGGCAGGTGGATTCTTAACCACTGCGCCACCAGGGAAGCCCTATTTATTTACTTATTTATTTATTTATTTATTTACTTTTTTTGGCTGTGTTGGGTCTCCATTGCTGCACGCGAGCTTTCCCTAGTTGTGGCGAGTGAGGGCTACTCTTTGTTGAGGTGCGCAGGCTTCTCATTGCGGTGGCTTCTCTTGTTGTGGAGCACGGGCTCCAGGCGTGTGGGCTGCAGTAGCTGTGGCACAAGGGCTCAGTAGTTGTGGCTCGTGGGCTCTAGAGCACAGGCCCAGTAGTTGTAGCTCACGGGTTTAGTTGCTCTGTGGCATGTGGTATCTTTCTGGACCAGGGATCAAACCCGTGTCTCCTGCATTGGCAGGCGGATTCTTAACCACTGTGCCACCAAGGAAGTCCTGGGAATTTCTTAACCTCCTTGAGCCTCAAAATCTTCACTTGTAAATGGGCTTAATGGCACTTTGTAAATAAGGTTGTTTGGGGGGATAAAATGAGATAACATGTATAAGAAGTCCTAGGCTAGTGAACACACAGCAGGTAGCTAATAAATATTTGTTCTCTTTCCCCTTCCTTCTTTGTCTCTGCTTTAACATGTCCAGTGAAAATAAGCTCACTGCCTGCATAATGAGGAAACTAGAGCAGAGTAACATTTCCTAGTGACCAGTGTATGATCTACCACATTTCCCAACAAGGGCACTCGGGGATACTGGTGACCATTCTTCACAGATGCATAACCAAAGTGTAATCGATGTGTGTAATTTATTTTTGCAACCACTGAGCAGTCACATAATTAAGGTAATGAGCAAGAAGTAAGAGGTGAGCTTAACATTAAACTGAAGAAAAGAACACTGAAAGAACGTTGCCCTTTGAGGATGGATATAAGAGAATGCTATGAGGGCAGTAAGCAGGTCTTGTCAAGAAGTAACAGAGGATATAAGAGTGACCAAGCAATGTTGTGAAAACTCTGGGATACTTTCATAGATATTATACGTCATGGGTTAGGTTCCTCAGGTGATAGGCTCTGAGATGCAGATTTGCATCCAGGAGATTTATTGGAGAATGTTATCAAGACATAACCTATAGGGAAAAACAAGTAGAATTATGAAGAAGGAGGGATTGAACCATGATACGGTCACGACAGTGTCCTCAGCTGATTCCCATAGGGAGGAAGTGTGAACTTGGGTGAGGTAGCTCTCTTTAGCTAAGGGCAGTTCTCAGAGAGCAACTCAGCTGAGAGCTGTCGGCTGCCAACAGCGTCAGCAACTGGGAGAACGACTGTCTCAGGCCTAAATGTGCGAGTGGACAGGGCTGGGGTGCACCATAGCATCCACTACAGTCTAACCCCTTGAGTTAATTGGATTCACTTGCTTTGGACAATAATTTCTGGGAACATCTCCTTCAAGGTTCTAGTTGATCTTTTGTCCTGGAAAAGAGTCACACTCCTAGAGCCCTTGGTGGTGAATTAATTCTTTAAACCTAGGACTATTTCCTCATGAACCTCCTGATTTCATTGAGTGGTATCTTTGTATCTCCTCTGTAGAAAAATCTCATTTACTTGTATAAGAAGACTAATAGAGAATAGATAAGAATGGGAAGAAGTGGAAAAATAGGGTCCACTTTCAAAATTTATGCAGCTGAATAAAGTAAATGAGGTGTGAGTCGGGGATAGAACATAGAGAAGGCCAGTGGTAGAGAAAAGGGAAGGTGGCCTCTGTGGAGGATGAGGATTGGGATAGCGAGAGAGGAAGTGATGGGCTTCGAGGGGTATGACGTGGAGAGCGGTAGCGGGAGTGTGCACCAGTGTGAGATCTGGTCATCCATTCATGGGAGATTTTAAATCAAATTATTGCGTGTCTGCACATCTTTGGTATGAAATCTGGACTGGCCCAGCGGAGAGGTTGACTTGGTAAGAGAAATGAATGAGGCTGGTCCTATGGATCTTTGCGGGGAAATAGGCAGATTGCTCTGGTAGATGGGACAGGGGCCTTCCTGGCCCTTCTCTTCCATGGTCCCTTCTCTGGGTGGGGTGGGGTGAGGCGGGAGGCATTTCTTTCCCTCTGATACCTACTCTCCTGTATCAGCCCACAAATAGATTTTCTTTTGCCCCCAAATAATACTAACAACAACAACAAACCCAAAGCTATGCATTTTGATTCATACAAATCTGTGCCCTGCTCCCAGCCAGGCCTCCTTGCTAAGAGAACTGAGGGAAGCGAGGCTGCCCAGACTAAAGTTGCTGATCTTCTCCCAAAAGTCTCCCTGCTGAGGCTTTAACAAGTGAAAATTTGCTTTTTAAGAACGTGCCTTGCAAAGGGCAGCCCTGTATTTCTCTGTGACTTGAGCAATGTCATTGCTGCCCAGAGAATGGAGAGAGAGGGGATTTACTGCTTAAAGGGCTCCTCAATAAGTCACCGGCCTCAGCAGAGATGCATATCCATAATTTATGGAGGAAGAGATCAATCACTAGAAAATACATGCTGCCCATTCAGGTGAGCCGTTGGCCTCCGAACTATCAGTCCATCACGCTGAACTGAAGGGTCTGGGCCAAGGACACCTGGTACTGCCTTTCTCTGCCACTGGCTTTTAGGGCACAGACAGGAATTTTGTCATTGTCTCTGAGGCTTTAAGACCTATAAACGAGGCAGGGTTTGGAAAATAGGTTCATATAGGGGAAAATAGGAGAGGAAGAGGGGTCTACACTTCATCAGGTCTATCTTAAAGGGACAAGCTCTCAGCTATTCCTGCAGGTGATGGGGAGGCACGCAGGAATCAAGTCTTCTATGTGTGGCCAGAAATGAGATCTGGAGATTGAAGGCTGGCGGTCAAGCTGAGGATACAGAGACATACGATGAGCTTATCTAATCCACTTGCAAAATAAGAGGAAAGGGCAAGAGGGAGACTGAAGGGAAAACAAGAGAGCAAGTGAAGGACAGAAGTCACCACAGAAGAAAAATGAAAGGAAATTCTTTACTCATTAAAGAATCAAAGGGAGCAAGAGGAGGTTGAAACCTAGAACCGTAATATGCCTAGAATTGCTCAGCGGTCTGGCAAACTTGGCTCAAATCTAATGTTATTCTCATTTTCAAATGCTCAGGAGTTCTAAGAGGTACCTGCTTCCTGTCCCTGTAATTTATGGAAATGGAAAAACTCAGACACCAGAGCAGCTCGGCAGACATTCACGTCCCACTGGCCTGCGCTCCAGCTGGTTCTTCAGACCACACAGGTCCTTTCAGGCCCTCTGGAGAGGAGGAAGGCTTTGGCCAATAGGAGCAGCTGGGAGATATTTCCCTCTCCTGCTCCCATTGAGGCATACTATAAGGACCCTTATGGACTGAAGTGAGAAGTATCCCGCCAGTATTCTTTGTTCTTTCGTTCAGGACTCCCAGAAGAAAACACACCCACTCCTCCCCTAATACAACCTGCTCACAGAGACATCATTTCCACCAAGATATCAGTGGAATTTCTTCTCCTCTGTGTTTTTACATTTTAACTGAGACCAAGCCCTAAGTCTGAAAGAATGAGTTGCTAAGAGTGGGATTTTAGTAATAGCCAGCCTTATGAGTAGGCTGGGCCCCAGGCAAACCACTCTTGATGTGACCTATAGACACTGAAGGATCCAGCCTCTGCCCAGGTCGACTTATATCCACTTGTGATATTTGTCTCTCTCCTCAAACATACCACCATCTCATCAGTCCCGGGACCTTTGCACATGCTCTTCTATATGGAGCTCTCTTCTGCCACTCTTCACATAGTTAATAGTCCAGATTAGCCTTTATATCCCAGGACAAATATCACTCCTTCAGGGAAATCCTCCCTGCCTCCCAAGACAAGGTCAGACCTCCCTACTAGAGACCCCCCAGTACCATGCACCACGCCTCCATTTCTTCTTTGTCCTGAAGGCCTCAGATCACAACAAGCTTGACAGTTTCCGGCTACCTAAAGAAGACCAGTGTGGCTAGGGTATAGTGGGCAGGAGGGCTGAGTAGGTTAGAGAGGCAAATAAACCAGGCCCATGAAAGCTTAATTCAGGATTTTAGTCTAAGGGCATTCAGAAAACACTGCGGGTTTTAGGCAGTGGAGTGGATTCATATTGTAAATGATTACTCCAGCTACTGGGTGGAAATGGATAGAGGTAGGAGGCAACCTTAGAAGCAGGGAGATTCGTTGGAACACTGTTGTGATGGGGATATATAGTGAGTTGTACCAGAGGTATTTAGTGGAGGTGCAGAGGCATAAATGGATTCAGTGTACGTTTGGGAAGAAGGTACCAACGACGTATGCGTAGATTGAATGTGGTGTTTGAGGGAAAGAGAACTAGCTTTTGACTTGAGTAACCAGTAAATGCGACATTGTTTACTGACATGAAGATTGATAGGAGTAGGGAAGTGAGGGAAATCGATGCTGTTTCGGTAAGTTAAATTTCAAGGCTTTTAGACATGGAATTGCTAGGGAAGGTCAGAGCTGGAAAAAGATATTGTGCCATTATTGATCTATAGATTGGTTTACCAGGGCCAGGGTTGCTACTTGAGGACAGTGGAGGAAGGGGATGACATCAGTGTTTGCAAGTGAGTGAGCTTGTAGAACCATGGAGCCTGACTGAGCGAGAAGGGTAAAAAGGACCCGGGAGCAGTGAGAATAGGGGAAACGTGATAGCGTAAGAGGACTGAAAGTAACAGTGAGGTTGTGTGATTGGTCACATGGGAGATTCCAAGTAGGCGAGATGGAAGCATGGAAGATGGTTGTCAGAGAGTGGATTTAACGGGCAGAGACCTTACACGTTCCAAATCCCAAGCCTTTGCTATGCTGGTGGTGCTCTGCTCCAAAATATCTTTCCTCCTTTTTCGGCACCCGTCCATCCGTGGATGTTGTTACCCACTCTGTAACTTTAAACCAGCTTGATGTGCCTGTAGGCTGCCTGCACATTGACCAGTAAGTGGTCGCTGGGCAGGCTCCAAAGCCATTTGTGAACGCCTTCCCACGTCACTTCCTGCTGCTGTGACTCTGCTTGATTTCTCACCCTGTGGAGCTCTGCTGGGCTCTTACCCTCTCTGCTCTGGTCTAGATTCTTGGTTCCATGCAAGATCATGCCTTCTGCTCTGGATTCTCTCGGATGGTAGCCACTGCCCCAGTTAGCTTTTTGGAACTAAGTCTCTGGCTGGCATGGCACCCCACTGGCTCTGCCTGGTTCTCCACAAGGGAGAGGCTTAGAAAACGCCCACAACTCCCTCCACCATCCCTTCCCCAGAGGCTTCTCTAGCAGGTGCCATTGCCCTACTGATGAGCTCCTCCTGCCGTTTCCTCTCTACACCTGAGAATATGTTCCCACTAGCTTTGTAAACATATGCCTGTGGCGTGCTTTAACCGTCGGTAAGAATCTTATTCTGCTCCTTATTCCCTTTTTATTTTAACACCTGTATATGAAATTTGATCTCGATCTTTTTGTCATTCATTTTTATACGGAATTGGTTGTTTTCCTTCCTTAACTTCATGGCTCTAGGGCTCCCTCTTCTGCTGTTTTTGTGAAATGTTCACAATATGTTGCCTTCCGTACTGAAAATCCCGCTCTGGTCTCCCCTCCTTTCATCTGGACTTTCTTTCCTCCTTGCCTCTATTAACCCCGTGCTGCTCACTTTGGATCTTATTCCCGGCAGTAAGTCACTGTGGGGTGTGGTCTTAGAAGGAATTTTGTCTGGTTAGCTTTGAGAGTTCGTGGGGCCCTGAATGCCAGACCCCTGAGAGCTCACCACTTGAACACAGGCTGGCAGAGTCTGAAAAACTCCTGGTCTCACCAGTTGTTCTCAGTTGGCCCTCCAGCTTCCAGTGAACACCTGTCTGCTTGTTTGGGAGATTGTGGCATGCGTCAGATGCCCCACTGCTTTCCTTTGCTTTCCCCAGCGCAGTTGTGAATACAGTTCAGGTCTTGGAGTTGGTGGTGGTTTGGCGCCACTTACTCATACTTACTGTTTATGAAGATACTTGGTCAACTAGCTTTTTTGTAGATGTTGACTATAAACTTGGGAGAGTTGGAGTTTTTCCTACCTAATTGCTCTGCTTAATTTTACAGGTGTACTTGGCGAAATGACAAAATAATGTCACCACTGCCATTATTCCAGACTCCCTTGGGTTATCTGTTTAAGCCTTTTAACAACCCTCTGAGGTACTTACCATTATTATTCCTATGATATAGATGAGGCAACCAGAACCTGGAGAGGTTAAGCAGATTTCCCAATTTCAAATATTATAAGTGGCAGAAATCAGATGGGAATCCAGACATTCTGCCTGTGCAGCACACACTACTAACCACTCTGCAAGGCTGCTTTTAAGTGTCATTAAGCCATCAGAGGGATGAGTAGAAATTGGACAAATGAGCAGTAGGGAGAAACCTGTTCTGGGTTGAAAGAACAGAATAGACAAAGGCCCTATGGCTTCCCTGCTTCTGAGGAATTAGAAGAAGCCAGTGTGGCTACAGACTTGTGAGACACGAGGTGATGCATAAAAAGGAATCAAAGCAGATTATTCAGGACACTGCAAGCCATGGAAGAGACTTTGGATTTTATCCTATATGCAATGCAAAGTCATCAAAAAAGCTGCATGCAACATTCTGACAGAGCTTGGAGGAAGGACCGCTCTGCTCCACTTAAAGAATTAAGTTAGATATCTTTGTTGTTTTTTTTCTTCCAGTTTTATTGATACATAATTGACATACAGTACTGTATAAGTTTAAGGTGTACAACATAAAGATTTGGCTTACGTACATCATGAAAAGTTTACCACAGTAAGTTTAATGAACATTTGTCATTTCATATAGATACAAAAGAAAAGAAAAAGAAAAAATATTTTTTCCTTGTGATGAGAACTTTAGGACTTATTCTTGTAACAACTTTCATATACAACATATAGCAGTGTTAATTATATTAATCATGTTGTATTACATCCCTAGTACTTATTTATCTTGTAACTGGCTGCTTTCTTCACCATACATAGATATTACATAATTATTGACTGTATTCCCCACACTGTACATTTCATCCCCATGACTCATTTATTTTGCAACTAGAAGTTTGTACCTCTTAATTACCCTCAGCTATTCACTCATCCCCTCACCACCTCCTCTAAATTAGGTATCTTTGGACCTAAAGAATGATTTAACCAGAGAGGAGATGGATGAATGGCATGATATATGCATTCATCGCCCATTTAGAAGTGAACCAAGATAGGAGTGAAAGTGGTTCCTAGGGAGGGGAAGTGTCGTGAGAAAGGAGGCCAGAGAGCTTGGACAAGGGGCCAGGTTGAGAAGGCCCTGGACAGTCCTTGCTCAGTGGGTTCCTGGGAGCAGTGGCTTTTCTCCACATCAGTTGCTACTAGGAGAAGAGTGGTGACAGAGTCACAGAACCTGTGACACAATCAGAGCTAAAGAGAACCACTGCTTTACACTGAACAGAGCAGCACATTTTTTCAGGAGACTGTTTCCCCTTTTACAGTTTTCAGGACTCTGCATCAGAAGGTCAGCCGCATTCACCTGTCAAGATATTCTGGGTAGTAATGATTCCCTTTTCTTACTATTCATATCAGTTGCCTTTGTTACAGTCACTGAGGCTTTGTGAGCTGGCTTTGTGATGTGTTCTATATAATATTCCGCATTTTCGTATTCTCTTTTAAACTTCAGCAAAATTATCGGGGAAAATGGGAAAAAAAAGGATGCTGCCTGTGACTCGGGTATTACTTTTATCTACATCACATGGAGGAAAGTTGCTTAAATGCTGTGGGATTGTCTTTCTGGGATCTCACATATTAAGTAAATACATAAAGCAGAGTCACTGTTCCACATCCTCACTGATGAGTTAACTTCTAGAGCTGCTCTAGGTTTCCATTTTAAACTCTGCCTTCTTGTTTTAAGTTTGCCATCATTGGAAATTCTTTGTGAAAAGGCCACTGAATGAAGAGACAAAGGCCATAAGCCAGCGGGAGGTTGGGACAGTTCTAGTCAGCTAGGGGTCATCATGTGGAAGAGATGGCAGGTGAGAGCCACTAGCGACAGCTGGGGGATGAGGACACCAACCTGGTGAAGGGAATCTGGGTGGGGCACCAGGAGCATCTACCACCTGGGCTTAGGTGGGACCACATCCCTAGTATTTCTAACAACACTTTTGTCTGGGTAAAAGGATCTACTCGGTAATATCTTAGCCTTTTCAGAAGAGTTAACAAAGACTGCGACATTTGTTTGCTCTGAGATTTTGTCTTAATGGCTGTGCTCTGGATTTGGTCTCAGTCCTAAGGCTGTGCTTTAATGGCCACACCTTGAAATGGTTACAAGCAGTTTCATTTTCCAACCCTGACAGTCCCAGAATCCCTGGGCCCTCTATATCTATCTGAATCTGTTTGCAAACTTTCTTCCCTGCACCCATCCCTTTCTTGTACTACCTTATCAAAAAAGGCTAGTAGCAACCAGCTCACATTTTCAAATTCTGCTTTAAAACTGACTAACCCAGTGCTCAAGTCAAAAATCTGTTTTCCAGACTGCCACAGGCAATAGTTTCACAAAATATTTACCAGTACATAACACGGGTTGCCATTCTTCCAGCATCCTATAAGAGTTTTCTCACTGCCATCTGTTCACCAAGAGACCATGCAGTGATTGTAGAAATATAATTCTTCAAAAGGGCAGTAAAGAATTGGGACCAATAATGTAATTAACACAGCATCTAACGCAAGGTGGATTAATGAGAATCCTTTTCACGGGGATGGAGAGTAGAAGTTACCCCTGTGGATCTAATCCAGATCCTTTCTGCCATGTGATTATCTGCTAAGAGAGCCAGTCTACAGACATAGACAAGTGAACAAAACAAAGCAGAGGTGTGAGAGGCACCAAGGGTCCCCTGGGTTCCTGTCACTTTGCACTTTCCCGGTTCCAGCTCCTGAGGCTCAGGTGTTTTCCTTTGCCTCTATGAGTCCCCTTTCCCCTATCTTTATGATAAATTCCCATTTTTACTTTACACTAGCTTAAGTGGTTTCCAGTTACTTGAAATCAAATAGTCTCAACTAATTCAGAAGAACATGATGTACCTGAGACCAAAGTCATGTACCAATCCTCGTATGGTCCAGTGCCCCAGCCCCAGCCCCAGCCCCAGCCAGTCTGATGCTGGACCAGATTATCACTTGGATCTCTCCTGGTTCTGAAGTTCTATGTAAGGTGCTTCTGAATAAACACGCTGATGTGAGGAACCCATGACTTCCACAAGTATAGCCCATGACAGGGGGGACCACCGTAGAGCAAGTGTATAACTCAGTGCGTAACTCAACACACAGCCCCTCCGTTGCTGCAGAACCACCTCAGTGTGCACACTCTACCAGCTGATGATAAGTGATAAGTAAGCATTCACTAAGTCTTTCTTTCTCCATCAAGAACCAGCACAGTGCCCTCTGCTCATGGCTGGGTACATGGTTGCGTGAAGAAAATCAGTTGCCATATAACTATGTCTTTTTCGGTTTGGAAATCAGTGTTATATTACTTTAATGAAAAAAATGGGGAAGCATTCTTCCTTTATGATCTAAAGTAGTAAATGTAGTACAGAAAAGACAGAGTCTTACAACAAGGTCCTACTGTATAGCACAGGGAACTATATTCAATATCCTGTGATAAACCATAATGGAAAAGAATATGAAAAAGAATGTGTGTGTGTGTGTGTGTGTGTATATGTATAACTGAATCACTTTGCTGTATGGTAGAAATTAACACAACATTGTAAATCAACTATACTTCAATAAAATAAATTTAAAAAATTAAAAAAAGAACCAGCACATTGGTTTAGGTGCATAAATGTGAGTAAAAGAGTAATTTACTTTGTAGATTTAAGTGGGCTTTGCAGGTGGCATCAACTATCTATAATAGACACTGAACTAGAACCAGCAGACTGCACCTTTACAATATGTGCACACATGAAAAAAAAGCAAACAAGGTTTGCCATGTGAGCAATGAGAGAAGTTCCCCGCTTCTAGTAGGTGAGGTAAAATTGCTGTATCCTACACTTAGGACTAGTCAACCAACCAGTATTCTGTCTCAGCTCCCTCCAGTAGTTTAGATGGCAGGTAGCAGGTGGGTTAGGAATGGAGGTGAGGGACTCCATAGCACATCCAGGACTGCCCAGCCCGAGAGGTGCAGAGCAGGTGCTCATCCAGGGCAGAGAAGTAATCCCAAGAGAGAAAACATTAAAGAACTTGGCCTGCGGTTGACTTAATTAATACACCACTTCAAGTGTGGGGAGGTCCTTAAACAGAGGTCCTGGCCGGTGATAATCTGGCCTCAAGGAAAACTAAGGAGCAGGTGGCTAACACTGCAGACCACTTTGTGATTAGAACAGGGGGATGTTTGATGGCGTGGGTTTTTAGCAAGAAGTCCTGCAGTAAAGGATAGAGTGCTTCAGCCAGGGGCTTAGTGAATAAAATGCTGACTCCAGATGGCCATAAACGATGGCACCTAACTTCTGTGGCCCTGTTTCCTCATCTCTAAAACGACTTGGTGAGTTTCAGATTTGGCCATTTTTAAGTGTATGGGATAGATTAGGTATGACCTCTCTTGAAAGTTTTCCCTGCAAGGTATCTGGTAGGATATGTCTTCCCAAGTAACAAAATGCCATTAGAAGTCGTAACTGCTGCTGCGCAACTTTTGTCTTTTAGTAGAAACTCCTATTCCTTGAACAATGTGTATTGGTACATCTTTCTTTGCTTTTTTTCTCTTTCAAATAGAATGTTTAATGTTTGACTTGCTTATCCATACATGTCCTGGGCATCAGTTTCTGCCCAATACATCCTGCTGGTTTATTTCATAGCACACTTTTAAGGAGTGAGGATGCAAATGGGCTCACAGGTAACTTGACCTTGAAAAACTGGAGATTGACAGAGGGAACTCATCTTTGAGCAGCTGTTCTCAGTGCAACATTCAAATCTGTAGAAACATAGCTAGGCTCATTGGATGAACATTTAGAATCCTAGTAAATTGCTCAGATTCCTAAAGTCCATTTTAGAGGATCAGACCATGCGACTGTGGTTTTTGATACCGCTATTTTAATTTGTTAACTCTGTCCAAAGTTACATTTTAAAAAGTGTTCGTGGGGCTTTCCTGGTGGCGCAGTGGTTGAGAATCTGCCTGCCAATGCAGGGGACGCGGGTTCGAGCCCTGGTCTGGGAAGATCCCACATGCCGCGGAGCAACTGGGCCCGTGAGCCACAACTACTGAGTCTGTGCATCTGGAGCCTGTGCTCCGCAACAAGAGAGGCTGCGATAGTGAGAGGCCCGTGCAACGCAATGAAGAGTGGCCCCCGCTTCCCACAACTAGAGAAAGCCCTCGCACAGAAACGAAGACCCAACACAGCCAAAAATTAATTACTTAATTAATTTAAAAAAAAAAAGTGTTCGTGCTTTTTGTAAAGTGATTCGTTTTAAGCACATTAAAGGTCATTCGAGTGTTGTTCTCCAAAAGAAATAATAATAATGTCCACCTAACGAGTTATTGTGAAAATTTTAATAAAATGATTTGTGCTTACTCTATGAAGTACTTTTTGTCTCTCCTGCTGTTACCTCTTTTACTTGCCTTGTGTAGTATCATTGCACATAGGAACCCCATGGATGAGAGTCATTTTCAGAGGGGAAAATGAAAGGCGTCACCTTATGACTTTCGAGTTTCTAATGATCCTTATATTAGTCATGTTCAAATCCCCCACTGGACTAAAACAGACACATTCCTTAAGCCTTTGAGGTTTGTGTACCATGTCTCTCTAGAATGTTAGAGCCAGAAAGGGCCATAGAATTGGTCCACTTTATGAAATCGTTTTATTTTTTAGATGAAAAAAATAGTGTCCACAAAAGTTGAGATGACTGGTTCAAGGTCATTTGGCTAGGTGGTAGCAAAGCACAGAATAAAATCTATTCTAATCCATCTTGCATTCTGTTATCCTACCTAACAGCTGAAATTGAAGACACCACGCTTTTCTCCTGCTAAGTTTTTAGCTAAAAAAATAGGAAAAGAATCTGGTTTCTCTTCCCACTTCATCTTGGCTCCAGATCATGCACCTAAGTTCTTAAATCAGAGGATAATGGAATAGACATGATTATGGATGTATTCAGAGAGCAGCAAGAGCAGAACAACTAAGAACAATAATCTTTGCAGAATCCAGTAAGGAAACACAAGACCACCCACATGGTCCTGTGTCCAGTGACACCCAGAAGGAGGCCAACAACGTGACCCAGAAAGGAGGCAAATTAAAGCGCACAGAGGGGAATGAAGCTGGGGCACCTGCATCATCAATAACCAGTGTTTGTTTGAACAACTGTAGCACTGAGAGAAGAAAAAGAAAGAAAATTCCACTCTTGTAGTTGATTCAAAGAGAGGCATGCTACAGTTTCTTTGATGTTCTAACAGAGGGGATCTGCAACAAGCAGCCGGGCTTGAAAATACAGAGCTCTTCTGTTGGGAAGTCAGCATTAAGACCAAAAGATACCAGGAAACATCAGTAGGATGGACCCAGTGATTTCTACACGTGTGACTTGGATGTAGAGCAAGACTGTTGTTTCAACTGTTAGAGCTATGCAGCATCCGTCTCAGTACCATGCTCTGAGGGGACCAACACAGTGGCAGGAGGTGGACCATGGTCTCCTTGATCTAACCGGAGAGACATGGCAGCTCCACACTAATGATACTGACTGCCAGGAACATCAAACCTCAGTGCCAGGTGGGTGAAACAACAGTGAGAACAGGAAGAGTCCGGCTGAGAAAAGACCCCTAGGGGTGGAGGTGAAGGAGGACTTAGAGAGGAGGTCCTGACTCTCTCCCCTTTCCTGACCACCTCCTCTTGGGCCTGTGGGTCTTAACCTTGATAGTTCATTTGGGGCCATTGTAGTATCATCCATTACTGCCCTCCTTGTGTTCCTACTCAGGACGGATAAGAAAGTTGGGAACATGAGCTCCTGCTCCTGTGCCACCTCCTCGTGTTCCCAACACTGGCCAAGGCTGCATGGGAAGCTCTTCACCAACTCAGCCTTAACACAATACGGTGATGACGGTATCATGGTCCTGCTAATACACTTTTCAAGCCCCATGTCTTCCTCACAGGGCCCTTAGCGCTATTCATCCCCATTTCTCCAAATCTTCATCGTCCCTTTCCCTGACAACGCCTCTGGAACAGTCTCCTTTCTCCCGAAATTATTAGCTCATTCATGTGCTTGGGTGACTCCTGCAGCCACGGGGGTTTCTATTCACCAGTTCTCTTTCCTCGTATCTTTGAATGATGCAGCTTCTGGATAATTGATGATCTGTGCTCATCTATGTAACATCAGTGAATCTCTTCACTCTTCTAATACACATTTAACTGGGACTTAAATTTCCCCGTGAGCTACACACAATATAAGAAAAATAAAAAGTTCTCTAAAAGCCTCTTATTTTTCCCAAGACATACTCTGTGGTTGTTATCCTTAGGTATTATTGTAAGTGTTATCTAACAGTGCACTGGTTGCTGTGAAGAAACGGAGATGTGTTTCACTGAGTTACCAATTAGAGAAAGAAAAAACATATATGTGTGTGTGTATATATATATATATTATCTAAGAAGTCAGGGAAAGCACAACGGGAAAGGAGACAAAATACTAAGAGATTGTTAATTACTTTGTAAGAATGTTTGAGATGCGTGGAGGGGTGTGTGTTTCTGAACATGTGTTTAATAAACCTGCGAACCCACCGGAAGGTGCTTGTGAGACGCTTGGAGTGTTGCTTTGATGACTTAAACCAGCAGCAAACTAGTTTCCAAATGGAAAAGGTTTCCTTTACTTAGTTTAGACAGTCAGTGTTAATTGTTCTAATCACTTTGACCAACCACCCACAGGTCTCTGGATCCTGGTGGTTAATCTCTGGCCATTTCCAGATGGGTCACACCTTACTATGAATGGGCTTGTCTCTGAGCATGGGCTGTAACCTACACAGTCATTTTACCTACAGAAATGAGTAAGTTTCCAGTAAGGACAAGGCAGTAGAAGTCCAGGGGGTACAGTAGTGAGCAAAGCAGACAAGGTCTCTGTCCTCATGGAGTTTACAGTCCAGCGCAATGGATGCACTTACACGTGTACCTGAGTGATTGTGGCTCTAATTATAGCTACTCTGGAGGCACAGCTCTGCGAGAGTTCAGGTGAGAGACAGAGGTTTCCCTGAAGATGGGGTGATTAAGCAATGGTA
Source organism: Balaenoptera acutorostrata (assembly GCF_949987535.1). NCBI lineage: Eukaryota > Metazoa > Chordata > Mammalia > Artiodactyla > Balaenopteridae > Balaenoptera > Balaenoptera acutorostrata. The sequence goes on along the minus strand of NC_080079.1, from coordinate 20,510,569 downwards.
TAGAGGTGGGTGGGGATTAACTGGGGAAGGGGAAGCAGCATCTGGAGGTCCATTAGCACAGAGAGGGTGACACATTTGAGGAAACCAGACGGTGATCAGTGTGGATATAATATAGACAAGACTGGCCAGACATGGGGCCAGAGAGCCAAACAAGGACCGGCTCAGGCAGGGTCTTGTGGCTCACATGGACAATCTTGAATTTCATTCCAAGAACAATGGCAAGTCACTGGGGTGTGTTAAATGGTTGGATTTGTGATCCAGTAACTATGAAGAGTAGAACAAGGCTTGAATGTTTAAAGCATGCTTGCCTCTGACTGATATGAAGTAGTTCTTGAATATCTCCCAAATTTGTGTATGTCTTTTTACACGGGAACCTTAAGAATGTCATGTGAGGCTTTTATCCTCTCAACATCTGCATGGAATCTCTGCTCTTGACTGCCCAGATGGGGGGAGCCCGGTTTTGCTTTGGCTCTGGAGACAGAGCCCTCTTGTGTGCTGCACATCTGCCCTCCTGTGTTTCCTTCAGAAATCCACTCCTTTGTGAGCCAGAGCTCAGCCATGGAGTAACGAGGGAGGTGAACTAGGGAGCAGGTCGTGGGTCGGGTCTGTGGGAAAACCAGCGGCTAAGCTACCACGTGGAGGAGGGTAACTGGATCTTCCTCACCCTCACTCCCCAGCCCTCCTGGGACAGGTGTTCAAACCTTGGCTTATGCCAGCTAACGTGAATAGCTATGGAGTTTTGAAAATAATTAAATATCAGTTTGAAGTAGCAACCGAAAAATTGACCAAATCCATAGAGATGACTGAAATCAGCGTCTTGAGGCACACCCCAGTTTAGGGAGAGCTCAGAATTAAGAAGGAAATTTGCTGTTGCTCCTGAGCCCCTGCTGCCTTTTCCGGTCCATCCTGAGGGCCATTTTCCCTCCACTCATCCTTTCTTTTGGTGACTCTGGGCACAGCCTGCTTCCTCTCCCTCATCCTACCAGCCAACAACTCCTGCTCCCCTACCCTGTCTGTCTCCTAACTACTTTCTTTTCTCTTTTTTTATGCTTATTGATTTCCTTACAGAATGGAATTGAGTAAAGGGAAGATGTATGAAGAAACTGTACACACAATATTATGTCAAGAAGAAATTCCTCAGAGTCAGCTCTGTTACATGGTAGATTGAGTTCCCAAGAAAAATAATGAGGCCAATCACCTGAGTTATTTAAAAATCAGCTGGACAAAGAAACCAAGGATGTGCTGGCAGGAAGGCCCCAGTTTCGCTGTATTGGAATGAAGAAAATGATCCTAATAGGATTTTTCTCTCCTCATTTTACTTTTTCTCTAGGCTGAATCCTTTAACTCATGGTGAAATCAGTTATATCCGAAGACAGCAAGATTCACTACTTTCCTGTGGCCAAATTCATCAGAAACTAGAACAAAAGCAGGGAAAGGAGATATTAAAGAATCCCTTTTTCAACTATCAAGAAACTCTCTGGTCCCATGGGAGAAAATCAATGTAGAACTCTCATTCTTGGCCTGTCCTTGATTCTGTGATCAAAGGAAAAATTCTCTGGAAACAGGAGGGTAAGTTCTGCTAACATTTCATGGTAAAAACTACTATGTTATACATAGCTTCCTGCAGTATCTGCATATAATTTTTGTCCATCAACAAGTAAAATTTTATTCTCCGAACAGCACATGTTTTCCCATTACATGTTTATGGCAATTTCTCTGAAGTCCATTTACCTTTTTATACCGCCTTTCAGAGCATTGCAGAAGCCTTTTCAAACTCAAAATATATGAAATGTAGTCATTACTATATTGGGGCAGATCAGTGTCCTTACCACCTAGCACTCTAGTGTCCAAGCAAAGATGCTATGGTTTTCCATCTTGGCATCGTCAGATAAACATATCCCTTTACTTGACCCAAGACTTCAGTGAAAAATCTACCATGATTTGATAATCAGTACCTCATACATAGAGCACTTGTACTTTATAAACTCTTTCACTAGTATCCACTCTTTTGATCTTCAATTTGGGTATTATTAAGTCCAGTATACAAATGAAGGATCTGAAGCTCAAAAAGGGGGAAATAATCTGATCAATGAATGACACAGAGATAGCAAGGGAGGCTGGAACACAATCCCCGATCTGTCTCCAAAGCCCTGGATTCTTCCCATTCTACCACCTTGCCCTTCTCAGGGGTTTGGGGCAGCCTCAGCCTAGAAACATGCAGGTGATAAGTTTTAGATGCTGAACGCAGCCTCTATATATGTCAGACCAAAAACCTATACCCTCAAATAGAGAGGACATAATAAACATGGTGTTTTAATCAGTGACCCAGATGAAAGTAGCTGTTTATCTACTTTCAAGCATTTTTCATTCATGGGGAAACAAGTATGCAAATTAATTTGAACTTTGTGTCTTTGGGTTGAAGGAATTCACCTGATCCCTGAAAATGGGATTCATTCTGCCTGTTCTCTTTGCAGGACCCTCTTTTCCTGGCCTCCTTACACCCCCAGGGTACCTAGGGGTCTTCCCCTGGGCATTGAGAAAGCAGTGTGTTGGAGTAACAGTAACTTACTGCTGATTAGGTTTAATTGGAAGATCAAGCAAGGTAAACCCACACAATGCCTTGAGCAGCAACTTTCTGTCTTCCGCAGCTGACTGGTTCTCTGCCATTTCCAAGGACCATCAAAAACTGCAAAAACTTGACCTTAAGGATGGCAAAGAGTAAAGGAAGCAAACTTGTGAACATGGAATTAATGCCCTACTGAAGGCAAACCTCAATAAAGATTTTAACAAGACTCACCACCACCCCTGACGGTAAGTAGGACCTGACATCTGCTTCTAATTAATAGAATATGGCAAAGGTGGTGGGACGCTGTTCCCATCTGGCTAAGCTGGTGAAGTAAGCATCCATGTTCACAGAGCTCATCTCTTTGGCTTAAGGTGATTGGGGTGGGCATTGGTTTTTGTTTTCTGTTACTTGCAACAGGAATTGTATTGATACTATACCACGGGCAAACTCAGAAATCTAGTTTCCCAGGTTGATCGCCACAGCAACATAGATCAATCAGAGTTATAGATTTTTTAGGGCTGAAAAGAACCCATTGAATTTCTAGTACAGCACACTTTCTTTATGAATTAAGATCCACAGTGTTTTGGAAAAGGGCCCACTAGTAGGTGACAAACTATATATCAAGATCAAATTTCTGGACTTGAAGACAAATGATTTTTTTTGGACTACTCCACACTACTTCAATAATACATTAAGAATCTTTTAGACAGTGATTTTTGATAACCAACTATGTACTCAGCTTTCTGCTCTCCCCTTAAAGACTGAACATTGAGAAGTACTGCCCTTTGGAAAAACTGAAGAAAGGCCTAAGAACGTCAGTGCAACCAACAAAACAACAGTAAAAATTCTGTACCCCCTCCAAACATTCTAAGATGATATAAGATTTTGTAGGATTTATATTTATCCACATATAATTTTTGAAATAGCCTATTTTTTTTCCAATTTTTTATTGTGGTAAAATACACATAACATAGTATTCATAATAAAAGTAGTGAGTGGAAATATAGTTGAACTATACTTGTTAAGGACCTTTTCACTGTGTACCTTCAGTTACTCCTTCCTGTCCTTTGTGCTATCATTGTCATGTATTTTAATTTTATGTATGCTATAAACACACAAAACATTGTTACTATTTTTGCTTTAAACAAGCAGGTGTCATTTAGAGCAATTAAACATAAGTAAATTTTTTATTTTAAAAAAACTGAATAGTTTTTTATCCCCTATCTCCTATTTCTCTTCTTCCTTCCTTTTTCTCAGCCACTGTTACCACCATATCATTTATTGCAGAATATATTTTACTTAGTCAATGAACTTGATCACAGGTCAAATTTAATTGACAGTTATTTTTATTTATTTATTTATTTTAATATATTTATTTATTTTTGGCTGCGTTGGGTCTTCGTTGCTGCGCGCAGGCTTTCTCTAGTTGCAGTGAGTACGGGCCACTCTTCGTTGAGGTGCGCGGGCTTCTCATTGCGTTGGCTTCTCGTTGCGGAGCACGGGCTCTAGGCACGTGAGCTTCAGCAGTTGTGGCACGCGGGCTCAGTGGTTGTGGCACACAGGCCTAGCTGCTCCGCAGCATGTGGGATCCTCTCAGACCAGGGCTCGAACCCGTGTCCCCTGCCTTGACAGGCGGATTCTTAACCACTGCGCCACCAGGGAAGTCCCGACAGAGTTTTTTTTTTTTTTTTTTTTTTTTAATATAATTCCATTTATTTGAGATACCTATAGTAGTCAAATTCATAGAGATGGAAAGTAGAATGGTGACTGTCAGGGCTGGAAGGGGGAATGGGGAGTTGTTGTTTAATTGGGGGCGGAGTTTCAGTCTGGGGGATGAAAACAGTTCTGGAGATGGATGGTAGCAACAGTGGCGCAACAGTGTGAAGATACTTAATGCTAGTGAACTGTACACTTAAAAATGGCTTAAAAGGTCTATTTTATGCATATTTTACCTTAATTAAGAAAAGATCTGAGGTGTCACTTTACGGTTTCTCCTTTCCATGTTTCTTTTTGCAAAATAAGCAGATGCACACCCAGCCAGTCCCTCCACTCCTGCCCTCCCTCCACGTCTCACGTTCACTTAAGACAGAGCTCCCCCTCGTCACCACTCTTCCTGTAGACTTTAGGCTCCTCTAGAAACGTATCCAATGTTATACAAAGACTATGGCGACCTGGGAGTTACTTCACTGTTGGGAGGAAAATTCCCAATTTCCAAGTGTTATTTCCAAATGTTCTATAAGAGTTGAAAACATAAAATAACATCCTACAATAGGACAGCAAGGTGGCCACTGAAATGAATATGACCCAGAGGTTGTGCCTAAAAGCATTCTCAGCCTGTGACCCCTCACTCCCTTCCTACACCCTTCTTACCATTCATTTGTGGGCTGCTCCCTATTTTAGATGGAACTCTTATGTCCTCACTCAATTCCTCATCATCCCACAAATCCTACTCATTCCCCTTCCCAATGCCCATTCCGACAGTTATTTTTAATGGGATTCTGGATATAGGTGGAGGTAAGAAACTCCTTATCTTAACTATAATTTTCAATTCCTTTATCATATAGTAAATAATTTCTGAATTATAGCCATTAATAAAATTAACTTCTCTATCTACAAACTGTAATATTATCTAGAAGTTGTAAACTTATCTTTGGTCATTTTTTTTTTTATAATTATTTCTTTAAATATCTCCTGCTTTAACCATGAACTCTTTTTTTTTTTAATTTATTTATTTATTTTTGGCTGTGTTGGGTCTTCGTTTCTGTGCGAGGGCTTTCTCTAGTTGTGGCAAGCGGGGGCCACTCTTCATCACGGTGCGCGGGCCTCTCACTATCGCGGCCTCTCTTGTTGCGGAGCACAGGCTCCAGTCGCGCAGGCTCAGTAGTTGTGGCTCACGGGTCCAGTTGCTCCGCAGCATGTGGGATCTTCCCAGAGCAGGGCTCAAACCCGTGTCCCCTGCATTGACAGGCAGATTCTCAACCAATGCGCCACCAGGGAAACCCCTCTTTGGTCATTTTTTAAATACACAGTTCTACGTGGTGATGGAGCCAGAGTTAATAATTTGGACCTCTTGTTTTACTTGCTTTCAGTGGGAAAAAAATTATGTTGATACCAAGAAGCCATTCTTTTTAGAAAGGAACCAGCTGAAAGCAGTGGATCAGGAATGATCTCTAAATATGGATTAGTGTTACATTTGATTCAAGATGGATTTGGGGACCTGTTTCAATCTGGTTTAATTATAGGATGTACATTCAAATGTAAATGAAGGGGATTTTGCTCCTGGCCATAATAGAATAGCTATAACATCCTATCTTTTATTCTGTTCTATAGCCAACTTGACGTAATGGATATCTATAGAACATTCTACCCCAAACTGCTGAATGCACATTGTTTTCAATTTCACATCTAACACTAGCCATAACAGACCAGATGCTAAGCGATAAAACAAGAATCAATATGTTTTTAAAAATTGAAATCAAAGAAAGTATGTTCTCTGACCAAAATACAACTAAATTAGATATTAATAACAAAATGATGTCTTAAAAATCTCCAAATATTTAAAAATTAACATATTTCTAAATAGCCTATGTGTCAAAGAAGAAATCACAAAAGAAATGAGAAAAAATGTTGAATTCATGAAAATTAAAACACAGCATATCAAAATACATATGATGCAATTAAAGAAGTGTCTGCAGTATATCCATGTACAGCACAGGGAATATAGCCAATATTTTATAATAACTATAAATGGAATACAACCTTTAAAAATTGTGAATCACTATGTTGTACACCTGAGACTTACATAATAGTGTATCTCAACTATACCTCAATTTAAATAAATAATAAAATAAAAAGTGTCTGTAGGAAAAGTTATAACTTTGAATGCTTACATTTAAAAAAATGATAAACATAAAAATCAGTGTACGACAAAGATATTATAAGAAAAGACAACTACAGGCTGACATCCCTTGTGAACATGGATTTTTTTTAAATTATTTTTTAAAAATTAAGAAAGTGAATCCAGCAATATATTTAAAAAGCCAAAAAATTATGACCAAGTGGGAGGTGTCACAGGAATGCAAGTTTGGGTTAACATTTAAAAATCAATCAATACAATTAATCATATTAACAGAATAAAGGAGAAAAGTTATATGATCATTTACTTGGATGCATAAAGTGTTTTACCAAATTCAACACCCGTTCGTAATAATAACTCTCAACAAACTAGGAATAGAGGAGAATTTCCTCAACCTGATAAAAGAGTGTCTATGAAAATCCTACTGCTAACATCATACTAAATGATGAAAGGTTTAATGCTTTGTCCCTAAGATTGGGAACAAGACAAGGATGTCCACCCTCACCCCTGCTATTCAACATTGTACTAGAGGTTCTATCTAATGAAATAAGCAAGTAAGAAAGAAAGAAAGAAGAAATAAAAGGCATACAGATAGAAAAAGAAGTAAAGTTGTCTTTACTCACAGATGACATAATTGTGTATGGAGAAAATCCTAAGGAATTCACAAAAAGCTACCAGAACTGACCAGTAAGTCTAACAAGTTTGTTAGACACAAAGTCAACGTACATAGATCAATTTTATGTCTATATACAAAGTGGAAAGTGAAATTAAAAAAAAAAAACAATACTACCTTTAGTAGTATCAAAAACCATGAAATACTTAGAGATAAATCTATAAAAATATATGCATGACCTAGAGGATGGAAACCATAAAACATTGCTAAGAGAAAATTAAAGGAGTTCTAAATAAATGAAAGATACACCTATACTAATCTATAGATACAATGTAATCCCTGTTAAAGCCCAAAGAGGTTTGCTAGTATTTTTTAAAGCCAATTCCAAAATTTATATGAAAATGCAAAAGACTGAAATAGTCTAAACAATTTTGAAAAAGAATAAATACAGAAGACCTACACTACTTGATTTCTAATTACTAAAGACTTAGTAATTAAATTACGAGGTGTTGGCATAAACACAAACATACAAATTAATGGAACAGAACAGAAAATGCAGAAATAGACCCATACATTTATAGTCAGTTCATTTTTGGCAACATGCCAAGGTACTTCAATTGAGGAAATGATATCCTTTTCAACATTTCTGTTGGAACGACTAGACATAGATATAATATACCTTGCCTTTACCTCACACCATATGTAAAAATTAACTTGACATGGATCATAGACTTCTATGGAAAAGTTAAAACTTAAAACTTCCAGGAAAAAAATAAAAAAGCAGAAAAGATCTTTGAAACCCTGGAATGGGCAGTGATTTCTCAGTTAGGATACAAAAATCATGAGCCATAGAAAAAAGAGAGAAAGAGAGGGAGGAAAGAAGAAGGAGAAGAAGAAGAAGGAGAAGGAGGAGAAGAAGAAAGAAAAAGAAGAATAGGGAGGAGGAGGGGGAGGGAGAGGGAGGGGAAGAGGAAGAGGAAGAAGAAGAAAAAAAAGAGGAGGGGGAGGAAAGAAGAAAGAAAAATTGAATTTAAGATTTAAGACTTCTGCTTATTAAAAATAAAAATGCAAGCAACAGACTAGGAGAAAATATTTACACTACATACATCTGACAAAATCTAAAAATTTTTTAAACTTACAAAATAACAAGAAAACAAATAATAAAAACTGGCCAAATATTTGAGCAGACATTTCACAAAAGATATGTGAATGGGCAATAAGCATATGAAAAGATGCTCAACATTATTAGTCACCAGGAAAATTCAAATAAAACCACAATGATATTACCACTTCACATACACTAAATTGACTAAAATTAAAAGACTGACGATACCATGTGTTGGTGGGGATACAGAGCAACTAGAATTCTCATGTGTTGCTAATGGAAATGTAAATGAGTACAATCACTTTAGAGATCATTTGGCAATTTGTTAAAAATTTACATCTACACTTACCAGATGATCCAGTAGTTCTACTCCTAGATATTCACCTAAGAAGAGTGAAAATGTATGTCTACAAAAAAGACTTCTGTTCATAGAACTTTATTCATAATAGCCAAAAACTGAGAACAACCCAATGTCCATCAACAGGTAAATGGATAAACAAATTATGGTATATTTATACAATGGAATACTACTCAAAAATAAAAGAAAAGACTACTGAGATGCACAGCAATATGGAAGAATCTCAGAAACCATACACTGAGCAAAAGAAGCCAGAAACAAAAGAGTACATGCCATATTGTTCCATTCATTTAAAAATTTTGAATAAGTAAACCTAATCCGTAGTAACGAAAAACAGAGGTTTCCTGGAGCTAGGGGTGAGGGGCATTGAGTGGAAAGGGGCATGAAAGCGTTTGGGAGGGTGATAAAAATGTTCTTTCTATATATTGATCATGGTGATGGTTACATGGGTGCATATATTTGCCAAAATGTTAAACCATACACTTAAAATGAGTGCATTTGATTGTAGATAAATTAAATCTCAATAAAGTTGGTTTTTAAAAAACACAAAAATGAAGAGTCAGCTGCAGGGGCAACAATACTCATTCCCCTTCAGACTATTCCCCATTTTTCACGTGGAATTGGTCGTCCCAAAAGACAGAGTGCTGAATGTGCTGATAAGCCCATGTTCTGAGTGGACAGTTTCCTTTTAGTGACATCCAACTGTCACAAGCAATGCCAAGAGATGTCCTTGAGATGGACCTTTAAATGGGTCTTATGTCTATGAAAGTTGGAAGGATGGCAGCCCCTGCCTTCCTACCCCGGGGGATGAAGATGGCATTCTGATTTAAGGACTGAGTAATTTCCTTGTCAGCATAACCAATGTGTTCTCCCAGTGGCTGTAATCAAGGGAGACTTGCTCTTTGGCCCCTAGCAGTAAGCCATCCTTCACTGAGTTTGTTAGGACTGAGCAGGAAGAGCTGGCAAATTATGCACAGGGACACCAGAGACGTTATATATTACTGTTGCCACGTAATTCTCGCACTGTCAACGTCTAGTAATCTCTATAACTCACGAATGCTTTAAAATGGCAAGCAGTTGTTTACTGGAGCCAACAGAGGTCTAGCAATTATAAAACTAATTACTAAGATGTCCCCACAAAAAAAGCAAATAGTGAATAAGTATTCTCCCTGCAGTTTTTTCACCAAGTTGTTATCAAGAAGCAAGTAGCTAACACCATTGTAAAGCAATTATACTCCAATAAAGATGTTAAAAAAAGAAGAAGCAAGTAGCTTAGCTGACATCCACGGAGAGGGTTATGGCGTGCTTTTAGAGAAGAAGGATATCTGGAAAGGAATTTTTCATGAATGTTTTCCACTTAAATTATCAGGGATGTTGAGAGCCATGGTGGCCAGGAAGAAATACACCAGATAGTGAAGGATACTTTACTGAATTCAAGGGTTTACTGAAGAATTCCATAGAAGTTTGCTATACCCTCAACTTTCTCATCAAAGAACGACATTCAGATCAGAATATTGTGGAACAGGGAAAGGGAATGTGGGTTTGTTGGTGCAGGCAGGGGTGGCGTGAAAGGAGCCATCTGCTTCAAATTTGTTTAAAAATTATGAAGTTTGGGAGTTAGAAGGGACCTAGAGCATCTAGTTCTGAGGTTCACAACACTCAAGGAATGAGGTGGTAATGCCTGTGGGAACTAGGAGTCAAAGGGAAATATGGCTCAGCTTCCAAGATAGTTCTGTGCACTGAGGTTTTCTGCATACACATTCTGTATTAAAACAAACACATATATCAATACTATTCAGTCAAATGAGCAATTTGCCTGAATTTTTAAAAATTTATTTATTTATTTTCGGCTGCGTTGGGTCTTCGTTACTGCACGTGGGCTTTCTCTAGCTGCGGCGAGCGGGAGCCACTCTTCATTGCAGTGCACGGGCTTCTCACTGCAGTGGCTTCTCTTGTTGTGGAGCACGGGCTCTAGAGCACAGGCTCAGTGGTTGTGGCGCATGGGCTTAGTTGCTTTGCGGCATGTGGGATCTTCCCAGACCAGGGCTCGAACCCGTGTCCCCTGCCTTGGCAGGCGGATTCTTAACCACTGCGCCACCAGGGAAGTCCCATTGCCTGAATTTTTTAAAGTGGTATTGTCAAAAACTTTATTGATTGCAGTAGCCGCTTTCGGCTGTGCTCCAAGCCCACAGGCCTTCTCTCTCCCCTGCTACCAGGTGGACCCCAGTGGAACATAAGAGGAGCACAGAGTGAATCACCTCCTTGTCAATTCTGTGATGATGAAGAGGGGACCCAGGAAATGAAAGGGGCTTGTCCAGGCCATACCGTGTCTGTGGGTAGAGCCCGAGCTGGGTTCCCCTTTCACCTTTTCCAGAACCTCTCCTCTGACCTGCAAGAGACCTAGAGAAAGGAACCTGCCTGACCCCACTTGCTCCAGCCTGGCCTTTGGGTGAAAATAGATTAACTGGCTGCTCTTTCTGGGGAGAACTCAGTCCCTGGGTTCATGGTGCCTGGTCCTCCTCTAGAAGCCAGGTCTCATGGCTCCCCACCCCTGTCTCCACTTTCCTGCAATATTCTCCCCCACAATAGAGCCAGGTACCCTTCTCTCTTCATGGGTGGTGCTTAAGAGCTCATTCATTCATTCCCTCATTCATTCCTCCACTTTTATTCTATGCATGTTGAATGCAGAACTAAGTGAGCCAGCCATTGCCTCTCCCCTCAGGGAGCTTACACTCTAGTCTAGCAGGAAGGCAGCGAGAATTGATGTACATTCACCTGACAGGCGGTACACATCCTCCTTCTGGTCCTCACCCCAGCAGGAGTTTCAATGACAAAATGATCAGTCCTGCCCACATCCAGTAGCTGGGTTGCTCTGCCCAGTTTCCCTGGCAATAGAAAATAACCATCGCTTTCTGGTACTGCCCCCACTCCCATAAAATATATCCACAACAAACAATGGAACTGAAGTTCTAAAAATGAATCATTTGGGTAAATATTTGCCTGCTGCTGATGAGGCCACTGGCAAACTTTGGGAGAACAAGGCCTGGTGCTAAAAGCGACGGCTTTGTGTGTCCTGAGGACTTCTTTCTCCTTGTTTCTGGGTGGTGTGTCCTCTCCTCTGCCTGCCATCTGTGTCCGTGTGAGGGCAGGATGGAGAGTAAGGTGAGCCATCCCAACCAGCAGTAGCAGAGGGCAGCCCGGGGTGTCCCAGCCAAGCTTCCTCTCCTGACTCCCTCCGTGACCAAACCCCTTTCTCTGTTCTTCCTGATACCCCATGTTTCCCTCCATCCTGTTGAAGGAGTGAGCACCATGGAGCAACCCAACTCATCCCCTGGACCTTCTAAGTAGGAGAAGACCCTGGATTTCAGAGGCCAGCCAGCCATGTAGTGTCTTAAGAGTGTGGCAGAACCAATGCTGACAAACACAATTTTTGACAGGTAGGATTTGTTTCAAAGCATCCCTCTACTTTGCTGTTCACTATATCTCTCCATGCTCTGCTTTTTTTAAATGGCAACACCTTTCCCTTTCTGACTCATGAAATGGGATTTTCTTTTTCTGCCAAGCCACTGAGGTAGGAGCCCTGGATTCTCAAAGACTGGGATTGACAGACACCAGCTGAGTTTACAAGCAGCTGTGTGATTTCTCACCCAGATTCTTCTTGCGCAGTTGGGAGATTACGAAAATGTTTGATTTGTGTATAGTTCATTACCAGGACTTTAAATACTTAACGGTTTTGCTTGATCCTTGCCGCAATTCTGTGAGAATTTTTATTATACTGAGGAAGAAACTTATTCAGCCAATATTTTCTGAGTCCTCAAGTGCCATCACTGTGCCGTGGATATAAAGTAGAACCACACACACTTCCTGTTTTCAGGACACTTTAGAGTGTGATAGGCAGGCAGCAAGTAGACAAATAAGTGTAATTCTGTGATAAGTGAGCCCTACTACAACCAGACTGTCTTAACGTGTGTGGTGTTAATACATGTGGATGGTTGTCCGTAGTCATCTGGTCCACCTGGAGAGACCAGGGGAAGGTCTAATGAAGGGATGCTCTTGTTGAAGGAAGACCGTTCACCAAGTGGACGAACCTTTGAGAAAAAGAGATGAGAGCAACAGGGTATGCAAAGAAATGGCAGCAATGATTTGCAGTACAGTGTGTTCACAGAACTTCATAGCAGGGGTAGGGGCCAAGCGACTTGGATCCAAGGTTCTACCACTGTTCAAGACTTGTCTTTAAGGATAGTTCTCCTTCCACAGCATCTTTCTCCCCAGTGGAAAGTGACCAGGCTCTCCCAAACACACTGAGTGAGCTTCCTGAAATGGAATGCTGCCTGCCCATTTGCCCTCCAAATGGGTGCTCACAGCAAATCATCTATGCTATTCTTGATTTCAAGCTGTCTCTCTTTGGACAAGCCATCTCTATATACTGGCAAATTGCAATAGTTATGATCATAGTAATAACATCACAAGAATAATCAAATGCTATTGAAACAAAATGTACCAATTTAGACCAGGTTTCAGCTACTGTAATGTACATTTAAGTTCATGCACATTTGTGATTTATGATAAAGACAGTGCCCTTTATGATTCCTTGGAAGCTGTGATAGACTGCCATCTGCAATCTGGTTTTGTTTGGGCATTTTTCTCCCCTTTTCCCCCATCCTCAATCTTGAAAGGGAGGGAGACCAACCCACTTGCTGCCATCTGAGCCCAGGCATACTAAGGCAAGGCTGAAGCCATGATGAACTACTAATTGGTAATTCCATTCAATCCACTTTCCACTGGCAGGACCAGATTGGGTTTGTGTAATTTACCTTCCTGCAACAATCAGTTCAGCAAATCAGTCCCTTTATCACCTCTCTGAGGCTGGGTGGATACTACATCCCTCTGCCCCAGGTCAGTTGGTCTCATTCTGGCTGCTCTGGTAACTTTCAGACTCTAGAAAGCAGACAGCATCTGCCACTGATTTTCTCTACAGAAAGAAGCAATCTGGTTGGAATAGGTGCCAGAAGACTTTTTTTTCATGCTATCATATTTGCATATCAAGGACACTAGGTTTACTGCGATTGTGTGTTTACTCGAGATAGCTTGGGGAGAGCTGATGCAAGGTGTAATGAGAACTCTCCCAGTTCAGGCCTCAGTACCACTAGCAGGAGACCCCTCACTGGGGTGCTGCTTTGCTCTTCTGTACCCATTTTAAATTTCAAATTCCCCAGGTAGAATTCCTCTCTCCATCTCCACAGGTACCCTGGCACTCTTCACCTACCCGAGCACTTTTTACAGCCTGCCAGGTACAAGGATTCCTTAGGTTCACAGATCTTTTCTCGATTCCATGATGAGCTCTGAGAGAAGAGAGAGTGTCAGAGTTATCTCTGTCCCCCCTCCCACATGTATGTTAGAGGTTCAATAAATCCTGGGCAGCTTGTCAAAGGCAAAAACCAGTCGATCATATCTCAGTAAAGCAGGAGGGGGGAGGCAAAAAACAGATGAATAAGAAGATTGATTGTATTCAGGCTATTGCAATAAAAAGATCCCAAGATCAGAATGTCTCCACAGGGTGGTTTTTCTTTAACTTTTAATGGGAAGGGAAGGAGAATAAATAAGTTACAGATGAGGTGATTTACAGTCGGAGTTGTTTTGCAAGCAGGACAAGTTTCAATCAGTTGCCAGACCAGGAAATGTCTTTCTCTGCGGTTAGCTAGTTTCAGGGGGACAAACAGTTCTAAGCTCAGCTGATCAATCATGAGACAAAGACCAGGAAGTTGGAGGGGCTGTGTCCAGCCTTGTCCGCAGGCTCAGACAAAAGGCAAAGGTCTGTGCTTGGCCTTGTCACAGGTAAATAAGGGAGCCACCTCCCAAGCCTTGTGAGAACCGTGAGAAAAAGTGCACTTTAAGCCTCAACTAAGTCACATGAGGAAGGGTAGTTCTTTGTGGTAAGCTGTCTGTTGGGACACAGAGGTCGGGGGAATTTCTTAACTATCACTGTTTTCTGGGAGCACAGGGCTCAGGTAAAGTTCAACATTGTCAAACTGAATGAAATGGTAAATGGGAGTGTCTCCTTGATTTCTCTTTCTGATTTTCCGTTGCTAGTGTATAGGAATGCAAGAGATTTCTGTGCATTAATTTTGTATCCTGCTACTTTACCAAATTCATTGATTAGCTCTAGTAGTTTTCTGGTGGCATCTTTAGGATTCTCTATGTATAGTATCATGTCATCTACAAACAGTGACAGTTTTATTTCTTCTTTTCCAATTTGGATTCCTCTTATTTCTTTTTCTCCTCTGATTGCCATGGCTGAAACTTCTGAAACTGTGTTGAATAATAGTGGTGAGAGCGGGCACCCTTGTCTTGTTCCTGAAAGAACCTAAGTGTCCATCAACAGATGAATGGATAAATAAGATGTGGCACGTATATACAAGGAATATTACTCAGCCATAAAAAGGAATGAACTTGAGTTATTTGTAATGAGGTGGATGGACCTAGAGTCTGTCATACAGAGTGAAGTAAGTCAGAAAGAGAAAAATAAATACCATATGCTAACACACATATATGGAATCTAAAAAAAATGGTATTGATGAACCTAACGGCAGGGCAGGAATAAAGACGCAGACGTAGAGAACGGACTTGAGGACACGGTGGGGAAGGGGAAACTGGGACGATGTGAGAGAGTAGCATTGACATATATACACTACCAAATGTAAAATGGCTAGTGGGAAGCTGCTGCATATCACAGGGAGATCAGCTCGATGCTTTGTGACGACCTAGAGGGGTGGGATAGGGAGGATGGAAGGGAGGCTCAAGAGGGAGGGGATATGGGGATATATGTATACTTACAGCTGATTCACTTTGTTGTACAACAGAAACTAGCACAACATTGTAAAGCAATTATTCTACAATAAATATATATTTTTAAAAAACTGAATGAAAGCAAACGTGCAATATAGATAGATAGGCCGGTGATCTCTTCAAAGAAAGATCATTCCCACTCTCTCTCCCTGCCTCACCTCGCTATTTGTGACTTACTAACATGGAAAATAAGAAAGAGAAGACAGGAACTTCCAAATGGAAGAATTGCCTTTAAGGTTACTGAACTTTAAAACTTGCAGTGTAAATATCACATGGTAACTTTTCCACCAGAATTGAAGATGTGAGAAACAATGAGAACAAAGGATGCTTCTGCATGTGTATTGAGGAGAAGACGGGGCGGGGGGGGGGGGGGGGGGGGGTGTCAGAGGGACCGTGGTCTGAGGAGCTGTAGTCAAGGAAGTCATTATGATTTGGTTTTTTCTTTGTTTTTTAATTTATTTTATTGAAGTACAGTTGATTTACAATGTTTTGTTAATTTCTGCTGTATAGCGAAGTGATTCAGTTATACATCTATACACATTCTTTTTCATATTCTCCTTACACTTTGGTTTGATCCTTGCTTACTCGGTAGAGATCCATTACTCAGCATCCCTGCAGTTTGACTCTGAAACTTCATATCCAAGTTGTTTCTGCAACCGCCAACCCACACCTGAGGCTCATGGGGTTAGGGTCCCTGAGGAAAGAATGAGGCCCGCTTGGGAATCAAACGTTCTTTCTCAGAACATGGAGCTTTTGCCTATGTTTCTAGCCCAGGCTGGAGAGGAGAGAGTTAGGAGGCTGGAGCCAAAAGGAAAAGAGTTGTAAGCTGAGGCAATTCTTTGAAAAACAAGCTTTGTTTGAAGTCTGGTCAGAAGTCCTAGTTGCCACTCCTTTTTATTTTTAATAACTTAGTTTATCCCTAACAGTAGATGAGCAGTGCTGGGAATAATTATTTAAAAAGAAAAAAAGATAAGCCTGTGTGTAAAGAAATCCTTAGCTTGTTGTATTGGATAGGGCGCCATGTTTTATTTGATTCTAACATCTTGTTACCCGTGTTAGTCTTTGGAACGGAGTAGGTGCTCAGTAAATGTTTATTAGTTGACTGAATTGCCTTTTAGTGCTGTTTATCATTCTCCTCTCACTAGGGCATGTAGTTGTACCTTCCAACGTTTTTGTGTGGCTTGTCAAAACATGGCAAGGTTTGAACTAGCCATCCTGGTTGATCTGTTTCCAGTATTTTTAAGAAGCCACCATTGTCATTAGTGCAGGAGGTGAACACTTTTCCTGCAGACACAGAGGATGCAGGCCACATTTGCCTGAAGACAGCACCGGTGGACACCCAGACAGTGCTAGTTCTTGGTGAAAATGAAGAAGCGTTCTCTCATGCTGTCTGACAAAGCTTGACATTTCATTCATAGAGAACGAAGCTTTTCACAGCACAGTTCATTTAGGCCTTGGCAGCCAGAGTCCTCCTCCTCCTGTGTGAACCCAGCCCTGGGTCACAGTTCACTGGAGCTGAGCAAAGCTGAGGCATAAGATTCTTGTGGAATCCGGGCATGCGAAGCAAACCTTGGGAATGGCTGCAGTGTGCCCAGGCTTGTGCCAGGAGCCATGACGTATGTGAAGCTAAATAGAACAGGGCGCCTCCTCTAAGGGCACGCTCCGCTGGGGGCAGCGCCCTCAGAGACCCTCTGTGAGTCCCTTTAAGCACCCTAAGGTGCTTTTCTCCTATGACAGGGAGTGTGGATTCACAGGGAAGGTCAAAATTGGGATGGAAAGAGAAGCTTAGAGTTAAAGCCTCATTCCACGTGGCCCAGTGCTCCTGAGGTGAGACTTTTGGAAGATGCTGAGACCAGGCTGTAGACCTCCTGGTCACCCCGGTCACCCTGAGCTGAGTACCATTTGGAAAATCGCAGTATCTTGCTTTGCTACTTGCCCTGGTGGTACCGCCAGTTTCTAACTTCCCGGGGTAATTTAGAGAGGTGTTGTTTTTTCCCCTCATGCAGTATGAGCAGTTAAGCCACTGGGTACCAGTGTGTTCTGTTAAGCGCAGTTGTTCTGAGAACCTCTCTACCTCCTTGGTGCTGGGCTTTTCCCTTTGGCCGTTCCAGGGTGTTTTCTGACACCGACCACCAATTCTGATTCTCCAGACACCAACTGGGTATTCAGTAATTCAATTCAGTTCGGACACAAACTACTCAGAGTTAGCACAGACCCCACAGGTGAAGGGCTCGGTCCCACAAGACGGCGCCCACTTCAGATGCCGGTCACAGTCCTGGCCTCCCATACTTCTGACCAAATGGCTATAAATCAGAGGCTCCCTCAGCCCTTTCCTCAGGGTCAGTAATTTGCTAGGACAACTGATAGAACTCAGGAAAGCCCTTTACTTACTATTACCAATTTATTATAAAGGATATGACTGAGGAACAGCCAAGTGGAAGACATGCACAGGGAATGGGACTGGGGGGAGGTGTACGCAGATTTTTCCATGCCCTCTTCAGGTGTGTCACCCTCCCAACCCCTCAGTGTGTTCACCAACCTAGAAGCTTTCTAAACCCCATCAGGGAAGTTTTATAGAGGGTTCATTATGTAGGCATGATTGATTAAATCATTGGCCACTGGTGATTAACTCAATCTCCAGCCCCCTAACCTCCCCAAAGTTTGGGGAGTAGGGCTGAAAGTCCTAAGCTTCTAATCAAGGGTTGGTCTTTCTGGACCAAGCCCCCATCCTGAAGCTATCTAAGGGTCCACCAAGAGTCACCTCATTAAAACAAAAGCACGTCCTATCACACTTATCAAGGGTTTTAGGAGCTCTGCCCTAGAAAACAGGGACAAAGACCAAGTATCTCTCCATGATACCACAGCTGTGTCTTTGTGAAAATTTTTGAGATGTTAATACATCTATTAATATGCCCTGCCCACTATTAGGACATAGCAGTTCTCTAAATAAATTGTTTCCTGCTCCAATCCTGATCAGTTGATAAACTAACCAGCCATGGGATTGTTGAATGTGTGCAGTGAGAGTAAAGCACAAAAGATGGAAAAGATGGTGTCACTTCCGTTGGGAAGCTTATGGCAAAGTCAGTATAATTATCATGTCAATTAAAGAATAATCCAAGACAGTGTCTTATCAAGTGCTGAAGCGGATAGTTTTCGGGTTTCCTGCTCAGCCCCACTGTCTCCCCATCCGCATGTCAAAGAAACTAAGGAACCCTTGGTTGGGTCACAGCTGATTGGACCAGGGTGGTATCCAGTGAACACCAAGATGGACTAATAAGAACTCCAAGGTGAGCTGAACTAAGATGGGCTAATTACTGTCCCTCCCATGACACTGGAATTTCTGTGAGTTTCTTTAAAGATTTTTTTTGATGTGGACCATTTTTAAAGTCTTTACTGAATTTGTTACAATATTGCTTCTGTTTTATGTTTTTTTGGTTTTTTGGCTGTGAGGCATGTGGGATCTTAGCTCCCCGACCAGGGATTGAAGCCCCCCGGCATGGGCAGGCGAAGTCTTAACCACTGGACCACCAGGGAAGTCCCCTCTGCGAGAGTCTTTAAACACCTGAACCAGAAAGACACACCTTCAAACCTTTAATTAAGGCCTTCTGCCTGCCTCTGACGCCTCTCCTCTTTTCCTCTGGATAAGCCTTAGCGGTTTTGGAGAGAGAGCTGAGAGTAACTGCCTGCAGGAGCCCTTCTCTGAGGCACCGGCTCTGCTCCCAGTCCTTCCCTGAGTTTGCCTCCATTTGACATTTACAGATAATAGCCCCCGTCATGCTGTGAGCTTTTCAAGGGCAGGAAGATCCTGTATATTCATGCATGGTCTTGTTTCCAGTGCCTATCATTTTTCCTGGCTCTTATTGGGGCTTCAATAAGAGTTTATTTATTGAAGTAATCTTTTTAAAAAGATAAACCAGACTATATCATTCTTTTGCTGAAAATTTTCTAATGGCTTCTTGTTTACTTACAGTAAAATCCAGATTTTGCACTGATGTCTACAAAATCTTAGGTGATTTATCCCCTAAATATTTTTTGTTTCACTGTGTGCATAAAACAAGCGTTGAAATGATCACCTGATCCACAGGTAAATTAACTGCCTGCCAGAACACAACTTAACACTGCTATCAAGGAAGACAATGAAATACAGATAATCACACCATGGCATCCAGCATACCATGAAAACTTTCTAGTCATATGAAATAGCATGAAAATGTGACCCATGTCCAAGAGAGAAATCAGTCAACAGAAACAGATACAGAAATGAAAGGGATAATGGGAGTAGCAGAAAGGGCTTTAAAACAGCCATTACAGGAGATAAAATAACACCCTAAATAATTTTCAGTTTATCTTAAAGAACGCAGGAAAGGAGGTAAAAAGGAACAAAGAATAGGTGGCCCAAATAGAAAACAAACAGCAAGATACTAGACTCAAATCCAGCCGACAGTAAGTAGATGAAACCCTCCAGTTAAAGGGTAGATGATGTCTGACTGAATAAAAGTAAAATTGAAAATAATCATGTGGGTCTGCTTTTTTGTTATATTCACTAGTTGTATTTTTTTTTAGTAGCTACCAGTGGGGAGGGGAGGAGGGGCAATATAGGAGTAGGAGATTAAGAGGTACAAACTATTATGTACCAAATAAGCAACAAGGATATATTGTACAATACAGGGAATATAGCCAATATTTTATAATAACTATACATGGAGCATAACCTTTAAAAATTGTGAATCACTATATTGTACACCTGTAATTTATATAATATTGTACATCAACTATACTTCAATTAAAGGGAGGGAGGGAGGGAGGAAGGGAGAGAGAGAGAGGGAGAGAGAGAGAAAGAAGGAAAGAAAAAGAAAGAAAGAAAAAGAGGGAGAGAAAGAAAGGAAGAAAAAAAAAGGAAAGAAAGAAGGAAGGAAGAAAAAGAAAGAAAAAGGAAAGAGAAAGAAAGAGAAAGAGAAAGAAAGGAGGAAGGGGGCTTCCCTGGTGGCGCAGTGGTTGAGAATCTGCCTGCCAATGCAGGGGACACGGGTTCGAGCCCTGGTCTGGGAGGATCCCACATGCTGCGGAGCGACTGGGCCTGTGAGCCACAACTACTGAGCCTGTGCGTCTGGAGCCCTTGCTCCGCAACAAGAGAGGCCGCGACAATGAAAGGCCCGCGCACCGCGATGAAGAGTGGCCCCCGCTCTCCGCAACTAGAGAAAGCCCTCGCACAGAAACGAAGACCCAACAGAGCCAAAAATAATAAATAAATTAAAAAAAAAAAAAGGAGGAAGGGAAAAATGAAAATCAAAAAATAAAATAAAAATATCTTGTAAAACTAAAAAAAGAAAAGAAAAGAATCACGTAGGAAATGGCAAATGTCCAGTTTAACGAAGTCATTAGATTTGGAAAGGTAAGTAACAAGAGATAAGCCTGGGAAGTTTGATGAAGCCAAATTATGTTGTATCAGAGATGTCAAAACCTATACTTACTACAGTCACTTGTGCCTTCTGCGTGCAAATAAATAGTCCACCCTGTGAAATGGAATGACTTTCTGGGAGAACAGGTATAAAGCTGACTTAACTTTCCAAAATATTTTATTTCATAAGAAAAGCAAATATTTCTCCCATCTCCTGGTTTTTTCTTTCCTCGTGAGGAAACAGCATGGCCGTGGTCATGCATTTCAGCTGCCCAAGCCCCCAGTGCATAAACAGGCCAGGTGACAAACAAAATGTGAATCTTTAAGCTACATGCTATGTGATCTTTTTTTTTTTTTTTTAATTTTATTTATTTTTTATTTTTGGCTGCATTGGGTCTTTGTTGCTGCGCGCAGGCTTTCTCTAGTTGCAGCAAGCGGGAGCTACTCTCCATTGTGGTACGCGGGCTTCTCATTGCGGTGGCTTCTCTTGTTGCAGAGCACAGGCTCTAGGCGCGCGGGATTCAGTAGTTGTGGCTTGCGGGCTCAGTAGTCGTGGCTCACAGGCTCTAGAGTGCAGGCTCAGCAGTTGTGGCACACTGGCTTAGTTGCTCCTCGGCATGTGGGATCTTCCCGGACCAGGGCTCGAACCCGTGTCCCCCACATTGGCAGGCAGATTCTTAACCACTGCGCCACTAGGGAAGTCCCTGATCTTTCTTTTAAAAGTGAAAATGTACTTGGAAACTGAAGAAAGTAGTAGCTCTAATCTTCCCTTGTCATTAAATCAATAAAGAAATTAAAGACAACATTACTCAAAACTAGTTCTTAGACGACATCACCTTTTTTTATTATTGTCATTATTATTATTGCTATTTCATTTTTCAGTGACCACCAAATACTAAGGTTCCTGGAGTTAAAGGCATAGCAAGATATAGAAAAGATATTGCCTTTGCCTAGTTTCATGAAGCTGATATCAATCTTTTATTTCATAAACTTCAGGCTGGTTATTGCTTTAAACGCCAGCTTTGGTGCATTAAATGTGGCACTGACAGGAATACAAATAAGAGAATTCCCAATGATACTAAGCAGGGGGGCCGGGGAAGGACTGACTTCCCTCCCACGCCTGGAGAATGGAATTCAGGAAAGGTCACAAAGCAGCCAGACTTCAGAGATAAATCTGAGCTGAACTGATTCAATGAATGACTCAGAGGGACAGTTTTTGCTCTTGCTTTTTCCCAGTAAGAGGAGAAAGGACAAAGGATCTGATTGAGCCTCAGAAGGAGGTCTGGCTGTGCTGAGGTTGAAAAGGCCCAGACCTCGAGTCAGAAGGTTGGAGTTTACCCCTAACTCAGCCCCTAAATAGCCCACCCCTCTGGGCCTCAGATCTGTGAGATGACAGCATTTTGCAGCAGTTAATCTCTAAAAGTTCTTTCTGGCTTGAAATTTTAAGGACCTAGTACCTACCTACATGGAGCAATTGTTCATATTTGGAAAATACTCTCCAAAACTCCAGTTGCCTCAGTGCTAATCACAGGCTTGAGAGGAATAAAGGGTAGAGCTGAGTGAACTGAGGTTTAACAAAGCTGAAGGACACAGTTAGCTAACCAACTGATAGGTCTGGTCCTAGGCTGCAGGTCTCCTGGCTTCTAATCCTGTGTCCCTTATCCTATCCCACACTGCCTTCCAACAAAGAGAAGATAAGAGCTATTTAAATCAAAGCAGGGAAATGGTGTTTTTGAGTTCCTCAGGAGGGATGGATCTGGAACCAAGCTGTGAAAATGGAATGGGATTGTCCATCAGGTCAGGATTAAGAACAGAGGTTGCCCACCTCTGGGTATTTGCACGAAAGAATTGAAAATAGATGCTCAAATCATACGCGAATATCCTTAGTGTCAGGGGATAAGAACAGGACATCTGGATAATTTCTTCTTGGATTACAGGTTAAAGGGTAAAATCCTTAACTTCCAAAGTCCCCCCCAGTCCGGCCTTCTCTTGCCTTTCCAGCCTAATCCTCACTTCTCCCCATAATGTACCATTCACTCCAGTCAGATCAAAGGATGAGTCTTCCCTGTACCTGCCTACACGTTCCTGCCGCCATGTCCTCGCTCACACTATATCCTTGATCCAAAATTGTATCCTTTTTGTTCATCTAAACCCATCTCCATAGTTCCAAGCGTTCTCTGATTCTTCCAGCTGGAAGTGTTCCTCTCTCTTTCTCCCTAAACACTTGCCTCTTTCCCCTCTGTAGATTTTACTTCTTCTATAATTACTGCTGAACCTGCCTTACTTCCCCCCTTAAATGGTACATTCCTTTAAGGCTAGAGGAATATGTACTTTCACAAGACATGGATTTAGAGGTTCAAATAATTCTTAACTTGATCTCCGAGGTGCCAGGAGCTGCTAAGTGTCATCTCAAATTGGATAATAAACAGCTCAATACATAGTACGTGCTCAATAAGATTTGTTGAATGTTATTTGTTCATTTGATTTCAAGGCCACTTCAACAGTAAAACCCTCTTCCCCATCTTTATTGACTAATGTATTTAAAAACTGGCTTTTGGAGTAATATTATCTAATACCAAAACAAATTTGTGAAATAGCTGAGGACATTTATGAGCATTTTTAGGGAATTTTCTTGTATAAAAAATGGGAAGGAACACTAAAGACCAAGACTCGGGATCTCTTTCCCATCCTCAGTTCTGCTATCACCAGGAGAACCTCAGCTTTGAATAGAATTTTCTCTGTGACATGTTTTTAAAGCCCCCAGATGAATATATGCTGAACTGAAAGGAAATATTTTCATTTCATTGCTTTAAACCCTTATTCACTTGACTACTAAAACACATACCTAATCATGGCATATATTTAAAGCCATGAAATATTTACAATGCAATGCCTAAGGCAGATGATATGTAGTATATTCATTCTACAGTTCAGTAAATTCTGGATACAGAGACTCAGATTGATGCTCTCAAGTGATCGTGTCAGTGCAAACAAACTTCCCTTAAAAAACAGTTCTTCATCTGCAGGATTTGATTTCCATTCTGAAAAACGGTATTCTCTAGATTCGCCTTAGCTGACATAAAAAAAATCTAGGCTCTAGCTCTTTCCTGCTGTCACCAAAGTACATTCTGCCTTGTGACTGAATCATGTCTGAACAGGTGAGACTCTTCCCGCTGCTCCTAACACGTAAGAGCTACCCCATCAAAGACTCTGCCTAAGTATTTATACTATTTGCTGAATGAAATAAAAATTCTCCGTTGAATTTCCCAGAGTTCTGAACAACTCCTCACTACTGTTTTGATGTCTCATGGGAAGTGCAGGCTACATCAGTAAGTCTGTAATCCTGGGAAACCACAAATACCTGGTAGTAGCCATGAGTTGAAGCGTGGAAAGCCAAGAGCCTTTGTCGGACACTGAGAAACACATTTCACTAACTTCTGTATTTTATTCATTTGCCTCTTTAAATCATGTTGCCTCTGCAACTTTCCTTTCTCCAGTGATTCCACCACCATTATCTTTTGGGGTTTTTTTCCTTTCTCACTTTGTACAATAATCACTAGAATTGCATAGTGGATGCTCAATAAATATTTGCTGAATGAATAGAAAATTAACTGTGAAACTTCGCTACCATGTGTGAGGTATGGTGCTATATGCTAGAGATGAAGTTGTGAGAAGAAAAAATATGGCCTCTTAGACTGTGGAATTCACAGTCTAGTGGGGGAGATAGACCCTCAGTCACATCATGACAAAATAAATGTTGGCTCACAGACGTGATAAGTGCTAGAAGGAGCAGCCTGTGCGGTGGTGAGAGGGTTTACGGTGGAAGCCCTGATCTGGTCAGAAGATCAGGGAACACTTCCCTGAGAATATGAAGCTTTAGCTAAGATCTGACTCATGAGTGGGAGCTGACAGGTGAAGACAGAGGAGATGAGCATTTCAGGCTGAGTGAGTGAGTGTGCAGAGGCCCAGGGGAAGGAATTTGGAAGTTGCCAGGAGCTGAAAGTAGGGTCGTAGGGCTGGAGGGAAGAGAGTTAGGGAGCGGGTGGCAAGGGATACGTTAGAGAGGAAGGATGGCTTCAGATCATGCAGGCCCCTAACCCCACGTTCCAGGGTCTTTATTCTGGGAGCCAGGGAAGTCATTGGAGGAGTTTAAGCAAAGCGTTAACATCATTGAATTTGGGTTTCAAAGCCAGTATAAAAATTATCGCTACAAAAGGAGGAACTGGGCTTCCCTGGTGGCGCAGTGGTTGAGAATCTGCCTGCTAATGCAGGGGACACGGGTTCGAGCCCTGGTCTGGGAAGATCCCACATGCCGCGGAGCAACTAGGCCCGTGAGCCACAATTACTGAGCCTGTGCGTCTGGAGCCTGTGCTCCGCAACAAGAGAGGCTGCGATAGTGAGAGGCCCGCGCACCGCGATGAAGAGTGGTCCCCGCTTGCCGCAACTGGGGGAAGCCCGCGCACAGAAACGAAGACCCAACACAGCCATAAATAAATAAATAAATAAATAAATAAATAAATTAAAAAAAAGGAGGAACTGCCTGGTGAAAGGGGGGAAATATTAACCAGAAGTTTAGTAATAACAATATGCTTTCATGATTGAGCTTTACTCTCGGTGCTAAACTGACAAATCTGTACCTAGAGGAATAGTCATTTTGAAATCATCTCCAAGTAGATCCATGACAACCCACCCTCCTGTACTGGCCCTTTGTCCTTCAGAGATACTAATGACGATAATGGGGGGGAAAGGCATGTCTGTGGCCAGATGTATGAAAGTACGGTGCACCTCCTGGTGGTCATTCATTAACTCATTCAGCTTCAGCGGGAGGTGAGCTCAGAGGCCACCACGTGGGTATTGTCACTCTACCTGACCCAGGATGACCGTGACTGAATGAGGACCTCAGTCACGATGGGCCCGCTGGCCACATGCCACCTCACCCTGCAAGAACTCCAAGCCATGACTTAGAGTCCTAGGTCTATCACGTTTTGTTTTGTATATGAACCAGTGGCTGTAGGAAGGTCACCCTGATACCGGGCTTGTTTTTGCTGCAACTTCCTCCTGCAGGAAAAAATTCAGTTCCTTGTTGGGAGGAATTTTTGTCTTTTCTTTTTACTTCTTGTAACCCCAGTGTCTAGAATGGAGCCTGCCACAGAGTAGCACTCAATAAATATCTGTTGAATGAATGAGTCTTCACTCTGCAGAGTCTTCTGAGATGCTGAAGACCCTGACCTTCCTGCTAAAACTTCTCTAAGACAAGTTTCCCAGCTGCTTCACCTTCCTGGTCTGTCTTCTCTGACCAGTAAATCAAGGTGCTCGACAGACTGGCTCAAGGTGGCTTAATCCCCCTAAACAGGCTACAAGCCCCGTGAGAATGGGTGCTGTGGTCATAATTATGTCTGTAATGCTCACACATCCTGGCATATTGCATCACTTAACCTTAGACCCATCTTGCTTTGGGATGTAACCTGTGATTTAATTAGGCACTGTGTACCCAGCCCTTGCAGAGCCTAGCTTGCAGCATTCCCCAGAGAAGGCAAAGAGCTTGAGGCTCTGGAATTGCATCCTAGGCTGTATCGAGCATTTATGATCATCCAGGCACTTAGGCTCACTCTGTCATTCTACCTCCTGCAATCCTGGCACGATGAGAAAACCCAGGCTCAGGTGACTTTCCCAAAGTCACTCAGTCAACAATTACGAGATCCAGGATGTAAACCCGATCACTCTGATAACCAAGCCTGTGATCTTGGTCCCTAGACCGTGATGTAGGCAGATGAGGAAACGGAGACTCCGAGAGGTCTCACAGCTGGGACAGGAATTGTCGCTCAGGCGAATGAAGAAACAGATCAGACTGCCCCCTGCCCAGGGTCCCCACCTCCTGCCAGCCAAGCCTTGTGCCTCCCTGCCTTCCAGTCTCTGTGCAAACTCCCTGCTCCGCCAAGGCTCCCCCATTACCCACGAGGCAAGTCCTTCCTGCTCTGCAGCCTCTCCGGACTCACCAGTTCTCTGGGGCGCCGCCTCAGTCTGCCCCAGCTTATGTGCTGTGCTGCTGAGAACGTCCCTAAGACATTTGCATGCGTGTGTGTGTGTGTGTGCACACAGGTGCACGCGTCCTTCCCCCAGCTCAGCTTTCTCTTCCCTCGCAGCAGAGAAGGAGACTCGGATGGTCTTCATAGCACCCACCTCGGAGCCTGCACACAGGCCCTGCACACAGTGGCATTAAATAGCTCCTGTCCTGGACATGCTGAGGGAGGCGGCCAAGGCTAATGACAGCAGGCAAGAGACAAGAAGACACAGGAACAGTGGCATATGACCTGTGGTGGATAAATTATATTCAGACAAAATGCAGCATAGAAAGTGGAGCAGTCATTGGAGAGATTCAGACAAGTTCTAGAGAATCCTTCCAATTTGGGGTGTAGGAGAAATCAGGACAGGCTACAAACAGAAGGCATCGTTTCCTCTGGGCTTTGAAGGATGGTAGAAGTTGGGAATGTGGGAGGGTGTGGGTGTCCCTGAAGGACAGCAGGGACAAAGCTCTGAGATGGGTAATCACAGGGAGGACGTGAGAGAGAAAGATCAAGTCCATTGAGCTGGATCTTCAGGCACAGGAAGGGTGAAGCTGGGGAATGAAGTTGGTTAGGTAGGTGGGGTCCAGCTGGCAGAGCTTGAAGCGCAAAACTGGGGATTTGAGATCTAGTCTTGTGGACCGTAGGAGGTTTTAGCGCAGAAGAGTGATGCAAATCGGAAATGTGCTTCAGAAAATATTCAGCTGCTATTTACATGGAAAATGGACTGGAAAGGGAAGGGAATTGTAGCAGGGATGCTGGTATAAGTAGGTCAGAAAGAAGGAATAGGTTCTGAAACAACTAGGGCAGCAGCAATGGGAAGGTAGAGGAGACAGTTTTGAGGGGTTCCCAGGGGCAGAATGGACAAAATTGCACGAGACAGGGTACGGGAGAAGAAGGAATCAGTTCGGACACCTGGGAGGCTGGGCATAGCAGCAACACTTACTGGATATTCCCTGGTGCCAGGCATTGTGCTGAGCCCTTTGTGCAAGTCTTAGCCCACAGGATCCTCATAACCACCCTATGAGGTAGGCAGCCCCATTTTATAGGTGTGGTCACTGAGGCACCAAGAGGTTAAACAGCATGCCCAAGCACACTCAGCTGGTTAAGTGTCAGCGCAAGGATTTGAACCAGGGCATCTGTTGCCATAGCCCACAGTCTTCATTACAAGACGAGGCTTGTATCCCAGAAATCGGGGAGCCGTGAATTCCAGCAGGTTAGGGCAGGAGAGGCTGAAAAGCCAGAGAAGATTCTAGAAAGCATCAGAGAGCTGGAGGAGACCCTGGGGAGGCCAGACATCAAGAGAGGAAGGAGATTCCAGAAGCTATTTACTGAGCACTCACCCCGTGCCCAGAGGCACACCAAGCACTTTAAATGCTTCCCTCCCTGAAGCCAGCAGCTGCCCTATGAAGTGGGTACGATTACCTTTATTCCTCCAATTACAGATAAACTGAAGCTCAGAGCTTGTGCATAGATGAGGTTCTGGGATTTAAACTCACGCCTGAGCTCTTAACCAACATTTGGCCAAAACTGACACAAGGTTCAACACAAATGAGCAAAAGAAGAGACCACTGTATATGACTACTAAGAGATAGTGTGACCGGATAGCTTCACCTCCAAATCAGAACACTTCAGAGAGCGAAACAGGGTGCTAGTCATAAGAGCTCAGGTACCATGGGACTGTCCCAGGCAAGCTACACGTGTGTTCATCCGACTCAAAGGACGTTGGTTGTATAAAATCTAATTAAATGAAATGAATTAATTAACAAAATAAAATGGTAGTGAGGATGGAGTCAGGTAAGAGTAAGTGGAAGAGAAATAGGACATGAGGAGCTGGAAAGAATGAAGATGGACTCAGCTTCCTCAAAAAGTCTGAAGACATTGAAAATAACTTGCAAGGCAGCCAGACCTGCATGTCTGTGAGCAGAGGCAGTGTCTCTCCAGCACCTGGTACAGTGCCCAGCATAGGCACTCCCCAAACATGTACTGACTCATTCATTAGTCAGGACCAGGAAAAGGATTGTTTTCAGGAGGGAAAAATACTGGGTACAACTGTAGTCAGAAGGATAAGACCCTATGGGGGAGAAAAAGATAAAAGATGCCAATACAAGAGGAATTAATGCAATAAAGCAGGTTGGCTGGCCTCAGGGGTGTAAGTGGGAGAAGAGTTTGCCTTGAAAGGGAGGAGAAGAGCTTTCTTCTCTAAAATAATAAAATGAAGCTGTCGTGAGCAAAGGACTTGCAGGTTGGAAGTAGACATCTCTTCAGCAGAGGGAGTTGAAGAGCCTCAGGGTGAGGACAGGGTATCAGCAACACCCACTCCATGTCTCACCCACCAACGGAGCACCTTCCCCATGGGCAGGCCACCCCCCAAGGCAGCCGGGACCCTTCCTGCTAGCGCAGCCGCCAGCACTGTGTTTACTAAAGGACCAGGAAGCCTGAAGCAGCGAGGGGTCCCCGAGCTAAGCCTCAGACTGGGAAGCCTGTCCCAGTTTGGCCAGTGACTTGCTTTGTCACCCAGAACAGGTGCCTCCCTTCTTGGGGGGCTCGGTTTCCTCCTCTGTGGAATGTGGGGTTGAACTTGGTCAGCAGGTCCCAAAGGACTAAAGGCTCAGGGTAGACAATGATGAACTGTGTGTTTTAAACACAATTCCAGTATAATACGTACAGAAAAGTGCATGTTTCATAAGTGCACAGTTCTCTTTTCACAAACTGGACGTGCTGTGAAACCAACACCCAGATGAAGAAACAGAGCATCACCGGCAGCTCCAAAGCCCCTCATGCTTCCTTCCAGTTGCTAACTCCCCACCCAGAGTAAACAGACCCTGACCTTGGGCCACATAGATCAGCCTCACCTGTGCTCATCCCGCCTCTATAGGACTTCTAGAGTGTGCCCTATTTTGTGCCTGGTTCCTTCCATTCAGCAGCGTCCATGGTGCCGTGTGTAACGAGGACGTTTGCAAGAATCTAGTCCCCAAAAATGCAAAAAAAAAAGAATACCATGAGTTTTACAGTGAGTTAAAATGTGTTTAGGTTAAATGACAGTCCTTTATTCTGAGACGATATTCGTCTATCTATTTTGTAATAATGTCCTGGAAGTTTGGTTGTTTTTTTGTTTGTTTTATTGTTGATACATTTGGGTTTGTCCCTGTTCAGCAAATTCTCTCTCTAAATTATATTGGCTTGAAATTTGACTGGGCCAGGAAATCCCCAACCGTGGGCCCTGCTGGTCTGATTGAGCTCCAGCGTTCTGGGTCCCGTGACGTACTGGGCAGAGATTCGAGTCTCAGCTTTCTGATCAGAGCCCCCTCTGGTGGCCGAGTGTGAAAGGAATGAAGTCCATAGACTCTCAGCGGGGCCTGGGAAGCTGCAGAACCAAAACGTTTGGCTTTTCTTGAGAGGAAAGAGAAGTGGGGGAGGTTTGTAGCCCCCCCCCATACTGTGTCCACACAGTGACAGTAAACAATAGTTTCAACTTCCCTTTAAAAAAGACTAGATGGGGTTTTTTCAGGCAGCAAAGAAGTCTGTAACCCACTTACAGGACAGGACCAGAAAACAGAGCAAGAAAGCTTCAATTCAAATCTGAGAGTCCTCAACTCAGGAATTCAGGGGAGAGGAGGATGGGCTGTGGGCCATGTCCTCAGGCCCTCAGAGCTGAAGCAGGACTTTGAAGAGACTGCAGTGCCTCATGGCAGGCACTCAGTTTAAAAAAAAAAAAGCATGTTGCACTGACTTCTGGGGCAGAAGGTAAGAAAAATTGCCTGGGTTGCTGTAACATACCACTTGTGATGGAGTTTGAGTCCATCTGTACCAGCATCCATTCAACGTTTACCCTATAAAGAAAGCTCAAAAGAAAAATTACTCAGACTCATCCCCTGCCCTGAAGGAGCCATGGAGGCAAAATGATAAACATGAAGTAAGAAAAGTAAGAACATACCAGTGCTCCCAGTTCTTTTTTTTTTTTAATAAACCACTTTATTGAGATAATATATCACACAATTCTCCCATTTAAAGTACACAATTCAATGGATTTTAGTATATTCACAGACTTGTGCAACCAACACCAGAACCAATGTTAGAACATTTTCATCAACACAAGAGATAAACCCACACCCCCCATAAGCAGTCATTCCTCATTCCTGTCACCCCAGTCCCTGGTCACCACTGCTCTGCTTTCTGTCTCCATGGATTTACCTCTTTGGGTCATTTCATAGAAATGGAATCATTCAATATGTGGCTTGTCGTGTCTGGCTTCTTTCAGTGAGACCATGCTTTCAAGGTTCAGCCATGCTGTAGTGTGTGTCAGTATTTCATTCCTTTTTTTTTTTTTTTTAGTATTAGTTGTTTTTTTGTTTGTTTGTACTGCAGGTTCTTATCAGTCATCAATTTTATACACATCAGTGTACACATGTCAATCCCAATCGCCCAATTCAGCACACCACCATCCCCACCCCACCACGGTTTTACCCCCTTGGTGTCCATACGTTTGTTCTCTACATCCGGTTCTCAACTTCTGCCCTGCAAACCAGTTCATCTGTACCATTTTTCTAGGTTCCACATACATGCGTTAATATACAATATTTGTTTTTCTCCTTCTGACTTACTTCACTCTGTATGACAGTCTCTAGATCCCTCCACGTCTCAACAAATGACTCAATTTCGTTCCTTTTTATGGCTGAGTAATATTCCATTGTATATATGTACCACATATTCTTTATCCATTCGTCTGTTGATGGGCATTTAGGTTGCTTCCATGAACTGGCTATTGTAAATAGTGCTGCAATGAACATTGGGGTGCATGTATCTTTTTGAATTACGGTTTTCTCTTAGTATATGCCCAGTAGTGGGATTGCTGGATCATATGGTAATTCTATTTTTAGTTTTTTAAGGAACCTCCATATTGTTCTCCATAGTGGCTGTATCAATTTACATTCCCACCAGCAGTGCAAGAGGGTTCCCTTTTCTTCACACCCTCTCCAGCATTTGTTGTTTGTAGATTTTCTGATGATGCCCATTCTAACTGGTGTGAGGTGATACCTCATTGTAGTTTTGATTTGCATTTCTCTAATAATTAGTGATGTTGAGCAGCTTTTCATGTGCTTCTTGGCCATCTGCATGTCTTCTTTGGAGAAATGTCTATTTAGGTCTTCAGCCCATTTTTGGATTGGGTTGTTTGTTTCTTTAATATTGAGCTGAATGAGCTGTTTATATATTTTGGAGATTAATCCTTTGTCCGTTGATTTGTTTGCAAATATTTTCTCCCATTCTGAGGGTTGTCTTTTCGTCTTGTTTATGGTTTCCTTTGCTGTGCAAAAGCTTTGAAGTTTCATTAGGTCCCATTTGTTTATTTTTGTTTTTATTTCCATTACTCTAGGAGGTGGAACAAAAAAGATCTTGATGTGATTTATGTCAAAAAGTGTTCTTCCTATGTTTTCCTCTAAGAGTTTTATAGTGTCTGGTCTTACATTTAGGTCTCGAATCCATTTTGAGTTTATTTTTGTGTATGATATTAGGGAGTGTTCTAATTTCATTCTTTTACGTGTAGCTGTCCAGTTTTCCCAGCACCACTTATTGAAGAGACTGTCTTTTCTCCTTTGTATATCTTTGCCTCCTTTGGCATAGATTAGTTGACCATAGGTGCGAGGGTTTATCTCTGGGCTTTCTATCTTATTCCATTGATCTATGTTTCTGTTTTGTGCAAGTACCATATTGTCTTGATTACTGTAGCTTTGTAGTATAATCTGAAGTCAGGGAGTCTGATTCCTCCAGCTCCGTTTTTTTCCCTCAAGACTGCTTTGGCTATTCGGGGTCTTTTATGTCTCCATACAAATTTTAAGATGATTTGTTCTAGTTCCGTAAAAAATGCCATTGGTAATTTGATAGGGATTGCATTGAATCTGTAGATTGCTTTGGATAGAATAGTCATTTTCACAATGTTGATTCTTCCAATCCAAGAACATGGTATAATCTCTCCATCTGTTGGTATCATCTTTAACTTCTTTCATCAGTGTCTTATAGTTTTCTGCATACAGGTCTTTTGTCTCCCTAGGTAGGTTTATTCCTAGGTATTTTATTCTTTTTGTTGCAATGGTAAATGGGAGTGTTTCCATAATTTCTCTTTCAGATTTTTCATCATTAGTGTATAGGAATGCAAGAGATTTCTGTGCATTAATTTTGTATCCTGCAACTTTACCAAATTCATTGATTAGCTCTAGTAGTTTTCTGGTGGCATCTTTAGGATTCCCTATGTATAGTATCATATCATCTGCAAACAGTGACAGTTTTACTTCTTCTTTTCCAATTTGTATTCCTTTTATTTCTTTTTCTTCTCTGATTGCCATGGCTAGGACTTCCAAAACTATGTTGAATAATAGTGGTGAGAGTGGACATCCTTGTCTCGTTCCTGATCTTAGAGGAAATGCTTTCAGTTTTTCACTGTTGAGAATGATGTTTGCTGTGGGTTTGTCGTATATGGCCTTTATTATGTTGAGGTAGGTTCCCTCTATGCCCACTTTCTGGAGAGTTTTTATCATAAATGGGTGTTGAATTTTGTCAAAGCTTTTTCTGCATCTATTGAGATGATCATATGGTTTTTATTCTCAGTTTGTTAATAGGGTGTATCACATTGATTGATTTGCATATATTTAAGAATCCTTACATCCCTGGGATAAATCCCACTTGGTCGTGGTGTATGATCCTTTTGATGTGTTGTTGGATTCTGTTTGCTAGTATTTTGTTGAGGATTTTTGCATCTATATTCATCAGTGATATTGGTCTGTAATTTTCTTTTTTTGTAGTATCTTTGTCTGGTTTTGGTATCAGGGTGATGGTGGCCTCATAGAATGAGTTTGGGAGTGTTCCTTCCTCTGCAATATTTTGGAAGAGTTTGAGAAGGATAGGTGTTAGCTCTTCTCTAAATGTTTGATAGAATTCACCTGTGAAGCCATCTGGTCCTGGACTTCTGTTTGTTGGAAGATTTTTAATCACAGTTTCAATTTCATTACTTGTGATTGGTCTGTTCATATTTTCTGTTTCTTCCTGGTTCAGTCTTGGAAGCTTATACCTTTCTAAGAATTTGTCCATTTCTTCCAGGTTGTCCATTTTATTGGCATAGAGTTGCTTGTAGTAGTCTCTTAGGATGCTTTGTATTTCTGCGGTGTCTGTTGTAACTTCTCCTTTTTCATTTTTAATTTTATTGATTTGAGTCCTCTCTTTTTCTTGATGAGTCTGGCTAATGGCTTATCAATTTTGTTTATCTTCTCAAAGAACCAGCTTTTAGTTTTATTGATCTTTGCTATTGTTTTCTTTGTTTCTATTTCATTTATTTCTGCTCTGATCTTTATGATTTCTTTCCTTCTGCTAACTTTGGGTTTTGTTTGTTCTTCTTTCTCTAGTTCCTTTAGGTGTATGGTTAGATTGTTTACTTGAGATTTTTCTTGTTTCTTTGGGTAGGCTTGTATAGCTATAAACTTCCCTCTTAGAACTGCTTTTGCTGCATCCCATAGGTTTTGGATCGTCGTGTTTTCATTGTCATTTGTCTCTAGGTATTTTTTGATTTCCTCTTTGATTTCTTCAGTGATCTCTTGGTTATTTACTAATGTATTGTTTAGCCTCCATGTGTTTATGTTTTTTACGTTTTTTTCCCTGTAATTCATTTCTAATCTCATAGCATTGTGGTCAGAAAAGATGCTTGATATGATTTAAATTTTCTTAAATTTACTGAGGCTTGATTTGTGACCCAAGATGTGATCTATCCTGGAGAATGTTCCATGTGCACTTGAGAAGAAAGTGTAATCTGCTGTTTTTGGATGGCATGTCCTATAAATATCAATTAAATCTATCTGGTCTATTGTGTCATTTAAAGCTTCTGTTTCCTTATTTATTTTCATTTTGGATAATCTGTCCATTGGTGTAAGTGAGGTGTTAAAGTCCCCCACTATTATTCTGTTACTGTCGATTTCCTCTTTCATACTGTTAGCAGTTGCCTTATATATTGAGGTGCTCCTATGTTGGGTGCATAAATATTTATAGTTGTTATATCTTCTTCTTGGATTGATCCCTTGATCA
The DNA here is from genome assembly GCF_949987535.1 of Balaenoptera acutorostrata. NCBI lineage: Eukaryota > Metazoa > Chordata > Mammalia > Artiodactyla > Balaenopteridae > Balaenoptera > Balaenoptera acutorostrata. The sequence goes on along the minus strand of NC_080079.1, from coordinate 20,475,698 downwards.
TTATGTAGTGTCCTTCCTTGTCTCTTGTAACATTCTTTATTTTAAAGTCTATTTTATCTGATATGAGTATAGCTACTCCAGCTTTCTTTTGATTTCCATTTGCATGGAATATCTTTTTGCATCCCCTCACTTTTAGTCTGTATGTGTCCCTAGGTCTGAAGTGGGTCTCTTGTAGACAGCATATATACGGGTCTTGTTTTTTTATCCATTCAACAAGCCTGTGTCTTTTGGTTGGAGCATTTAATCCATTCACGTTTAAGGTAATTATCGATATGTATGTTCCTATTCCCATTTTCTTAAATGTTTTCGGTTTGTTATTGTAGGTGTTTTCCTTCCCTTGTGTTTCTTACCTAGAGAAGTTCCTTTAGCATTTGTTGTAAAGCTGGTTTGGTGGTGCTGAACTCTCTCAGCTTTTGCTTGTCTGTAAAGGTTTTAATTTCTCCATCAAATCTGAATGAGATATTTGCTGGGTAGAGTAATCTTGGTTGTAGGTTTTTCTCCTTCATCACTTTATGTCCTGCCACTCCCTTCTGGCTTGCAGAGTTTCTGCTGAAATATCAGCTGTTAACCTTATGGGGATTCCCTTGTGTGTTATTTGTTGTTTTTCCCTTGCTGCTTTTAATATGTTTTCTTTATATTTAATTTTTGATAGTTTGATTAATATGCATCTTGGCGTGTTTCTCCTTGGATTTATCCTGTGTGGGACTCTCTGTGCTTCCAGGACTTGATTAACTATTTCCTTTCCCATATTAGGGAAGTTTTCAACTATAATCTCTTCAAATATTTTCTCAGTCCCTTTCTTTTTCTCTTCTTCTTCTGGGACCCCTATAATTCAAGTGTTGGTGCATTTAATGTTGTCCCAGAGGTCTCTGAGACTGTCCTCAGTTCTTTTCATTCTTTTTTCTTTATTCTGCTCTGCAGTCGTTGTTTCCACTCTTTTATCTTCCAGGTCACTTATCCGTTCTTCTGCGTCAGTTATTCTGCTATTGATCCCTTCTAGAGTATTTTTTGTTTCATTTGTTGTGTTGTTCATCATTGCTTGGTTCCTCGTTAGTTCTTCTAGGTCCTTGTTATATGTTTCTTGCATTTTGTCTATTCTGTTTCCAAGATTTTGGATCATCTTTACTATCATTATTCTGAATTCTTTTTCAGGTAGACTGCCTATTTTCTCTTCATTTGTTAGGTCTGGTGGGTTTTTACCTTGCTCCTTCATCTGCTGTGTGTTTATCTGTCTTCTCATTTTGCTTATCTTACTGTGTTTGGGGTCTCCTTTTCACAGGCTGCAGGTTCGTAGTTCCCGTTGTTCTTGGTGTCTGTTCCCAGTGGCTAAGGTTGGGTCAGTGGGTTGTGTAGGCTTCCTGGTCGAGGGGACTAGTGCCTGTGTTCTGGTGGATGAGGCGGGATCTTGTCTTTCTGGTGGGCACGTCCACGTCTGGTGGTGTGTTTTTGGGTGTTTGTGGCCGCCTTATGATTTTAGGCAGCCTCTCTGCTAATGGATGGGGCTGTGTTCCTGTCTTGCTAGTTGTTTGGCATAGGGTGTCCAGCACTGTAGCTTGCTGGTCATTGAGTGAAGCTGGGTCTTGGTGTTGAGATGGAGATCTCTGGGAGATTTTTGCCATTTGGTATTACGTGGAGCTGGGAGGTCTCTTGTGCACCAGTGTCCTGAAGTTGGCTCTCCCACCTCAGAGGCACAGCCCTGATGCCTGGCTGGAGCACCAAGAGCCTTTCATCCACACGGCTCAGACTAAAAGGGAGAAAAAATAGAAAGAAAAAAAGAAAGAGGATAAAATAAAATAAAATAAAGTAAGATAAAATAAAATAAAGTTATTAAAATAAAAAATAATTATTAAGAAACAAAAATTTTTTAAGTAAAAAAAAACCAAAAACCAGACAGACAGAACTCTAGGACAAATGGTGAAAGCAAAGCTTATACAGACAAATTCTCACACAGAAGCATACACGTACACACTCACAAAAAGAGGAAAAGGGGAAAAAAATAATGTATCTTGCTCCCAAAGTCCACCTCCTCAATTTGGGATGATTCGTCTATTCAGGTATTCCACAGATGCAGGTACATCAAGTTGATTGTGGAGATTTACTCCGCTGCTCCTGAGGCTGCTGGGAGAGATTTCCCTTTCTCTTCTTTGTTCGCACAGCTCCCGGGTTTCAGGTTTGGATTTGGACCCGCCTCTGCATGTAGGTCGCCTGAGGGCGTCTGTTCTTCGCTCAGACAGGACGGGCTTAAAGGAGCAGCTGATTAGGGGGCTCTGGCTCACTCAGGCCTGGGGGAGGGAAGGGTACGGAGGAGGCGGGGCGAGCCTGCGGCGGCAGAGGCCGGCATGACGGCATGACGTTGCAGCAGCCTGAGGCGCGCCGTGCGGAAGTTGTCCCTGGATCACGGGACCTTGGCAGTGGCAGGCTGCACAGGCTCCAGGGAGGGGCGGTGCGGAGGGTGACCTGTGCTCGCACACAGGATTCTTGGTGGGGGCAGCAGCAGCCTTAGCATCTCATGCCCGTCTCTGGGGTCCGCGCTGATAGCCACGGCTCGCGCCCGTCTCTGGAGGTTGTTTAGGCGGCGCTCTGAATCCCCTCTCCTCGCGCACCAGGAAACAAAGAGGCAAGAAAAAGTTTCTTGCCTGTTCGGCAGCTGCAGACTTTTTCCCAGACTCCCTCCCAGCTAGCTGTGGTGCACTAACCCCCTTCAGGCTGTGTTCACGCCGCCAACCCCAGTCCTCTCCCTGGGATCCGACCGAAGCCCGAGCCTCAGCTCCCAGCCCCCGCCCGCCCCGGCGGGGGAGCAGACAAGCCTCTCGGGCTGGTGAGTGCTGGTTGGCACCGATCCTCTGTGCGGGAATCTCTCCGCTTTGCCCTCCGCACCCCTGTGGCTGCGCTCTCCTCCGTGGCTCCGAAGCTCCCCGCTCCGCCCCCCGCAGTCTCCGCCCGCGAATGGGCTTCCTAGTGTGTGGAAACCTTTCCTCCTTCACAGCTCCCTCCCACTGGCGCAGGTCCTGTCTCTATTCTTTTTTCTTTTGCCCTACCCAGGTACGTGGGGAGTTCTTGCCTTTTGGGAGGTCTGAGGTCTTCTGCCAGCGTTCAGTGGGTGTTCTATAAGAGCAGTTCCACGTGTAGATGTATTTCTGATGTATCTGTGGGGAGGAAGGTGATCTCCGCGTCTTACTCTTCCGCCATCTTCTCTTCTCCTCCGAACATTGTGTTTTAATTAGTGACTCTTGCTTCATAAGGCAGTGAGAGCATTTCTGCCAGTTAGCATCAGGTCTGTCTCTTACACGTATGTCCTCTAATTCTGCCCTTGCACACTGGGCTGGGGGGTGGAGAACGATGACCTTCCCTTCTCTTTATGCACGTGGATTTGTACACCCACTGGTACCTCATGTTTTGTCATCTTCCTGCCAAAGGACAGCTGGAACATCTACATCTGTGTCTGCAGATGCTATTCCTTGACCCATGATCGTGGCAAATACAATTTCATCCATAACAGAATCACCAAGAGTGTTCCCCCCAGCTCCCCGAGCCTTCCCACGACATCCAGCTTGTGCAAGGAGTGTGTCCAAATCTGAAAATGTCAGCTGCCTACATGAGATCAGCATGGGAGCAGAGGTGAGGGTTGGGAGTGCAGGAGACGGCGGGGGGTAGCGGTGAGAGGAGATATTGCCTCTCAGATAGGAGCGCAAAAGCTGGATCTCGGGCAGGGAGAATCATTCAGAAGCTGAGACCCTACCTTAGAAGTGGACACAAAGGAGCAACAGGACTGGCAGAAAAAGGATTTGGAATCACCTCAGTATTCAGCTTGACTGAGGACGGGCCTGGTCCTAGATTCTGGGTGAGCTGGTCCTGGAGGTGGTGGCTAAAGGACCTCATTTTTGAACTGAAGGGATGGGGACGGGGCAGAGAAGCCAGGACACCATGACAGTGGTGACAAGGTTAAAGGTATTGGCTACGATCATGGAACAAAGGAAATCCACTGGCTCACCTGGGGTCGCAACAAAGGATTTTGATCTTATCGGTGCTGAGCTCCAAACCACTAAACTAACAGACTACCTGAGGCTACAGAGTACAAAGCACAACACGTGGCGAGGGCAGAAAAAGACTCTGGGGTCCGAGTGAACATAAACCTCTAGTGATCTCACAGCACAAAGCCTTTGTTTAAATAGGAAACAGCACTGTAGAAGAGAACCCTTATCCATATAGATACTTCCCGTTGCAGAGGATGGAGTCCACATGGAGTTTCACATTCTAACAACTCAGAAATTAGGATGCATCTTACAGTCATAGTGTCTCTGTGTGAAAACCTTCTTTGACACCTTCCGGAGAGATCAAGAAAGCGGGCTTGAGCCAATTAAATCAAACTTTGCTCTGAGGCTGCCTTGGGAAGTGACAGGCTTAACAGCCTGGTGAACAGACATTGGAGTTGCTGTCACACTTGAGTTACAGTCTGTTTAAACTCCAGATCAGCTGCAATTCACAGCTCCCATTTCCTGAGAAAGGGGAAGGTTCGGGATGTCACAGAGGAGAAGACGGTCTGAGTCCTCAAGGGGAGGGCCTCTGCCTTTTAGAGAGTTGATGGATAAGAAACACGATTAGTAAGTTCTACCATCTGAGGAGAAACGTCTCATTTAAGTCCAGTCTTAGGGAACATATTAGAAATATGAGCAAGGGTGAACCAAAGGCATTCAAGGATTGATCTTTGGTGGATCAAACTACGTGTTATTGTGAGGCACTGCTCCTATGTTTTCCTGGCCTTGTTACAAATCTAACCTGAGAACTAGCTGTCTCTCTCGCTTCCTCCCACATAGCAAGCTGGAATCAATGATCCCTGAAAGAAGGCAGGAGGGGCGGTGTAAATGTTGACTAGTCCATTTTTAGGTACTCTGTCAATTTAGGCTCACCCTACCAGTAAAGTTTTCTTTGCTGCTACCCTGGATCTGAATGGTAAATACAGATTAGTTCATTTCAGTTGCTGCTCCCCAGGTGGAGAAAGTAATGAGCATTGGACCTTGCCAGCTGTGCTTTGGTGGAAGGCCAAAGTATGCTTTCTACTTACTTACCTTTCACAGCCATCCAAATCAAAGATGTGGTTTGAGATTTAATGAAACTGGTTTTAAAAAGAAGACAGCCATGCAATAGAATAGTCTACAGTCATTAAAAATAATTGGATCTATAGGTACCAATATGAAAAAATAACTTGGATATATTGCCAAGTTAAAAAAGGAAATTGCATATGTACAGAATGGCCCAATGTCTGTGCATGTGATGTGTATGTGTGCATAGATATTCTTTTATACATGCACACATACTTATTCTATATATTACTGAATGCTAAATACAAAGAAAGAAATTGGCAAAAATACATAGCAAATAGTGGTTATACCTGTGGGGTATGACTTGGGTTCCTAAAGAAGCAGACCCAAAGACAAGGATTTGCCTGTAAGTGGTTTAATGGGAGATGGCTCCAGGAAGCACTGGTGGGAGAAAGGGAAAGTAAGACGCAGAAGGGAAGGAAGAAAATAAAGGGTGTGTTATTGAACAAGTTCCCACAGTGGGCCAGGAGGGCTCAGCCCCACTGAGGAACCCCAGGAGGCGGTGTAGACCACGCCTCGGACATCCCAGCCGAGGGAAGACGAGTCCGTTTTCCCACGCCCGACCATCATGGTCTGAGGCCTCAGAGGCATTAGCTCTGCCTGCCCTTCAGGCTGCCCCACACGTGCAAGTCCAGAGAACGCCCGAGGATAGGGAGTAGCAGGCACCTGCCAAAGACCACTGTCTATAAGTAGTGAGACAGTGAGATGCCTGCACTGTCCACTGTAGGGTAGACCATAGTAGACTGCCACTTTCGACATGATTTTTTGTTGTTTTTTTGTACATCAATGACATATTTTAGAAGCAGGAAAGAAAAACTTATAATAAGAATACTCAACAAAATATTAGGCTTTCTAGAGAAAAGACTAATAAGAGGCTTGAAATTAAGTCAGAAAATATGCAGGGAGGCCAGGGACTCTCTCCTCAAAGGGGTCCGTCCACCTAGAAAACGTGCCCTGGACGTGAGCCCACCCCACACACAGGGTGGATGGTGCTGGAAGAAGAGAGACGGCACAGATGAAGCGCGTTCTGACATTTTATTCACTGGTCATAAATACAGTCTCGTGCGCACGAAGGGGATCACGAACAAGGGGCTAGCACCTGGAGCGTGACTGTCGCAGAGCGCTCGCTGCTTCATCATCACTGGCTGGAGGACCCCCTGCAGCTGCTCGGGGCGTACCCCCGATCAAGCTTTTGGCTTTGTGGTGATCCTCCTGCTGGGGCAGCAATTTATTCTTGGCTCATTCTCAACAATTTTAAAAAAATCATAAAAGATCGAGTGTTTGCAAGAAAATATCAAAGAGGATAAGAAGATTTTGAGTTCTTCTCAGAGTCTAAAAGTAAAACGGGGAGGTAAGGAAGAAGGAGAGAAAGGGGAAAGATGTCACGGGTGGGCCAGGCTTCTTCCTTTCCCCAGAGCGTTTTTAAAAAAAAAAAAAACGGGGAGGTATTAATGCTGTTTGGAGATGGGCTCCGTCTCTCTGATGAGCCACTCTAGGGCTTCCTGGCGGCCCTGTTTTTGCAGTTCCTTCCCGATCACGTCCCTGCAGGTCAGGTGGTAGTTGTTGAGCCAGTCGCACTGCAAGAGGGAAGGAATACAGACGTGGTCTCACCATCACACCTTCACCAAAGGCTGTGCAGCGAGCAGTGAGGCCCCATGTGCTGAGATCACAGGATGAGAGTAAAGGAGCACAAAACCCTTTCTCTCTGCTCATGGACAAGCGACCTCCTTACCTCCCTGGAAATAGATGGGACGAGGCCACATGGCTGATGGTGAAAATGCTCCTGGAACCATCTACTGCCTGTGGACTGGAGTGAGTGTGAGGGAACCATGAATGCCTGACGGCAAGCCGTGGCTCTGGGCTTCCCTGAATGCAGAGTAACTTGTAACCGGGTGTCCCCCTCGACAGCACCCCTGGAAGCCATGATGCAAGAGTGGGGGCAGGGGTCTCACAGCTCCTGCACCCACCCTGGTTGCCTCAACTGCTGTGAAGACACACCTGAGGCTGTCCTACCAACGCGCTGAGTTTCCTATCCCGTATCCACCTACAAAGCTGAATAAACTAGGATCAGTCAAGCTGGTGAGGGTCTTGTGAGTGTGGCCGTCTAGATGCACCCAAAGCCTTTGGAGGTCAAGGACTGCGCTGCTGCAGGGTGGGGTTGGGAGTAAGCTTGACTTTCAGAGCCTCAAATGAATGGGGCGACCACACCAGGCAATAAAAAAGAGGAGCCCGATGGGACTTGTGGGGGGTGTGTGTGTGTCTGTCTGTCTGTTGGGACGGGGCGGGGGGTACTGATGCGCTGAACCTGATGACAAGGGTTCTGTCAGTCTCCTCCGGGTGAGGAGTGAGGGAGGATGAGGGCTGGAGGGAAGCACGTTCTGCCAAGAGAGTGACAACCCACGCTCTGCACTGCCCCGAAGGGGGCGTGACCACGTCACATCAGACAGACGGGGTGGTGTTGCCGATGACTGACCCAACTGGTGCTCCTGTGCCCACTGATAAGCGCCTACTAGTCTTTCTGGGAGGTGGGGAAGAGGGGTGGGATATCAAACGCAAGCAAACGGCTGCACGTCAGCAGCAAGGCCAGGCAGGGCTTAAGGCAGCCTGCCGTCCAAAGCAGCTCAACAGTGCAGGAGGCAGGAGCAAGCCTAGGACCACAGACACTCCCAAGACCCTTTTGGTTGGGGGCAAGCTGGGGCACCCGCAGGGGGCTGGAGCAAGGTCACAAAGGCCTTGGCAGCCTGCAGCACCCACATTCGTGTCCAACCAAAGTCCTCTGCTGCCACCTGGTGACAAATCGATGGTGACAAATCGATGGGAATGCAGACCTAACCCCAAAACTCCCTAAAGTTTCTACTAAGACTGTTTGGGAGACGGTGAAGGGCAATGACTGGTATTTTAAAAGCCCAAAGGATAGAATCTTGCTGTGGGGTATTACTATGCCTTCTTAAGACAGAATGAAGCCCCAGATTTACTGAGTGGTATATGGGAAATGAACACTTTTGCTAAAAGAGATAATAAATACACTCTGCTTGGAATATTAAATACTGTCCTCTACTTGTAATTTGTGGAAACTTGCTAATGATTCCAAGGTAAGAAGATATTATCTGTCCTATAAAAACTAATTGGCTAAAAGAATAGTTCAGTGATTGGGGTATGTAAGGTACAGTAATGAACACTGGACCAGACAGAGAACACTGGTCTTTGTCCAATGTCATGGGGGAGTCACAGGTTAAAAAGACTCTCTCCCTCAAGGAAAAATGGCCTTGCTTAACCTTCCTCAATGCACTATTTCCCTGGATAAAGTGGAAGGTCACGTGGAAGAAATGTCTCCTGACTGGTACACTTCACGCGGACAGCAAGGCCTATGTGACCTGGAATCACCTGGCGGAAGCCACAGCCTTGGGCTTCCAAGAGGGCAAAGTGACTTATTAGTAGAGGGTCCCTTGCTAAGACCCTCGAAGCTGTGCTCGAGGGCCACGAGGAGAGATTGGTTCCTTGGGCAGAGGGCTGTAAGCAGGGTGGCTCCCATGCTCACTTCTGTGTCGTTCTCCCCTCTCACCTAAGCCACCCCTGTGGGGACCGGAGAAGAGCCCCAGGACCGCAGGAGAGAATCTTCCTGCTGAAAAGACACACCTGACGCTGTGCTGCTGACAGGCTGCTTCCTGTTCTGTACCCATCTACAGACTGAATAAACCAGCATCAGCAGGGCTTGTTTGGGTGCTGTGAGTGGGAACATTTGGCTGAATCGAGGCTGGTGGTCAAGATGAGGTGCCCAAGCACAGAGGGAATCTAAGCAGCAAGCAGATGACCTTCCTCTGTCACCCTTCTGTGAGCTGGGTGAGGCAGAGAGGGGGGCTCCTGGCTGGGAGGGCCCGTTCCACAGCCCTGCAGAGGGGGCTCCCCAGCCCTCAGAGGCACTTTCCTCTAGTGCCAAGCACAAGGCCCACGCAGGCTCCACTGAGGGTACGTTTCTGCCTCAAAAGCCCCTGGGATGAGGCCAGTGGCTGCCTCTGGTAACAAAAACTTCTTATTTCTAGAGTGATGCACCACGCTTGTCCTGCCTTTGGCTTCTGCTACGCATTTGCTTTCTGCTGGACTTCTGCCTGCCTGCCTTGCTCTGGAATTTGTGTCCTTCTGGCTTCTGTCTTCCTGGCTTGGGCCTGACCACTTCACAGCAGACAGCCGGGGTGGTGGTGTTTCCACCCTGTTTTGACCCTTGTCCCTGCTCTGACCTTGATCACTTGCCTGATCCCTCAAGCTGTACTCCAGGTTCCTGGGCCTGCCGCCTCAGCTGGCCTCATGAGCCTGGGGACCCGTGCTGGGATTTGCAGGGGTTCCAAGGCCTGTCACCCTCTGAGCCTGACAGGTGAGCACTGCTGTGCGTCTGCTCTGTGACGGGCTTCAGAGCCCAAAGCAACAACCTCTCTCCCTGCCTGTGACAAAACTCGGCATGTGATAATAGCATTTGCTTCTCAGTTCCTTAACGTTTCACGCAACACCAGAAAACAGTCTGGCATGTGCAGTGGCCCCACCCACCCACAAAAATGCAGGGGAGACACATGCCCATGTTTGCTAAACACGCCTGAGGGCAGCTATGGCTCCGGCCCTCCTGGAAAGCCACAGCACGCTAGTCATTCCCACCTGTGAAGCCCCACCACCCCCAACAGTGAGGAGGGCAGGGCTACATCTACCTCGAGACCCAAAGACACAGGAAAAGCACCTCCAGTCCTCAGGGGACCTAGGATTCTCCAACTCAGCTGGCCTAGGCTCTGACTTAAAAACGAGAGCGGAGGGGAGAACGCAGGGCGGCTCCCCACCGCACACGCTTCCGCCCTCCCCCAAGGCCTCCTCTTTACCTCTTTGTCTGTAAGAGAATCCACATCTATCATTTTGGTCTGTATCGGAACCAAAGTTAGAGGGTCGAAGGTCAGGCTTCCCCGGTTACTGAAGTTATACTGTGGGAGAAGGAAGAAAACAGAAGCTTTTACTCCTCTTTACCACAATGACCCGCCACAAGGTCACTCCCACCAGACAGGACCGTCCCTCAGAGCCGGGTGTAACTAGGAATCGAGACGTGGTTCACTGGTCACCATTTTTAATAGACACAGCGGATGCCACCTTCCAAGAGCTGCTCCACTGGGCAAACAACAGCCTGTGCCACCAGGAAAAGCCAAAGAGAGCTGAGGGGCTCCCAGCAGCAGGTCCACAAGACTCCTGCCTGCTGTGATGGAGAAGAGGCACAGAGGGTGTCTGGAAGCAGGGGGATCTCTGGTTTTGGTTCTCGAGCCTCTGCTAAGGCGTAAGTCCCCCAGCAGATCCCTTTTTTTGACATCAGCCACGCAGCCTGCCGTGACCCCGCCAGGCCCATCAGGTGACAGGTAACAGGCCTGTCCAGTGCACGTGGCATGGAATGGCCGGGGCACACAGGGCACGCTGGGTCTCTGCTCCTGGCGGGGCCTGCGGGAGTGAGGGGAGAGGCCACTCTCAAGAAGAGTGACGTCAGTGTGCAAGCAGAGAGCAGACCCCTGCAGTCAGCTTCCCTGAAGACTTAGGAAGCCACCTCCCTCCAACTGTTCCATTTCCAAAATCACCCATGGAGGAGAAGCAAACAGGTCTTCTAGGTCAAGCCCAGCACCTCAAGCCTGCGACCTCTTGGTAATGTGATGGGGAAAGGGTGACACACCTGTCTTCCAGAGGGCACCACACCTGTGGGGCCCAACCCAGGGGATAACTCGGGCTTCCTCAGCTTTACCTGATAAAAATCATCTGGGGCATTTGTTGAAAATAGTTCCCGGGCCCCAGCCGTGGAGATTCTGCTTCAGGGTCTGGAAGGGGCCTTTAAGCGAGCACCCCTCCCCCACAGCAGAGGCGGCTTCACGACAAGAAGCTGCCTCCAGTAAACTCAGAGCCCCAGCTAACATCAAGCAGGGGCCTGCCTGGGGCTCCATGAGGTCCAATTCTGGGTCCCAGTTCACTAAGGATTTTCCTTCTGGCTTTGCAGAGGAGAATGAATCCCAGGAGAGACACCACTATCAGGGGAAGGAGGCTCCATTTTGGCCCCAGAATGACATGCTCTTGCTTCCAAGGACAAAAGTCCTCATCCTCCCCCATTAAGGAATAAGGGATTTTAAAAACAAAAACCTAATTACTCACCTTGGTCTTCACAGGCACCACCAGGACAACATTCTCAATGCGAATTCCGAAAGCCCCATCTTCATAATACCCTGGCTCTAAAACAAACCAAACCCCAAAATGAGAAGCAGCCCACGATGAAGATAAGCACAGAGAAGCTTGCACTCCTGGGATGACAGCGCTTCCCCGAAGGAGAAGGAGAAACAGATGAAGGGCCACTCAATCTGGGTGTAAGAGCCCAGAGACACCTCCTCCCGTGGGGCACTTTTCAATAGGCACTTGAGGTCCAGACAGAGAAAGACTCAGAAGTTCCTGAGAACTGGCTTCAGGGTAGGGAGTACAATAACCGAGGATCTGCCAAATAAATTATGGGGCATATCCATAAGACACAATGATGCAGGCAGTAAAATACATTCACAAAGATGCGGTAACGATATGGGAAGAGACAAGAAGCTAACATAGCAAAATATTAAGTCATGTTTCCGCTGGGTGTCTGGATTACAAATGATTTTCATTTTCTTCTTTATACCGTTCCATAGTCTCACTTTTTCTACAATGAATATTTATCACTTTTATAATCAAAAAAGGTTGTTGTCTGTTGTTGTTGTTAATTCAGGAAGGAGAAATTATTTCCAATTTACTTTATAATAATTAAAATATAAGAAACAACAAAGAGCTTTCAGAAAGGCCAGAGGACCCACGCACACCCTCTAGGTGAGGGACACCTACCATCAGTGACAATCATGCCGGCCTCCAAGGGCTCATCAGAGAATGTTTTATAACTGATGCCACAAGGACCCTCGTGAACATTCAGAAAAGACCCAACACCGTGTCCCGTCCCATGCAGATAATCCAGGCCAGAATCCCATAAAGCTGAGCGGGCAAAGGAGTCAAGAAGGTGGCCTGAAAGACATATTAAGAACCACTTGGTGATTCTGTACAGTACTTTTCAACTTGCAAAGCACTTTGGAGATTACGTTTGTTATGTTTGGCTCCAGAAGGTGAAACAGAAACCAGCGGGTAAAAGTTACTGGAGGATTCAGGTTTCAGCCCAGCACAAAGAAGAACTTTCTAACAGTCAGAGCTCCCGAGGAGGGCAGCTCCCCCCCGCCGTCAGAGCTCAGTCTGAAGCTGGAGGATGCAGGTGAGGAATGGTCGCCCGTAGCAGGTAAGGGCTGCAGTAGATGACACGGACGTTCCCTTCCCAGCGCTGGGACCCTGCAGTTTCAGAATTACAAGATGAGATTCTAACCAGACTGCAAGCATGAGGAAAGTGGTGCCCAGGGAGATGAGTGCCAGCCTAGCCTAAGCAGACTCAAGGCCCAGGTCTTGTCAACTCCCCGTGCAATGGCCCACCCACCCATCCTCATGCAAAACGGTATATATCTCAAGTCAGGTTCTCAGTAAAATAAATCCCAATGAGGGTCCTGAAAGGAGGCACTGGCCCAGCACTGAAGGGCAGACAGGAGGCTGCACCAACTTCCACTGGGGCCCTGAGGCCTTCATGCCCTGCTGCCCTCTCCTGGGAGCCACCCACATGGGTCACCTGACACCATAATTGGTCAGGAGGGAGGTTCACACCTGACCCTGGGCCCAATCCTAAGCCTGGCTCCCTGGAGGTCCTCTCAGCTCAGGCCATGCAGCACCCCCATTTGCCCAGGATGGGCCTGAAGTAGGCTGGGGGCTGGTACGGCGAGGGAAGGACATGTTCTTCCACCCAAACTTAGACACGTCTGATGCCTGAACAAGAAAAAGCCTGCCATGTGATTGAAGGAATCACCTACCTTTGGTTCCAGTCGGGAAAACAGCTGCACTCACAGCTATGTGGCCCTTGAGGACATATGTGAAGCATTCCTGCCAAAGAAAACCCAGAGGGCATGTTCAGGACTGGCACAGACGTTTTAATCCTATAGTTTTTGGGTAGTTCTGAAAACCTTGCCTCTGAAGGTTTTGTAGCAATACCACAGAGAACATCAGAGGAAAAAGGAAAAAAATCTGGTGGTGGAAAAAAACCTTGGCCTTGGTACCAATTTTCCAGAAAATCTTGAAATTCGATTTAATAAAAGAGAACTGACTGAGAGATGACCCCGCCAGTCTTTCCCTTGTAATGAACATTCTGCCATATTCTCTGCCATCTGAGCCTCAGAAAGACTGGGGAAAAGTACTAAAAAGTACTGATGACACTAGCTAACACTTACTGAGCTATTCCTCTGTGCCAGGCACGATACGTACAGCACTGAACGTTTAATCCCACACTTCATGATGGAGGCACTCTTGCCATCCCCACTTCACAGAGAGATGAATGCCAGGTCGTGCAGTTCATAAGTGGCAGCATGTGGCCTTGGAGCCAGGCAGTCCTGCTTCAACCTCTGTGCACCTCACCACCATCTGTACTCAGGGTTTAGTCCCTACTGCCTGGACAAGAAAAGTGCTGTTTGGAAGGGTAGTGGCTTGCCAGTAAGGTGCAGAGTCAGGACTAAACCCCACACTGTTCAATCTGGTCTGGATTGAACACAGTACAAGAAGAGTCACACCAAAGGTAGGTATCTGGACCCAAGGTCAAACCCTTCTTCATTTGCTGGTGCCTACAAGTGAATGACACAAGGGACCAACACTGGGAAATCTGCCCTGCTCTATCCCATAAAGCCCTCTTGCCTGGACAAGCTTCCTGAAGGAGCTCCCTGGAAAACGAGATATACTCAGAGATTCAACCAGTATTTGCCAAGCAGTGACTATCATCCAAGAACCTGCTGGGCTCACAGAACCTTCACAGCCAGCCTTGGAGGTGAGTACTCTTCTCACCGTTTTTATGGATGGTCTAAGTGTTGAGTTCAAGGTCATGGAGTCTGTAAACAGCAGAGAAGATCTGAAGCCCAGTCTCCAGACTCATGGTACACATCCCTCTACCTTACAGCTGTTTCCTCTTTTCCATGCCAGACAGACCAAAAACTGAGCAGTGCATGTCATTTCAGAGGGTTCCTAGAGAGTTGAGCCTATAAATAGGAACGCTGAACTTGAAAAAAGAACGGGGGTAGCTTTCAGAATCAAATCTAGACACTGTTCGTAAAAAGGCACATATTTCACTACCCCACTCCCTTCCCCAAAGAAATTTCCTGACTGAAGAGAAGGCCAAAGCTATTAAAACTTGAATCTGAGCCACTCTGACCTTAGCAGACAGAATGCTTTTAAAATCTCTCCAATAATTAATTAAATGGATGTCATAAAGCAGATAAGCCTGATTCCACAGTAATGAGCTATTTTATTGTCCCACATATGATTTTTACTTATGTATACAATCCTTTTCACAAGAGAGAACTGTCAAAGAGCAGAGAGGGCCTCTCGAGTTTTCTCTTACCTTCTCATAGGCCGTAGGGGTTCCAAAATGCATGGTACGAGTCACATCTGTGGTTCCATCCCTTTCCAAAAGGAAGGACAAATTAGTTTTCACTCAGAATAAGCTTTTGCTCAAATGTGAGACAGATAAGGATGTGGAGAAATTAGAACCCTCATGCACTGCTGGTGGACATATAAAATAGTAGAGCCACTTTGGTAAACAGTTTGCAGTTCCTTAAAAGGTTAAACATGGAGTTCCCCTAGGACCCAGCAATTCCACTCCTAGGTAAACCCCCAAGAGAACTGAAAACATATGTCCACACAAAAACTTGTACACGATTGTTCACAGCAGCATTACTCATAACACCCAAAACGGAGAAACAACCTAAATGTCCATCAACTGATGAGTAAACAAAATGTAGTATACACATACAATGAAATATTATTCAGCAGTAAAAAGGAATGAAATACTGATACACACTCTAACCTGGATGAACCTTGAAGACATTACGCTAAGTGATGGAAGTCAGCCACTGAGGCCATATAATTCCATTTATATGAAATGTCCAGAATAGGCAAATCCATACAGACAGAAAGTACACTAGTGGTTCCCTGGGTAGGGGAAAGTGGGAGGTGACTGCTAACAGGAATGGTGCTTCTTTTTTGAGGTGATGAAAATATTCTAAAATTGATTGTGGTGACAGTTGTACAACTCCGTGAATAAACTAAAAACCATTAATTGTACACTTCAAATGAGTAAGCTGAATTATATTTCAATGAAATTGTTAAAAGAAAATAAAATGAGACAAAGTGTGAATGCAAGGATGGCCCAGTGTAGTGGGAGTGAACTCAGTCAGGCCCTGACAGACACACTCTTGGTCTACAGTGTGAGGACTGTTTCACGGAAGACACCATCCCTGGGGTTATGAATGAAAGGGAGGTGGAAAAAGTAAATAGGAACCTGTTTCTAGCAAAAGAAGGTCAAACTCTAATTCCTCCTGTCAGGATAGCAAGCGGTTTACTGGACCCTAAAAATACCCAAATGCATCTTTTAGAACACCCTAATCCACCCCTTGACATAGAGTAACTTCTAGAATCCTGCTAAAATTTAGAAGTGAACCAAAGTTACACCATTACCCAAGAAATCCAAATACCCTTAGCTCTAGGCTCTTATTAACTCCAACCCAAGGCTAGGTTGTGGCTTCCATCTCCACCAGCCAAAGTCCCAACTTCAGTGGAGAAAGGAGCAGTAAAAGGCCTTGCTCGTGCTCTCTCAATGCAGACAACACCTATTCCTGCTCCTCCTCGTGGGTTCCACATCAAGACCCAACCAAGTCTTGGTTTCTCTGAGAAACTATTCTAGATAATGACTGCGAAAGCAGCAAGGCATGAAGAAGGAAATTCAGAAATTCAGGGACAACCCTCGTTTCCCATTCATTCATTCAAAATTAAGCCCTCGGGCTTCCCTGGTGGTGCAGTGGTTGAGAATCTGCCTGCCAATGCAGGGGACATGGGTTCGAGCCCTGGTCCAGGAAGATCCCACATGCCGCGGAGCAACTAGCCCGTGAGCCACAATTACTGAGCCTGCGCCTCTGGAGCCTGTGCTCCGCGACAAGAGAGGCCGCGATAGTGAGAGGCCCACGCACCGCGATGAAGAGTGGCCCCCGCTTGCCACAACTGGAGAAAGCCCTCGCACAGAAACGAAGACCCAACACAGCCATAAATATATAAATTTTTAAAAATAAATAAATGAATGAATAAATGAATGAATGAATGAATGAATAAATAAATGAAAAAAGATTTTAAAAAAATTAAGCCCTCACTTCACAAGGCCCTGGGGCCACTAAAAGTCTGGGGAGCTGCCAGGTGGTTTATGGGCTGGAGCAGAAGACTTCCCAATGGTTCTGAAAGCTTACTTTCAGTTATTTATTTAGTGTTTAACAGCTTCCAGCCAAGGACTAAACATTTCTATCAAACAGTCTTTTGTGGGAACAGGATCACAACTGGGCTGTTTCAACAAGGGGTGAAAAAAAGGACAAGACGTGGAAACAATTCCATCAGCGGCTGGCGCAGAACGAGATGACCAGCTGAGCACTCTCGGCTGGAGCCTGGCCTGTCCACCCACTCAACTGCCTTGACTCAGTGGAGTCAAGCTCTACGCAGCCCCGATTCACTTACTTGTATTGAGCACCCGAGTCAATGAGGTACACCTCATCCAGAGACAAGGTCCTATTCGTCTCAGGGACTGGCCTAAGAAAGTTAATTAAAAATTAATTATTCCACAAATGTAAATGCTTCCTGAATCTGGGAGGAGGGAATACAAGAGTTCTTTGTACTGTGCGAACAATTTATGTAAGCCTTAAATTATATCAAACTAAAGTTACCCAATAGGTTAATTATTTCAACTAATATTAACCTTCTACTATTCAAAGACCCAGTCAACCTGTCTCCCCAGCAGATAAAGAGGTTGGGAGAAGGAAATAACATATTTCTTTGTATCTTCCTCCATTTGTGACTGGAAGAAAACAAGTGTTCATCAGATAATTGTAAAAGCTACAAAAATAATAATCAATAGAAGCAATAAGACCAAGCTGGGAAGTGGGAAGAGAGCAGCTGCAGTCATTTGTCTTTTTTGGGGGGGCGGGGGGGGGGGCGGGGGGGTGGTCCAGGCCGCTGCCGCCTCAACCTCCACTTCCCTCCCTCAGTCCTAATCCCACCAGGTGCCTCCCCACTTGCTTCCTAGACCGCCAGACAGGCAGAAGGTCAATGTCTCAGTCTGGGAGAAAACCGAACGGGATTTTTGCTGGGGAAAAAATCTGATTTCTGATCTGATTTCTCCATGCCTTTTTCCAGACAATATGCTGCACTGGGAAAAGCTACAAGGGACGCGAGCATTCCAAGTCTCCACCCTGCAGCCAAGAGAGGTTCTCAGAGAGGCTCTCCTTCACTTCCAGGCAATAAGGGTGAAAGTGGGCACTCGAGCCCAATTGGGAGAAAAGACAACCAGACATGGGCCCAGTTTCAGCACCCTCTCTGTCAACAGGCTTCCAACAGCCACAATGAAGAGGCACCAAAGGAGAAGCAAAATTCTCCCCCCTTGGTCTGAAATTATTTATTGTGTTAATTATATGCAAAACTCTAGAGTAGTATCCAGCCAGGAAATTCATCACCTGCATTAAATCTAAGACAAAACTGAAGTCCTTTTGCTATTTTAATGTTGGAACAGAGGCATTAATGTGAGAGAACTGTACAGTCACATATCTGTGACTGTCTCCCACACAACAGCTTCAAAATTTGTCCCAAGACTAAAAACTCTAAAGGCGATTAAAAAGGCGGGGGGCAAAAAAAAAAAAAAAAAAAAAAAAAGGCGGGGGGCAGGAATCTGTGCCCACGTACAGCACTGCAGCACAGTGAGACAGCCAAGTGTTCCTTCACTATGCACATCACAGGTGGGGAGCGAAGGACTCAAGATGCCCACACGAGGCAGAACCACATAAGCCAGGCGAAGCTGAGGCTGGAGCCCCATTTCCCACCACCTCTACAGGCAGGTCTAGCAGTCCTACATTCACCAGTGCCCCCTTTGTCTCACAGTGCAGGGATGCGTGGCTCTGTGGGCCCGTGGGCTCTTGTAGGTCATGTGGCACAAACCCCCATAGGCTGGGGAGGAGAGAGGTTACAGATTATCTCTTCAACCGCAGCAGGGCGCTCCAACAGCCTAGCGATAAGCTTTTTGGTATGGAGGTGATGGCGCTCATAGGATGTTTGGACTAGTGCATCAAGAGGGCTGCCACTGTCAGAAAAGAAAAACACTAAACACTCTAACTACTAAGATTCAGGGATTATGAATACAGATACTGCAGCCTCAAAGGAAGGAGGGACAACCCGTTTGACATCGCGAGAATGTCAATGCGAAACGTCTGTGCCTAAGAGTTGGCTCCCAACAGGCAGAGGCTTGGGGATTTAGAGCAAAGAAGAGAAAATAAGACCTCCAAGGTCTTATTTCCCACATAAGAACAATCTCAACAGACACACGGAGGTGGGCGCCAGGGCCTCTGGTAAAATAATGTCTCTCCCCTGCTCAGGCTCCTGCGCAGAAGCAGCAGCAAAGCCAGGCGGTGTGCTCCTCCGCATGCCTTACGCGTAGTGGATGATGGCGCCGTTGGGTCCCGTACTGGAAATTGTCGGGAAGCTCAGGTCCACAAAGTCAGCCTGCTGCCTGGAACAGAAAGACACACAAGAGCAGAGTGGTTTAAAGGTTTTTACTGTGCCAAGAATCAGGGCCCTCCCAGCTTCATTTAACTTACCAAGGAAACGAGCACAAGGTTCATGGGCCCCCAAAGTGATCCTTACCTGCGGAATTCCTCAGCTTTGTCGGCAGCGGAGATCTCCGTCACGCCACCCTTGGGCACCTATAAGGAAGTTGCTTATAAACCATCGGGGTGTGATAAATTCATCCGTCTCCTACATATTATAGGGGGTGCATTAAAAGCTTACTTTTTCCTCAATCCCCATGTCCCAACTGTCCAATCTATAGGACACAGCGTATGTCTCATCTTTACAAGGAGGGAATTTCCAAAGGCTCTTACCAAAGCCATCTAAAAGTAGAAGCGTTTCTATACATTTAATTTTTCACTCAACTATTTCCCTCAGTGTTATATCCTGAAACCTCCCAAAACTTAATACACCTAAATTTAAAAATTAAAAAGCATCCCCACCTAGGATATCATCCTAAGAAAGTGATCCTAAATAAATAAAAAAGATAAATGCAAAGATACTATTACAAGGTGTTTGGTAAGTGCAAAAAAAATTTTAAACAATCTAAACATTTGAAAATAGTAGGAATGGGTAAATAAATCAGTCTAGCTACTAAACACAGTCTCTATTTGAATCATTTTTTTAAAGACCTCAAAGCACATGGAAAATGCTCACACTATGATAAATAAATAAAATAAACAAAATACAAAATCGTAGCTGTACAGTGAGAGACATGTAAAAATGATTTATATTGGAAAAACAATGTACACAGATGAACAATTGCCAAAGAGGAAAAAACTGTTACACCAGTGGGAATCAGGGTGATATTTTCTTCTTCCAATTTAAGCTACTTTAAAAGAGTTGTTTATATAATATTTAAAGTGAATATGATATTGTTTAATAAGAGCACAAAGAAATCACCTTCCTGTCAACTACAAGGAGTGAAAAGGGCAAGAAACTAATGCCCAGGAGTCAATTTAATATAAAAAGTTTTATGGCTTAAAGTTCAAAATATACACAAAGATCTTTTTTCTCTTAACACAGTCAGCTTGCTTGTAATATCGTTGAGTCATTTTTTCTTATAATGAAACTCCACTTAGTTATAAGACAATTCCTTAACCAGAAAGTATCCATTCTGTTAAGGAATTTCTTTCTTCATCTTTGTTACTACTATTTATAATTAAAGAATTTTTAAATACACACCAAATTTCCACAAAGAACTATTAAAAGAGAGTACTAAAATTAGATCAAGATCTTAGACCTCGTGGTCAACCACAGTCACAGTTCGAATCACATGTAGATAATTTCTGAGTAATCTATATCCATGTGTTAAACAAAGACTAAGAACCAACCTCTTTCTCCAGCCAGTTAAAGAGTTCACAGAGGGCAACGGCATCTTTAATCTGTGCAAATAACAGAGACATTTTTTAAAGTTATTACTGAAAATCAGATGGGCAGATTCAAAGCCCAGCCCTAATGTGATACTGAGAAGGCTGCACTTATAGGGCTACAAACCATCAGCAATCAGGGCTTTACATGCAGGCATTTCCTGTGAACAAGTGTGCAGCAGTTTCCACTACGGGGGAAAGCGCTCCCCTGCTGTTGAGTAGCTCAGGCACAGTCAGGAAGCGGCCCACCTCAGAGCACACACGAGCACCCTCAGAGGGGTCATTCCTGTACTACCGGAGCAGGAAAGACAGGCCGCTGTCAGAAGCCGTCTCTGGGCCCCAAATCTTTCTAGGTCCACTGCTGGCCTTGAAACACACATCTAGGCCTCTTCAGAGGCCTCACCTTCATCATCACCATCACCTACACTATCATCGTCAATCTCCTTTTGTGTTTTATGTTATATTATGTAAAGATCTAGCCCATCCAGTATTTTATTTCATTCTCTCATTAACTCTGGAAAGCTCAGAGAAGTTCCCACCTTGTGCCAGGCTCAGGGCCACACAGCAGGTGAGGGAGCTGGGCCTCCTGACCACCACGCCTCCCCTCTTCTGCACAGGCTGCTTTACTCACGTGAGCTCTCCTCATGCCTTCTGATTCAGCAGAATTCTTCACAGCTTTGGCGATGCAGATGGGGGTGTAAGGCATACAGCAGCGATGATCCTGGGGCGAAAGGCAGTCATATGGGAAATCGAGTCTGGCTCCACTCACCCAAGACCAAGGCTATCACCTCTCCACCCAGCACAGCACACTTCAGACAAATCATTGGAAGAGCTCCCACTCAGGACCCACCCAGCTGTCCCCTGGGGCCCGAAGACCTGCCCTTTTTGGTTGGTGACTCTGAGCATGGCAAAAGGTGCTTGAGCTCATCCAAAAAGATAAAGTAAAAACATAAAACAAGTTATTTCTCGTCTATCCCCCACCCCATAGCTTTTTGAGACTGCTGGCTGCCAGCCATCAGAGAGATACTGCTTTTCAAACCTCCAAGGTCATGGTCAGAGTTCACTAACAGATCAAGGCATGACCGAAACAACCCCTTTCTGGCTGCACAAAGGAGGCTTTTTCCGACTGTCTAGGGACGCACATGACGGATGAGGGGGGAGGGGAGTCTCCTGCTCCTTCCTGCCTCCTGCTCAGGGATCAGCTACTATTAAAGGCCTGATCTTAAAGGGCCTTAAAGGGCCGGGGAAGAGCCTTCCCAATTTGAAAACAAGTTAGAATCCAGCCCTGTGTTACAGGGAGGGGGGAGGGATTTTGCACCACCTTGCACTTGCACTAGCACAGAGCTTCTCAAAGGGCTTTCTCTCTCTCCACTCTCCTTGCTCTCTCTGAGATACCTACCCGTCATGAGACAAAGGCAGGCATGATCCCCAAGGAGGTAAAGCTCTGAGTAACTACGTCATGCAGTGTGACAGTGACAGGGGTGCAATGGCAGGCCAGGTCTAGAGGGCCAGGCCTGGGCTCCTCCCAGGATGGCCCACTGCTTAGTGGAGGAGAGAGGCCCAGGGCAGGACAGTCAAAAAGGCTACAACTAAGGTGCCTTGAACTCCTGCGCCAGGCCTCAGTTAAAATGAGGGGGAAGGTGTCAGCTGCTTAGCACCACCCAGCAGGGGCTCAGTCAAAGGCAGGGCTATCAGTATCATTTGACCTTTGATAAATCCCCAACTCCCAAAGCCTCCCTGGGCCTCAGGTCTCCTTAACTATGAAATGTGGTGGGAGAGGTGGGTGTAGAGTAGTGTCTCCCAAACTTGAGATACTCTCATACCACCTGCACAGGTCTTACCCTAGCTGCTACCCCCTGGACCCTTATTTACTAAGACTTTTCTTTAGACTATCTTTGAATCAACATAGGTTACTGAACTCAACTCTCTCTTAAGAAACAATTTTTATAATATACGGTCTCATATGCTAATCATATTTTTTTATAGTACACACTAAAACACTTTTTTTATAGTTGATATACAGTATTATATAAGTGTGAGGTATACAACATAGTGATTCATAATTTTTAAAGGTTAAATTCCATTCAAAGTTATTATAAAATACTGGCTATATTCCCTGTGCTATATAATATATCCTTGTAGCTTATTTATGTTATGCATAGTAGTTTGTACCTCTTAATCCCATATCCCTATCTTGACCCTCCCCCCTTCCCTCTCCCTACTGATAACCACTAGTTCATTCTCTGTAACTGTTAAAATGCTTTTTAAAACAGATACATTTAAATAAACCTAAGTATGAATGTGTACCACCTAAAATCATCTCTCATGTCATGTTTTGGAAAACACAGAACTCAATGGGTTCTAAAAGCCTCACACTCCAGCCCAAAGGGCTCATCCAGGGAGACGACACCTCTGACCCAACAACCAGTCCTGGAAATCTGCCTGAACAACCTCTGCTTCAAAGACAAGCCGCAGGATGCCAGGACTGGAAAGGGCCTGGCAGCTGGAGTGGCACGTTTAGATGGGTCTCTGGGGCTACCAACCTTGGGGATGGCCTCGCTCACGGCATAGCTGGCCTTGTCGCTGACCCACACCTTCTCCCTCGGGGAGAGGCTGGCGCACAGGGTCTTGAGCTCGCTCAGGATGGACTTGTAGGGAAGCACCTGGATTCTGTACTCAGCTTCCAGGCCCAAGTCAAGCAGCAGGTGCTCCTTCACACTGGGGACATCTGTGCGGTCGCCATCAATGAAGAGCCTGCAGAGGGGCCAGAGGTGAGGTGACAGAAAAGGCGGGCACAGGAGTGAGAGGACGAGAACACAGACCCACACACAAGCGACAGGCTCTACCTCCTGGCATCCAAACCAAGCAGTTTCTCTTTCCTCCATGCCTTTCCCAAATCCTGCTCCCCAAACTGCGTCCCCTGCCCTGTGTATGCTGTCACCTTCCACCCCATTCCCCAAGCCAGGACCTAGGCACTGTCCTCCTTGATGCTCCTCCTTCCCTCCTACATTGAGATCTTTGAACCTATAGCCTAAACACCCCTCAGACCTCTCCAGCTTTCACTGCAGCCTGGCCCAGTCGCTGCCCAGGTTCAGGCCACTACCGTCTCTCACTTGGATCCGTGCCACAGCCTCCTAACTGGTCTCCCTGCCTCCAGTCTTCCCTATCCACCCTATTTTTTGCAGCAATCATAATTCACCCCGTAATTTCACTCCAATCATAACATTCTTTATGATTTACAAGCCTGACCACGCAGTTCCGTGTGAAAAACTCATTCAGTAGCTCCGCAGCATCCTCAGGACAAGAGCCCAAGCTCCTGAACCTGGCTCACAAGGCCTTCCTTATGGGGGCCCTGCCCACCTGCCGGCTTCCCACTCCAGGTTCCAACCACACTGGACCACTCTGGGTCCTCCACGCACACTGTGCTCTCTCCTGCCCAGAGCCTCTGAAGACGCTGCTTCCCCTGCTTAGATCACCGTTCCTCTTCCTCCTTGCCCCCTACTCACCTAGCTAACCCCCACGTACCCTTAATCTCGGACTCAATATTACTTTCCCCAAGAGCCTCCTCTGACCAGGCCAGGCCCCTCCAGTGACACCCGTACCCACCCCAATGACAAGTTAGTGCCCACTATGTGCCGGAATGCCCTGAGGAAACCTCTCATCTCTGCAACTCTAACCCAGCACGCTGTCTGTCTCATTCACCCCAACACCTAACAGAGACCCTAGCACATAAGAGGCACTCAATAAATACGTTGTCTGAATGCAGAAAGCCATCCAAATAAGAAGAGCAATGGCAGGTTGGCCACAAGCAGCAGTTTAAAAGAGAAACTGACAAGGCACAGCTCAGGGGGTTTTTCTGTGTCACTTCTGACCTTCCAAATGACTGGGTCTATTTGCATCGTGGACCCAGGATTGTATAACAAGAGCCCATATTCCCCTTGGCATTGGCTGCTGGGAAATCTGGAATCAAATGTATGGCCTGAACAAGACTTTGCAGCAGGAATTTTGTGAACTAACCTCACTCTCTCCAGTTTTGTTCTGATGTCCTCGACCACCTATTTTTTTTTATCTCCTCGTACTACAGAGACTTTCAGAGATTTCAAATCATTTTCAGGATTAAAACAGAGGCAGGATATAAATAAATATCTACTGTTAAGGAAGACAAGAAGGGGAAGGAAGAGAGGCAGCAAAGGGAAAAGGCAGGAGAAAAGCAGCGTACTAGCGCACGTCAGGCCGAGACTGGCGGGCGCGGGCCAGAAGGGGGCGACTGGGGCTCCGAGGAGCTGTGGGGAAGGACTTTCAGGCGCGGGGCCAGCACTCACATGATGGTCTCTAGTCCTATGACTGCATAGGAGAAAAACACTGGATTGTGCTCCACATCTGATCCTCGGAGATTGAACAGCCCTGAAAAGAAAAAAGGTCCTGTCACCTGCCTGAGGGAGAGTTTAAGGGGCAGCCTGTAGAGCAAGGGAAGAGCTTCCACTCGCTAGGGAAGCACTGGGCGGCATCTCTCCGAGAAGCTGGGAGCCTCACTTCCTGGTCCCACCTCTGAGCTGCAGTTGCTCATATCCGCCAAATGATGGCACCAGAACGGTTTCTTATGCTACCGCATCACCGTCCCGAGAAGGGGATGGAAGAGTTATTAGTCAGAAAACCCAACTAATGCCCTCCAGACAAGAGTTGAAATGGTCCACCCGGCGGTGACCTGCCAGGCCTAGCAGGCCTGACGTACCACAGAAAAGCGCTCTGGCACTCGCAAATACAGGGGAGGGGAGCCAGGCACTCGCTCCCTTCCGAGGGGAGCGACCTAGAGTAGAAAAACTGAGACCCACCCACGAGGGAGGCCAGATGAGGCCCCCTGTGTGAGGGTCAAGAGCCCCAGGAAGGCGGGGCTTCCCGGCAGAGGAACAAAAGCAGTGAGTCAGCAGGGCTCCGGCCCACGAATGAAACCCGAGCCTGCGGCCCACCCGGAACCACGGCTGGGTGGAGGACCTGCCTTGGCCAGTGTCAGGGGGTCTAGTGAGGTCACTGCGTGTTGGAGAAACTGGAGGGACCAGCAGAGAGCACAGCTCTGGTCCGAGGACTTCCAGCTGCCTCATGCTTGCTCCCCTGAGGATGAGAGTGCAGAGAAGACCCTGGCGTAAAAAGCACTGCCTCTATTTTAAAATCTGGCTTCGCAAAGTAAAGCAATGAGGCAACATGTTTTTCCTCAGACCAAACTAGCACTCTTTTTAAATGACAGCACCTGGGGCTGGCGAGGGTGTGGCGAGAGGGGTGTATTCATACACCCCTGTGCAACCTTCCCGGCAGGTACATGGCAAAATGGTCAAAAGCCCTGCCATGCACACACCCTCTAATCCATAACTCCACCTCTAAAGCCAACCAGAAGTTGGAAGAAAATTATCAGAAACTAAGACATGGATTGTGATGCACCAAGTACTCTGAGGTAACAAAATCACGAGAAAATTGGAAATTACTCAAAGGGCATACGTAGGGGAATGGTTAAGTAAATTATGATACAACCATATGATGAGATATTTAATATTCACTTAAAATTATGCTTATGTATGCTTAGAGTATCCCGATACATTGGAAAAAATCTAGCTACAAAATTATATATGTGCAGAATGTTAACTGTGATTCTCTGTGTGTAAGAAAATTATAGGTGATTTTTTTTTCTTCTTTCTACTTCCTCTGCACTTTCCAGGTTTTCTGCAATGGAAATGTGTGTCTTTTTAATAATAAAGGAGAGAAATTAACTTTATACGTTATTTCCTCTGATGTTAAAGTTATTTAGTTAATTAGGGATATAAATCACTGACACTCTTGACAAAGTTTGGAACTGGGGATTAGAGAGCTAGGACACTGTGCAGTAAACTTTCTTTCTCCAGTGAGAAAAATCAAAGGATAAGGCAGTGCCTTGTCTCAGGTACCCTGGGTCAAATCCAGTCAGAAAATAGCAGACAGAATAAGAAGATTCCTTCAGGTTCTAGAAGGCACTGAACAATTCCATGGGGATAGTTTAAGGTCTAAAGATTAAAAAACTGCTATTGTACCAAAAGGCTTGTTGAAGAACTTTCAGTTCCTGAGTTTTCTGAAGTAGAAATATTTGTAGAACATCCTCATTGTGAAGAACTTGGGGATATACATGAAAAGGATAAAGAAAAAAATACCTCCTATGATCTTTCTTCTATACCCATAGAGACACACGAATGTTGACAGGCACCAAAAGTTTGTTGGAAATGTCCCTCCTCAGAGATGTCACAGTCCTGAGTAGACTGGCCAGAGGGGGACATCATCACAGATTTAACATCAGCCCCTGGCTGTAATACAGCTCCAGACCAAGCTACATTCCCCTCCCCGACTCCCTATAATTACTTCTCCATCCTACTTGGCATATCATATACCCAACTGGTGACACTCTTTTGCTTATTCCCTGGCCACTCAGAAAGCTGAATTGCATGAACACACAGATTCCCAGAGAACCAATGCAGAGACTGGGTAACACACCCCAACAGCGAAACCAGAGCACTCACATGCAATCTCATCCAGGGCAGTGACCACAAACCACACGACGTTCCTCTCGGCCATTTTCAACCGAAGATCTACAACCTTGTCTTTCCAGGAGATGCCTGCAAGAAACAAACGTACTTGCGACTCCAGCCCTGGTCTGGTCCCAGGGACCTGCGGAAGCCAAGTGAAAGAACCCATTCCAAACATTTTTAACCAGCACCATATCCCAGGGAGCATGTTATCTGAGCAGACAGAAGGCCCAGATTCAAGCCCCATACATGAGAAGTGACTCTAGGCTAGTTGACTGTCAAGAGCCCTGACTGCCTCAAAGAAAAAGTAATTCATTTGTTCATCCAACAAATGTCTATGAAGCATCTACACTTCCCAGGCATAGATATCTGCAGGTACCATGCTGGTCACTGTGGTTACAGCTCTGAGCTACATGCAGTCCTTGCACTCATGGGGCTTATAATCTAGAGGGGAAGACAGACAATTAAACCAGCAATTAGTGGGACTTCCCTGGTGGCACAGTGGTTAAGAATCCACCTGCCAATGCAGGGGACATGGGTTCGATCCCTGGTCTGGGAAGATGCCACGTGCCTTGGAGCAACTAAGCCCGCGAGCCACAACTACTGAGCCCGTGAGCCACAACTAATGAAGCCCGCACACCTAGAGCCCGTGCTCCACAACAAGAGAAGCCACCGCAATGAGAAGCCTGCGCACCGCAATGAAGAGTAGCCCCCGCTCTCCGCAACTAGAGAAAGCCTGCGCATGGCAACGAAGACCCAACACAGCCAAAAATAAAATTAATTAATTAAAAAAAAGAAACCCAAAAAACCAGCAATTAGTTACACTTCTGTACAGGGAGCTTTGAGAACACACTACCCAGCAGAGAGAACTCACCGAGTCTTAGAGGTCAGGGGAACCACTTTACATTCCTGGAGATACGAGACTTGCCTTTCAGTGCTAAGACCGAGGAATTCTCTACAGTCTGACTCAGTGTGACAACCACTTCCAAATCACACTTGCGCTGTCAGGCACAGCCACGGCCTCCCTGCTCTCCCCAGGATGAAACTGGGGTCCTAGAGGAGCTCACCCCATCAGCACCACCACCACCACCACCCAGCCTGAAACAGCACATGTAACGCAGGGCGCAGCCACCTGTGAACACAGCAGGCATCTGTCTTATTCGCCCAGCACCTAGCAGTGTCCTGCACACAGCAGGCACTCATGTGTCTGCTGAACAGAAGTTTTACCAGCCACACCTGCTCTCCCCCCTTCTATAAGCAATAGGTCAGAGCCTCTGCTTCAGTTGAACAAAACTCAGAACACGCTGATGGAAAATGTTTAGCTGACCCTGGGCCGCTCACTGGACCCATCCCCCTAATCTGTAATACCCTCAGATGAGGGTGTCACAAGGAAAGCAAGCTGGGGGCTGTCCCCACAACTAAACGCTGCTGTGAAGACCAGCTCGGGAATGCTGTTTCAAACTTGACTGAGAGTCTGGGCTGTAACGCTTTCTTCCCAGGACCCCTCTGGGCAATGTGCCTACATTCCAGACATCCCCCATCCACCTCTCCTCTGCCGTTTCTACAGCAAGGCTCCCTCCCCGGCAGCCCCACCTCCCAGGCCCTTCCCTCTGCACTCCTCACTCTCCCATAAACCGCACTTTCATCGCCCACAGAATGTTCACAGAGCTTGCCCCTCACTCACCACTGTCACACAAGCCAAAGAAACCCACCCACACCCGAAAGTTACCAAAGCAGAGGACGGACAGAAGGAGGGGGCCTGGGAAGGTAAACCTACAAATGCTGACAGAAGAAAAGGAAATGGAATCTAGAAACCTCTAGGCTCACTACAGTCCAATAAAAATTAATTTAAAAAACAAAACAAAAGACAATCTGCTAAGGCTGGGGTGTGTATACAACCCAATCAGCTGTTGACACTGATTGTGGATTAATAAATATGTGAGAAGGAAAAAAAATTTAAATAAAGAAATAAAACTCTCAAGGTGACTAAATCAAAAAAAGAAAAGAAACCTCTAGTCTGTTTCCAATATTAGACACGTTAGAGGGGCAGTTAGCAACTGAATGGTAAAAAAGCCATCTCAGCAGCACCCACAGGTCTGCCCAGAAGAGCTTTGCAAGAATAAACTATGCCAAAGTAGGTGGCAAGTAGGTGGCAACTGTGGAAACAAACTGAACTCCTGCTGCATCAAATGCCCCATGTGCCAGGGCGGGGCAAAATCCTCCAATCAGCTCAAGCTCGACCTGGATTCAGAGGACTTTCGTTTAGGTGAAGGGGCCAATGGTCGGGGGCCTTCTGGGCACAGCCGTGGTTCTGACCTGTGTAATCCAGGCCCAGTGTGATGAGGGGCTTGCAGGGACGCTCAGGACGGTCTGTCCAGATCTTGTCCACAAGGTTCTCCTTGACAGGAATGAGGTGATGGCCAGCGCTTCTCAGAACCTTGGCCATCTTCTTCCAGTAATCTGAGGAGAAACACACGTGGTCTAGCTATGAACTGAACACCCTTTACAGGCAGCAGGGCTTTGAGAGCCTGGCACCTTCTGAAAGGCTATCCCGTGGCCCTGTGCTAACTCTTCTCCTCACCTTGACCTTTGTTGTGACATCAAATCATGCTGAGCCCCCAAATGTTCCACAACCCACAAGCAAACAGGGAGGATGGAGAGGCCTCTACAACTCACTTCCTCACCCAAGATGAAAGGGCCTATGCTTACTCACCTGTAGGAATGATCAATGGGTCCACACCAACCCTGGATCCTTCAGGAAGTACACTCACCAGCCAGTCTTCCTGAGTTGGTGTGTCCTTCAGACCTACAGAGGGAAGAACAGATGAGAAGCAATTCCCAGGGGACCCGAGCTCATTGTCCTATCCAGAAGAAGGCAATTCACCAACATCATGATAGCAGGGTCTTTATTAAGCACCTTCTTCAAAGAGAATTGACGGCACTTGGAAAATCTGAACTTAATCCTGGAAGGCTATGAAAAGTGTAAGATGCTATAAAAGGAAAACATAAAGTAAGATGGTATATAAGGAATGGGTGAGACAGAAGAAAAAAAGAAACAGGATTTTCATTAGACCCCTGGTAAAAGGCATCCCAGGAATCGCTGCAATACAGGTACATGGTGTCATCGTGAAGATCATCTTGTATCAGCCTTCGGTCACTTTACCACTACTGATGATGAGAGGGTGGGTGGTGATATGGTGAAGGCTGGAGCTGGGAGCCTCCCTTACATCACACACCAGGTAAAGGGAACACACACCACAGTGCCCTCCCCTTATCTGGAGGGCAGCATTGCAGAGTGAAGGCCCCCACCAGACAACCAGGGCTGACTGGCAGCAGAGAAATGTATCCAAAGACTGTAAGAGGGACACACAGGAACCCAACATCGTGTCTTTAACTGGCTCCCTGGGCTTCCTAACTACCAAGAGCAAACAGTCATAGGACACCAAATAAGCTTCAAAAAAGGAACTAAAGTTACTTTTATATCCCCGTTTTTCTTTAATTCGACCCAGTATCTTGTATGTTTCGGATGTATACTTTTTTCATCAAATTTTTGCTAAACAATTAACATTTCGGTAAAATATTAAGAGCAAAAGTTCACATATTCTGAAATAGTACTGTTCTACTATTCTTCCTAGCGAGTACTGATAACCACATAACCACAGAAGGGAAGTTCAAAGGTTTGTAAAGAAATGAGCTCATGGGACTTCCCTGGTGGTCCAGTGGTTAAGAATCAGCCTTCCAATGCAGGGGACGTGGGTTCAATCCCTGGTCGGGGAACTAAGATCCCACGTGCCTCAACCACCTCGATGCCAACTAAGCCCAGGCGTCACAACCACCAAGCCCGCACGCCTCAACTAGAGAGCCTGTGTGCCGCAAACTAGAGCCCACGCGCTTTGGAGCCCGAGCACCACAACTAGAGAAGCCCGCACGCCGCAACGAAGAGCCCGCATGCTGCAACTAAGACCCAATGCAGCCAAAAAAAGCAAACAAATAAATAAATATTTTTTTTTAAAAAAAAAGAAATGAGCTCATGAATCTGTTCTAAAAAACTGCCTAGAAGCTGGCACTGAGTTGTTATTTTGCTATTTGATTCTTTCCTATTTTTTTCAAACCGCTGAACAAGCCACTTACTAACCAAGTTTCTTTAATGCCCCTAGTATAACTTTCACAGGATGAAGTCATATCATCTCCTAGCAGACAGATGTTTGGCAAAAACCCCAGGGATGAACCACTCCCCAGCTACACCCACCAGAATCTCCCTACACAGGAGAGACAGTGAGGAGGTGGGCTTAGGGCAGAAACTAGAGAAGGGCTTGGAAGGGAGAAGGACTCATCCGCTGGGGCTGTTCTAGAGGACAGGCAGACAGTATTCGCTCCTCTGACACTCTGAACCCCAAAGCGCTGACTTATCTAACAGCTGGAGTTTAGGCCCCAAAGAGAGATGCCCACACCCCAGAGGCACACTGAATGATCCACTGGGGTACAAGCAGAAAGTATTAGGACTTCCATTTGTAATTTTTCTTAAAAAATAAGATATTAATCTTTGCTTGTATTTGAAATACAGATGGACTGGGCACATATACCGTCAACAGAGGCATGTAATCAAGAAGTGTAGAGGTCTAGTGGCCTATCCATTTATAATAGCCCTACAGCCCCAAGTGCCTCTGTGTGTGTGTGTGACAGAGAGAGAGAGAAGAGGGAGAACAACTGGGGCAACAACCACCTGTAGCTTTGATGTTTCTATATTTTTAAAAAGACTTTTGAGAAACGGAAATTTAAAATAAATCCACTGCCAGGATAAAAACGTTCCTAATTCCTCCCTCCCTAAGACAAACAACACATATATATGGAGAGTGTGTGAAACACACATACATACACACACACACACACACACACACACACACACACACACTACCTCAGTAGGCTAACTGCTTGGATCTTGGAGTCAACTCAACTCAACTCAGTGTCAACAGCCCTCTGTTCCCTGAACCATGAGTCTGGTAACAACCTGATTTCCTCATTACTTCCAATTACAAACAAGAAATATCAGGGGGCTTCCCTGGTGGCGCAGTGGTTGAGAATCTGCCTGCTAATGCAGGGGACACGGGTTCGAGCCCTGGTCTGGGAAGATCCCACATGCCGCGGAGCAGCTGGGCCCGTGAGCCACAATTGCTGAGCCTGCGCGTCTGGAGCCTGTGCCCCGCGACGGGAGGGGCCGCGATAGAGAAAGGCCCGCGCACCGCGATGAAGAGCGGTCCCCGCACCGCGATGAAGAGTGGCCCCCGCTTGCCGCAACTGGAGAAAGCCCTCGCACAAACCGAAGACCCAACACAGCCAAAAATAAATAAATAAATAAATAAATAAATAAGAAAATCCTTTAAAAAAAAAAAAGAAATATCAGGGATTTGGCCTCATCTTCTCTTCCTCACTCAGCCCTGGTAGCCCCTTTTCCCTCCTTCTATTGTCCAAGTTCAAAATTCAGCAGGCAGAGACCTTTGTACAACGACTAAAATCATGTTTCAAAAGACTATTAGAGTGACAAGGAAAACTACAGCACAAAATTAAATGAAAAAACAAGAGTACACACACACACACACACACACACACACACACAATCATTATCCAATAAACACTGAGCTCTATGCTTCCCATATACTATTTCTTTAATCCTCACCATTTTATGTGGTACTTACTATTACTATTCCACCTTACATATGAGGAAACTGAAGCACTGAAGGTGAAGCAACTTGCCCAAGAAAGTTCCAGACCCATGCTCTTGCACTATGGCTGAGCTGCCAGAAGCAAGTCAGGATCCTCAGAGGGAGAGCTTCCTAGCTTCAGTTGCCAGTGGCCCCTTACCTTTATCTCACTCTGAATCACGAGGCAGCAAAGAGCAGTGGAAAGGCCCCAGTGCATGAATCAAATGCACAGCAAGCTATGTGAGCTGCAGCAAAGCAACTGTCCTCTCTGGCCCTCAGTTTCTCCTCACTGAAATGAGTATCTTGAACCAGGATCTTCCAAAATTGAACGTGTAATGGTATGTGTATATCAGCATGTCATTTTCTTGGTTTTCCTTGTGCCATGAACTGGACTGTGTCCCCTCAAACTTCATACATTGAAGCCCTCCCCCAAATGTAACTATACTTGGAGACAGGGGGTTTAGGAGGTAATTAAGGTTAAATGCAGTCATAAGGTAGAATTCTAATCCAGGAGGACTGGTGGCCTTCTGAGCGGGGGAACAGAGAGAGAGAGCCATGGAAGGATACAGCGAGAAGGAGGCTGTCTGCACGCCAGGAAGAGAGCTCTCACCAGAACCTGACCACAACAGCACCCTGATTTCAGACCTCCAGCCACCAGAAATGAAAAAGTAAATTTCTGTTGTTTAAGCCACCCAGTCCATGGTATTTTGTTTTGGTAGCCTGAGCAGACTAAGACACCTTGGATTCTACAAGGGGTCCGTGGCCCCATAAAAGGGGTAAGATCCAGAAGCCCTGAGGAGCCCTAGGGTCCCCTGCCAGAGCTGCCAACTAAAGTTGAGAGAGCGGTGCCTCTACGCACCCATCTTCATGAGCGTCCAGTTGCTGTCCATCTGCTTGGCAGCCTGGAGGAAGTAGCGCCCATCAGTCCACATGGCCGCATGTTCTTCTGTGACGATGGCTGTGCCTACAGCAGGGGAGCAAAGAGATGAGAAAGGTTTCTGACCACCACCTAGAAGCTGCACAAAACGGCAGCAGGCAGGTGAGCACGGTGAGGGGCACCAGATCCCGTGTGGCCTCACCACCGCTCTGGTGGGGCCTCTGGTGGGGCAGCGGGGCCTTTAACTCCAAGAGAACCTCCAGGCAAGAGAAGATGATACCACTGAAAACCAGCTGTGGGCCAAGCTGTGAAAGAAACAGTCCTGAGTCAGCCTGGGTACTGGTCCCTGCACAGAAAGGACCCCACTTGTACAGCATGAGTCAAGGCCAGTAGAAAGAGGTCTGTGGACCTGCGGCCACAAGGGTCTCGTAATTAACAACAAGATAGTGGTGGATCTGCTCAGTGATCACAGCCATCTGCTCCAGCAGACACCCTAAAGGAGGTGTTTCACCTTTCCCAAGAGAGACCACCTGGATGCTGTCAGTGTTCACTGTGATGCAGCAGTTGGTCACCAGCCGGGAGTTTATGCCTCCCACCTCTACCTGCCCTCAGTTCCCACAGGCCCAGCAGAACTCAGGGCTTTCAGCAGAGGTGTCAGCCAAAACCAATCCTAAAGTGCCTTTTACATCAACAGAAGCAGTGCGCTAACTGCGAGGAGAGGGGCTCGCACCAAGTCTAGCAGCTTGAAGGATGGGAGTCTGAAGGGGGGAACCCATCCTAAAACTCAAGGGCACAACAGTTTTGGGAAAGTTAGGGCAGGGCAACAATGTAGCTCGACATTCATCTTTGTTATTTAAGCTGAAACTGAAAACAGAGAAACCAAAAGTCAAGCACTTAGACAATTACACAGGACCAATAGGCTAAGGAGGGGGTTTTAAGGATGCTATTAGTGTCCCACTTCTTATTTGGAGTGCTAGTTACACAGGGGTATTCAGGTTAATTGATACACTTTTCTGTATGTATGTTACAGTTAGTAAAAAGTTCAAAAATATTTTTTAAGTAACATTTTTTAAGACTTGAAAAGCAAAGGCATAAAGAGACACTAAAATGTAAGCTTAGGAGCTGGGGGTGCCGGGACCACATCCCCTCTGCAGAGGCTCAATGGGGACGTCTGGTTTGCATTTTCTTTTTGGTTCTATATCACAGGCTGAAACTGGGTCTAGTTATTTTTTGAGAGGCAAACAAAAGTACCAAAAGAACAAAGAGAGAATTTAGAAACTCACCTGCAGAGCCATCAAATCCAGAGACAAAGGCCCGCCGACAGTCACACGGAGCAATGTACTCACTCTGGAAAACAAAAAGGACAAGGAATTGGACCTTGATCAGTCACATGCTGACTCCTGCTTAGCCCAGCAGGACTGCAAAGGCTGGCAAAAGCTGGGCACCTGCCTTCAAGGAACTGCCAATCTAGCTGAAAAGGCAAGCTGAACATTTTTTTTTTTAATTAGTGCACACTACAGAAGACCCTAATTAATTAAGGGCTAAAGGGCTGTTCCCTTTAACCTCAATTTTTTCATCGGGAGAACAAAGCAAGTCAAGAGAAACAGATCAAAACTGCTCTTTCCTCACTGAGATCTTACTCAAAAAACAAACCAATAGCCTTCTCCCTTCTTTGCCACTGACATTTAGGCATCTGTTATTTTTCTCAAAAGCCCGAATTTCTGTTTTATGTGCCAATAATTCTCTAACTTAAGTCTCTTTAGATATCAGCTTATTTCTGAACTTCCTGTTTGTGTCCCCCATCCAAGGCAGTGTCACCAATCTCTCCCACGCAGACCCTGTCCCTTCCTGTTAGGGAACGAAGGGAAATGCTTCCTCTAACCCAGGAGGCTTCAGCAAAATAAAACATCATGTTCAAATCCAGGTCCTTCCCAGCCGATAATCCCTTGCCTCTGAATGGAATGGGATTAGGGCTAAGAAAGTAAGAGTTTCCCATTCCTGGGGAAAGGGTACGAGGCCACATTGTGTAACTTCTGGTAATAGCCAGTGAGGCACAGAGAGTCAAGTAACTTGTCCAAAGTCACACAGCTAATAAGTAGCAGAGGCAGGATTTGAACCTGGGTGGTTTCAGAGCCTCAACTCTGAAGCCCTATGCCATGCTGCCCCCATAAAACACATCGTCTCCCAACCTCAAAATAACTCTCCAGGATAATACCAATAGCAAATGAGAAAACTGAGGTTCAAACACAGAATCTTTAAGTAACTAACACATCAATAGCAGGGCCAGGATCTGATCTACTTGAGACCAGAACCACTGCTCCTTCTGTTAGCAGGTTTTTCCTGAGCTAAAGGACTTGGCAGGGTTAAGAATGCTTAGGATAGAGAAGGGGGCTGCTGGCTGGACCCCAAGGCATTTTGGGACAGTCAACATGATGTAGGGGAAAACGGCTCCCAGGTTCTAGTCCTGCCGCGTGGATGAGAGCTGCCCCTTTCACCAAGGCAGCCACAATCGCAGCCTCAGACCAGTCACAAGACCGTGACCCACAGAGGTGCTGGAAGGGTCAGCAGAATCATGATGGCAGGATGAAGGAGCTCTGAGAGCTCTGGGCCGCACCTGCCCTCTAGCAGGCCCAGCTACGTGGTCTGCAACGAGTCTCCTCTCCTCTCTCAGCCTCAGTTCCTCATTTCTACAACGGGTCATTTCAGATTGCTGAATGCAATGGCAAGCAAATGTTTGATCCCGAAAACACAAGGGAACATTGACCAGATAGCACTAAGGACATAAAAAGAAGTGGCCTCCAGCATCGTTTATGAACTGTAGCGCCCTCCTTTGTTTATTCACCAGGGATTAGTGAGTGCAAGACTGAAAAAGGAAAGGCCAACATGGGGGAGTCTCTTCCTGCCCTTCTCCTAGTTCTCCTGTGAGAGGAGCAGTAAGTGAGTGTTCAGAACAACTCGCCAGAAATCCGGGGGTGCTGCGCACATGCACCAGAAGAGATGCTATTAATCTCTTCCTCCTGAGTGGTGAAAAAGCAGCTAAGAGGCTGGGGAAACTCAGTTAACAAAAAAAACCTTGCGCTAAAAATCAGAGTACACAACGGGGAAAATACAGAGGGGGCACTCTGGACCAACAAGGAGGTCCCCCTGGCTGGGTGCTCTCCCACCCGACGCACAGTGAGGAGGCGGGTGAGGGGCTCAGCCTGGCTGGGCTCTGGCACGCAGGGACACAGCTCTCTAGGAGTGCCCCACCCCTACCTGGGGAAGCCTGGGTGGAGGCTCACGGCCCCCCAGGGGTTACCTGGAGCTGCCTCTCAGCAAAGGCAGGAGAAGAGTTTCTCCAAAGGGAGATGGAATTAACAGCAGGTGGATGTGTTTGGTTTGGGATCGAGATGAGGGTGGAGCAAGAACGTCTAGACATGACCTAAGTGGCCAACATGCCAGAAAGACATCACTGACCAAAGCTGTCACCTCCACACCAACAGGCTAAGCAGAGGCCAGACAAGCACTGGGCCCGGGCCTCCCACTCTTCCCCCAGCCATGAAGCTGGCAAAGCCCGGGAACATTCTCCCTAGAGAACAGCAAAAGGCCTAAAATAAGCCAAAGCCTTAGCATACTAGGAAAAAGCCACAAAGAAACACAGCCGTTGACTTTTTTCTCCAAAACTGTCCATTTCTCTCCATCTCTAGTATGCCCCTGTCCAAGCCTCCCTCATCTCTACCTGGACCACTGTCCCTACAATCCACTCTTCACACACACTCAGAGTGAGCTTTTCAAAATGTGTATGTATCATGTTAGCATCCTGCTTAAAATCCTCCAGTGACTTCCCATCACACTTAGGATAAAATCCAAACCCCAGCCCAGTCCCCAAGGCATAGCTTGATCCGGCCCTGCTCTCCTCCCACAATCCTCCCACTCACGGTGCTCCAGCCACACCACCTGCTTTCTGCTCCTTGCGCTTGCCAATCTCATTCCTGCTTCAAGGCCTTTGCACATGCTTTTCCTTGTGCCTATAAAAGTCTCCCTCTGATCATGGCATGGCAGGCTCCTTCCCATCATTGTATTTCAGGTCAGATGTCACCTCCCCAGAGAGGCTTGCCTAGACTATCCAGCTACAGTAGCCACTCAGCCTCTTCTACCTCTCTGTATAGCGCATTTTTCTAGATGTTTCTCTTCTTAATGACTCTTTTACACTGTTATTGTCCTGCCCCACAGAATGTAAGTCCCATGAGACCAGGGTGTTTGTCTGTCTTGTTTGTCACTGTCCCTGTACAGGGCACAGGTGACATACACTAGGCCCACAACCAATACTTGCAGAATAAATGAACAAGCAGGAAGAGAGATGAACCTTTCTCCGTAGTTAAGACCTTAGCCACCTCTTTGAAGACAGAGAAAGGGCTACAAGCCAAGAAATGCAGGTGCCCTCTAGAAACCGGAAAAGACAAGGAAATGGATTCTCCCCAGAGCCTCCAGAAGTCACTTTAGCCCTGCTGACCACTGCAGACTCCAGCCCTCCAGAACTGTGAGATAATAAATTTGTTTTGTTGTAAGCCACAAAGTTTGTCACAGCAGCAACAGGAAACTAATGCTTTATCCAACAGGAAAAAGGCCAGAAGGGATTATAACTGGGGTTTCAAACTCAAAAGCCCTAGGGTACAGGCAGGTAAACTAAATGAGTAAAGCAGGACAAGAGGCTGTCTCTTCTAGAGAGAGCAGCTCCTACTCAGCTCTGATTCCTGTCATGCTGGAATGTGAACCACGTGTTGCCAACCTTCAATATTTCAGGAAAAGCTAAATATATGTACGTTCGTGAGAGATCACTCAATTTTTAAATGTTGGCATCTAATTCAAACAATTTAAATAACACACAGCCAAATAAAGCATATCAGTAAACTACAGGAAAAAAAAAAAAAAAGCCTCAGCCATGTCTCCAAATCCAGCTCAAACATGCCCTCTTCCACAAAGCTTTCTGACCCATCCAGCTTTCAGAGATCTCCCACACCTCTCAATTTTACCGAACCATCCACAATGGCATTTATCGACGCTCCCCACCTTGGGTGATGATAACAAATAATATTGGCTAAGATTGACTACTTGCCAATAACTATCTTCATTTCCCCTAATTCTAACCCCAACAGCAGCTCTGGAAGGTATCATCCTTCCCATTTACAGATTTAAAAAAAAAAAAAAAGAAGAAGAATCAGCAGCTCAGGGAAGTAAATTACTTACTTACCACCACCCCCCAACCAAGACACCACTGCTCTAAGTGGCTGAGCCGAGATCTGATCTCAGGTCTGACTTTCAAAAGCCCATGCCTTTACCACACTGCCAAGCAACCTCTTTTATTCTGTACAGAGATCATGCACATCTGGTCTACACAAGTGGATTATAAACTGTGAGGGAACAAGGAACACAGGTATGCCCCCCATTCACCTCTATCTTCATCAACCACATAATAGATGTCTCCTACATGCAGGAATCAAACCTATGTTCAAGCCTGGCTCCCCCACTTACTGGCTTTCTTGTCTCTTAAATGAAACCAAGTCAAGGTATGTGGGAAAAACGGATAGCTGCCCAAAGATTCATGCCCTTTCCTTACTGTAAAGTCACTGAAGAACGATTGGTTTCCCATCCAGGACTTCATTTCCCAGGCCCCCTTGCATCTAGGAGGGATCACATGACTAGTTCTCACCAACGGAAAGTGGGTGGGAAGTGATATCTGAGTCAGGGCAGTTAAAGATGGACGCACCCTCTCCATACTCCTTCCCTTCCGCCAGCTGGAATGGCGGCATCACAGGATGGAAAGTGCCTGGATCCCTGAATCACTCTTCTTCCTAGTGGAAGAAAGTCACCCACCAACCAGGAACACCCACTCTGGACTGCTGCATGAACAAGAAATAAGGCTCTACAATACAGAGTCACTGAAACTTTGAGATGTGTTACCACAGCTAGCGTTACTCTAATTAATACGGTGAATAAAATCACTCTGGGATAAAAATCACTACCTCCACCCCAGGAAAGAGCCTATTTAAGAAATAAAAACAGGAAGCCAGCTCCTGGAGGAATGGAAGTAGAATCAAAAAGAGTTTCGGAAAATCAGAGTCATGTCTTCCAGAAGGAGGAACCATAAACACAGCCAAAAGCTCAAGGTGGCAGGGCCGCCCCCCCCAAGAACGGGATCTTTGGACTAAGCCGAGCCCAAAAGCAGAAGAGGGGCCTCACAGAAGGGGAGGATGAAGAGTTCGGATTTCTCAAAGGTGGGGCCAGTGCAGTTCTGGCCCCAGCCAATGATTCTCCTGATTTGGGGCCAGTAGTGCCCGCAAATCCCAACATTTGGCTTAGAAGGTACATGAAAATACCCAGATTACAAGAGACAATGGACACTTCCTCGCTGTAAAAGTCCCCCCGGGCCCAAACTCATTAATACTACAACCATTGTTCTGAGTTTAAAAGAAAAAACCCTTAGAGTCGCAAAGGACAGAGAGGAGCAGAGCCCTGGAGTGCCAAGTCCTTGCACAATTACGTATTCGGGGTACGTACTGTCTCCAACACGCAACAGTGTGTGGGTGTGTGTATCTGTGCTTTGCAAAGTACACAAAGGACAGAATTCAAGACTCCTCTTCATTTCTCTAACACCCTCCCTCCCCAACCCGTAGGAGAAATTCCAGCAACGCTGAATCTAGCCTGAAACGAAACAGGAGCAAGAGCCCCAGAGAACAGCAGCCTCTCTGTTACTGAGGAGGCTCCTGCGGCAGGTCACACAGAGCCAGCACTTCCTCCCTGTCCTCACAGCCCTGGCAAGGACCCAGAGTCCCACCTAACAGTCATCCCAACGAGGGCCCTCCTCTCCATGGGGCCTGAAACAAGGAACGTGGGGCTCCTCATTTCTTTCTGTGGACGGCACCACAAACCCTCTCAGCTTCCAAACTTCCCAGTTCCCTCGGTCATCTGCCTGCAAGGTCCTCGCTCCATCTATCTACTGCTTCTCCTCCAAACCCTTCCCTTCTTCTCTGCTCCTAAGACCAGCACCCATGTCCAGGCCCTCTGTAGCCCGACTCTGGGATCCTGCAGTGGCCTCGGAACAGGCTTCTCAGTTCCCAGTGTCTCCCTTCTCCAATCCACACTGAACACTGCTCCCGTTGATTGATCGTGTCACTCTCTTATTCAAAGACCTTCAGTGGGTCCCTACCGTCTAACAGAAACCTAAACTCCTGACTCTGGTGGCTCCTGAGTGGCCTTGACCAGACCCTATTATTCTTTCTTCTTTAGGGTTATCATTATTCACGTTCTCCTACTTCCATGGATTTGCCCATGGTATTTCTTGTACCTCTCTACCTATAAGCACCCAAATTCTACCTGTTCACATTCCAATTTAAATGCATTTCCATCATGAAGCCTTCCTTGACCCTGTCAGCTTAAAATATTCCCTCTCACCTGTGAGTTCAGTCCACACTTTAAATCTGTGCTTAGCATTAGAGTAGACACCAAACACATGTAGCTACCAAGCACTTGAAATGTGGCTAATGTGACTGAGAAACTAAATGTCTGATTTTATTTCAACTAATTTAAATATAAATTTTAAAACTGATGCTCAAGGCTCAGTTATTACAAAACTTTTTAAGTATGTTTAGAAAAACTTTGGTATGTAAGGCCACTTTTTCAACTGTAAATTTTATGAAATCTAAATACAGATCAAATATTTCCCACGAACATTCCACATTCAAGTTGAGATGTTTTGTAATGATATACATACCGGAATTGAAGACTCAGTATAAAAAAAGAAATGTAAACTATCTCACTAATGATTTTTTATACTGATGATGTGATGAAATGATAATATTTTGGACATACTGGGGTAAATGAAATGTATTATTAAAAATAATTTCACTGCTTCTTTTTACTTTTTTTTTACTATGGCTATTAGAATAGTTAAAACTACATATGTGCCTCATATATTTCTACTGGACAGTGCTGATTGAGTTCTTTCCTATGACATTTACTAGTCGCATTTTGTGTTAGATTTGTGACTGGGGCTATCTACTCTTTAACCTCTTTAAGGGAATATTTTCCCTCATTCATTTCTATAATAGTAATAATAACAACAACAGAAATAGCAGCTAATATAATGAGACTTATTAGGTGACAGACATGCTTTAAGCATTTATATCTATTAACTCATTTGATCCTAACAACAGCCCTAAGAGATAGATGTGTCACTGTCCCATTTTTGCTGGTGGGGAAACTGAGACACAGAGAGATTACCTGACA
The DNA here is from genome assembly GCF_949987535.1 of Balaenoptera acutorostrata. NCBI lineage: Eukaryota > Metazoa > Chordata > Mammalia > Artiodactyla > Balaenopteridae > Balaenoptera > Balaenoptera acutorostrata. The sequence goes on along the minus strand of NC_080079.1, from coordinate 20,434,106 downwards.
CTTAGGAGTTTGAGGTAACTTACTTGAGGTCAAGCAGCTAGTTAAGTGGCAAATCTGCCACCTGAACCCAGACAGTTTCTAGAGCCCATACGCTTACCGATATGCTAACTGCTTGCCTTTTACATTTGTCCCAATACTTAGCCCTGATATGGTAGTCAGGAAATATGCACCAGACAAGCAAAACACAACTTCTCCCGCCTTGCAAGGCAGATGGCTAAGCTACAGCAATAGAAATGATAACCAAAGATTATAAAAGAAAAATGGGGGGGGGGGGGGTAGTGGGGAGGGAGGTGAGAGAGAAGAGGACAGCAAGAGTACAAGAATATAAGTTTGTGAAGCCTAAACAAATAGTGACTTCTGCAATAAAAGTGACAGCTCATATCAAGCAAGCTTAACTTTTTGTGTTTTCAGGATGTTGCTGGAAAACACATTTTTCCAGGATTAGAGCTTAAACTTCCTCATTTAGGGAGGACCCATCCAATTTTGATATTCCAGATCCATTAGCAGGAGATGAAACACTGAGGGGAAGCCTGGAACATCACTGGGGTTTGGCCAGTGTCGCTGCCATTCCCAAAGCTGAATAAGAAATTGCTTTGGGTCTATTAGGTCACACCTAATGTCAAAGACAGAATTTTAAAAAATCAATCAGAGTATCAGACCAAAAACCAGCATTATGATACCAAAAAAAGTTGGCTCAGGAACAGCACCCAGGACCAAGAACATCAAGATAAACTTGGCTTGGCTACAAGAACATCCCCTACCAGTAAACACACAGATTTTATCCTAACTCCAGGCAAAAGGAAACTGAAACTGAAATACCAACACTACAAAGCTTCCAGCACACCCTTAACTGGAAGCCTTCAAAGGTTAACGCAAGTAATACTCACAGGTCCAATCTTTCCACACAATGAGGCCTCCCCTGGAGGTGAAGGTTCACAAGTAAAGCAGAACTAGCAGGAGTTTGGCTGCTGCTCCACAACAGCCTGTGAGACCCTTTCAAAGGAGAGACCCAATTTCAGACAGCAGTGTGCTAGTGCTGTGAGGGTTAATGTTATGTGTCAGCTTGACTTGCTAAGGGATTCCCAGATAGCCAGCTGGTAAAACATTATTTCTCAGTGTGTCTGTGAGGTTGTTTCTGGAAAAGATTAACATTTGAATTGGTAGACCCAATAAAGATCGCCCTCACCGATACACATGGGCTGCATCCAATCAGTTGAAAGGCAGAGAATGAAAAACACCACTGGTGAATCCAGCAGGGAATCCATGTGACAGGAAGCCCAAGTCCAAAGGCTGAAGCCTGGGCCTGACAGGAGGCAAGGAAGAGCCCATCAGAGGTACCCAGGCAGGAGAAGAAACAAGGAGTTCCTTGAGGACAAGGCCAAGGTCTGCCCTTCTTAAATGGTGGGATGCCCAGTTCCTCTGCTACTTACACCTCCTCAGGCCCAAGCTATGTCGGCTACCCTACCTACTCATCCAGCCCTTAGTCAAGATGAAACTTTGGTTCCTATGAAGCTGGTGAATCTTGTTCATCTACAGAACAGAGGTGAATGGAAGAATTCTGTCACCAAAGCCCCACCCTAAACCCCACCAGTCTCTCCTTACCTCCCCCGCCTACTAAATTTAACATTACAGTACACGGCCACCTCGGCTTTCTCACGTGCCAACAGCCTCTTTCCGGCCTGATCTGCTGCTTCTCCTACACTTACACATTGTTCTCCCACCTCCCCCTTCACCCCTTCAACTGCGTCTACTTGCCAAACCCTCATCTTCAGGGGCCTCTCCTCTTTACACCTCCCCTTCCTCTCACGTCTTCAAGGAGCAAGTTCAAACCCACTGTGGTACAAAAAGTGCTACTGAAGATCAACAGACTAAGGAATTCCATGGAACAGAGTCCCCTACCCCACTCCTGAGATGACTGTGGGAATTCCATGGACATTTAAATCTGAAAAGTGCTGAATACTTCATCTGTTCCTTAGAGTTGTACAGTGCACACTCATATATTAAAGGCCTTGAGAAATCCTACAGTTTAGAAAACTGTTCAAATGGGCAAAGGACTTGAATAGACACTTCTCCAAAGAAGACACACAAATGGCCAACAAGCATATGAAAAGATGCTCAACTTCACTAATCATCAGGGAAATACAAGTCAAAACCACAAGATATTACCTCATATCCATTAGGACACCACCATCAAAAAAAAGAAATAACAAGTGTTGGCAAGGATGTAAAGAAATTGGAATTCTTGTGCACTATTGGGGTAAATGTAAAATGGCATGGCCACCATGGGAAACAGTATGGAGGTTCCCGAAAAAATTAAAAATAGAATTACTATAGGATCCAGCAATCCCACTTCAGGTATATATCCAAAAGAATTGAACAAGATCTCAAAGAAACATTTACAGATCCATGTTCAGTGCAGCATTATTCACAAGAGCCAAGAGGTGGAAGCAACCTGAATGTTCATAAACAAATGAATAAAGAAAATGTAGTATATGCATACAATGGATTATTATTTAGCCTTAAAAAAGAAAGAAATCCCGTCATAAGCTACAACATGGATGAACCTTGAGGACATTACACTAAGTGAAATAAGTTTTTTTCAGTTACCAAAAGACAATACTGCATGATTCCACTTAGATGAGGCACCTAAGGTGGTCAAATTCTTAGAAAGTAGGATGGCAGTTGGCGGGGACAGGGAGAGGGGTTCAGTGGCTGTAGTTTCAGGTTTGCAAGACGAAAAAGTTCTAGAGATCCGCTGTACAATTATGTGCACACAGTTAACACTGATGCATTGTACAGTGGTGTGAAAAATGGTTAAATGTTAAGTTTTTTTACCACAATAAAAAAAAAAAGAAACTGTTCAGCTCATTTCACTATTTTCTTGACCCCTGACTACATTTTTTGCAGAACACCTTACAAAACACAACAGGAATGCTGTAGAATACGGTTTGGGAAACTCTGTTCTAAACATCAAAATATCCTGAATGTCATGCTGTTGCCTCAAATCATCCAGTCCCTTTGGTTATTTATTTCAGCCCTTCATTTGCTCCTGAGGCCAGGAAATCTCCTGTGCCTCCAAGCAGGGGTCCAATCTTGATGCTGTCCCCAGGTTAACACTGGCCTGATATTGTCACGACCATATGGTTTGCCACTGTTGGAGGAGGGGCAGAAAGGAGGTCAGCTAGAGTGGACCTCTTTCGGGAACTTTGCTTCAGCTTACAGTAATACCCTTATCTGCCACCCCCTCCATCATGGCAGACCCTCATCAGTCATGTCAGTGCCACACGTGATCTCACATGTGAGCACGCATGCACATGCGCGCGCGCGCACACACACACACACACACACACACACACGTACTTATACACTCACAGTGACCAAGGGTAAACACCAAGCTACTACACCAATCAAGTTCTCACCCAGGCCTCCGGATTTGGAATTAAGGTTCTGGCTCAATCTGGTATCTTGAAAGTAACAGATAAAGAGATATATATGCAGATACTGTGAGATGGCCATCTATTCACTATCTACCTTGTTGCCTGAGACAGAAAGAAACTTATCTGCAGCAAGAGCTGAAACCCCTCCCATTCCAGTCCTCCTAGAGGGCCAGCTGCACCCTGCCCTCAGGTTCCACGGGACAGACTACCTGAGGCACAACTCCAGAGAGTACCATTCACAATCTGGAGTTGTGCCAGTGCAGTGGCCCTGCCCCTAAATCCTTATAAAGCAGCATTTTTATTGCTCAGAGTACTTCAAGGTGGTTTCTATTGCCTGCAACTAAAGAATTCTAGAACACCAGTATTTCTGACTATTGCTTTTTACTTCCTTAGGCTTTTGCCAGAGGAACTTACCACCTTGTTTCTGAAAAGCACTCTAAGCTTCCCTGCTTCTCTGCCTTTGCTCCTACTAATCCTTCTATCTAGAATCCCTTCCCCCTTCTCTATTTACCCAACTCTATGCGTCCTTCAAGGTCCAGTTCACCTGCCTCCCTGCCCATGAAGCCTTCCATCACCCTCCCCTCTCACCCTCAAACACCCACAGCCCTCTGCCCAGATTTCCTTGATGGCACGTCCACAGTCCACCTTGCAATACCGACGTGTGTATGCACACCTGAGCTCCATTACTGAACTGTCTACTTCTTGAGACCAGGACCATTCTCATCTTTGTGTCACGTACCATACCTAAGGCAGTGCACATAAACAAAGGCTATAAGAAGTATATGTGTGGATGACTCTATGGAAGAATAGCACTTTGTATACCACCTCAGGTCTCTACTAAACCGTAAACACGGGGAGGGCAGGAATTCAAACTTAAATTCGTCTCTGTAACCCTGCAGTACCACGACCATGGTGTAGGCATCCAAACACCTGCTGACTCAACGACCTAAAAAAGTAAATCCTAGAATCCTTTCGTCCTCTGCTTTTCAGCCCCATCACATGCAGTCTCCACCTCTCTAAACCCGACTCTCCCATAATTAAATCACTCGTGTTCTCAGACATAGAGGGCACTTATTGAAATGCTTCCACCAAAGGTGGTGGCTGGGGGGATGATGGGGGTAATATACAGAATCATCCCTAAAACCTGCTAGAGTGGAGATCCAAGATGAATTTCTGGCTGCCCTTCTGGCTGTGCCAGTGGGACAGGACAGTCTGGATGGGGAGAAGGGAGGCAGGACAGACAATTCTGCTGGGGACATGATGTGGCAAAGGAGATGGGGTAAAGTGCATCAGCAACAGAAAGGTCCAGACTTCTGCCCCTTCATTTATCTCCTAATTCTTCCACAATGTATTGAAAGCTAGCTATATACAGTGGAAATAAGGAAGCCAGGGCCAAATCAATAAGCATTCAGTGAGACTCTACTGGACACAGGTCCCTGTGCCTAGCCCTGGAGAACATGCTTAGATGTGGGTTGACAATTTGAATCCTACAAACACATTGGGGCTGAGGGAAAGGAATAAAAAGAAACGAGGGGCTGACGAGTTCCATCGCCAGCCCATCTCCACTCAGTACCTGGTGGGCATCTCCCGACGGGATGATGTAGGCCTGGATTGGTTCTGTCACATACTCCAGGTTCCTCATGGCTTGTCTCAGCTGCCGAAGCAGCTCCGAAGTTACCTTTGGAGCCATTCTGCTGTCTGCAACAACAGGAGAGTTTGTACCAAAACCAGACTGCTCCACGCCACTCAATGACTAGTTAAGTACCAGAGTGGTACATTTGTTATAACTGATGATCTACATTGACACATCATGATCCCCCAAAGTCCACAGTTTACATTAGGGTTCACTGTTGGTGTTGTATACTCTATGGGTTTTGACAAATGTATAATGACACATATCCATCATTATGATTTAAGTTTAATAGTTTTCATTGCCCTAAAAATCCTCTCTGCTCAGTCTATTCATCCTTCTTTCCCCTCCCCCCAATCCATTGGTATGACTAATCTTTTTACTGTCTCCATAGTTTTGCCTTTTCCAGAAAGTCATATTGTTGTAATCATACAGTATATAGCCTTTTCAGATAGGCTTCTTTCACTTAGCAATATGCATTTAAGATTCCTCCATGTCTCTTCATGGATTAATAGTTCATCTCTTTTCATTGCTGAATAATATTCCATTGTCTGGATGTACCACAGTTTGTTTATTCATTCACAAACTGAAGGACACCTTGGTTGCTCCCAAGTTTTGGTGATTATGAATAAAAATAAAACATCCATGTTGCAGGTTTTTCTGTAGACATAAGTTTTCAATTCCTTTGGATAAATACCAAGGCACATGATTGCTGGATCATATGGTAAGAGTATATTTGGTTTTGTAAGAAACTACCAAAATGTCTTCTAAAGTGGCTGTACCATTTTGCATTCCCACCATTAATGAATGCAAGTTCCTGCTGGTCCACATCCTAGCCACCATTTGGTGTTGTCAGACTTTTGGATTTTGCCAACCCATTTTTTAAACAAATAAAAAATACCTGACTTAACCAAAAACATCCTAATGCACAATGCTGTAAGTAATTTACGTTGAGGCTATTGTACTACAGGTTATCTTCAAGAATTTACACCCTGGCTCACTGTGGCTTGTACTCTGCTAGGTATAGATCCTTTTTTTGTTTTTTTCTTTAGCATTTTTATCTGCTGCTTCTCCATCATCACCAGCACCTTAGGCTATAAAAGCCTCAGTCTTTATGGTTATCTCCAATAGATTCCCCTACGAGGTACCATACTACTACTCTTGGGACTCACTGAAAAAGTGCCCCATTTTATTCATAATCTGCAAGGGCAGCTTCAGCTGCTGGCCTCAGGGCTCCCACTCAGAAGTCTCCAAAAGACAGAAGTACTCAAAGAGAGAGACAATGGAAATGGTCCTATTCATGATTCAAACATGTCCATGATCCCTGCATTACAGATGCTTCTGAATACTTTTCAGAGGGACATCCTTTCCTTTTGTCTGACCTACTGAGCCTATAATTTCTCACGTACCTAAAAAAGAGGGATCAGAAGTATCTAATCTGACGTAAATTTATATGTCAATACCTCCACTGGGTTCAAAATGAAGGCTATTATGACCTCATACGCTTGCCAGCATCTGAAAACTTTATTATGACATCTTTCAGGAGCCTCAGAATAAATCTGTGTTTCCGAACCATATTTCTGAGCAATTTAACATTTTTAAAAGTCAAGCAAAAACGGAGACAGCCTTTGGAGCAGTATTCCAACCTTGGCTGCACATGAGAACTACCTGGGGAACTTATTTAATTAGTCTGGAGTACAGCCTGAGCATCTGGAATTTTAAAAAGCAACTATATGACAGCAGCCAGTATATTTTCTTTCAGGATCATCAATTTCCTTATAGAATCTGGCTTCTATTTGGGCACATCCTGACTCACAGATTTTGATGGCACCGACTGGGTGTCAGTAGCACTGACTGTAGTATGGATCAGTATTATGTTACTGACTTCATCAATGAAGTCAACAGAACCAATGGCAAGCACAAAATCCTCAATTACAAACTGAAAACCATCAAAGGCAAAATGGAGCCGGTCAAAGACATCCTCTGCTTCCTGGTCACCACAACCGGCCTCCTCAGCACCACGTTCTGACCTTCATCACCATCTCTTGCCTCATCATTCCATTCCTCCTCTTGACTGGCCTCCCCAGAATCACCAGCATCCTCAGTTTCACTCCACTACAGTGGCATCTTCACACTTCCCTCCACAATGCCACCTGCCCCCCTCACCACTATTAACATCTCCCCTGCGCCTTCCTTCCTCATCCTTCATGCCCTTCATATTTGGTCGGTGTCCTGAGTCTGATGCAGCCACCTGTCACCTATATCAGACCCAATGAAAGAACTCCCAATACCACAACTAACAGATAGGATGTGATAAGGGGCACTGGCTGAGGCAACGAATGGGCTGTGGCAGTGGAGGCACCTATCAAGGAGGAGGATACAATGGGCAAAGGTGGCTGAGGGAGAGGTGGCCACAGGCCAACAGGCCTTAAAAGTGACTGAATGGGTGAGCAGCTAGAACTGAGGAGGAGACAAAGCAGGTATAATTATAAAACCCAGCCACTGAGGTGGCAGCAGTTGAAATGAGTCAAGATGGCAGAGGTGAAAATTATGGCTGGTGATCCTCATAGGGTAATTTTTATGAGGATTAAATGGGCTACTATATACAAAGCACTTAGAAACAGTGTCTGGCGTCTAGTAAATGTTGTGTTTGCAATTACTAGAGGTAGATACACAATTAACTAACTATGAAAGCAATGTGATAAATGGTGCATTAGGTGTATATATTGCTTCTCCTTAAGGCAGGGACCATGTCAACTTCATCTCTGAATCCATGTATCTAGCCAAGCACCTAACATATGCATACACTCACTCAAAGATGGCTGAATGAATATCACAACTTTGTGTTTATGATCTTTTCAGACTCAGCATAACAGTAATGAATCTTCAGTGAAAGAAAGCTAGGATCCTAGAAGATGCTGTATAATAGCATCTGCTCATTCCACATCCCATTACTTTTCAGAAATGTTAGAAGCAGCCAAGAGCTAATCAGGGTGTGCAGGGAAGTGGGGAGCCAAGAACAACAAACCTAGGCCATGATGTAAAATTAGCCCATACATTGCCAGGTATTTTTAAATCATGCTTTAAAAAGAATGACTCATTTGCAAGTCTCTTGCATATGTGGGTCTGCTTTTAGACATAAGCTCCTAAACCTTCAGCCTTTATCACAAACAAAAGACTTTTCACTGCTTGGAAGTACATGAAGAGCACACCCTATTTACCTCACTGGGTGGCTAGAAGAATTTAACATGACAGCATGTGTGAAAGCTCCATGCACAGCATCTGATACATTGTAGAAGCTCAAGAAATATTATTTGAATCTGAATCTGAAGCACCAGCTGGGATTCCTACATGCCTTGTTATAAGAATAGAAGGGACTGGCTTACTCCAATTTCAGCACCTTAACATTTGCACAGATGCCAAGCTGCTTTTCCAGCATCCATAGCTTTAGAGATGGTGGTTTGTTTCTCTGTCCCACTGCTGAGCAAGGGCCAAGGGTTTTACATACATTAGTGGTTAATTCTCACAATAATCCCCCCCAGGGAGATTTCACTATTCCCATTTTACAGATAAATAAACAGGAGCTAAATCCTTGCCCAAATCAACTGGGTCATCAGGACCAGGACCCAAGCTCTATCCAATTACCAAGCCCATGCTCTATTAGATCATATTATCTAGGGAACATAACAGAGGCTCTCTTAAAGCATTTTAAGGCCAAAGGAATCGAAACAAGTGGGTTCCAGTTTCCAGCTGGGATTTACAACCTCAGACAACTGAAGCTCCCTGAACCTCTATTTCTTCATATGTAATAAAAAGAAAGATAAGTTCTCTTCAAACTCTAAATTCAATTATTCTATCACTTTTCCCTTTCCTACTTCCTCTTTTTCCCATTCCTTCCTGTCCTCCCTCCTAACACGGCCCAAAATGTGTTAGATACATCCAAATTTTTAAAGAAAAAGGACCTAAAATTGCATGTAGTTGCAGCATTGACCTTCCAAAGAGAGATCTGTTATGGTTTCTAACGTGCTTCACAGGATTGATTTTTTCAGTCAACTAGAAGGAAACACTATAGTTCTCCTGGGTAGCCCACAGAAAAGCACCAGTTTACATGGGACAGAAATATAGAAATACACCACTTTTCAGAATTCAGGTTTCTGGCAACCCAATAATATAACTAACCAGTCCTGGGAAGAGGATATGGTTCCAGAAATTTTTCCCAAAAAGATTTTCCTGAATGCCCATTCAATTTATAAAGCACAATAATACACCATAAACTTTTCTTATTTCATAGTCTTATAACGAAAACTGAAAGCTAATCTCTAAGGTGGTCAATAAAGGATTATATTAGAAATTAGAAAAATCAGAATAGGACTTTTTCAATAACAACCTGTCTCTACCACTACCACCACCATCACCACCATCCCAAGAACAGGAAATGCAAAAACCATAACTCTAACTTTCTACTGAAAAATAGCTATACACACACATAAAAACAATAACAACCCAGGAAACCAAAAGACAAAATGGTTTTTAATTTCCAGATATATATCCCTTCATCCCCACTCATGATCAATTATTAATCCCTTACCCTCTCTTCTCTCCCAACTTGGTGTTGGGGTGAGGGAACCCCAAATCCTTTTGAGATGTTCCATCTCAGTAACAGACAAAATTATTACCTGTTTCTACACCTGGGTGTCCTGAGTGTGTTGCCTCGTTAGGTTCAATTATTCTCAGATTTTTCAGCTGAAAATCCTGGTAGTTTGCCCTAAGGAAGAGAAAGAACAGGATATTGCAGACTTTGACCTTAGTAAACGTGGCAAGGCTTAGTCAGAGAGGAACATCAACTTGACTTAGCCGTTTTCCTTCGTGAGTCAGAAAAACTCTCACCCCAGTATCAGTGATGAAATAAATAAGTTTCAGATAAAACTTGCAGATACAACAACACCATGGCAGGTAAACCTTCTCAGTCCCAATCTCTAATTCATGAATTCTCTTCAGCTATGTCTAATCTCCTGTTTAACTAGTCTAAAAATATTTTATTTGCAATGACTATATTTTTCACATGTACAGTTCTATTTGGTTCTTTTTCAAATTTGCCTGTCCTTTCTTCATGGTGTCATATTCTTTCACTATGGTTTCTATTCCTTCTCTTAGCTTTAATTATTTGGGGCCCTTATTTTAAAATTCATTTCAGACCCTCCATTAGAAGGTCTTGGAATAGTAATCCTCAAGTTTGCTTGGTCTGCTGGCTCCCTCTTCGTGGGTCATTCTTTTTCTTATAGACTCACAGACTATTTTATCTATGAGAATGAGACGTATCCTGGATTGTACAAGCACTGCTGTCACTGTTGTTTGCTTCTGAGATTAATTTTCACTTTAACTTCTTAGCAAGGAGATTTACATACAAGTGTCCTGTCCTCATACAAGGATAGTCTGGTGCCGTGGACCCCAACTACGAAGGCCTACAGCATGTATAATCCCTCAAGGCTCAGCTTACCAGCTGCCATGCAGGCTTTAAGCTCCCCTACATTTCTGGCACCTGAGGATTTCTCTTTCTTTCAAGCCCATTCAGTCAATAAATATTTACTGAAAATCTTCTATAATCCAGGCCTTATTCTAGACACAACAGTGAACAAAACAGACAACATCTCTGACCTCAAGAGGTTTACATGGTGGGGCAGGGGAAAGCGGGAGGATCCTAGAAGGGGAGGATATAGGAGGAGAGGCAACAGACACAAGAAAACGGTCTATCAGGCAGTGAGTATGTGTTCTATGAAAAAAAGTCAAGCAGGGCAAGGGGAAGACAGTGTCAGCAAGGTAAGAGGAAAGGTTATTTTAGATGGGGTTGCCAGGCAAGGCCTCTTTACTAACAGATGACATTTTAGCAGAGACCTAAAAAAAAGTGAGGGATGGAGCCATGTGGATGTCTAGGGGAAGAACACTCCAGAAAAGGGGAACAGCAAGTGCAAGGGCCCTAAGGCATGGTATACCTGAAGGAAAGCAAGGAGGCCAGTGTGGTATTGATGTGTGTGTTGGGGGACAGGGAGGTAAGCGGTTAGGAGACAAGATCAGAGGCAACAAGGAGCCTGTTGTTGGCTACAGAAAGGGTTTTAGATTTTATTCAGCTATGAACTTAAAAATAGTTTTGTTATAATTTTACCACATTTGTATGTGCTTAGTCCACCACACAGCCAGACATTTTCACCAGTCATTCCAGGCCTGCTCTTAGATGGCTGCTACTTTAATTTCCTTGGACAGAATGAGGTGTCCTTTACTGGGGGAACCGTATTTTCTTTCATTAAAAAGTAAGATACCTAAATATTTCTTATAAATATAAATGCAAATATCCTCAACAAAATACTAGCAAACTGAATCCAGTAAGATATAAAAGGATCATACACCATCACCAAGTGGAATTTATCCCAGGTATGCAAGATTGGTTCAACATATAAAAATTAATGTAATACACAATGTCAATAGAATAAAGAACAAAAACTACATAATCACCTCAATAGACACAGAAAAAGCATTTGACAAAATCCAACACCCCTTCATGATGAAAGTACTCAACAAACTAGAAAAGGAGAAGTTCCTCAGTCTGATCAAGAATACTACAAAAGCCATGGTTAACATCAACCTTAATGTCAAAAGGCTGAATGCTTTCTCCCTAAGATCAGGAACAAAATAGACAAGTCCACTCTTGCTACCTCTAGTCAAGATTGTGCTGGAGGTCCTATCCAAGGCAATAAGGCAAGAAACTAAAATAAAAGGCATCCAGATTAGCCTTTAGAGAAGTAAAACTATCTTTACTGCAAATGGCATTATCTTCAATATAGAAAATCCTAAAGAATCCACACAAAAAATCAGAACTAGCAAACAGCTCATCAAGAATGCAGGATACAGGCATTCCCTGGTGGTCCAGTGGTTAGGACTCCATGCTTCCACTGCAGGGGCACGGGTTCGATCCCTGGTTGGGGAACTAAGATCCCACATGTCATGTAATGTGGCCAAAAAAAAAAAAGAAGAAGAATGCAGTATACTAAATCAATATACAAAAATCAATTGTATTTCTACATACTTGCAATGGACAATGCAAAAATGAAATTAAGAAAAGTTCATTTATGACAGCACCAAACCAATAAATACCTAGGAATAAATTTAACAAAAGAGGTAAAAAACCTATACTCTGAAAACTACAAAGCATTTTGAAAGAAATTAAAGAAGACCTAAATAAATGGAAAGACTTTCCATGTTCATGGGTTGGAAGACAATATTGTTAAAATGGCAATACTCCCCCAAATAATCTACAGATTCAATGCAATTCCTATCAAATTCCGGCTAGCTTCTATGTAGAAATTTACAAGCAGATCCTAAATTCATACGGAAATGCAAGGAATCCAGAATAACCAAAACAATCATGAAAAAGAACAAAGTTGAAAGATTCACCCTTCCTGATTTCAAAACTAATAAAACTACAGTAATCAAGACAGTGTGGTACTGGCAAAAGGATAGACTTATCAATGAAATGGAGTTGAGAAATAAACCGTCACATTTACTGTCAATTTTTTACAAGGGTACCATTCAAAGGAGAAAACTATAGTCTCTTCAACAAATGATGATGGGACACCTGGATATTCACATGTAAAAGAACCAAGTTGAACGTCTACCCTCACACTATATACAAAAATTAACTCAAAATGGATCACACAGACGTAAATGTTTTTTTAGACGAAAACACAGGCATAAATCTGCATGACCTTGAATTAGGCAATTTCTTAGATATGACATCAAAAGCAAATGCCCCAAAAGAAAAATAAATAGACTGGACTTCACTAAATTAAAGACTTTTATGCTTCAAAGGATACCATAAAGAAAGTGAAAAGACAACCCATAAAATGAGAGAAAATATTTGCAACTCATATATATGATAAGATTCCAGTATCCAGAGTATATAAAGAACTATTACAACTCAAAAATAAAAAGACAAATATTACAATTTTTAAATGGTCAAAGGTTTTAAGAGATATTTCTCCTAAGAAGATATACAAATGACCAATAAGCACATGAAAAGATTTTCAACATCATCATTCATTAGGGAAATGCAAATCAAAACCACAATGAGATACCACTTCACATCCACTAGGAAGATTATAATTAAAAACAAACAAACAAACAAAAAAACAGACAATAACAAGTATGGGCAAGGATGTGGAAAAATTGGAACACCCAGACATTGCTGGTGGGCATGTAAAATGGTATAATAGCTTTGGAAAACTGTCTAGCATTCCTGAAAAGATTAAATACAGAGTTAGCCTATGACCCAGCAATTCCACTCCTAAGTGCATACCGAAGAAAACTAAGTCCACATAAAAGCTTACACACAACCAGCCTTTATCGCCTTTGTGCTTCTGTCTTTATTCCAACCCCCTTCCCCCGCCCCCCCCCCCCCGCTGGATCCTGCTGGAAGCGGCCCCATCTGTTTCTGAGGCCCGGGTTCCTGTTCCGCTAACCCAACTCTCTAGTCACGTTTACTTGGCTGTGTAACCAAATAGTTGGGATCACGGAAGAAGTCCCCTTCCCTGCGTGTCAGCACAGAGGCTGTGACTGCCACCCCGGCTCCCCGCCAAGTGCCCTGTGCCCAAACCCGTCCCCGGTGTTGCGCTGCGTGAGTTATGAGGTGCCTTTCCCGGAACCCTCCTCTCGCTTGGACCCAAGAGAGGCGACAGCTCTGGCTGGGGCTCTTGGTTTCGAGAGGGTCTGGACTGGTTTGGGTGCTTTAAAATAGATTTTTTAGTTCAGTGGTGCTGATGGGGGACACGGGAATAGAACTTCAGTGTGAGACTTGGGTGATGGGAAAGTTAAATATTGGTCTTTTTTATTATTATTTTTTGCTTTGCTATTGTTACCACTTTTGTCTCCATGTTAAAATGCCAAAAATGAAAAAAAAAAAAAGCTTACACACAAATGTTCATAGCAGCATTATTCATAATGGTCAAAAAGTAGAAACAACACAAATGTCCATCAATTGATGGATAAATAAAAGTGGTCTAAACACACAATGGAATATTATTTGGCAATAAAAAGGAATAATTACTGATACATGCTACATCACAGTAAACCTGGAAAACATTTTATGCTAAGTGAAAAAAGCCAGTCAAAGACCATATACTGTTTGATTCCATATTCAGTGTCCAGAATGGGCAAATCCATAGAGACAGAAAGTAGATTAATGGTTGCCTAGGGCTGCGGTGGAGTTGGGGAAATGAGGAGTGACTGCAATGTGTACAGGGTTTCTTCTGGGGAGGATTAAAATGTTCTAAAAATTGACCGTGGTAATGGTTGTACAACTCTGGGAATATTCTCAAAACCACTGAATTGTACTTTTTAATAGGTGAATTGTGTGGTACATGAATTATATCTCAATAAAGCTGTTATATTTTACAAAGTAAGAAACCTCCTTTTCTTGGACAGCGATACAAGTCACATTCTCACCTGATCTCCCTTGACTTCATATGCACATTTACAAGATGGTGAGCCAAGGAAGTCAATTTCTCTATCTATTCAAATTTAACTGGTGCCAGTGACTGGTTCACACACAGGACAAGAGAGCTGGAGGGGGGTTATTCAGAAGTAGCCCTATTCATTCACTTCACAAGAGAAGAAACAAAGATAACTTGCCACAGGCCATTACACATCAGGAGCTGCAAAGCCAAGACCAGAAATCAGGTCTGACAGCTGATGCTCACAGAGAACTTGAGTTTAAGCTCTCTCTGTCAGCATCACCACCTCCACCTGCCTGTAAGGATCAAAGGAGCCACAAAGCAGCTAAACATTAAAATGGTCATGCTCCTGTCATACCCTGGTCTCGGTAGAGTCCAAGATCCATCTACCCTTCTCTTACTTGGACAGACACATTCTCAGACTCTCGGTCAAAGCAGGGCTATCATTAAATGTTAGAGCTAGAATATACCTCAGGGATGATCCAGCTCAGCTCCCCCCTCTAGAAAGAAACTGAGAAACAGAGATCAAACAATTTGCTCAAGGCCTCAGGGCTATAGGATGACTCAGGCAGAACTGGAGTCCAGGCCTCCCAACTTGCAGCTCAGTGCTCTTCTCCTGCCCAGGACTTCTTCAGCCTACACCTTCTCAGTGTCATGACGTACCATGAGACGGTAAGAAGAAAGAAGCATGCAGAGAACTTGCTATTCAATCTTTTTATAAGATGGTTATGACACGTTTTTCTCCCTCTCTCTTTTTAAAGAAATCCCAGCAGTGTTGTTACCCTCCCCCTTCCCCCAGTCCATGATGAGAATCGTACACGTATATCGTTCAGGATGGGGCAACACGAGGACCAAAATGCTCAATCATGCCCTGTGAGGTGAGACAAGGGTAGAATGGAACAAGTTCTAGGATGAAGAAGTGGGCAATGTTATTTTGCCTACCCAGAATCCAACCCTCCTTCTTTTGATCAGAGCACCTAGGTTTTCCTTCTGAGAACGTCTCTTCTCCACTTTCAGTCCACAGAGTTGGAATGAGTCTCACCCACTCACCCACCAAGTACTGGGACCCAGACCTGCTCAATCCATCCCTCCAAATCACAATGATCGGTTCAGGGATGGACGTAAGGATCAAATCAGTCCAGTGAGGATCAGATCTGGAATTTCTGCTCCAACCATTAGGTAAAAGGGCCCTATTTCTGCGGGGGCTGTCAGACTAGAACTGTCATACCCTGCCAAAGGAGAAAGTCTGCCTGAGAATGAAGCCAACACTGAAGAAATCAGAGCCAAGAGGTGTAAGAGAGAAGCCAAGTCTGATGCCAGTGTGGTCTCGTGGACTCAGCTGCACTAGAAGCCAGCTCACCCCCTTGCATAAGTCAATTTGAGTTTAGTTGCCATCACCTAAACTAAGTCATGTTTACACTGAATGGCACTCAAATTCTGCCATTAGGGGAGATGCCTGGGGCAAATGGCCTCCCTTCTCTCAGCCTCTCAGTTGCCTCTTGTGTGAGGTAAGGAGGCTCTCTCAGCTGATGCTGAAAGACCCTTCTACCCTTAAAATGTTGTGATTCTATGAATCCAGCAAAGATCAATTTGGTCCTCAAAGGCTACTTCTCGGCATAGAAGTTTCTAGAAAGAGAACTCATTATCCACTTGCCTGACCCCACTTCCAGCACTTAACACATAGGCAGCTCCTTCCCCATGCAGGTTAGCCCCACATCAGACACCCTTCCACCGAGCGGGCAGGTCCTCTACTCATCCCCAACACGCTGTGGCAAGGCCAAGTCCAAGTCAAGGTCAGCTTGGGATCCGTCCACTCACAAACACAAGCACAAGCCATGGTCTGTGTTCAGCAAGTGCGTCTGGCCATGCTGTCCAGCCTCTTCATTCAAGTTGCAACTGGTCAGAGGACAGCTGACCCCGTGTGGATTGCCAGAGAGTTTGGCTTCTGGCCTTTGTGACCTCTCAACGTATCTCTCAGTCTCCTGTTTTGCTAGCTGCTCTGGTAAATATACCCTGGTTGCGGCTGAAGCACAGGCTGAAAGCTGTTTAATGTGAATCCAGGGGATTATCCTTCTCACCTCCCTGAATCCAGGGAGAACCCAGGGCAGGTTACTGGTGAGATTTTCCTGGAGATTATGCCCAAGTATTCCCGTACACAGCCTCTGAAACCCATCTGGGTGGGAAGGGCCGCGGCTGCCGATCTTAGTGGCGGTGACAGATCAGGAAAACGAACTGCAGGTGTCATACTGTCATACATGTAACTTGAGAATTAGATTCCCAGGGTAGAGGGGCGAGGGCAGGGGCTCGCCCGCCTCCCCGAACCCCGGGAGGGGCCAGGAGGGGTCAACTTCCTGCCACAGCGGGGCCTCTGGCCGGGCCGGGGAGGGGGCGGCGATGGCCACCGCCCCCTCAGGCCGAGCGCCTCAGCTCCGCACACACACTCGTCCAGGGACCCGGCTCGGGCTGCCCGGGGGTGCCCGCGACCCCGCCGGAAACGAACCGGAACTTGCCCGGCTGCATGGCTCCCTCCCCGTGGCCTCGCTCGCGGGGCTCCGGTCAGCCCCGGCCGGCGCCCGACTGCGGTGGGCAGCCCGCCGCTCCTCACCCGCTCGTCCCTGCCCTCCCGAGTGCAACATGCGCGCTCGGGGCCGGGGGTGGCGCGCGCTGCCCGGACACCGGCTCCGCGGCAGAGTGCCCTCACCTTACTCGCGGTGCCTTCCTGGAGGCTGCCATTCGGCGGTGACGTGCCCCGGCCCACGTCATGGCAGCGCAGACCAGCTGATCTCCCGTGGACCTGCGGGAGGGAAGGAGGCCGGCCACGCCCCCCTCGGTGACGTGCGCCCGCGCCGCGGCCCCGCCCACCCTCAGGCCCCCGCCCACCCGCCCCCGAGACCGCCCCACCCGCTGGGACCCGTCTGCGTTCCCATCCCAACACGCATCGCGTCTTTCCTTGCGGCGAGCGAGAGTTCTGTTCTCTCTGACGCGCCGCGTCAGTTCTGTTTCTTTTTCTCGCCATTCCCCAAGGAGGAAAAAGAAGGGCTTTGTCGGCTGAAGGGGCTGCGGCGCGATGAGCTGCCCTTCAGGGATGTTCTAGCTTTTAGGAGGACGTGGCCGGTTCTGGAAGTACCTCAGCACGACCTCACTTCCTGAAGCTTTACTATATCCCCCAGATCACTTATACAGGCAAAATCCAGCTGCTCACTCCACTTGGATAGCCAATAGGCTCCTCAAACTTAACAATGTCCGAACGGCACTCCTGGCCCAATGCACCAAAACAAAACTGTGCTCCACCAATCAGTGGCTAGATCTTGGAGTCATCCCTGCCTCCTCTTTCACACCCCACGTCCAGCCTGTCAGAAAATCGTGTCGGCCATGTCTTCAAAACAGATCCCTAATCCAACCGCTCCTCACTACCCACACCTGTCCCCCCTCTAGGTCTGCGTCACTACCTTCTCACCCTTGTGATTGATTACTCAGGCTTCCCTAATGCCACGGGCACTCGCACAGTCTAGCCTAAACACAGCAGCCAGCTCAGTCGTTTGAACTCTGAGATCTTGTCCCTGCTCTGCTTAGGACTTTCTGATGGTTCCTCATTTCACTCAGGCTAAAATCTCTGCTTGATTTGCCCCTAACCATTTCCTGCTGTTCTCACACTGATCGCTCTGCTCCAGTGAATCTGACCTCCTTGCTTTCCTTGAAAAAGCCAGGCACACTCATGCCCCAGGGCCCTTGGACTTGCTCTTCCCCCAAAATCCAGGGTCCCTTCCTCACCTTTCCCTCCCCTTGCCTTCTAATCTTAGCTCAAGTATCACCTTCTCAACAGACCTACCCTGATCACCCTATTTAAAATTGTAAACCACCCCCAACATTCCTAATCCCCCTTAACCTGCTCAGTTTTTTTCTGTAGCACTTATTATCATTTAACATGATTTTAAAAATGTATTTATATGTATTGTATTCTGCCCCCTACTTTACACACACACACACACACACACACACACACACACTTCACACACACACACACACACACCATAGCCATCAGTGCAGGAATGGTATCTGTGTTGTTTAATGATGAACGATACCTGACATGCAGTAAGTTCTCATTACATATTTTCTGCATCAGTGAATGTCCCCAGAATGTGCAGTACTCAAGGGTAGGGATGGTCGCTCTCTTGTTCATTGTTCTGACCCTGGTGCTTAGAACAGCTCCCAGAACAGAGTCAGCACTTCCGAAATATTTGCTAAATGAAAGTGACCACATTTTTAAAAGCGACCTGCACCTCTTGCTTTGACCTTGGTGAACCCCTGATACACCTGTATCACAAGTAGGTTATGCGCCTGCAAGAGCTTAGAGTTCTAGTTGTTATTCGATCAGCATTTAGACAAGCTAAATTAGACCCTGTAGAAAAAGTATAAAAGAACTAAAAGATGTGGTGCCTTGGAAAGCAGCAGACCGTCTGCTTCATTTCCCCAAATTTATGGAGCCAAAAAAAAAAAAGAATGTAAATATAATGACTGGCTCCAGCCCACATCTAAAAGATGGTAGGAAAGATCAAGTTGTACGAAAAAAAGGAGATGTCTGAGAGACAGATAAGTGGGACCTAAAGGGAACAGGTATTTCGTAATCACATCGCCTAGGAGGAGGCTGCTCAAGATTTATCGCATCTGGCTTTAGTCGAGAAAGAGAAATACTTTGTATTCCCTGAACTGGATTTGAATTTCTGTTTGCAGGATAACAAAGCATCCCTCCCCTTCTTGAATTTCTTTCAGGAGAAACTCAGGGAGAAATTATTGAGCCGAATTATCAGCAGAGGGTGAGAACACTGAGGCTATGTCAGGCTCTTCTCCTATCTCTGCAGTCCTCACATGTTTGAAGAGGTGGAACAGTCACACTAACATTTACTGAGTGCTATGTGCCTAGCCAACAACAACCCAATGAGCAAAGGACTGTAATCCTCATTTTACTGGTTGAGGAGACAGATTTACAGTGGTTGAGTCACTTGCCCAAAGTCCTCAAGCTAGTAAGTGGTTGGAGTGTTGTACACATACAGGCAGCAGGATGGATTCCTAGCCCCCAAGCACTTAATCATCACTAAGTTATATGGAAGGGACCCTAGAGGTCACCTCATTCAACCTCCTAGTCTACACAGTGGAAAGCGGGAGGCAACTGGATTCATCATTCAAACTCAGACTGGATGGGTTTTAAATGTAGCCAGAAACATTGTGTGGAAACATGTTATGGGTTGAATTGTGTCCTCCCAAAATTCATATGTTGAAGCCTCAACCCCCTGTACCTCAAAATGTGACACTATTTGGAAATAGGGTTGTTGTAGATGTAATTAGTAAAGATAAGGTTGTACTGGGGCAGAGTGAACCCCTAATCCAAATTACTGATGTCCTTATAAAAAGAGGGAATTTGGACACAGAGAAAATGCCATGTGAAGATGAAAACAAAATTCAGGGCAATGCATCTACAAGCCAAAGAACTCCAAAGACTGCCAGCAAACCACCAGAAGCTAGGAGAGAGACATGAAACAGATTTTCCATCCTGGCCCTCAGAAGGAACCAACACTGAGGATACCCTGATCTTGGACTTCCAGCCTCCAGAGCTGTGAGACCATAAATTTCTGTTTGAGCCACCCAGTTTGTGGTAGTTTGTCACAAAAGCCCTAGGAAACAATACAAGATGACTTCTAAATGTCCAAGTGTATGAATTGCAGAACTGTTATTTTGGCCACACAACATTCAACCATTATTCTTCTGGTAACCCTCCTCCTATTTCCCTCTAAGGACCCATCTTTTCTTCCATCCCTCCCTCTCTCATTCTCAGTCTATGTTATTTGGTGAAACACTTGGATTCCAGGCACAAGCCACAGTGATAGGCTCAGAAATTGCTTTGGGACCAGTGCAACAAAATTTCCATGGTGAGTGCTGGAAGAGAGCCTTGTTCACCTTTGCCAGGCAAAAACCTGGATGTATCCACTCTGGAACTGCTGCTTCTACATGCAGCATGTGGATGGCACCAAAGCAGCAGAAGGCAGAGCAAAGAGAAAGAAAGAGAAGCGGAAACCTCATAACATCATTTGATCCCTGAATCCTGCCATGCCTTAAACCAGATCGCCCACTAGACTTTTCAGATGTCAACCAAAAAATTTCCTTTTGTGTCTAAGTCAGTTTGATATGGATTTTCTGTCACTTGCAATCAAAAGACCCCTCACTGAATCATTTAAGTAAATTATGCTTCATCTATACAACTGGATTTTATGCATGAAGTAGATATAATTGTATTAATATTGATAATCTTAAACTAAGAAATGGAACAAGTATTGATAGATTGTAAAACAATGTAATATCCCATTTTTATAATTTTATATAAATATGTCTATACTGATATAGATTTATTTTTTCGAATAAAAAGAAAACGATCCACAAAATATTAATAACGCTTATCTCAAGGTGGCAGAATTTGGGGTGATCTTAATTTTGCTCTGCTTCTTTGTTTTTTTTTGAGATTTATTTTTTAATTTAAAAGAAATTCAAAGTACTAATCATTTCTCTGAGCCTTTCACCTCTGAAGAGAGAATGAGGAACCTGTTCCATCCTTCAAATCTGAGCACCACATGCAATAGTAGTCCTTCAATAGTCAACTTGATAACTGGTTGATGCCCAGACCAATGATTGCGGCGAAGGGCAACATCCTTTTTCGTAAACACCCAGATGAGAGGACTGAAAAAAAAGAGAGATTCCTGTAAGCTATCAAACAAAATTACAAACTTCAGAGGATGGTTTTAACCTTTTCAAACATTTCAATTTGTTCTAATAAAATTGATAGTTATAGGAACAGTGATGAGTGAGGCTCTCATAAATTGTTATAATATGGTCTTATTTTCTGTAAAGTTAACTGAACGATAGGCTTGTGGTTACACCCTAGAAAGGAATCAGAGAAGAAAAGCCAACTTTCAGGATTGTAGAGTCTGCCAAAACAATGTACTGTAAATTAAGGGCGGGAGAATGCATTTGGCTCAGTTCAGAATCCACTCACCCTTTGTATTCAATGAAAACTGAACTCAGACCTTTGATATCTGAGTTCCATTTACTCTTGGCAAAGTTCAGTTCTCTGGTTCAAAAAAAAAAAAAAAACCTCAGGAGGCCCAGAGGTTTTCTTGGACATCAAAAGTTTCTTGCACAAACAACATATTGATGAGCTAAGTGTAAATGAATCAGAAACATACAGAGTAAGTGAATCTAAAACACACACACCCTCCCATGTTATACAAAAAACTTAGCACTCAGGGAAGCACTATGTTTGTTTCTTCCCTTAAAGAGGATTCCTTTTTACCATATTTTATCCCTTTCTCAAGAAGTCTTTGAGGGACCTTTGTAAAACGTAGCAAAAGAAAGAGAGTATATCCAGCTGTTCCTGATGTTGACTTCTCACAGTCCCTTCCTGGCTATGCCCTGAAACCTAGGCTTTGGACAGAGGTAGCATGGCCTAGAGGTCAAGGTCAAGAGACAAGTACTGGCCCTGGCTCAGCCACTGAAAAGTCATGTGACTTCAGAACTAGCAGAGCACCCTCTTCTCTGGTTTCCTAAGAATTTGGGTTGGACCAGCCCCTTCCAGACCTGCTATGCATTTGTTCAAGTCTTAATAAGAGGACTTGAAGTTGGCAGCCTGGCAGATAAGTTTTATGTGGCCCTCACTGTATTCTTTTTTCATAATAGCTTTATGGGTACATAATTCACGTACCATACAATTCACCTATTTAAAGTATGCAGGTCTTTAGTATATTCATAGAGTTGTGCATCCATCACCACAATCAATTTTAGAACATTTTCATCACACCAAAAAGAAACCTACACCCTTTACCATCACTCCCCAATTCCCTTCACCCTCTCCATTCTAGGCAACCACTAATCCACTTTCTGTCTCTGTAGATTTGCCTCTTCTGGACATGTCATATAAATGGAATCATAATATATGGTCTTTTGTGATTGGCCTCTTTCACTTAGCATATTGTTTTCAAGGTTTATCTATGGTGTAGTATGTATCAACTTGATTCCTTTTTATTGCCAAATAATATTCCCTATAATGTTTATCCATTCTTTAGTTGATGCACACATGGGTTGTTTCCACTTTGGGGATATTGTGAATAATGCTGCTATGAACATTCATGTATAAGTTTTTTTGTAGACATATGTTTTCATTTCTCATGATTATATACCTATGGAAATATTGAGTCATACCATCAGTCTATGTTCAACCTTTTGAGAAACTGCTCAACTGTTTTCCAATGTGGCTACGTGTTTCACATTCCCAACAGCAGTGTATGAGGATTTCAGTTTCTCCAAATCCCCACCAACATGTGTTATTATTTTTCTTATTGATTCTGGCCATCTTAGTGGATATGAAATGGTATCTGACTGTGGTTTTGATTTGCATTTCCCTGGTAGCTAATGATGTTGAGCTTCATTTCGTATGCTTTTTTGGCCATTTCTATATCTTTGATGGAGAAATATCTATTCAGATGCTTTTCCCATTTTTAAATTGGATTATTATTAGTGAGTTGTAAGCATTCTTTATATATTCTAGATGGAAGTCCCTCATCAGATATATGACTTGGAAATATTTTCTCCCATTCTGTGGGTCGTTGCTTTTTTTATTCTAATTAGACAGCAACATTTAAAAAGGAGATGTTCGCTATTTAAAAATCCACATCTTGGGAATTCCCTGGTTGTCCAGTGGTTAGGACTCCACGCTTTCACTGCCGACGGCCAGGTTTGATCGCTGGTGGGGCAACTAAGATCCCACAAGCCATGTGGTGTGGTGGCCAAAAAAAAAAGGATGTAAATTCATTCAAAAATAAATAAAAATAAGAATCCACATCTTCAGCTTCTTCTGGAAAATCAGAAGTTTGGTTTTAGCAACACTGGTCCTTCCTTCTTGTTGCTGGTTGTTTCAGCAACACCAGCGTGAATGGAGCACGGGCTACTCCCTTGAGATGGGACAGGGAGCCCTCCATTTGACCACGTTGTCTTTTCTGTTTTACCTGCTAGGCCTCTGTACACATCCCAGTTAGTGATTCCTTCTCCTAAAGAATTTGACAAAGCACGGACTGAATTTCCACTCCACTGAAATTGCCCTGGCAATTGAGTTGAATCAACTACTTCTTGCTAGAATGTTTTCACCTTTGGCACTTAAACACAGACTCCCCCAAACTTAGCACAAACAAGCAAGTCCCCCACTCTTCCTGTTTGGTGATTTAGATTGTGTAAGGTGTGAGGCAACTCACTGGGGCTTGGCAAGGCCTCCAGGGTTTTGGCAGCCCTGTTGGTGCTGATGTTATGAGTGTCCCTTTTGCCATAATGCATCCTTATTACTAACTCAAACCAGTTAAACTCAAAGAAATGGAGTTGAAAAATACAGTAACAGGCTGCCTGAGCTTCAAAACACTGCCTAAAAATACCAGAAAAACAATTTTGTGCTTAAGACCATAGCCAGGAGTGAAAATCACAATTTCTGACTGTTGACCATCCCTTTCCCTAATCATAATTTGCCTTCCAAAAGCAGCCCCCTCTTAGAATAAAATGAGAATGTCTAAAGAGATATATTAGTAACTTAACCTAGTCATATAACATTCTTTTCCCGTTTCTCATCAACCTTTGTTTAACTCTTTACTCATCCATTCCTTCATTTAAATATGTTTATCCTTACTATTCTTTTTTTAAACAGTTTTATTGAGATATAATTCACATACCATACAATTCACCCATTTAAGGTGTACAAATAAGTGGTTTTTAGTATATTCACAGAACTGTGCAACCATCAACACTATCTAATGCCAGAACATTTTCATCACCCTCAAAAGAAACCTCTTATCTTTTAGCATCAGTCCTCATTTCTCCCATTTTCCCCAGCCCTGGGCGACCACTAATCTATTTTCTGTCTTAGTAGAGTTGCCTCTGCTGAGCATTTCATATAAATGAAATCACACAATGTGACATCTTTTGTGTCTGGCTTCTTTCATTTAGCATAATGCTTTCAATGTTCATCCATTTTGTAGCACTTATCAGTGCTTCATTCCTTTTTTACTGCAGCATAATATTCCATTGTGTGGATATGCCACGTTTTATTTATCCATTCAAATGGACATTTGGGATATAAAAGAAACTCATACAAACCCATAGCAGCAGCAGCAGGAGCATCACCATCGTCATCATCATCATCGTCCAATTAAAACATGGGCAAAGGACCTGAATAGAGATTTTTCCAAAGAAGACATACAAATAGCCAACAGATATATGAAAAGGTATTCAATATTACTAATCATCAGGAAAATACAAAACAAAACTACAATGAGATATCACCTCACACCTGTTATATGGCTATGATTTTAAAAAATTAAAAACATAACAAATGTTGGCAAGGATTTAGAGAAAAGGGAACTTTTGTATCCTGTTGGTAGGAAGGTAAATCGTTACAGCCATTTTGGAAAATAGTGTGGAGGTTCCTCAAAAAGTTAAAAATAGAACTACCATGTGATCCAGCAATCTCACTTCTGGGTGTAGAGGCAAAAGAAATAAAATCACAATCTCAAAGAATAATCTGCACTCCCATGTTTATTATAGCATTGTTCATTATAGCATTGTTCATAATAGCCAAGATATGGAAACAACCTAAGCATCCATTGATGAATGAATGGATCAAGAAAATGTGGTATATACACACAATAGAATATTATTCAGTCTTCAAAAAAGAAGGAAGTGCTCCCACTTGAGACATGGATGAATCTGAAGGGCATTATGTTAGGTGAAATAAACCAGACACAGAAAAATAAATATCACATGATCTCACTAATACGTGGAATTTTTTTTTAAGTCAAGTTCATAGTAACAGAGTAGAATAGTGGTTACCAGAGGCTGGTGGGTAGGGAAAAGAGGATATATTGATCAAAGGGTATCTTAGTTATAAGATAAATAAGTTCTAGAGGCCTAATATACAGCATGATGAATATAGCTAATAATAAGCTATTATACAGTTGAAATTTGCTGAGAAGGTAGATCTCAAGTGTTATTACCACCAAAAAAGGTAACTATGGGAGGTGATAGATATATTAGTTTGTTGTAATCATTTCACAATGTATACATATATCAGAACATCACATTGTACGTCTTAAGTATATATAATTTTTATTTGTCAAAGATTAATTAATTAATTAAATTTTTAATCAATATGCGGGTTGTTTCCACTCTGGGGCTATTATGAATAATGCTGCTGTGAACATTCATGTATAAGTTTTTTTTGGTAGATATAAGTTTTCCTTTCTCTTGGATATATATCTAGGAGTGGATTACTGGGTCACACGGTAACTCTATGTTTAATATTTTGAGGAACTGCCAAACTGTTTTCTAAATTGGCTATGCCATTTTATATGCCCACCTGTGATGAATAAGAGCTGCAATTCCTCTACATCCTTGTCTATTCTTACTATTCTTGATTGATATGTTTGTCCTCCTTCCTCCATCAACTCTCCCCAGATTGCAATGAAATTCTAAATGACTTTTGCCACTGGGGAAGTGAAGTGGCACTTCATTTTAGAGAGAAGCCTTACTTAGCCTCTCTTTTCAGGGAAGCCATTGGAAAAAGTATACTTCAAAGGTCCCCATTACTCTAGTAAATCCGATTTATTTCTACAGTGTGTCATAAACCTGAGTCTCTAAGCACCTAGTCTACTTATTTTAGCTACAAACAAAAGAAAGTAATTCAATCACGTAAATTACAGCCATAGATTTATGGAATTTCGGAACTGGAAGCAACCCCCCACCAAAGATTTCGTTTTATAAATGAGGATGCTCAAACCAGGAGATTCATGTGAGCGATGCCACATAGTTGGTTTCTTGCGGAATGAGACTGGAACCCAGCTCTGATGATTCTCTACTATTGGTCTTGTCAGTGCAATCCGGTCACTCAGTGATCGGAGCAAACCCAGCTCAGCAAACGCTGGGGCAGTTATAATTTCAAGAGCAAGGGCTGCATCCATACACACACCAAGCAAAGTGAAGAATTAGGTGATTCCCTGGATAATTCCTAGACAAAAGCCACTCAGGTCAAAACCTAGATTGAAGGTCGTGAGTCGGGTACTTGAGGGCTGACTCTAGCCCACAGGTATGTTTAGCTTAGGCTACACGGTATTTTAAGATTTAAAAAAAAAAAAAGTTGCCAACTCATAAAAATGAAGAGATTTCACCTCCCCAAAAGATCTATTAACATTGGGCCTGTGGTTCCTGCTTAATTTTTGCAACAAACAGGCTGGAGCTGAGCAGCACCACCAAGAGCCCACCTAGTGGGCCCCACTCATCATGCTGCAGGCCATGTTCCTGAATGTATTTGAATTCAGGGCTCTTAGTCCAGATGACTGAGACCTGGGTGAGGTGTTGGTGCGTTTGCTGTCTGCAGGAGTATTCCCACTCTGTATGGCCCTGGTTAAAGAGAGAAGACAGACACCAGACAGACGGCTGAATACTGGTGGGCAACTGAGATCTCTGCAAGGCTTATCAGGGCAGCAGATGATCAAAACAGGAACACCAGAGTGCTGGGAGAAGCTGTTGGGCCTCTGCGGGGCCTCCTTTCGGCCACAGTTCACAAAATAAGCAGCAGATGCTGCAAGGCCGCCACAGATTTCAAAGAGAAATCAAGACAGCATGTAGCCTCAGAGCACAAGTCCCCACAAGAGAAAGTCTGGGAACAGCATGCCGCCTCGTGAGCTGGGGCCCTTCACCTCCCCCGGTATGAGGCGCTGGGCTTTGCTTGTTTCCAGGAAGTGCCATCTAGTTTGCTCTGCCATGCAGCATGGCAGCTCTTCTAATCAATTGCTAATTGGTGGCCCCGGGGAAAAAGAATACCTGAGACCCTAAAGGCGATTCTGAAGACTAAACAAAAGAACACAAGACAAGCACTTTGCACTATGTCTGGAGCCCAGAAAGAATACAAGAAATGTTAGTTCTATTATTACTGGTGAACTCCCACAGTGCATTTTAAAAATCTGATACCTATACATCTTCATAAAATCACGACTGTCAAAACCGCAGGAGTTGTGGAGACCATCTAGTTCACTAAACTTATGAGAAAAGCAGTCTCTTCCTCCCTCGGATGAGGTGGTGGCCCTGACCAGTGTGTGGTCCCATCAGTCTAGGGTTTTGTCAGTGCCTCTATTGTGTAAAGCAAGGCACACCTGTAGACTCCAGGGTCCATTGGCCCACGGGGTAGGCCTCACTGTTATGCTAAAGAGTCACCTTTCCTGGCAGTTTTGGCTCACTACTTAAGAGTCAGGACTTAAGAGGCCCTTGGGTGAGGCTCAGAGACAAATGAGCTCGGAACACATGTGGGAGGGCATGATTTACGTCCTTTCCCTCTTTGCTGGAGTTGCCCGAGTGTGTGAAGAGTGGGATGGAGGGCTCTCAGGTTGGAGTTCAGCACAGCTGTAAAAACAGCCCGTCCCCCTGGCCTCCCCCAGCTCTTTGGCACAAAGCAGCCATGGAGTGGCTTCAGGAAGTAGGAGCAAAGGAGGAACTGCTCTTCAACAGAGAGAGAGTAAAACAAAAAGTTTCTATTGTATGACCTCATCACCAACCAAGTCTTTCTTCCTTTCTTTGAAGTTAGGTGGAATTGGAATCATGTGGGTGTTAAGTAATAAAAAATAAATGTAATAGATTAAAGCTCTCTAAGGAAGATTTTGTTGTATGACATGATCACCTGTCAACTGCAAATGGGCTTTAAAAGTCTAAAAACCTTAAGCTGCTATGCTGGGCAAGGCTCTGTCCAACCCTTCACCTCACCAATGCCCTTCTCTCTGGGCTCCAGCCTCACCATCCAGTTCCTCAGAGGGACCTTCCCTTGTGTCTCAGGACCTTTGCACACTGTGAATGCCCTAAGAGGCTGCAGGTTCCCTGGAACAGCAACTGTGCTCCCAGGTGTGTGTGTGTGTTAGGGGGCAGGGGAGACTGGCATGGAGCTTAAAGAAAAGAGGATCCAGCTGATCTCTCAAGAGAAGCAACAGGATGAACTGGAAGAAGAAAGGGTCTTAGGAGACCTGCTTCTGCCAATTGCTGAACTGTGTGACCTCAGGGGTCATTGTCCCCACTGGGCCATAATCCCCTTATCTGTAATATGGAAGAATGGATGCCCTCCAAGCCCTGTCCCTGCTCTAGCATTTGGTGACTCTAATATCAAGTGAAGAATGACCACGATATTCTTCTCCTATGTCTGCACAGTCAACAGACAGACAGACAGACATAGGTTCACCAAAGGGCACATACAATTGCAGCACTGTTCATTGCAGCCCCAAATCAGAAACTACCCAAATGTCTATAAACAGTAGAATTGATAAATTGTGGTATATCCATACAACTGTATAGAATAAAGCCATGAGAATGAACAAACGACTGCTCATGCACAACGTGAATGAATCTTACAAACAGGACCCAGACACCTAAGAGGTAGATGTTGTATGAATCCGCCTTTATAAAGTTCAATAACAGGAAAAACCTATTTGTAACATTCGAAGTCAGGTTAGTGGTTACCCTAGCAGGAGAGTAGTGACTAAGGGAGATGAAATGGGGCTTCCAGGGAACTGATGATGTTCTTTCTTGATCTAGGTTCTGGTTCATGGATATGTTGACTTTGTGAAAATTCATGGAGCTGCACTATTACAACTTACACACTTTCCTGTATTATTCTTCAATTAAAATTTTACTTAAAGACACTTTTAGAATAGAATACAGAAGACTATCTTTAAGATTTTGGGGTAGGGAAAATTTTTTAAATAAGACACAAAGATTACAAATCATTAAGGAAAAATTGATTAATCTACTACATAAATTTTTTTTAATTAAGAGGGAAACAGAAACAACAGCAGTGAACCTGTAAATAGCTTCAGTGTAAGGAATAACATCATGAATAGGTAACATTTATTTTGCCATGAACTATGCCACACCCCTTGCAAACATTATCCATTGAACTCTCATGACTACCCTGTGAGGTCAACGCTATTATCATCCCTATTTTGCAGATGGGTAAACTGAGGCTTGGAGTTAAATTGCTCGGCTACAGGCACTTGGCTAGTGAGCCAGTACTTGAATTCAGGTGGGCCTGACTTCTAAGCTTCCCCACTCCCTGCTCAGCCACGGAGGTTTAGAGGTCAGGTCATCAGATATCCAGGCTGGAGGGAGAGGGAGGTCACAGGTCACAGGTCCAGATTCCCATCCCAGTCCATTCCCAGCTGTTTTTTCGAAAAGAGCAGATGAGTTATGATACCAAGATGCCTGTCTCCGGAGAGCAGGAGCTGCAGTCCCATCAGAACCCTCTCCTCCTGAGGGAGTAGAGTGAGTGTGAAGGATGGGATGCGGGGTTGAGAACTGAGAGGAGGGGGACAGCCTCCTCCCTTTCATTCCCTGTGCTGTTATCATCAGTGGTGATGGCTTCCATGGTTCCTCAAAAGGAAATCTCTGTCCCGCTAGTCCTCTTCCCCTGGGTGTTGCCCCAAACTGCCAGGTTCATTCCAATCTCTGAGCACAGTTTCACAGTTTCTCCCACCTGGAAGACCCTACCCCTCCTCTTCTACCTAATTCTGCTATCTGTCCAGGCCCAGCCCGAGCCATACCTATTCTATGAAGTTGACCTCTATTACTCTAGGCCAGCACTGCCCAATAGAACATTCTGTAGAGGAATAATATTCATTTGCTCTGTCCAAGAGGGTGGCCACTAGCCACATGTGGTTACAGAGCACCTACTATGGCTAGTATGACTTAGAAACTGAGTTTTTAATTTTATTTAATTTTATTTTACATTTAAATAGCTACATGTTGCTAGTGGCTACCATATTGGATAGTACAGCTCTGACTCCCTGTATTGCCTTGATTTTATTCCTCAAAGAACAGAATACAAAGTTGATTGGTTCTCTAAATATTTTATTTGCCTAAGTGTTGCCTTTGGAGCTGAACCATTAGCATAAAGAGGGAGTTAAAGGTAGGGAAAATCTACTTTAATGGCCCTACTATGCTCACGCTGAGCACAGAGCAGGTTGGTCTCTTGCTAAAATCAATTGTCGCCCAGAACAGGCAGAGATAGAATGCAAGGCCTGGAGTACTTGGAACCACAAGTAATCTGATGCTCCACTACAGAGGGGAGGTGCGAGGTGGTGGTGACTCCAGGGAAGAAGCAAATGCTCCCCTGTCACAGAAGCAGCGCCCAGTGTCCCGATGAGGGCAGCTTTAGTCCCAGCCAAGTATTTCAATCCCTCTGAGGCCTCCTGCATTTCCTGGAATCCTCTTCTTGCACCTCAGAAGTGGCTCACGCTTCCAGAAACTGCCCAGGTCTGAGGCCCAGTGCAGAGATGATTGCAATGCAGCAGGACAGTGAGTGCAGGAGCGCCTCTGGGCGCTAACTAGAGGCATTAATCTTAGCATTCCTGTGAAGCATTCCTCTGAACTCTCCCTTCCCTTCTCCAAGTCCCAGAAACACCCTGCTTAAGATTTTCTCTCTGAAGTGCTGACTGACCAGCACGGGCCCAGTCCCCATAGCTTGAACTTAGGCACTGCCCACTGGCCTAGGGTGTTTTCCATGGGGACAGGCAGTGAAGAAGTGGGTCACAGGAGTACTACCAGCAACAGCTAGAAAGGAGAAGGGCCTGTGAGTCCCTTGAGACAGGAGGATGAAAGACACGCAGGGGCTAAAGCCTATTAACAATGTTCATCAGATGCTGCGTCCCAAGGCCCAGATGCTCCCACAGCTCAAATAGGGATTTTTGAAACAGATGAAGGTTGAGCGGAGAGATGAAGATAGGCATGAAAGGGAGAGGACTGGGGAAGATCGGACATCGTGGGAAGTAGTCTACACACTAGACAATCTGGGAGGTCCTCGTATGGAGTTGGAGGAGGCTCAGTACTTCCTTTAGGGGAAGGTGGGAGTGGAGAGGAGTGCAGATACCCGCTACCACCCAGGATGTCCAAGCTGCCACTCAAAGATGTCCTGGGGCTGGTCTGGGTGGAGAGGAAGAGTAGGAAGTCACCTGGGTTCCTGGGCGCTTTACGGATGGTCACCCTGGGGCACCACCAGTCCTTACCTCATCTAGGAGAAGGAAGGATTTAGGCTCTGCCAGCTATAGTAGACCCCAGCCTCCACCTCCTATGCCCACACTTGCCCTCCTTGTCCAGAGAGAGGAGCATCAAAAGGTTAAATGGCCTGATACAAAAAGCACTAACCCATTTAAGACCCTGCCAGGAAAAAGATAGTCTTCTCCCTCTTCTCTGAGTTCCGCTCTAGCTCCCCCTGACCTTCAGAGACAGGCTTACAGGGTGAGGAGCCCTGTCACTGCCTTCACCACCTCCCTTCCCCGTCTCTCCTCACTGACTCTCTTCCACCTGCCGCATCCCTCCGCAGACCTCCCAGCTGCCAAACTGAGCACACACCGCTGAGGCCTCATCTAACTTGGCCTCTGAGATGATCCCTCCCTCCTCCGTGAACTACTCTCCCCCAGGCCTTCTTGATACAGTGTTCTCCTCACTTTCTCCAGTCCCCAGGGTTCCCTTTCCTTTTCCTACTTCTGTAGGTGTCAGGGTTCCTTCTCACTCACCCTGCACTGCCCCTGGGCACTGGCCCTGCACTGCCCCTAGACGCTCAACCTGAACTTACTTGTCTCCACTGTCATGTCCTTAACCACCTTATCTAAATCTCCAGCCCAAACCTGACTTTCTGAGTAATGAATGGGTCCTTATTCCTAACTCCCTACTCAACAGTACTGCCCAAATAATTCTGTGGGCACTTGAAACTCAGTATATCCAAAATTAAAATTATCTTCTCTTTTCTCCTTGAAATTTGATTCTTTTGTTGTAATTACAAATATTCAATACCATTCTATTCATTAATAAAAAGACAACCCCTAACGAGATGAATTTTTGCGTGTATTCCCCTTCCTTCTGTTGACAGATTTACACTCAGCCAAGACCCTTATCCACTCCCACCCCACAACCCAGCCCATCTTATCTTCCCCAGTGTCTGGGAAAGAGAGTGCCAGGTATGGTCCTTGTTTACCAGCATATCCCATCCTCCGGGCCACAAAGTTTGGTTTAGGAATAGGCAGTACATGTCCCAGTTTGAACTAGTGAGATGGGAGGAGATGCTCTGGGGAAAAAAAATGCCTCACCCTTATAAATTCCTTGGACAACTGCTTTTCTCCTGGTGGAAGTAAATAAGGAAGCATGTAGCTCTCAGAACATTCTGGCAGTCATCCTGTGATGCTAAGACAGCCAGCCTTAGGGTGAAGCAGACAGCCTGGAAGTCTGAGAAGAAAGAAGAAACTGGGTCTTTGGTGAAGTTCTGGATCAAACCTCACCTGAAGTCCACCTTACCACTGGGCTTATCAATAAATCTGTATTATATTTTAAGACCGTTGGAAATGGATTTTCTCTCCCTTGCAACCAAAAGCACCCTAAGTGATACAGCTAGTAATAAGTCCTCAATAACTATTTGTTGAATTGAACTGACCCCTGAAAAACATTAATTATACATTGGCCTCTAGGCGATGTAACGCCTTGATCCAGTTAAACTACACACATCTCATTAAGAAAGCACTTCAGTGGCACAAACTGCTTGTTTTAGAGGTTTCCAGAAATAGCAGGCCTTGAGAAGTGCCTCAGTCATACTGTGGAGGTAGTTAGCCATTGCTGCCTACACATAAGCCTGGTTTTCTCTCTTTGTTTCAGTTTCCTTGTCTCTAAATCCAGGTGACAGAACTTGCACTTCCTTCTACTGTTCCTGCATATGAAAAAGTTGGGAAATCAGAGGCATTAAATTTTGGTAAGGTTTTCTTCACATAGCAAGAAGTACAGATGCAATGTATATAAAGGAGGCCCTAGCAATCCTCTCACCTTTGGAAGGACAGTTTATTTCTTGGAAAACTTGTGCGAAGAGCCTTTAGGTTGGCTCCTTATGTTCAGAAAACCGTTAATGAGGTGTCAAAATCACAAATAAAACTTCAACTCATTATGTCCAAAAACAAACTTACCAAGCTACAAGAGTATCTGGAAAAAGAGAGGATCAAACTAGATCAGAGGTTTTCAGTCAGACTATTCTAACACCCTGGTAAATCGCAACCCATGTGTAATGTACGTTTTAAGTAATTTCTTAAAAATAATTGTCTAAGTATCATGTTTACTGTAGAGAACATCTGTTGGTTTTGCCCACCCAGCTTCCATTCTCCTAGTTTCTTATAACAGCCCTTCAATTTTCCTTTAGGGAATACCCCACACCCACTCAGTCTATGTGGTTCAGACAAGACTGACCCCACCTCCATCCCCCATCCCCCCATAGTGGAAAGAGTGGGAGACAGTATAGTCCCAGCCAATCAGCACCTCCCATTGGCTTGAACCCTGCAGCTGATTCAGGAAGCGGGCAGTGCTTCCAGGTCAACCCAATGAGTCTTAATCCTAGGATTTATGCCAGAATTACAGTATTGAGAAAATAAAGCTCTCTTTTCACAGAGGGTGCTAATCTTTGAGAATACAAACCTAAGGCTGCCCGCAGCCATTTATCACTCATGAAGCGATTCTGCCTGAAAATGTCAACACAAACTAAAGTAGAACCTAAAGATGGATAAATAGTCTAAGTCCCGATAAAACCATTTGTGCCTCTGGATCCAGCCATGACAGAAGCATCTGCCCCTGCATATGCTTATATGACACAAGTCAGTGCATTTTATCTTTTGCTTAAGTCAGTTTGGGTTGGGGTTCTGTTACTTATAAGAATCCCGAGTTTGCATTTTTGGAAAATAAATTGAATGAAAATAAATTGAGTGAAATCAAGGTTACCCTTATAATAACATCTCACTTGCTTGCATTCTGATACACTTTCTTGAGTGAAAGAGAATGAGGTGGAGAAAGAGCCAACACAGACAAAGGCATTTGACCTACAGTTTAGGCACCCCTTGAAGTGAGAGAGCAAAAATCTGAACCGACAAAAGAAATGTGTTCTGTTCATGACCACCATTCATCTGTCGTCTTCACAAGAAAAAGCTTGAAAACCTCTTTACTGTTTTATTTCTTAAATTCTTTCAAGAGTGTGTAAATGACTTTTATCATCACAGCACATTTCTGTCTGTAAGCATACCTCAGAGATATTTCAAGTTCGGTTCTAGACCATGGCAATAAAGTGAATATCACAGTAAATCGAGTCACGAGTTTTTGGTTTCCCAGTGCATATAAAAGTTACCTTTACACTATGCTGTAGTCCATTAAGTGTGCAATACCATTATATCTAAAAAAATGCACACACCTTAATTTTAAAATATTTCATTACTAAAAAAATGCTAACCATCATCTGACAACGCAGGGTTGCCACAAATCTTCAATTTGTAAACAACACAGCATCTGCGAAGTGCAATAAAGTGAAGCACAATAAAATGAGGTATGCCTGCATAGCTTTTTGGATTTCCCAAAGCACTTCCCTGCTTTGGGATACACAGGCACATTTGTACGTATCCAACCCTAAGCACCCAATAGCAATTCTGATACCACTTTACAGATGGAGAAACTAAACCTGAGAAGGGACTTGCCCAGACCCAGAGAAGGAGAAACTCAGGTTTGCTCATCCCAACCAGCTCCCTTTCCTCCTCCTGTGAGGGCAAAATGAGATCAAAAATAGGAAAGCACTTGGAAAGAAGGAAACTCTATCGATGCCAGATGTATTATTATAAAGCCAAACCTAAGTACAGAATGACCTTGTTATCACCCCTGCAGTGGGAATGCTTACAGATCAGGCCTGCTTAATCTCCTGGTACCCTGGGGAGAGCATCTGGGGCCTTCTCCAGCAGGGTTAAGTCTTGCATGTTCCTGACATCACTTTCTCCAGAGGGAACCCATCAGGAAGAAAAGAGTGACATCCCCTTCATTCCTTAAAAACATCACCCCCAAATGATGCCCAAGTCAGGCCAATCCAAATGTCAGAGGATAGTAACATCGATGTCAGGATTCAAAATTTATAGACGCTGTGGACATGTGCGATGTTCTGTTTGGGGAAATGGATTCTTCATGTGCATGATATATGGCACCAGATAAAACATGCTGACAAGATTACACGCTTGGGGAAGTGGGGGGATACACAAGCATATTATTTTGAAAGTACACTGTTATGACATTTAAAAATTCCAGAGTGAAGGCTGAGCAGATCCAGAGGTTAATGCGATGCGGGAGCATGCAGCTGTGCGGGACTGTGAAGAACCATTCATTTCGCATCACAGTGTGCATTTTCCATTTTCTTCTCTCTCAAATCACAGAGCACAGTGTATTTTAAGCAAATTTGATTGGGGGTATATTTAAAAGTGCATAATGTGAAGGTAATCATAAAGACATTTTTTTTGAAAATACTCGAAAATTAAAAATCTGTTCAAAATTGCAAAATTTTTCACCCGAGAGCCCAGTGAATTGGAAATTCTGCTTATTCTCTTGCCAGCTGGCCAACATGATGGCTGCTATCCTTTGCCAGGAAGAGTCTTGCTTCACGAAATTTGTTTGTTTTTTTACTTACATGAGGTCTTACAGAGTGCAACCCTCATATAACATGTAACTTCCTTATACTCAGATGCACTAAATGCTTTTAGAGGGCTCATTAAGTACAGGCTTTCACACATCTGCTATTTTAAACTTCACAACAGCCTAAGAGGTAAATAATACCACCCTCACCTTAACAGAGAAGAAAATGGAGGCTTAGAGGATTCCAGTAACTTGTCCAAGGTTACATAGATAGGAGGATGCAGAGCCAGAACTCACAGTCAGGGCGTCTAACTGCTCATACCACAGACACCACAACCCAAAAGAGATGGAGGACATTCATATGTGCATCCATTGACCTCTAGCTTGACCCAGGTGCTGGGCTAGGTGTTAGGTCAATGGGGACAGGATGATGCCAGGACCAAGATTTCCAAGGGGCAGGCAGAGGTACAAGATACAGGATCCAAAGTTCCAGGCTGGTTCCAGCTGGCTTCAGTATCTAGAGATTCCCCTGCCAGTATGAGCTGAGGGGTTGTGGGGTGAGGGTTGTTCCTCCTACCAACTGACTCTCTCACTTTCTCTTATTGAGTTCAAAGCTCTGAGAGAGAACATCTGATTGGTTTACTTAATCACTATTAATCCTCTTGTGCAGAACTTTTGTACCAGGCTACCTTATAGGCTGCTTTGGGGAGCCTGTAGACTAGCTGCCCTTATGACAAGTGTTCATCTGTGATCTAATCAGCTATGACTTTGGCGTAGGAGATGTTAGGGATGTTGTCCAGTTCCAAGGATAACTTGGTTTACAAGATCTAGGCACCAGGCAGCACCCCAGCACAGAAAGTACAGCGAAAAGTTTAAGCAAAAGCCCAGTTGTTTCAATTAGGCAAAGGTAGCAATAGGCTGCAGTTCAGGGAACAAGTGAGTCTCTGAGACATACCTAGTGCCATTGGGATATCGGACCCTGATGAGCACAACTAACTTGAAACCCTACTTCTACAGGCTAGAGACTCTGACTTACCATCTGCCAAGATAACGGTGGGCTCAGGAACCAAAGAGAAGTGGACAAGAGAGGGCTGGGCTTCAAGACTCTGACTGCTGTCTTTTGTCCAACTTTCCCTTTCTGGGGATGCTGGAGAGTCTAACCAGCCTGGACTCCCCAGAGTTGGAGCTGGGCATGGAGCTGAGAGGAAGACAGTCTGAGACATGGGTGACTGGGAAGCAAGAACCAGATACAAAATAAAGGGTCAGCTAAGCAGATCAGGTGAGATGGCAGGAGCAGCGGGGGAGACAAGGTCCAGAGACACGCTATGAGATACATGTCCCAGGGCACCTGCATCAAACCTGTGGCTTGGCAAGTAAGATTGAGGATCACCATCTGGTTTGGATTTTGGTTTGGCGTTTTGAATTTTTTGTACCATAATCCACACTTTATATACTGATCCAGTATACAAATAACTAAAACATAATTTCACAAAACAATGTTTACCATTATTAGAGGTGGCTTCTCTGCTTCTAATCTTTTTAATTTCATTTTTATGTTTTTAAAAGTGTGACTCACTAAATTGATTTCACAGCTCATTAATGGATCATAGCTCACAGTTTAAAAACATTGGCTTGACTATATTTATATGCCTTTTGGCTGTTCATTTTTTCTGTCACTAGCCCTTGGCAATGCCAATGCCAAATTCTTTTAGTAGATGCCATGGTTTGAGACATCTACCCTTCCCATCTAATACCTTCTCTCCCGTATAACCCCAGTGCCCCCATATAGGCTCCCCAAAAGGACTGAAATTCTGGATCCATGTGTCTATAACATAATGTTTCTAACTTGGGCATATCTGATTGGACAGGAATGAACAACTGACACACAATGGGTGACCATTTTGAAATTAGACCATTGAGATGACAGTTGGATGGTGGATGGTTCTTGAGATAGGTCTGTAACATATGGTTGTACAGGTTGTGGACTACACAACTCTAGGGATTACCAAGCACATAGACCATAGTGTAAAAGGTGCCCCCTAGAGCCACTTGGTGTACAACCTGTACAACAGTACATGACAGCCCTTCTGGAGCTCAAAGTTAATTGCGTTCCAGGGCTAAAAGGGTCATATTCCATCATGTCCATGTAAAATAAAGTGAAAAACATTTTTATGCTATTACCAGAATTCATGTTAGGGAAAAAAATTATCTCTGTATGGGAAAGTAACTTGATAAGCTACTTAGGGAATCCTTCAATGACAAACATAAGTTGGTGCCGAGACATCAGAGGAGGAAGAAAACCACACTGCTTGAGACAAAGGGAGATATTTCTTGGTTTTTCTCCTAAAATGGAGACAGTTAAGCAATGCTGTCTTAGGAGGAAGTTGGTAGGCCACAGCCTGGAATGCCAACCTATAAACAGTAGTGAAGCCTCACTATAAAAATGCCACTGGAAATGTGAAGGAAATGGGAAATTTGAAATTCCCCAAACTTCTCTCAGATACAAAAGTGTAAGTTTGTAACAGATACTCTGATAAGCCACATAGGTTGGGATGAGCCACCAGGAACATGATTGTATAAAAACAGAGAATTGGTTTTAAAACAACTTTTTAGGATAGTGGGTCAAGCTAAACACAATACTTTTATTTTACTCAGTGAGCTGTGCATGTTTGGGGCCAGAGTGGAATTGCTCAGGAAGACAAAGCAGAGGCTGAGTATGATGTTCCTCTTTTGTTCTCCCCCCATGCACCCCATGCAAGGCATTGCCTCCCCTCCAAAGATGGATTTGAAAAGTCATCCAATTATCAGTCTTCCCAGGGTGACAAATTGTTAAACTGTCCACTGTATCCAAGAGCTTTTGTCTGGTTCTTGGTGTAAGTAAAGGGGAAAGAGAAAGAGGAAGGGAGAAGAGTAAAAACTAAGGAGATAAGGTGAAGTGAAGGGCTAGTGAAACTCACCAGGGGTGGGTGGTTTAAGAATGGTGACACCTACTGTTTCATTGAAGTTTTACAGCTTGTGGTTGTAAGCTCTTCCTCCATTTCTTCCTCACCAATTTCTCTGTACAGCCTCTCATGCTCATAAAGAATTTGTGTGAATGAGAGGTGTGTGTGATGTGTAGGTGTGTGTATAAGTCAGAAAAGGGTTGAGTTTCTTGTCTGGTCACTATGGAACAGAAGAGAGAACTGAGGAACTCAAAAGGGAAAGGAATCCATAAGAACAGAAGCTCCTCTGGGAATTCAGAGATATCTTAGAAAAGTCTTTGGATAACCACAGGACAAGGAATTGAGAGTTCATTCCAGTTTCACCTAGAACTCAAGGAGAAGGGAAGCTCCAGCTAACATCTGAGTTACATACAGAGGAGCAACGAAAGCCAGTCTTCAGAGAGAGAAAGGGTTAAGCAGACACAGAGACTATTTTGTTTCTTGTATTAATTAAGTAGGCTAAGCTGGGGTGACAAAATTTCATAAATGCTCAAAAACAGTAGGAGTTTATTTTTCGCTTACTCAACAATCTGAAGACAGCTCTTTTCCATGTGCTGATTCAGAAACCCAGGCTCCTTCTAGCTTGTGGCTGCACTATTCTCCAGGGTCTAAGATCTCATTATTATCTATATCCAGCCAACAGAAAGGGAATGAAGCAAGGATGTGACATATGACCTTCTTGGCCTGGAAATGGCTTATGTTACTTTCACTCACATTCTTTTGGCTAGAACTCACTCATGTACTTGTGTTCTACTGCATATGTAACCCTGGAAGTGTGGTCTAGCTATGCATTCAAGAAGAAGAAATAGATTTTTAGTAAATAGCTTCAATCTATCACAGTCCACCCTTCCAGACACTAACTGACCATCTGCACCCTTCTTCCCACATAAAGAGCCTGCACTCATGTCCTTCTCAAGGAAGACGACCTAAAGCTCCATTTAGTCACTCCATTCACCTCAGAGTCTGGGATTCTTGAGGATGCAATGTTTTCTCAACCAGGTCTGTATGTGGCTCCTCACAGTCCAGTGATTTATTAACTAAAAGACCAGTCACCTGGCCTCTAACACACATCCACTATAACATGATGGAATAGGACTTGATAACCGCAATAAGACTCCAGTTCAGAAAAAGGAAGAATGGGAAAAACAGAGTCCTGGGTTAATAGCATGATGGAGCCCTGCTAGGTGGACAGTACGAAGACATTCTGTCTGGTAAGAAAGGGTAAGTTCCCTGCTTAGTCCTTTAATCGGCTCTTTGGGAGGAATTCACTGTCTACTTTTCTCTAGGCCCCTTTACTCCACCCTCCTGATATCCTTCCTTGCCCATTATTATTATTTTTTTAATTAATATATTTATTTATTTTTGGCTGTGTTGGGTCTTCGTTTCTGTGCGAGGCCTTTCTCTAGTTGCGGCGAGTGGGGGCCACTCTTCATCACGGTGCGCGGGCCTCTCACTGTCGCAGCCTCTCGTTGCGGAGCACAGGCTCCAGACGCGCAGGCTCAGTAGTTGTGGCTCACAGGCCTAGTTGCTCCGCGGCATGTGGGATCTTCCCAGACCAGGGCTTGAACCCGTGTCCCCTGCATTGGCAGGCAGATTCTCAACCACTGCGCCACCAGGGAAGCCCTGACCACTATTCTTTTTGGCCATTTCTGACATGCCCTCCTTGAAGACTGCACAGCCTTCATAGTCTACTTTCTACTCATGCAAATTTAGGACCAAAGGGTAAGGCTTGACCAGTTTAAGATTATTTCACCCAGGTTTGTGACTCCAGTAGTAATACAATCCCCTCAAAAAATTTGGTAAGCTTCTCATTTATTTGCTTCTAGTAAATTCCAAATGCCAATAACCACACCCAAAATTCTTTCCTGGATGTAGTTCTGAGTCTCTGTAGCTTTCTCACAACTTAATGGCAGCTACCTTGAGGCCAGCTGAACAATAGGCCCAAGTGGAAAGGCTACACCCTTAATCTGATCTTTGCTGCAGGGGTTGAACTGCTATATTTAACTGAGAATTCTTAATAGGCTTTTGTCCTTTCCAAGTCTGGGGTTTTAATTTTTTTCTTCTGGTCTTATTTCTTACTGTTTGAGACCCAGAATCAGGTTTTTCAAATTCAGAGGCTTTCTTCAGTCCCTTCTATTTCTGCTTATAAACTGGCCAATTATTGCCAGGGCTCATATTTTTCTAGTAGTAACTTGTTATAAGTAGCAAGGAACTCAACTCTAACACACACTAACATTCTGTCTCTTTTTAATGGCTTCCCCTAGAGCTACAGGTTCATCTTGGTCTGCATTCCAAATGACTGCTGGCAACAGCTGAACAAATATTCTGCCACTGCATGACCTGGGTCACCATTTTTGCAGCCCACTCTATTTTCTTGTCTCTCATTGCACAACTGCTAAATGAGTGCCACATAATGTAGGTGTTTCTTACTTAGCAGTCCCTTTCTAACACCAATTTCTGTATTACTTAAGGTAGGTAAACTGCTGTTAAAAATAGACATGAAGTAGATAATGATTTGAGCAACATAGAAATTTATTTCCCACTCTCCTTGTAGTCTGAGGCAGTTGTTCCTGGTCAATTGAGTGACTCCCCTCCACACGGTGATTCAGGAATCAGATTCCTTTATCCTGTGGCTCTGCCACTCCTAGAACTTCCTCATCATCTGTGTCCAGTCTCAGAGTGAGACAGGCTGGGACCTGGGATCCTCTACCGGAGTGCTTTGCACCTGAACAAACCTCTCCCTGAGCAATAGGATACAAAGAAACTATAAGAGACTAAAAATACTGCATGCATGCACAGTTGGGGCCATTATGAGCAATAAGATACAAAAAGGCCACAAACAAACTGCCATTTCTGAGGTGCCGGGAGAAAAAGCAGGGTGCTTCGCGTGATCCCTGCACACAGCACCACCAAGAGGGTGGACAGACCACCTGAGCTACACCTCCTGCCTAACCCATGGATTCACCCTTGTTGTTATCCCATTTAAGGACCCAAGCACCTCCTCTCGGGAAGCGGGCAAGGGTACCTGTTTCTTGCTTTCGCTCCCTTGTGCTGTAGCATGAGCCCCATTAAAGCCTTGCCTGAAATTCTCATTTGGTCTCATCAATTTCTGTTGATTAAAGAGTCCGAGGACTAGGATCGGTAACAAGAGGGTAAAGAGAGTGTGAAGGGGCATTGCGGCTTATTAAAAGATTTGACCCGGAAGTGGTCCACATAACTTCCACTTGGGTTGTGTTGGCTAGAACTCAGTCATGTGGCCACACCCAATTATAAGGGAAGCTGGGAGATTAGCCCCTGGCTGGGCAGCTATTTTTCCAATAGCAACTCTCTAGTTCCAGGGATCTGCAAACTATAGCCCACAGACCAAATCCAGCCCACTGCATGTTTTTTAAATAAAGTTTTATTGGAACACAGCCATACTCATTCACTTATGTATTATCTATGGCTGCTTTTGCACTTTAAAAGAAGAGCTGGAAGCTGCAACAGAAACTGTGTGGCCCACAATGCCTAAAATATTCCCCATCCGTCACCTTTACAGAAACGTTTTGCTGACCCCTGATTTATCCTATGGAGGCTAGAACTATTGCAGCCACCTTCCTACCACAAGGGGGAGTCTGGAACTGCTGGGGCCCACCACATGACTGCTGAAAATGAAGCCAGTCAAACAGAAGGCAGAGCCTAGAGATGGAGAGAAACCAAGTCCTGCTGACCTCATTTGAGCCGTGAAGCCAGCCATCCCAGAAGCCAGTTTAGCCTTGGGCTTTTTAGTTACTTGATCTAATACATTTCCTGTTTCATTTAAACCAGTTTGAATTGGGTCTCTACCTCAACAGAAAGGGCCCTATCTGATAACCTCTCCCACCCTAGAGTGGCAGACCACGGGGGAGAGAGTGATGCTTACCTTATAACTAAGAACAGTGACAAAACTTCAGTCTGACTTAGCACACCGATGCGTCAGACCTGAACTGTGGACAAATGCTACTGAGGTGTAACCAACATGTGACACGTCCCCAATTTAAACACTGCAAGCTGTTGAGACACTGGTCGCTGGGAGCTTCCTTTGAATATTTCATGTCTCTCTCTGAGTCGATCAAATTTCTCAAAGCAGGTGAAGTGAAAGGCAAGGGTTCAGCGAGGCAGCTGCTTAACGATCCCTCAGCCCTAGGAGACCTTGCGTAAAACCTGGCCAAGAAACAAAGCAGAGATTTTTTTCCGTCTGGCTTGTCCTGGAAAGGCCCTGTGTCATCTACACAATGAAACATAATAAGCGGCCTCTCTTCCAGGCCAAGCCCTTGGAGTTCTCTGCAGGTGTACTGGCAGAGCATGGAGGGGTTGGCAAAGGGCAGGTGGCTTTGTTCCCCCTGCTGCCTCCTCCTCAGAAGTTACTCATTACAGAGTGAGATGGTGGTGTTATATAACGCAAACTCGGCCTGATTCCACTGCAGCACAAGGGAGAACAAAATGTATAATGTCTTCTAGACACAGCAGACTGAGAGGCCCTATATAGGACCCTTTAGATTCCGACAGGCAATGCACTGAAGTCAGAATATGCCCTAGTGTATGTATAGCTGATTCACTTTGTTAAACAACAGAAACTAACACACCATTGTAAAGCAATTATATTCCAATAAAGATGTTACAAAAAAAAAAAAAAAGAGAATATGCCCTAGACTTCCTGTGAGGTGCCCCTTATGAAGGCAAACACTTGTATAATAAGAGTCTTCTAGAGTAGAGTCAACAATAGCAAAGCCTGTGTTTCTAATAATTCTTGGCATTGGCCAAGCAACCGCCCTTTGTGGATCTCCAGGAGCTTTGCAAACATTTGCTGTCAAATAACTTTACACACAGGCATACAACTATACTTAAAAATCTCCCTTGTGAATAAGCGAAAACTAATTATACATACTCCCTTTTAATTAATAAATATGCCCTTCTATAACCACATATATCCTGCGACATGAACAAGAAATACAATACTCAGGAGATGGAAATGAGTCCAGCTGCTTTTTAACCCTTTGTAAAAGTATGGGGACATTGTGTAAAGAATGTGGTTTCTGAGCAGAAGTATGTAGGACAAGAACGCCATAAGCCGCTGAAGCACAAAAAGGCAGGAGCCCTGGAGGCTGTGAGCATGTGGACAGTTGTGCGTGTACCTAGCTGAGTTCAGTCATACCTGTTCAGATCTCTTGGGGTCACTCAGTAAGGTCTCAGAGTTGGAGACAGATCAGAGGAAGTTTTATTCAAGGAAATAAACAGTAGCTGGGCCAAAAAGAAAGTTTAAATCTTGGTCATCTAGGAGAAAAACACAAGGTTGGAACTAGAAATGTAGAGGTGAGAAGTGAAGCAAGTTCATGTGCAGAAAAATAAGCCAGAAACTGAGAAGGTCACATAGGGAGGTCAAGTGCAAGGTGAGTCAGGGCAAATGGTCCAGTAGGAAATATATTTATCTAGAGAAAGAGGAGAAAGATTTATTTTCAGAAATTGACTCATGCATTTGTAGAGGCTGGCAACTCTGAAATCCATAGGGAAGCCAGCTAGCTGGAAATCCAAGTAAGAGCTGGTGTTGCAGGCTTGAATACTAAATATGTGGGGCAGGCCAATAGGATTTCAATTCAGGCAAGATTTCTACATTGTAGTCTTGAAGCAGAATTCCTTCTTATATCACAAGAAATCTCAGTCTTTGCTCTTAAGATCTTCAGCTGATTAGATGAGGCCCAC
Source organism: Balaenoptera acutorostrata (assembly GCF_949987535.1). Lineage (NCBI taxonomy): Eukaryota > Metazoa > Chordata > Mammalia > Artiodactyla > Balaenopteridae > Balaenoptera > Balaenoptera acutorostrata. The sequence goes on along the minus strand of NC_080079.1, from coordinate 20,389,321 downwards.
CCGCATTATGAAGAGTAATCTGCTTTACTTAAAATCAACTGACTGTAAATGTTAACCATGACTGCAAAATACCTTCACAGCAATATCTAGACTAGTGTTGACCAAACACCTGGACACAAAATTAACTGTCATGTGTTGTTTAAAGGTACCCAGCAGAAACAAGTTCCTCACATCATAAAGATTCAGGGCTAGGAGAGACTCTATAGATGAGGAATCTAAGAAGCAGAGAATGGTGAAGAGTGACCCTGGGGCCAAAAAGGGAGTCTAGGATTTATGTCTCCTAAAGCCCAGTCAATGCTTTTTCTCAAACTCTGGAGCTAGGCACCCTAAGCCCTAGTGCCAACTCCCACACAGTTTCTTTTTTTGATCAAACTTGGTTGGGTATAAAAACAGACATGTGCCTTTAAATTAGTGCCAGCTAGATCACATTCTATTCTTCCAAATATCTATTTCTTCAATAACTTGAGGAGGAAGTTAGGGATAGCAGAAGGCTAAGGACAACAACAAAATGCAAGAGTTTCCAAGAGTCTGGAAAACATATGTGGACTTGGAGCCTTGCCCTTACGGGTTTTAATTTTGAGTCAACTGCATCTAAGCAGTATTTACTTTGGGAATTCTCATTTGCACTCATGTTCATCTATTTGCAAAAATGAGTTGTCTCAACATGGGCCTGCTTATCAAGATAGGGTTGTTCACTTTTCCATTTATTAGGGTTATAGTGGAAAAATCAGCTTATTTCTGACTTCTGTCAATGAAATAACAGTGCTTGCTGTGTGGAACCATCTGGCCCATGCAGAGCATGGATTGTTTGCACCAAACCCTGCCTGGCATCCCTCTGAGTTCAGAACCCTCCTGTGACTGGGGTGCCTCCAGGAAGTGCTTAGAGCAACAAAAATTTGGCAAAAATAATCCACAAGAGCATCATGAATACAAAAACTCTCCCCACAACAGAACAATTACCAGACAAGCCAAGTACTTTTCTATGGGAACCAGGGTGTACTTGAAGAAATCACCCAGAGACGAAGGCAGAGAGAAACAATCTGTTACCGTTCTTCTAATTTGGCCTGCTTTCATTTCTCTAAAATCACAATTTGCGGTGTGTGGGTGTTACCATGCTGTTTTTTCCCCCTAGCAGAAATGATGACCACGAGAACCTCCACCCTGCATTTGAGCAAGTATCTGTCAATTAGAGTGGTGTATATTGAATATAATAATAGCAGCTTCAGCGCTTATTATGTGTCAAGGAATGGTCTGAGCATTTTAAGTGAACCAACTCACTGAATCCTCACAACAACCCTACGAGGTAGGTACCATTATTATTTTTATCTTTTAAGTGGGAAGGTGAAACAGAGAGAGGTTAAGTTAAGATTAAATTTCCTAAACAAGTGCCGTTGTTCATCAATTCTAAGACAAATTTTTGTCATATTTTAACATCACTGAAATTAGGATATTTCCTGCAATTGATGGCATATTAGCATTGTGTCATAATTTGGTTGGCAGCTCTTTTTCTTAGTGAGGCTTAAAATAATGATTGTTTTACAGTCAATGTCATCTTAAATGTGATGAGATACAGAAGGTGAGAGAGCCAGGGTAGAGTCCAAACAGTTTGGTTCTGGCGTCTGTGTGCTCAGGCCATACAGTGAGAAGCTCCTGCTGCCCCAGGGAGGGGGTAGGGGAAAAATACACTTTGATTTCAACCAGGAGTTCAGAAAGTGCTGTGAATAGGATTTCCAGAAAGACCACACCACTTACCTAGTTCTTAAATTGACCATTAAAAAGCAAAACTTTACTTACTTGGTTTTGAAATGGGAAAAAAAAAAAGCCAAGACCGTCTAAGCTAGTTTCTCAGTCTTTTTTATTTTTTTAATCCTCAACACTTTTTGACAAATCTCATACCAGTTCCCTCCCTCTGACACCTCCCAGGAATTCTGATATGCTGACCCTGCCATCACCCCACTCAGAGTGAGAGTCTTCAGCCTGAAGATTACCCCAAAATGTTCTTGTTCTGTGTACAGTTATGCATGGGATTGGATCCCTTTCTCTTTCCCTATCTTCTCGAGCATAGTAATATTCACACAGCACTAAACGTAAATTTTTTTAAAAGAGTGAGGCTGAGTCACAGGGTGTGAGGAAGAGTTAAGTTTATGTGCGCGCACGCGCGTGCGTGTGTGTGTGTGTGTGTGTGTGTGTATGCTGTGTGTGTTTATATGCTGTGTGTGTGGTTTGAATTTTTTGTTTGCTTTTTGTTTTGTTTTATATTTTCGGTTGTTGGGCAAGAAATCCCTATTTTAGAAAAAGAAGAAAATCTGTAATGTAAACCAATTTATTGTTCCCAGTTTTTCTATCAACAACACATTGATTTTGTTGCCCAGGAAACTAGAGGGAGTTTCTGGAGAATTAATTACCTCATTCCAAACCAAGGGGTCACGAAACGCTCTCTTTTCAACTCTGTTTTCATAGGAAACAAAGGCCATTCCTTGTAGCTCACCTGAGTCTCTCTTGAGTCTGAAACCTGAGCCTCTACTCATAACTGGGATTTCGCACTTCCTGCTGCAAACCATATGTCAGGTTATAACGGGAAAACCCTATAGTTACAGTTCGGGGGAGGGGGAGGGGGAGGGGGGGAAAGAAAGGATGAGGTCACAAATCCCTGCAGGAGGCAATCACAGCTCTAACCCAAAGCTGCTAGAAAAACATGTTCCAATAAATTAAATAGATTGTTTTCATAGCCCTTCAACTTCAACATTTGGCTCTTTATGGTTGGAAGTGTCTTTCCCTCTACTCCTTGTCATAATTGGGCTCTTTCTAGACATCTGCAAAAGCAGCTAGCCTGCCCTTGGCCTGTAATCAGCCTGGATTTTGTTCCCTTCACCTGGAAAGTTACTTTAATTAGATGCATTTTTATTCCTCTTCTTCCTTTGGTGGAGGCACCATATACAGAGGATCTGGGGGCAGGTGGGGTCTTCAGAGTCACTAAACCAGATGGAGGCCTCTTAGGGGGCTTCCGTGGTGCCGAGGACCCCCCAGGACTCTAGAAAAAGATGCCTGAGGGATCCAGATGAAAGCACCATGGAAGAATTTGCCCTCCCAAAGGCACAAGGATGGGAGTGAAGACTCACGGACGTGCCCCACTGTCAAAAAGGAAGTCTTGAGTACTCAGGAGTAATCCAGTTACCAATCTGAGCCAAAGACGACATTCACCAGGAGTGAGAACATAGTCATTGTCACATACGTGGAGGACGACAGACGACAGGAGTGTTTCCTTAAAAATGACTGGCAGAGAACTGACTCACATGCGGATGGTGGAGGAGAAAGGGAACAGGACTGGAAATCTGGCAGACTTAAATCTGCAACCTGGCTCTGCCACTTGCTAGCTGAGTGATGTGCAGTGAAATATCTGAGCTCTCTGAACCTCTGCTTCTTCTTCTATAAAGTGAGGATTACAATAGACAATAAGATTCTTATGAGAATTAAATTATGCCTTGTATTCCACAGGCACTGAATAAGTGCTCTGCCCTATGCAATGCATCATGGGATCTTTAAGCAGAAGGTCCTTACTCTCCACAGGAGAGGGTTAAGGCAGCACCTTTGCCTATGAGGGAGCATCTTTCCACGATAGCAGTTATGCTCTCCCCTACCCCCTCACCCCCAACAAAGGACAAACTGCTCCTACTCTTCAGCGCATCTGAACTCCTTTACTCTGGGGCCTAGTGGGCCTCAGAGGTTAGAGCTGTGCTTATTCCACTTCTCCTAACAAGAGACCAGGAATGTGGACACCTCTGGCCTTGCAGGAACCGTGCTGTTTGAACACATCTGGATCAATGTCATGGACAACTTACCATCTTGTGCACTTTCAAAAACAACGTAAAGGGACATCTCCCTTTCTTTCAGCTCTGTTCTGTGAACTTATTTCCATAATAAGCACATTTTAGAAGGCACTTGGTCTATTGCTGCTTAATCCTTTCTTTGGCGTATAAGCCTTTAAAATGCCCATTCTGCCTGCTTTGGGAACCCCACCTCCTCTATGAGGCCCTCTCTGGTTGCCCAACACCCAATCTGCCCTCCCTTCTCAGGACTCCTGCAACACTTCTAATAAGCATCATATGGTTGAGCAGGGAACGCTCCCCCTCCCCCCTCCTCCTCCTTCTCCTCCTCCTCCTCCTCCTCCTCCTCCTCCGTAGTGCTGTGGTCACCTCTTTGACTGATGTTAAGTCCCTCAACTAAGGCTGCCAGATTAAATACAGGATGCCAGTTAAATTTGAATTTCCAAGAAGCAACAAATACCTTCCCAGTATAAGTGTGCCCCATGTATTGCATCCCGTATTTTTATCTGCTACATCTGGCAACAATAAGGCCAGACTATGATGCTTCTGCATCTACCACTGCACTTAGCATGGAAGTGAGACTATTCTGCACCAGGCAAAAATAATTGCTGGTAACAACAACAATAATAATAGCTAACATTTATAGAGAATCAACCACCTGTATTTGCTAGATACTGCACTAATTAATTTTATATAGCCTATGTTAAGGAGAGGGTACATATACATACACATGTTGTTGATACACAGGGTAGGATATGATCTTTTTTTAAAGGCAATACAGCTTAAAGATTGAGGGGAGGTCCTCTAAGCCATGTGACCCAGCTCTGTCATTTACTGTCCCTGTGCCCTTGGCTGTTTACCTACTCTTTCCTTATTCCCCTCATCTATAAAGTGATGTGTTTTTCTCCTGGAGCTGTTTAATGGAGATAATACACTAAAGATAAGTGAGATAATACACTAAGGATGAAGAACAGTGCCCAGCACATAGTAAGTTCTCAGAAACTGTCAAAGACATCCTGGTGATGGAGATGGTGTCACTCTTGTTGGAAGTGAGGAGGGAAGCTCTTCGGCCTGAGTAATCAATAGAACCCTCAAGGATAGGTAAGTTTGACAAGTCATGGGTGATTCCCAAGACAGCAGGAAAGTTGGAAGCAATTTTAGGAAATGTCGAATAGACTTGTTAGCCAGAAATCAGCAACCCTACTGCTTCAGTTTGCATGGGATTGATTAAAAATTTTCTTTACCATCTAAAGTGCTCTGTTAAACCTGAAGTCCTCATAGCTAAAAAATTTGCTATCTTGACTAGCGCAGTTTATAGGTCTAAAGATGCAAGTTGAATATTCAGTTATATGGTGGATTTTTTTTTAAAGAGGAACCACCAGGTACAGTTCTACACTTGATTTCTAAGCTTAACACAATGAGATAATATTCACCAAGGCACTGAGATATTCAATGACTATAAATCTATCAACTGATAGTCTTTTGGTAATGAACCTTGGGAATCCTCTCCAAAATATCTTTTTGCCCCCTTCTTTTCTACAGGAAAACTAGGGTACCAAAGCACGGGCCCAGCACTCGGGACCTTTGCAAGATCTGGGCTTCCGCTGAGGTTTCTACTCAGAGCTGGGGCTGTGGGAACGAAACCAGAGAGGGTGCCAGATGGCAGAGTGTGGGAAGTCTTGGGCTGGAAAGGGATGGCCAAGATAAACAAGCGACTGGAGGTCTGAAAAATGAATGGATAAACATCCAGACCAAAGTCAACAGTGCTGGAGAATCCAACCCGGTCTCCGCAGCCGGCGAGGTTTGGACACATGAATTCAGCCTCAAGTCCTTGAAAGAACTTTTGTGCATCTGATTCTTAAGCAGCCTTGCCTTGGGGCATTGGGGGTGAGGGCAATCACACAGTTCCAGTAGCAGCGCAGGAATTGTTAGATTTTCATCAGCATGACTTTCTGGAAGATTTCTGCTTAAAAATCAATAGATGACTGGATACTGGTTGATATTAAAGAGAGAACGTTAATTTTTATAGTATGATAATGGCATTGCGTTTATGTTTTTAAAAGAATCTTTATCTTTTAGAACTACATACTGAACATTTATAGATGAATGATATGATGTGGATTTGCTTCAAAATAAGCTAGGGGTGGAGGCTGGGCATTGGCCATAAACTTAGAGAGCGTTATATGAGTCTCTCTACCTTTATATATGATCCTTGAAATTTTCCATAATACAAAGGTTTAAATTAAAGTTATCACAGACATATTTATTTTGTATCATAGAAAAAGATACAAACAAGGATCTAATAGAATATATGTCTGGGTTGTTTTTAATTTATTCATCATAAGGGACATTGGTTTCAGGTATACATAGAACAAAATGAAATGGCACACTGGCAAAATTAAGCCATTTGGAGCTATGGATTAAACCTCTTGTATATCAGAATATTTCATGACAGAATGCCTAGGCTTTCCTGTAAATTCACTGATAAAGTGTTTATAGCACTGTTTGTATTCTCACTTTCCGGGATAATTGGATTGTGTAGACTTAATTTTGGGGAACAGTAAATTCAGGCAGTAGGATTTATGGTGTGGACCTAAGAGATGCTTCAGACTAGCAGTTATTCCTTGGTTGGCTGGTGTCCTGTTTGCCATGCAGTGGGATCTTGACACAGACTGGGGCAAAAAGTGGAAACAACTGCTTGAAAGTAAGAAGTCTAACACACTGACCAAAAAGTCCCTGCTGGAATTCTTCTCTGACTCAACTCGTTTCCTCCCAGGCTTCTGGTACGATGGGGGTTTTTTTGTTTATTTGGTTTGTCTTTTCAATCTCCGATAAATTTGAATTATAGTCACTCTATGATGTGTGTTATGGAAAAAAACAAAAAGGCAAACTCTTTAGAATCCTTGTTTAAACTGGAATAACGGATTCAACTTTGAAAGTAATACATGTTCATTTCCTGACCAGCAAAAGATCCCAAATCCTGTGTGACCAGAGTTAGTATTCATGCAACTGCAATGCCTCGAGTCTGTTTGCTGTTGTTGGGGGCTGGGTAGAAATGCCCTGCTGTTTCTCTAAAGTACGGTTGGCACAGTCATTGACTATATGATCTTACTTAGGTTGCAAATGTTGTTAGAAAACCAGCACATGTCATATCACATTGTTTTTAATGCAGTAAAGAATCAGATGATCCTGCACAGCTTGTGCTGTGCGGGAAGGCCATGTGCAGGCCTGCCTGCTCTGCTCACCGAATCCAAATCAATTATGCTCTAATCAGGACTGTTTCCGGAACTGGTCGGATGGAGGTTCAGAATGAAAAGGAAAAATTGCTATTTCTCTCCAGATCCTGTTTGCATCAGTGGACTCCATCTGAGACACATCCTGTTTGACCTCTGGCGTAGAGGGGGAGGGGAACTGTTCTGTTTGACTTTTGACTGTCACTGATCCCAGGACCTCCACTTTCTGTTGTTGTTTTCTTTTTTCTTTTTCTTTCTTTTTTTTTTTTTTTTTAGGAAAAGCTTGAATTAGTACTAAAACTCAGTCATCATCCTCAGTCCATGAGGATACACAGTCTGAGCTATTCGTGCTTCTCAAATAGTGGTGCATCAGAATCCCCAGGATGCTTGTTTAAAATTCAGATTTCCAGCCCTACCTTGAGACACAGTCTCTAAGAGGATGCTAGTCTAACAAACTACCCAGTTGATTCTGAAGTGTGGTCAAGTTCAAGAATTTGCATCAGGATGAGAACTGCTCAAATCCAGGTTCCTAATCTCAGACCACTGACTCCAGTGAGGCCTAACTCCCCTATTTACGTTCTAATGCTGGGAAAATTGTTTTGAATTTTGGGTGCCTAGAAGGGACAACCAAAAGAGATGCCTTCACTTGTGGGTCAGGCAGACTTAAGGACATCACATCTATACATTCCCGGGGAGTGATCAGTGAGAACTAGAGGGTCAGCTAGAAGGCTACTGTCAGACCCTAACCAAGTTTTCACCAAGCCATGTCAAAAAGAGAAAAATAAGGGTAAAGTTAAATTTATTCGAAGTATTTTGTGATTGTGTTCGCCATATATTTCTGGAAATGTTAAAATACCTGTCTTAGTCTGTTTGGGCTGCTATAATAAAATACTACAGACCGGGTAGCTTATAAACAACAGAAATGTATTGTTCACAGTTCTGGAGGCTGGCAAGTCCAAGATCAAGGTGCCAGCATGGTTGGTTTCAGGTAAGAGCTCCCTTCCTGATTCATAGCCTGCATCTTCTCGCTATGTCCTCACATGGTGAAAGGAGCTAGGGATCTCAAGGGAATCTCTTTTATAAAGCCCTAGTCCCATTCATGAGGGTTCTACTCTCATGACCTAAGCACCTCCCGAAGGCCACACCTTGTAATCACCTTTGGGGGTTAGGATTTCAACAAACAAATTTTGGGGAGACACAAACATTCAGACCATAGCAATATCTTTTCTTTTAGAGATTTATTTTGCATTTACTTACTTATTTTTGGAGTAGCTAATACATGAGGCCCCTAGCACAAAATTCAAAATGTGAGAAAACCTCCAATATTGATTATGTAGGCCACCTCCCTCCTACCCCAGAGTTCTAGTTCCCAAACCCAGAAGCAGCCACTGTTACTGATTTCTTATTCTTCAAGATATGCTCTATGCATATACAAGCAGATATGTTTATAGAAACTCATTTTTAATACAGCAGGCAGCATCCTGCATCTTGCTTTTTTCACTTAATAACAGATTGTAAAGATATTTCCATATCAATACATTTGGGAAATCTTTTTTTAATTAAATGATAGTGATAATATATTGTCATTGAATATATTTTAAATGTCCTAACGACTATACATGCATACACACACACACACACACACACACACACACACAGCAGCCTCACATTAGAGACCCAAAAAAGTTGAAAATTTTTTTCTAGTCCATGAAATCTGAAAGCTGAATCCACTGGCATGATAATAATAAATATGTAATATATATAATACTAATATAATAATTATAGTATTATAACATTTTATAATTAAATGTTTTTATAGTAATAGTTTATTAAACTATTAAATAATAATAGTAAACATTTCAGAATCAACTAGTTCTAAGCTTAAGCCTTACTTCTGTCATTTTCTAGCTCTAAGAACTTAGATGAGTTACTAATTTCTCTGAGCCAGTTTACTTATTTAGCAAAACTAAATAAGGGTGAGGTGGGAAATAAAACCTCCTTCCTAAAGTTGTGAGGATTAAATAAATAATGAATAGAAAGCACCTGGAGCCTTGAACCTGAGGATTGTCAGTATGTGGGACAGCTATCAAGAGTTGGCAGCAGACAAATGCTGCAGAGAGGTGACATTAAGTAAAAGCTGAAAGTATGCATTGACTTTAGCGGTTAGAAGATCAGTTAGAAGATTCAGGCAGAGCTCAGTAGAGTGTTGCGGGCAAAAAAGCAGAGCTGGCAGGAGGAGAGGGGTGGCTGGTGGCGAGAGGAAGAGGTTGGTGGTAAGTACATGCATTGTTGCTAAAGTTGGATGCTCGGTGGTCCAGGGGAGGTAGGGTCCTTGCCAAAGAAATACTGTCTGACAAATAAAAAGAAAATTCAGGAATTCCCTGGCCAGCCAGTGGTTAGGACTCCACGCTTCCACTGCACGGGTTCAATCCCTGGTCAGGGAACTAAGATCCCGCATCCCGCATGCCATGCCGTGGGGCCAAAAAATTAAAAAAAAAAAAAAAAAAATCAACCCTCTGGTCCTTTACTTGCATTTTCTGAACACCTAAAAGGGAAAACAGTGTAGAGTAGTATTTCTTTCCTTTTTTTTTCCCACCCAAATCCTATCTGTAATGGGAAGAAATGGAGAGTGGGTATCTTCTGCAACTCCACTGGGAAAAAATAAAAGTGGTATAAGTGTTATTGAACAAGTGTTTTTGAAATAAGTTTTAAGAAGTGACTTATGCCATCTTGAAAAGTGAGACATTATAAGATTTTTTTTTTAAACAGTGATGGCAGAACTGACACGTCATGTTCTCCTGTTTCTTCACTTTCTGTTTTGTTGAATTTTTTTTTAAGGAGAATTTCAAACATATACTAAAGTAGAAAGACAGCATAATGAACCTTATGATCACCTTCAACAATTATCAACTCATGGCCAATTTCCCGGTACATTCCCTGCACCTCTCCTCAGTATTATTTGAAGCAAGTACCAGAAACCATATCATTTCATCTCCAAGTATTTCAGGATGTATCTCTAAAAGATAAAGATTCTTTTTAAAACAAAACTGCAATACTACTAACATCCCTAAAAAATTAACAATAATCCCTCAACATCATTAAATGTCCAATAAGTGTTCCAATGCCAATGGTCTCATGAATGTCTACTTTCTTTTAACAGATTATTTGAATCAGGATACAGATAAGATCCACATTACAATGGCCTTTTCAAAAAATCAGTAGGATCTCCTTTCATTTCTCTTCCCCCGTTCCCCCTTGCAACTTATTTATTGAAGAAGTGTCTTTCTTTCCTTCAGTATGGATTTTGCTAATTGCCTCCCTGTGACATAGTTACCATATTCCTCGCACTCCTTCCTAACCCCTAGATTTCCTAAAAATTGAAGACTACAGACTTTTCCATTTTTTTTTACAGTTCAGTGGATGTAAAATAGTATTTCAGGTTTTCCCTGGTAGCGCAGTGGTTGAGAATCCGCCTGCCAAGGCAGGGGACGCGGGTTAGAGCCCTGGTCCGGGAAGATCCCACATGCCACAGAGCAACTAACCCAGTGCGCCACAGCTACTGAGCCTGCGCTCTAGAGCCCACGAGCCACAACTACTGATCCCAGGTGCCCCAACTACTGAAGCCCACGCACCTAGAGCCCATGCTCTGCAACAAGAGAAGTCACTGCAATGAGAAACCCATGCACCGCAACGAAGAGTAGCCCCCGCTCACCGCAACTAGAGAAAGCCCACGCGCAGCAACAAAGACCCAACGCAGCCAAAAATAAATAAATAAATAAATAAATTTTAAAAAATAGTATTTCATTATTTGCTTTTTCCTGTTTATTGATAAAGTTGAACATCTTATAAAAAATTGAAAATTACATCTGAAGCCTTGATTAGATTCAGGTTTGATTTTTTTAAAAGACTATTTCATAGTGTTTATTTTCATCAGAAGGGAATTAATGTCTAATTCTTTCCTTTCTGTGCTGTTAGCAGCCACTGACGTTTGATGCCAAGTCTCTTAATGTTTTTGGTTTTTCCATCTCTTTTGTTCACTGTCTTTTGGTGAGCTGTTGCTTCTGGGCAAGGCTGAGTCACAAGTTAAGTTCTCCCAGCTTTGGACCACTAACAATTTTCAGAGACCAATTACCCCAAAGTTATGCTTTTCCAGAATGATTTTTCTTTCAGTTATATTGAGATATAATTGACATACAACATTGTATTCGTTTAAGGTACAACCCAGTTATTTGATACATGTAAATATTACAAAATGATCACCACAATAAGTTTAGCTAACATCCGTCACCTAGCATAGTTACAATTTTTTTCCTTGTGATGAGAATTTTTAAGATCTACTCTCCTAGCAATTTTCAAATAAATAATACAGTATTGTTAACTATAATCACCATGCTGTACACTGCATCCCCAGAGCTTATTTATCCTCTAATTGGAAATTTGTACCTTTTGACCACCTTCACCCATTTCCCCCACCGCCCCTCCCTGCCTCTGGCAACCACCAATCTGTTCTGTTTCTTTTTTTTTTTTTTAATAAATTTATTTATTTTATTTATTTATTTTTGGCTGCACTGGGTCTTCATTGCTGTGCGTGGGCTTTCTCTAGTTACGGTGAGCGGGGGCTACTCTTTGCTGTGGTGCACAGGCTTCTCATTGCGGTGGCTTTTCTTGTTGCGGAGCATGGGCTCTAGGTGTGCGGGCTTCAGTAGTTGTGGCTCACGGGCTCAGTAGCTGTGGCTCGTGGGCTCTAGAGCACAGGATCAGTAGTTGTGGTGCAGGGGCTTAGTTGCTCCACGGCATGTGGGATCTTCCCAGACCAGGGCTCAAACCAGTGTTCCCTGCATTGGCAGGTGGATTCTTAACCACTGCACCACCAGGGCAGTCCCTGTTCTGTTTCTGAGTTCAGTTTTTTTAGATTCCACATGTAAGTGAGATCATACAGTTTTTGTCTTTCTCTCTTTGACTTATCTCACTCAGCATAATGCCCTAACGGTCCATCCATGTTGTCACAAATGGCAGGATTTCCTTCCTTTTTTATGGCCAAATAATATATATAATTATCTATTATATACATAATAGATATATCCCACGTTTTCTTTATTCGTTCATCTGTCGATGGACACTTAGGTTGTTTGTCTTGGCTGTTGTAAATAATGTTGCAATGAACATAGGCGTGCAGCTATCTTTTCTAGTGATTTCATTTCCTTCAGATATATACCCAGATAGAATTCCTGGGTCATATGGTAGTTCTGTTTTTAATTTTTTGAGGAACCTCCATACTGTTTTCCATAGTGGTTACACCAATTTACATTCCTGTCAACAGTGCACAGGGTTCTCTTATCTCCAAGGGAACCCTTGGAGATAAGCTGGAGTTTGGCCTGCTTTAATCCAACATTCATTCATTTGTGAGGAGACAAGAATTATTACACAGCAGAGTTCCCACCCTTTCCCCCCTCTTTACAGACAAAAAGGATTGTGTAATTGTGAACTCTTCTGCCCTTGGAGAAGGATTCTGTCAAGAGATAACAAGCATTGGTGAGAAACAATATTTGTTATCTCTTGCCTTTTTAGGACAGGTGTTCTGACAGGTGTGAAGTGATATCTCCTTGTAGTTTTGATTTGTATTTCCCTGATGATTAGTGATGTTGAGCATCTTTTCATGTACCTGTTGGCCATTTGTGTGGCATGCAGGATTTTTAGTTGCGGCATGCAGGATCCAGTTCCCTGACCAGGGATCGAAGCCGGGCCCCCTGCATTGGAAGCACAGAGTCTTAACCACTGGACCACCAGGGAAGTCCCTGTGTGTCTTCTTTGGAAAAATGTCTAGTTCCTCTGCCCATTTTTTAATTAGTTTTTTTTTGCTATTGAGTTGTATGAGTACTTTATGTATTTTGTATATTAACCCCTTATCAGATATATGATTTGCAAATATTTTTCCTCCCATTCTATAAGTTGCCTTTTCATTTTGTTGATGGTTTCCTTTATTGTGCAGAAGCTTTTTAAAGTAGTCCCACTTGTTTATTTTTGCTTTTGTTGCCTTTTCTTTTGGTGTCAAATCCAAAAAATCGTTGCCAAGATCAATGTCAAGGAGCTTACCACCTACGTTTTCTTCTAAGAGTTTTATGGTTTCAGGTCTTATATTCAAGTCTTTAATCCATTTAAGACTGGTCCTGGGTCTTCCCTGGTGGTGCAGTGGTTGGGAGTCCGCCTGCCAATGCAGGGGACACAGGTCCGGGAAGATCCCACATGCCGCGGAGCAATTAAGCCTGTGCGCCACAACTGCTGAGCCTGTGCTCTGGAGCCCACGTGCCACAACTGCTGGGCCCACGCACCACAACTACTGAGGCCTGCGTGCCTAGAGCCCATACTCTACAACAGGAGAAGCCACCGCAATAAGAAGCCCGCGCACCGCAACGAAGAGTGGCCCCTGCTCACTGCAGCTGGAACGAGCCCGTGCACAACAACGAAGACCCAATGCAGCCAAAAAGCAAAAAAAAAAAAGACTGGTCCTAAATGTGTATTATTCTGAACACCAAGAACGGAAAAATAGTACAGAGCGATATCTCTTTAAGCCCCACTTCTTTCTTATGGGCCTTAAAGACTGTTCTTGTGTTTCATTCCCTAAAACTGCCCCCACCCTGCAATCTTCTTCAAAAACTTTCTTGCTGGTTAATATGCCTCTTCCTACTCTTCCCCTTCCTTTTTGATTCTGTATCTAGAAAGCCCAAAGAACCATTCAGCTGGCAGTGACAGAATCCTTCTCAAAGGGCAGAGCAATTCACAATTACACAATCATCTTTGGCTGTCAAGACGGGGGAAAGGGTGGAAACTCTGCTGTATAATAATTTTTGTCCCTTCCCAAATGAATGAGTGATGGACTAAAGCGGACTAAACTCCAGCTGGGATGCACAGACCCATGGAATGTGTGAAGGGGTGTACCTAAGCAAAATCGTGAGGGGCTGTGAGAAGGATGTGTGCCATGACAGATGGTGCACTGCATTTAACATGAATTAGTTGATCACAGGCACTTTGCTGGACCTGTGGGAGTGATATTTGGGAACAAAGACCATTCTAGGGCCTCTCCAGTAACTGTATTAAGGGAACCACTTACTCTCTCTCTCTCTGCATATAGAGCTGCATACTTGACCCTAGACCATGTATCAAGCAATGGCATGCTACTTTTTTCCATTTCTGAGTAAACAATCCATGGCCAAAGGCCGACTAAAAAGTGCTGGGCGAATCCTGGGCATCAAGCTCAGCATCCCAAGGTGAGCATATGATGGGCAAAAGAAGACAGGAGCCGAGGGGAAAGGGCCAGTTACTTAGCTCTGCAAGCATCCTAAGCTCCTTGGAATAGATGCGTTTCTCAGCCTCTCCTCCCAGCCCCCTCCTCCAGAAAAATTAGAGCCCAATTTAACAAAGCAGAAAGGTGGACAACTTGACCGTGTGTTAAGTCTGGTTACTTTCAAAGTGATACTCTGGTTTACTTAAAGATGCAGTGTAAATAATTGGCTTCATGTTTCACCAACTCAAATGAAAGATGGGTGTCAATGTGAGTAAGTGATAATTCTCTTTTACCCAGAGAAACTCAAACTGAGGCAAAACAGTGGAGTGGTGGAGTTGCTGAGAGCCCAGGCTTTGGGATTGGACAGAGCTTGTTACATCCTGTCTCCATCAATTTGTATCTGTGTGTCTTTGGGCAAGTTTCTAGAAAATGAAGATAACTAACCACACCTACTTCATAACAGTTCGTGAACACATGGGTAAGACATTTTGCAATATGCCAACCAGCGTATGGGTTCAATAAACAGTTTCTGTTGTTGCTACTAGGAGTTCTTGGAGAATCAGACTTCATGAATGTGCAAGATATTTTTAAATAAACTTAAAATTTTTTGGATAATTTTATATTTATGGAAAAGTTGCAAAGATAGTCTAGAGAATTCCCATATATGCTTCACCCAGATTTTTTTTTTACATTAGCATCTTATATTACTGTGGTACATTTGCCAAAACTAAGAAGCCAACCTTGGCACATTACTATTACTATTAACATATCTATTACTGTTAAACTCGACACTTTATTCAGATTTCACAGTTTCCTATTCCAAGATATAATCTAGGATATCACACAGCATTTAGCAGAATGCTTTTAATTGGCACAACAATCAACATTATTAATCTATCAATTAGTGACTCCATGGTCAAAACCTAAATATGCCTTCCTAAAACACTTGAGAAGTTCAGTAAGTGGTGCTGGGAAAACTGGACAGCTACACGTAAATGGATGAAATTAGAACATTTTCTCACACCTTACACAAAAATAAACTCAAAATGGATTAAAGACCTAAACGTAAGACTGGAAACCATGAAACTCCTAGAAAAAAACATAGGCAGAGGGACTTCCCCAGCGGTCCAGTGGTTGGGACTCCGTGCTTCCAATGCAGGGGGCGCAAGTTCGATCCCTGGTCGGGAACTAAGATTCCACATGCATACCGCAACTAAGAGTTCACATGCCACAACTAAGAAGTTCGCGTGCTGCGACTGAGACCCGGTGCAGCCAAAAATAACAATAAATAATAAATAAATTAAAAAAAAAACATAGGCAGAATACTCTTTGACATAAATTGTAGCAATATTTTTTTGGATTTGTCTCCTAAAGCAAAGGAAATAATCATGGCCTGCAAAGCATCTGGCACTTAGTAGGTGTTCAAAAAGTGTGTGTTGCTAAGCTACATGTAAAAGGGAACTCAGATCTCCTGAAAGCTTAATTTGCTTACAGGCACAGTTAGGTGTATTTTGCCTTGATCTGGGTCTTGTTTTGAATAATCTCTTAGAGCGTGACCTTACCTTTGCCCATAGAACTTGTTTGTACAAGACTGTACAGAAACTGAGCAAATAAGAATTACTGTTTGGCAAACCATTAACTTCTTTACCATCTTTCACTCAGCAAGGATTGTCGCTTGGGGGGATCAATTCTGATGTTGAAAATATATATTTTACTTTTATCTGTGAAGAAAAAAAATTCATGTGTGTGAATTCAATTTCTTGGAGGTTGGTTGTGGTAGTTGCTATTTTTCATAAACAGTATTAACCAGGGATGATGAGAATCACCAGGATAGCTCTGGCAATGAGAAGGACAAAGATAAGGATGTCCAGCCAGCCATGAGCTTCCTGGTGTGACCAGGTGGGTCTGCTGTAACCACACTGGGACCTCAGGGGTAAGTTATTACATGACAGGTGTGGCAAGGGCATGGCTTCCTCCACCAGTGTTCACAAATGCAGCATTGCATCCAAGTTGTTCATTTAATCATTCTTTTATTCAACTTAAAATACCTATCAAATGACAACTATAGACCATCTACTAGATTTCTGCTACTGAAAGTGTGGCCTGTGGAGTGTCCATTTACTTGAGGGCTTGTTAGAGATGCAGAATTTCAAGGTCCACCCCAGTCCGCTGAATAAGAATCTGCATTTTAACATGATCTGTGGGTGATTCTCACGTGAGAAGCACTGGACCAGATGACAGGGTTAAGAGCCAGGATCCTGTCAGGAGGCAAATGATGTATTTATTGGAGGGACTATTAATAAAATCTCAGTCAGAAGACTTAAATAGACGTTTCTCCAAAGAAGACACACAGATGGCCAACAGACACACGAAAAGATGCTCAATATTGCTAATTATTAGAGAGATGCAAATCAAAACTACAATGAAGTATCATTTAAAAGTCTACAAATAACAAATGCTGGAGATGGTGTAGAGAAAAAGGAACCCTCCTACACTGTGGGTGGGAATGTAAACTGGTACTGCCACTATGGAAAACAATATGGAGGCTCCTTAAAAACCTAAATACAGAGTTACCATCTGATCCTGCGATCCCACTCCTGGGCATACATCTGCAGAAAACTCTAATTCGAAAAGATTCATGCACCCCAATGTTCATTTCAGCACCTATTTACAACAGCCAAGACATGGAAGCAACCTAAATATCAATCAACAGATGAATGGATAAAGAAGACGTAGTATATATATATATATGGAATATTACTCAGCCATAAAAAGAATGAAATAATGCCATTTGCAGCAACCCGGATAAGCCTAGAGATTATCATATAAAGTGAAGTAAGTCGGACAAAGACAAATATCATATATCACTTATATGTGGAATCTAAAAAAATGATAGAAATGAAATTATTTACAAAACAGAAATAGACTCACAGACATAGAAAACAAGCTTATGGTTACTAAAGGGGATAGTTGGGTGGGGAGGCATGGGGGTATAAATTAGGAGTTTGGGATTAACATATACACACTACTATATATAAAATAAGTAAACAACAAGGACCTACTGTATAGCACAAGGAACTATACTCAATATCTTGTAATGACCTAAAATGGAAAAGAATCTGAAAAAGAATATATATATATAGGGACTTCCCTGGTGGTCCAGTGGGTAAGACTCCGCGCTCCCAATGCAGGGGGCCCAGGTTCGATCCCTAGTTGGGGAACTAGAATCCCACATGCATGCCACAACAAGAGTCCACATGCTGCAACTAAGAAGTCTGCATGCCGCAACTAAAACATTCCACGTGCCACAACAAAGATCCTGCGTGCCGCAACTAAGACCCAGTGCAGCCAAAATAAATAAATAAATATTCTTTTAAAGAAAGAACATAATATACATATGTATATGTATAACTGAATCACTTTACTATACACTTGAAACTAACACAGCATTGTAAATGAACTATACTTCAGTTTAAAAAACATTAAAAAAAACTCACTCAGTTACAGGACACCAATAAAGAATGGTGAAGCATCGTGGAACTAATACTAGCAGAAAGCTATTACATCCCAGCAAGAGCTATAGCTGTGGGAGAGAGCTGCTCAGTAGAACCAATGGTCTTCGTTAGAGGGAAGCAAATATTACCAAACTGTGCCTTGGCAAGGAGTAAGCTATGGAATAAATACCCCAATCTTTCTCTCATTTTCTTTCAGCCCAGTGCAAAGCCAGAGGGCAACAGACCCCGGTTGGTATAGTCTATAAAAGTCCCATGTCCTGGACAGAGAACACAGGGGGAAAAGGTAGAAAGTGTCTCTCGTGAGGCCAAAAAAATATCCATCACACCATGAAACACGGGTTCTGTTCTCAGTTGAGTTTGGTCTCTATAAGGCTATGGGTTGGAGGTGATGATAGCCCCTATTGTTACAACTTAAACTTATTTTCAAAATGGCCTTGAATTTGGTATTCTAGGATTCTCCTAGATCAATCTTTACCAAGCTAACCGTATTTCTGAATAAGTATTATGTGAAAGGCACTCAACTAGAAACTAAGAAAGACATAGAAGTGTTAGATTTGGTCTCTGCTTTCAAGGAGTTTGTGACTTTAGGTAATCGATGTTTCTTACATAAAACTTTGCAAAGAAGCTCAAACAGTCAACCAGAATCCAATGAAGCAGTATACAAAGTTGAGACTCTGGAACCACACTGCTGGGTTTGAACCTCAGTCCTGATACTTACTAGCCATGGGGCTGGGGACACGCTGCCTAACTTCTCTGTGTCCCCATTTCTTACTCTGTGAGGTTAAAATGATAAAAATAGTTGCCTGCCTGAAGAGACTTTCTAAGGGGACAGCTTCCTACAAAGCTTTCTGGTTTAGAGGAAAATAAAATGTAAGTATAAAAATAAGAGTGCTTTTAAGGAATTGAAGTTGGTTTGTACTCAAAATTGATCAAAGGCAAGAGGGAGGGGACATGGGGATATATGTATACATATAGCTGATTCACTTTGTTATACAGCAGAAACTAACACAACATTGTAAAGCAATTATACTCCAATAAAGATGTTAAAAAAACTAATCAAAGGAGTTCTAAATACATATGGGGGTGCAGCTACTCTGGGTATCGAATGTGTTATGCAGCAGTGCCGATGGAGTCCCATATATACTAAGGGCAGAAGTCAGTTCTTAAGATTTTGTTTAGTTACCTCTGTGTCAGAATTTCCAAAATTGCAGGCTCCTTTTGTTAGATCCAGCACTGGTTATTCTTTGCTTTTTTGATGAACTTTTGCCCTAAATTTTATTTCCAATCTCCAGTCATTTAGTGGAAGACCATTCGTGACTGGTTAAACACACACGTGCCTGCGCACACACATGCATTCATATATTACATTTCAGGCCAATTGAATTACAAAAGGAACCAATTTGAAAAGTTATTGAATTAAAACCCTAGAAGAGAGAGATGGATTTTATTGTTTGTGGTTGGCATGACAACTCGATATGCTGGAGAGTAATATGTGCTGAGTTCACATCGTTGGAGACTATGACAAGTTCAAGGCCAGGACCGTGCCTCTAAATCTTGTTGCCACGGTAATGCTGCATAATGCCAGAGTCCACTGAAATGGATACCTCTGACAGCTCATGCCAGCAGGAGCTATCTGATTAAAAGGGATCTTTTTAAAAAAAAACCAACAACAGTATTTTAACAGGGGCAGGAGCAGAATGCAAAGGCGGGATATTGAAATATGGGCAACAGAAAATGTAAAAGGAAGGCAGCCAATGGATGCCAAGAAGTAACTAATAAAGGATCTGTTTTATTCTCAAGGGGTTGGTGATGTGTGAAGGTCTGCAGGCAGGGAGTCCAGCCTGCTGGGCCATTTTGTAAGTGAAATGATACTGCCCCAGTTTGGTTCCCTGGCTCAAGTTCAGCAGAACGATTTCACTTGACTGGTGGCCACCTCCCTTCCCAACTCAGACTGACAGATTTTCTTCTCTGATAATGCATGAAAGAAAATGATTTCTGAGGGACTTTATAGGTCACACATATGTCCCAAGATGAAAAAGAAGCCCACAAAAACCTCAGCCCAGAGTAGAGGCCACCAAAATGCCACGGCCTTTAACCACTAGCATGGCCTTTTGGATATTCTCCTGATTCATGTCCCAGTAACTTGTCAGTTGATGATTTACAGGATAATAGTCTTAGGATCATGATCTTAGGGGATCCTCGTTTCCTAACTTTGTGTGCCAGTTTATCTTGGATTTGTCCATGACGAAACCGTAGTCTTAGAGTTTCTTATGCTCTAAGAGTGGAGAAGAAGAAAGGATCCTCAAGTTCATGAGCATATTTCCCATAGGGATTTGACCCAGGCTCCACAGGAGCCGACTCTCTTTTACACTTCCAGGGATTTAATGGGGGTAATTGGTAAATGGGGACATGCAGGTAAGAGGGTGAAAGGTGGAATTTAAAAGGAATTCAGAATCCCAGATCAGCAGCTCTAATTTAAAATTCAGATCAGAGTATTATGTCATAAGCAAATAAAAATTTACTATGTTTATCCCTCCCTATACAAGTAGCTTCTACAGTATAAACTGTAGCGGAGAGAATATTGACCTTAGAACTACCGACCAAAATCCAACTCCCGCCTCCACAAATAATTCACTGAGTGACCTTGGCAAAGTATTTAACATGCTTGGTCTTTTTCTTAAGATATAAAATAAGGTAGATTATCCTAGCCTTCACCTGTTGTAACAGTAGTTTGGAATGTACAGCCAAACTACGGAGAGAACTTTTTAGAAATTCAGATTCCCTAGGCTCCACCCTAATTTCTACTGAGTCAAATTTTGTAATTTTCAAGAGCTCTATACATGATTCTGATTTGCATCTCTGTTTAAGAATCACCAAAGATCACGTATAACTTATACTTACATATATTATGTAAGCTAATATATGAGTTGTCTTAAGCTATCAATCAAAGAAGGGTACTGCTAAAGTCAGGGTTTTTTTTCAGCTTATATGTTTAATATTTAAAACAGGGCAAAGAAATTAGGAATGCAGGAAAGTTGGCATACATAAAGTGGTTATAGTTACTTCTATCATTTGAAGTATTTGGAGATGTCCAAGCTTTAAATGAAAAGCTCCTTGAAATAACTCTCTTGTTCACAGTTTGCAGTATTCCCCTCAGTTTTTATTGATCCAGACAGAATGATAATTGATGTTTATCTAATGCTTTCTGGCACTATTCTGAGTGCTTTGTAAGTGTCAGCTTATTTGATCTTACCCCCTCTTACACACATGCTGTAGAGAGATTAAGTAAGCTGTCTGAGGCCTCACGGATAAAAATAGGTGGAGGTGGGCTTTGAAGTCAGGAACTCCACTCCAGAGCCCCACTCTTGATCACGGTGCTGTTCAACCACTTTGTAGGCCATATATTTCCAAAGGAAATTGTTCAACTTTCTGAAGTAAGAACAAAAGCCTAAAAATAAAAGTTTTATTGGCCTATATCATCTCTTAAAGTGGGGTTCTTAGACTTCCTACATCTGAATCATCTGAGGTGCTTATTAAAAATGCAGTTTCTGAGGATGTGGAGTAAAGGGAACACTAGTATGCTGTTGGTGGGGATGTAAGTTGGGGCAGCCACTATGGAAAACTGTATGTAGGTTCCTCAGAAAACTAAAAATGGAACTACCATATGATCCAACAATTCTGCTCCTGAGAATATATCTGAAGAAAACAAAAACACTAATTTGGAAAGATACATGCACCCCAGTGTTCATAGCAGCACTGTTTACAATAGCCAAGATATGGAAGCAACCTAAGTGTCCACAGACAGATGAATGAATAATGAAAATGTGATTGATACATGCGCGCACGCACACACACACACACACACACACACACACACACACACACACACACGAATATTACTCAGCCATAAACAAGAATGAAATTCTGCCATTTGCAAGGACATGGATAGATCTAAAGGGTAGTATGCTTAGTGAAATAAATCAGACAGAGAAAGACAAATGCTCTGCGCTATCACTTACATGTGGAACCTGAAAAATAAAATGCATGAATATAATAAAACAGAAACAGACTCACAGATATGGAGAACAAATTAGTTGTTACCAGTGGGAAGAAAAAATGAGGGAGGGGCAAGATAGGGGTAGGGGATTAGGAGATAAAAATTACTTTGTAACACATGAAAGGATGCTCAACATCACTAATCATTAGAGAAATGCAAATCAAAACTACAAAGAGGTGTCACCTCACACCAGTCAGAATGGCCATCATCAAAAAATCTACAAACAATAAATGCTGGAGAGGGTATGGAGAAAAGGGAACCCTCCTGCACTGTTGGTGGGAATGTAAATTGATACAGCTACTATGGAGAACAGTATGGAGGTTCCTTAAAAAACTAAAAATAGAACTACCATATGACCCAGCAATCCCACTACTGGGCATATACCCTGAGAAAACCATAACTCAAAAAGAGTCATGTACCACAATGTTCATTGCAGCACTATTTACAGTAGCCAGGACATGGAAGTAACCTAAGTGTCCTTCAACAGATGAATGGATAAAGAAGATGTGGCACATATATACAATGGAATATTACTCAGCCATAAAAAGAAACAAAATTGAGCTATTTGTAGTGAGGTAGATGGACCCAGAGTCTGTCATACAGAGTGAAGTAAGTCAGAAAGAGAAAAACAAATACCATACGCTAACACATATATATGGAATCTAAAAAAAAAAAGAAGAAGAACCTAGGGGCAGGACAAGAATAGAGACGCAGACATAGAGGGTGGACCTAAGGACACGGGAGGGGGAACGGTAAGATGGGACAAAGTGAGAGAGTAGCATGGACATATATACACTACCAAATGTAAAATAGATAGCTAGTGGGAAGCAGCCGCATAGCACAGGGAGAACAGCTCGGTGCTTTGTGACCACCTAGAGGAGTGGGATAGGGAGGGCGGGAGGGAGATGCAAGAGGGAGGAGATATGGGGATATATGTACACGTATAGCTGATTCACTTTTTTATACAGCAGAAATGAACACAAAAATGTAAAGCAATTATACTCCAATAAAGTTAAAAAAATTACTTTGTATAAAATAAATAAGCAACAAGGATATATTATTGTACAGCACAGGGAAATATAGCCATTATTTCATAATAACTTTAAATGGAGTATAAGCTATAAAAATATTGAATCACTGGGGCTTCCCTGGTGGCGCAGTGGTTGAGAATCTGCCTGCCAGTGCAGGGGACACGGGTTCGAGCCCTGGTCTGGGAAGATCCCACATGCCACGAAGCAACTAGGCCCGTGAGCCACAATTGCTGAGCCTGCGCGTCTGGAGCCTGTGCTCCGCAACGGGAGAGGCCACGATGGTGAGAGGCCCGCGCACCGCGATGAAGAGTGGCCCCCGCTTGCCGCAACTGGAGAAAGCCCTCGCGCAGAAACGAAGACCCAACACAAGCCATAGATAAATGAACAAATAAATAAAAAAAAAAATTAAAAAAAAAATATTGAATCACTATGTTGTACACCTGAAACTTATATAATATTCAATTTTTAAAAATGCATTTTTCAGGGACCACTCCCAGACCTATTGCACTAGAATCTCAGGTATGAGTCGGAACTGTTATTTAGAAAATATACTCCTTAGGTGATTCTTCTTTTTTTTGAGCTTAACTGAGGTATGATGGACAAATAAAAACTGGTTATATTTAGGCTGTGATTTTTAAAAGGTATGCAACATGATTTAATGTAACTGTATACACTGTGAAATGATTACTAATCAAATTACTAATTGATCAAATTACTAATTGATTACTAATCAATTTAATTAATACATCCATCACCTCACATAGTTACTTTTGTGTGTGTGGGTGTGGTGAGAACATATACGATTTAGTGTCTTAGCAAGGTAGGTGATTCTCAGCTCGGTAACGTTTAAGAGCCACTGGCCTGGATCAACATTTGTGGGTCACCACTGTTGGGGATGAGGGTGGGTAGAACACTTGGAAGCCAATGAACCAAAGCTGTTTGCTTTAGAATCAGATGTTGGTTGCTGCCTGGGGTGGAATGTTCAGTCTTGTGACTAATGGGTGGTCTGAACAAGGCACAGCTTCTGCCCAGGAACAACTGGCTGTTGTCTGTCAGGGAGGGAAGCCAGCAAACTGACAGTAGAAGTTTGCCTTCAGGGCCCAGATCTCAGTTCCCCTCGGTGGGTTTCCGCTTGTTGCTAGCAGGGCTAGCACTGGCCTGGAACTTTGAAGTTTTCCTTTTCAATATCCAAATGCCAGGGAGGCTTCGTGTCACTGCACACACCGTCTCCGGCACGATGGCAGAGTCAGGGAGCAGACTGCTTGGAATGCAGTCTGGCCCCACTGGGGCTTTGAATTGGACTAGAACTTGCAGACTCATAAGAGTTCATCCTGGTATCTTTTACAGATAGGCAAAGAAAAGGAGGCCAAGAGGCTAACCCAGAAGCGCTGGGGATTTGTAGACTGGAAGAAGTCCATGGTGATTCTTTGAGGAATTGAAAAAATTTTAGTGAGGCTTATTGAAGTATAATTTATATGCAGTAAATTTCACTTTTTTTGAGTGTACGGTTTGATGAGTTTTAGAAGCTATACTCAGCATCATACCACCAATGCCAGTTCTGAGTTTTGACTAATGTATACAATGAGGTAATCAACATCAAATAAGATATAGAACATTTCCATCTCCCCCAAAAGTGCCCTTGTACCCTTTTGCAGCCAATCCCACCCCCTTTCCCCCAGCCCCTGACTACCGCTGATTTGATATTACTGTATTCCTGAGTATCACATCAATTGAATCTTACAATATGCACTCTTTTGTTGTTGTATATGTCAGTAGTTCTTTCCTATTTATTACTAAGTAGCATCCCATGGTATGGGTTACCACAATTTATTTATCCATTCACCAGATGATGGGCACTGGGATTATTTTCACTTTGGGGCAGAAACTGAGATTTAAATGAGCACTAATTCAGCAAGTATTTATTGAACATGCATATAAGTAGACTCTGAAAACTGAAATTGTTTATGCTTGCAGCCTCTGGTAAAAAAATAATCATCACACTGGAAATTCTAACACCTAAAGAAGAAGGAGCTTCATTTGTGGCCCTGGAAACAAATGGGAAGGAAGAGAATGCCATTAAATGGTGTTGGTGTGACTAGAAGAGCATTTTATGCCCTTTGAAAACCCTGAAATGATACTACCACGCTGAGACACATGAGGGCGCTCTAACCAACAAGCATTACAAACACTTTTTTTTTCATTCTAACAAAGGTTGTTTGTTTTTTAATTTATTGGAACGCTTTGTTGAAAACCCTGGTGAATTCCCACTCCCACCTTTGGTCTCGTTGGCCACTCTTGGGTGATAGAAAAGAATTTGGCATCAAGTGAATCCGTCTTTGACTAGTCCTCAGGGGTTTATTGTACCCAACCACCGTTTTATGGTGAGGCTCCAGTCGGCTTCCCTACTTAAACTGACAAGAAGAGGCTTCCAAAGAAACCCTAGTGTAGAATACCTCGTGAATCACAAAGAGAACCGAGATTGGCCCTAAAGTTCTTTTTAAAATTATTGTTGTTTTCGGACCTTCCCGGAACAGAGCACACAAGTGTTAAAGATAATTCCTGGGCAATATTTTACAGAGACTTGTGAGGTGCTTCTTTCACCTGGTCAACAGTTTGGCTGGTTGAGAGTTGCTCATTCCTGTCAGAGGAACCATGGTGATCCGTACAGAGGGAAGCTATCTTTACAGCAAAGCAATGCGGAGACAGGACAGGGTTACTGGTTTTGGCTTCTGAGTGGCTGTTCAAAACAAAGACCAAAAAAAAAAAAAAAGGGTTCTGGATACATTTTAAATTTTTTGAAAATCACTGACTCATTTGTTACATGGGAACCAAGTACAAAATAAAAGACACTTTATAAAAATTGCATTAGAATGCTCTGATGGGACTCTAAATGAATTTAGTGCTGGGGGCGCATGATTTTCTTGCAAGGTCTGGGAATTCTTAGGGATCACTCTCTTAGGGGAAGAGCTGGATTCCATCATTTGCAAAAATGTCTCCGCAAGGACTTTCTACAATGAACAGCATAAAATGCTCACTTGAAGAAAGAAGTCTTTTACCCCGTCAAACCTATCCAACATAAAATAGGATTGTCTCAAGCAGAACATTACCTCTGGCTGTTATATCCAAATTATATAACAGTATGGCCTTAAAACTGGGAAGAAGACAGTAAAGAGATGATTCTAAGGACAGGGTGTGGCCCTGGCCTGGATTCATGGATGCTTGGCACCAGTCAGGAGGACCGCCCCGGGGTGCTCTGTCTCCACATATGGGTAAAATCCTGAACCACTCAACCAGACCTGGGCACCTTTATATGGTCCCACTGTAGATCTTCTCAATCACCCCCTTCAAAAGGCATTCTCCCATTCTATCTTTACCTTAAACCTTGGATCCAAAGCTCATCATCATCATTATCATTAATATTTGTAGTTTGGCTCCTCTCAACTATGATCTGACCTCCCCATCCTGGTAATCCATCTTCAGACTACTGTGGGAAGAATCTTCCTAATCAACAAAGCCCTTAGCCTCTTCTGCCCCTGCATCTCCCCCAGGAATGTCCTCCCCTCCCATGAGGGCTCACAAAGAAAATGCAGCCTACCCTAACAATCTGGTACCTTCTCATATCAGAGTTGTGTTAAGAATGCCAGGAATGTCAAGTGGCCATCACATTAGCTAACCATCAATTTGGAGTGGATTTACCTAAAAGGTGATGTGCACTCCATTCTATTATAAATCCCTACACTCTTCATCCAGGGGAGAAAAGTGACTTCAAGAGCATATTCTGTACATCAGCAATTGTCTTCTTACAAGTGAGATGCAGAAAGAGTACAATGTGAGAGGAAAGGTGTTCTGTTTATGGAGAGGAAATGCTATCTTTTAGCATTTCAGTTATGTCCCCAGCAAGCAACAGAGTCAAGGGCCAAGCTGACAATTATAACTCCAAGTTTTTCAAGAGAAATGGAAAGGAGGAAAAGGAAATCCAAAGAGTTGGTGACCTGAGTTGGTGATCAAGTTCTGCAAAAGATGAATGAGGAAACGCAAAATGCCTCAAAATAGATCTGTTAACATTTTCTTTGAAGAATGGAAGGGGGAGTTTCCTACATGCAGTTCAGAATAACTTAGAGACTAATTGTATTTTAAACAAGTTTTCTGATTAGATGGTGTAGTGTTTAGAAGTGTAGATTCTGGATCTGTCTATCTGGATGAAATTCTTCCCCTGCCCCTTAATCTCCATAAGCCTTAGTTTCCCCATATGTAAGATGGGGATAACACCATTGTCCACCTTATAGCATTGCCATTAGAATTAATTACAATAGTCTATTTATACCATCAAGCACAGTGCTGGAAATGAGAAGGGGGATAGGAGATGAAGGAGAAGAAAATAATAGAGTAAGATAAACAGAGAAGGGCCTTGTCCAGACTAACGAAGAAAGACTACGTGAACCCGAGTGTGATCAACACAACCCTGTGCACCTGAGGTCCCAGGAAAGCAATAACGTGAAGGAGCTTTAATACATGGACTTTGATGTTGTGCTTGTCCATTCAGCATCTTTTGGCTTATTTCTTCATTTTCCACTGTGTCTGATTAAGTGAGTTTGCTTTACAGCCAAGTTCCAGAGAAAGTAAATAGCGAACAAAAAGCAATTATAAATATGCATAGAAGTAAATCCACAAACCAAAGGGATTTTAGAGGCTCTTTAGGTCAACCCTGTGAGGTTGGAGAGTTTAAGTGGTCTGCTCGACTCACTGGCAGCCACGGAGTAGCCAAGCCAGGACTAGACGCTAAAGGATCTCCCTAGTACATTAGACTGCAAGAGAGATGGAGATAATAATAATAATGTTACCTTATTTCATATCGTTTGTCCAACGAAAAATGAAACAGAAACTTTTGTACAGACGTCTTTTGAAGTTCAACTCACAATAGGCCTTACACTTTAAATGGGTCACTCTCCATCACCATGGTGATTCTTCCAAGTTTTCCTGGAATCATCAGCTGTTTTCTAATGAGAGCACTCCCCAGAACTTGCAGCTCTACCAAATGGATAAATATTTCCTAGCAGAAAATACTTAGATCCTTAAGCAACTTAGTCAGCAACTGCTTTTCCTTCTCCACTTCTCAGGGAAACAGCCTAGAGAATACTCCTACATTTGCTTTAGGCATCATAGAGTTCTTTTTTAAAAAAGGTCTTGATTCTACTGATGGCAAGGCTACTTCCCTGGGTGTTGTGTGGTTTATATCTTGAAAAACAGCCACCTTCTTGCTTTCTATCTTTCTAACCAAGCAGTAAGTATATAACAATTTAAAAGCCTTGTGACAGTATGGCAGCTCTTCAAAAAAAGAATTACATGTGATTCAGCAATTCCATTTCTGGGTACATATCCAAAAGAATTGAAAGCAGGATCTTGAAGAGATATTTGTACACCCATGATCACAGTAGTATTTTGTACAATTGCCAGAAACTGGAAGCACCCCAAGTGTCTATCAATGGATGAATGGATAAATAAAATGTGATATATATAATGGAATATTATTCACCCTTAAAAAGGAAGGAAATTCTGACACAGGCTACAACATGGATAAATCTTAAAGACACTATGCTAAGTAAAATAAGCCAGGCACAAAATGACAAATACTGTATGAGTCCACTTATATGAGGTATCTAAAGTAGCCAAATTCATAAAGATGGAAGGTAGAATGGTGGTTGCCAGGGGTTGGGAGCACTGGGAAATGGGGAGTTGCTGTTTAATGGGTAGTATAGAGTTTCAGTTTTGCAAGGTGAAAAAGTTCTGGAGGTTGGCTGCAGACAATGTGAAGATACTGAACAATACTGAACTGTACACTTAAAAATGGTTAAGATGGTTATTGTTATGTGTATTTTACCACAGTTAAGTTTCTTTTAATTAAAAAAAATAATAGGAAAGAAGAGAGGAGAGAGAGAGAGAGAGAGAGAGGGAGGGAGGGAGAGAGAGAGAGATGAGAAGTGTCTAACTCCTGTACAGTTTGTTACAGGCATACATACGGTTATTATAGTCTCATTATACTTCAGTAAAATTGTGAAGGTTCACTGGTAAAATCTCAGAGCATTCAGGCAGCAAAAAGCATTAGCCTGCTTTAAACCAGGGTAAGTAGACAGCAAATGAAAGAAAACCAAAACCAAGTATTTATGTATTGTTCTTCTCAGTATCTCAAGCTTCCACTCAGTTCATATTGATCTCCAATCAACTTGAGATATCTGTTCTTCCAGTTTTTTCAATATTCCCAGAGTTCCTTTGCATAAAATATGATTTTGACCAAAACTTTAAAACTAGTGTGTTGATTATTTCACAGGAAAAAATTGGTTTATCTCTAAAGTGGAGATACCCAAAACCCTAAAGTTCAAATCTTTGCACACCACACAGATCACAAAAAATTTTATATCTGCTTTTATGGGTTGAATTTTATGTCCTCCTTCCTGGCTGAAATATGTACATGTTGAAGTCCTAACTAACCCCCAGTACTTCAGAAAGTGACCTTACTCAGGAATAGGGTCCTTGCAGATGTAATTAGTTAAGGTGAGGTCATATTAGAGTAAGGTGGGTGCCCAATCCAATATGACTAGTGTTTTTATAAAAAGAGGAAATCTGGAAACAGGCACACACCCAGGGAGAATACCATGTGAACATGAAGGCAGAGATCTACAAGCCAAGGAATATTAAGATTGCCAGAAGCTAGGGGAAACGCAGAGAACAGCTTCTTCCTCAAAGCCCCAAGAGGGAACTAACCTTGCCGATACCTTGATCTTGGACTTGTAGTTCCCAGAACCATGAGACACTAGATTTCTATTGTTTAAATAGAAACTAATAAGAAGTAAAAAATAAAAATAAAAGCCTTGTCATGAGCTTCCCTAATGCTATCATTTCTCCTTTCCTTGATAATTTTGCCTCTTAGCTCCTTCTGCTTTTTTTCAACTCTCTTCTCTCCTGTTTCCCTGTCCTTGGGACTTTTACTTACTCCATGCATCATGGAGTGTTAAAAAAAAGGCTTTATTTTTATGCAGTTTATTAACTTGTTTCCTTTTATTATGAAAGTAATACATAGTCACGTTTTAAAATTTACTTTCACATAATTTATAAAGAAAATAAAGTGGAAAAAAGAGACCTCTCTCTTCATTCCCACCTGAGCAGATTTTCACATCACCTCCCCAGAGGTAATCTCTGTTAAAGTTGGGTAGTCCTCCAGAATTTTTGGTGCCTATACATGCATGCATATATGATTTATGCATTTGTTTTTTAAAAGAGAAAATGTAATCAAATAATGTATGCTGTTCTACACTTGTTTTTCTTCAACTAACAATATATCCTGAATAGCCTTCCGTATCAGTATATATAACTATGCCTCTTTCTGTACGGATGTTCCTTAAGTTATTCAACCAATTCACCAATAAAGAATATTTAGATTATTTTCAGTTTAGTGTTATTGTAGTCAGCACTGAAATGAACATTCTTGCGTTCGTATCTTTGAGGACCTATTTCAGTATATCTACAGGATTATCGATTCTGCACCAAATTTACAATGTGGAGGCGGGGTGTGGTATTCCCCACACCACCAAGCAATTCTTTGACACCAACTGAGTGTCCTACAATTCAACTCAATTCTGACACCATCTACCCTAGAGATAGCATCAAATTCTACAGGTTAAGGGCTCAGTCTTCCACTTCAGACACCAATCACAATTCCAAATGCTTCTGACCTGTGCTTCTGACTGACCACTATAGATTCAAAGTTCCAATGACTCCCTCCTTGGGTTCAATTTATTTGCTAAAGCAGCTCACAGAACTCAAAGAAACATTTTACTTACTAAATTACTGGTTTATTATAAAAGGTACAACTCAGGAACAGCCAGATAGAAGAGATGCACAGGGCAAGGTATGGGGAAAGGGCAGAGAGCTTCCGTGCTCTCTGAGAGTGCCACTCTCCCCGAAACTGCACATATTCACCAAACAGGAAGCCCTCTGAACCCCATCCTTTTTGAGTTTTTAGGGAGGCTTCATTACAGAGGAATGAAGATCATTGTCCATTGGTGATTAAGCTCAAGGTGGGGAAAGGGAAGGGGCTGTGACTCAAAGTTCCAACCCTCTAATCACGTGGTTTGCTCCTCCGGCAACCAGGCTCCATCCTTAGGTGTGATACACAAGTCACCTCGCTAACAGAACAAAAGACATCTTTATCTCTCCCATCACTTAGGAAATTCCAAGAGTTTTAGGCGCTGTGTGCCAGAAATGGGACGTAGACCAAATATATGTTTCTTATTATAAATCACAAGATCACGAGGATAAATTCCTACAAGTAGAATTACTGGGTCAAAGGGGATATGCATTTTACACTTCCATAAATGTTCTCCATGGACTTTAGCATCAGACAAAGCAGGGATTGAATCTGTGCTCTGTCACTAACTGTGTTACTTCAAACAAGTTACTTTATTCATTCTCAACCTCAACTTCCATGGCTATAAAATGGATATAATTTAAAGTCTATCTCAGAGTTGTTCATGGATGAAACAATATGTTTGGTTCATATGGTTAGCAGTTAGTTCACATATACTCATCCCATTCTCTCTCCTTTATTGTCTCTCTCCTAACTTCTCCACGGGTTTTTGCAAAGATCTCATTTCATTTCACGTCAACAAATAGAACATCTGATATATGCAAGATTTGACAAATGCTAAGGGGACTCTAAGTTGTGTTTGTTTGTTTGTTCGTTTTAAGGCACAGTCCTTTTTGGAGCTTACAATATTATACGAGAAAAACAACTCTCAGCTCCTCGTATGTGGTAAGCTCTTACTTAATATTGTTGGAATGAATGAGTAAAGGAAGAGAGGAATGTTATTGAATGAGTAACAACACCCAATCTGGAACTGAGTTCGGTGGAGGTCCTAGTATCCTGGAGTGCAGCATGGAGTTGGGAATGATGGAGATGAGGCTTCTTAAAACTTTTCCTCTGAATTCCATGTAATGAATGCAAAGGGGAGCATTGGGCCTGAAGGTCAAAGCATTTTTTTTTTTAAAGCAGAGGCAATGCTTTATTTACTTTTTTGGGGGGGAAGGGGCTGTGTTGGGTCTTAGTTGCAGCGCACTGGCTTCTCTCTAGCTGTGGCAAGCAGGCTCCAGAGTGTGTGGGCTCTGTAGTTGTGGCAGGCGGGCTCTCTAGTTGTGGCACGTGGGCTTGGTTGCCCAGAGGCATGTGGGATCTTAGTTCCCCAACCAGGGATCAAACCGGTGTCCCCTGCATTGCAAGACAGGTTCTCAACCACTGGACCACCAGGGAAGTCCCCAGTCAAAGCATTTTGGCTAGAAAATTATTTGAAGTCTTGTGTTTTATCTTGACACTTCACATAAAATTTGTATTCTATTCCATAACATATTGTTTGCTTTCATATACATGGCATCCTTCTCCTCAACCCTGGAGACACTCCAGCAAGATGTACCATATTTATCAGATGACTCAGGTCCCTCCTGACACGTTGTCAAGGGTGTGCATACCTGAGTTTGAGAAGCATAACAATAAGATAGATGCTCTCACTTCATGCTTCACCAGCTATCTCCCCATCTCTCTACCCTACATACCCATCTCATACTCTCATCAGCCTCATTTCTCCCAAATTTCTGCTAAAATTCTCCCCTATCCCTGCTGTCTCTTCAATCCTGATTTTGTTTTTCTAACTAATCTAAATTTTATGTTGAAACTCCACTACTCAAAAAATATTTAAGAAAAATAGCTCAACGGCAAAAGTCCTCCAATGTCATTTGAGACCATTAAAGTCTCGCGGGATAGGCTTCATTTATCCACATTGCTTTGGCTTTTGGTCTGTCTCATCCTTGTCATCTATGACAATAGACTCTTAGAGGAATGTAGCTTGTTTCACTTAAATCTTGACAAACACTGAAACTAATGTTGTGGTCAATTAATGTTGATCTGGTTCTGAGCTCTCTCCTCTGTGTTTGAAGGACACTGTAAATGGCACATATGTTTTGAATTGCTTCTGCAGAGCTCAGGGTGACTCTGATCTGTCTGCCTCTTCTCCATTCCCACTGCCTGCACCCTGGGTCAAGCCCTCATCATCTCTCACCTCGATTATTGCTCTAGCTCCCTGCGTGGAACTTCTTTCTTATCTTTCCACCCCACCCTCCTCCAAGCTGCTAGAGTGATTTTTCTAACACAGAGGTCAGCCCAAGCCATTCTCCTGCTTAAAACTTAGGTGGCAATGATCCATAACTACATACAATGACATCATGTTTCACTTATCAACATGAGTGAAAGAACCAGACACAAAAGAGTACATATGGTAAATAAAGCACAAAACCCAGCAAAACCAATCTATGGTGTTAGAAGTCACAATAGTGGCCAACAGGTATGTGAAAAGGTGTTCAACACCACTAATCTTGAGGGAAATGCAAATCAAAAGCACAATGAGATATCACCTCACACCTGTTAGGATGGCTATTTCTTTAAAAAGTCCCAAAAGATAAGTATTGGTGAGGATGTGGAGATAAGAGAAGCTTAATACACTATTGGTGGGAATGTAAATTGGTGCAGCCACTATGGAAAACAGTATGGCGCTTCCTCAGAACGTTAAAAATAGAATTATTGTATGACACTGCAATCCCACTTTTGGGTATTTATCCAAAGGAATTGAAATCAGGATCTCAAAGAGTTCCTGCACTCCCATGTTCATTTTGTAGCATTATTGTCTATAGCTAAGATAGGGAAACAACCTAAGTGTCTGTCGACAGATGAATGGATAAAGAAAGCATGATACATACACACAATGGAATATTATCCAACCTTTAAAAAAAAGGAAATCTTGCCTCTTGTGACAACATGGATAGACCTGGAGAACATTAGCTAAACCAAATAAGCCAGACACAGAAAGACAAATACTGCATGATCTCACTTATATGTGGAAGCTAAAATCGTGAAGCTCATAGAAGCATAGAGTAGAATGGTGATTGCTAGGGAAAGGTGAAGTGGGGAGGTGATAGTCAAAGGGTACAAAGTTTCAGTTCTGCAAGATTAAATAGGTTCTAGAAATCTACTATATAATATAGTTCTTATAGCTAACAATATTGTATTGTACACTTGAAATTTGCTAAGAGAGTATGTCTTATGTTAAATTTTCTTACAACACACACAATGATAATTATAATAAAGGGGGTGGGAGAAGATATGGGAGGTGATGGATATGCTTATGGCTTTAATGGTGGTGATGGATTCATGGTGTATATTTATCTCCAAATTCACTGAGTTGTATACATTAAATATGTATAGCTTTCTACATGTCATCTTACCTCAATAAAGTGAGGAGCAATTGTTGGGATTGGTAGGGATTATGAAAGGGGCTTTTGGGATGTTGTTAATGTCCTATCTCATGATTGGGGTGCTAGTAAAATAGATGTGTTCAGTTTGTGAAAATCTATCAAGCTGTATACTTATGTTTTAGGCACACTTCTCTATGACTTTTCCTTCAACAAAAAGTAAAAACAAACAGCCAGTATTGGTTGCTTCCCCTTAGCATGATACACAGTCTTTCATGTATCTCCCACGTGTCCCCCTCCTCCCCCATCCCCAATTATCTTCCCCAGGATCCAGCCACACCAGATGACTCAATGTTCTCCAAACAGCATGCTTCCTATATTTTTCCTGATGCTGCTCCCTCTGACAGGAAGCCCTTTAGTTGAAAGTTGAGTTATCCTTTGAGGTCCCACTCAAATATCACCTCCTCCATGAGATTCCTTTCTGACCACCCTTGACAAAACTAATGGTTCCCTTCTCTGTGTTTTCACAGTAATTTGTAATTCCTTTCCTACAGCTGCAGTGACCATACTTTCAATGTACAAATACAGGATTCTTGGTCTCAAAAGTATGAATTATACTTAAGAGATCAATAGAATACTGGGATCAGGAAAGGCCTAGAACATCTAGGGTGTGTATGAAACCTCGTATTATAGTAATTTCTCTGGATTTGTGTCTCCACCTAGACCAGAGGTTCTTAATCTTTTCTGTGCCATGAATCCCTCTGGTAGACTGGTGAAGCCTATGGACCCCTCTTTTTAAAGTAAATGTTTACCAAAGTACAACAACAACTATAAATAAGTGCTATAGATGGATAGCTCAATTCATTTGTGTAAAGTGAACACATTGACATTGCTAACATCTGGATCAATAAATAATCCAAAAGTCCCATACCCATCCCAGCCACCACCCCACAAAAGGGTAAACACTATATTGATGTCTAACTCCAGAGATTAGTTAGCCTGTTTTTTTTTTTTTTTTTTTTTTTTTTTTTAAAGATTTATTTTTTTATTGATTAATTGATTGATTGATTGATTGCTATGTTGGGTCTTCGTTTCTGTGCTAGGGCCTTCTCTAGTTGTGGCAAGCGGGGGCCACTCCTCATCACGGTGCGCGGGCCTCTCACCATCGCGGCCCCTCCTGTTGCGGAGCACAGCTCCAGACGCGCAGGCTCAGTAATTGTGGCTCACGGGCCCAGCCGCTCTGCGGCATGTGGGATCTTCCCAGACCAGGGCTCGAACCCGCGTCCCCTGCATTAGCAGGCAGACTCCCAACCACTGCGCCACCAGGGAAGCCCAGTTAGCCTGTTTTTAAACTTCTTATGAATTGAATCATACAGTATGTTCCGTTTTACATCTGGCTTCTTTTTCTCAACCTATGTTTGTGAGATTCACCCATGTTGCTGAATGTAGCAATTGTTTATTCAGTCTCATTGCTGGGTGGTATTTCATTGTATGAATATACCACCACTGATTTATCCATTCTTCTATTGATGAAGATGGAGTTTTGTTCTGTTTTTCATTGTGATTAATAGTGCTTTTATGGACATCCTCATACATTTACCATGTCCTCATATATGGTAAATTTATGTTCTGTATGCATTTCAAAACAATGTTTTCAAATGCATAAAGTACAATACATAGGACCACAAAATAAATAAACTAATATATAGTTTTCAAATTATAAAATTTTAGATATAGCTATGTATATGCTTCTTTATTAACACAATTCCCAGAGCCAGCAGTGGGTCTAATAACTATTATAATTTTGAAGTAATGATGCACTAAATAAAATTTCAAAATTTCTGCAAAACTACAATGTGCTATGACAATGTGATTTCTGTGGGTGACAAAGTCACACATATTGTGAATTCTTCTGTGATTTGTTGTATAAATTCATAATTAAAAGAATGTTAAATTTCAGTTAAGTGGTTAGTGAAAAATAGATATGTGATTTTTTTTTTTTCCCATCCAAGTTCAGGAAGTCCCTGAATTCACCTCTGATCTAAGCTTAACCCTCTTAAAAGCAAGGATCATATCCTAATCATATTAAAAATTCAGAATCTGACACAAAACTTGGCACACCATAGGTGCTTAATAAATATTTTTTTAAATGACAGTAGTAAATTTTGGTTGTGTGTATAATATGTGCCAGTACTGTGCTAGGCTCTTTAAATGTTCTTCTAAAAATCCTCACAACAACCTTTTGATAACTACCCCTATTTTGTAGATGAGGAATGGAGGCTTCGATAGTTATGTAATTTGACAAGATTCTATAACCAGTGTCAGGCCAGGAATTCAAACCCAAGTATTTCTGACTCTAAAGCCGCCAGCTGACTGCTGACTACAATGTTTTACTGCTGACAATTGAATGAAGAGATATATGAATAACTGAATGAACAAATTGATGACTAACCAATCACACACACCCTCTAGTTCCCTAACCTTTACAACTAGTGGAATAGTTTCAAGATGCAACCAGCTGGAGTTAGTGATGAAGTCTGGTTTAGTGAAGAGTATTTTTTGTGTGTGAGGCAATTTTGTCCCTTGGGAAAAAACTCAAACCCAAGTGCTCATTAACATCGTTCTTTAATCAACTGAACTCTCATCTGGCAAATGGTAGGTGACGGATGTTTCCAGTGCTGAACTTGAGAAGGCGAGCTCCTGGGCCACAGAGCTTTATTCATAGTAACCAGCACTTAACCCCAAGTGCACACATCAGGTTGTGGAAAGTTATCTGATGACCAAATCTCACTTCCTTTCAAGGAAAACACTTGCACTCTATAGTTAAAATTTTGGCCTTCTCTGAGGTCCAAAGGAAGCAGTGGAAATGTATGAAGAAACCCTGGGATGTCAGGGGTTCCAGATTCCTCCCTTGACTTGAGGATTTGGATAGGAGGGTATATTTCTAGGGAGTTAAACAAGATGATTTTTCAATTCTGAGACTCTTTTCATCCAAAAGAAACAGATTAACTTTATCCATTTCCCTTAAAAAGGTATTCTCCGGGGAGGACTCCTGAAACTTAGGAAAAGGTAACTAAGAGCTTAAATGTATGTTTCTGAATTTAGCTATTCTCATGTCATTGTTTTTCAAAATGATAGAAATAATATTTACACATATAAAAACATTCAAATATATAACATTTAAAATAAAAAATCAAAGTGTCCCTCACCCTCCTAATCCCACTTCTCAGAAGTAAATACATACTGTTAACATTAACCGTTTCATGTACACATTCCAAACCTTTTTCTAAAACATATAACATATATTTATACCTATTTGCACATGCAAATATATGTACATTCACATATGTATGTATGTATATATACAAATATGACATTACTCTCAGCATGTTATTCTACAACCTACTTTTTTCCTTTAACAATATATCACGGGCACCATGCCAGGTTAGTATATCAAGGTCAACATCATGCTTCATCAGTGCTGCATAGTATTGTTTTATGGATCCATTAAAATTGTTTTTACTGTTCTCCTATTTAAAGATTTAGATTGTTGTTTCTTTTGTTTGCTATTAGAAACCACATGGCAGTGAATATCCTTGTAATTATCTCATTCAAATGCTCATACAAGGATTCCTGTAAGGTAGTGTCTTTTAAGTGGATTTACTTAAAGAGTCATATGTTTTAATTTTTGACAGTTATGACCAAATTTAAGAGGATACACTTTGAAGCTTCTACTCCTAAGGAAACTCTCTATGAGGTTTTGACTGACAGTGGGATCCACAGCTCTGGGTTAACTCACAGAATTCCTTTCACCCCAGTAAAGTGAACATGTTCCCTATATTGCCACAATCTCTCCTCCCGGTGCACATTTTAGCAACTATGCTTTGTTTCAGAAGCAAATGATTTCTTTACAGCAAAACTCAGAAGCTGCTCATGTTTCAAAGTGAAGATTAAACTCCACCTCTACTGTGGATTTTTTTCTTAAATGGTTAGCATACACTCACCTACAATTTCACTAAGTCCACATTCAAGCTCCTTTCTCCTTTCCTAATTGTACAAGGAAGAGAAGATTTATTGGGAAGGGAAATGCATTGAAATATATAGGAAGTGGTTATTTATTTAGGACTGGAACAAGAGGAAAAGCTAACAAATTTCAGAACAAACCATTAACAAGGACATGCCATAGACTCCTCAGGCCTCACTAGATATTGATTTTATTATATTCTAAGAAGAAGAATCCTCTTAATGGTCTTTCTATTAAGCACTCTCTATGTGAAGGCATTTTACATAAATTATTTCTAATTGTCCCAACAAATTTGCAGGGTGGGTTGCAATTTCTCCATTAGACAGATAAGGAAACTGAGCCTCATAGAACTGATGCAATGGTCAAGATTTCACTGCTAGGTAAGTGCTTGAGTTGGGATCCAGACTCAGGCTCATCCGATTCTCTTTCCACTGTATTGTATTATCTCTGTTGCCATCCAAGTTGCCAACTCAGAACTTCATAGGAAAGAACCATGGCCAATGAATGGAGGTCCTGACGTACCTCCTGAGGTACACAGAACTTAGCTCAGTTTAAGGAGAATAAAGAGATTATGAGTGCCCTTTCATGGGAGGTTGGGTGATTGGTTTTCTGTCAAAAATACTGTAGACAAAATTCTTGCAGTGGATCAGAGGCTGGATCAAATGACCTCTGAGTCCCTTTCCAAGTCTACAAATGTATAATTTGATTCCCACACCCATTTCACAGATCAGAAAACAGAAGTTGAGAATCCTTAAGTAACCTGCTCAAGTTCACAACTAACTAGTGTGGAACCCAAGCATCATGGTGACTCTTCCACTGACCTTTCCATTGAACACACATACTTCCATGACTGTAGTCTTTCTAGCACTTAGCTACATAATTTTGAATCCCTTTTACAGACATATTTTGTTTTATTGCACTTTGCCGATAATGCATTTTTTTTAAAAAAAAAGAAGGTTTGTGTCAACCCTGCGTCGAGCAAGCCTATTGATGACATCTTTCCAACAATACTTGTTCATTTATGTCTCTGTGTCACATTTTGGTAATTCTCACAATATTTCAAGCTTTTTCATTATTATTATATATGTTATAGTGATGTGTGATCAGTGATCTTTGATGTTACTATTGCAAAAAGATTACTACTGACTGAAGGCTCAGATGATGGTTGGCATTTTTTTAGCAATAAAGTATTTTTAAATTAAGGTATGTACCTTTTTATAGACATAATGCTATTGCACACTTAATAGACTGGGGTATAATGTAAACACACTTTTATATGCACTGGGAAACCAAAAAACCCGCGTGACTTTCTTTATTGTGATATTAGCTTTATCTTGGTGGTCTGGAACAGAAGTCACGATATCTCCGAGATATGTCTGCACTCCTTTGTTTGTGCCTTTAGCTAACCTAGGTTCCACCTTGATACCCCACAACAAATACATGACTAGAGGCAGGGAGTCATGCCTTTGTTTTGCCCTCCCATCTCTTCCTTTTTTTCCCTCCTCCTGTCTCTTCTAAGAGCAAAGTCACCAAGGGCAGGACCATTTGGTGTCACCCTACATTCTCTCTTTTTTTTTTTTTTAACGCCTTGGATTCCTAATCCAATAATAAGAGTATTAATGTTGTATGTAAAGAAAGTAATGGCATGAGAGAAGAGGAGCTGGCATACTCCCAGAAAAAAACAAAAGCCAAGCCCAACTAGAGGTACATCCTGTAAAAACTCTGGCAGTCTTTTAGACAGCAGTCAGGATTGGATCAATTCTACAACTCATTTCAAGGAAAAGAAAAAGAAAAAAGACTAAGAAGAGTCTTCAAGAAACTACCCGCCTTCTGGGCTGAAGCATCCTGTGCCATGGCCAGACTGCAGGGAGACCGGCTCAGAAAATCTACGCTGTATCTGCAGAGCCTCTGAATGTTCGAGAATAAGTTGTTTAATGTATGTGTCACCCTCACTCCGTACCCAGGTGAGTACAGATGCAAGTCCCAGGCTGGTCTCTCAATTATCTCTCTGGCAAAGAAGTAAAAACCACCTATCAGAAAAAGAACCCACTTTTCTGTGAGAGATCGCCACCCATTCCTCCATCCCAAATCCACTGTAACAACGTATAAACCCTTCAACAGAATCTGAAAATCAAAGGCCTTGCTCATGCATTTGGAGACTTGACTTGGTTTAGATCGCTAAATTCTTACTATTTTACTTTATCTCTAAATTCTTACTATTTTATTTATTTTACTGTAAAATCTGGCTAAGTAAATTTCTGTCAAGCCTGCTGGAAAGGCTCACCATTTAGTTAACAATTAGTATCCAAGTAATTTGGCATCTGGAAAGCCTACTTATTTTGGTTACCTGGTTCACATAGTTTTCAAAATGTAGTTTTAAACATTCAAAGTGAGGGTTAGAAGGGCCTCAAGTACAGGTGGAAGGAAAGACCAGGTGTTATTTCACTAATTGGCTAAGCAGTGTTGGGAGGTGGTAAGAGAAGGAGCTGAGAACCCAGATTTTGTAGTCATTTTACTGCCTGGATTTAAAACTCAACCTCTGCCATTTACCAGCTCTTCGATCTTGGGCAAATTACTTAATTTCTCAGTGCTCCAGTTCCCTTGTTTGTAACAGGAATAATAGGATAATACCTCATGGGGCTGTTGTAAAGATTACATGAGACACCTATATTATAAAGCACTTTGAATAGTACCTGGAATATAGTAAGTGCTCAGCAAATGCTTGTAATACTATTTTATGCTTTAATAATGAGAGTGGTGATCCACCCCTCTCATCTGAGAGGAAAATGACCATGCAGACTCTGTACAGATTTATAGCCAAATATTGTTATGGCTAGTTTTCACAAATAGCAACCGCTGTTAAAAATTAAAATGTTTAAATTAATGAGACTGTTTTTTACATTTGATCTCCACTTACACTGCGTACAATCTGCAAGTGATTAGATTTCATTTTTATTACTCCTGTTAAACTATAACGTGCTCCTTATCCTCCGTGGATGTGGTTCACACTCAGCACGCTCTTGGCTTTGTTCAGCATCTTGTCTGTTGTGGCTTAATCACTAAGAATGAGGGTGTGAGGAACTTGTTCAAAAAAATATTGCTTACAACACATAAATTATTAATTTTTTAAGAGTCTTAAAGAGTTATAGGTCTTTTTTTAAATGGGGGGAGGGGAGAGGTCAACAAATGACTAGGATTTAACAGAAATGATTAAAAGGACAGGATGTTCTTTTTTCCCCCTAGGGGCCACAGAAGGAAATGAGAACTAAATTTAATATTACGAGTTCTCATGTTCATAAATTGATGTGTTAGGTTTACGTGTCCCAGTAATTATGCCCTGCTTTGGAAAGGCTTACTCTGAAAGTTTAGCCTGAAGACAGAAATTCAGAAGCTGGGAGAGCTGAGTAGGAACTATGAAATAAAAGTGTTGAGAGTTTCCAGCAAGCTGTTTATCTCATGTGTAAATTCAGGGCAGATTTGTAAAGTGGGATTTATGTGTCATGTCCCAGCCATCCTTTTCTTTCCTACCTCGGTGGTGGAACCAATGTCAAGCCACGGAGCCCTTTCACTCTCATCTGCCTGTTCAGTCTCTACTATAAGACGTTTACACTTTAATGAAAACTTAGGTCAATGTATTACTGCTTTCAGGAAGGGTTTGTTTTGAAAGTTTTACCTCGAATGACAGATTGCAAGGTTTTTAATTGCTGTGTCATAGATTATATTGCAAGCAACTGAGACCAGTCTAATTAACTTAGGCAAAAGGAATTTATTGGAAGAATAAGGCTCACGGCTCATAAAATTGAAGGTAAAGCTGAAGAATCAGGTCTTGGAAAGGACAGGAGCCAAGTCAAGCAAGATCTTTGCAGCAGCATCTAATCACATTCTCCTCAGGGGCCTCATTCAAAATGAACTCTCATCTCCTTAAGTTTTTGTGTCATTCTATTCAATATTTAAATGCTAGGGAGAGAACATCTGGTTGGTCCAGCTTGAGGCCAACACCTTGCTCAGGGAAAGGGAAGGTTGCCACTGCAAGAATGGGATGAAAAAAGGTTCCACAAAGGAATACTGAGGCGCTCTTAGTGGAAAAGGGAACAGATGCTGTGCAGACAGAAACATACATTTACTATAATCACCAAGTAAAGACATTTCACATACCTGTCAATGGGTGCAGGACACACTTTGGAGATGTGGAAGAAGAGGAGGATTGTCTCCACACTCAGGTAGCCATTGTTCTTCACATGAAGGAGCCTCCTACGAGACCCTTTGCAATGAGAGCACATAAGTCAAATGAGGTGGGAGGGATCCCAGGATTCTTTCAATGGTTTTCTCTCAAAAGCTTTAAAAGGAACACCTTATGATTTAACTGCACTTGAGAATACCATTGAATTCTTAAAGCCACACTCTTCAGTCTTTTGGGATGGTGCTGAAATGTGGTTTCTAAAGTAAATATTTGAATGAATACTAATATACCTCAACCACTGGTTTAGATTGTAGACCACTGCCCATCTCCTGTCCTGACTAAATATGCAGTTTCCTGAGTGCAATCCCAGACCCACTAAAGCCGAGTTCTGGTGGGGAGGGCTTCGGGCAGGGGTTGATACTGAACGTTTAATAAGCTTCCCAGGTGGTTTTGATGTATGTTTGAGAACCACTCACTGAACGGGACTCAACAAATCCCAATAGCTGTTGAGCACATACTCTGCACCGGTCAGTGTTCTGGCCTCTAGGGATCCAACAATGAACAAGATAACCAAAGTTCCTGCTCTTTCAAAGATTCTTACAGGGAGGAAATTAATGATGAACAAATAGAAAAAATAAACAAGATAATTTTAGAGTGGAGCAAGCATTCTGAAGAAAGAGGGTGATCTTAAGCTTAACATGACCAAACAGAAGTGTTCACTTGTACCTGTCATGCTCTTTCTTCTCAAGTCTTCTCTGTCTTTGATAATGGTGCCCTCTCCACCCAGATGCTCAGGCCAAAGGCCTAGAGGTCATTCTGGGTTGATTTCTCTCTTTCCTTCCCTTTCCTTACCCACCACATGAATCCATTCTCAAGTCATGTCAGCTCTACTCCCAAAATGTGCCCCAAGTCCATTCACTTCTCCTCATCTCCACAGCCACCCCTGCAAAGAGACCCCATTTCCTCTTGCATGGATGGCTTTGATAACTTCCTAACTGGCCTCCCAGTCCCTAATCACTTTCCTCTTGAGCCCATTCTCCACACAGCAGCCAGAGCAAAATGCCAAAAATGTAAATGAGACCCAATCCCTCCTTAGCTTAAAACTTCTCAAAAGTCAAACTCTCACCCTGATCTCCCAGAACTGCATGATCCAGCCCAGCACCCCCCCAACCCCACCCCCAGCACTCTGGCCACCTCTGGGGAGCTTTGTCCCTTGCACACAGTGTTCAACCACCATTCCCTTCTCTCAGTCTCCCAGACATACCAAGATTATTCTGCCTCATGACCTTTGAACTTGCTTTTCTCTCCAGATGACAACTTCAGGTCATTTGGGTCTCAGCTCAAATGTCATCTTCTCAGAGAGGCCTTCTTCATCCTTCCTAACTAGTCATTGTCAATGGTATGTTTTCTTTTCTTTATAGTCCTTAGCATCTGAAATAACCTGACTTGTCAACTTGTTTACATGTTAACATCTGTGTTTTCTCAGTACAATAAAACTTCATGAGTACAAGGATTTTTGTCTGCTTTATTCATTGTTCTATCCCTAGCACCTGGTGGCTGGCACATAATAGGAGTTCAAAGAATGCTATTGCCTCAATGAATGAAAAGAAGTGAGTGTATTAACGGAAAGT
Organism: Balaenoptera acutorostrata; assembly: GCF_949987535.1. NCBI lineage: Eukaryota > Metazoa > Chordata > Mammalia > Artiodactyla > Balaenopteridae > Balaenoptera > Balaenoptera acutorostrata. Next base: position 20,345,255 of record NC_080079.1, on the reverse strand, counting down.
AACTCGAGATGGGGCTACTTAAACAGGCTATCCATAAATGAAGGTTGAGTTTTCAGGGTCATGTTTGGGGACTACATGTATTCTAACTTTGCCCCACACAAACTTTTCATTCCAGGCAGACAGGTTTACTTGCTGTTCTGCCAACATTCTTTACACTTTCCTGTCTGCTCAGTGAAGAGACCCAAGTCGTGCTTCACCATGAGTACGGCCTGAGCAAAGTGCTAGGGGACCTGTCTCAGGAAACTCACACACATACCTTTGCTCCTGCCACCTCTGTCATCAAAGGCCCTTCTCCTCCATCTTTCCCCTGTCACAGTTCTGCTTTTCATATGCCCTGTTTTCTCCAGCAGGAATTGATCTCTCTCTTCCCTGACTCCTTCTGGATTCTTTGAGTACACTATTTACCTTGACTCTGGAATAGGTATCAAATATGTGCCTTGGGCAAGTTATTTAACCTCTCTGAGCCTCAGTTTCCTCATTTAAAAAATATGGTTAATGGCACTAATTTAGCAGGATTGATAAGATGATTAAATATATATATAGATATAAAACACCAAGCACAATACTTGGCACATGATCACTCATTAAATGGTAGCTATAACAATTATTATTTCTTCTTATTGTTAATAAAACTATAATAATTATGACAACGATTATTGAAATAGAAAATATTATGTATAATAATTGATAATATAATATTGGTAATAATATTTTTGATAAAATTTATTGCTTGTTTACTTTTCGCTAGGAGCTTTACATTTATTACCTCATATGTAGTGATTTTGCAGTCTGGTTGCTTCATGCATTTGTGTTTTATTTTCCAGCTGGGTGTTTAGGGCATAGGCTAGCTATGTCTCAAGGTTTTGTTGCTGTGTTGTTTTTTTTTTTTAATAATCCTCTAAGTGCCAAACTGTGCATAGTTCATTGCAAGTGCTCAAGAACTATTTGTTGCAAATGATAAGATTATCCATAGCTCTGAAATTTAGTGACTTGTATTATGTCAGAATATAAGCTGATCTAGAAAATCTGGAAAATTTAAAACTTGGGCTTAGATATGTCACCTGCTTAAATAGTATGCTGGTGAAAGGTCTGCTGTACATCTATTCAATACTTTTGAACACCTACTATGTGCCATACTCTGTTACAGGCAACTGGCAAAGGCTTCTAAGATAGGCAAATGATGGCATTCATTTGTCTGTATTTCTGGCAGGTTTATAAACTCCATTTTTGCAGTTGCTTTTTTCTTCTAAGAGACTGGCTCCTATGTTGGAATCTAAGCCACTTAGAGAATATTCAAAACATACGGTATTATAAACAGTCAGGCTCTGGAGCCAGAATGCCTGGGTTTGAATCCCTGCTCTGCTAATTCTTTGCTCTGAGATTCTGGGCATGTTACTTATCCTCTACAAGCCTCAGTTCCTTTAACCGAAAATAATAATAGTCCCTATGTTTAAGGATTATTCTGGGTATGAAATGAAATAATGAGTATAAAGTATTTAGCAATGGCATACCATAAGTACTCAGAATATTAGCTCTCATTAAACTACCAGTTTGTATTCTTCTACCAAGCATACTAAAACACTGGACAAGAAGAAACCACCTGGAAACTCATTTTTGAACAAGGAGAGAAGGAATGAACATATACTTAAGTTCCATTACGGGCCAGGCTCTAGAGTAGAAGCTCTCCATATGTTATGATTGACATGTTGTGTGACATAATCCTCACAACAACACGGTTGAACAGGAATTATTTTATGGATGAGGATACTAGGACCTAGAGAGATTAAAATTTTTGCCCAAGTTTACACTGTAGAAAGGGTGGAGCCGGTGTTAGTCCTTGTCTGAACTCTTCTCACATAATAAAAAAGGAGCCACCTATGTTTCTCTCATCCTGTCTCTGAGATTCTACACACAGTACATTGTTTCTGTAGGATAGCAGTACTCAAATTTGGTGCACATGAGAATCACCTGGAATGCCTGGAAAAAACCCTCAATCTACAGCCACATCCTAAAAGATTCTAATTCAAGGATAGGGTCCAGGAACCAGAATTTCAGGAAACACTCCAAGTGATTTTGTTGCAGGTAGCTCCTGATCACATTCTAGAAATAGTGTCATAAGGATTAAAACACCCAGTTTTAAGATCATGTAATATATATTAAAGATTAGCAGCTGGGCTTCCCTGGTGGCGCAGTGGTTGAGAATCTGCCTGCTAATGCAGGGGACATGGGTTCGAGCCCTGGTCTGGGAAGATCCCACATGCCGCGGAGCAACTAGGCCCGTGAGCCACAACTACTGAGCCTGCGCGTCTGGAGCCTGTGCTCTGCAACAAGAGAGGCCGCAATAGTGAAGAGGCCTGCGCACTGCGATGAAGAGTGGCCCCCGCTTGCCGCAACTAGAGAAAGCCCTCGCACAGAAACGAAGACCCAACACCAGCCAAAAGTAAATATATAAAAAATAAATAAATAAAAGGTTACTATTAATTTAAAAAAAATGTTAATATAACAGCCACACTAAAAAAAAAAAAAAAGATTAGCAGCTGAAATTTTAAGGCATGAGATGATAAGATATATAGGTAAATGATGTATTTTAGGTTTAACATAGCAATTGCCTACTTTGTATTCATTTTACATTTCTCTCCACAGAAACTGGTAAGTTGCTTTTTTGTGAGTTTTTATCCTACCTATGTGTGGGCCTCTCATTTGGAGTATCTTATTTATAGCAATTGTTTATTAGTTGTTTGTGTATTAGCAGTTATTTATTTAGCCATGATGATTTTAAAAGACTCACCAAATGGAAAATGAATAAATGACAAGAAATACTTTTAGGAAAAAAAAGGAGGACTCCGAGGGTGATAGTTTATAAACGTTACAGAAATTTATCAGGCCTGATTACTTAAACAGTTGTATAAGGACCTGTCAGGCATTTAACTGAGGTAATTCCTTTAAAATAAACCATATAGGTCACATAGTGCTAATAAAATATGTTGATGAATCCTTGAGTATCGCCCTGATTCTATCTCCTTGGGGAGAGGAGAACTCATTAGCATGAGTTCCATGTCAGTCCTTCCTGCTCTGTTCCCCAAGTACTTTCCAGACTCGCTTGACACAAAAGGGTGATCAAAACGTATGTATCATGGCCAAGTTTCAAAATGAATGGTTCATCTAACCCCACTGATTGAATACATGACATTAGGAAGTATTAAAAGGCTGTTGTGCTTCACTGAGTTTACTTTTCGGTCTGAGAGGTTTAAAAAGGTAAATTTGGGGGAAAAGGATGGAAGAGGGATCTCTATATAAATTCTTAGCTCTTCATATTGCAGATGTTATTCCCGACCCAAGGGAAAAAGCTCAAAGCTGAGAAGTTGTTAAATTGGGAGCAGCAGGGTGCATGCGTGTGTGTGTGTGCGCGCGAGCCTGTGTGTGTGTGTGTGTGTGTGTGTGTATGCATGCACGCACGCACACAGGGAGAGAGATTAACCTGTTTGCTTTCCGAACCAGTAAGTAGTAAAACAGGTTGTTTAGGGTAAAGTCCCTTGAACTAGATAGTTGATTTTAAATACATCTGCCTATAATAATACCTTCTATTTACAAAGTACTTTGAAAAGTTCAAAGCATTTTTTCCTTTATTATCATTTGAACTTCATAACCACCCTATGAAGCAGGGACAGCAGGTATTATAAGACACCACGACCACTTAAAAGATGGCTAAACTGAGGCACAAGCATGTCGAGAAACTTGTTCGAGGTCACATAACCAGTTGGTTTCCCAACTAGAACTAGAGCACCGGAATTTTGAAATTTAATCCAGTGCTTTCTTGGCAGAGAGACTCTCCCGCTACTGCTTGATCTACCCAGAGTTCACGTGGAGATTTGTGGCTACAATTTAATTGGAGAATACAAATCAGGCATGCCTAAAGAGCTCTCCAGAAAGGAATTTGTTTCTCTTAGGTCATGACTGTGTTAGAAAAAGGAAGTAGAGAATGGAGTCAGTTGTTTTAGACAATCCAAATTACAAACAAACAAAAACACTTTGTAATCAGTTTCTGGATATTTTGGGGGCTATTCATTTCATTAATTTGTGTATTCATTTTTTAAAGTATCTATTAAGTGCCTTTATATAAGAGACTGTGCTCAGTACCTTGGGGAAGATACAAAGAAATGCATTTAATTTTGAGCGGTTGCTTTGAATTATACAAATAACAGCCATTTTATTCATTGTCCATTACCACCTGGTAGATGAAATGAAATGCCTTCCTTGCAGAAGAGCAAGATAAAAACAGATGAAGAAACTGGGCAACTAATTTCCTTCAATTCTCTCCCTATAGGAAGCCTTTTTATTTATTTATTTATTTAATAATTTTATTTATTTATTTTTTGGCTGCATTGGTTCTTTGCTGCTGCTTGCGGGCTTTCTCTAGTTGCGGCGAGCAGGGGCTACTCTTCGCTGCGGTGTGTGGATTTCCCATTGCGGCGGCTTCTCTTGTTGCGGAGCACAGGCTCTAGGCGCACGGGCTTCAGTAGTTGTGGCACATGGGCTCAGTAGTTGTGGTTCGCTGGCTCTAGAGGGCAGGCTCAGTTGTTGTGGTGCACTGGCTTGGTTGCTCTGTGGCATGTGGGATCTTCCCAGACCAGGGCTCGAACCCGTGTCCCCTGCATTGGCAGGCAGATTCTTAACCGCTGCACCACCAGGGAAGTCCCTAGGAGGCTTTTTTAAAGAAAAAATGTTGGTGACAAATTGTCTTGCCAGGTATATAAAACACTGATTTTGCTATGTCATCTAATCTAAGGTAATGCCCCTTTGAAACTAGGGAGAGTGGGCTTAGGTTAGTGCCAGGTTCCTTATCAGGAATACCAAATCAGGATTTAAGGAAAAATGTTAGAATCTAGCCCCAAAAGCAACTTCCAAAAAGCATCTCTGAAGGCCAGAATTAAATCTCTACAGTACTTTCCCCTGCCTGGCTCCAAAATGAACTTCTCCTCTTGGCAGGTATGCTTGAGGATGTAGACTAAAGGGAACAGAGGCACCAATGGGTGCAAGGAAACAAGGGCAAGGCCCTGTCATTTGTGTGGAAGATAAGTAAGAGTTTGCAAATAATTGTTGTGAGTTTCCTTAGAGGTCACTTAAAAAAAAAATTCCCCTGGACAAATTTCTTTACTTTCTAGCATAAACATCTCCAAGCCTGAAGGCAAAATTTGTGTTAATATTTACACACATTATAAGCACTTGTTTGATATATCTCTTTAGTTTATACTACATGTACACCAATAGTGTCACTGAGTGAAACTACTTTTTTGTTGTTGTGACAGGTCTTGCTCAGCCCCCAGCGTGGGTGTGTGAAACAGTGTATACGGTCATACGTACTGTTTATTTGACTTATGTGTATGGGAAGAGTGGAGACTGAGTTAACTTCCCTGTGTCCCCATTTTGCTTCCTGGGTTTCCATTTTTTCCACTTGTGAAATTACAGGGCTGGAGTCGGTGAGCTCTAAATTCTGTTCCAACTCTACCATCCAATGATGCACCAGTTTTTTTAAACTATGTTCTCATCGCTATTAAACATACATTTTGTGCTCCAGCCAGTCAGTATCCTTAGCAATACTGTAGGGTCCTGCTTCAGGAAAACTTGTCATAGTTGGGTACAAAATCATACGTCAGATGAAACTGTTTTTTCACTTTACAAAAATGATACTTGATTTGCAAAATAATTTTGGAATGGTGGTAAATAACAAACTCTGGTTGCACATTTAAAATAAAAATTTATTTTTAATCCAAGTTTTCAGGAAAAGTAGTGTAGACTGAAAGATACATGCATTAAATCACACACAAAAAAAGTTTAAATCTCATAAAATCATAGTCTATTGGAATGCTAAAGGAAAATTTCAATCCAACATCCTCAATTCACAAAGTAGGGAACTATGGAACAAAAGAGTTTACTTACTTGCTCAAGATCACACAGGTAGTTAACAAAGGCTGTGCAAAAAAATCAATTGCAGAATATTTTCCATATTTTCCTCTATTCATATTTTGGGACCACACCTCCTCATTTACCTATGAAGAAAAAAATCACAGATGTTGAGTGCTTAAATTGAGGAATATTGTCTAAAATAAAATTTAAAGTTATAATGCAGACTCTCAATTTCCTCATATGTGGACACATCACATTCTAATAGTGTAAACAGTAAATTTGCATGCATTTAAAGTTATCTACTTATGAGCTCCTTAATTTTGCTGAACTTTGAATTGCCACTGAAATAGTACCCTGCTATTATTTTCTTAAATTATTTTAGATTTTTTTGTTTTTTCTATAAATAATATTGTGATTTTTATAAGTACAAAGTGGTATCTGTCAGTAATATATTTTCTCTTTTTAAAAAATTGAAGTATAGTTGATTTACAATAATATATTTTCTAATACTGACATTCATTGAAATTCCAGATATGCTTATAAGTATTAGTAAGATTGGACTCTGTTGTTTCTAATCATGTAAATCAGTTTTATTTTATGTATTATTCTTTTCACATTCTTGTATTAAATACTAAGTAACCTTCCTTTATATAGTTATCATTGTAGTGCAATGATTGGAAATTAAATATTAACACAAAATACTATTCAGTTTCAAGGCACATGGCTTTATTTTTGCCATGGACCCCAGTGTTTGAAGTTAGGAGGGCTCTTTAAAACTAATGCTTCTAGCATTTCATTGACTCACACTAAATTGGTCCCTCGATCACCCAGTTAATTTTAACCTTGACCTCCTACAGCTGTACTGCCTTACTCAGTCCAAAAAAACTCCCTGCTTCCACCCTTTCTGCCTTTTATGAAGCAATAGTGGAGAGGAAAAACAAAACCCATTCCTTTAAGAAAGATTCCACCTCCTCTCTCATAAGCAAGTGCCTAATGGTAATTGTGGAGTCTCTACCAAAGTCACTCACTTTACTACTCAGTGTTGGGAGAAGCTGCTGCCGCCACTGCTGCTGCTGCCGCCGCCGCTGCTGCTGTTGCTGCCGCCGCCACCGCCGGTCTGAGGCTGCAGTGGGTTTCCGTGCAGCACTGCAGAATCCACACCTAGAAGATACACACGTCTACTACCCTGGACACAAGAAAGCCTTGGATCCTCAGTGGGTAAGCAAATCTTTTATCCATTTTGTCCAAAAACTGTGGGAAAGGGAGTGATCATGGAAAGGATTGCTCATCAGACATGCTTAAAATGGATTATGTTAATTTGTCTTCCTTTGAGGGGGGGTCTAGATTTGTGACTGGCAAATGTCCTGTAGAGTGGAGACTATTGTCTCATATGTACCCCTAACACATTTTGGGGGCGCTATTCATAAAAAGGCTAACCTTGATGCGTGCCAAGCTTTTTTCATTTTTGGCTTTTTAAATGCAAGAAAACATCTAGCCACTCCCAGTATCTCTCTCAAATACTGCAGATATTTTAAAACGCCACATAAAATGACAGGCCGAGCGTTTTCTAAATATTTTCTTCCCAAAGCCAGGAAGCCTTACCCACGATCCTTTAGGGGTATTTAAAAACCATAAGGCATGGTTAGATTTTGAGCATATGGGAGATGGTGGTAGACTAAAATTTCTGTAGCTTTAGTCCAGTGGGGAGAGAAAACGAGGATAAATGAATAACAGTTTGTGCCAAGCCAAGATTCATTTCCCACACTTCGTATGTGGGAAGAGGAAACTACATTTTAATTAGCACATTTTTAGGGAAGAGGGAGGGAATGAAGATGAGGGGGATGGCATGAAGTATTTGAGGGGGAAGAAGAGAGTCTGCAGAAGAGGAAGGAAATGAAGGGGACTGTCGCCAGTACCTTGGAAACGCAGGGAGATAAGCTTGGGGAATGAAGTTTGTTGTTGTGTGTTAGGGTGGGGTTGACCCAAGGGACCATGAATAACCGGAATGCCGCTCGGAGGGTGTGCTTGGTAGTGGATTCGTGACTGTGGAGGACATGTATGCGGGAGGGATGTGCAAGTCGTGGGTGGTAGAGAAAGGTGTGCGTTGCTGGGAGGTCTATTTCTAGAGCAGGTCGTGTCTGGGCGGCCGGGGTGGGCGGCCCAGCGTCACCTGTGGATGGATCCACATCCCTGCCACTGAGTGCAAAGTTTACCCGGCCCCGAATTCATTTTGAAGGCTGTCGGTGCCTTGACTTTTCACCTCCAAGAGATCAGCTCTCATAAGGTCTCAAGGCCAGGGGCCAACGTCGGGGTGGAAACCCTCGACAGATGCAAGTGGAGCTCATGGAGAGAGCTCTTGCCCGGCCTCTCGGTGGAGGTGAGCAGGGGAAAGAGGCGCCCCCAAAGGCAACTGTGCTGAGAATACCCAGGCCCCTCCTACGGGGGGCGTGCGGAGGTGGAACCTTAGCAGTGGCCTCCCGCTGAAGACCCAGCAGCCGGTGTGGGCGGCTGAAGCTGACTCTGAAACCTGTGTCTCGGCCTCGGGAGCTGGGCGGGGGTGGCTCGCTCAGGTTAGGGAGGGCGGCATCTCCAAGGCTCCCCTCCTCCCGCTTGTAGTCTGGTTTCCGTCGGGGTCGTTTACTCCTCCGACCCTCAGGGGACGCCGCTAATCGAAGCTGCCTAGCGGGGAGGACGTTGAAGAGATGTTAGGCAGCTGCCCCACACCAGGCCCTCCCAGAGGCCAGGCCAGTAGGGGCCCGGGGCCGCGGCTTCAGAGACAGGGTGAGGGAGGTAGGGAGGGGGCCGCAGAGGGCGGGACCAAAGCTTTGGAGGGGCGCGAGAGGGCGCGAGGGGCCGCGCGGGGCGGGGCCTTGAGGAGGCGGGGCCAGGAACATCCTGTGATTCCGAGGGGCGGGGCTATGAGCGTTCGGGGGCTGCGAGGGGCCGGCCTGTGGGGGTGGAGCCAGGGGGAGCCTGGGGGCCTAAGGGCGGGGCCTTAGGGGCGGGGCCAGGAGACGCTCGGTGGGCGCTCGGCCAGTCCCGCCAGAGCGCCAGCCGCCTGCCGGTAACGGTCGCGGGACCGCTGGGCGGGAGGGGAAAGAAGGGGGGTTTAAATTATATTTTTTAGAAACAGAGAGCGAGAGCTAGAGGCAGAGCGACCCAGGTGTCGCCGCTTCCTGCTACACAGGGCTCGGCGCCCAGGTCCCTCCCTTCTCACGCCCCCTCCCCTTCTGCCCTCCCCTCTGGAGCCGTGCGGCGCTTAAGAGGCGGCGGTGGAGGATCGCGCGGCGGCTGCAGCCCCGGCGGCCGCGGAGAAGGAGGGAGGGAAGCACAAAGCCGGCTTCGCGCTGCGAGGTAATCCTGAGGGGAGAGAAGGCGCGGCCTTCCCGCCGGTCCTCCCGGCGGGGACGGCGGGCGCCCGCGCGGGCTGGGCTGCGGGGACCCTTCCAGGAGGTCGCGCGGGGGTGGGGAACGCAACGGCTCGCGGGGTGGAGGGGACTGCCTATTGGCTGCCCCTGCGGCCTCAGGTGGACCCCTCTTCCTGCGGGACTGGAATGGGAGCCTCGGGCTGGTTCGAAGAGGGTGGACCTGCAGGGGAGGATCTCGGGACGCCGGGGGTGGGCCCGAGTCTTTCGGGCGTCCTCTGGTTTCTCCCGGAGGACGGAGAGTTCTAAAAATCAAGAGCTGGCTGAAGCGTCGGTGGCCCGGGGTACTTTAAGCACTGAAGGTGCGCTCCAGGAAGGTGGTAGGTTCCCGCGCTTGGAAAGGGTGGAGGTAAGGGAGGGAGTGTTGGTTAGTTTTGTTTTCCTCATTTAAACAACTTCTGTTACAAGTTGAAAGTATTCAACCAAACCTTTCTCCTGTAATTTGCGTTCCCATCCCCCCCGACCCACACCCACCCCACCCTTACAAACGTATACATGTTAGGTTGCGCTTCCTGCCCGGGGTGACAGAGTTGGCAGCAGGTCCGCTTTGCTGGTGTCCAGCCTCTTTGGGGGTATGCTATTATAGCTGAGGCAAGACCACAGAGACAGGTAGAATAAGCTAGGCCTCTGTTAGAATGGCAGGAATGGCCTCAGGTAAACTTTTTTGTTGCAGAGATTTAATTGCAAGTAGGTGCCCGTTTAAAATGGGAGCGTGAGTAAAACCACTCATTTCTTTGGCACATGTGCTGTTGCAATTGACCTGCTAGAAAGGTATGGCGAGAAATGGAATTTAACTCAACCAAGAGGCTTTGAGTGAGGATTATATGCAAGTTAGGTGAAGGAGTTGATAAGGTTTGGGGGGGGTAGGAATCAGCTACATAAACGTGCAGGCACGTTTATGTTAAATTGTACATGTTAGATTTAGCAGTATGAAATGGTTGATTTTCTTGGAATGGAGTGCAACTGCATCATACCGGGTACATCCTAATTTTGACTTTAGAAGACTTCTAATGAGACTGTTAAAGAGAGTAAACTAAGAATACAACGTAATTTGTCGTTTTTAAATAAGATGCTTGACTCTTTTTAAAAATGTGTAATTAAGATATGGGACCTATTCATTTATAGGGTTAAGTTACTTTTTAACTATGTATAAAGTTTTTATATCTGAGTCTCCATTGCATTGTAATTACACTGTAACTCACTCATTTTCCTCTGCTTATATTGAGCAGATTAACTTTGCAGAGGGAAGACCAGAAAAAACAATGGCCACTTTTGCTATATTTAAGTGTTCATTTTTCCAAAGAATTCAGTCTGTGCTCTTAAAACTCTTTAAATTGACCGCAAATGTTGGCATGTTGGTAATAGTTGCTTTTAAGGAAAAAAATTGGTGTATCTGTTTCGAATGTTAAACATAATTTAAGAGTTCTTGAGGTAGTTGGGTATGAGGCATTCAATATGTTGCAGCTTTTTACAGGTATGATAGAAGAAAATGTTTGTTGGTAAACATTTGACATATGACATAGGTGATCATATGACATCTAGGAACTGTTTTGCATAATAGAAAGATTGTATTTTCAGAACATAAGTTTTACATTCCGAAAATGAATGAGAAAATTATACTGTACACTTTGCTATTTCTAACCCCCTTTTTCAATAATGTTACACTGGGATGAATGTGGGTTCTGCTCAATGATGTTTGAAGTGTGGATTTGGTCTTGGTAAAACCAGAACATCTTTTGAGACTAAGAGGACACAGCATCAGCCAACCTCCTATACACAATCCTAAAACCTAAATACAGGGTGGGGCCCAACCTCTGGGGTTGTGAGGCCTCCTGAAGTAGGTCTGTCGTGTCTGAGTGTTTTTGTCACACTCAAGCCTATACAGGTTGTTAGCTGTTTAATCTCTCCTATCTCAGAGTAGTTGGTTAGCAGTACAGGGCAGCACTTATGTATGTCATCAGAGTAAAAGAAGCATTTCTGTTGAAGGAAGAAGTCACATAAAAGCATAAAAACCCAACTCTGAACAAATTGGGTTTGTAAAATGTTGGGGAATGATAATATCAGAATCTTAACTGAGTTGTTATATGTGAAGTGCTTAGAATATAGTCTGGTACTCAGTGTTTTATGTGTTTATCATCGTCAGTATAAGATGACATTTTTTTTGAAGGTGGCTATATCCTGCAACCCAGCAAGTGAAGACTCAGCAGATATTTGTAACAGCCAATATTTATTTGCTCTACCTCTGTGCCAGGCACAGTTTTATATGATTTAATTTACTTGATCCTCATGACAACCCAGTGCCTAAACAGACATAGAGAGGTTAAGTATTTTGTACAGCTACTAGGCACAGACGGGCTGGTTCTGAACCCAGAGCCTGGCTTGAGAGTGAGCCCGCATAACTAGTAGCCCCTGCTGCTATTACACTTGTGGTAATTCTAGCAAATCAATGAAGTACCTTCACAGTATCTCCAAGACTACAGGTGTGCATATGCCTTGTTTAGTAACACCCTTCTGTGTTAGTACCACCAAGTTGTGTTTAAATGTGAATGGTGGTAATCTGCGTTAAGTAGAATCACCTTTTGACTTTGGAAGAGGATTCTCTTTTCACACAACGTATGTTTAGCTAGGATGCTAGAATTTGGGCTGTAGTATGTTATCTTTTTAATTACTAAAGATTAAAGTCTTTTTTGTTTTTCAAGCTTGCCAGATGTGTAGGGCTCCAGATGGTCCAGCAGGGCCCTTGGAGGGATTCTGGTTCTGCACTAAATCGGTAGGCCTCATCTTCTGATTACCAACACCACCATATTAACCTGAGGTGAATTTTAACTTAAGTTTGTTCGAAATTCCACCTGAGTTGCCTCTTAAAATTAGCCTTACATGGAAAGATGTCACTTGTGGCTTTTACTTTGTCATTCACATTCCTCAAGGAACTGTGTGTTGCTGCTTCACCAGTGTAGTGGATACATCAGGCAAATTAATTATAACCTAAATTAGTAGCTGTTTTACGTAATGTGTAGAATAACTATTGTAGAGAGCTAATATGTCCTTTGTTGGCAAGTTAGTGAAAGGTAATATTAGGAAAAAATGTTTAAAAACAAGCATACGTTGAATTAAGAAAGCTCAAACGGTACTGAAGACACAGGTCACTAATCTGTTTCTCATACTAAAAATGCTAATATGTTTTTGCTATAATTAAAATTCACTGCTGTTTCAGATTCCTTTGGAAATATTAAACTTGTAGAGTTTGAATAGAAAACATTTTAAATGTTTAATCAAGAGTACTATTCTTTCTTTTAAACATAGACACCCTATTTGAAATTAATTGAGCAGTCATAGACTGTGTCTTGTCACTGAGATTCAAAATGGGTGCCCTGATACTTTATTTCATGTCTTCTATGTTAATGATTTGTCATTTGATCTTGGGGTCCATGCCCCAGTATTTCTAGATGCGATTGTTACGAGGTGTTTCAGGTCCTGCTAGTGACTAAATTTTCTTGGCCGAAAGCCAAGACAATCTCAAATTTTTACTGCAATGGGTTGTGTATATTAAGAATCTTCTCTAAATTATATGTTATCAGCCTTTCATTGACTATGGCTTGAAAGAAAAAAGTCTGTTATCCCTTGTATATCCCTTATGTATAATAGTTAGATGAATTTATTTTTTTTCTTCTAGCAGTAGCTAGTTATGGACACACATGAGTGTAACCATACTACTTGGGGTATGCCCTTCCTTTCAGGTTAGTTAGAAATGATTCACTTGGCATTCATGCAGTGAATATTTGAATACCAACAGCATGCATAGAACAGCAACTTTAACTGAAAATTAACTGAAAGTGTTGGAGAAGAAAAGGTGTGTGCGTTTTTTGTTTATTTCATGTGTATTTTAATGTTGATCTGTTATATGTGGACTAGTCGCAAAATCAAGTTCAAAAGTAAGTTAATTGGGGTTTCCCTGGTGGCGCAGTGGTTGAGAATCTGCCTGCCAATGCAGGGGACACGGGTTCGAGCCCTGGTCTGGGAAGATCCCACATGCCGCGGAGCGGCTAGGCCTGTGAGCCACAACTACTGAGCCTGCGCGTCTGGAGCCTGTGCTCCGCAGCAAGAGAGGCCGCGATAGTGAGAGGCCCGCGCACCGCAATGAAGAGTCACCCCTGCTTGCCGCAACTAGAGAAAGCCCTCGCACAGAAAACGAAGACCCAACACAGCCATAAATAAATAAAACTTAAAAAAAAAAAAAAAGTTTAAAAAAAAAAAAAAAGTAAGTTAATTGCACAGTTGAAAACATACTTGAATGTCAAGAAAGTACTGTTTAACTTACCCTAAAGTCTTAGATGATAGCATAGATAATGAGAATCAGTCTCTTGTTTCTTTAAACTATTTTTTGTTGGGTATCTTTGAAAAGCTGCGTTAATAATCTCTTTTAGGTTTCTAGGACATGACTTACTACACTGAAGGCACAATTTAATAAAGAGTATCCTAGAAACCTTAAAGAATGAATGTGGCTTTCAGAGTTGTCTAGCATAGCTCAAAAAGTAGTTGCATGATCACCGAAAGGTATAAAATGGATGAAACCCATCCCTGATATTAAAAGGCTTTTTGTTTTTGTAAATTTCCTTCTTAGGAAGATTGTATAGACTAGTTTTTAACTATGCCATAGCTGAAATGTTATTATGAAAGATGTTTAGGCTTTGACATATAGTTATATCTTTATAATGAGGTTAGATCTAAGTTGAGCTTTTTACCTGATGTCAAGCTGATCTGTTTCACCACCATATACTTTACAATTACTTGTTTTAAAAGTTGGCTTTAGTTAAAGCTTAATTGGAAATGGTAAGGCTCCCTGATATAAGATGAACTTTGAAACCTCTTGTTTTAAATTGCCTGAAACTGGGCCTAAGGATATTGGTGTATAGCAGTACATTAACTAGCATTTAAGATTGCTACCTCCTCAAACAAGACTACAGTTTGAACCTTGGGTTATGCAGCTCACTTTTTCTGCCATAGGCATACTGACTTCCATAAGATAAAAAATTTCCCACAACCAGCCAGCCAGGGGGTAAAAACACTTTTTATAAACTTAAGGGCAATAACAACAACATATGTTCTTAAAACCAATGTCTCAAGAAGCACACCGTATATATTAATAAAACAATTTAAAAAATTTGTTGCTCACAATGTGCATTAAGGCAAGTAATATGAAAACTTAATTCTAAGTAACATACATGAAATTGTTACTTTATTCTTTTTGCTAGCTCTTATACCCCTTTGAATTTGTTCTTGTAATTTTTCACTCCCCCACCAAGGAAGTGCTTACTTTGGATGGAAGAGGAAAGGACAGTGCATGTGTGAGTTCAGGAGCCTGTTTAATTCAGCTCTCATGGCTATTGTTGTTTGCCTGCTAGGGGAGCTGGAATTCCAACAATGTAGAAAGCAGTCAGGTTGGAGAAGTGCTGAGTTTTATCAGTGTCTTGGGGACTTAGTATATGCCTTTAATTTGTCACCATCAGCAATGTTTCTGTGAAGTTCTTCCACAATGGCTCAGCTCATCCTGTGCAAGGACAGCATTTCCTTTTCCCCTTTCCATACAGTATTCTTATCCTGTCATCTTTTGATCTGCTGGAATGACTAAATGCCATAGCAAAAAGATAGGTTTACTCAGTATCCTCATGGAGAAGGTAGTTAGGCTTATTTGGTATGTCTAAAGAAGTATATTTTGGGATCAAGGCCTCCCCAGGGACTCTTCTTTAAGAACACTCTACTTTTAATCCTACAGAAATTAGAGCCAGCAACTGTAAGCTGCGTTGTTACTTCTAATCTCATTTGTCTTATTAGTACATAAGAAAAAGATTCTGTAAGGTCAGCCTTTTAATATCTAAGGAAGTGGTTGGGGAAGGGTGATAGAGCTCAAGTGGAGTTGTGAATGGGCTTAAGTGCATAGGGCGAGAGTGGACAGGGGAAAGAGATTGGCAATGAAATCGATATATTTTTCTTATTTCTTGTCCCTACTCCCAATGCTTTTTTTTCTTTTTTTAATTTTAAAACAATGTTCCTTTTACCTTGCCTTTCTCCTTTGACTTTTATTGCTAGGACTGAGTTTTCTCTCTCCTAGAGAAAGGTGGAATTTTTAAGGTGATTCCTGTGTGACTGCTGAAAAGTTTGGCTTTCACCTGGAGGTTGCACTAAAAAGAATTTCCTTCCATCTCTCTCCACAACTGTCTGCTTTTTAAATTAAAAAAAAAAAAAATCTCTGAAACAGAAGTGTAAGAAACCTTACTTGTCATGTAATAGTTGGGAGCCATTATGTATTAAAGTAAAAGACATATCATTAATGAATCAGAAATCCATATTATTTAAACCCTTTTTTTTGGCAAAACTAGATGTACAGTAATTTTATATTAGGATGTTTGGTTCTTTTTAAGTGGGTATCAAAGATTACATGAATTTTTTCAACCAAAAATGTTGAAAGTAATACAAAAGTAATATATCTTTCATTGGTCTTAGTGAATGTTGATAATGACAAAATCATAGTTCTCTGAACACTTTGCTGTCGTTAAATACCTTAATGAGATATTTAATAGACAAGATTTGGTCACTAGCCACTGAAAGACTGTCGCCTCTGTAGCAGAATGTAATAGGAAAGGAAAATTTTATGCCTGAATAAAAGGTGTATCTGCTTGACATAGAAAAGGCTCTGAGAAGCTGATTACTTGGTAATCACTTGAGTTAGGTGATTTTATATTGTATTTGATGTTTTATAATCTGAACTTCCTTGGGCTCTTTAAAAGTGTCTGGTTGGACCATCAGCTTTTGATGAATGGGTTTCTGGAGGGATTGTGACGACCAGTTAAGTGCTTTGAAGAGGGAATCCCTGTTTTGTATCACACCTGAATGTCACAGAACATGCTTCTTGGTGCTTTTGTAATTTGGGCCCAAAGGAAAGAGTGCCATCTACTGAATGGCCAGCATGGAGTAGAGCAGCCCCAAGTTTTTGTTGCAGAACTTTCAGCTGGCTCCTGGAGAAACCAGACTCAACTTCATCGAAGGATTTGACAGGATCTTAGCACCAAGTGGAATTGTTGCTTGCTTAATTTTAATTATGCTTCCCAGCAGGAGGCCTAACCACATGATGAAGAACTAATTCACTCCTTGTTGGAATGCATGGGAAAGGAGAAACTTGAAGAAATTGTTGAGACTTAATGTTAAAAAATAGTCTAGCAATGGTTAAATCATTGTTAAATTAAACGTGTTAGAGAAAGGTATTTTAATGAGGCATGTTTCATTAGTAGTGCTGGTTATTGATGGTCCTGCAGACAATAATAATGTTGTTTAAAATTTGTTTGGGCTTCAAATTGTCAATCATTTGTTTAACTGGAGGTAAGGGTTTTAAGAGTATTTGAATAATTTGGTTTGTTTTTTTCTTTTGCCTTTTTCTTTGTCTCAGGTTCTAAGGCAGTGATTCCTACTTGAGTGAATTCACTGTTTCAAAGTGGATTTTGTTGTTGTTTTGGCTTGCTCAAGTGGCCTCCTGTTTTGTTTTTTGTTATGTTTTCCCTAACTTCCAGAAACTGCTTATGGTAGTAGCCATGGGTAGAATTGGAGGTTGTAGAACCAGTTATAGGTCAAGAGTGGAGGTTTATGATACCTGGAATAGACCCGTCAGAGCCAGACAAGAAGGAATTGAAAGGAAACTTTGTTATGATAAGAAGAATATCTTTGTTATATATCTATTATATATAATTACTTAATTAATCAGTAACCACTTTTCTCAGCCCTTAAACCTGCCAAGGATCATGTTAAGCACCTTACATAAATTACCTGAAGTTTAGTTAAGTAACTTGCCCAAGATCATACAGTTAATAAGTGACAGAGCCAAGACTTGAGCCCAGGGCTAATTCCTTTAAACGCTGTGCTCTACTGCTATTTATTTAAGCTCATTCTTGTTGGTGACTGCACAAAGGACTTGAACTGAGGTTAGAATGATATTTCTACCTCTGCTGGAAAATATTGGTGGTTTTTGTTTGTTTGTTTTAAGAGGGTGATGAAATGGGTAAATGGGATTGAGATTTCACTAGAATCAGGAAATATATGAGAGATGGACTTTCAATATTTGCTATTTGGTTTGTCTATAATGTTCTTTTTCCTTTTGCTATATTATTTATTAACTTACAACCATAAGAAAAGTTTATTATTGAAACATTGAATTGTTTCACATTGCTTAAAATCTGCTGCTTCTTGGGAGGAAGGGTTAAGTTACTGAAGGATTTTATGCTGGATTTGGGGGGAGGAGCAGAGTTGGGGGTAGGTAGGGATTTGTTAGTCTTTCTATATTTTGCTTGCTCCTAAATACTTTTAGGTAGTAGTACTTTTTGATGTGGCAGTAATATTCCATGTCCACAGCACAGTAACGTTCAACCATGTGCCAGTCTGGTCCTGGAGGAACCTCAACTTGTGCGCATCAAGTATGCTCTGTAGACCAAATGAGTACCATACCTCACATTGTGTACCTATACTTTTGAATGCATGTATTCTCAGTTAAAAGAAATTTAACACCTGACTAATATTGAATATGTTTTTGGTGTTTTAAAACATATTTTGATCTTAAAAGGCATCCTTATTACTTTAAAAGGTTGGGAATCATTATTTTGGTATAACCCAAAGCTTTTAAAATTATAGTTCAGTGATGGTTGTGCTGTGTATTGTAAAACCCAGTTACTCTTTTGGGACTTCTGACTCTTTCCCTTCACATGTAAGAGCATAAAGCATTATTGTCCAGAAAATCCCCATAGGAATATCAATTATGTAACTCTTTGGGATTCTGACTCTATCCAGTCAAATGTAAAAGAAGCCAGCAACAACTAAGACGACTATACAAAAGATGTTACTTGCCAGTGTGTGATGAATGCTAAATGACAGGTACAGATGACAAATGCCATAGGTCATCTGGTCAAGAAAAGAGCACCATGGATGGAATGGTCAGAAAAAGGTCCCCAGGAAAGAGGAATAAGGGTGGGCCTTTAAAGGCACAGTAGGATTTCACTAGATGCAGACCATGGAAAGGGTTTTGGCAAGAAATTACTGTCCATGAAAATAGTAATCCTTTTCGTGTAGCATGACAGGAGATAGTTTATAATCGTGGTTCAGTCTCGTCTCACTGTAAGGCACTTGAAGGCTGCAACATACTCGTATCAGAAACAGTGCTGAGGACACACTTCCCTAGGAGGTGTGTTAGAATATTGCAGGGGAAGGGGGAGAGAGTGGTAGGTGTGGTGAAAATCATGTACCTTTTAACAGATGTTCTCTCTGAATCCCATGTGAAAATGATTGGTTCATAGAAACATCCTTCTACTGCTATTTTGAAGCCAGTAATGCTTAAGAAAGTTGGTACTTGAAAAAGACTTTAGAAAGCCTCATCATTCCCAACACTGGACAAGGAAAGCCTCCTTTGGGGAAGAGGTGTACATTTTTTTAAAATCCAAATTTATCCATCATTTACTGTTTGCTGAATGCCAGAGTAAAGTTTCATTGATGGTTCTGTTATAACTTTTTTTTTTTTTTTTTTTTTAAAGGATTTTCTTTTATTTATTTATTTATTTATTTGTTTATTATTTTTGTCTGTATTGGGTCTTCGGTTCGTGCGAGGGCTTTCTCCAGTTGCGGCAAGCGGGGGCCACTCTTCATCGCGGTGCGGGGACCGCTCTTCATCGCGGTGCGCGGGCCTTTCTCTATCGCGGCCGCTCCCGTTGCGGGGCACAGGCTCCAGACGCGCAGGCTCAGCAATTGTGGCTCACGGGCCCAGTTGCTCCGTGGCATGTGGGATCTTCCCAGACCAGGGCTCGAACCCGTGTCCCCTGCATTAGCAGGCAGATTCTCAACCACTGCGCCACCAGGGAAGCCCCTGTTATAACTTTTAACTTTAATGTGTGGATAGATAGAGTTGTTGATACTATGAGGTATAATTTCGACTTAGCTTTTATAAATAACATTGTCTGGTTTTGGATTTTAGAGAATTTGTTCCAAGTGTCTGAATTCTCTTAGATTTAATAGTATTTATCACTTACTATTTGAAAAATACTTAGTGTAACTATTCAAGTTATTTTGAGCAAGTCACTATTTCTTTTTCACTGTAGTTTTTTAAATATATAAAATACGTAAGGGGTTGAGATCATTTTAAGATACATTTTAGTTTGAAGATGCTGTGATTGTAGTTCTAAGGAAGGTGAGTTTACCAATTAGTGGCTTTAGCTGGAAGGTAGCCAAGAAACCTATGATTGTACTATATGATGGTCCTGGGAATAGATCTAATAGAAAGCCAAGACCATGAAAGTCCTTGGCTCCGTGTATATGTGGCAGTTTAGAAAAGGACATCATCATTCTAGGAACTTGTCAACTCCCAGAGTTTTTTTCAGTTCTTCAGAAGCTAAGGGCCCTTGGCAATAGACAATGGATGGGCCCTTTTTGGAAACAATGAAATAGGCAAGGATAGCAATTTTTCTTAAAGCCAACTATAGAAACATTGTAGCATATTTTTCTAGAAATGGTGCTTTCCAGTCCCATCACAACTTTATTATGTTTAGTATATTAGTTCCTCATAAATATTTCTCTGGCCTCTTTTTAGCTCTTCTGAGCAGCTTTATGCTTCCTTTCACTTGTTCATTTGTTCAATCAACAAATATTTATTGAGCACTTACTATGTGCCAGGCCCTGTTCTAAGTGCTGGGAATACAGCAGTAAGCAAAACAGACAAACCCTCCTGCCTTAATGGAGTTTATATTCTTGGAGGTAAAGAGAAATAAATAAGTGAAGTATATATTTTGTTAATATAAATATTATGGAGAAATATAGAGCAGGGGAGGAAGATAAAGGGAGTGTTAGTGGGCAATGGCAAATTTAAATAGAGTGGCTAGGTGAAGTCCTCACTAAGAAGGTGACATGTATGCAAAGACTTGAAGAAGGTAAGAGAACGTGTACAGTCGGTATTCTGTATCTGTGGCTTCTGCATCTGCAGATTAAATCAACCACAGATCAAAAATATTTGGGAAAAACAATTCCAGAAAGTTCTGAAAAGCAAAACTTGAATTTGTTGTGTACCAGAGCCTATTTACATAGTATTTATAACTATTTACATACCATTTACATTGGATTAGGTATTATAAGTGATCTAGAGATGGTTTAAAGTATATGGGAGGATGTGCATAGGTTATATGCAAATATTAGGCCATTTTATATTGTGTAAAGGACTTGAGTAGCCACAGATTTTGGTATCGCCAGGGTCCTGGAACAAATCTCCCTCGAGTACTGAGATGACTGTGTAATATCAAGGGGACTATCATGGCAGGCAGAGGGAATACCAAGCATGTGGTACTTGGTGTTGGGAAGCCACTGGATGACCCTTAGAAGTGGGACACGATCTGACCTATGTTTTAAAAGGATTGTTTTGGCTGTGTTTTGACACTAGACCATAGTGGTACAGTAATCTTGGTGAAAGATTGTATCTGATAGAGGTGGTGAGATTTGACTGGATTCGGAATGTATCTGGATGATAGAATCAATAGAATTTACTGACTGGGATGTTGGGTATAGGTGAGTGGAAGAAGTCAAACTTGACTCCAAGGTTTGGGATGTAGGCAAAAGTTTTCAGGAGGAACTGTTTTGGGGAGTAGGAGAGAACAGAAGTTCAGTTTGAGACATATTAAGTTTTTTTTGTTGTTATCTTTTTTTTTTTAACTATTTATTTATCTTTTGGCTGTGTCGGGTCTTAGTTGTGGCATGCAGGATCTATCGTTGTAGCACGCGAGCTCTTTGTTGTGGCACACAGGCTCAGTAGTTGTGGTGCACGGGCTTAGTTGCCCCGTGGCATGTGGGATCTTAGTTCCCTGACCAAGGATCGAACTGGTGTCCCCTGCATAACAGGACGGATTTGTAACCACTGGACCACTGGGGAAGTCCCATGAGACATATTAAGTTTGAAATGTCTATGAGTGATGTTGGAGTAGATGTTTCTGTGAGTGGAGATCAGTGCATAGTTATTGGCTGACTGTATAAAATTGGGAGTTGTCATTATTTTCCTCTTTCATTTAAAAATATTTGCATATTTAATGCCTTTGATGACTAGAATAAACTTTGCTGTAGTAAGGGTTTGATGTATTGCTGTATACATCTTTATTCTTTGGAGGGGTTTAATCTGTCTTGTAAAATCTAGAATTTACTTTGACTTCTAAGGACACTTAGTCCCAAAGGAAATCTTTTCCTCTAGGGACAGAACAATTTACTTTTAAGCAAAATGTGAAAACAAAAAGTGTTGTTACTGCCCTTAAAAATGTGTATGTGAATGTAAAATGGAACAGTTTGACTGATCTTCCAAAAGTTAATGTGGTTTAATGGTTAAAAGTAGTAACATATTGATAGTTTCCATTATGACCCAGCAATTCTATTCCTACATTATACACTCAAGAGAAGTGAAAACATGTTCACACAAAAACTTGTACACCACTGTTCATGGCAGCATTACTCATAATAGCCAAAAAGTGGAAACGACCTAAATGTCTATCAGCTGATTAATGGATAAATAAATGTGGTATATCCATGCAATGGAATATTATTCAGTCATAAAAAGGAGTGAAATGCTGATACATTTTACTACGTGGTTGAACCTTGAAAACATTATGCTAAGTGAAAGAAGCAAGACACAAAACGCCACATATTGTATGGTTCCAGTTGTGTGAAATGCACAGAATAGGCATATCCATAGTGACTGAAAGCAGATTGATTAGTGGTTGCCAGGGGCAGGGGATAAGGGAAATAGGGAGTGTCTGCTTAATGTGTACTGGGTTTCCCTTTGGGGTGATGAAAAAGTTCTAGGGCTAGATAATGTTGATGGTTGCACAACATTGTGAATATACTAAAAACCACTGAATTGTACAGTTTAAAAGTGAATTTTATGGTGTGTGAATTATATCTCAATTTTTAGAGGAAGATACCAGGAAAAAAAGTATATGTGCACACCCATATGTACACAAGAACAACTGAAACAACTTACATGGATCTTATTTCTAAAATCAAACTGTTTTCCCAGTAGAAAGTTGATGAAGCAAGAATTACCACACTAAACTTGGTTTAGCTTGGTTTGCTTAAAGAGGCAGAGTTAAGGTACTTAGATTATTCAGGTAGAAATCAGGAAGCAGTTTGTGATCCTATTGGTGGCAAGTCATGGGTGAATCTAAATGTTTTTAAATACCCAATTTCATGGAGATGACCTAGATAAGCAAAAGAAGGCTCTATTATTATCATTTCTATGGGTTTCAGAGAGCAGGAACCAGTTTATAAATAAGCTTATTAGGTCTTAAGTCATTAAAGATGGCTTAATTTTTTTCTGCATACCTGTAATTAAAAAATATGGAGAACTCAATTCCCAGCAATTTTTTTCGACAACCCAAGATGATATTTACCTTCTTAAAAACATTATTACCATCAAAGAGTTGCCTGTTGAGGAAGTACAGGAAAGGATTGTCTTTAACTTTCATGTACCACTTACCCTAATGTTATTTTTTTATTAAGACATAATTCACATACCATAAAATTTACCCCCTAATTTTATTATGAATATACATATATTCATATATTCCTTTATTAGAATAAAAACGTCTGGAGAACAGAGGTCCATATTATTTGAGTGGCTTGATATGTTTTCAGCATTTTAAGGGAAGCATATGAGAACCAGACCGGAACCATAGTGGGAAAAAGAGACACTTATGTAACTGACTCCAGCACCAACCTGAGAGCAATGCTATAGCAACAGTTTAAAGGAAGTGCAGGTGGGCACAGAAAAGGGAAATGTTTATTCCAATGGGAAGAAATAATTCATGGAGGAGGATGGAATTTGAGTTGAGCTTTAGAGGATCTCTTAAATGTTGAAGAGGAGAGTAAATTACTGACCGAAATAATAGGCTATGCAAAGGCATGTGGATCTGTGGATGGATGTGGTGGGAGAGAAAAAAGGAAGGTAAGGTTGATAGCACCAGATCATGAAGGCCTTGGGTGCTATTTTAAGAAATTTAGGTTTTATTCTGTGGCACTTATTTTAGCTAAAGAGAGGCATAATCAGATGTGTCTGAGATTTGTTGTTGTGAAGAATGTGGTGATAGAGTGTTGGCAGAGAGGCAAGTTAGGAAGCATTGAGAGATAAGCAAATGAACTGAGGCAATGGCTTTGAGGTTAGAAAGGGAGGAATGGGACATTTTGGAGACAGAAATCCATACAACTTGCTGAACAGTTCAGATGTTGAGAGAACATTTGATCACCAGGGATAAAAATTTAAATATTGTGTTTTACTCCATTTCGAATACTCTGATTTATGACAGAGGCAAGATGCACCTGTAAAACTAGAAATTAGGTGGATTCAGCAAGTCTTGAATGTATCTTTTCCTTACTATACATAAAAGACTTTAGAAATGTGACTATTTCGTAATCTTCTTTAATTTTTACTGCTTGTCAGCTATTACTCAATTTTCCAATCTTTGGATATGTTTTCATTTGTGCATTTGGAAATGGTTGAATAGTCATCATTTTGGCAAAAGAATAGTATTTTTGTTTCCAAATGAAACTGCCTCCCTATGCTGTGCTTTTGTGTTTCGTTTTAAACTTTTGTGTAGTGGAATAATAAAAAAGAACTGAAGGTAGTATTGGGCATTGCAATATTAAGTATTGTACGCTGTCATTACAGGAAGTCATTGTGCCATTTTGAAGTTTCCCCTTTATTACATTTAGTGGTTTATCTTGTAAATTCTAAAGTAACACATGGTAAGCACCTGTAAGAAACAAGTAGAAATGTCAAAAGAAGTACGTGCAAAGTCATTTGTTTTTTTCTGTGTAAATTTAGTGGAGAATCCAATCCAATAAGACTTTTTTGCACATTTGTTTAATGAAACAACTAATATACGATTTGGCTCCTCTGATGTTTCTCATCGCTTATTTACAGGCATGATGGGCCATTTTTGTTTGTTTGTAATTCCCTTTAATAAAACATGTACAAAGAGAGTGTTATATTAGGACACAGTGCTTTTATAAATGGCTGAAAGAAGATACCAGATTTGACAGAACTGACTTCTAAAATATCACAGTATAAAACTTGCTTTCGTGCTTAAAAATTCTAAGTATTAAGTAATGTTTAAAATAACCTATTCAAAAGCAACTCAATAAAATTAAAAAATATTTTATGGACATTACAATATAATGAGAGTTTAAAAATCAGAAACAAGAGCACTCGCTGATTTGTTTTTAAAGCAAGAATGATTTTATTAACTTGATTTCTAAGGTAAACTTACTATTTGGGTCACATTTTTACGAAATCAATTTCATTTAAAAATATTTGAAATTAACTTTTGAGTATGAAATATGAGGACATGAAACAAAATCCAAAAGGCACAAAAGAGTATAAAGTGAAAGTAAGTTGTCACTCCATCCCTGAACTACTACACTTTCTTTCTTCCTTGTATATTATTCAAGAGATATTTTTCATTCTTTATTTTTAAATTCCTGAATCAAGGCTTTGCCTGCCTACACCTGGTGGTTGAATTACTGCAAAAGAAATATAGCTTTAGGCTCAAAACAACCTGGGGAAATAGCCAGCCCTGTTCTTCTCATAGGTGTGGTTTCTAGATTCATTGTCTCTTTTTATTAAAGAGTGTGCTTTCCTAGCTTCCCCTCCACTTAAGGCAAAGCTATGGAAAGTGGGAGGTGGTAATTGTAATCATCTTTCACTCATATTTTACCCTAGGCAATGACAAGTAACTTTTATGAAGTGATACATGCTAACAAAGCAAATTCCAGCTGAGAAGTGCTCCCATGCAAAAACATTCTCTAGTACCTAAGAAAAAGAATGGTCAGCCTTTCCCATCTTTGTGCATCTACCCTGTTATGCCAGCTGGACTGGACTACTTCTAAAACTTTACTTTTAGTTTTTTAGTGCTTGGCATTATTTTGTTGACTCTGCCTTTGGCTGTCCACCAAGTCATAAGATTTTCTCCCAAGCCTTGGGATTACCTGACTTGGTTTCTTTTCTTCTTTCGATGGTATTTAATAGAATGTCATTCCTATGGAGATACTGTAAATAATAGTTTCATATTTGTGCTATGTGTGGAAAGATCCTTTTAAAAAGTTTTCCAATGTATTTTTAAATTTTTGCACTGGTTATCTTTTATTGGTCATTGTTTTCAATTAACATATGAAAAGATTCAGCAGTGATCAGGTTCCTCAAGGAGGAGTGTCGGGCAAAGGTCATGGTCAGGAAAGCACCGTGTGTCCTCTGCACTGGGCCTTCTTCAGTGGTATTTGCAGAGCTGCTCATGTTTGAGTTCCTTCTAAGAAAGGCAGTAGTTGAAAAGCACCTAAGCTGCCAGTACTGTAGAAACCCCAGCAGTGTTTCCTTTCTTCACGTTGACATACCTGTTGTCATACCACTGGTAACCTCTTTGGAACACTCCGGCAATGCCCTTAGGGGCAAAATCCTGCCTCAGTATCCAACTTGGCAGCTCCCCTATTTTAACATCCGTGAGTTTCTTCTTCACTGGTGCAACTGATGCCATCTTGGAGTCCTGGGTGTCTGCCAATACTTTTTATTGTGCTAAAATACACATAATATAAAATTTACCATTTTAGCCATTTTTAAGTGTACAGTTCAGTGGTATTAAATACATTCATAATGTTGGGTAAACATCACCAACATCAGTTTCCAGAACTGTTTTCATCTTGTAACACTGAAATTTTATACCGATTCAACAATAACTTCCCATTCCCCCTCCTATATTCCTGGATCAGAAATATTAAGATCAAGATTTTGGGTGATACAAAATCTGTTATTCCTGTTCCTAATCAAGATTGTAATTTGAAACCCTCTATACAGGTCTGTATTATGCAGCAAAGATTGACATTCAATCTTGAATATATGATTGACATTCAAGACCCAGGAATTGAGACAAGGGGCACAGAACCTATGGCCTTTGATACATATTTCAAAGTGAAAAATTTAGCTGCATTATAATTGGAAGAGACCTCACCCCTCAGCTGTGTAAATTATATGTTGGTGGATGGGAGAGGGGGTGATAATTATGGGAGAGGCAGGGATCAGCAAACTGGTGCTAGCTGACCTCTGCCCCCATGACCCAATAAAAAGGAATTTTCCCCAGTAATAGAAATTGGGGTTCCACAGGTTTGCAGGTTTCATTGGATGCTAAAATTCTGCCTTTGCTGAATCATTCAGACTTTCTATTATGAGCAGAAGTGGGAATTCTCTGTAAACTTTATCATTTGGAGAGGCAAAGTTTGGGAGAGTAAAGAGGAGGATGAAATCTAGACTCATAGAATTTTGGAAACCCTCACCTCATTTTTATGGGCGAAGGACTTGGTTTGATTGAGTGAAATGACGTGTTCAGAGTGGCTGATCTAGACTCACAACTGTGATTCCTGACTCTCAGCCTAGTGCTTTTTCTACTTTATCACATTACCAGCCATCTTAACCCATTCATGCAATTCTAGGGTGAGGGAGTTCACCAGAATTCCACTTGACCTTCCTTAGAGCAGGGTTTAGGCAGGATGGGAGACCTTCATCTCTTAGGGATTTGAAGCTGCTTTTCAAGAAATAGTTGGTACCTTTCTTTGTTTTAATCTTTCATTGAATTAGGGAGTGTATTGTAAAGAAGTTTTTCTTCTAAAAATCTGGACCATGTCGTGAACTTTCTTGTTATCTTGATGAAAAGCTATGCTGATCTTCTATATATTGTTCCAGTTGAAGCATGCTCACCACTGAAGCAAGTCATGTACATGGTAAATGTTACTGACATGTTTAGGAACATTATATTAAAAACTCAAACTAGATGTGTTTGGCTGCCTTGATTTTTTTTTTTTCTTTCTGGAAAAGAACATATTTAAATGAGAAACAGTTCCACCCTCTGATGAAAAGAAAAAGTTTTAGGTCATTTGTTTCAGTAAAATAGATGATAGAATTTATGGCCCCAATTTTCCATTATTTTCAACTAAGTGTCCCATTACATAAGGCACAGCGAAGGAAGAAATTGGTCATATTAGAAATGTTAATGTTTTAGTATAATTTTGTGATTAAACTCATTTATCAAATAAGATTTTTAGCCATCATATGTTGCATCATACCAAGGACTTTGAATGGAATCTATCAGATTTTTTTTTCAGTGTTTTGGTATAGCATTTGGTTTCATGACAACAGTTTCAGTAGGCAGTGTTCAAGATAACCTGGTCTTTTCAAAATATTTACTACATATGGCCTTATGTAATACATCCTTCTCAGGAACTGAAAAGACTCATTATTATGGTGGGTGTGTAAATAAAATATAATTGCTTTTGATTTTACTATGAGTATAAAAGATGTGTTTTGATCTGATTTTAAGCCAATGTTAATAGGAGTAGGTACAAGGTCAGAGTACTTTCTGGAGAACTTTGAGTTCAGTATTTAAGTTGATTTAAACTACTTGGGGGCTAGCTGTGTTTCATGATGACAGTATTTGTATTTAAAACCTTATAGGTCAATTTTATGAAAACCATGTCATGTTTCTTTTAAGTTAATTATTGATTTTTTAAAAGCTTCTATTGGTGCTTCTCCCTGAGATTTTGGTCTGTAGAGAATAAAATGTCTTTTAAATAGACGCTTCAATTACCTGAAATTCCTTGGGTCCTTTAATGGAAGATAACCAAATGATTAAGCACACAAGGGAGTTTCAGGGATGTATTGGAAGCAATGACTTTTAGGTGGGTGCTAAAGTCAGCGCACTTTGACTCCTGTATCTTCTTTGGTCTACTGTACTTACAATCAACATTCAGAGGGAAAACTGTAATATTTTGCACAAGTCTTAAGCAATAAAGATAAATGTATTCACGAATGTATATGAAACCAGAAGTTGGAATGATGGCTTTTAGATTTTGGAGGAACATAAGTGAGAAGGCCACATGTTTGGCTGGTTACTATAAGAATTGACATTTATTTACCATTTATGATCAGAATAATTAATTATGGGTTTCTCCAAAGTGTTTTGATAGCCCACTACATTTTCTTTTAAGAGGTTTAGTCATAAGGGTTTGGACCTTCTGTTCAGGGATGGCTTTTGTACACAGTTTGATTTGAAGTCTCATATGAAGGCCCTAGACTACTGCTGTCCCCTTCCCCAAAATACAAGTGTAATTTAAAATTTTCTAGTAGCCATGTTGAAAAAAAATAAAAAGAAACGTGTGAATTTTATTGAACACAATTTAAAAATATCCAACATGTAATCAATATTAATGAAGTGTTGATTAATTGAAATATTGATTTAGTGAAAGATTAATGAAGTATTTTGCTCTTTTTTCAATATACCAAGTCTTTGAAATCCTGTACTTATTTTACATTTTAGTACATCTCAGTTCACACTGGCTGCATTTCAAGTACTCAGTGGTCACATGTGGCTGGTGGCTACCAAATTGGACATTACAGCTCTAGAACATCTTTCTCTTTTGTCCCACATCAGTGTTGAGGATTCTTCCACTAGAAATTTATTTTGGGGGGACTACAGTCTTGCCATCTATCTCTATGTATGCTCTTCTATAATTGAGTGGAAAATGAAAAACTCCATAGAGAAAAAACAATTCTCAATCATATTTGTTTTAACAATTTTTCGCCTTTACAGAAACTAGTACTGCTGAAGAAATGCCAGTATTACTGAATGAGAACTTTAGAGGGCAGCTTCAGTTGGTGTGCGTAGGTGAAGAGAGCTGGGGTAGAAAAGGAAGAGTCAGCGCTGCGTAGTGGAAATAGGACAGATCTGACTTTGAATCCTGCTGGCCTTGAGCAAGTTACTTCACTTCTCTGAGCCTTTTTACTTTATTCATGTGTAAAATTGGGATAAAATTACCTATCCCTTGAGTTGCTATGAAGATTAAATAAGATGATGTATGTGAAGTATGTCCTGTGTATCTGGTACCTATGAGGTGCTCAATAAGTTTGTGTTGAGTAAATGATTGTTGCTTGCTTATG
Source organism: Balaenoptera acutorostrata (assembly GCF_949987535.1). Classification (NCBI taxonomy): domain Eukaryota; kingdom Metazoa; phylum Chordata; class Mammalia; order Artiodactyla; family Balaenopteridae; genus Balaenoptera; species Balaenoptera acutorostrata. The sequence continues at coordinate 20,315,897 of NC_080079.1, read as the reverse complement.
TCCCCCACTCCCAAATCCCTGCTTGTGAGAGGAATAAGGAAGGAGGTAGGTATGCCTAAAATAAATGTCGAAATAGAGTAAAGAAACCTATCCCGTTTACTAAACTGATTGGGATTCAATGTTTGTCCAGAACAAACTAGTCCCTAAGCATTGTGGTTAATTGAGATTTTAATTCAGGACCATTATCTGAAAGATTCACAAAGTAATGATGTGAAATAGTTCGTACCCTACATTGTTGAAATAGAAATGAATTTTGCCAATTTTATTTCAGTATACTTATTTCAGTAATCAGTAAAAATAGCACCTGCAAATATTTCTAAAATTTGTTTCAATTATTTAAGAGAAAAATCTCAATTATTAAAGATACCTCTTTATCTTTTTACTGCAAGGGATTTTGCAATTTGGAATTTTATGTTTTGCATCTACTTCAGAAGGCTTGTCTTCAGAGTAATAGTATACTGATGATTGTAAACTTGTGTAGTAATTGGAACTGAGGAAAACTTCTAAATGGAAGGAAAGCTGCCACTTGGTGACTAAGCTTTATGTTACAATGCAAATGACCTTTTGTTCTTGCTCAGGCATTAACATCAATTTGTATTTTTAGATAGAACGGGGACTTTCTGTGTCATTAGCTGTATAGCATGTTCTGAATCTATTTAGGAGGGAGTTTTCAATCATACATATATTTCTGATTTGCTATGCATTTTGAGAAATTTATAATTCATTGAAATGTGGGAAAGCGTGGAGTGTTCTGAATAGATGATTAGATTAGATATGAACTTTTCAAAGCTTTGTGTGCACCCAGTGTGTAGCCCACATCTGTGGTAATGTTCTTGGAAATCAGTCACGTTTGAAGATTCAGTTCTTTGCCAATAGCATCTGGTTGCACTTTGCATTACAGACTTTGAAAGCAGTTTTTGAATTGCAAAAGAGCAAACCACATGACACATTTTCTTACCTGACTGAAAGTTGTTTACAGTTATAGGTGAACTTTAACAAACAACGTAACTAAAGGCATAGTTGTCCAAATGCATGGATTGTTGTCACTGACACCTGAGATAGAGGATTCTTATAGTTACCAGCTTTTCAGGTTGTCCAGACTTTTTCATTATTCTAGTGACCCCTGACAGAGGTCTTATTTACTATAAAAGTTCTTAAAGGTTTGTGGAATTTTGAAGGCACTGACCTGGTTGGAATACACTGTGCTGATTGGCAATCAAGAAATGGTGTTAATTGACGTGATTGGCATTTCTCTACCAATTTCTTACAGCTCCCTACAGGTGTTACTAGTTACATTCTTGTGTAGATCTTTGTCATAACTGATTGTGTGAGCTTTTGATATAATAATAGTAATCTAGGGCTAGGCAACCTAGAGAAGATTTGTGCCATGTATTAAGTGGCATGAATCTAGGCTAACCTGTGAACTAGGCAAAATATGCCCTTGGTTTCCTTAAGATTCCCTTCTCAGCACCCCCTTTTTTTGCTTTCTTTTGCTTTCTTCCTCTTGAGTTTCCAGGTGGCTAACCTGTATCAGATAATCTCTGTTGAAATGTTAGTTAATTAGTTCACTGCTTTTCCAGAGATGTTTACATTTTAAAAGTGAGATCTTTTAATAACAAGGCTTTCAAGGTCCCTAGTGGGGTAGTGAGTAACAAGTATTGGGGTTGATTCTGTGGACTGGGCCCAGGCTTGGTGTCAGGATTGTAGGGCCCCACTGTCCAATACAGCAAGCACTAGCTGCGTGTAGCTACTGACCACCTGAAATGTAGTTAGAATTAATTGAGATGTACTGTTAAGTGTAAAATACACACTAGATTTCTAAGACTTAGTACAAGAAAAAGACTGTAAAATAACTCAATTTTTATATTTATGACATGTTGAAATGATGATATTTTGATATATTGGGTTAAATACAATATATTATTAAAATTAATTTACCCTGTTTCTTTTTACGTTTTTAATGTGACTACTAGAAAATTTAAAAGCAGTTATGGGGACTGCCCTGGTGGTGCAGTGGTTAAGAATCCGCCTGCCAACGCAGGGGACAAGGGTTCGAACCCTGGTCTAGGAAGATCCCACATGCCGCGGAGCAGCTAAGCCCGTGCGCCACAACTGCTGAGCCTGTGCTCTAGAGACCGTGAGCCACAACTACTGAAACCCACGCGCCTAGAGCCCGTGCTCCGCAACAAGAGAAGCCACCGCAGTGAGAAGCCTGCGCACCGCGATGAAGAGTAGCCCCTGCTCGCTGCAACTAGAGAAAGCCCACGCACAGCAACGGAGACCCAACGCAGCCAAAATAAATAAATATATAAATTTATTTAAAAAAAAATAAAATAAAAGCAGTTATGGCTCACATTTTATTTCTATTGGACAATGCTATTATAAGGACAAGAGAGTTTATGTTGTGTTCTTACTGTTGGGAGCTTGCAGAGGTTCAGGGAAATGCTCCCTCAGGATGCCTTAGCTACAGCTATTCCAGCTGACTTGGCTGGGCCACTTTGTATTACAGTGCTGTTTTGAGAGCTGTTACCTACAAGCAGCCACTGTCTCTCCTTGTTCTCTAACTCTCCCAATTCTTGAAGTAAGTATGTATGTATTTATGTATTTACTTATTTTCATGAGGAATTAAAAAAAAAATTTCTCTGCCTACAACCTCTAACGGTTGTTATCTCCTGACTAGCTTCTTCTTGAAGGTAGGTGATTAAAAAGATAAATTTATAGCTACTATTTATTGGGCACTGGCCATGTACCAGATACTGTGCTAGATACTTTACATAAAATCTTGAATCCTAACATCACTTCTTCAAGATTGATAATTATAAATGACAAAAGAGATTCAGATACATTGTGACTTTGCCCTGGGTCAGCTAGTGGCAGCTATGTGGCAAAATCAGGATTCCATCCCAAATCTCTCTGATTCCAGAGCCATTGTTCTTTCTGCTTTATTATGCTCTACTCATGTTTTCCATTAACTATGTGTGTACTTTAGTCTGAAACAGAGTGCTCTATGTAAAGGGATCTCTTGCCAAATGGTGTTGACTGATCTTTAAGTTGATTTCCTTTGTCTTGGTGAATGACTTCAGTGCTCCTGACTCCAGGTCACTTTCCTTCCCTGTCTAGTACCTAGTGAGTGGCCCAGACATTAATGGAGAGACTTAAGCTTATTGACAGCTTGTTGAGCAGGACAGATAATCTAAAAGCCTCCTGTGAAAGAGCATCCCTTCCACCTTTAAAGTCAATCAACAAAGAATGTTTCAGATGCCTTCAGGAAGAGATACAAGAAGAGAACTCTGAATGCCAGGAATATAAAATCTTAGACTTCAGAGACTGGCCGTATAAGGAAGGGGCTTTTTATAGACAAAGGGGGTGAAGTAAAATAATGGGATAGAATAAGTGTATTGAGCTGGATAAGTCTTGTATAATCCTAGGTCATCGTTTAATGGCTGTGTCCTTGACATTGTTGCATTAAGAATGAGAGCAAGGGGAAATAGTCCATGTGTTGGCATGCTTGTCTATAAATTAGAGTAGATATAGTCATAACTCATGAGTGCTCTGGAAGGCTGGATGCTGCATTTACTCTGCTGCCTTCATTTGGGCTCAAGCAAATTTTTGAAAAAAATAAGGGGAGAAAAGGAAGATCAAAGAGGTTCAAGGAGTGAAACTAGACTGGAGGTGGGCCAAAGGGAGGTTTGGGCAAATTCAAAAATGCAAAGCCCTTTTATACATGTACACACATTATATTGATAATACTAAAAGCTGTGTAAACTGTAAAATACTGTTATTTCCGGAAAGAAACTGTGATATACTAGAAAGAAAATAAAATTTCTAACTAGGTGGTGTAGATTCAATTTTCCCAGCTCTACCACCCCTAACTGTGTAACCCTAGGAAATTATAGAATCTGAGATAATCATTGTCTTTCTACCTCTCTGACTTTCCTTCATGGTTTAATAAGATTGTGATGAGTTTGGAAACACTTTGGGTATGCTCATGTGCTGTATGCATGTTTTTAGTGTTTTTATACTGTAATTTACTCTTCATCTGAAGTGTTGCTTACCTATGAAACTTCATTGAGAGGAAAAAATGGGTACCCAAGAACACACATGATAAAGGGAAGTTAGAGTTAAATGGCCAACAAGTAGGACTAATTTGGCTTACATCGCTAGGCTTTATAAAAGGGACAGTGGCAGCCTTGTGGGTGAAGGGAATGTGGACCTAATTGCTTATTTAATTCATTCATCCTTTTAACCCCTTTTAAAACTTGACTTTTGTAGGTTGATTATATAATGCATGAGTGTGCAAGCACACACGATGTTTCTCTTTAAGTGAAAAGCCCTATTCAATGACTAGTTTTAAAAAGATTTTGATATATTTATAGTAATAAACCTGGTTTGCATTTCTTTGAGGCTCATGGTCTTCAACTTCCGACCAAGTTAGTAAAGGGTTGCTATAACTACCAGATGGCAGTCTTTCTTAATCCAGTGTTAGACATCAACAGACTTACACAGAATGAATGTAAGCAGAATTGAAGCAAAGAATTTGAAGTATTATTTAAACTGCTCATCTTGTAAATTTAGCATAAAGAGGATAAGTTGAATGTATTCATCTTACCATACAATTGTTTGGTTCTCAGGGCAATCCCGGAATGCATCTTTAGTTTGTATTCCATGTAAAATGCTGGCTACAGGGATATTTTGCCAAATGCCAGTTTGAAATTTACTTGGGATCCATCCAGCTGGCAGATCAGTTGTGCTAATCAGATGAGCCCATTTCTGGGGAATGGAATTTCATAGCAGGAGCAGTATCCTTGAAGTATAGTTATTTTTAAAATAAGTTAAATTTTAATTTTAAAATTCTCATGTGCTATATTGAAATGTATATAGTATAAACATTGTATTATATGTAGTGCAGATACTTCATGCATTTTTATAAATAATAAACAGCAGGAACAGTAGGTTCATTGTATTGTATTCATTTGTTTTTCATTTCTATTTTGAGTTCCTGGGATCATAACTTGCTTCCCCTTAATCTCTATGAACAAGAAAGATACTGAAGTGCAGATGGGTTAAACCTAGTAAAGGTAGGCAACTCACTTTCTGTGTAGAATTAGCTTTAAACTAATACTCTGTTTAAGGTGTGGTGGTAGATAGGCTTAGTGAAAGACAACTTGGCACAAATGAAAAAGAATTCAAACAACATACATGGGGATTAGACCTGAAGAACTAATATGACTCCTTTTTATCCTCAAAGTTAACCTGTATAAGTGTTAATATACACTTTCATGTTCACATTAGAAACCTCGTGCCCTAGAGTAGCATTTCCCACAGTATGTTCTGTAGATCATTAGTTCTAAAAGATTTCCCAGGAAAAATAGTTCCAAATATGTTTGGGAAACTATTTTCTGCACTCTTTCTCTTAAAGGCTCATAATGAACATCAGCATAGCAAAGACTGAGAAGTATTGCTAAGTACTGGGTTTACCTTAAAAAAAAAAAAAAAACCTCAGTGTATCGCAAATTAAATATGTCACATAGACCAGGGAAATCAATAAATCAATCAGTCTCTCTGATAAAATGTATTAATATCCCATGGAACTCTTGTTTCTTAGAATATACTGGGGGGAAATAATGCCCTTAAGTAATGTGTTAGCAGATCTCAGAGCTTATTTTTGTGATTACTCTTTTTTTTTTTTAATTATTTATTTATTTATTTATTTATTTATGGCTGTGTTGGGTCTTCGTTTCTGTGCGAGGGCTTTCTCTAGTTGCGGCAAGTGGGGGCCACTCTTCATCGCGGTGCGCGGGCCTCTCACTATCGCGACCTCTCGTTGCGGAGCACAGGCTTCAGACGCGCAGGCTCAGTAATTGTGGCTCACGGGTCTAGTTTCTCCGTGGCGTGTGGGATCTTCCTAGACCAGGGCTCGAACCCGTGTCCCCTGCATTGGCAGGCAGACTCTCAACCACTGCGCCACCAGGGAAGCCCTGATTACTCTTTTTTTTTTAAAATCACAATTAAAATTATATTTGGCAGTTATAGCTATCTTAGCCTGGGGGATAGAATGCTTGTGTTTAAAACTTTTGTTTTAAAATTATAAGACAACTTTACATAGAAATTTTATAATTTTACATAGAAACGTTCATTTCTATGAGGTATGTCTTTACATTGATATTCATATTTTAGGGGCATTTTGATGTTTCTTGTAAATGTAATTTTTCTTATACTTTAAAATTTGCATTTACTTTTGATAGGCCAGATAATATCTTTAGCAAGCTATTTTCTAATTTTATATTTTTTCAAGAATAAAATAAAATGTAATTGTTTTAAATTCAACTATTAGGTAAAGAGACATTTTAGTAGCAATTAAACTAGTCTGTAATTGTTTTTACCTGAACTGGAAGGAAAATCAAAGATTTCAGTAACCCAAGTTACTGCTGTGAAATTTGTTCTATGAAATGAGGTTTTGAGACTGTCAACTTAGACAATGACACTCTACAGATAAACAAATTACTTATCTATATCAAAACCTACTATTTATATTCTCTAACCTGAATATACATCATGGATTTTAAGCATTTCTTGCTTTTCATGAATTCCTTAAAAATGACATCTGAGAATTTTAAAAAATGTTACAGCTAAATGTGGATCTTGAATCATCCCCAGGTTGGAAAACTGGAAAGTTGTGTCGTATTGTGAGTAATAAAAAATACTAAATATATTCAAGCTTAGTGTGAGCCAGTGCATACATTAAATTAAACCAAAAAAGCTTAACCAGCCATGTTTCAGGTTTTGGGATATGTAATGTATAAATATAACCTCCTACAAGAAAAGAAATAGCTGTCTTACCCATTAACCACCAAACTAAACCATGAGACAATATTTTATTTTCAGTTGTATTTGGAAGACCATGTTTCTGTTAGCTTTGGCTTGCCATTTGCTGAATAACTAAAAATGGCATGTTTAAAACTAAGTAGTATTTAATGACTAGACCATCAAACCCCAAATGGAATTGAGGGAGACATTCTTTTACTGAAATATAAATTTTTTTTTCCCTTTAGTATTATGTTAGACAGTACAAGATCCTTAAACTTACTCTCTTATGGAACATAAGGTAAATATCTTATCCACACAGTTTACTTTCATCCATAGGATTGCTTAGTGAGGAAGCCTAAAGATTATAGTGATAACTAACTCCACCAGAAAGAAGCTGCTCAGCAACAGCAACAGGATCAAAAATTTTACAGCCAAGCTAGACGAGCTGACGAAAGAGAAACTGCACGTGTGGAACTAACTTTCCCAGTTACCTGTAGAGGGACCGGCTCTCTTACTGCCAGTGATAGTGTGAAGCCTTTTAGACTGATGGTTCTCAGACATCAGCCTGCATTGGAAGCAGCTGGTGGGCTTAAGCCATAGATTGCTGGGCTGCACCCCACACTTCCTGGTTCAGCAGTTTGGAGTAAGGCCCAATAATTTGAATTTCTAATAAATTTTCAGGTGATGCTGCTGTTCAGAGACCAAATTTGAGAACCACTGTTTTTTTCCTAGACTAGGAAATCTTTCTGAATCTTCTCTTTTCCTTTCGTTCTTTTTCCTCCCTCATGCCACCCGCTGTCCCCAACAAAGCCAGCTGTCTTCTGTTATGGAACTGTTCCAGAAGCCCTCTTTTCTTATTAGCTTTTCTTATATTGGTTTCCTTTATTTTTTTTAACCATCTACAGTGAGACAGCATTGTACAGTGGAGTCAATTTATAACTGTACAATATTTTTACCAGTCTTGGAATTCTTTATACTTTCTCCAAGCCTTGATATTTCTCATGTAAACATCCCCTTTCATAGTTTAGAAAATACATCTTCCTTTTAAAGTTTAAAGTCTTGTTTCATTTTTGGGGGGAGGTGATGGATGTGTTTATTACCTGGACAGTGGAGCTGGTAAAACGAGTATATACATACATCCAAATTCATCTAATTGTACTCATTAATTATGTGCAGTTTTTTTTTTTCACATCTTTATTGGAGTACCTATCTTTCTTTGAGGGGGAAAAAATATCACCATTGGAAGCCACATTTTTTTTTTCACATCTTTATTGGAGTATAATTGCTTTACAATGCTGTGTTAGTTTCTGCTTTATAACAAAGTGAGTCAGCTATCCATACACATATATCCCCATATCTCCTCCCTCTTGCATCTCCCTCCCACCCTCCCTATCACACCCCTCTAGGTGGTCACAAAGCACCGAGCTGATATCCCTGTGTTATGCAGCTGCTTCCCACTATCTATTTTACATTTGGTAGTGTATTTATGTCCATGCCACTCTCTCACTTTGTCCCAGCTTACCCTTCCCCCTCCCCGTGTCCTCAAGTCCATTCTCTACGTCTGCATCTTTATTCCTGTCCTGCCCCTAGGTTCTTCAGAACCTTTTTTTTTTTCTTTTTAGATTCCATATATGTGTTAGCATACAGTATTTGTTTTTCTCTTTCTGACTTACTTCACTCTGTATGACAGACTCTAGGTCCATCCACCTCACTACAAATAATTCAGTTTCGTTCCTTTTTATGGCTGAGTAATATTCCATTGTACATATGTGCCACGTCTTCTTTATCCATTCATCTGTTGACGGACATTTAGGTTGCTTCCATGTCCTGGCAATTATAAATAGTGCTGCAGTGAATATTGTAGTACATGTCTCTTTCTGAATTATGGTTTTCTCAGGATATATGCCCAGTAGTGGGATTGCTGGGTCATATGGTAGTTCTATTTTTAGTTTTTTAAGGAACCTCCATACTGTTCTCCATAGTGGCTGTATCAATTTACATTCCCACCAACAGTGCAGGAGCATTCCCTTTTCTCCACACCCTCTCCAGCATTTATTGTTTCTAGATTTTTTGATGATGGCCATTCTGACTGGTGTGAGGTGTTACCTCATTGTGGTTTTGATTAGCATTTCTCTAATGATTAGTGATGTTGAGCATCTTTTCATGTATTTGTTGGCCATCTCTGTGTCTTCTTTAGAGAAATGTCTATTTAGGTCTTCCGCCCATTTTTTGATTGGGTGGTTTGTTTTTGTGATATTGCGCTGCATGAGCTGCTTTTATATTTTGGAGATTGATCCTTTGTTAGTTGCTTCGTTTGCAAATATTTTCTCCCATTCTGAGGTTTGTCTTTTCGTCTTGTTTATGGTTTCCTTTGCTGTGCAAAAGCTTTTAAGTTTCATTAGGTCCCATTTGTTTATTTTTGTTTTTATTTCCCTTACTCTAGGAGGTGGGTCAAAAAAGATCTTGCCGTGATTTATGTCATAGAGTGTTCTGCCTAGGTTTTCCTCTAAGAGTTTTATAGTATCCGACCTTACATTTAGGTCTTAATCCATTTTGAGTTTATTTTTGTGTATGGTGTTAGGAAGTGTTCTAATTTCATTCTTTTACATTATCTATCCATTTTTCCCAGCACCACTTATAGAAGAGGCTGCCTTTTCTCCATTTTATATTCCTGCCTCCTTTGTCACAGATAAAGTGACCATAGGTGCGTGGGTTTATCTCTGGGCTTTCTATCCTGCTCCATTGATCTATATATTTCTGTTTTTGTGCCAGTAACATATTGTCTTGATTACTGTAGCTTTGTAGATAGTATGAAGTCAGGGAGCCTGATTCCTCCAGCTCTGTTTTTCTTTCTTAAGATTGCTTTGGCTATTCAGGGTCTTTTGTGTTTCCATACAAATTGTAAAATTTCTTGTTCTAGTTCTGTGAAAAATGCCATTGGTAATTTGATAGGGATTGCATTGAATCTAGATTGCTTTGGGTAGTATAGTCATTTTCACAATATTCATTCTTCCCATCCAGGAGCATGGTATATCTCTTCATCTGTTTATGTTATCTTTGATTTCTTTCATCGGTGTTTTATAGTTTTCAGAGTACAGGTCTTTTGCCTCCTTAGGTAGGTTTGTTCCTAGGTATTTTATTCTTTTTGTTGCGATGGTATATGGGATTGTTTCCTTAATTTCCCTTTCTGATCTTTTGTTGTTAGTGTATAAGAATGCAAGAGATTTCTGTGCATTAATTTTGTATCCTGCAACCTTACCAAATTAATTGATTAGTTCTAGTAGTTTTCTGGTGGCATCTTTAGGATTTTCTATGTATAGTATCATGTCATCGGCAAACAGTGACAGTTTTACTTTTTCTTTTCCAATTTGTATTCTTTTTATTTCTTTTTCTTCTCTGATGGCCGTGGCTAGGACTTCCAGTACTGTGTTGAATAATAGTGGCGAGAGTGGACATCCTTGTTTTGTTCCTGATCTTAGAGGAAATGCTTTCAGTTTTTCACCATTGAGAATGATGTTTGCTGTGGGTTTGTCATATATGGCTTTTATTATGTTGAGGTAGGTTCCCTCTGTGCCCACTTTCTGGAGAGTTTTTATCATAGATGGGTGTTGAATTTTGTCAAAAGCTTTTTCTGCATCTATTGAGATGATCATGTGGTTTTTCTTCTTCAGTTGTTAATATGGTGTATCACATTGATTGATTTGTGTACATTGAAGAATCCTTGTATCCCTGGGATAAATCCCACTTGATCATGGTGTATGATCCTTTTAATGTGTTGTTGGATTCTGGTTGCTAGTATTTTGTTGAGGATTTTTGCATCTATGTTCATCAGTGATATTGGTCTATGATTTTCTTTTTTTTGCGTTATCTTTGTCTGGTTTTGGTATCAGGGTGATGGTGCCTCATAGAACGAGTTTGGGAGTGTTCCTCCCTCTGCAATTTTTTGGAAGAGTTTGAGAAGGATAGGTGTTAACTCTTCTGTAAATGTTTGATAGAATTCACCTGTGAAGCCATCTGGTCCTGGACTTTTGTTTGTTGGAAGATTTTTAATCACAGTTTCAATTTCATTACCTGTGAGTGGTCTGTTTATATTTTCTAATTCTTTCTGATTCAGTTTTTCAAAGTTGTACTTTTCCAAGAATTTGCCCATTTCTTCCAGGTTGTCCATTTTATTGGCATCTAGTTGCTTGTAGTAGCCTCTTAGGATCTTTTGTATTTCTGCGGTGTCAGTTGTAATCTCTCCTTTTTCATTTCTAATTTTATTGATTTGAGTCCTCTCCCTTTTCTTCTTGATGAGTCTGGCTAAAGGTTTATCAATTTTGCTTATCTTCTCAAAGAACCAGCTTTTAGTTTTATTGATCTTTGCTATTGTTTTGTTCATTTCTATTTCGTTTATCTCTACTCTGATCTTTATGATTTCTTTCCTTCTACTAACTTTGGGTTTTCTTTGTTCTTTTTATAGTTGCTTTAGGTGTAAGGTTAGATTGTTTATTTGAGATTTTTCTTGTTTCTTGAGGTGACCTTGAATTGCTATGAACTTCCCTCTGAGAACTGCTTCTGCTGCGTCCCATAGATTTTGGAACGTCGTATTTTCGTTGTCATTTGTTTCTAGATATTTTTTGATTTCTTCTTTGATTTCTTCAGTGATCTCTTGGTTATTTAGCAGTGCACTGTTTAGCCTCCATGTATTTGTGTTTTTTACTGTTTTTTTCCTGTAATTGATTTCTAATCTCATAGTGTTGTGGTCAGAAAAGATGCTTGATATGATTTCAGTTTTCTTAAATTTTCCAAGGCTTTATTTGTGACCCAAGATGTGATCTATTCTGGAGAACGTTTCATGAGAAGAGAGTGTGTTCTTCCGCTTTCAGGTGGAATGTCCTAAAAATATCAATTAAGTCTATCTGGTCTATTGGGTCATTTAAAACTTGTGTTTCCTTATTTCTTTTCTGTCTGGTTGATGTAAGTGGGGTGTTAAAGTCCCCCACTATTATTGTGTTACTGTCAATTTCTCCTTTTATGGCTGTTAGCATTTGCCTTATGTATTGAGGTGCTCCTATTTTGGGTGCATAAATATTTATAGTTGTTATGTTTTCTCCTTGGATTGATTGATCCCTTGATCATTATGTAGTGTCCTTCCTTATCTCTTGTAACTGTCTTTATTTTAAAGTCTATTCTATCTGATATGAGTATTGCTACTCCAGCTTTCTTGTGATTTCCATTTGCATGGAATATCTTTTTCTATCCCCTCACTTTCAGTCTGTATGTGTCCCTGGTTCTGAAGTGGGTTTCTTGTAGACAGCATAAATAAGGGTCTTGTTTTTGTATCCATTCAGTCAGTCTGTGTCTTGGTTGGAGCATTTAATCTATTTACATTCAATGTGATTATCAATATGTATGTTCCTATTACCATTTTCTTTTTTTTTCATTTTTTTTAAGTTTTTATTTTATTTTATTTTTTTTAACTTTGGGTTTATTTATTTATTTATTTATTTATTTATTTATGGCTGTGTTGGGTCTTCGTTTCTGTGCGAGGGCTTTCTCTAGTTGTGGCAAGTGGGGGCCACTCTTCATCGCGGCGTGCGGGTCTCTCATTATCGTGGCCTCTCTTGTCGCGGAGCACAGGCTCCAGATGCACAGGCTCAGTATTGTGGCTCACGGGCCTTGTTGCTCCGCGGCATGTGGGATCTTCCCAGACCAGGGCTCGAACCCATGTCCCCTGCATTGGCAGGCAGATTCTCAACCACTGCGCCACCAGGGAAGCCCCTATTACCATTTTCTTAATTGATTTGGGTTTGTTTTTGTGGGTCTTTTTCTTCTCTGTGTTTCCTGCTCAGAGAAGTTCCTTTAGCATTTGTTGTAAAGCTGGTGCTGAATTCTCATAGCTTTTGCTTGTCTATAAAGCTTTTGATTTCTCCATCAAATCTGAACGAGATCCTTGCCAGGTAGAGTAATCTTGGTTGTAGGTTTTTCCCTTTCATCACTTTGAATATGTCCTGCCAATCCCTTCTGGCTTGCAGAGTTTCTGCTGAAAGATCAGCTGTTAACCTTATGGGAATTCCCTTGTATGTTATTTGTTGCTTTTCCCTTGCTGCTTTTAATAATTTTTCTTTGTATTTAATTTTTGATAGTTTGATTAATATGTGTCTTGGCATGTTTCTCTTTGGGTTTATCCTGTATGGGACTCTTTGCATTTCCTGGACTTGATTGACTATTTCCTTTCCCACGTTAGGGAAGTTTTCAGCTATGATCTCTTCAAATATTTTCTCAGATTCTTTCTTTTTTTCTTCTTCTGGGACCCCTTATAATTAGAATGTTGGTGCGTCTAATGTTTTCCCAGAGGTCTCTGAGACTGTCCTCAATTCTTTTTATTCTTTTTTCTTTATTCTGCTCTCCGGCACTTATTTCCCCCATTTTATCTTCCAGCTCACTTATCTGTTCTTCTGCCTCAGTTATTCTACTATTGATTCCTTCTAGAGTATTCTTAATTTCAGTTATTGTTTTGTTCATCACTGTTTCTTTGCTTGTTAGTTCTTCTAGATCCTTGTTAAATGTTTCTTGTATTTTCTCCATTCTGTTTCCGAGATTTTGGATCATCTTTACTATCATTACTCTGAATTCTTTTTCAGGTAGGTTGCCTATTTCGTCTTCATGTATTTGGTCTTGTAGGTTTTTACCTTGCTCCTTCGTCTGTAACATACTTTTTGTCATTTCATTTTTTTGTTGTTGGTGGTGGGTGGGGCTGTATTCCTGTCTTACTGGTTGTTTGGCCTGAGGCGTCCAGCACTGGAGTTTGCAGGCAGTTGGGTAGAGCCGGGTCTTGGTGCTGAGATGAGGACCTCCAGGAGGCCTCACTCTGATTCATATTCCCTGGGGTCTGAGGTTCTCTGTTAGTCCAGCAGTTTGGACTTGGCGCTCCCACCACAGGAGCTCGGGCCCAACCTCCAGCCTGGGAACCAAGATCCTGCAAGTTGCGTGGCATGGCAAAAAAAAAAAAAAAAGAAAGAAAGAAAAAGGAGCGGTACAATAACAAAGAATAAAAAATAAAATAAAATTAGAGAGATAAAAAAATATATTAGGAAAAATAAAAATATAATTGAAACAACTGCAACAAGGTAAAACAAAACCACAACAGAAAAAAGAAAAAAAATGGGGGGGGAACAAGTCAAAAAGAGCAGACCATTAACAAAGTATAAAGAATGAAATAAAATTAGAAAAATAAAAGATTTATTAGAAAAACATAAAAATATAGGGGGTGATGGTGGTGGGATGAATTGGGAGATTGGGATTGACATATACACTAATATGTATAAAATAGGTAATAAGAACCTGCTCTATAAAAAAAATAAAATTCAAAAATATAAATGAATCAACAACAGCAAGGTAAAACAGAACCCCAACCTAAATGAAGGAAAAAGGAAAAAAGAAAAAAAAAGGCCTTGGCTATGGGGAAAATGAGTATATACATACATCCAAATTCATCTAATTGTGTTCATTAATTATGTGCAGTTTTTTTTAATAAGAATTATACCTCAATAAAACTGGGAGGAAAAATTAGTCAAACATCAAAAATGGGGTCAGACTCTTTATTTCAGGGGAACGTTAAAACCCCCCTGGCCAGAGAAGGCTTAACCCAGAGAAGGCTCCACCCATAGAAGGCTCGGACTGCTCCTCAGCATAGGCTCTACCAGAAAGTCTTTAGGCAAAAGTCATGTAAGTAGCCTTCCTGAGTCATGTATATGCAGCATCAACAGCGTCCTTTATGGTTTAGAGAGATTAATAAGAAAGGTGCTTTGCCCCTGCTTGAGAAAAGGCAAAAAAGTTAGTCGTTGAGAGGTGGGATTGAGCTTCTGGGTCTATGAGATGGTTGACGGGAGTGGATCCTGCTCAGCCTCCAGGGTTGGGCCATGCCGGGAAGCGTGACTGTGTGTGCAACAAAAGGTAATTCTATAGAGCTGTAGTAATAGTTGTAGTAATGACTTGTTAGGCAGTTGCCACTGGGCGTGCCCAAGGAGATTGGTGTTACTTTCACTGCTAGGGAAGGGCTCTGTAGCACCGGCACAGGGGCCTCAGCTTGCACTGCCATGCCCAGGCTTCAAGCTTCAGGGACAGCCTTGTCATTCTTTTTTTTTTTTTTAATTAATTAATTTATTTATTTATTTATTTTGGCTGTGTTGGGTCTTCGTCTCTGCGTGAGGGCCTTCTCTAGCTGTGGCAAGCAGGGGCCGCTCCTCACCACGGTGCGCGGGCCTCTTACTATCGTGGCCTCTCCCGTTGCGGAGCACAGGCTCCAGACGCGCAGGTTCAGTAATTGTGGCTCACAGGCCTATTTGCTCTGCGGCACGTGGGATCCCCCCGGACCAGGGATTGAACCCGCGTCCCCTGCACCGGCAGGCAGACTCTCAACCACTGTGCCACCAGGGAAGCCCCCAGCCTTGTCATTCTTAACTTCTACCATAGACTTCATGAAATTCGTGAGCAGCTTCAGATCACCTGTGCTGCTTCAACTCCATACTGCTTGTCCTTTCCAGAAAGACCTATATTTCTTTTTTTATATGTTTCAGGTGTACAGCATTATAATTTGACATCTGAATATACTACAAGGTGATCACCATTAGTGTAGTTACCATTCATTTCAGCTTTTAAATAGATGATTCCCACTCTCTGTGGTACTGTCACATATGTGATCTTCTAAATTCATTTTGGCATTTTAAGGCAGGAGGATAGTGTTTCATAGAGGGGTGTGCAGGTCATTGCCCAGCAATCAAAAGTAGTGTCACGACTAGCCTACTGGAGTGAGAATTTAGGTAAGGAGAATCAGACTATCCCTCTTCAAGCAACTGTTGCTTTAGCCTCAAACAATACAGATTCTTTTGTTATCCCAGCCCCTTCCTGGCCCGTGGTTAATCAGACTAGTGCTTTTTTGCTTTACAGAAATGGCCAGGTACTGAGTTCTGAGAATGAGCAGGTGGGTTTCTGGGGGACGGAGAGTTATAGGAGCACTAGGTGCATCATAAGAAAGTAAGAAAATGCTACGTGCAAAGAACTGTTCATAGATGTTAAAGGTCATCTGGTTCAGCTTTCTCACTTGACATGGTAGGAAGTGGAATGTTTCCCAGACTTGCCCAAGGTCATAGTCATATAGCCAGCCATTTACAAATCACTTGACCACTGTTTCCGTCTTGCTGCAGGGCTTCTGCTGCTCTTTGACACTGGAATGAAGAAATTTTGTGGCATACTGAGATAGTAACTAGCCACATAGTTCAGCTTAAGAAATTAATGGCATATAATATTTATTTTTAAAATCATAATTTTTGGTGATTTAAAAATTATGTAAATCCAAAGAAATTGCTGCCATATCATAGCATATATTGTGTGCATGTGTGTATTTTCTTTTTTTGAAATAATATTTGTTTCTGACTGTAAAAATAATACAAGCCCATTGTAAAATGTTTAGGAAATACAGATACAAGTTAGTAAATAAAAACCAGGAATAAATCATCCCACAGAAAAAGCCTAATATATTACAGTAGGCTATCGGTGCTTATAAACATCTCCAAAATTCAGTGACTTAATGCAGTGGTTTACTTTTCACTATGTGTAGTTCAGTGTAAATGGGGAGAGGGGTGGTTCTGAGATCCAGGCCCATCCAAACAGTGGCTCCATCCCTCAGGGCCTTTGGATCCCGCACTGGATCTTGGATCTTTTGCAACTGGCCAGTAAGTGAGGGAAGAGAGAGACAATGAAGGAACCCATAGTAGCTTTTAAGAACTAGTGTTCAAACCTGGGACAGCAGTGTAAAAACAATTTTATATCTTGTTTATTAAAACATTTGCTTATCATTTGCCCCTAGTCATTAAGTACTACTGGAATATTATGCAGCCCTTACAAACTATCCCATTATTAAGTGTTGTTTTTAAACAGATGTGAAAGACAGCTGCTGTACTCTAGATGCTCTTGAAAAGCACATTGTCTTGATGCACCCTTTCTGAAGGTTTGCATGTGTGTTAAAATGTTTTATGCTCTTTGACTAAATCCTACTCCAAAGAATTCAGGAGCAGAGCAAATATGTAAAAAGTTGTATGCATAAGGATGAAAATTATATCTGTAAAATAGTGAAAAACTAGGAAAAAAACCTGAATTTGTTTGAAAAGAACTGATCAAGTAACTTTTGATAAGTACATATGACATTGGAATACAGTACTGCTGTTAACAATGATGATCTTTATTTGCTTAGAAAGATGTCACAACAAATGAGACTGCTAGGTTTCAGAGTAGCATATATAGTATGTAAAACTGAATATATGAATGTGTATGTGTATAAGAAGAGATAGATGTCCTTATGTGTGTTTGAAGGATGTTTACCAAAATGTTAACAGTAGTTTATCTCTGAGTTGTTAGATTTGTGATTTTTATCAACTTTTCAGAAATGTTTTAGTAGTTTTTAATTTTAACATTGTGCATGAATCATTTTTATAAAATCAATAAAATTAGTAAAGTTATTATTAGAAGATAAAATATGGCCAGGGTTATTTATATATTGATTTACTCAACGTTCCGTATTGTGTGTTTTGAGGATGAAAGTTATACATTCTTCTAATCATTATGGGACAAAATCATAAGGTCACATGTTTGGTTCTGTTTTTTTAGTGTTTGGGTTTTTTCCTTTAAAAGTTGGTGTATTATTCAAGTTTGACAAATGCTGCTTTAAGGAATTTCTGGTAAAATATTAGAGATGGGTAAAGAATTTGTGTGCCTCATTGTTTCCAAGAGGAAAGCATACATGAGCACTCTCTGATGTTAAAATAAGCAAAACCCAAAATACTATATATTAGTTACCTACTGCCATGTAACAAATCACCTCAAAACTTAGCAGTTCAAGACAACATTTATTATTTCATGGTTTCTGTGGGTCAGGAATTCAAGAACAGCTTAGCTGGGTGGTTCTGTCTCAGGCTCTTTCTTGAGGTTGCAGTCAGGCTGCTGGCTGGGACTTAAGCCATCTCAAGGCTTGTCTGGGGCTGGAGAATCTCCTTCCAGCCTCATGCACTTGGTTGTTGGCACACCTGAGTTCCTCAAGACTGGAACCTCAGTTCCTTGCCACGTGAGCCTTGCCACAGGGCTGTCTGAGTGTCCTTAAGACATGGCAGCTGGCTTCCCCCAGAAGGAATGGGTGGGGTGTAGCGGGGGCAGGGAGGATCTAAGATGGGAGCCACAGTCTTTTTATAACCTAATCTTGCAGGCATACCATCACTTGTCATATGCTATTATTGCTTTCTCAGGCCAAGCATAATACAGTGTGAGAGTGGACTACACAAGAGTGTGCACACCAGCAGGGTGAACTCATTGGGGGCCATCTTAGAGGCTGCCCACCACAAATACTAATGGTGTTTTTAGGTAAATCACCAGGGAAGTTAATATTTTCACACATTTCCAACCTTTATCTTATAAAGAGATGTTAGACATTGCCAGCAATGCTTGTTTGAGTGAGCTTTGGATGAGAATACGCTCAGTGGGAAAATGTGATATAGCTTTTTTCTCTACCTAGTGAAGATAGATCACGTAACACTTTTGCCAAGATTGAGAGGTGATTAATAGGCCAGCTTACCTGAAACATGATTGAACAAATTCACACTGGCAGGATTATATAGCACACATCGACAACCAATTAATATATGTACCAGTTGATATATGTATACTTCTACAGTAATTTTTTAATGGTTATCCATAATTAGGAGTTAATTGCAAATTTAAGTATTCATTATTTCATTGCAGTATAAAGCAGATAGTAATTTATAGCAAAGATTATATCATGGAGAAATTTACTTACCATGTTAAGGAATTTGGATTTTATTCTTTGGAAAATGGGGAGCCATTGAAGAATTTATGGGAAAAGGAGTGATGTGGTCAGAGTGGTTTAAAAAATCTCATTTTGGCAGCAATATTGAAAGTAGATTGAGGAATGAAAGTTTGAAGGCAAAGAAATTATTACAGTATTCCAGGAGAGAGAGAATGAGTGCCTGAAATAAATCAGCAGTCTCAGGGATAGAGAGAGAGAGAGAGGAAAAGCCCTGAGAGGAAAAATGGTAAAATCAGAAGGAGTTGGTTATTACCCAGATGTAGGAGGTAAAGGTCCAGTTAAAGAAACTCTGGGGTTTCTGGCACAGAGAAAGAAAACTGTGGCAAAGATCTCTTCTGTCTCTGTAGAAGGATGTGTGGGAAATAGGAGTTTGATTTTTCAACATGTGAAGGTTGAGAGTTGGACAGCAGTAGGAGATATAAAGTGAGCAGTTGGACATATAGATCTGGACCGCAAGCAAGGAGTTTGACAGGACTGGGAATAGAGATTTGTGAATGAGAGAGGAGAGTGATAGTTGAAGTCGTGGGAGGCAGATGAGGTTGTCCAAGGTGAAGGTGAGAGTGAAAGAAGTATGCCCAGGATGGAACTTTGTCAGATATCAAGGTCTAAAGTCATTCTTTTTATAGCTACAATCCAGACTAAAAAGTACCCTTGTAGGGATCCGTTCTAATCCCAGCCCTACTTGAGGTTACATAGGTAGAAGTACCAGGACTCCTCTGTGACTTTGAACAAATCACTTAAAATCTCTGAGCCTAAGTTTCTTCATCTATAAAATGAGGACGTTGGTTCAAATCAGATATTCTCAAGCTTTTTTCTGCAGGATTATGTGTAACGTAGGATGTTCACACGCACAGCACATTTCTACAAGTGTGCTCAGAATTATGGTCAAATTCATTGTTCTGAGGCTCTGTCATATAAGAAATGCAAGTAAATGAGAGTTATGTTAATATAAAGATAATTTTAGGTCTGCTCCATTATATATTTCAAAAAGCAAATATTTCACAAACTTGAGTACTTAAATCAGCAAGAAGTTACCCGTGATAGATAACCTCACAGCTGATAGGCATGTACCAAAGAAGCCATACTTAAAACTCCCAATCTAGTTAGATCACTTCCTAAACTCTTCTGAGGTCGCAGGCTACTTTGAGAATTTGATGAAAGCTATGGACTCTCCCCAGAAAAGTACACATATAATTTTTGTATTTAATTTGAAAGAATCCAAATTAATTTTTCTGAAGTTTATCCATGGAAGCTCTTGGGATCCATGAGCCCTGTATTAAATTCCTTATCTTAGAAAAATCTTCTCCTCGAAGATTTTATGGCTTTATATGTTGCAAAAGGAGGCCTCATTCTTTTTGAAAATATACTTTGTGATTAGATAATTGTAGGTAAGGAATTCTGTCCTAGTTTTCAAACAACATTGTTTCTTAAAGGCATTATTACTGTTTGTATCGGAGCTTGTCATAATTAGAAAACAGTTGCCTATTCTGTGGGCAAACTAGAAACCACATTAACATTAAGAAGAATAAGGTGATTTAAAACACAACTATATTAAAATAACTATTAGTTAGTTTATACTAACATTCTATATTATCATCTCGGGAGGGAGGCAGAGCCAGAAGGTTACAAAGAGCCCAGGCATTCAGGAGGTTTGACTAGTACAAAAGTGTTCTGCTTGTTCATGGCAACGTGTTTGTCAAATTCGGTTTGACCCAAGTGACTTGGAGGTGTTTAGGAATATATGTTAGGTGAACTAGAAAAAAATCCTATAAATAAAATAATCCTATAAGAGAAATCCTATGTGAGAAATAATCCTACAAATATTTTTACAGAAAAACCTCATGTTTTAAAAGGAGAAAAAATAATTCATTTCAATTAAAATAATGCTATTATTAGTCAGGGAATATTCTGGAATTACATGTAATGTGGATTTTAGTTTAGATTTAGCACAGTAATACAATATTAATAATAATCTTACTCATAACTGATTTTGTCTGGTAATTTTTTCCATCATTTTTTTCACGTCTTAAACTCAGGAACCAAATCTAATTATCCTGGTAATTACAAATAAGTACTTCTTCAACAATTTCCATCATCCGGTTATTTCATAAGAAAGTTTCCACTAATGGTAAAACAAATTGATTGTGTTCTTTGTCTAAAATTATATACCTACCAAAGAAAATTTAAATTAATTTGACCTAAACTAGTTATTAAAACTTTGAGAAAAAAAGTAGAATGCATGTTTTTTTACTTCAGAGTTTTAATGGGTCACTTTTTATTTTGTTTTTCATGAATTAGTATGTATTTCAGCTTTTCGGCAAATTACATGCACTGGGCCAGTAATGATTAATCCTGGTTCAGTGGTCAAGAATGTTGATTTAAAAAACTTATTTCCAGGCTGTGGAATAGCCTAGGGAGGACATAGTAATTCTGTTTGCACTTCAGTTGTGTGCTGGAGACCTTGGTCTGTATGGTTGTTGGGCCAGTTCAGTTTTTAGTCAATCTGCTTGCTCTTTACAGGTGGACATCACTTTCTGCTCTTGTAGTAGCTGTAACTTTACTTGAGATTGTCTTAGCCTTTAAATCCAGATGAATTTTTTTTTCTTTAAATACCTTTAAGCACTAAAAAAAATAAGATTAATATATTCATCAAGTTTTTTGATATTTTAAAATCATGCAGTAGAAACTTTTCAAATCTGTGCATGTATATTTTTGAAAGAAGGAGGATTTATTTTCAACTGTATCTGAATTAATGTTTTCAGAGAAAGCTATAACATTATCATGTAAAGAAATTGATCCCCCACCTTAGTATTTTCTAACAACACTATTTCTAAAGTATAGCTAGTCTTTCCTTATGATGTTCTACCTTTACTGTGTAAGTTATATTTGAGTGTGTTTATATATTTTACTTACCCATTTGCTGTTACTCTATTTTTATGGTTAAATTAGTCCGATGTTTTATGTTTCAACCAAGGAAGAATGACATGGTGAAAAGAACCTATCTTTCTTTGAGGGGGAAAAAAATATCACCGTTGGAAGCCACATTTTTCCCCTGAATAAGTTCTCTCAAGAGTAGACTAGGAAATTTTAAAAGCTACAATAATCCCTTGAAACTAAGATGTTTTTTTCAAATTATTTCATGGGGTTCTGAATTCTTCATTCAATAAATATTTTAATTCTTTAAAATATTTTAAATATTTTAAACAGGATAAAGGATACAAAGATAAATCAGAAATAGATCCTTTCCTCAAGGAATATCAAGTCGCTTGGAGAGGACATGCTGTGTACTTAAATAATTATGGTATAAAGTACAAAGTGGTAAGAAGGTACAGCTCAACAGCTGTGGTAGTTCAAAGGAAGGATTGATTTTTCTGTTTTAGAAGGAATGAGAATTAGGGAAGATATTCTTATGTATCTTTTATAAGAAAATTTGCTAAATACTTAGTAGAAAAAGGAAACTTATGGTTATAGAAATTAGACTTCATAGTTTGAGTATATCCTATGGGAGACCTTATGCGGGTATTTATCATTTTGTATTATTGTGTCTTCTGGCCTATTAGACCATTGGCTTCTTGACAGTAAGAATCATATATTTTTATGTTTGTGCTTCCAGAACTTCATACATATAATGCTTGATGAAGCATTATAAAATACTGGTTTGAAAAATATTGGTTTAAAATATTGGAAAAGAGTAAAACCTGAAATACTGTCATAATCCAGGATAATGTGTCCCTTTTTTCGTTTGTTTGGGGTTTGTATCCAAGCACTGCTGAGATCCGGTATGATTCTGAAGTACTATTTACCATATGCCATAAGGCTTGTCCATAGGTCACAAATTGTGACTACTGAGATGAAGTATTTGTCATCCTAAAGACAGTGGAATCCTGGGTCTTTACCCAAAGAAAATGAAAACACTAATTCCAAAATATATATACAGCCCTATGTTCATTGCAGCATTATTTACAATAGCCAATATGGAAGAAGCCTAAGTGCCCATCAATAGATGAATGGATAAAGAAGATGTGATTGGTATATTGATATATATATACATATATATATATATATACACACACACGTACACATATATATATAATGTTATACATATTATATATATAATGTTTATATAATGGAATATTACTCAGCCATAAAAATGAATGAAATCTTGCCTTTGTAGCAACATGGATGGACCTAGAGGGTATTATGCTAAGTGAAATAAGTCAAACAGAGAAAGACAAATACCAATGATTTCACTTATATGTGGACTCTAAAAAACAAAACAAATGAACAAAGATAAAACAGAAACAGAGTCATAAATACAGAGACCAGACAGAGGGGTGTTGGGGAATGGAATTTCATGGCAGGAGCAGTGTTCTTGAAGTATAGTTATTTTAAAAATAAGTTAATTTTTAATTTTAAAATTCTCAGGGTAGCCCATGCTGTAAATCTCAGTCTGAGAGCAGGAGGTGAGATGAGATGTCCCAGCTCAAACAGTAAGGCAGAAAGAAAAGCGAGTTCCTCCTTCCTCCACCTTTTGTTCTATTCAGGCCTTCAAAGGATTGGGTGATGCCCATCCACATTGGGGAGGGCAGTCTACTAAATCCACCGATTAAAATACTAATTTCATCCAGAAACACCCTCACAGGCACACCCAGAAATAACATTTAATCTGGACATCTGTGGCCAGTCAAGCTGACACATAAAATTAACTATCACAGGCACTAAGGCCCTTACAGTGACAGGGTTGCTGGAGAAGTTGGAGTAGGACAGAGGAATTTCCTTACAGCTTAGAGAAACCATTGTTCAACTGTAGTGCAGAAACAACAATATTGTAAGGAAGTATAGCATATTCTGTTGCGTTAATAAATAATCATGAGGCCTTAAAGAATCCATTCTGAGGTGGGCAGAATACCTGGCCTGGCACATGGGAATAACTGTGCAAACACAATAGGAAAGACAGAGCTTTTACTTTTGTTAGTGAGCAAATGTAGCTTCCCAGTAGGACAGTAAATGCAATCCAGATGGCTGAGAGCATAAGATCATAGTAGAAGGGGGAAAACTAAACTCAACAATTTACCATTAGTCATCTTTCTACATTTTCCCGTTTAGTTCTATAGTAATAAAAAGGATGCTTTTAGATTCACTTTAAGGTAGGTGAATTTAAATAATGCCAGTTTCTGTTTGGACTTGATGTGAATATTTCTTTTTTATGGCAAATAATATGGAATATGAAAGCTTTTCACTTTTCAATGAGCACTCCTCAATATACTGTCTTTTTGGTTATTGCTATTAGAAACTGTCTATCTGGATTCTATAAGGTCACTGTTGGGTGTTTAGGTGTATTTTATGTCAGCATTTCTAGTAATACTCTATTAGAATCAAGTGCTATGCTCTAATACCAAGACTATTCTTTTTCTATAAATTTAAAGTAGCAAAGTTTATATCACAGAATGTACTTGAATTATTTGTTTTTTTAGCTTGATTTTTTTTTTAACTTAAAAACCGTAAATGGAACGTTCACTGATAATTAGTAGTCTAATCTTGCAGGAAAGTTAATAGAACCACTGATTCCTTTTCCTTGAGCATTAATGTTTTCACTGAGTAAAGAAATGAGTAAGATTCCCCTGGAACAGAAATTATAAGTGAAACTTTAATTCTAATGTGTACAGTGGTGATGAGACTGTTAATAAGTCCAAATTTCACGGAAGGTTATTTGTCAATATTTATCAGAGGTTAAATGTCCCTAACCCTGGACCCAGCAATGACATTTCTAGGAATTTACCTTACATTTTACTTCCAAAACGTGTGCAAAGTTATATGTACAAGGATGTCTGTTACTGCAGAGTTGGTTATGATTTAAAAAAAAAAAAACAAACCTGAAAATGGGGGATGACGATGGCATAATCATTCACCGTGACTATTAAAGAATGGCATCATTCTGTTTATACTGATTTAGAATAAAATGTCCATTACATAATTATTAATTTAAAAACTAAGGTGTAGAACAGAATATACAGTATAATATGAGGTTTTCTTTAAAAAAGTGTGAACAAGAATGTTTCTGTTTCTATATGCTGAGAAAATGTATGAAAGGAAACCTCGGAAACTGTGATTAAATTTATTTCTGGGGAATGGTATGTAAGTATGGTTTTTATAATAATACATTTTCAGAACTCAAGAACGTAGTATAAAATGTAAGAGCTGTAACTCTTAGTCACAAATTATTTTAGTACTATCAGATAATGCTAATATTATTTGTGTGTAATGGATGGAGCACTGGATTTACAGTTAGAGGTCCTAGATTCATATTCTGGAACTACCACCCAACTTGTGACAAAATTTTGAAGAAAGCCGGTCTTGAGGAGCTAATTTTCTCATTCTTTAATGAAATCCAAGTAAAGTGTTTAGCATCTAGTGAGTTCCCAATAGTATTAATTGTTATAATGCTGCTGAAATCTTCCTTGATTGACGTGATGTCAAACTGGAAAAAATACCAGAAAGACAAGAAACAGGAGAAAGCTGTAGTGATAAAAACATCCAGGCAGATGTATTCACAGTATTTGATTGAACTGTTGAACTTCTTGCCCAAGTGTTCTGAATTATTTTGGCATTGTGTGGATGTAGAAAATAGTGGTAAATCAGTGTCTTTACATAGACCACTCAGCTGCTTATCACTCTTACCCTTAATTTCAGAGTTACTACATGTGGTACTTCCTGAACATTACTTTGCTTTAAAATACGTGTATTTTGGGCTAAGTGCTGAGTACAGTGGTCCATGTTTGGCAGAGTCAATCAAAAATCGGGTTTGCCCCTAAATGTCCATCAATGGATGAATGGACAAACATAATATGGCATATTCTTACAATAGAATATTATTCATCCTTTAAAAGGAAGAAAATTCTGACATATGCTATAACATGGATGAACCTTAAGGGCATTATGCTAAGTGAAATAAGCCAGTCAAAAAAAGGCCAATACTTTATGACGCCACTTATATGAGATTCTACAATTTTCACTTGAAGTGACAGAAAGTAGAATGGTGGTTACCAGGGGCTGGGGAGGGGAAATGAGAAGTTATTTCTTAATTGGGATAGAGTTTCAGTTTTATAAGACAAAAAGGGCTATGGAGATGGATGGTAGTGATGGTTGCATGACATTATGAATGTATTTAATACCAGTGAACTGTACACTTAAAAATGGTTAGGATGGTGAATTATATGTTATGTGTATTTTATCACAATAAAACAAAACTGAAAAAATTTCACAATATAAATTATTGGGGTGGTGGGATTATCTAAGGTTCAAGTCTTTATAAATATTTACAATGTTAATAACTTATTATTTTTACTTGATTTTTCATATTGTAAGTTTAAGGAAACCTTAATTTAAAAAACTGATATGCTGAAAGTTTAAGTTTCTAAAGTATGCCTAAGAATAAAGAGGCAGGCATCAGAAGACTTGGATTCCAGTCCTAATCATGCTATTTATTAACTCTGTGTCCTTGATAGATTTTCATCTGTGTAATGGAGGTATAATTTTAGAGTTGTTTTGAGCATAAAATGAAACAATAGGTATGAAAGTGTATTGTAAACTAGAAGGCACTATGCATAAAAGGGGCTGTGTAATCTTTTTGCAATCTAGACTTTCTTTGCACAGTATGTTTTATTAGATGACATAAAAGCTGATCATACCAATTTTCTTAATGGAATTAGACAGTAATGGTAAAATGGAGCGCTTATTGTAAATCCAAGCTAACCACTATGAAATCTTTTGGCCTAGCTAAACATGCAGACAGTTATAGTGCCTGTGGTAGCATACGAGCTTATGACCTGAAGGCTGTTGAATTGCAAACAGGTTTTTATACATCAACAAAGACATTAATCCAAAAATCACATCACAATCCCAAGTGTTCTTAATGAGATGACTAGCTGCATAACTGTCACCCTCTCTCCGTTCCAAGGCTTAGACCTGGAGGGAAAGCCTTAATCCTTGAGCTGACATAATTCAAAAGGGTTCTGATGAGCCTCAAATAATTAGTTCCATGAATAAATTGCATACCAGAGTGACTTCCATTTTGCATTTGCAAACTTTCTGTTCCTGGATTGAATGGTATGTTTTCTAATCAGCTGGTTCCTTTAATGATCAATTTCAGGCACAAACAGTAATACTTATAAAAAGCAGGAAAGTACAGGTGAGACTTAGCAAGGTTTAAAAAAATTAGTCTTGACCTCCTTTTATATTGGGAATTAAAATTATTTTGAAGGTTACAGCCCAGCTGAAGTTGAGGATTTTTTCCCCCTTCACAAACAATAGTAGGTACAATTGTTAGAAGTAGGAGAAGACCTTTCCTTATGCTGTGGGAAGAAATAGAATTTTTTGCAAAATAATTCCAGGATTTGGTATAGAAAGTGAAAAATGCACTTTGTGGTTTAGGGTGTTAATTTGTTCTGACCAAGCATTAACAGAGGCAGTGGGAAATGGACAAATCAGATTTTTCATCCAGTCAACACTGAATAGATTCACAAAAGTATTGAATTTAAAACCACTGGCATAAATTTAAAATCCAACCCTCCAACCCCTCCCAAGTGAAACTTGATGAAGTTACTTTATAGCTCACCTTCCTCAGAGGTACCCTCATCATGTATCTAGAACAAATGGAGAACTCTTTCTTTTGATTGGTTTTCTTCAGCTTCCAAAAGGACTGTTTGGACAGTGGCGATACTAATGGGAAGATAAAATTATAATTAGATTATTTTGGTTCTTTCCAGACCCATGTCTTTATTAGAAAGTTGTTTGGATTCCTGTGGTCAGTGTTATAAGGAAACACTAGGTTATTAACAGTGGTTAATAGGTTATTTCCAATGATTTCCTCAAGAGTTCCTTTGGCTGAAAAATCCTTTGATGCCTTTGTTGATAAGAGGTGGGGTGAGGGTAGCGACTCAGTGACACAGACTCTTAAGAAATCTGTGATACTTGCATATTCTTCCCTCACACCCCTAGCTCTCCCCTTCACTACCCCATCCCACCCAACACTTTTCTAATTGGTTATTATATGACAACTAACTTTTCTCTGTGTATTACATTGTTGCTATGTATCCAAAAA
The DNA here is from genome assembly GCF_949987535.1 of Balaenoptera acutorostrata. Taxonomy (NCBI): domain Eukaryota; kingdom Metazoa; phylum Chordata; class Mammalia; order Artiodactyla; family Balaenopteridae; genus Balaenoptera; species Balaenoptera acutorostrata. The sequence goes on along the minus strand of NC_080079.1, from coordinate 20,288,133 downwards.
TAATTGCCAGTAATTTTCCCTAATAGCTTGCTCTGGAAACTTCTCCTTCCTTTGAAAAGATGTGGGAAAGCATTTTTACTTAACCAAGAGGTGTCTTTGTTTTTCGCCGCTAGATCTCTTTATCTCTCTACTCATAGATGAAAGAAAGATGTCTTCAACTTGGAATGTATTTTTTGTAACGTGGGTTGAACTTTGTACATAAACATGTCAAAAGAGATTAAATGTATTGTTTGGTTAACAGGCAATATACTGTAATGAATGGTTCTACCATCTTAGAAATAGTGATTTTTGTGGTGTCTGTGTATGATGTTACTTTTCCAATAGTTATTTTTAAATCATGGACTATTACCAAGTACATTCTTGGGACATACTAATGGGACATGCTTAAAGCATTTAGAATATTTACTTCGAAAAGATGTATACTAAAAACTGAGTATGGTGGATATTACATCACATGGTATAAATATTGAGAAATGCTTGTGACTCACATGTGAAATGAAAACAACCAGGAATGGATCAGTGACATGCCTGAAGGATTTGGCTGTAAAGTCTGATGGATATAGTGAACTGGAGGAGCACAAGGGTTTGTAAACTAGGTAATGACAGACTTTCTAGATGCAACTTTTAAGATATCATCAAGTATATTCTCTAGAAAGATCTGTGCAGGTCTAGAATGGGAACTCTTTAGAATTTTATAAATCAGCTTTTATGAGATATTTAAGTGCAGGGAATGACCTTTCATGGTGAAAAATTTAGTTCCATTTTGCTCTTACTAGTTAATTTAAGTTGCTTTTTAAATAAACTTATATAGAAATATGAAAATTAAAGGGACTATATTTTGCTTTATAAAGGACTTTAATTTTGTCTGTCTTTTGGCTTTTGTTCCCTTTAATTCCACAACATTATTAATAATACCTACCTTTGGATTTGGGCATTTCCTAATGATTTTACCTGTATTCTTCCCATTGAGAACCAAAACATCTTGATTTTGGATTATTTTTTTTTTCAAACGTATACTTGAGTTAATGGTGCCTAAACCCTTCTTGCTAATTTGAACCTCAGTGTGACTTTTTGATCCTAAGATATAAAAAAATGATCCAATAAGCAGAATTTTTTAAACAAATTCTTATGCTATGATTATCATATTATAGAAGCACCCCTATATGCTTCATGTGTGTCAGCATATTCCAAGATGACTCTTTTGTCCCCACTTATCCCAGATGTCCTAGCAGAAGGCAGAAACGGCAAGCTTGGTAGCCCCCACTAAAGGAATTATATTTTGACTAGGGTGAGGGGTGTAGGAGTTGCTGATGTGGATAGCAAGTAGATCTCACCTCCCCACTAAGAAAATTGTCCTGTACGCCCAATGAATCTTCTTGCTTTGGGTTGGTAGGATTAGGAGAAGAACATAGAGGAATCTATTTCTAGGGATTCTTTATTTTTATCTTCATTTCTTCAGTGAGAACCAGTGTGCTAGTTCACCAGTACTCAAATATGACTATTCTTTGAAGTCATCTGGGAAGCTTAAAAGAATACTGATGTTTGGGTCTCACCCCCAAGATTCTGATTTAAATGGAATGGGATGCAGCCTGGGATTTTTAAAAACTCCTCATGTGATTCTGTTTTGCAGTAAAGTTTTAAAATCACTGCTACTATTCAGTACAACAAAACTAGACAAAGCAATTTTTAAAATATACCCTTCACCGTTGTGAGTAGTGTAAGTTCATAGAGGGCAGGAAGCTTGTACTCCACTGTGTCTCAAACATGTAAACTGGTATCTAGTGCAGGATAGGCACTCAGAGAATACTTTTTGCTGAATGAAAGAATATGCTTAAGAATTAGTATAATTTATTTAAAGAACAAACCATTCAAGCATCAATTCTTTGAAATAATCTTAACTATAAGAACTTGTGATAAGTTAGTGATGAAACATGGATCCTTTTTGTGTGTGTGTGTGGAAGAAAAACTGAAACTAGACATTTATTTTTTAAAATATATATAAAAATCCCTGCATGAATATAAAGTGCAAATATGTTCTTATCATTCCCCTTAAGCCTATTTGCACTTGAGATAACCCACTGGGGCAAAATGATTATCCCACTAAGGCTAACTCCTACCATGTGAAACATTTCCTTGGTTTAGTTGTTTTCTCCTTTATCTCTTGAAAAAGATTTTTTTCTGCTTGCTGTATTCATGTATTTTGCTTTTCGTATGTGTGTGTGTGTGAGTGTGTGTGTGTGCATGTGTGTGTTTTAATAAAGGCTGTGCTCTGTCTCCTTTCTTCAGGAAACACCTTTTTTTCTGTGTGATACAGTCAGTTTTTGTCATTTCCACTTTAATGTGAACTAAGAACTCATCCTTTTCCTGTGAAAAGGAAATTTCCCAGCTGTTCATAAATTGTGGAGCCTGTGGTGGCAGAGAGCAAAATCTCAGAAAGAGTTCCTTCTCTCCATTCCACATGTTTTTTTAATTGTTTTTTTCATACAGCTGATCTTTTCATTTCTAATGTGTACCATCTAATTGACAAGATGGTGACTTCCTGTTTGAGAGTGAGCTCTGTTTTTGTGAGTCAGACCCATGGTGATAACACTTTGTAAGGATTGTGGCAACACTGGTGTGCTCTCCTCCTATTGATTTAAAAGGTAAGCTGGGAAAATCAAGCAATTAAAAGGGGTATTCTTTTGAAAGTAATTCTATAGTGTTTTCTTGGTTAAAATGCTCACCGCTTCCTCCCTTCTCTAAGCACACCCATTTGAGCATATCCCTATTTCCTTTGTTTTGAGCCTCTCTTATTTATATACGCAGAATTACCATTTGGAATATGATCTCCTGTTGATTCACTTGAGCACCTCTAATCAGCATCCAAGTATCCAGCTAACTGACTTTTTCAGTATCAAACCCATTCTAAAGTGGAGCTATGTATAAAATAGATAACTAATGAGAACATACTGTATAGCACAGGGAACTCTACTTAATGCACTGTGGTGACCTGAATGGGAAGGAAGTCCAAAAGGGAGGGGATATATGTATATGTATGGCTAATTCATTTTGCTGTACAGTAGAAACTAACACAACATTGTAAAGCAACTATACTCCAAAAAAAATAATTAAAAATAAATAAAGTGGAGCTCTAGGGAGGATCTGCTGTACTACTGCTAAATTATCGTTGGTCCCAGATACACCGTTGCTTTTGCTCATGCTGCTGCTAGTGCCTGGAACACTCTCTCACTGCTTCTTTGCTTGGCTAACTCTTATCCTTTGAAATTATAATTTATAAATCAAATATATATAATTTATAAGTCTCATATAAATTTTATATATTACAATCACACGTTGGCTCCACTATGAAATGCTCCCTTTCCACCTCTGTTGCCCTGGGCCTGGGTTAGGTGTCTTGTTTGTGAGCTTACATAGTGTCCTGCAAAGGATATGAAAGGAAATTCTATTTTTTTTTAGTTATATTTTGATGCCATGGAAACAACTTTCAGAAATGGGAAACTAAAGATCATTCATACAAATATGAATTTCTTAAGAGCCAAGGCTGGTTTTGTCATTCTTACTACAACCTCTTTCCTCAGAAGAGTACAACCAACATAGATTTTTTATTTGGGGACGTCATGGTTAAAGGTTATTCTTGTGGACTCTCAAAAATACTTGTCATCCATAGACTACTGACACTTCATCAAGGCTAATTGAATGCGTGTGTTCAACACAGGCCTGGTCAAAGGGTGAGTGTGTGCTGAATATGTGAAGGGAAGGGAATAGAATTGGGCTTGGGAACATTTATACTTTTTAGGTTGCTACTTCCTGTTCAGCTAAGGAGTGTCCTGTAACTTTTCTGTTAGCTAAGGAGATAGTCCCATAAGCTTGACAGATCACAGCTGTATCCTGTACTTTGTGTGAAAATATATTTGCTTTCCCTCCTGTTCATTTTTCTAATTTCCTAATATATTAAAGTTTATTCCAGTGTTGCATGGAGCAAGGGCTTGGATATATGCCCAGATTAGAATGTGAACATTAGTAAAATACTGGGTTAGAGGCAGAGAGTGAATTAAATATGGAATATGTGTGCTGCAAAGACTGAATGACAAGGAGAAACCCCTTCTGAATAAATTTTTTAAAGAAGGTCCCAAGAACATTTGGAAGTTTTCATGCTATAATTGAAGCAGTTCTATTTCTTTTATAAACCAGACAATTCCTTTACAAAGAACTAAATACTTGCTCTGTATTGTAACCATTCTACCACTTTATTCTCTCTTAAAGCTTCAGAACAACCTCAGGATATTACGTCTTTCATCTTACCATCCTAAAAATCTTTGATTGCCACTGGAATAATACTAATTACCCAGAGCTCCTTCCTTCTTTGGGATTTATATTCTAATGTCTGTTACACTGATAAGTTGCTCTCAACAGTGCAAATTCATTTTTTGACATTAAACAGATAGCTTGGAAATGTTTTTCAGTATCTCATCTCAGTTGGGATGGAATGATTTGTTGATGATTCAGCGGAATGACAATCAACAAGTTCCATAGGAAAGAGGATTCCAATTTGAGCATTCTTTCCTTAATGGCAACTTTAACTTTTATGATAAGAGTGGAAAGAGTACTGGCCTGAAGTCAGGAGATGAGTACTCTGTGTGACCTTAGGTAGCAGCCTTAGGGCCCTGAATTCTCACAGGTGAAAAGAGAGAATTGGACTAGATGACCTTAAAGGTCCCTTCAGCTGTATTTTACATTTTTGGAGCATGAGTTCTCTGCTAGAACAAAATGCAGGTGTCTCTCTCATTATATTAATGGCTATTTCTTCAAACACCCACTATATAATACGAAAGGTGAAAAGAAGGTAAGCCAGTTAAGCTTTTTGATTTAGAAGGATGAAGCCACAGTGTTACAGATGGTTAGGCTCATCCAGCAGAGCCACAAACTACAGCCAAAGTAGACACAGGTAAGGCTGGTGGCCTCCTGACAGTGTAGGTAGTGGACTGGTGGTAGGGGCTAATGGATTGACTTATTCAGTGACCCTCACTTTTATTGGAGTAGGACATTGCAGAAAAGGATTGTCTTCTTTTTCTCTTACTGCTAGTTGGCCTTGGGGAAGTCTAAGTGAGAGAATTGACTGGAGTTAAGCCTTCCTTTGGGAACACAGAATGAGAGCATCTTCAAGAAGTATTTTTATAAGGAGTGAAGCAAATTGGTGCTATACTTCACACAGAGTAAACTTCCTGTAGTGCACATAGTTGCTGTAATACACAGATGAAATCCAGGTGCTTGTAGAGAAATAAGGAATATCCATTTGTATGGAGATCTACCATGACAAATAGACTGGATTAATGAAGGATTAACTGTTTGCTTTTTAAAAATATATATATTTATTTATTTTATTGAGGTATAATTGACTTACAACAGTATGTTAGTTTTAGGTGTACAGCATAATGATTCAATATTTGTATATGCTTTTTTTGCTATAGAGAGGAGGCTTTTCTCTCTTTTAAGCTGTTTTAATTTTTTCAGGTATAAGTTAAACATAACATAGAAAAATGCACAAATCATAAGGTACTACAGCTTGGTGAATATACACAAAGTGAACCCTGTGTAACCTCACCTAGATCAAGAAACGGAACACCAGGAACACCCTGATATGCCTTCTCAGGCATTTCCTCCTCCCTGCAAGGTAGCTGTAATCCTGACGTACCATAGCTTAGCATTGCTTGCTTCTGAGTTTTGTATAAATGGAATCACTCACTGTCTACTCTTTTGTATCTGGCTTCTTTTGCTCAACATTTTTTTCCCCATGTTGCTGCATGTAACAATAGTTCATTCTCATTGTGTGTATTCCATTACATGAACATACAATAATCTACCCATTTCGTTGATGGCCATTCAGATTGCTTCCAGTTTTTAGCTATTAAAAACAATTCTGCCATGAACATTTTTGTGTTGTTTTTGGTGTTCATATGTATGTTTTTCTGTTGAATCTGTTCCTGGGAGAGGAGTGGCTGGATTACAGGGCAGGTGTGTGTCCAGCTTTTGTAGATAATGCCAAACAATTTTCTAAAATGTTTGTACTAATTGCACAAGGATTTGTGGTGTTCAGGAGTCCCAGATGCTCCACATCCTTGCCAATACTTGATATTAACAGTCTATTGTGTTTGTTTTCATTTTAACCTTATTGGTAGATAGCAGTATCTCATTATGATTCTAATTTGTATTTCCCTGATGACTAATGATGTTGGGCACTTCTTTATGTATTTATTGGTCATTTAGATACTCTCTTTTGTGAAGTGCCTGTTCAGATCTTTTACTAATAGGCAGAATTAGGGTGTCATGTTTTATTAGTACTGATTTTAGTGGTTTTGAAAATATTCTAGACAAAGGTAATAGCTCTCTCTCCCCTTCTGAACAATATAAGGATCTTAAAACAGTTTAACTCTTATTCTCCATTCCAATCTTATGTGATGGGGTTTTAGTTCTTTCTTGTTTTAACCCCCTACATTTGTTGTTGGAATTGTTTTGTTTTTTTTTTTTTTTAAAGGATTTTCTTTTTTTTTTTTTTTTTTATAGCTACTTTATTTATTTATTTATTTATTTTTGGCTGTGTTGGGTCTTCGGTTCGTGCGAGGGCTTTCTCCAGTTGCGGCAAGTGGGGGCCACTCTTCATCGTGGTGCGGGGACCACTCTTCATCGCGGTGCGCGGGCCTCTCACCATCGCAGCCCCTCCCGCCGCGGGGCACAGGCTCCAGACGCGCAGGCTCAGCAGCCGTGGCCCACGGGCCCAGCCGCTCCGCGGCATGTGGGATCTTCCCAGACCAGGGCTCGAACCCGTGTCCCCTGCATTAGCAGGCAGACTCTCAACCACTGCGCCACCAGGGAAGCCCCCTTAAAGGATTTTCTTATTTATTTATTTATTTATTTTTATTTTTGGCTGTGTTGGGTCTTCGGTTCGTGCGAGGGCTTTCTCCAGTTGCGGCAAGCGGGGGCCACTCTTCATCGCGGTGCGGGGACCGCTCTTCATCGCGGTGCGCGGGCCTTTCTCTATCGCGGCCCCTCCCGTCGCGGGGCACAGGCTCCAGACGCGCAGGCTCAGCAATTGTGGCTCACGGGCCCAGCTGCTCCGTGGCATGTGGGATCTTCCCAGACCAGGGCTCGAACCCGTGTCCCCTGCATTGGCAGGCAGATTCTCAACCACTGCGCCACCAGGGAAGCCCTGGAATTGTTTTATATAACATTTTTGAAATTACTCACTTGTTTACCAATTTCTTCCCTCACTCCTTCTTCCATCTCAGCTCTTCCTTCCAGTTTTAATTTCTTTCTGAAATTGAAAGTTCCTTTAATGAGCTTATCGAACACTTTAGTGAGACAGTGTTTTATTTTACTTACTCTTGATAGTTTTGTTCGATATGCAGTTCTAGACTGACAGTTATCTTCTCTCAGCGCTTTGTAAATATTATTTGTCTCACGACATATTTATTTTTTCTTTTGACGTCTACTGCAAATCTAATTGTCAGTCCTTTACAGATGATTTGTCTCTGGACAGCTGTGGAAAACTTCTAGGCATGATCTCCTCGAACATGACCCCTGTCCTATTTCCTCTTTAGGAATTCCAGTATGTTGGACTTCTTTATTTTCTATGTTTCTTAGCCTCTCTTTTACATATTCCGTCTCTCTGTGCTTCAGTCTGGCTAGTTTTTTCAAATCTGTATTCCAGCTTATTCTCTTTCCACTTGGGTCTAGTCTACTGTTTATTCCATTCATTACATTTTTTTCAGTTATTCAGTAATTTTTCAAATCTGCTGGTCTTTATAACATCTTGTTTCTTTCTCATGCTTCTAATTCTATCTTTAAGGATTTTGAACATGGTGAAAATACTCATTTTACAGTCTATGTCTCAGTATTCTATTGTCTGCAGTTCTGGGCTTGGGGGAGGTGTCAAATTCTATTCTGTTGTTTCTGCTGACTTTTGTTTAATGTGGTTTGTTTACGCATGTGCTTTGTAATTCTGAATTTTGAACTTGGCAGGATTTTATCTGTGGGAATCCTTAGGTAGCCCGCTTTTGAGAGCACCTTTCTCGAAATATATGTTTCCTTTTCGCCAGGTGTCTGCTGGGGGTGTAAGACCACTTCAGGTTATTCTCTGGGCGTGGGGTTTTGTGGACCATGATGGTGTGTAAATTCAAATCCCGAGTTCTTGGGAGGATAGACCTGTTGTTACAGATTCTCAGGAGAGATTTTTCTTTTCCCACTCAGTGCTCTGGAGAAGACAGATAAGGCTTTTTGGTGGTTGTGTGTGTGTGTGTGTGTTTTAAATTCCCTCTGTTTGTGGACAGATTTTTTTTTTTTTTTTTTTGGTCTACCTTTTAACTGAGGGTATTACCCTTCAGGATTCTGACTTTTGAGAGGAGGGTGGTGGCAGGGAGGTCTAATAACAACTCCCTACTTTCTGGAAAGAACTCTCTTTCTGTCTACCCCTGTAAGTTGTGACTTGAAGAAAACCTGATTTCTAATTTAGCAATTTTTTCTTCATAACATCATTTTCAGAAGACTAGGCAACTTTTACTTTTTCCTTTTGATCCAGTTTACCCTGGTAAATTGATTGACTCTGATTAGGAATTCTTTCATAAGTTTTAAGCTGTTTATATTGCTTTGCGATGTAATTAAGTGTCTAGTTTTTTTGAAATTACTGAAATAAAAGAATAGTTCCATGAGTATTTCTTAATAGTGGTATGATCTGTGTAATGACTTTATATTGAGAGAGGTTTGCTCCTTTGAGCCTTACCTACAGATTTTTGTTGTTAAACCAACGAGTCAGAATGCTAAAGCTGCAGCTGGTTGCTCTGTTCTGACTGTACTAAAAACACTAGGTCTAGGTGCACTGATGGCTTACTGGTTATCTAGGTGCACTGATGGCTTACTGGTTTATCAGGTACATCTTTTGTGTCATGACAAAGGCAAACACTTGACTATGCAGTATCCCTTTTCCAATTCCTGTAGGAAGGTATTCATTAATGCCTAGACGAATGAAGAGATGTGATTAATGTAGTAAATCATCTGCAAAAAGCTTGAAATATCTCTTATGGGGGGGGTTGTTATCAGCTTTCATTTCTGAGAGTGTAGCAAATGTAATAAATAGCTGTTAAACTTTAAATTGAAGAAAGTAATTTGCTTCTGGTAGAAGGCCTATCCAAAATCCGTTCTGTAATTTCTAGCCACATGATTGAAAAATATAGTAGTAAATGTGTATTATCTTATTGCTTCCCACTTCCAGTTTTTTGTGTTTTTTTTAACTTAACAGCAACTTCAAAGGTACTGTTTGGACCTTCTTTTTCCCCTCCCTCTCCCCTTTTTGTTTAAAACATCATGTCATTTATTATATTGGACCAGCAGGAATCAGTTTAAAGGACTCGAGAGCTGTTTTAGATTAATGGCTTGGCAACTTGGAAATAGCCCACTGGAGTCACAGTCCTGCTTATCTTGGAGTAAGTTTTTAAAACTCAGCCATTGAGAATTGTTTCTATAAGCTGCCAAATCAAAAGTTGGATTGAAGAAAAACTACACTGATCCACATCCCCCCAAATTCTTGTCAGTATACTTTGCCGGCATCTTGTTGTTTGAAGGATGGTGTAGTCCACAGGATAAAAAGCTTTATCGTGACAATCAATAAATGATGTGGCTCTGGATTTACATGGACTTTATAGTGTTTTTCCTCAAAGGTCTCAATTTTTCATTTTCATATATAAGGTATTTACTTCTCTTTTTCGTTTAATAGTTTTAAACATGATAGCCATTTATTATATCCTAACTTTTTCTATATTAGAAAAACACCCCTTTTTCCTTCTCCCATTTGTAGGATTGCTCAACCTTTCAGTTAAACAAAACCAAAATTGTTCACTTGCTCAGTGTTCCACCCCCTTGAAATAAGCCGCATAGCTCCGTGTGGGTGTGCCGGCCTCAGACTGCTGCAGCAGTTACTTGATCCTCCTTATCTCTTGGCTCCTTAGTTGTCTCTTCATCTACTGTCTTAGCCCCTCCTTTTTCCTCTTCCACCCAGTTTTTATACTGCTTTAGTCACCTCCCTTCTCAAAGGCTCAAGAGCAGTTCTCATAAGGTTTTTTTTTTTCCCCTTTTCTCTAAATATTTTGAGGAAGTTACTTATACACTGTCCAAAGATACATGTTTCATTGAGAAATTCCTACACTAGGATTAAACCTCTCAGTTCAAACATTTTGCAGGAGGTCTTTTTTTTCTTTTTTGTCAGAGCTTAGGTATTATATGTGTGAATTCATGAATATAAAGTACAGATAGTGCTTGCTTTATGTAAAATATGTGCTCTAAAAAATTGGCTGTATCCTAATATATTAAATGCAGGCGAGATTACTATTTAAAAGAACTTGGCAAAGGAATCTTTAGAATAAAGAAGTCACATAATGTAAGTAATCCTACTTTAATTTTTCTGTTTTAGATTTTTTTCACTCAGGTTGTCATATAGTGTGCATTGTAAATGATCTTCATAATATTCTCCATAAAAATGGGAGATTTGTTACTTATGTGTACTTTGATGTGGAAACATATCTTAAATTTTAACTTTACGGCATTTTCACATCAGTAGTAACTTGATCAAAATGGGTGGTCTATTCTCAGCTATTTAACATGGCATTCTTTTCACCTTTCATCAGATTAGCCACATTTTCCAATCCACAAAAGTAGTCTTTCTCGTATGTATCAGCATCTTTCTGGGCCAGTGAACTTGAGCATTTAGGTGCCTTACAAACACAATGCTTGTGATCAGTTGTGTTTTTCTTTTTTTTTTCCTAGCCCCTCCCATTGAATCAACCATGCTTTATACTTGATACCATTAAGGCTTTGAGCTCATAGGGTGTGGTATATCTGTGCCAGGTGGACCAAGTCTTTGTTTACTGACCTTTGTGTTAACCTAGGGCATTCTTAAGCCTCCTTTCATGATGATACGGTGGCAGATTGCAGTTGGACTGGCTTCAAGATAATTGGTCTTAATTATTTCTAAGTCATTGGTTAGTGCAGTGTAAGAACAAGCATTGTTCCAAGAAAGGATATAAATGGCTTTTGAGTTTCTTTTCTTAGCATGCAAGTCAAAAGATTAGGGTGAAAGCAAAAGCACATGGTACAAAACTATATGGTTTGCTAGTAGATTGTAGGGTTCCTCTAGCTTAAATTATATGAACCACTGTTAAGCTGTTAACTAGTGACAATTTTGATTTCCTTTTTGTATTAATGGCAATCTGTAATACTTTTATTTAAAGTAAAACCGTGTGATAAAGGACAGGTTTATTAAGTATGCTGCTTACATTTCCTTTCTGTATTAATGGCAATCTGTAATACTTTTATTTAAAGTAAAACCGTGTGATAAAGGACAGGTTTATTAAGTATGCTGCTTTGCATATCTGTCTGCCCCCCACCCCTCATACCTACTCATCCTTTTAAGACCAGACTCCAGTGCAACTTCTCAGGAATCTTTCATATTGGCTCCTTTCTGAGTTTGTAATACATCTATAATAATACAGTATACTATATAAATTTTTAAGAAACTGTCTCTCCCTTCTTCCTCCCCGAACCCACTAAGTTGCTAGTATTTTAGAATCAGGGATCATGTCTCATTCATGTCTTGCATTCTCCAACTGTACCACCTCCTCAGTTGTAGCACATGATAGGTGTTGAATGAGTTGTTGTTCAAAGAATAAATGAATTTAAGCAGAAAAGTAGAGAAATTAGTTGATGAATTGACTAACCTACTTAGAATTTAAAGATAATTTTTTAAAATCTAAAATCAGAGTAGATTAAAATCAGTATAGTATAGATTTGGCACAGAACAAGTTGATATTCTCCAACTTTAGTAACATTTGGGGGCAGGAAGTATGATGCAGTAAACTGAAGTGTCTCCAGATGCAAAGAAGAGATGTGTTTATAGGCTACTTTTGTTTTTGTGTTTGTTTTTATTTTAATTAAACCTCCTATCATGCTGTCAGTTTGCCTGAGGAAATAGAAAGTTGGCAAATCTACCAACCATCCATGGATACTTTCACTGAGGCGTTGAGGAATGGGAGTGAAGATGGGGAGAAAATTCCTAAACCTGTCTCTTGCCCTGTCTTGGAAAGAGCTTATGATAGGATTTGGTGACTCAAAGCTGTTTTAGTTTTAGAGGATGGGATGTGGTTCTTGTCATGGTTGGGCAGCACGTGCTCTAGAGCAGCAGTCCCCAACCTTTTTGGCACCAGGGGCTGGTTTCCTGGAAGACAGTTTTTCCACAGACCGCGGGGTTGGGGGAGGGGGATGATTCAGGCAGTAATGCCAGCGATGGGGAGCAGCAGATGAAGCTTTGCTCACTCGCCCACCGCTCACCCCCTGCTGTGCGGCCTGGTTCCTAACAGGCCACGGATACTAGACCCCTGCTCCAGAGCTTGATCCTGGAGAAGTAAGATTGTTAGTCCTGTAAATCCTGTGATTTGTCAGCTTGGCCTCCTACCTATCTTATTAGCAGTCTTTGAAGCTAAGTACTTGAATCTGGAAGGAAGAGAATACTTAAATTCCCCAAGATTAAAAAACTAATTTGGTATGTCTTTTTTTACTGGGTAAGTCATTTGAAATATGACACATATTTTTCCAACTAAAGAGTTTTTTCCTCATACTTAGAAAAAGCAACAATTAAAAAATGGCTGAGTGATTTAATCAATGCCTAAGTAATGAAGCCTCCATAAAAGCCCAAGTGGATAGGGTACAGAGAGGTTCTGGGTTGGTGAAAACTTGGAGATCTTGGGGGGGGGGCTTACTCAATCAGAGAGAGCATGGAAGCTCAGCACCCTTTCCCCATTCCTTGTTCTATGTATCTCTTCTATCTGGCTCTTCCTGAGTATCCTTTTATAATAAACTGGTAATCTAGTAAGTAAAAAAAAAAAAAAAAAAAAAAAAAAAAAAAAAAAAAATGGCTGCATAGTCCCATACCCTTAGATGGTGCAGATCAAAACAAAAGTAATACTTTTAACAAGAAATTGCACGTGTCATGAATGTTTCATATGTTGCATGGCCATATTACATTTTATTTTTGCTTGTTTTCTGTTCTGTTTTTGGACTTTTTCTCAAAGCAAAAATTATTTGTGAATGCAGGTTTTTTAATAGCACGTAAATATTTATTCTTCACTTTTTTCTGTGGTTTTTTTTTTTCTTTTCGTGTAGTCTTTGCCATCTTTTAAGGGGTGGTTAATGAAATGCATTGTTTTTGGAAGTATTATGCCATAGTTGAGTCAAAGTCATATTTTTTTCCACTTGGAGTTTGGCAACCTTCAGATACAATATAAGCTCACTAGTTCGGTTAATTTTTGTCTTAAATTGGGATCATGCCTAATCTTAGACCCAGTGTTTTACTGAATTTCAGCCTCAGCTCCATTAGACTTAACTCGCCAATCATTGTATGTTATGTTGAATACATTTCTTTTTAATCCAGAAAAAAAGACCTGTTTTGAACATTAACCAAGTCTGAGTTATCCCCAACCTTTTCTATAATATGACTTTTTTATAATTGCTTCCTCTTTAAATCCTGTATTACCTCTTTTGACAGATAACCATCTATCAAATATTAAATAGGCAAAGGACATTGTTCATTTACCATCCATAATATTTTTTGAACTTGCCCTGTGCTAGGTCCTGAGGGACCCTGCCTTGCAGGTTCCCACAGCACATGTGAGAGCTATATCCGTGAACAGCCAATTGTGAGTCAGTGTAATGAGTGCTATGTTGGAGGTAAGCCAGAGGGCTGTGGGACTTGAGGCTTTAAACTTCAAAGTGGAGGCTTCTAGGAAGCTTTCCTTCATAAATCCATCTTTGCAAGGGAGGCAAAACCAGAGTATTCCTAAAGGAGAAACTACAGAATGTAGCCAGAGATGCCTGCAGACAAGAGTTCATTTCACCAACTTGGTGAGGCTCTCATTATCTTCTGAAGCAAGAACACCATGGTCAGCATTTTTATCAAGGAGTTATCCATGTTGTATTATCACTTCTGAGAACAATTAGTTTGGGGAAAAAAAGCCATGCCGAGAGTAAGAGCCACTCTTTCGCACTCCTGCATGTTCTCGGGCCATCTCTGGCTTATGTTTCATAACTCCGGGCGGCGAACTGTTCTGTGAAAATAACTCCTACGTAGAAGTCACACACCTCTTATCACCTCAGCTTTGGTTTGTTTTTTGTCTAGGCCTTTTTTTCTGCCATTGAGTTTTGCTCCCTCTGTTGAATCTCTTGCACTGTTTGGTTACCCCTCAACTGTTTGGGTCTTCTTTAATGCAGAGCCTCCCCATGCTGTGTGTAAAATAGGCCTAATATGAAAATGACTTGTAATGAAACATCACTACTCTGCTTTTTATCTCCATTGCCACTAGTTGTGTGACCTTATTTGCTTAACCTCCTTGAGTCTCAGTATTCTCATCTATAAAAGGAGCATAATAGTACTGCCTGATAGGGTTGTCGTGGGTGGTGCATGGGATAAGTATATAAAGCACACAGCACACTGAATTATTCCAGTGGCACTTCAGCTGCTTAGTGGCAGTCACTTCTTTGAGAACACAAAAGTTTACACACAGTTGGCTTTTATTTTTTTATTTTATTTTATTCATTCATTCATTCATTCATTCATTCATTTTGGGCTGCCTTGGGTCTTCGTTGCTGTACGCAGGCTTTCTCTAGTTGCGGCTAGTGGGGGCTTCTCATTGCGGTGGCTTCTATTGTTGCGGAGTACGGGCTCTAGGCATGCACAGGCTTCAGTAGTTGTGGCTCTCAGGCTGTAGAGCGCAGGCTCAGTAGTTGTGGCACATGGGCTTAGTTGCTCCGCGGCATGTGGGATCTTCCCGGACCAGGGCTCGAACCCGTGTCCCCTGCATTGGCAGGCGGATTCTTAACCACTGCGCCACCAGGGAAGTCCACAGTTGGCTTTTAATCTTTTCTAAATTTCATGCCTTTTAATATGCCCTGTGATCATCTCCCTGCCCCCCATTTTTCTGGCACTTTGCTTTCCTTTTTTGGTGAGTGTTCAGACTTAGTTGTTTTGCTACTTTGACCGTAACCGAATACGGATTTACCCAGGCATATCTATTCAGCAGATACTTACGGATGGTTTCAGTGTGCTAAGCTCTGTGCTAGGCTTTGGGATACAGAGGCCCTCCCATTCAAGTAGGGGAAACACATGGAAGCAGCCTGCTGGGATGAGGAGTTCTGTAATGCTGTTATTTAAAGCATTATGGAAACACAGATGAAGGAGCTTTAAATTTGTTCTGAGTAAATCAGGAAAGTAGGTTAGATTTTAACTGGACCGTCTCATTTGGTGGATAAAAGGAAGATCAGTCCAGGCAAAGGGAGCCGTTTATGCAAAGACAGGTAAGGATATAAGGTACATATAGTCACTATGAAGTCAAAAGTCTGTGCTTCTCTCCCCCCACCACTCCAGTTCTGTCATAAAGGCAAACAGAAAAAGAGTAGCCTTTGTTTTTTTTTTAGATGTGAAAAACGGCTTGCCTCAGTGCTGTTATTTTCTTTGCATATATATGCAAAATGAGAGCAAATGTCGGGGTAGCACAAGGACTTAGAAGCAATATGTGAAAGTGCATATTCTTGAACTGTGCTTCGTATTGTCAATCTTCCCTCCACTTCCTGTGTTTCCTTCCTTTGATCACTTACAATATGCCGGGCACTTTACAAATGTTATCTCTTTTAATCCATAAAACTTTATGAATTAAGATTTTCCTTGTTTTGCAGGTGAGAAAACTGAGACTCAAAGGAGTTTAAAAAAAACAAAACCAAAAAACTTGTTTAAGATGTATAGCCTGTAAGTGGTTGAGCTCTTCCTCTGAACCAGCATTATCTCCAAAGTTTGTTCTCTTCACCCTAAAATGAAGTGTAGAGCTGCTGCCTAAGAGCCTTAGACTAGGTCCACCCAGTAAATTACTGAGTAGTTGGATGACTGGTACAGGCAGCCAAAACTTTGTAAGTTTTGTTTCCTTCACCTAAGAAATTGAGTAATTGGAGCAGATGAGTCTACACTTCCTTTTAACTTTATGATTTCTTCTTTGGCTCCTTCCATCTATTTGGTTCATATCTGATCATTTTGTTCAGCCAAGTATAAGTTATGTGACGTAGTGGAGAATGTTCTGATGCACAGGTTGCGAAGGCATGACTACTTGGAGTTGTTTAAAATCACTTTTAAAATCAAAATAGTGATTGCCTCTGGGAATGTGGGAGAAGGGTATTGCCTGGGAAGAGGCATGAGAGAAGTTTTCTGGGGTGAAGGTAATGTTCTATATCTTGACAGGAGTTGGGGTTATACAAGTGTACACTTAGATTTCTGTATTTCATTGTATGTACATTTTACATCAAAAGAAAAAAGCGATAAGCAAATACTGAACTCTAGGTAATGATATGTATGCTGAAGTATTTGGGGGAAGTATACTAATGCTTGTAATTTACTTTAAATGCACGAAAGGTGAGATAGATTAATGGATGGTAAGATGAATGGGTAGTTGAAGAGATACGTGATAAAATAAGTATAGTACAGTGTTAGCTTACTGTAAAATTCTTTCAAATTTGCTGTATATGTAAAATTTTTAAGAATAAAATAGTAAATCCATATATATTAGTATTAAATATTATCATAATAAATTGTTGAGGGAAAAAAATCACTTTAAATATGAGCTGACAATTTCATATCTCCAGCCTCCTCTCCTGAATGGTCTTTGTTAATGCTACCCAAGGCTCTAGTTAGACTATCATGAGTTTAAGTGACCTGATTTCAACAGCTCAGAGAGACCTTTTCTTTCCTCAGCCAACCTTGTAGGTGGGGAAGTTCCTTCCCTTAGACATTTCAAACTAGTCTGTGTCCCACAGAGCTGAAGTTTGCCAAGCAAAGCTCGTCTCTGTGGCTGTTTGAGTCACTAATAGTTATACCATATTTCTATAAGTTAGTGTCACCATCAGCCAAAGGTTAAACTTTTCTTCTCCTCCCCTTTCCTACCCCAGATATATCCTCGATCAGATGGTGTTTGTTAAGGAAAAAACCCTTTTTTGGTTTTGTGCTTTGTTTTCAGTCTACCACTTGTTTGAGATGCCTTCTATTTCTTTAACAAATCACACTTCGTGCTTTCACAGCACTTTAGTTGGAGACAGCTTCTCATTGTGCTGGTTTGAGTTCTGGCACTTGAGAGCATCTTCATTCTGAAGATTACAGAATGTCTCTCTCATACTTGGAGCAGAGAGCTTTTCTTCTTTTCACTGGTTAAGCCCTATCCCCTAGTGGTGCCCAAATTGAGTGTGCCATCCAAGTTGTGCTTGAAAATATACTGGCATTAGGAGTACGTGAACTCTTGTGCAGCAAAAGGGGAGAGGGGAGGTGCTTAGAACAATGAATTCAATCATGGGATACCTAGTGTCATATAAAAAAAAAAAACAGTAAAATAGCTTAAATATGTTTTGAATTATTTTGTTCTAAAAATGTCATCTTTTTCTTTTCTC
Organism: Balaenoptera acutorostrata; assembly: GCF_949987535.1. NCBI lineage: Eukaryota > Metazoa > Chordata > Mammalia > Artiodactyla > Balaenopteridae > Balaenoptera > Balaenoptera acutorostrata. Next base: position 20,270,619 of record NC_080079.1, on the reverse strand, counting down.
TAACTTTCAGGACAATAATTAACCACAAGTCATTTTACATACTGAAAACACAAGTTATTTGACTCACTGTATATTTGAAAATACAATGTAACAAAACGACATTTTACAAGACTTAAGTGAAACAGACATTTTGAGATAAAATTGGAGTTGGAGTGCAGGGAGAGAAGGGGATAGAATACTCCTTGAGTTGCACATGAGTCTCTGGCACTCAGTAGAGAGTATTTTTATTTAAAACCCACAAAACTGAATGGGAGAGGAAAGGAGAAGTTTGATTACTTGACTGTTACACTAGAAGATTGGATCTGTAAATTTACCTGAATCCCTGAAACGGGCAGGTATTTGTAGGTGCCAAATAATGTCAGAACTAACCAAGAAAAACTTGCTTTTCTGCATGACTGGTGAAAGCATTGGTTCCCAACAACTTTCACGTTTATAAGGATTTTGTTTTGAGACTAACTACACATTGGGCAAGCAGCTGTGTAGTCCAGAAAGTATTGGCTGGATTTAGTGTGCTAGGGGCATGTGGATTCCGAGCAGTGTCACACCTTGTCTATGCCAGTAAATCAGAGTGTCTGTTCTTGATACTAAATCTGATGTCATTGGCAGATTTTCCTCCTTATTGGTAGGGTGATATTCAGACAGGATAATTTTTTTGTGTGTATTTTCCTCTCTCTGTGATTGAGGTGTTTTTATGGTTTCTTTTTCTTTTCTTTCTTTCTTTCTTTTTTTTTTTAAGCTATGAAATAATACTGGCAAGTCCCAAGAAAACTAGATCTGGATTTCATTTTGTCTCTTCAACTCTGTGTGATCTTGTGCACATTCCTGACATGTTACAAACAGCTTGTGTCTCTGAATATGCAGTATCAATTTTCAGTGGTGAAAGCCCCAAAAGGAAACAGACTGATTCTTCCATGCACAAACAGCTGGGCAGTTGTGGATGGAATTAATTGCTGATATGTATTGGCTGTGTTTTTCTTCTCTTGTCATTTCCTTTGCAGCTGTGAAAGTGAAGTTTGACTTGAAAACAGACATTTCCAGCAGTGCAAATCCAGAAAGTATCAAGATGGGATTCTTCAAATGTAATATCCAACTGCTACCTTTGAGTTGTTCAGTTTGGGGGTTAGGTGGGGAAGAGCAAGGGATGGCAGCAGGCAATTCATAATTATATATATGGATGAAAAAAATAATTATATCAGGCACTTGGACTATGAAAGGAGGATTTTGGAACGGGTTAACTTATTATGGCAAGAGTGACCTCATAATCCAACAACAGACGAAATCAGTCAGCACCTACCCGCAGGATGCTGAAAGAGGGTGTTCTAGGCCATCTCTCAAAATATTGAAATATTCAATACTCCAGACTGATTTATTGTTCCAGTGTGAGGGAGTAGCAGTTGGAGAGGGTAATGTGACAACATGTATCATTAAAAATATTTTCCTGGTCTTCTCCCAAAGCTTTTTCCATTGTTTGTTTTAAATTCTATGTAAATGATTATATAGCTTATTTTTTACATGCTTGGGTATTCTACTGAGAAACCTATTTTTTTATTTCATGGGTTATAAGAGTTCAGTTAAAAGTAACTGTTGGTGCATCTCTGAACGTGCATACAGAAAGTAGTATTGATTAAAATCATTTTGAACAATAATCGGATGTTTAATAATAGTTTCAATAACTGAAATTTTAAACGCTATTAAAGATTTTTAGACAGTACGTATACATCCTCCTGAATATCTTATTTGGAAATAAATCAGAAAAAAATTAAAAATCAAAACTTATGGAATTATTTGCAAAAGTGGGTGATTGCAAATTTTTTAAAGCATAGTATGCGTATTAATGATTTTCATCAAAATGATTTCCCCTTTTATGTGTTTATTTCAATATTAAAGCATCAGTCAAATCCCTTATTTTTGAAGGCAATTCTTGCTAATTAGTTGATAAGAAAATGCTTTTATTGTTTCTGTATTGCCAGGAGAACTAGAGCATTGGTAGAGAAGGTTAGGTAATGCTTGATAATGTTCAGGTCCCCTGTCTTGGCCACCTAGGCCAAAGTCAAGTTCTAGAGTAGCGTTGCTGACACCTTGAGATATGCAGAAGCTGCTGTTGCTAAACTTAGCAGTTGGCATGGTTGGACTTCCTTTACAGTAGTCCACTTCCACCTAACATTCTGTTGGCTGAGCTGCATGATCTACCTTGCATTTTATCTTTACTTTCCTCACGAAAAAGAAATGTCTATATTTCATTCCATGGCAGGAAAGCTGAACTTTCCCCCCATTTCTATGAAGAGGGTTTAACCCAATTAATTTTGACTCTGAGGCACTGAAAAACGTTGTGGCAACATTAACGTGCCGTTTGCTCTCACTGAAGTCGGCCTGGGTGTGTTGTTTCCCCCAGAGTGGGCTCCACCCCTGCTCTAACCGCACCGTGTGGATATCTCACTGTTTAAAACAAAGTTCATTTTTAGGGCAGCATTGCATCAGAATTGCCACACAAAAACCAGCTTAAGATATGTGCGGCAGCTTCCATTCTTCTTAATAAGTAAGTACAAAATTGTCTATTGTAATACCGATAGCTCACAGCTTAGGGGGAAGCATAGATAAGATAGATGGTTAATTTTGTGCCAGCTGCTAGCAACGTGCAATATTCTTCTTGGGGAGGAGCCTGTGGCTTTATCACTCACTTAAATTTTTTCCTGTTAGTTTGCTTTTTACCCCCCTTGAACTGTTTACTGAATTGTTCTTAATTGTTTGGGGGATGACATTGACTGTTTAAGGAAAATACTGGTAGTCTCTCAAATGTGCTAGTTATTTAAGATAAAAATGCTTAAAAATATTGCACTGAATTTATTGGACTCATTAATAGCATAATCTGGCAATACTGTATTTCGAGACATCGTGGCATGAACTCTGTGTGTAAGAGTGGGTTCATTGAATTAAAAAAAGGCAGCATCTAAAGAGCCTTTATTTCTGTCATAATGATGCTTTGTCCTCCTGCTGTTGGGTATTTGTCAGAGGAGTTGGGGAAGGCTGCAGCCCAAAGTTCTGCTCTGTGCCTTGTCTGTGCCTCTGTGTTCTTTCTAGAGTTTGTGAAGTGAACGGTAAGTTGAACTATAGGAGATTGATTGTTATTCAGTGAGGTCCACATTCAGCAATATTTCTTTGCAAATGGGGTCTAACCTTTCTTCTCGCATATTGGAGTTCTCTTTGTAGTTGGGTTTTAAATGCCTGTGAAGTGTTTAATTACGCACTGATCAAAGTGGGCACGTTGGGAGAGAGGTTGTGCTTTGTGATGTCCCTACTGTTGTCTTCCTCTCTTGCGTGTTCATTGTGTCCCCTTGTGGGGCAAACACACCCATTCAGTACAAGCAAGTTGAATCATTTGCCTTAGTTGAAATCTAAAGCTGCGGGCTGAAAACGGCAGATTTCTGTAAAGCTTGCAGGGGTGGCATTGTGTCATCCTTTCTGGACTTAAACTTCCTAGGATTTCCTTGCTTCAGCTTCTTCTTGGCTGAATTACTACTCTTTGGTAGTAGTAATGTGTTTAGCTATTTTCTAACATCACAAGGATGTAAGAATAAAGTAAAAGCCTGATATCATAGAAAAAAGCACTAGGCTGGGAATTAAGAGGCACCAAGGCATTTGTCATTCTTACAAATGACATGAAAACTAAAGCTTTGCTTCAAATAAATTGTATATATCAGAAATTTTGGAAATTTACTGTTTAATATCTGAGCAGTAGAATTAGTATATAAGTGATGTCCTCAACAAGAAAATAAATTTTCAGGCAGGAACTAGGTGAACCTCTTGCCACAGGTGTCATGTAGACATTTATTAAACATTGCCTGTTATACTCAGTGTACAATTATTAGTTGTATAGCCTTGGGTAAGTGGCTTTCAATATTTTTTTTTTAAAATATATTTTGCATCACGACCCAATACATGTACCACATACACACCACTTAATCTCTAAAATAAATTTCTCTTAACAGTGCAAAACACACACTGCTATATTTTCTGTTCTGATTTATTTTTTAAAAATGTGTTTCAATCCACTGAGCTAGATGACCTCTACTGTCCCTTTGAACTCTAGGAGAATATAGTTACTCCTAGACTTTTATAGTTGCTCCAGAGCAAAGCTTGCCAACTAGTTTGCTGTTAAATACTGAAATTAGAAGATTTTCTAGATAGATTTTTATTTGGAAATTTTGTAGAAAGTCAATAGCTAATATCTAATAATACTCTATCTTATTTTTTTCTTGTAATAATTATGTAATATAGAGAAAATGGAGTGGGTTTTTTTTTTACTTAGCCCTATTATATAGCTGCCCCCAAACCCCCTCCTCTTTACTCCAGTATGCTATACAAATTTTATTTATGCACACTGTATTAGTGAAAACTAACGTGACATGAAAAGGGTTAGGAAGTCTTTTCTAGAGAAATAAACTGTGTATCACGTAGATTAGATACAGAGTATCAAATTACCCTTGATAGACCCCATCTTTGTCTTCCTCAGAGTTTTCCCAGGGCTCTAGAGAAGTTCCCTTCTCTGCTTTAATGTACTTCTAAAAAGTATTCATTTTATAACTTAAAAAATGCACATGGTAAAAAGATGAAACAATATAAAGGGCATATGACAAAACGGCTCTTTCTTACCCTAATCTTTGAACGCTGTGCTCCAGTGGGGAGTTTCTTCTCTGTTTTTCCAGAAAATTTCTGTGAATATGAGTGGATTTTAAAAATCCAAATAAAATTATACTACACACACCATTATGTATCTGCCTCATTCTTTTTAATGGTTGTATGGTACTTCAGTGTATGGATGGGTATACTATATTTAATCATTCATCTTTTGATAGGTATCTGGATTATTTCCAAGTTGTTCCCTTTCTCCCCATCAGGTATACTTAGGCCATCAGCCTTCTCTCCTACCTCCATTTTGGGACAGAACCCAGAACCTAGGTGCTATTGGAAAGGGGTGATAGTGCTGTGTGGAAATGGAAAAACCCCTCACCAACTTAACCTCCTCTGGCTAGAACACCAAAAGTAGGCCCCACTGTCCCAGCCATTCATGAGTGGGTAAGACTGCCCTAAGAGTCATTTTTCAGCAGATTAATGAAATAACATTGGGTTCAAAGTCTGGTAACTGGAGTGTGAGGTTGTGAGCCTGTCACTTAACCCCCTTGATCCTCAGTTTTACCGTCTATTGAGTATAAAATGAAAGATTGGAATAGATGAGTTTTAATGTCCCTTCCAGCTGTAATAGTTACATAGTATTTTTTTTAATATTGACTTAAGCTGTATAACCCAAATTGTATGAAGTTTCTGTTATTTAAATTAAAAACATCTTTTGTGTATATTGTGTGGTCTGTAATTTGTTTGACCTGCCATATGGCCTAAGCTATTTGAAAGTTTAAGAATGTGGGGAAAAAAAAAGAGAGAGAGAGAGAAGTTGAATAGTATACTATATTTTACATAAACTCTCCTTTTCTAAAAAATTACTTTCAAAAGTATAAAATCCATTCCAGAAGTAAAAGCAAATCTTTTTATCAAGTTTGAATACTTGAGGAGAAGATTCTGAGGTGATGTTTGTTTTTAAAGTGGATCTTTGTAATTTTCAATGAATCCAGCCATTCAGAGTTAATCCTGAGGGCTTTGAAACTTGGCTTCAGTCCCCTTGTTTAAATTGTTTTCACATTCTAGCCCTCTAATCCATCTCTCTGTTTCACTGAATGCTAAAATTGATGTTGCTTGACATAGCTAAAGTTTTCTGACTTCGTGCTGAGGAAGCAGCCTTAGAGGTGAACTGTGCACTACCATCCTGCCAGCAAAGTTATCAAGTTACACAGCAAAGTTATAAAGTAACCGAAGCAGGAATTTTTGCTGCATCACATGTAGGATGTTTAACATTACCTGTTTCACAATTTTATTCTTATAATTCCATCAAACGACAGCTGTCCTGAAAGCAAAATGGAATAAGAATTCATCGTTTGATTTATATAATTACAACAGGAAGATAAAAAGACATTTTCTTGGCCTGGAGGTAGGGGAGTCTGTGTGTTTTCATGCTGGTGACACCCTAGCTTCTTAGCAGAAGGCTTGACATACCTTGAATAAGTATACTTCCCTAAAACCCGAGAGATTATTTGTTATCCAAATAATGCTAGAATTCTGTGTCAATTTTCATATCAATTGTTTGACATAGTTCAGTTTAGCAAAATGTGTTGAGGACCTTCTAGGAGGCAAGCACTGCATTAAAAGGTGGGAGAACCTAGATGACAGAGACAGTCTCACTGGAATGTACCAAAATGACAACTGTTCTTAGTTCTTCTATTGTTGGAGTGTTCCAATATCCACTGGTAAGTGGAACTGGGCAGAGAAAGTTCTCCAAGTTTGAGTCTGTGAAAATAGATGGAAAAAAAGTACATTTTCAGTATTTAAAAAGGGGTACTAATGTCTTGTTAGGGCAGTGTCAGTTACTCTTCTGTGTCTGGATCTGCTAGTGACATCAGTTTCTCACTAATCAAATTCTAAATGAAATAAGCCCATTTGTGATGTGTGGATTAATTGAGCCCCAATTTTTGCCTACCGTTGCAATTATTGTACCTTGTATGTTATAATGGCTTGAACAATTGCTTGTAGGAAACTAACCTTGAAAATGGTCACACTGTGTCTTTATGACACATTCCAATATCTTCTTTGTCATGTTACCTTATCCATTGTGGCATTTACGACTAAGGAAATTCTCCAGAGTCAGAAATATGCAGGATACTGCTGCCTACAGGATGTTGAACAAACTTTGTCTAAAACATTTGAAACCATTTTAGAAAAACAGTCCTATGATAGCAGAATCAGTCAAATAGACTGTAGTTTGAGCTGAAGCAGAAAGCCTTTTTAAACAAGAGAGAAGAAAAAGTCTAATCATTACTCTGGTCTGTTATGTATGCAATCTCAGAAGGGACTGCTTTTTCTCCTTTAAAGCCCCGCTTTTGGCTAGGGTCCTGTGACACACAGTGGGAATTCACTTCCTATCAGGAAACGCTGTTTTTCAATGTATTATCTTGTTGAGACAACCACAGTGGACAATAGGCTATTAATGTATTAGAACAACAAGTGTCATAACTAAGCCAATATTTGTTTTGTTTTGAGTGTTGCCCTAAAAAAAAAAAAGAAAGAAAAAAAAAAACTTTGGCCGAGCTTCAGAATACATTTGATCATCCGTAACTGCTGGGTACAAAAGCCATGACAGTTAAAAAGAACAAAGAAAAAAGTGCTTTAATAGTGGTGATGAACTTTTGCAGGTTTACTCTATTCACTTCCTATCCACAGAGAGACAAGAATAATTTAAATGATTTCAAATACAACTTTTGGGTATGAAAAAGTGTGCACTTAAAAGCCTGTTTTGAATTTTGGAAGCCACACCAAGAAACTGGTATAAAGAAAAAAAGCCTCCAACTCAAGTTCTCTTACAAAATACCAAACCTTCTTGTGAGATATATCACATTCGGTTTTGGATATTTATATTTAAAATAATTTGATAATACTGCTTACTTGAGGACTGACAGCTTTTTAAAAGCTGTTACTTTCATAATGATTAAGAAGAAAACTCTATTCAGGGGGTGGTTAGTTAATATCAAGTCACTATTATTGATATAATTATGTGATAAGACTACAGTAAAATTTCAGATTTGGAAGGTAAGCCCAGAGGTCATCTATTTCAAACCACCTCATTTTATACATCGTGAAACTCAGACCTTACCTCTTCATTGAAATCTTCCCTTACTATCTTAATCCATAATTCTGTTTATCAGCAATCCTCAGCAACTCTTGGATAGCTTACATTTATCTTTCATTTGGCATTTGTTATAAACTGGTTTTTATGATCAGTTTTCTTTCCATGAGGTCAATAGAGAATTTTAGTAGAGAATTTTAGTTCTCAATAGTTAAAACTGGGAAGTCTTGAAGGGCAGAACCTAGATCTGTGCTTTATATCTCTTTATACTCTTTACCTAACAGCTGTATTAGTGTTTGCTGATTGACTGAATAAGTAGTTTTTTGGTTATTTTAAGATGACATTTTGTAGCACCATTTGTATCTGGTCTCAGAACACAGCAGTAGGTATAGATTTTTTTTTAATTGCTCTTTTTATACCTTCATACTTTTTTGTGATTACTTTTTCATTACCTCAACCATCTTGGGTAGCTGGCCATTCTGATCAAACCATGATTAGCCCACTTTTCAAGAGTTGCTCTAGATTCTCTGCCCTAGTTTACTCTAAGACTAGAGAATGGGATATTATGAGTCAATAGCCCTACTCACCTCACTCAGTTTAATAAACCCTTATTGAGTATAACTGTTAGTAGACAGTGAAGAAAGGAAAAAGATGTTGGCCTAGTTACTGGGGCAGAAAGACATACTCAAATAATTCAAAAGCAACACAGACTATGACAAAGTGCTTTGGGAACACTAAGGAGGGGGGCGGCGCTAATTCTGATAGAGGAGATTGGGAAGCCATCGTGGAAGGAGTTGATTTTTGAACACACCACAAAGTGTGGAAGATTTGAATGGATGGAGGTGAGCAGGGAAAACAGTCCAAGTGTGTGAGAAATAAGGTGAGCAAAGCATTAGTTAGAGAAATGGCTTTTGTTTGGGAGGGTCATCATTTTCCTCTAAGTCTGTGGGGTATATTTAAAGCCTTTTCCATGCTATTTTCAGAGCCTGAATTTTAAAAAACCCCAGCCTGATTAAGATGGGTCTCCAGGATGCTTAAAACACAAACAAACAAACAAACAAACTTGGGAATGACTAAGAAAATGGTGTGTTTGGAAAATTATGGTAGGGGGCTTTGTGCTTCTCAGTTGTAACCATGAACCTGAAGGATTGTAGTATCCATAGTACCTTTTAGATGTGTAAAATAATACTTCACCACTCTATAGAACCCTTCCTTGACAATAGATATAAAAAGTAGACACAAAATATTTACCAAACTCTGGAGAGCTACTTAAGTTACTAAGCTCCATGAAGATTGCTTTTTATTTTGACAGTAAACTACTTGATGTAGGCTTTAAGTCCAGCTAAATAGGCACTGTAGAACTAAGCTGTGAGTCTAGTCTTTGTGAGCCTCAGAGAAACAAGAATCCTACTCCAGGCCTGAATTTAAAATATAGCAAGCAATTTAAGTGGACCATTCAGGCATGTGTGAGTGAGCACAAAAAGCTGAGTCATAAAATTTACTCTCTCTAGTGAATTACCATGAAAGCTTAAAAGAGAAGTGTTCTCATTATTTTAAAATGGTATAAATGACTCAATTCTTATGAAAGCACACATCAAGAAAATTTGTTTTGTGTGTTTTTAACCCTGAATGCATACCTACAAACCCCTTAAAATCAAGAAACCGGTGCTTGAGGCATTAGGTGATTTTCCTTTTTCATGAAAGTTAACATTTTATTTAACGTACAATAGCTTTTGAAATTAGTTTATTGCCAAAACCTTTAGTTAAAGGAATTTTTTAAATGTAGTTCATATTTAAATCTTTTCTTACATTGATAGATCATATGATCTACATTCTGTGTATCATATGCTGCTCTAGATAATATGAAAAATCTTGAGTAAGATAAATTGAGGGACTTGGGCAAGTCAGATTCTCTCCTGGGACCTGTTTCTTCATATGGAGAAATGAGGGTAGTACTAGATGTAATAATACCTTATATCCTATTAAGCTCTAACCCCTTTAAATTCTAGAGATGCTATTCCTCTTTGGGCTGTAATTAGATAATATTAAGGAAGACAGTATTTATTTCTTGGAAGAGTTGTTATATGGACTTATAAATGTTTTGTTTCTCTGTTATTCTTACAAAGGTATTTTTCAGCCTGCTGTTTTTGATAAACTTTCCTCCATAAATTAAACGATGAGTTATTTTAATGCTTTCTCTTTTCCCGTGAATTGGACAGTTAGCCTTTTTAGGTCTTCTTTCAGATTTTCTTTTACTTTTTATTAAGACAAGTTTCCAGCTGTGGCTTAGAGGCTTGGTTGGTTGTCTCTTTATCTTCCCATCATCTTCAGTCTCCTCAATGTTCATGTCAGAAAAGAATCTCGATCTCGTTTCTCTTATATGAATTGTCATAAAATATCAAAATGTCTGCACACATTTTCAGGATTCTTATTCATATTGACTAGGCCTACTTTGCAAGGCTAAGTCTTATTTTATACCAGGTCAGAGCCTAGACCTCTTTAAATGAATTGACAAACCTATATGGCAGTAAATGTCCAACACAGTTCTAGATGAGATAATGGGGCATATATAATCTAGATAGTAGGATCCAGAGGACTCCCCTCACCTCTTTCTAAAGCTCACAATTATAGTTGTAATTTAGATTACACTTTGTAGAGGATGAAATTTGATGAATGACCAGGGGATTTTACGTATTTTTTATTGATTTAATCATCAAATTCCTGAGTGTCACACCCTGTACTTCTTGCTTTTACATTCAGGTAAATTTCATCGTAAGAAAATACAGCCTATGAAAACATATATCTTGTCAAAGAGTTCACATTAGAGGTGGGGACTTAGATTTGGGGCTGGGTAGGGGAGGAGTTGGAAACATTTACCAGAGGATCTTAACAGGTATAAATTTGAAATGACTCAAAATTTGAAAACATCATTGGAGTTTAGGGATGGGGATAGGGTAGTAGAAGGTAGAGAAGCAATATAGTGTAGTGGTTAAGAACACAGGTTCTGGAGCCTATCTACTTGAATTTATATCATAGCTGCACAGATATTGGTATGTGACCTTGTACACGTAACTTCTGTATGCTGTTTCTTTGTCTGTAAAATGAGTATGGTAATAGCACATACCTGTCTAAGGTTATTATGAGGATTAAATGAGTTAAAACATGCTGCCTTCTTAAAACAATGTTAGGTAATAGATGCTCAGGAAATGTTGACTACTGGCCATTAACGCTCTCTCCCCATAAAAACATATTTTCATCAAAAATTGTGTTTTTAAAAATTCTGGTGTAATTTGTTTAATAGAAAAACACGAAAGCTAAATTACTAAGAAGGATGGTGTTAGTAACAGAGTCGGAGTGGCTGAATGCCTGACAAAGATTTGGAATCCAGGCAGACCCTTGAGGACAGGGCAGATTCCTAGCAACAGGCAGTAGGAAAAAGCCCAGGTGTATGGACTGTCAGGGAGGTTGGACAGTAGGTTTCAAACCCTGACCTGTAGGCAGTGCATAGGAACAGGGTGTTTTGGCAAAGGGTGGCAATTGGTAGAAGCCTAGATGGGGAATTAATACCAGGGAAGTTTGCATGGCATCAGAAATCCTCTACTGTAAGCCAGGGTGTGAGCCATCAGGTTACCTTAGGGAACGGTAGAAACTGATAGAAGGGTCTAAGACTGAGACCTGGGAAAGAGGGTTCAGGCATGGATCTTCAATTTTGAAAGTATTTGGAGTTACCTGATAGAAAAACAAGAAAGGGATTTAGGCTGCTTTAGAGTGAGTGGAGTAGCTAAGAGATTAACAGAGTTTGATTATTAACAATCAGATAAAAGTATGGCTAAGGTGAAAGTCAATCATCAGAGTGGGAGCAGCAGCAGCAAGACTAACTTGATGCTGAGCTGCTACACTAGTTTCTTAAGGTTTCTCATAATCCTGGGGGCCCAGAGCCTGGCATGATGCTGAATCTGCAGGTTAGGGTTTAGTGGTCCCTAATGTGGGGAGAAGGGCAGAAATGCAGCTTGTATGTACACATGGCAAGAAACCTGATAAACAGAGTGAGTGGCTTTTTAAATCCACTCTTGCTTAATGAAAAGACATTCCATCAGACTGGAATATTTTAAAATTTGATAACTGCTTTAAGTGTTTCAGCTATGATAGAACCAGTAGAGCCCACTGCATCTTTACTTTGTGGTTGATATTCATTGTGAATCTTCATGGAGTTTTACAAAGAAATTTCTTTTCAGAATCTGATATGACAAGAACATTCATATCATCTTGCTTCAGATTTTCTTGGAAACATTGTTTCTTGATCTAACATGGTAATAGTTTGTAAAAGTCATACCATTGTGGAAGACATCTATGTTGCGTTGCCCTTACGTATATCAAATGGTATATCAAATGTCATTCGGGAGGCTTCCCTGGTGGCGCAGTGGTTAAGAATCTGCCTGCCAATGCAGGGGACACAGGTTCGAGCCCTGGTCCGGGAGGATCCCACATGCCACAGAGCAACTAAGCCCGTGCGCCACAGCTACTGAGCCTGTGCTCTAGAGCCTGCGAGCCACAACTACTGAAGTCCGCCGCCGGCTTAGAGCCTGTGCTCGGGAACAAGATAAGCCACTGCAATGAGAAGTCCGTGCACCGCAACAAAGAGTAGCCCCCGCTCACTGCAACTAGAGAAAGCCCACGCACAGCAACGAAGACCCAGTGCAGCCAAAAATAAATAATTTTTTTTTAATGTCATTCGGGTTGCTATTTTGATTTCTGTTATTCCTAAAGAGCTGACTTTGATTTTGCAAAGGTGTGCTATCTGTCTACACTGTTGTGATGGTGAAATGCCTCCTAAAATAGGTATTATTAAGATAGAAATTCCACTGGAACAGTATGTATATTAGTTTCCTAGGGCTACCATAACAAAGTACCACAAAATGAGTGACTGAAGACAACAGAAGTTTATTCTCGTACAGTTCTTGAGTCCAGAAGTCCAAAATTAGGGTGTCAGCAGGGTTGGTTTCTTTTGGCTGCTCTGAGGAAAATCTGTTTTGTGTCTCTCTCCCAGCTTCTGGTAGATGCTGGCAATCATTGGTGTTCCTAGGCTTGTAGCTGCATCAGGTCGGTCTGTGCCTCCGTCCATCATCACATGGCTTTTTCCCTTGTGTGTCTCTGTATCCACATCTCTCTTACTTTTCTCTTATAAAGACACTAGTCATCAGATTTAGGGCCTACCGTAATCCAATATGACCTCATCTTAATTTAATTACAAATTAAGACCCTATTTTCTTTTTTTAAAAAATATATTTATTTTTTATAATTTATAATTATTTTATAAATTTATAATTTATAAATTATCTATAATATTTATTTTTTATTATTTATAATTATTTTTTGTATGCGTTGGGTCTTTGTTGCTGCGCGCAGGCTTTACTCTAGTTGTGGCAAGCTGGGGCTACTTTTCGTTGCAGTGCGTGGACTTCTCATTGTGGTGGCTTCTCTTGTTGCAGAGCACAGACCCCAGGCACGTGGGCTTCAGTAGTTGTGGAGCGTGGGCTCAGTAGTTGTGGCTCGCGGGCTCTAGAGCGCAGCCTCAGTAGTTGTGGCGCATGGGCTTAGTTGCTCCACGGCATGTGGGATCTTCCTGGACCAGGGCTCGAACCCGTGTCCCCTGCATTGGCAGGCAGATTCTTAACCGCTGCGCTGCCAGGGAAGTCCCAAGACCCTATTTTCAAATAAGGTCATATTCTGAGGTCATGATATGAATTTTAGGGGACACTATTCAACCCAGTACAGGATGTAATATCAAACTTTAGATTTAAAGGATAATTCATTTGAAAAAGCTAGTTCCACAAAAATAGTTTTTTTATTATAAAAACAGATTTTCAAGGTTGATAAACATCTCTTTGCATGGACTTCCACTTAAAACTGTTATCAGAGTTCTAAATGGTGGATTATGGCCAGTATTTTTGGAAATAATTTTCAAGTACTATTACCTATGCTTAATAAATTGCATTTTCATGCATTTTCATTAGACTTTCCATAGAAAGAAAACAGATGAGGTTGTGATGATCTTGAAATCCTCCTTACCAGCCAAATCTAGAGGTAGGAACTCCTTCAAATGACTTCTTTGCAGTAACGATGTACTGAGTTACCTACAGCTTTTGGATTGACTTTTGCAGCTGTATTTTATAAGTTATAATCATGAAAGCCAGAAGTCTTTAGTTGGGATACTGATAGTAGATCAAAATGAACTCTTGGAACTTACTCATACCTTGTGTTCTTTAAGATTTTTTTGTATATTTTCCTCCAATTTTTAAAATAAGGAACTTTGCCTCATATTTTTTGTGCCAGCCTCCCTTCTGTCCCTCACTGGTCACAACAATCACGTTAGGAATGGACCATTAGAAGTACCATCCACTATAACAAATCAGTTTTCTAGACCAGCCTTTTGGGTGAATGTTTTGTTTTGCAAACTCAACTCATTTTTAATAATGAGCTTTTGTAGGATCATTTGCATTTCTTCAGAATGAAGAACTAGAATTTCTTGAGTTCAGAAATTTTGAAAAATAGGTATATGTAAGATTGGAATTTGAGGGAATTAAGTTTTCTATATTACTTGTATTCTGATACTCACTTGGAAAATGTTTCCTGAGGTTTCAGAGTAGATATGCAGTAATAGGTAAGAGTGATTTTTCCTCAAACATTGCTCTCAAGAAAATGTCAAAAGCAATGGCTTTAAATTTTTCAAGCTCAGTGCTGCACATGTAATTTTGTTTTTTAAAAAAAAGCTATTTTCCAGGACTACTAAATAGTAAAGAGCCAAAGATTTAAGGTATCTCCAGAAATTGAGAGCAATGAATCTTTCTTTAAAAATCATAATCTCCACTGATTCCACTTTTTTAAACCTCTCATTTATCATGAGCTGTCAAGTTCTGGATAGTTTCCTGGATCTCAATTTAAAAATTTTCACTGATACCAGGGGACATAATAACAGAAACTAAATGTCTTAGAGGCACATCTGAGTAATCAATCCACTGGTCTCTGTCAACTTTCTCTTAGGGGAAAAAAAAAAAAAACCCCACCTTTTGGTTTTTTCCCAACCATTTCCAATACACTCCATGTTGAAGACAAATGATGACTGAGGGAATATATACAGAACGTTCATCATGTTTTGTAGAAAGGAGGGTAAAGGCACTGAGGCCATGTGTTTTTGGATTCTGCAAGATACTTGAGAGACTGCCTCTCTCTATGGTTGATTGTTTTACTCATCATTTTATGAGATATATATAGATATATAATCAGTCTTATATTTGCTTTTCCAAATGATTCACGTTGGGAACAATTTGAGCTAAGTCTAAAAATTGATAGAGTTTAGGCTTCAAGAAAATACACTTCTTCTGAACTTTTTGTACATGTTTTCAAGTTTATAACTCTGCCCCTCGCATGGCCATTACAACTGGTAAATTTGACCTATTTATAATGAAAATTTTTTTCAAGTTACCGGTGAACATTATTTCCAGTCCTACCAATGTCTAAGCAAGTGACTGACTCTCTTCTCCCCAGCCCCTACTCTTCACGTACAGAAGTCCAGCTCTCTGTTGCTTGCAACAGGTAATGTTGATCAATAAAATATTCTTCATCAACTACTGATACCTTAGTGAGAAAGAAGTTAGATTCATTTTCTGCTTTATCCAGCAGTGAATGCCTTTGGTCTTTGGATCACCCTGCTCAGTGTGACCTAGCAAGCACCTACTTAAACAACGTGTATTACGGTTATACAGAACTACTACTATGTTCCAATTATACAAGCACAGGATGTATTTTTCATGTTTGCTAAAGTAGTTTATGTTAATTAGCAGTATAGCGTTTATTATTAAAACAGTTTGAGACCAAAATACTCTCATAGCTGTGCCCTCCATTGATGCTTTTCTTATATCTGTTTTTTTTAATAAATGCTGAGCCAGCTATCAACTTCCATTAAAAGTACAAGACCCTTAGAAACATAAAGGGTTGCTGTTACTGTCATTAGTTTGTTTTATTATTGTTGGCATTTTTTCCTTGACATTGTCAGATTTTTTTTTTAATTGAAGTATAGTTGATTTACAATATTATATTAATTTCAGGTGTAGAACATAGTGATTCCCTATTTTTACAGATTATACTCCATTAAAAGTTATTACAAGATAATGGCTATAATTCCCTGTGCTGTACAATATATCCTTGTTGTTTATTTTATACATAGCAGTTTATATCTCTTAATCCCATTCCCCTAATTTGCTCCTCTCCTCTTCCCTCTCCCCTTTGGTAAGCACTAGTTTGTTTTCTGTATCTGAGTCTGTTTCTGTTTTGCATATACATTTGTATTTTTTTAGATTCCACATATAAGTGATATCACACAATATTTGTCTTTCTCTGTCTGACTTATTTCACTAAGCATAATATTCTCTAGGTCCATCCACATTGCTGCGAATGGCAGAATTTCATTTTTTCTTATGGCTGAGTGATATTTCATTGTATATATATATATATATACACCACATCTTCTTTATTCATTTGTCTGTTGCTGGGCACTTGGGTTGCTTCCATATCATGGCTATTATAAATAGTGCTGTTATGAACATTGGGGTGCATGTGTCTTTTCAAGTTAGTGTTTTCATTTTTCTGGATATATACCCAGGAGTGGAATTGCTGGATCACATGGTATTCTACTTTTTTTTTTTTTTTTGGCTGCGTTGGGTCTTCATTGCTGCACGCGGGCTTTCTCTAGTTGTGGCAAGCGGGGGCTACTCTTCGTTGCGGTGCGTGGGCTTCTCAATGTGGTGGCTTCTCTTGTTGCGGAGTACGGTGCTTGGGCTTCAGTGGTTGTGGCTCATGGGCTCCAGAGCACAGGCTCAGTAGTTGTGGCGCCCAGGCTTAGTTGCTCCGCGGCATGTGGGATCCTCCCGGACCAGGGCTCAAACCCGTGTCCCCTGCATTGGCAGGCGGACTCTCAACCACTGCGCCACCAGGGAAGCCCTGTTATTCTACTTTTAGTTTTTTGAGTTAAGTTGCATTTTTGACTCAGGCCCAGATTAATGGTATCTTTTGCTAATCAACTATAGATTCATTTTTTCCTAGACTTTTGTATTGAAGCTTAGAGTTTATAGTTTTATTTTAAAGATATACTCAGCAGAAGTCATTTCAGAAGAGCAAAAAAAGTATTCAGAAATTTAAGGACCATTTGGATCAATTTTAGGATTCTGGCAATAGACCACAGAGAGTTAAATTTTCACATTTATACCAGTTTGGTAACCATACAAGATTTTTTTATTTTACTACTTTGATAATATTTACCATTTCTGTTTTGGTGCTGAATATTGTGATCCTATAATATATTTTCAGGTGCCCCAGTAAAGAAAGACAGTAATTAAGTTTGTAATAACTGTGTATACTTCTAGGAAATAACAGTCCTTTGAGCCATTCCATCTTTTTTGGTCAACTCTTCCACACCTAATTAAGATCTATAACCGTGAATAATTCCTTGTTTGGTGAAGAATATTTGGTAGTCTGAGGCAAATTATTAAATCTCAGTTTTTTAAATCTATACAGTGGAATTATTGCCAACATAAACTTTTTCCGAGGGTTGATTTGTTTCATTATAAATAGTTAAAGGCCCTCAACTCTTTCAAAATGATGCTAAATTAACTTTAGAGATAAAAATGTGAACTTGAACATAATTTATTGTTACCCAGGGCACAGTCAATGTCATTCTGATAACTTCTAATTAAGACATAGCAGTCATCTGCTAGGTTAACAGTTACAACTTCCAACATACTGATCATTGCCCATGTGGTGGTGTTTTCAGATGAACTTGAACCAGTTTAAGGGCCCTTGCCCTGCATGTATTTAGTTCCTCTTTGTTTGGAACTCAAAATTTTATGGAATGTCTCATGATATTTTATGATACTACTCATCTTTGCCTACTTCATTAAGCTTCTTGGTCTGCCCATGTCCTAATACTCCTTGTCCTTATGTATCTTACTTATCTGGTTTGCTAAGTACTGATAGAAAACAAGGCCAGTTATGAGGAGGCAATATTGTGTGGCATAAAGAGCTAGGAGAACTTAGATCACCCTGATGATGTTAGGTGTATGATATTGGGCATGTCTCTGTATGAAGACCTCTTTCATTAGTTATCTAACCTAGAAAACAAGAGATTTGGACTGGTTGTTCTCTTAATTTTTGCTTCAAAGCCTTCAAAGAATTTAAGTGAAAAGACAGATCCTTCATTTACTGGTAATATGTTAGTAGATACTTCTTAATCATTAAAAATCTAGTTACTTAAAGAAAGTGTATTCCTTAGGTATTTAAGTCATGCAAACCACCACTATACAACTACCTCATTTGTACATCTACTTTTCTGTGCATGCTAGACAGACAGACAATCATAACATTAAATCCATTTAGAAGCACTAGGATTTTTAGGCTTTCCTTATAGTCTATTCTTCTTAGTCAATACTATTTATAAATTACCTGCATAAACTGTGTGTGGTGGGCCTTGTTTTTTTCTTATATTTCATTTGAGGGTAAATTATGGCCATGGGGCAGTCTGTGAATGATATGGTAATACTAATAAATGTCATTATTATTATTTTATAGCAATATCTGATACTTGAGCTTTAGAAAAATTGTAGCTTTAGAAAAATTATTCAACACCTCTGATTATAGTTTCCTCTCATCAGTGAAATGTGTTCCTTGAATCTAGTCTGAAAAATTCCAAGAGAGCTCTCATAGAATCAGTAGCCATTATAGCAATGAGATCCTAGTGCTTTGTGGGGTAATTAAATCTTATTCCATTTGGGCACTTAGAAAGTGCCATCTGTATTACTCAGTGCCACTCAATGCCTTTTTTTCTTTTTTCATTTTTCTTGACTTTTATCTACTTCTGTTCAATTTTCCATATCTATCAATTTCTATGTCAGCTGTATATAAAATTTTGGCTAGCAGTTGAAAGTAGTTCATGTATTTTGCAGTTTAAAATGAATAAAATTTCAGTGGTCGATCTGACGTGGCTTGTCATAGTTTATGCAGAGTCCAAGTTGTTTTCTAGAACTTTAAATACCTTCACAGTTTTATAGTAACTTTCATCAAGAAAAACTAAATAAACTAGCATTTGTTGTTGTTTTTAACCAAATATGCTGCTTTGAAGTCTTGGCATATCTTTGATTATTGTTTTAAATACCAAACAATGGGCCTGGTACTTGAAAGTACAGCCATCTTTTTGCTTATGTTCTAGAGAAAGCTGTTAAAACTACCAAGAATTTCAAGTTTGGAAAGACTTTTTATAAGTAATAACTTTTCATAGGGTTGTTTTTACCATTCCCAGTCTAGAAGTAACACAAACAAGGTTGTTTTGGAAGGAGCTGTGATATAGTAAAATAATTCAATTCAGCTGTTGCTGTGGAGTATTCTGCTGTTGTGGGGACTACAAACATAAGCAAAGAGGTCTTGAAAATTGAACTAGAAGTAGATATGAGTCAAGAAAAACGAAGAAAAAAAAAAAAAACCCTGACACTGGGTAGTACAGATGGCACTTTCTAAGTGCCCAGATGGAGGAAAATCTAGTTATCCCACAAAGCACTAGGATCTTATTGCTATAATCTGCCATAAATATTAAAAAAAAAAAATCAAGGAATCATTTCTTAGTACCTTCCATCCCTCTAGCACATATTCATTCCCCCCATCTCTCTCTCTCTCTCTCTCTCTCTCTCTCTCTCTCTCACACACACACACACACACGTACACACACATGCACACACACATTCTTCTTTTCCTTTCTATTTCCCATCTGATCATGACTTAGAGTTCCTAGGGCAGTGTTTTTCAAACTGTAGATTACAACAGCTTATTAATAGATCATAAATCAATTTGATGAGCATTTTTTTTAAAAAGGAAGAGATTAAAGTAGAAAATACCAGAATATACTACATAGTAAGGGAAAGTATCATGTCCTGAATTTGTTTCAGTTATACATCTCATGTATTTGTATGTGATTACAATATAAAATGTATTTCTTATTGTGGATTACCATTTTTAAAAAGTTCAAAAGCCATCATTCTAAAGTGTTTTATCTAATTTTGTCTTCAACCTAATGTTCTTTAAACATACATATTGGATAGTTACTGCATAAATATTTGGATAAGATTTTTAAAGCTAGAATTTTGTTTATGCTTGATATCTTGTTTCGAATCTGCATGGCCAGAGGAAAACCCATAGTATTAACAAGTTTTATAACATTATTTTTTTTAAAAATCTGTCTTCTGCATCATTTTCAATTCAGAGAACATTGTTGAAAGACTAATTTTTTTCCCCTAATGGAGTTCATACTTGTTTGCACTGGTGTTTATATTGTTCGGAAGTAGTAGAAAGCATGACTGTGTATATGTGGTATTAAAAAATAGGGTTGGTTAATTTTAAAGAGAAGGAGCCCTAGAACTGAGTTGTTCCAAATATCACCTGGAAGCAGGAATATTTATGCTTAGAATTAGTTGTTCAGGGTTAAGAGAAACTAGAATCTACCACTTACTTCCCTTAAAACATCTTTCCTTAGGGGGCAGTAGTGAAGATGCCTGACTCCCTTCTAAGCCATGGCAATTCTGGTACTTTTTCTTCTGGGGCCTGAGTAAAACCTTTTCAACCCCTCAGTGCCACCGAATAGCTGGAATTGGCATTTGAAAAGAAACTACTAGTTACCCCTGCCTGGGTCTGAGTTGTGATTAAGTCCATGAGCTTTAGAGATCAACAGACTAGATTTAAATCCCTGGTCCACCACTTGCTAGCTCTTGGACCTGAAACAAGTTACTTCTCAGTGACTTTATTTCCTCATCAGTAAAATGGAGATAATAACACCTACCTCATAGGATTATGAGGAGCAAATGAGCTAATGTATTTAAATTCCAGTGGCTAGCACATAGTAAGAGCTCAGTAACTGACAGTTGTTTTTAAATGCTGTGATGACCCATCACTAAAGTAAGGAATACCTAGTTATTGTTGGAAAATCTCTAGCTGTTATGAATACCGAGCTATATCAAGGTTCCTTATCTGCCTCATTACAGCACTAGATCAGGGGATACCAGTAGGACCATAGGATGTTAGAACTAGGAAAATCTGAAGGGTCTTTTGAGATAGCCCTTTTATTTTACAGTTAATCTTGGGAACTTTATGATGTAATTGCTTACTTACTTCTTCGTATTCCTCACTAGACTGCAAACCTCAGGAAGAACTGTGTCTTATTTGCTATTTTTATCTCCACATAGTAGGACCTTGGCACATAGTAGATGCTCAGTCACTTACTGATTGAATGTGCCATGGCTACTCTAAAGTCACACAGTACTTGGTGGACGTGCAAAGACTTGAGTCCTGGTCTCTTTGTCCTCAGTCCAGTACTCTGCACCACTCTACTTTCTTCTTGACAGGATTACATACAAGGAAATTTTTAGAATATAATTAGAATATTTTTAGTCTGATAATCAGCTAAGGCTCCTAGAACATTTTAACTATTTTCAACTAAGTGAAAATTTCTGATAGAAAACAATCATATTTAAATTGATCTGACCACAGCAAGATTTTTTAAAGTTCCTTTACAAAGCCAACAGTTGAGTTAATGTTTCCCCTTGCTGTGTCCCTTGGCTTATAAAGCCTAGTACTGAAATCTGAACAGTATCTGTTAAATGCTTTTTTACAGTATTTTATTTTGTCTCCCGGGGGCTTCTTATTCTAACTGTCCTTGACTTGTGTAAACTGCTATGTAAGCAGATGTTAAGTTCCAAAGTTGCTCTAGACTAATCATCATGAGAAGTATTTTGCAGTGACCAGTTGATGCTAATAGAATGTATGCATTTTTATTCAGATGCAATTTAGTTATATTGATGGAACTGCTTTTAAAATACATTCTGGTACAAAAGATATCTAAAAATAACTACAATATAAGCTTTATTTTGCTGTAGAGTTGATCACATTCTTATGGAATGGACTTTTTTTAAATTAAACTTTTAAAGTTTGAGATAATTGTAGATTTGCATGCAATTATAAGAATTAATACAGAGAGATCCTGCACCCTTCATCCACTTTCCCCCAATGGTAACATCTTGTAAAACCATAGTGTAATTTCACAGTCAGGATATTGACATTGTGGTAATCCACTGGTCTTATTCAGATTTTCCCAGTTTTGCTTGTAAGTCACTTGTATGTATGTATGTTTGTGTGTTTAGTTCTGTGTATGTTCATGTATCCACTACCATAGTCAAGACATAGAAGAATTCCATCACCACAAGGATAATTATCCATACCTCCTTTTTTTTTTTTTTTAAACTTTTGGGTTTTATTTATTTATGGCTGTGTTGGGTCTTCGTTTCTGTGCGAGGGCTTTCTCTAGTTGTGGCAAGCGGGGGCCACTCTTCATCGCGGTGCGCGGGCCTCTCACTATCGCGGCCTCTCTTGTTGCGGAGCACAGGCTCCAGACGCGCAGGCTCAGTAATTGTGGCTCACGGGCCTAGTTGCTTCGTGGCATGTGGGATCTTCCCAGACCAGGGCTCGAACCCGTGTCCCCTGCATTGGCAGGCAGATTCTCAAGCACTGCGCCACCAGGGAAGCCCCCATACCTCCTTTTAGAACCATACCTGCTTCCCTCCTTCCCTCCCTCCCTCCCTCCAGACAATACTCCTTTCCAACCCCTGGCAACCACTGATCTATTCCCCACTTCTATAATTTTGTCATTTGAAGAATATTATATAAATGGAATCATGCTGTATGTAATCTTTTGGTATTGGCTTTTTTACTCAGTGTAATTCACTGGAGATTTATTCAGGCTGTTGTGTATCAGTAATTCATTCCATTTTATTATAATGTTCCATAGGGTGGGTATACTACAGTTTGTTTCATCATTCACCTGTTGAAGGACATCTAGATTATTTCCAGTGTTTGACTGTTACAAATGTCCATAGTAGCTTTATTTGTATACAGATTGAGTGAACATATATTTTCTTTTTTCTGGATTAAATGACCAGGAGAGCAATTGTTGGGTCATTTCATAGTTGCATATTTAGTTTTTTAAAATGCCAAACTGTTTGCTGGAGTTGCTGTACCATTTTACATTCCCAGTAGCAAGGTATGAGGGATCCAGTTTCTCTGCATCCTCTCCAGCATCTGAGATTATCATTATTTTTTGTTTGTTTTAGCCATCCTGGCACCTGTGTAGTAGTATCTCATGATTTTAATTTGCATTTCCCTAATGACTAATGATGTTAAACATCTTTTCATATGCTTTTCTACCATGTATCCTTTTCAGTGAAATGGCTGTTCATGTCTTTTGCCCATTTTCTAATTGAATTGTTTGGTTTCTTTTTACTGTTGAGTTTTGAGAGTTTGTTACATATTATACATACTAGTCCTTTGTCAGATGTATGGTTTGCAAATATTTTTTCATGGTCTATGGCTTGTCTTTTCATCCTCTTAACAGGGTCTTTTGCAGGTAAACATTTAAAATTTGGGGGAAGTTCAATTTATCAGTTTTCCTTTTATGGACCATGTTTTGGTGTCAAATCTATAAACACTGCCTGGGCCTTAATCCTGAAGATTTTCTGTTTTTTTCTGAAAGCTTTATAGTTTCTATTCTGAGTTAATTTGATCTAGTTTGAGTTAATTTTTTATCATGGTAAAATACATATAACATAAAATTTACCATTTTGAAGTGTATGATTCAGTGGCGTTAAGTACATTCACAATGCTGTACAGCCATCACCACTATCTAGATCCAGAACTTTTTCATCATCTCAGACAGAAACCCAGTACCCATTAAGCAATCACTCCCCATTTCTGCCCCCCACACAACCCAGCCCCTGGCAACCATCAATCTGCTTTCTGTACCATGGATTTACCTGTTCTGGATATTTCATATAAATGAAATCGTATAATATGTGGCCTTTTGTGTCTGGCTTCTTTCACTTAGCTGATGTTTTTGAGGTTCATTCATGTTGTAGATGTATCTGTGCTTCATTTCTTTTATGGATAGATATTCCATTCTGTGGCAACACCATATTTATTGTTTATCCATTCATCAGTTGATGGACATCTGGGTTGTTTCCACCTTTTGGCTCTTGTGAATAGTGCAGCTATGAACATTTCACGTACAAGTTTTTGTTTGAATACCTGTCTTCAGTTCTTTTGGGTTAATATTTAGAAGTGAGTTAATTTTTTAATAAGGTATAAGACTTAGGTTGAGGTTCTCTTTCTCTCTTTTTTTTTTCTTTGCCTATGGATGTACACTTTCTTCACCTTTTTTTGAGAAGGCTCTCTTGCAAGGGCCATTTTAAACAATATTGTAAAGCTTTTGGAGAATCACTAGAATTTCTGTATGTATACAGTAATTTTGAAGAAAAGCAAAAGAATTTGTAATGGAGCATTGTAAAGATAGTTTGGTGGGTTTTACTGGGGTTTTCTTTATATTATATTTGTGAAAGTTTAGGCTGGGATGTTTCTGTTACAGACAAAGCAATGTATTTTCTATGTATTGAGGTGATGAGGGAAAGATAAACCAAGTGAGCCACGAATAGTTTTATCCCATGGATGACAGGAAGCCATTTAAGGTTATAAGAAAGACACATAGTCAGATCAAATTAAAAGATGGAATTTAAGAACGATAACTCTTGGTAGGATGGAATAAGGGCTCTGGTCAGGCAAGACTGACACAAATGTGTAGAAAGGTTTTCACACCCGGTTTAAGTGAACTCACATGCATTTTCTGTGGCATTTCTGACTTAGAAGCTTGAAAAACAACTTGAGAAAAATCAGCCTCAGACTAATAAAACTGGCACCATTTTACATATACTGCTTATGACTTGTTAGTTTTTGTTGAATTTTTTTAAGCTCAAGGACCTAAAATCTTACTCTTGAAACTAGCTTGAGGAGAAAACTTCTATTTAAAGAAGTCTACTTAGCTGCTATCTTTAGGGGCCTATTAATATTGTTATTTTCCTTAGACTACTTTATTCCCCAGCTCCCAGAAAAGAATATTTTAACATTAGTGGGTGAAATTTTAACATTAGTGGGTGAAATATTTTAACATTAGTGGGTAAAGTAACATTAGTGGGTGAATTAGTGGAAATCAAATAACTTGATTTCCTAGTCTTAGTAAAACTACTGAACTTTATTACAAAATACTATGAAAAAACTTCTGGGTCAACTTTTTAGTGAAGGAGAATAGAGTGTATGCATTAATAAGTAATGATTACTAGAGTAATCATTAAGTTTAAAGTTTTCACTTTGGAAACCCAATTTTTCACTTGATATTGTACGAAATTTGAGAAATGGTAGGAAATTACCACTTGGCTTGCCTTATCAGTCTGTTAGTAAGTTTGCATTGCCTTCTAAGCAAGTGTGAAATTCACCTGTTTCTTTAAAACTCATGTAACTTTTTATTATAACAATAATGTATTTAAATGTTTTAAGTTACCTGTAGGACTGATTTTTAACCAAATCTTTAAGCAATTGCTTCTGTAAGATGTGCTGTTTATCCCGTTGCTAACTTTATTTCCTGGCACATTGCTGTTTCCCTGGGCCTGTACCTTCCTTAGTGTGAGAAAATGTTATGTTCTCTAGGAAGCTTCCCCTTGTGATGGATAGAATCCTTTTCATTGGGTTATAGACACCTCTGAACTACTCTAGGAGCTCCCGGAAGGATTTGATTCAACATTCCATCCATACCTTTAGTACAAGGCCTGGCACATAGTAGATGCTCAATAAATATTTTTGAAGGAAGGAAGGAGGACCTCTGACATATATTTATATACAGCACGTTATTTAACTGTGGCCCATTTATCATTATTTCAGACTAATTTAGGAGTTCTCTCTAAGCATAGAAACCACTTATTTTTATATTGTATAAGCAAATTTATTAGGTTGAGTAAAAATTCTTTAGTCTTTTCCTTTTGGTATCCTAATCTTCCATAATGGTATTTGGTGATATGTGTCTTATGGGTAACTATATAATTGAGATATAATTGACATAACATTGTATATGTTTAAGGTGTACAATGTGATGATTTGATACATGTATAGTGAAATACCATAATAAGGTTAGTTAACTCAGCCTTACATCACATACTTATTTTGTTGTTGTTATGGTGAGAACATTAAAGTTCTACTTTCATAACAGCTTTCAAATATATAATACAGTATTGTTACTATAGTCATCCTGCTGTACCTTAGATCCCTGGAACTTATAACTGAAAGTTTGTACCCTTTGACCTACATCTCCCCATTTCCCCCACCCCTCAGCCCTTGGCAACCACCATTATACTCTCTGTTTCTATAAGTCTGATGTTTTTAAATTCTACATATAAGTGAGATCATATGGTATTTCTCTTTGTATGACTTACTTGACTTAGCATAATGCCATCTAGGTCCATCCATGTTGTTGCAAGTGGCAGAATTGCCTTCTTTTTTATGGCTGAGTAATATTTCACTGTGTGTGTGTATCACATTTTCTTTATCCATCCGTCTGTGGATGGACACCTAGGTTGTTTGCATGTCTTGGTTGTTGTAAATAATGCTGAAAGCTTCCCTTATTTTTTTTCTGAATTGTGTTTATTTCAGATAATCTTGTGGATCCTAAGTTTTTTCCAGGCTTGAAATAACACTTCAGTCTGTAGTATTTGGTATGTAAAATTGCAAATAATCAGTTGTTGCTTATGATTTGCTTAAAAATCTGTGTAAAACTCTTAGTGTTGAGTATCTAGGTATAGAAGAGCACCAAAATGGCAAACTAGTGTTCTTATTCTTTATTTCTATATCCTTCTTATAAATTCTCAATTCTTATTACAAGTACATAAAACTTTGAAACTTCTTGTATTAAAAAGCCATGCTAAATAAGCTTTTTTAAAAAAAAAATTTATTGAAGTATGGTTGATTTACAATGTTGTGTTAATTTCTACTGTACAGCAAAGTGATTCAGTTATACATATATATATATACATTCTTTCTCATATTCTTTTCTGTTATGGTTTATCATAGGACATTGAATACAGTTCCCTGTGCTATACAGTAAGACCTTGTTGTCTATCCATTTTATATATAATAGTTTGCATCTGCTAATCCCAGACTCCTAATCCATCCCTCCCCCACCCCTCTCCCCCTTGGCAACCACAAGTCTGTTCAATAATGAGCTTTTGAAGTTTTAAAAAGGTCAGAGTGTTTTGAGTCATTTCTAATCCTTTTTGGTGTCATTTCCTCAATTTTGACAGATTCTATAAACTCTGAATTGTTTAATATTTAGGACAGAATGTAGATGAAAAGTCTCAAAATTTTGTAGCCCTCTTATGTTTTATGATATGTTTCATTGTAAAGTGGACTAGGAGGCAGAAATTGTGGCTTTGAATATTGCCTATGACATAAGCAGTGTGATTTTTGGCAGGATGTTTAATCCCCTGAACCTCCAGATTATTAACCTCTATCTCATTGTGTAGTTGCAAAGGTAAAATAAGATAGAAAGGTGTAAGAGCATGGTATAAACCATATAAAGTGTTACATGTATATAATACGTTCTTTTATTATTAAAATGGGTGGTTAGATATATTTTCCTCTTTACCTTACTCATCTAAAAATGCATTCCTCAAGCGTTCTTTAAACTCTAAGCTTTTACTTATCAATGTTTCTATTATCAGTTTCTTAAACCAGTGCTGGGACAACAAAATGAATCTACTACAACAGTTCCTTGCTTTTCGCTGTGTTTTAATAAAATTAGTTTATAAGCATCAGCAAATTCAGTTAGACATAAGCTTATTATCTAACTCTGTTCCTCCATTAGGCTAAATAGAGCTTTTTGGGGTTGAGGAATAGGTTAAAATCCAACTGAAGGCAATATTTGTGGAATCTCTTTTTTAAAAATGATTTATTCATAGCCAGTGACCTAGTGTGGTAAACTAAACAGAATTGATTTCTTTATTAATTGATGTCCCATTTATTGAGTACCCACTTAGTCTGTACTTGGCCAGAGCAGCATGACATTTACTAATATATGTGAGTTTGTTTGTTTGCTTTTTTAAAAACTTTCATTCTCCTTGAAATTTTTATCTGCTAGCAGTAAACTATTTTAAGGAGCTCAAATGGCCTTATTATAAAAAACTTCTAAGAAAACTATGTTCCAAAGATTGGTTAGACCTTTAGACTGCTGATAACCCAGCTGGATGTGAAAATAAGTTTCTTACAGTTGGTGCTGTGTGCACCACATTTTTGGATAATAGCAAGATGATGATAAATACCATAGGCTAGGGCTTCCTTGGTGGCGCAGTGGTTAAGAATCCACTTGCCAATGCAGGAGACACGGGTTCGAGCCCTGGTCCAGGAAGATCCCACATGCCGCTGAGCAACTAAGCCCGTGCACTACAACAACTGAGCCTGCGCTCTAGAGCCTTTGAGCCACAGCTACTGAAGCCCGTGCGCCTAGAGCCCGCGCTCCGCAACAAGAGAAGTCACCCCAATGAGAAGCCCGCGCACAGCAACGAAGAGTAGCCCCCGCTCCCGGCAACTAGAGAAAGCCCGCGCACAGCAACAAAGACCCAACGCAGCCATAAATAAATAAAATACCATAGGCTAGTGCCAGTCTAATAACAGTGTAGAAAAACCTAATTTTTGGAAGAATATAATATGGCCAGGATCATTCCACTAATAGTGGATGTTATACTAAAAAGAAGAAAAAATGGCCATGTATCCTGTGGAGAACACATATAATGATCAGATATTCATTCTTTAGTTGAGTGTTTTCTCCCAATTTTTAAATTAATGAATTAGGATGTGGAAGACTCAGTTATAGAAAAGCTTATTTTTCACATTTCCTTCACTGATTAGTTGCTTTCTAGTCAAAAAATCAGAATTTCATTAAAGCCATATGGTATAAAGTGTTTTTAACCATATTTTATGAATTTTGGGGGTAGTACACTAAAATAATTTAGGTAGCTTTTAGAATGTTCTGCATGAGATTGATGTTGGCAAGTAAGAGAAAACAGTTTTTTTTTTTGTTTGTTTTTGTTTTTTTTTTTTAAACATCTTTATTGAAGTATAATTGCCTTACAATAGTGTGTTAGCTTCTGCTTTATAACAAAGTGAATCAGTTATACATATACAATATGTTCCCATTTCTCTTCCCTCTTGCATCTCCCTCCCTCCCACCCTCCCTATCCCACCCCTCTAGGTGGTCACAAAGCACCGAGCTGATCTCCCTGTGCTATGCAGCTGCTTCCCACTAGTTATCTATTTTACATTTGGTAGTGTATATATGTCCATGACACTCTCTTACCCTGTCACATCTCACCCCACCCCCTCCCCATATCCTCAAGTCCATTCTCTAGTAGGTCTGTGTCTTTATTCCCGTCTTGCCACTAGGTTCTTCATGGCGAGAAAACAGTTTTAACATTGTTTTGCAAAAATTATTTAACAGAATAAGTTTACATTTCCAGGACCAGAATTAACGCAAGAATGTTTAATGTTTTGCAGTGAGTTTACTTGGGCTAAGTTGAGTCAAGGCAGCTTTAGAAATGAATTCTATCAGAGAAGACTATTATTAGAGATAAATACAGTAACCTCACTGGTTGTCATTGTGCTTAAAAGATGAGATCAGGTATCTCTGGTCTTTATCAGGGATTCAGATCCCTAAGAAAAAGGTGGCCCTTGCCTTTTCCCTTCTGGATCTACCTAGAAACTATTCTGCTGAGAGGGAATCCAAGACTGTGAAGAATCTGCAGAGTTTCAGGTCCACAGATATTTCTCTCCCCTTAGTTTTCTACATAAATAGAAAAAGAATACTTGGAATTTTTCACATTTAATTTCCCTTATTATGAAGTGATTCTTCTTACTAGGCAAATAATCAGTTGAATAAATACCATTTTGTAGTGAGAATGTTTTTTTCTGTTGCCCAGTCATTTATATTGAACAGGTTGCATTTGTTACCACCTGTAGAGAAAATTGTGTTAAGCAAAACCGTCTTTACAATTTCTTTTTTAAAATTTGTTTCCTTTTATTCTTCCTTGTTGCACATTTTTTGCACTTTCTACATTCAGTTCAAAAGAACAACTAGGTAAAGGGATACACTAATCAGTGTTGTCCTGTTCTCTTGATTTAGGCTTTTGCCAAATCACATCTAAAAGTTAGAGGAAGCATTCCTTCAGTGTGCAGTGTCTGTTACTCTCTGCTAGGTCAGTGATACTCTAAGTGTGGTCCAGGATCCGGTGCCAGTCTGCAGACTGCAGTCCGTGACAAGTACAGAATATAATATTAAGTGTTTAGAAACTTCGTGCAGTTTGACATTGCCGTGACATCTAAATGCATTATTTTGTATTTTACAAAAATACTGGTTTACAGCAAATTGGAGAAAGTCCTTCACCACAGACAATCTGAGAAGCACCGGGTTAGATGACTTCATCAACTTCTAGCACAAGCCATCACAGCCTGGGGCTGGGGATGGATGTTAAATAACTGTCCTGTTGATCTAGCTACAGTTGGTTGATTAGGTGCTCAGCTGTAGCAAAGCCCAAATGAATTTGCTTCCCTGGCATAAAGTCAAGGATTATCCTAAGTGTCAGTAATAATTAAATGAATCAGCTGTTCCTGTGGTTTCTGAATGGCTTTTTATTTTTTCTTACTTGGATTTGAAGCACTATCTGCTAAAGTTATATAGTCTGGCAACCTTAGTAATTCCTACATTTTCCCTGGAACTTATTGAATCATTTGAAAAGCTTACAACTGTGTTTCTCTCATGTGTTAATAAACTAAAACTACATTCACTATAAAATAGTGATCATTAAATATGGCCAGAGTTTGGTCTAACGTAAAAGCATGAGTAAGAGAGGAAAGAGAATCTCCACTAACAGTAATCACTAATTGTGAAAATTTGCTGTCTTAGGTGTGACATTTTACTTTTGGATATTTTGATCATTGCTCCTTTTAAAAATTCATATAGCAGTTGATGACATTATTATAATTGAACCACAAGTTTCTACTAGCTCTGAAAATATCAATTTCCAATTTAGCATTGTAATCTAAGATATTTTTACCTTAAAAAATTGTTCTAATATTTTTTGAAAAGCTGCTTTTTAAAGAAAGTTGCCACTGTTACTCTGAGGGCAAAAAAAAAAAAAGTGCTGCATGACCTATGTAAAATTTGAATTTAATAATGAATTTATTATGAATGTCCTACTTTGTGTTTATTAATGCAGATAACAAGGAGAATTGGCAGACTTGAAGCATGAGTTCAGATGCTAGCCAAGGCGTGGTCACTACTCCTCCTCCTCCCAGCGTGCCTCACAAAGAGAGGTATTTTGACCGCATCAATGAAAATGACCCAGAATACATAAGGGAGAGGAACATGTCTCCTGATCTACGGCAAGACTTCAATATGATGGAGCAGAGGAAACGAGTTACTCAGATCTTGCAAAGTCCGGTGAGTCAAAATAATTTGAAGGCTATAATTTTTCTTCCTCTTTGGAAACCTTAATACAATGATACTCTCAGGTTAGAAGAGGGGTGGAGGAAGAGTGACTAGTTGTCCCCAATCTTTCAGAGGCAAAATAAGCACCTAATTTATAAATATAATTTGCAAGGCTTTAATAATAAACTAGTATCGTCTTGGTGGGATAAATTTTCTTGAGTGATTTCTGAGTGTAATGTTTCATTAAAGAAGGGCAAAAGATGCTACTGAACTCAAGGATGCCCATTACAGACTGAATATCTGTGAAGAAAATAAAGGTATGAGTGAAGTGTTAGGAACCAAGAAATAGATACACCCCATGAACATACTTTCTTCTTCCTTTGGGTATCTTGACACTCAGAGCAGCATAGGAAGACTTAAGGTTCATGAGGATGTCTGTGATTTGGCAGCCTAATGTTACATACACCTAATGTAGGCACACATATGTGCATACGCACCAAACTAACTAGATTAAACATGGATTCTAACCTTAACTCAAGCTGAAAATTCTGTCTGCACAGTAATATCCAGACTTTGTAAATCATATTCAAGTGATTTGTTAAGTTTCTTACAAACCTTTAGTGGAATTGTAAAGGTCACATATAAGTTTTAGAAAATGAGTGAACAGCTTGATTTAACATGCAAAATGAATTCATAGCTTTATGTATAATGAAGATCATGGGCCCCTTAAGACAGAGTTCAGCATACATAGACACACGATGCCCAGGTTGGGGTTATATTAGATTTCCAACTTAGGTACTGAAATAAACACCAAGACATAGAACTGCCTGAGGTGGCCCTGGTGAATCATTTTTGTTGTGCCCTTGTGGATTTAATCACAGAGGCTGAGTCCAAAGCCAAAGGGGAATTCCACTCCTGAGTAATTCTCCTATATCAGTGGCCTAGATAAAAGCAAGTACAAGTTATAAAAGCAAGGCAAGCTTTGAGGAATTTAAGTATAGCTTAAATGTAAAGCTATCCTTTAAATAAACCCTTAAAGAAACCTTTTCCCAATGAAAAGGAGACTAACCAGAAAATTCATCATGAGGGACTAAAAGTTCAGTGCCTTCTTTTATGCAGACTAGTTTCTATGTTTATAAATACTTGAAGAGCATGCTAATTATATAGATATATTTCCTTCTATAAAGAAACTCCACTTGAAGAACAAACTCATTAGCCAAAGGATTATGGTGATATATAGAATAAAGTAACTGAAAGAATGAGATGAAGTTCAGATTTTGTTCAAGATTATTACATATTGAGACTTCTTTGGAAAGTGCTCCAAAGAGGACCATTCAATTCTAACTAAAGTTTAAAAGGAAAAAGTACCAAACTACATTTCTATGCCAGGGTTTTTAAAAAATAATTTCTCCACTAAACTAAGGACAGTATAACAGTGAGGAGATTACCTAATGTTTTTACTTGTGTATTGCTACTTGTAGATTGGCTTAAGAGTATCAATTTTACTTATGCTCAGGGGAACTTAATGAAAGAATGGGAAAGGGCAGGTATATAGATTGTCATTTCCATGTTCATATAGCAAGAGTGATAATTTTTAGCCCAGAGAGAAACAAAGAAAATTTAAAAGAATTGTGGATTGATCATTTTTTTTCCTAGATCTTTGCTAGTGAATTTAAAAGCTTGTTTTTGAAAGACTTGGAAAAGTATATACATTTTGTCTTTCTGCCATGTTTTAGGACAATGGCTTTCAAATTTCTTCTAATACAACAAACTTTTCACCACAGGAAATGATATATGGTGGCCTGTATTGCTGAATAACAAAACCTAGCAGCTTAAAACAACAAGCTTTTAATAGCTTGTCATTTCTGTGGGTCAGGAATTCAGGAGCAGCTTAGCTGAGTGGATCTGGCTTAAGGTTTCTCATAAAGTTGCAGTCAAGACATCA
This sequence comes from Balaenoptera acutorostrata, assembly GCF_949987535.1. Lineage (NCBI taxonomy): Eukaryota > Metazoa > Chordata > Mammalia > Artiodactyla > Balaenopteridae > Balaenoptera > Balaenoptera acutorostrata. Next base: position 20,237,511 of record NC_080079.1, on the reverse strand, counting down.
GTCAGGGCTGCTGCATCTGAAGGCTTGACTGGGGTGGAAGTTTCTGGTCTTAAGATGGGTCACTCACAAGACTGTCAGCAAAAGGCTACAGTTCCTTGCCACATGGACCTTAACCTGAGGCTGTTTGAGTATTCTCCCCCAGAGGAAGTATCTGAGAGCAAAGAGGAGCCTGCAGTGCCTTTTATGACCTAATCTCAGACATTAAACACCATCACTTCCACCATATTTATTAGTTAGAAGTGAGTCACTAAGTTCAGCCCATACTCAAGGGGAGAGGAATTAAGCTCCACCTTTTGAGGGGAGGATTGTCCACTGTCTGATCATAATGTATTTTAAAAGTATCACAGTCTGCCACAATTTATTTACCTTCCTTCCACATGCAAAATACACTCACCATCTCCTAACACCCCTGCAAAAGTTTCATCCCATTACAACATTAGCCTGAATCCAGAATATCATCATCTAAATATGGTCCAGGTATAGATGATACTCAAGTGTAATTTCTTAAGTACAGTTCCTCTCAGTCTATAGACCGGAGAACTAAAGAGACAAGTTATCTGCCCCACACACACCCAGTGGTAGGACAGGCAAAGATAACTGCTATAGACATTCCTGTTCAAAAAGGGAGAAAATTGGGAGTACAAAGAAGTCACTGGTCCATAGCAATTCTGAAATTCATCTGGGCAAATGTTCGGCAGTTCCCTTGATGAAGACTCAGTCCTTCTACTTAGTAGGAATCAGTCTCCCTAGTTCTTGGCTCTGCCCTCTGAGCTTTTGGTTCCACTCTGAATCATCCTTCCTTTTCCTTAAAAGGTAGCCTGTGTTTGCAACTGTGTATTTTTCTCACCCTGTTTCCTTCTTGTAGAGGTTTTAGAGTTCAAAGACCTCTTTCCTTTTTGTACTCTCTTTGTTTCTTTAAGTCCAAGCTTGTAATGTTTCTGTGAATATAATCTTCTTAAAACCTTTGTGTGTCTCCTGTGAATATTGGGGTTCATTCTGTTAGACAAAACCCATAACCAATAAAGATCAAAATCAAAGGTATTACTAATTCATGTTTGTAAGAAACAAATTTGTAATCCTTCTATTTTAATTGCTGAGTTCATTTGGGAAGAAAGGAAATCAGGAGAGAAACTAATAAAAGCAAAGTATAATACTTTTTTTTAAAGCACTTACTATGTACCAGGCACCTATTATGTATCAAATCCTATTTAATCCTCAAAACAACTCAATCAAAGAAGTATTACTATCCCTAGTTTACAGTGGAATAAACTGAAACTTAGAGGCATTAAACACCTTGCAGAAGTTTTTACAAGCTTAGTTAAATGGTGGGGTCTGTATGTAAACTCCAAAGCTCACACCCTTACCCACTAGGCTGTACCACTTAAAGCATTCAATAACTATGAAAAAATTCCACTCATATATTTTTTTTTTTTAAAGGATTTTCTTATTTATTTATTTATTTATTTATTTATTTTTGGCTGTGTTGGGTCTTCGGTTCGTGCGAGGGCTTTCTCCAGTTGCGGCAAGCGGGGGCCACTCTTCATCGCGGTGCGGGGACCGCTCTTCATCGCGGTGCGCGGGCCTTTCTCTATCGCGGCCCCTCCCGTCGCGGGGCACAGGCTCCAGACGCGCAGGCTCAGCAATTGTGGCTCACGGGCCCAGCTGCTCCGTGGCATGTGGGATCTTCCCAGACCAGGGCTCGAACCCGTGTCCCCTGCATTAGCAGGCAGATTCTCAACCACTGCGCCACCAGGGAAGCCCTCCACTCATATATTATTGTTTCATTCTTCTTCAAATTCTCTTGCTCAAGTTAATTCAACCCCACTCAAGAAGAGTTTCGAATCATAAGACATTTTGGTGTCTGTAAATTTGGATAACAAGCATGACACCTTATTGCCTTCAGCTGAGAAAATACGAGCAATTTGTCTCATCCTAACTCCAAGTTATTACTTCTTTCTAGGAATTTCACGGCCTTTTGTCTTTTTTTTTTTTTTTTAATTTACGAAAGTATTTGTCTTAGAAATTAAGGGCTGGCGAGTAAACTTGTTTAGCTAGAGATTTTGTTAATGCACTAGGGAGAATCCATAAGTTTTCTTTGACCAATATATTCCTCATATATATGTCTCTGATGACATATATATGATTGCCCTTGTCTCGGAATGAAGTGTCCAGGGCAAACTGTTAGAATTAAATGATGGACCTCATCAAAGTTAAAGAATCATGTAAGTTGAAAACTAACAGCACATTGTGCATAGTAGGTATTTAGTAAATTCTGAATACATGGATGGATGGATATATGAATAGCTGAGTGGGCTTTGAGTCATTAAACACTTGAATGTTGTCCAACAAGCTCCTACTGAACTTGACTGCTTAAATGACAATCAGTTGGTGGGTTTCAGAAAAAGAATGAACGTTCTTAAGCCATATCACTATAAGAAGCAATTTAGACTTGTTAACAGAAGTGTGTAATGTTACTCTGAAAGATAGGACAATAGGAGTGTAGGTGGTGATTGCTCAGGCACATGACACACTAACATTTCTTAATAAAAGGGCAGTGTGTAATGCTTCAAACTTGTTTTAAAGGTAGCAGAAACTTCAAAGCCATATACATGTTAGAATATCACTGTATTCAAGGCCTAAAATGTTAACAGATCACCTCAGTTAGAATAGTTCGTCAAAATTACCATGATTTATCTGGTCACTTTGGAAGTTGCAGATGCAAGTATTCTTTATTAACTTTGTTTGCATTTTTATTTCATACCAGCTTTAAGAAAAGATATTATTCTAACCTTTAGCTTTATATTAATTGAGACACATAGATAGAGGAGAAAGATCATCCAGAAGAAAAATTGGTTTATTTGTGTTTTCTCCTTTCAACAGGACCAGTGGTAATCTATTTCCAAATGAATACATTTCTTAATGGAGAAATTCTAAGTAAGTTTGTTATGCTCCTAATCCCACTTTAGGAGAGATCTAAGAACATAATTGCAGGGTGCCTTGGGAGCAGCAAGTCCGTAATCTGTTTTTCTTTTTGCTCCAGTTTTTCTTTCTAGTAATTATTATGAGGTAGAACATCCAGATGCGGATATTTAAAATCCAGTTCTGATACTTATCAGTATTCTGTTAACTGATTTTCGTAAGTTAGACATTACTTATAGGTCAGTCTATGTAATTTTTTTTAGCCTTAACCAATATAATCACATCAAGTCAGTTTCTTTTATCAAATTGGTTCTCTTTTCTGTGATTTAAAAATAAAAAATCTTTCATCTATTGCCACTTTCTCCTGAAAGTTCTGATCTTAGATGCAGAAGCCTTAAGATCTGATGTTTCAAATTACTCCTACTTTTGGTGTATAGTATACATGAATATGTATATACTTAAAGTATATACTTTAAGAGTATACTTAAAGTATACTCTGACCTTACGTGAATCTCAAATCTCTGAATCTTTTGTGTTTTTACAAGTTTATTTTTATCCATACCTTTATGAATTCAAAGTTTACAGGATCACTCCTTCAACATTGACAGGAGAAGTATCAAATGAAACGGGTGAGATTCAGAGAAGGCTTTAAAGGCAGGCACCCTCTCTCTAACTTAAACATTTTGTTTTTCACCTAGTGATTTTTTTTTTTTAACCACACTTTTTTGGACATGTGTTTGATGAGAGAGCTGTCCAAACTATAATGTTCTGGGGACAAACCAAGTTTTCAAGTAGGATTTTCTTTGAGTTGAAGAATTAAATGACTTTTCAAAAATGTATAACCTTCTGTGAAGATTCATTTCTTATTTTAAAAAACTGAATTTCTCCCATTAGGTGATGGACAAGCCTTATTACACAGGAGGAGTTTCTCATTCAAGTGACAGACTGTTAAGACTGTTTTCTAGAACTTCAGATTCCAGTGCTAATAACCTATGAAATGGATCTTTGCTATCATTAACTCAAGAGGAGATCAGATTCTTTGCATTCTTTCCTTATATCTAGGAAAATATAGAAAAGAAGCTCTAACTTACGATTATAATAATTGAGCACTGAATAATTGTGTCCAGGAGACTCTAGAAGTGTGAAAGACACAGTCCCAGCCATCAGATATTACTGTATAGTAGAGTATGAAAAATAAATCACAATCATGGTAGCTACCCTAATTGTAGTATAGGCAAATGTTAAAATAATTCAAAGTGGGGTGAGAAGAGAAGAAGTATGGAGATCCCTCCTAACTGTGGTGATTAAAGGAGAGACTTCAAGGAGAAGGTGACATTTTAAGACGAGTGTTGAGTAAAGGGTAAGAATTCATCTGGTAGAGGAACAGTAGAAGCCAGCATTTCCATTTGATGAAATACAGTGAGCAAGGATAGAAAAGTACAAGTTGTGATCAGAGAATACTCAGCAAACCTCATAGGCTACCAGAGCATGAGGTAGTAATGGGAGATACAGCCAAAAATTGACCTAACTGATTGTAGAGATCCTGGAGTACCAGACTATTGTGACCTAAGTTAGAGGTCAGCCCATTTTCTCATCATTTCCAGTTTTAATCTGTTTATATAAATGTTTTATACATGCATATATGCATATAGTGTTTGTTTTGGATCTTGGCTCACCACCACTTAATAGCTATGTGACATTAGGAAACTCACTTAACTTGAGCTTCACTTTTCCTTGTTGGTAAAAATGGACCTCACATGGTGGTTGTGACAGTTTAATGAAATAACATAAAAGCATGTAGTGCAGTGCCTAGCACATAGTAGACAACTGTTTTTGTGGAAATGTATACATAGGGTTAAATACAATATCACTAACTTAAAGCATTTTTATGCTTTTGTGACAACATTTTGAAGATTATAATCATAATTCATTAGACTGTATTTTGGTTTTTGAAGGCCTTAAAGAATCTATCACCCCGATGGCACTCTGCCTTATTCATGTTCATGTATTCATGTATTCAGGAACTGCCTTCTCTTCTCTGTTCTTCTCTATCTGAGAAGGAAGACGGTTTATGCTGTAAAACCACATATGTGTATGTGTTGTTTGATATTTTAACCTGACTCTTCTCTAGTAGAGACCCTAGGGAATTGTTGGTTTAATCTGACTTCAGAAGCCCCAGCATGTGATCTTGCTGCCCTGCTTATAAGTGAGTTTCTCATTCTGCTTTGGTGGGAGAATTCCTAGCTATAAGAGGGCAAGTTTTGGTACTCCAAGATCTGCTGTATAATTTTTTTTGCTTTATCTATCATTATAACCTAATGCTCTAATCTAGCCTAAGAGGTTTACTCATATTTCTGATCACAGCACACCTGCTGCCTTATTAGTTGTACAGGCATACCTAAGAGATATTTCAGGTTCAGTTGCAGACCACTGTAATAAGACAAACGTTGCAATAAAGTGAGTCACACAAATTTTTTGGTTTCCCAGTGCATGTTAAAGTTATATTTACACTATACTGTAGTCTATTAAGTGTGCAGTAGCATTGTGTCTAAAAAAACAATGTACATACCTTAATTTTAAAATAATGCTATTGGAAAAATGGCACTGATTGACTTGCTCGGCTCAGAGTTGCCACAAATCTTCAATTTGTAAAAAACACAATATCTGCAAAGTGCAATAAACTGAAGTGCAATAAAACGAGGTATGCCTGTGTTTGGTTTCAGTGATAGAACCCATCTCTGATAAAATTAGGCAAATATCTGTGCCCAACTGAGAATTCGAGATTTGAATCTTTATTCCATTTACTTGTTAGCTGTGTAACCGTGAGCAAGTCATTGCCTATTTCAGGACTTTGTTGTGAGATTCAAATGAATCAGCTGTAAAGGACTATTTTATTATCATTGAATTTTAGTAGGAATATGATTAACTATCCACCATAAAGACAAGCAAAATTTTTATTATTTTAACGAAAGCTTAAGTTTACTGATAAATTTTAAAAACCAGCTGAAACAATTTTATATCATTAGTAAATTTTATACTGACTGTTTTATGGCTTAGGTAATTATCAGAACAATATTTCAGAAATATTTGAAACATAATAACTGAGTTATAAATGTTCATGACAAAAAAATATTAAATCTTTTGGAATAGAAGAATTCATATCTGTTGAAGCACTGTCAACTATATAAAAAGGCTGGGGACATTTCATTTACTTTGAAAATTATTTTCTTCTCCTATACTGCATGGAAGCAATTCACTAGCCTTAAAGGGGAAATTCATATTTTTTTCTTAATTAATTTCAGAAGGGCTTATACATTCCTCTGTGACACCATGGATCATCTCAAAGCTTTAGGATGGTACTCACCATACTATGGGATAAATGGAAGTAAAAAAAGCATTTTCACTGATAAAAAAAGCATTTGACCTGAGTCCTTGCCTCTGACATTTACCGGCTCTGTGACCTCTGTGAACGAATTTTTCAACCTTTCTTATTTAGCTTTCTCAATCCACCCAGCAAAAATTTCTCATCAGGGTCATAAATAGTCGTGATTCTCTTGAGCAACTAGTTGGGTTTTGTTTTTTTTTCTTAAAACTCTTGTAAACCAGCATATTGAGCGATTGTGTTGATTCATGTTGGCTGCTGGAGACTTTAGATAAAAGTTGGCCCATCTCTAGCAAATGATACAATTTTATAGTATGCTTTTTGTATCTTAACTTCATTCCTGGCTCTATCTTACCTTCATATGCCTATTTTCTCGTTAGCTTGATTTTTCTTACCTATATTTAATTTATTTTCGTGTCATGTTAATCTATGGAATCTGCCTTAAATTCTTCCTGGAATAACATAAGGTGCATTCAATAAAATAAATTATGCCTACTTCTCAGAGCTATTGTGATACATACAGTAGGTATAAATTTTTTTTTTGCACTGAATCAAAGAATATTGGTTATAGCTGCTTTGAACTGTGGAAGGTTTAAATAGAGTTTGGTTTTGAAGGGAAGATGAAGTTTCAGAAGAGCATTTTGGCCCATTGCCAGGTATCTAGAAGTTTTCTGTAGTTTATATAAAGATAAATGAGTATATCTGGAAGATTCTTTTCCTTTCAGCCTTAAACATGGTAAAACACTCATGTTATTCATCAGTATGAATGCGTCCATCCATCTTATATGCAACTCACAACCATTTTATGTTCACAAGGTCTTAGACATGTATTAATGGAGTTTTCTGATAAATGTAATGTGTCTTTGTAGAGAATATTTTATACGATAGTTTCTCCGGTTTAAATCATGTATTTAAATGAACTAGATAAAAGTCAATGGAATTAGATGTTTAGAATTTTTTTATAATTATGCTAAGGATTTACATTTAATAAGCCTTGAATTTGTAAAAGAAAAACCATGTTTAACTGGTATAAACTGCTCTATGAACTCAGAATTCAAATATGGTCACAACTAGTATTTTTAAAATTAATCATTCAAACATCCATTTGCTGTATGAGCAGAAAGTTTTCTAAAAGCAACACGAGCATGAGTCAGTACTGGTTCTAATATGTACTACCACCTCATAGCCTCACAACCACATTTCCACTTTCACCATGGGCTTCTCTGCCATTATTTAAATTTTTTTTAAAAGTTCTTCCTTCTGAAAACCTCAGAGGTATTCAGCCATCCTCTAAGCAAAGCTACGTCTAAGCAACTGCTCCAGGAGATCTTATTTCCAGCCTTACAGAGGAGGGCTACTCTCAGCGACTTGAAGGAGAGTCACTCTTCTAAGGAGGATTTCCCAGTGATCTCCATGGTGTTTATATCTACCCCTCTTGGAGGTAATGTTTCCAAAGCAGTTTTCTGCCTTCTCCCTCTTAGGTGAAGTGGGAACAAACTGAATTTAATTTCCAGCAGGGCATTCTGCTATACACGTAACCAATCTCAAACGGAAGAGCAAGGTCTAGATGGTTTATATTGCAAGAGTCTTCATGTTTAAGATGAATGAATATAAACATGAGCAAGAGAATAAATGATGAATTTAATAAAATAAGTGTTGGATGGGTGTGATAGAAATACAAAACCAGCTATTTCAACTAATGTGAAGGATTGGGAGATGTTTCAAATGATGAATCATATTAGCAACTCAAGGGTTACTGGAATAGAAAATTTTCTCTTAATGTTCAGTATTTTTATTTATATAAATACTGCTTCTGCCACACATACCCCGCCCCCCGCAAAAAAAAAAGAAAAGAAAAGAAAGAGAAGCAGCGCTCCAGAACAGGAACATACAGTACCCAAAGTTGGGGGGAAAAGTTCTTTCTTTATCACAGTGTTGCATAAGGGGAGTAATCAGCTCTCAGCTTTTATAAGTTTGCTTGCAGAGTTTATAGAGCTACGGAATTGCCATGGAAACCGTAAAATGGAAGCCATGATTTACTATGTCTTAGTGAAAACTTTTGCTGGGAGTTGCTATAGTCAGAGTCATGCCCCATTCAGATAAGAACTCTATCCTAACCTAGATAATGAGCTGCTAGGCAAGGAATGGGTCTCTTTTTACATCAGTCTGTACTTGGTGCTCTAGTTGCATATTATTAACAAAGTTGCTTTTACCTATACCTGTCTATTATAGATGTTGTAATAGCTCATTTGCTTTGAGATTAAGAATGCCTAATGATTTTCCCTCCCCTGAAAGCAAGCTTCTTGCTTCTTCTTCCAGTGGTTTAATTTTATTGTTTTGTGTTTTATATTTGTTTTAAAATAATGTACATAAAAGCTATTCAAGAGAGGGATGGGGGAAGAAGACTGATTACATCAGAGCAAGTTATGTTTGGGTCGTTCTGCTCCAAGCGAGATGCATGTGCTCAGTGATTATTTTTGTGTATTACAGGCCTTTCGGGAAGACCTGGAATGCCTTATTCAAGAACAGATGAAGAAAGGCCACAATCCAACTGGATTACTAGCATTACAACAGATTGCAGATTACATCATGGCCAATTCTTTCTCGGGTTTTACTTCACCTCCCCTCAGTACGTCAGTTTCGTAAAGTTTAAAAGACCGTAATTTCATCTCTACTTTGTACACTGCACATTTCTAGCAGCATATTCTGATCTGGTTCAGTCCTTAAGTTGATAACATCTAATAGTTAGAGTGACATAGTGTTAGGATCTCTTACTTTTTCATACCAACCAGACATTTATTAGACTTTGTGAGGATTACAAAATAGTTATAAAATGTGGTCCCTGCCCCAGATAAATGCATATTTGAATTGAGGAGACATACAGTGAATGCACAAAAGATTAAAACTGCAAGGTAACTGTAGAGGAAAAAATTACAAAGCAGCTCGTAAGAAATTGTCTAATGACCTTTTCTAAGTCATCTTGCCATGAACTCAGAGTTGGAATTGATTGTTGGCTGAAGTGGACTGAGAGAACTTTGTGGAAGAAGAGAGGCCTCAACTAACCAGACTTTAAAGGATGGAGCAGTTAGAACTTGGTGTAAAAGGGTTTAGGCCATTTTATTCATTCAACAGTTCTTTAGCGAGAGCACCAATTTGGTGGACTGAACACTAAGGATACCAAGAATCATAAGGCGTTGAGTCCAAGCACTTTACATCTCAGAGAGACATGCACAGAACTCACTGCTGTACCAGGGCAGGTACACAGAGTCCCAGACCGTCAGGGACTTTTCTTTTCCTTCTCTTTCTTCCTTTGTTACTTCCTTTTTTTTCTTTTTGGTTAAAGATTTACAAACAGGAATTCAACAAATTCAAATACTTCGCAAATAGAGGAATGGTATGAAAAGAGACATGATGGTGGGAACATGCAAGGTGAGGGTAGAACTCCTAAGTGGATCAGTATGTTGGGACATACATACTGGTTAAAGAATCTTTGAAAGAGTCCCAAAGTGAATTATAAGTGCTTGAACTAAAGTAGTAGTTGCGGGTAAAAGAAGGAAGAGATCAGTGAAAAGGGCATAGCCAAGGAAGAGGAGAGAAGACTTAGCAACAGGTTTGAATGTGGTGATGGCGGGGGTGGCAGATGGATGGTGAGAACGATGAGTTCCAAAATCACTCACTCTTCCAGCTTGGGAGAAACATTCTATCAGAATCAACAGGAAAGTTAAAATGTTGAGCTAGTTTGGTTCACTTTTTCTGTAACATTGATTATCTGTCATGTGCCATGCATCCTAACAAGAGTCCATAAGGGCTAAGGGATAAGAGGTCCACGATAGTACCACACAGGCCTGGAAAAGAAGTCTAGGAAAGAGGTGGGAAATGGGGTCCAGGAGAATGAAGACTGAGCGAAAGTTGAATTCAGCAATTGGGTCATTACAGATCAAGACTAGTTTTTGTTGCTTGGTGAGGGCAGAAACCAGACTGCTGTTTGACTGCATTCTTAAATATTTTTTGTTTGAATAAAAGTCAAAAGAGGTATTAGAAAGGTACAATAGCTTTCTGTTGAGATCTTTTCATCATAAAATTAGCAATAACCTCAGTATTAGTAACGCTTTTACCATTGGGATCCTGTGACCATTTTTCCCCAGTGGTGTGAGCCTGACTCCCTAACATCACTCTCGAACAAGTACTAGATGAAACAGCAAGGCGATAGCTGATACGTATTTTTACTCTCAGTGTACTTCTCTGAAGGAAGATAAGCTAATGCAACATTGTGTGGGCTGATAAGGTTCAGATCATCATTTACAGGCTGAGACACTCTCGGACTCAGGCTGCTTCCTGGCAACTAATTTTCAGGTAAGGAATTATTTGACCTGAATCTTTCTCCACAATTTTTCCTCTTTTAGGTCTCGGCATGGTCACACCTATCAATGACCTTCCTGGGACAGATACATCCTCGTACATGAAGGGAGAAAAGCTTACTCGCTGTAAACTTGCCAGCCTATACAGACTTGCAGATTTGTTTGGATGGGCCCACCTGGCAAATACATACATCTCAGTGAGTCCTTCGTCTTTCAGTTCCTTTTTCTAAAATCCCAACTTAAAGGCAGCTATACTCTCCTCACCTTTACTCAGAAGTCTGGTTTTCAGGCCTTATTCTCTGAACCTAGCACGCTGGACCACAACCTCATCCTGATATAAACCTTATGTTTAAGGGAGAGGCTGCAGTTACCCCAGCGTTCTTCTCCATTTGTTATCTGCGTTGTTTCCTTAATTCAGACCAGTCACAGAACCTATCCAGGAAGAAATCCTCCTGGCAGAATTTTCTCTCTCTGTGTTAATTATATCTGAGAGTCAGTGATGTTAAAAAATGCTTTAAAAAGCACTTGGGGCAGGGAAAATGAGGGGGCCATGGAAGTTTCCTCTCTCATCTTTATTTTTTTAATATATTTTTCCCATTCATCATCATCTTGTTTTCATGTTGCCACACTTGGACACAAGACAATATTTGGAAGCAAAAAGTATGAAAATATTGTGTGATGAAAATGGCACAGATGTGAGGTGCAGTCTTCCTACAACTTTTCGTCCCTTCCTCCAGCTATTCCTTGGTTTCCCCTTCCATTTCCACCTTAATTCGTTCCTAGGAAGAGAATCTATTCTCCTTCCTTTGCCCATTTCCCCTTAATTTCCATATTGTATTGGGTTGAACAATGCTGGCATTCGTTTCTTCTGCATGTAGCTGACCCTAAATAACCTTAGAACCCCCAAAATAACACTTTTAGGTAAGTCCAGTACATGAGAAACTAATGTCAGAATTTTTTAGCAAGCACTTGAGGGCTTGAGGGAAGAAAACTTTTCAAGGAAAGTTTCATGTTGCACAGCTTTAATTTCTGCTTTGTTTTTCCCCCCAGATATCTTACAGTTATTCATTGTAAATATATTCCTAGTCATGTTTACACTGCAAAATATGAACACCTCATAGTAAATCTGTATTGTTTTGGTTTTGTTTTCTTTCTCCCAGGTAAGAATAAGTAAGGAGCAAGACCACATAATAATAATTCCCAGAGGCCTGTCTTTTTCTGAAGCCACAGCCTCCAATTTGGTACAATTTTCATTCCTATGTTACTTTTTCTGTGATTCCTTGTACTTTTCTGACAGATTTTAGCTTTTAATACAGGACAGAACAAGAAAAGGTATGGATGGAAGAACATTTACTAGTGAACAGGGAAGAATTTCGAAAGCTAATGTTGATTTTTAAGAAAAGCTTTAGTGTTCAAGAAAAACAGGGTAGTTGAAGAGCCTAATAAATGAATTGGTCTATCAGTTAACCTATTCTTGTTTTGAAGAGAATCTTGATTTTTTTCACCCTGAACTCTCTGTAATTTGTTTCTTTAAAAAAAAACAAAAAATAAAAAAACTACACACACACAAATCTGTATATTTTATAGCTAGATTTAAACAAAGTTCAGTTGGTGTGAGTATAGGGTCTGACATTCTAGTATTTTATTTTTCCATGATTGTACCCCGAGCCACTGTCATTGGCCTCTAGAAAAGTAGGAACTACATTGGTTCTGGTGCTGTAGTGTTAGTTAGCAAATGAACATTTTCCAGCCAGTTCAGTAAATGCCAGACTTATCCAGACCTTCAGTGAAGAGCTTAAGTTATTCAGTTTCTTGGAAACTGTGCTTCTTGCTAAATGCTAAGTTTTCTTGCAGACTACCTGTTTTTGTAAATAAAATTTTATGGGAACAAAGCCACACCCATTCTTTTACAGTAGTTTGTGGCTGCTTTTATACTACAGTGGCAGAGTTGAGTAGTTGCAACAGAGGCCCACCCACAAAATCTAAAATATTTGCTATCTGGCTTTTGACAAAAAGTTTGCCACCCCCTGGTTTAGCTCATGAAACACAGGAAACTTTGATGCACGTGTGCCAGTTAACTGTGTCTTTCTGATTTTTCCAGGTGAAAGTCAATATAATAGGAGAAGTGGTTGATCAGGGAAGTACTAATTTGAAAATTGACCACACAGGCTTCAGTCCCCATGCCGCAATCTATTCAACACGCCCTGATGTTAAGTGTGTGATACACATCCATACCCTTGCAACGGCAGCTGTAAGTCACTGAAGGGCCAAAATCAACAATGACCCTGGGAAGTGTATTTTTTCATGGCTTTCATTACATGATACTTTATAATCTTCATTCTTTCAGACCCCACCGTTTGAAGTTATTTTCAAAGTATTAATCCTCTGCATATCCAGAAAGCCAAAGGCCCTTTGGAGTAAATGCTACTGTTCTAGGAAACAACTGGAGAGATAGCATTTGCATTTTTGAACTCATCAGTTTAATAATGGGGTCATTGAGTTCTTTAGAGCAAGGCTTCTTTCCTAATATCTGGCACAGCATGTAAATTGAGTAGTATCCCCAAAAGGTCTTTTTTATTTCTCTTGAAGAAGTGAAGAACTAAAGTGGGAGGTGGGCTGGAATGGTGAACACAGTGAATAGGCCAGTGCTTCCTGAGCTGACTGAAGAATCCAGTTCCTATGAAGGTGTAGTTAGTAACTAAGTGTGTTATCTTGGCATGAACCCAACCAAATAGGTATCCTCCATGAAGTGCGGGATCCTTCCAATTTCTCAAGAGTCCCTGATCTTGGGAGATGTCGCCTATTATGACTACCAAGGGTCACTTGATGAACAGGAGGAGAGAATTCAACTGCAGAAAGTTCTGGGGCCAAGTTGTAAGGTATGTAGTAGAGTTTCTATCTAAGGAGCTATTTTTGTTGCTCTTACTGTTGATGAAAGCAGTGTGAGCTATGCCAGTTATTTAAAGTGATTGCTTTGGGATTCTATTTTAGGTGCTGGTACTCAGAAATCATGGTGTGGTAGCACTTGGAGAAACAGTTGAGGAGGCTTTTCATTACATTTTTAATGTGCAGATAGCCTGTGAGATTCAGGTAAGAAAAATTGTTTACCTCCCTCTTTTTTTGTTTTTTGCTTTGTTATTTGTTGTGTTGGGTATTGTGTTTACTTATTTCCAGAGTTCTATCAGTTGGTGGCTTTTGTTTTGTTTTGTCTTTTAAGAGAAGTTCTGCTTCACTTGAGTAAAAAAGGGTCAACTGAGGTATCTCTTGAATTGAAAACAGGAGGAAAGAAAATTAAAATTCATATACAGACACACACACCAAATCTAAGTTCTTCATAAACATCATTTTCCTCATAATCCTACTTTTTAAGATGGTATAGTTGCACATTTCTCCATTTTCACCCTCTAGTGATGTGGTGCTAGTTGAGAAACAAAGGTGACTACCAGTTATCAGAGATCAGCTGTGCTGTGGCCACTTTTATAAAAAGTGTAAGAGCAGGGCCAGAAGTTTTATGCACTCATGCAGTTTCCAGCGATGCCACAGCCTCAGCCTCATTATGATAATGGATTACTTATTAGCCACTTTTTCCCCAGAGAAGCTGAATGCATTTAATGGCCCTAATTTCCCCCTTTAAGAAAAATCAAGGGCTTCCCTGGTGGCGCAGTGGTTGAGAGTCTGCCTGCCAATGCAGGGGACACGGGTTCGAGCCCTGGTCTGGGAAGATCCCACATGCCGCGGAGCAACTAAGCCCGTGAGCCACAATTACTGAGCCTGCGCGTCTGGAGCCTGTGCTCCGCAACAAGAGAGGCCGCGATAGTGAGAGGCCCACGCACCGCGATGAAGAGTGGCCCCCGCTTGCCACAACTAGAGAAAGCCCTTGCACAGAAATGAGGACCCAACACAACCAGCCATAAATAAATTAATTAATTAATTAATTAATTTTTAAAAAGTCTTTCAAAAAAAAAAAGAAAAATCAAGCAGATTCTCTTGAAGTAAATGGTAATAATCTGAATTTATTGGAAAGGCCGCAAAAAAGGGGGAAAAAACTTTTTCTACCAACTTGTCTTAACAACCACCTTTTTTTTTTTCTTTTTTGCTTTAATGGTCGCTCTTCTCAAATGAGGCTATGAAAAGCTTAATTATATTGAGATAATGAGCTGACTTCTGCCTAAATATTCTTAAATTCACAGTATAGTGTTTATATTCCTTTAAAATTATAACTGTCAACAAAAGTATTAACTGGATTGCCATGGGAAAACTACAAGGAAAGAACTTTAAAATTTGGCAAGAGAATTCAGTTTCTTCAAGTATATTAAAAGGTATGGCTCTAAATGTGTTTTCCATCAGGGAGGGTCAGAGTCCTGGAAGGTATAGATAGATGGAAAAGATACTTCAGCTGCCTGCTTTCACAAGTGTATTTCTTTGCTGGCAGCCCGGAGGGAAGTGTTACAGATATTTGCTGAATCAACCTTATGCCTCTTTAAAAGTGAAATACTCATTCTAGTCTTTACAGTCCTGTGCCTCTATATTTTGCCATTGATTACAGGTGCGGGCATTAGCAGGGGCAGGTGGAGTAGACAATCTGCTTGTACTGGATCTTCAGAAGTATAAAGCTTCCACTCACACTGTGGCAGCATCTGGAGGAGGAGGAGTGAATATGGGTTCCCATCAAAAATGGAAGGTTGGCGAGATTGAGTTTGAAGGGCTGATGAGGACTCTGGACAATTTGGTAGGTGAAAAATTGAACATAACCTTGATTTCATGTTTCCAGATTCAAGAGCAGATGTTTCCATCTCCCTTTGGTTTTGGAACACGCTCCTTGCTCCAGAGTGTGACCCTAGGAAGGAATTCAGTGTATTTTAAGAATCAGTGAAACATGCAACTGTCATCTTATCTTAGTTATTAGCCTCTTGCACTGAGTCAGAAGGCAGATTGCCTTCAGACCCAGGAACAAATACTTAAATGAGCACTGAGATTTGGCCTCCAGAAAACCAGTTTATATCTAGGAAAATGTTTCTGGTGAGCAGTTTTGAAATTACCTTTGTCAGGAACAGTTGTGTGAGTGGAAATCGCTTTGTCAGCTGAAATCAGTTTTAACCAGATCTTGAAATTTGCTTAATTTTCAACTCTAGTGTTATGTGGAGGTTATATGGAGTTTGGAAGGATCTTCCCTTTATTTGTTTTTCTGTAAAAGGGTCTTATTGAATCATTTGTTTAAAGAATTAGACTCTAAATGCTGTGTTTGGTACAAGTTTGATAGCTTCAAATGTGGTCTTTCCCTCCCCTAGGGATATAGAACAGGCTATGCTTACAGGCATCCTCTCATTCGAGAAAAGCCTAGGCACAAGAGTGATGTGGAGATCCCAGCAACTGTGACTGCCTTTTCCTTTGAAGATGATACAGTGCCACTCTCTCCTCTCAAATACATGGCACAGAGGCAGCAGCGTGAGAAAACAAGATGGCTGAACTCACCAAATACCTACATGAAAGTGAATGTGCCTGAGGAGTCTCGGAATGGGGAGACCAGTCCCAGGACCAAAATCACAGTATGCCCCTACTTTACGTGGTTTGCCTTTACTAAATATTTTGCCTAGTTACTGATGAATTGAATGGTCTATGTTGAAAATATTGGGGAAGTAGAATATAACATTAACAATAATATCGCTATAACTTATCAGGTAACCTTTGTGCAAGGCACTTTGTTCTAAGTGCCGTACATGAATTATCTCATTTACTTCTCCTAATATGGAAAGGATGCTGTTTTTCTCCTCCATTTTATAGATGAGAAAACTGAGGCACAGAGGGATTAACTAATCATTTGTGAATGGTAGAATCAGGGTTTGAATGCAGGCAGTCTGACTCTGGAGCCCAGTGTTACCCATTGCATGATACTGCTTTGTAGTTTATATTGTACTTGTGAATCAGAACTATAAAAGTTATCAACACCTAACGGTGCCAGATTTTGCGAATTACTGCACATAGGCAAGATCTTGTAGATGAAGATACAGGTTATCTTAAATTTTTCAGCATTTTGTCTCAGATTTGGTTTAATTTTGGAGTGCTTATCACTAAATATTCTATAGATACTCAAAATTGGTTCATCCTATCATATAAATCAGTAGTATTTAATATGGAAATACCTAGGCGTCAAAGTTTTTCTTTCCCCTAGTCTATATTGATTTCTTATCTTCTAGTAAAAGAACATAAGTTTCCCAGAATTAATTTTATTGACAGAAACTAATGACCAGTCATCATTAATCTTGATGACTATTAGCTTTCTTTAAGGGATATAATGGGTAAATGAGAAGAATTATTTAAGGCTCTTCCACCCCTGTGGTGCCATTATACTATAGACCACTACAAGATTATCCCCTTTGTAAAATGCTGGCCAGGGGCTTGGCCCATTCTGTCAGCCGAAAATAAAAATGAAATCTGGAAAACTAAATCTTAAGAGATTTCTTGAGTCCTTTTTGATGACTTCTTAGCCATCATCACTTAAAACCTGAATGCAGGTGGCAACTCTGAATGTGAGTTAATGTGAGATCAAGCTCTATGTGCTTGAAATATTTTCACCAACATATTTAAAATGCCAAAAGAAAAAAATGTAAATAGGCATAATTTAGTATTCATGTGAATAGTAATGACATTTGTTTGTTTTTAAGTGAATGCTGATTCTAACTAGTATGGGAGATACACTAATTGACCACTAAAAACTACTCAGTGAAATTCTTTAAAATATTAGCAGTGTATGCACCCACCCACTGGAGTCAATAAACAGTTGTCAAGAACCTACCATATTTCCTTAACACAAAGCTTCATTCTAGAAACTTTTTGATTCTTTAGTGGATGAAAGCAGAGGACTCTTCAAAAGTTAGTAGTGGAACACCTATCAAAATTGAAGATCCAAATCAGTTTGTTCCTTTAAACACAAACCCGAATGAAGTACTAGAAAAGAGAAATAAGGTAAGACATGGTCGATCTTCTGTGACTAGAGGAGGCCTTTTTATGCTGTTTTATGTTTAAATCACTGGTGACTGAATCTGATTAATGCTAAGCTTAGAGGTTTAAATACAGAAGAATTTGAAATTTAATTCTGTATAATTTTAGGTTGTATTGAATACCTCCAGCTCTGTTCTAGTTTCTGGTGAGCGGGCTGTACAGGGAAGAAAGTATTAGGCATATTTCTGCTGTATTAGTGAAAAATGTAGTCCTCTAACAATGTAAGACAATAGGAAATCACACATCAAGAAGAGTGGAGGAGATTAATGTGAGTTGTTATGATGGTAAAAGAGGGCTTTGTGGAGGTGGGAATTAAAGAGGCTCTTACCCTGGGGGGGGTCAAATAGTAAGCCAAAGGTCACCTGCAGAGTTGCCCCCAAGAACTTGTTACTGTTTTTCAATTCAGATTCGAGAACAAAATCGATATGACTTGAAAACAGCAGGACCACAATCTCAGTTGCTTGCTGGAATTGTTGTGGATAAGCCTCCTTCTGTAAGTCCATAAAGCAATATGATCTTTGTTTTCACATTAATTTCTTTGCTTTTTAAATATGAATATCTGTCTTTACTAAAGTTAATGTAAACACAAGTTAAAAAGTCAAATAATCCCCAAGACTTAAAATGTCACCTTCAGTTCCCAATTTCTAGGGGCAAGGACTTTATTCTAGCATATACCTTTGTTTCTAAAGAGCATCTTTATTCTGCTTTTTCTTGGTTTATCAGTTTTAGGCGTCAGCTGTATTTCATCAAATCTATTTCATCAACTATGAGAAGTACCATTATTTTATGTATCACTAAAAGAGAAAAAAACCTAATTGTAAGAAACCAATTATAAGATGAATCCCAATTTCAGGATCAGAAAATGTGGGAGAAAAGTGCATCTTAGAATTAATGAAAGACAGTAGTGACTTCTTTTATGGACTATGAGGACTTAGCCTGTTTACACAAGGCTTCCCTTTTTCATTCTCCCAGTAAGGTCGTACCACAATGTTTTGTCTAGTCAGCTTTCAGTGTTTATATTTTTAAACGCTTACTGCTGAGCCAGGTAGTATCCCATGATGACATTTCCTTTCTTATACAACTTTTCTCCCCTTGGAGAAAAAGTTGCCTCCTTTTTTCATTGGCTTAGTACTTAGGATACATTGGGCTTAGTTCTTCCCAAACTTTTCTTAATATTATTTTCCATAGGGTCAGAGGTAACAGGTAATCTCTCAGTTCTAGCCCTTTGTCATTGTCATTCTGGTCCAGATCTGGACTAGGTGCTCTTCAGGCCAGATGTACAGGCCCATCCTGAGGATTCCTGTGCTTCTCACCATGTAGTCCTGTTTCCTGCATCGTATGTCTCCTACTTAAGAAAGGAGACTCCTTTCTTACTCTTTTATCATTGAGCGCATCCTCTAATAGCTTTCTGGGAAAGGATACATAGGAGGTAACAGTCTGAAAACCTGTATTCTACCTTCAAATGTGCATGTAATGGATACAGAATTCTAGTTTACAGATAAAATGAAAAGCATCACCATATTATCCCCTAACTCCATATCATTGTTAAGAAGTAGGAGAGTATTGTGATTCGTGTACCTTTGTGTAGGCTTTTTTTTTTTAAGACCTTTTCTACATTCCTGCTGTTCTGAAATTTTATGATGGTGTGCTTTGTAGTAATTTCTATTTAGTCTCCACTTTTAGCATGTAGTAACCCTTTTCAGTCTGCAAAGTCATGTCCTTCAGTTCTGGGAATTTTTTAAAGTATTTCTTCAGTAAGTAGTCCTTTTCCCTTCAATTTCTTTTTCTGTCAGGATATATACATACTGTTAGTTGGATCTCTTTGACTAAGCCTCTGATTTTTTTCTTTCCTATTTTATATCTCTTTGTCTTTTTTTTTTTTTTTTTTTTTTTTTTTTTTTTTTGATTGATTGATTGATTGATTGATTTTGGCTGTGTTGGGTCTTCGTTTCTGTGCGAGGGCTTTCTCCAGTTGTGGCAAGCGGGGGCCACTCTTCATCGCGATGCGCGGGCCTCTCACCGCCGCGGCCTCTCTCGCCGCGGAGCACAGGCTCCAGACGCGCAGGCTCAGCAGTTGTGGCTCACGGGCCCAGCCGCTCCGCGGCATGTGGGATCCTCCCAGGCCAGGGCCCGAACCCGCGTCCCCCGCATTAGCAGGCAGACTCCCAACCACTGCGCCACCAGGGAAGCCCTCTTTGTCTTTTAATCCTACTTTCTGGGAGATTTGCTTGACTTTATTTTCTAAGCCTTCTATTTAATTTTCTATTTTGATTTTTTTTTTTTTACTTTTTAAGACGTCTTATTCCCTTAATGTTCCTTTTTTTTTTTTTTTTTCTTTTTAAATAACATCCTGGTCTTTCTGGATACAGTATTTTCTCTTATTGCTCTAAGGGAATCAATTTTAAATTTTCTTCGGCTGCCTTTATTGTCTGTTTCTTCTGAGTTTCCTTTTTCTTCTTAATTCTGGTTTCCTCCATGTTGGAAACTTTCCTCAAGTGTCTGGAAATCCGTGGTAGTCTGTCTGTATTTAAGAATGAGACACTGAAAGCTAGTCAGACGCTTCAGGTGTGTGCAGAGCTTGGGAACTGGCAAGCTCCACCGTAGGGTGACTGGATGTGGACCAGGTTGATTCTTTCAGGAATGCCCAAATGTTAGTATCTGTAGTTGTTTATCTGGGGTCATTTAATTTATCCAGAGAATTCTCTAGTCTCTTGCCAGTCTCCCACCATCATCCTGGGAACCCTCAGCTATGTTTTGTGTCCCCTAATCAGTTGTTCTGAAGAATAAGCCTCTGATCTTCTGCAGAGATGAGAAAGAAGTAAATGCTCAGCTGTGTGGAGCAGGAAAGGGGACCTGAGAGTCTGTCTGTTCCTTATTTACACTTCTAACTTGTCCCCGCTTTTCAGCTTTTCTTCACCGCACCTTCTGTGATACCTGAGCCTTACCAGGCCTCCACAGGGCAAATGAGCAGGTTGTTCCTTTGCAAGGCTAAGGCTTCAACTTTCTCAGCTCTTCCACCCATTCTTCCACCTGCTTTCCATCTTCCAACAATGTGTTACGACTTCTCCTCCTCTGTTGTCTCATCTTCCATTCTTTTGTCCTTAAAAGTTTATACGTTTTTGTTGTTGTTCCTTTACTATCATTTTAGTGGTGTTTTGGGAGGAATTTTTTTAAATGCATGGGTTCAATCTGCCAGGTTTAGCTGTAAGTCTCATTAATTTCTTTTCTAGAGCAAATAGGTACAAGTTTATTTTCATAGCACATTTAAAGTTCTTTTGGTATAGTTTCATTTTTCTAAGACTTTTTTCAAAGGCTTTTTGAAATTCTTGGTTTTTAAGATATTTCTTAGTTTTTAAGATATTTCTTAGTTATATGAAGCTTTCTAGAACTTGGCTTAGTTTTTTTTCAGAGTTATTAAAATTGACCTATGCAGGCTTATTGAGGAAACATCACTGGCAATTTTAGTCTGTTGGATCAGTAGTCTAAAAGCATTAATCTGATATGAATATTTTAAACAAAGCACGTTACTTTATCATTTCTTATGATTGTTGTGAGATGGGGCGTCACAAACATCATATATACATTTAAGTGTGTGTGTATGAAGTTGTGTATATATGTAAATATATATAAATAAATATATAGATATAAGTAAAGCTCTTGGTAACAAGCCATTGTTTTTCTTTGCAAGACCATGCAGTTTGAAGATGACGATCATGCCCCACCAGCTCCTCCCAACCCCTTCAGTCATCTCACAGAAGGAGAACTTGAAGAGTATAAGAAGGCAGTTGAACGTAAACAGCAAGGACTGGAAGGTTAGTTCGTTTTGAGATTAAGCCCAGGATAGCCACACTGCTGACAGAGCCTCTTGAGTTGGATGATAGAGAGCAGTCAGGGGTTTTTTTTTAATGTTCCTTTTACAATCAGTTTTTCCATATCCTCTCTCCCAGTCCTTACTTGAGTAGAAGTAGGACTGAAATGCAAGTAGCTACCACACACCATCTATGTTAACATGTAGAGAAGACTGTTTTCCTCAGAAAGCAATCTGATTGCTAGCAAAAAGTCTTCTATAGTAAAGTGAAATCCCCGGATGAGTAAAGAATCACTAGCTAGAGTAAATGTAGATACATTAATAGATTTAAACATTCAGAATATGTGGCTTTTTAAAAAAACTTTCTACTTTGACATAATTATAGATTAACAAGTATGTGGCTTTAATGCTTTGTAAAATCTCTATTGTTACTGGATGTCTTAAGATGTCAATATTTAATTTCAAAATCAAAATATAAAGCAAACTGCTAGAATTTTTATGTGACTTTCCTTAAGTACATGGGCACTCTAGTGAGGTTGCTTTTATCTGACTTCAGAACCCTAAGCAAGGGTTGTATTTAAGAATTGTTCATGAAAATGCCAATTGAATATTAGCTCCCTTTTTCTCAAGAATAAGAGATTCTTTATAGCAAGTGTTCTCAATCTTGGGTCTTTGGATAAGCTTCAGACAGTCCATGAGCCATCTGAAAAATATATGCTTAATTTTGTACAATACAGATTTGAGGAAGGCAAGGGTGCAAGGTGGAGGGCAAGAAGTCTGTAACCCCCAAAGAGGGTAAGAGCCTCTGCTTTAGAGCATCTTCAACATGCAGTTGAAATTTTTATGCAAAACAGAACCAATAGTTAAAGAATCTTTGTCCCAGTTAGATATCATGTAGAAAGAACTAATGACATCTGGATCATCCAGGGAACAGTTTTTATCAGTGTGTTAGTGTCTTTGTCACAAAAGGAAGTCATCCTGACTCATTAATGTAATTACACTAAATGTTAGGTGATACTATTCAACTTGTTCATTCTAACATAAGGTTGGAAACTTTCTCTGTTTTTGTATTTTGTAAAATGTCCCTCTTTAATCTCTTATTTTTTGAAAGCCTAAAGATGCCAGGTAACAAATATTGCACAATAGAACCATCACCTTTTATATATAACTTTATAGTTTCTTCCACGTTCATTATGACCTGAATTAGCTCACTAATATTGCTGACAGGAATCACTAATTGGATATTGATCAAAAATTCAGTGAGGCATTCTGCCTCATTAATGTAGCATCATTGGTGAAGCTTTCATATTTCTTTTCATTTGGCTGCTCAATGTATTTTGGTTTTCTAACTCTCTAGCAAAAGTTAAATGCATACATATCATTTGCCCGGGCTTCCAATAGCCATGCTTCCTTAAAGCATGTGTATAAAATTACCAGTAGCAGCCAGAAATGTTAACACATTAACCTCCTCTTACTGCATAATTATCGATATGTGGGGTAACTGTTAGCATGCTCAGCTCATTGCTGAGGAGTTTATCATCCCTGTGTATGCAGGTATTTGATGTTATGCACTAACCTTCCAACCAGTAGCAGCCAGAAATGTTAACACATTAACCTCCTCTTACTGCATAATTATCGATATGTGGGGTAACTGTTAGCATGCTCAGCTCATTGCTGAGGAGTTTATCATCCCTGTGTATGCAGGTATTTGATGTTATGCACTAACCTTGCTGAAATCTTATGCTTCTTTGTTTTGCATGGCTTTTAACTAAACTCTTATCCAACAGATGCTGAGCAGGAATTACTCTCAGATGACGCTTCATCTGTTTCACAAATTCAGTCTCAAACTCAGTCACCGCAAAATATCCCTGAAAAATTAGAAGGTATTCAATGTAATTTCCCATAGCCTTCACCGACTTAATCTTTAGAGTCTGTCCCTCTGTCATTTGTCTTCATATAAAGAAATTGAACACCTGATACAGTAAGTTTACCATGGATTTTACTTAAAGCTCCCAATAATTTTATATTTTTTATTAAATGGGGTGCTACTCTTATTCAACATTTATATTGACTTACCTTAATCTGGATATTGGGAACCTATAGTTCTTAGGAATTTGTGAAATTAAAATTGGTTTGTCATATGTCTTCCAATCAGAAGCATGAAATCTTTTTCAATTTTGATTGCCCAGTGACCCCAAAATTAAAGAAAAATGTACGTATGTTGTCTTCCTCATTTATACTGACTTGCTTTACAGTGAAACTGTCAAGTCATCAAACTGGACTTATCCAGCCTTCATTCTTTGGTCTAACAACTTTGTCCTCTTTATACCACTTAAGAGCATTAGCTTTATGCTAATAGGCCCATAGTCTATTAAAATAATGATCTATCTTTATTGGAATTAAAGTACATTGCTTAAACATGTCAGTTTTGTAAAATAAAGCAAGGATGTTGACTATATAAAATTTAAAAATCCTCCCCTTTTGTAGAAAACCATGAGCTGTTTTCCAAGAGCTTCATCTCCATGGACATGCCTGTCCTGATAGTGAACGGCAAGGATGACGTGCATGGTGTTGAAGACGAGCTTGCTGAGCGAGTGAGCAGGTTAACTACAAGCACCACCATAGAAAACATCGAGATTACCATTAAGTCTCCAGAAAAAATTGAAGAAGTCCTGTCACCTGAAGGCTCACCTTCAAAATCACCATCCAAGAAAAAGAAGAAATTCCGCACTCCTTCTTTTCTGAAAAAGAACAAAAAAAAGGAGAAAGTTGAAGCCTAAATAAAGTCTTTTTTGTAATTATTATTATTACAATGTGATGTTGCACATTTAAAAACCACATTTAAGTTGATCATTAATATGCAGTGGTAGATTAGATTGGGGGTATGTAGCAAACTGGACTTTAAGAACTGGAAAGAGGTTTTACTAAAAGAAAAACATATTATGAAAAACACTTTCAAATTCATCTCTCATTTCGTATGTCCAAAAAAGGTTTTGAATTTTTAAACAATTGCTAGTTTTGATTAGCTCTGCCCTCATAAAGTATTATTATAATCACCACAAACAGATATCTGTCTGAATTACTTCAGGCCTTCTACGTAATATCTGTTGGAAAGAAATTACCAGTGAACAAGTGAGAGAATTTTTGTTTCTCAAAACCTGCTTCACTTGGTAAGCAGAATATAGTTTTTTATCATGATTATTGACTGTCCCTTTTGGGTTCCCATTGTTAAAATGGGCATTAACAGAATGCTTTAAAAGCTTCTAAGATAAGAATCTATAGCATTAGTATACACTGGCACATAATTGTTTTTTTAAATTTAAGAAAAGATTCATTTGGAATTTTATTCATAGTATAAAATTTCCTCACCTGAAGTAACTTTGTTTGCAAAAAAAACACGTCATTTTAGTAAACTATAATTTTTGAAAAATTCCTTTTTTATTAGTTTAGAAAGCCCCTTATTTTTCAACAGAGGGGATTTTATACACATAACATGGGTTATTTAGTTTAACTCTGGCAAAAAAGATTTTTGTATGTTGAGATGTTTGTATACCATTCAGTATAAAAGTGTCTAAGCATATTATCCAATCATTTAACAGTAGAGCACATTTGAGGCTGCTTGGTACTAAGTATACTTAAATATAATTAAAGAATCCAGGGACTTGGTATCAAAAGGGGATTAGAGCATTTAAAGGCATAACAGGATTCATATTTGAACCTTATAATGTATTTTTCTCTTAGTATCGCTAATGAATGAAGAAGCCCTCATAAAGTAACCAAATGGAAAGGAAAAGAATGAGAGAGAAAGTGAAAAATGAAGGGAACAAGAGAGGTGTCATGAGAAGAAGAATTCTAGTTCGATAATGATTCATAGTCATGATAGGATTTGAAGTGTCATTTATTTGACGCGTGTCCCAAATTTCTAAAATTCTGCTTCTCTGCCAAAATCATTGTATTTCTTAGTTGATATTTGAGTTTTAAAAGGGTCAAATCCTCCTTTTAACTTGTGTATCTTCAGAAGGCAGCACAAGAAGAAATCAGTGGGTCTAATCCCACCCCCACTGTGAGAAAGCTACCACTTCTTAATTTTTACCAATTTTTCTTATCTTTTCAGTTAACTTTCTTTCTAATGTAAATACAAATTTAAACCTAGGCTTAATATAGTTTTTTTTTCCCTTTCACCCAAGTCATGTCACAAATCAATGTAAAATCAATGATCCAAAATAGTCAGTGGGTAAAAATAATCCAAAGTATTTCTGAAGGGTGAGTTGGTGTGTAAAAAATTACACTGATTATAGTGTGTTCTGGGGCTGGTTCTGTTTGACTGTGAGTGTATGATGATGCAAAGTTGAAACGGAGCCTGGAAAGTTCATTCTAGATCTCACTAACTACTGGAATCAGTGTTTTAATCTTAGTGGAAACTTTCAGTTGCTTAATTCTGTATTTGAGGATTCTTTTATGTTCTACATCATTTATGTTGTATTACAACGTATGTAGAAACAGTAACCTGTGAACTATGCTTTTCCATTACTTTTTAAAAATATATATAAAATGAATGCAATGTGCATAAATATTTTTTAAATGCAACAGTGAACTAACTATTTGCACCTTTTGCTAATGCCTCTATTTACTTGCTTTGGCATAAAGAATGAGCCAGTGAACCTCTGTGTCATGTGGAAAATGTATAAATGTTATCTGATATTGCTCTTAGATGTAATGCTAATTAATGTAAAATCACAAATAAACAGTATTTTAAATAGATGGACTTGGTATCAAGAGCTTTCAATTCAAGGGTGGTTACTTATCCTGAATTACTTTGTGGGCTGTTGAGTTTTGTACTGCAGTGAGATTTTGAGTAAGACTGACACTTCTGAATAAGGAATGTCCTAATACATTTATTTTCAAATTAGTTGAAAATCAACTATACAAAACCCTTCTTGTTTCAGCTCATTTTGGAGGAAATATTCCCCAAGTGACCTATTTTTTTTCTTGATAGGATATGGCAACCTTAACTATTTCTCTGACATCTAGAGATCTTTGAAGGACTTAGGATTCTGATTCTCAGTCTCAGAATCTATGGATGTAGAATAGAAAATGTTGCAGAATATGTGTTGAGTTTATAGATTACTTCTCTTTGATTTTTATTTATGTAACAATGTAACAATAAAGAAGATAGTAGAGAGGTTACAATTCCACCACATTAACATTCAACAAAATATTTTACTCCCTTCTAGCTCTTATTCAGCTGTGTATGTATTTCCTGTGTATTGGTTATCATGGGGTGAGTGTAATTGTATTCAAGATTTTTTTTTCTTCTTAAACATAGCATAATCTGTCCTAGAAGATTTTCAAACCAAATCCCTCACATGAGTGATTTCTTGTGATTTTTTTTCTACCATTTTGTCCTAAAAATAAAGTGCAAGAGGGGAAATCATGTTAATTGAGGGTTCTGGTTAATTGAAGTTTTTGCTATAATTACCCATTATTAAAATGAAGGGTTTGGGCAGAGGATAGATTCATAGTCTTGGGCATATTTAATTATTACCTTGGCTTGTAAATAATCCTTTGGTGAAAAACTGCTGTTTTAGAAAGATGCTCATTTCAAAATTCCCTTTCAGAAAGCAACAAAGGCAATTATCTTCAGTTCTCACTTGAGAGTCCATATAGCATGAAAGGTAATGTTGCCTGTGCCTTTTCCTCTATTGATTAGTATTTTCGTTCAGCAGGGAATAAAGAGAACCAAATGGATCGTATTGTGACAGCATTGGTTTTTCTTAACATCAGCATTTCTTTTTTTTTTTTGACATAGGCAGAAAACACATAGAGGCAAGCGGGTTATTTTTTAAACTCCAGAGTGAAGTATCAAAGTTGCAATCTTGACCAAACTAGGATTTTAAAAAGAACGATCTTCTTTGTGGCCACTAGAGGGTGCAATAGACCTAACAATCCTGTATGTTTCTAGTCCTTGAACTTAACTTCCCTTTTCTTAATTGCGAGGCACCACCATGTTTGTTGTGAAATACCCTGAACTTAGAAGACTTTGTTGCTTATCATTCTCCTCTCTAGACTGTTCTCAACCTAGTTGTCTCAGCAGGTCCCATTTCACCAATACCAATACCACCAGCAGGGACTCAGTGCCTATGGAGAACACATTGAAAATTGTTGAGGTGTGGTCTCAAAAAGAAACCACGGTAGAATATAACTCCTCAGAGGAGTTTTCGTGCCTGTGAGTGGTAATATAATGCCTGCTTCAATAACTGACATTTTGGGGGGAGATAACATAATATCTGTCATTTTTTGGTGCCTTCTGTTTATCAAAGATTATGCTAAATGCTTTTCATGTATTACCTCATTTGGCCTTCCCAACATCCTAAGAAAGTAGATGATACTATCCTCATTTTGTAGATAGAGACTAAGGCTTGCAGAAAACAAAAAGGGGGTGCTAGTATTTCACTCAGAGATTCAGATTTCTAAAATTGCTAGTGCCAGACCCTATGTGCCTCCAGTGTATGTTTTCTGGGGGGAGAGGCAGTTTACTTAATGTGGACTATTAAGTCCAGCCATGGTGAATTTATGTTTTGATATAAGATGGGATATAGATTTGGGATAAAGCATTAACTTTTGATTTGGAAGACTTTTTTTTAGCAAATTACCCCAAGAATGAAGAAATTGATGAATACCTGGAAAGTGGGAACAACCTGCAGTAACATCATCCTTTAGGATAAAGAACCAGCTCTTGAACCTTCACCATAATACCTGGAAGATAAGATATCTATATTTTTGCTTAAGATGCAAAAAAGGCTTGGGTAGACGCTCTTTATCTTTGCTTTTTAAAAAATTCCCAATGTTGGGGGCAAGGAGAGACATTCTAAGGAAAGTTATTTTAAAAACCTGAAAAGGCTGCTTAATCTAGTTACAGAAGCAGTTTTAAAGATAAGAAATATACTGTACCTACTTACAATTTTATTTAAATGAACATACTTGGAGATGATCTTTCTTGGAGAAAAATCTAGTGTACATGCTGGAGATCAGAACACGGATAAGCAAGCCTTTGGGAGAAATCTGGATAGAAAAAACAATTTGCAAATTCAGTAGTTTTCAGAGATTTCATTTCTAAGAGATGACCATTAGGGGGCAACCCTGGGTCTATATTTAGTTTTAGTTAATTGAGGGAAATTCCTTCAAAATATCTATGAGCTTGGATTTGCAACTTTTTTCTGATTAAGCATTACTAGATGCAGAATAAGGTTGAGGAAAGTTTATAAATACCAAATTACTTCATTCATGCCTTACAGCCTAGTTATCTTGTTCTGACTTAGGAAGAATCAGTCCTCCAGAGAAGTTGTGCTTGCCTGACATACAGTTCAGAGATGGCTTAGCCAGGATTCAAGCAAAGGTCTTCAAGTCTGCGTCTCACACTTGTCTGCTATGCTACAGTCTCCCTTGGAAGCCCATTGGATCGTAACCTAGGAACAGATACACAGTTATCTAAAATTCCCTGCAAATTAACGTTTAGAACTTTATTATGGGAATAGTTAAGAGAAACATATTGTGGAACGGAGCCTGTATATTATTTATCAATAATTGTTTTTCCTAAAATTTCAAGTCTGTTAGATGCTCTGTGACAGTCTTCTATGTTTCCCCTCAAGATGATGGTTTCTTTAGTGCTACAGCCTGTAATATTTTAAATGCCATTTATACCTTAAATGACAAAGTGATACCTTTAGATATTCCTTCCATAGCAAAAAATGTTATATGTCTTATCTAACAGATAGATGGATATGTCTCCAGTCAACAATTATTTTTAAGGCCTATATAATTTCTGGTTGGTTAAGTCTTGATGTTGAAGCAATGGTGAAGGTTATTGATTAAGCTAGCTTTTGTTTTATTCCTACACAAACTACTTTAGGTTTTGTCATTCTCAGGCCAGCATTGACCTTGCTTATAATAGTAAAAAAAAAAAAAAAAAAAATCCTTATTTTCAGTCCCAGGTAACTGCTGTCACTAGACAAAATACTAGTTCCTCACTATACCTTAAAATTAATAGCATTGATTTTATTAATCCAATTTGGATGTTCACTGAAGAATATCAAATTTCTAAGAAATCATTCAGTCTCTTGCCTTCTGAGACGGACCACATTCTGCCTGTGGAATGTGTATCTCTCTAAATAAACTTGCTTTCACACACACAAAAATAATAATAAATTTCTAAGAAATGATTCTAAATTTTTTAATATGCTTTTGAAATAACAATATGTAGCACAAAATCTTGTAGACAAGATTTTTCCTCATTATTTGTCTACTTATATTAGACTGTCCCTCAAAAGGCCAGTAAGTATGTGAGCCCTATGGAAGGACCAATTTGTTGTGTTAATTATTGGACTTCTTAGACCAAAGAATGTCCTATCAGGTTGATATTTAGACTTGAGATTTTTCGAGAAAAAACTTGGATTTCCCAAAGCAGTAATATCCTAACCGATGGGGATGGAAATGAGGAAGTGGTTTGGTTATAAGAGGTAGACTGTTCTGTGGATTTCCCACTGGTCCTCTTGACTTAAATGATATTTTCTGGGTTTAAAAAAAAAGTGGTAGTGACAGTCCCAGCCTGGACCTGGAGCTGCAGTGCTGCTAGACGCCTTTCAACGATTTGCCAGACTAGCATGTGTCCTTCCTTAATGTAAGGGCACTTTCTTTCATAGGCAGGATCTAAACTAATTGTTTTTTCCAAAAGCAATAGCTTCTGAAGATTCTTACTGAGCAGGAGCTATGGAGGAAGTCGTTGCTGCACTCTATAACTCAGCCCTTTCCTGTTGAGTAACGCTCTAGGCACTGGATTTCAGCGGTGACTGGTTTGGTAGACTTTGACTTCAGAGTAGATGACCTCCTCGGTTTTATGAGACAACATGGAGATACAGCCAACTTGCTGGCTGGCACAGGCCTCCTCTTCCAAAGGTGTTCACTGGACTAACAAGTTGAGGTTAAACATTACTTCCTACCTGATTTCTAATTTTGGAAATGTTGGCTTCAATCGTTTCAACTGAAATAAAGGTCATTCGAGGCTATTCAGACAACCAAAAATGTATTCCAAATATTATCTACCGGGCCTCAGTGCTGAGAGGAAGAGGGGGAGAGGGAGGGGCGAGGCTCCCACTGCATCTGGATGTTTGGCTGTATTAAGCCCTTTAAAATATGTTTTGCGGTAATTGAGATGTTTCATTTTTAAAATATCTTTTAAGTAATTTTATATTGTAGAACCATGCATGGGAAATGATTTTGTATAAGTATGGTCTCATGTCTCCATTTTGACCTTTAGGTGGATATTGAGCAAGAGTACATGCCCATATACTTGCTGAAGTCAAGCCGAGCGTGGCTCAGTTAACTGCAGAAGAACAGGGCAGACTGGGTGGGGCAAGCTCTGGAATTCTACCCAGTCACTGAGCCAAGTCAGGCGCTGGGGCAACAACTTAAGCTGAAGCGGCTAGTAGGAAGTCCAGCCCAGCAGGTGAAGCATGGAATCTGGAGACGTGGCAGTCAACCAAGAGCACAATCCGGTAAAGCGGTCTGCATCTGGGAAATGTAAGTCCCCGTCAGACACCGGAGCAGGAGAGCAGGACTGCAGAAGTCTTGTAGCACGTGTAGGAGCCCCAGCCCCAGGCTAAGCTTCAAGAGCAACGCTTCCTCCACTTCCTGTGGGGCAAGGGCAAGATCAAGGCAGGACCTCAGGCTTACGGGGCCTGAGTACAGTTCAGGCTTCAGGACAGAAACTCAGATGGAAGGAGAATGACAGATGGGGATCCTGTTATCAGAGCTGAGGTACGTGATACTGCTCAGAATCCCAGGAGCAAAGCAGGGTTCGGAGCCAAGACACAAGGTCATGAGGGGCCTGGAGACAGGAGTGGCTTCTTGCTGAGTGAGTCCCAGAGCCTGGAACTAGAGCCACCTTAGTTCCTCCTGCCTCATCAGGACTCGTCCTGGAGCCCACACCCACGTGAGGGGGTCCAGCGGCTCCGGCCGATGGGGGGAGGGGAGTGCTGCAGAGACAGGCAGGGGCCTGGCCTGACTCTCACAATGGAGGCAGCCCCATGTGACAGCAAGACTCAGCTGGGCAGCCAGAATGGGTTATTAATATTTCACACCAGAACCTACCTGGGAGGACAAGGGCCAAGCGCTACTGAAACACTAGCTGTGAAAATGGCCCTGTGTTCCTTGGGAACTCATTGTCTCTCTCTGAAGGCACAGCTTCACCCCAGAAAAATGAGCTCTAGTGACGAGTCTGGCCCCTCTTCTGGGGCTCACTAGGAGATGCTCCTCAAGAGTACTACCTGGAAAGGAGAGGATCAGCGCGTGGTCTGCGTTTCCTCCCCCTCCTCCTGCTGCTGCTGCTGGAATAAGTGAGGCTCTGACTTTAGGCTGGCGAAACAGCTTTGATTCCACATGACACGTCCTCCAGACCCTCCGGCTGTGGTAACAGCCTTTTGCCCCCGAGTCAGAAGGCCTCACTGATTTGTCTCGCCAAACTTGCCCGCATAGTGACCCCTCAGTCCACTCCTCCAGCCTGCTACCTGAGAGGATGGCTTCCTCGGGCCCTTACCTGTCAAAGCTCAGGTTGGTCATCATCTTCTCTTTGAATCATTCTGTCCTCTGCTCCAGTAGCTGTCCACAGAACACCTGTTCCCACTCCCTGGCAAACAGAACCTCTTTGCACCCATCTCCCGTAACCTGCTTACCCCGCAGAGGGCTTGCAGCCTCTCAGGTAGCTTCCCAGCTCTCCAGGCACCCTCCACCTGGCCCCATTGATGAAAGATGTTACTCTCACCAAAATGACTTCCTTCTTTACCAAACTCCAGTGGCACTTTAGGGTCAAACTTCTCTCAGCCTGTCTTAAATTACCATTGTTGATTATCTGTCTTCCCTACAAGATTGTGAACTCTGAGAAGGCAAAGACTACACCTTGTTCATCCTTTTGTCTTCCACCATGCTTGGTCAAACATAGAGGCTGCATTTTTGTTGCTTATGATGGACGCTACTGTACATGTTGATGACAAGTTAACGATATGTACATAGCAAAAAGATGTTCTCATATACCTTAAATGGCCAAAGTCAGGAAGTGGCTTGAGGTGAAAATCCTGATTGGAGTTCCTAGTTTGATCTGCACAGCAAATAATAATAATAATTGCTACGGTTTATCAAGTGCCTACCACTCATAGGCATTGTATTACATGTTTGAATTACATTATCTCATTTGATCCCCATTCCCTCAGTGACAGGAGCCTGAGGTTAAGGGAGAAGCTAATAAATTGTCTCATATCGCTACATAGTAAGTGGTAAATCCAGGATTCAAACTCCAAGTCTGTTTCTTACTGTTCGCCAGGTTATTCACCAAATGCAACCCTCTTGTCAGTTGGTAGAAAAATCAAGCGTTAGAACTTGCAGCAATGTCAGAGGAGCCTTCCCCAACCTATCTCTCTCATGGCTAGAGTGGCTTCTAAGTGACAAAGAGTTTACCCAGGGCAGACTGCCTGGGCAGCCCCACTGCAATCACTAATCTCCAGTGGGGGAGGGCTTCCTGTGCACGTACACAATGTAGTTTTGGTTGGGAACCCAAGGACAACATACAGGATCTATAAAGAATAGCAGACTGGGTGTTGGTCTTTTCTCAGCAAACACCACTACAGGTGTGATATTAAATTAACAGTGATACAGCCACTACATCCTGATGAGCAGTGTGGTTTTTTTAAATTCCTGTATTGTCCATTGGCTCTTTGCTAATTGTTTATTTAATTGAAGACTACTGTCATTGATAGAAGCTGTTGGCACATTATAACTCCATGGGTGAAGTGTAATAGCTAGGATTTACTGAGCACCATGGGCTTTAAATGGATGCATTAATTTAATACAACAAACTTCCAAGATAGATAGTATTATCCCCCATTTTACAGATGAGAAAACTAAAGTCTTAGAGAAGGTGCCTAAGGTGGCAAAAGCTGGGGTTGAAACCTACGTAATCAAACTTGAGAGCTCATACTTCTACTGTCTTTGATTCCCAAGGATAACTGCTATCTTATTCACCTTCTTCATTTACATGACTTTCTGGGGGCAACAGACATCAGTTAAAGAAACTATTACATTATACAGGGTTCATGTTTTCTTTCCCTCTCAGTCACTTTGGTGCTAGAATACTCTATCTATGGCACATGATGTGGTACATATTATCTAATTAAACAATTGTACCAATAATACCCTGAAATTTCCACATTTGAAATTGTTGTAGCATTTTTTTCTTTGTCCAGTAATAGAACATGATAGTCTAATAATTAAGAGCTTATGCTCTGGAGTCATAGAGACCTGAGTTTGATTTCTGGCTCTTTACTTTTCTCTAAAATGGGTATAATAATTGTACTCACCTCTTAGGATGATTATAAGAATTAAGTGAAATTGTAATATACACAAAACTTAGCATGGAGCTCAGTATCAGTAAGCCCTCAATTAATGTTGGTATTGTTAGTATTATCACTTTCTTTGGTCTCCTTTATCTGCCAGAAGAGAATACATATTAGAAAAAAAGATGAAACTATAGATGGTTTATCCCTTTCACTGTTATCCATTTGAAATGTTGTCATTCCTGTTCTTTTCAGAATTCTCTGTACAACTATGACCAGATTTCCAGTCTTTGAAAAAGAAGGGCAGAAGTTGACAAGGAATGAACACATAACCATATGTAACTTGCTCTTTTCTAGTAAGAAACTTTGTTGTTGGAAGGTATGGTTTGTGCCCTGGGAAGGTGATGGTTGAAGGAACTGTTCCATTGATTCCTCCCAGACAAGGCTACTCCAGAGCAGCAACTTCAAGATCAGTGGGAATGCCTAGACCTAAGGCAGCTTCCTGGAGAATCCTGTAGGTTCTAAGGTGTATTCGTGGAAGCAACTAACTTTGGGGCTCTTGCTGGAAAGGACTACATTTCCTAGCTCTCTTTGTCCCTTGAAAGCTGAGTGCCATCGCATAGGGGGTTGGTCATCTGCAGCCTTTGTGGCCCTAACTGTCTGACCTTGGAAATCTAAGAAAGTCCTTTATGAACAAGCTTAAATGATGCTTCACAATTTCAGTTTTCCATCTTGGGGATGCTCTGGTGTCAGAGGTTAGTCTGAGCTGTTCTCAGAGCACCATGGAGAAGTCCCAGAAAAGACAGGTTCATATCAATCCTGGGCTGGGCAAAACATTAGTAAGAAAATAAAGATGCTTCATGAGAAAAACCTGCATATGCTCACAATATAATTGTTAACAGTGGGGGAGAAGGAAAGGGGTTATGTAAAAGTAAATGGGAAGGGAGCCCAGAAAGTAAAATTCTTTCTACAGTTTGAATAATAAAACACATTATACACTTTCATATTCATAGGGGAAAGACAGGAAAGAATACACCCAAACAGAGTATATTTAACAGTGGTGATATCTTTTTTTTTTAAATTTATCTTATTGAAGTATAATTGATTTACAATGTTGTGTTAATTTCTGCTGTACAGCAAAGTGATTCAGTTATACATATATATACATTCTTTTTCATATTCTTTTCCATTACAGTTTTTCACAGGATATTGAATATAGTTCCCTATGCTATACAGTAGGACCTTGTTGTTTATCCATTCTATATATAATGGTTTGTATCTGCTAAGCCCAAACTTCCAATCCATCCCTCCCCCACTCCTGCTCCCCCTTGGCAACCACAAATCTGTTCTCTATAACTGTGAGTCTAACAGTGGTGATATCTTGGTACTGGGATTACATGTGCTTTTTTTTTTTTTTTTGACTCTTTTATATTTCCAAATTTTGAGTAAAATATTAAAAACTCAGAAAATCAAAAATTATAATTAGGGTAAATGTTATTTTTAAGTCATATATCAATATTGAATGATAAGCACAGAGCAGAACAGTGCCTATTGTATGCTACCATTCATGTAATAAAGGAAGCAAACAATACATATTATTTGTATATATATAAAATATCCCAGGAAAATTAAGCCAGAAATCAGTCACAGAAGATTGACCATGGGAAGGGGAACTGCCCTGTAGGAGACAGGGATGGGAGACTTTTCACTATAAACCCTTTTATATATATTTTTTTTTGTAAAAAGTTTTTTAAATACAGTATATTTTCCCCTATTTTTGTAATGTCAAGAGTTCCTGAAAACTGTCAGAAAGCACATCATTATAAGTGAACTATATGCTCACCATTTCAAACATGCTCTGTGTGATCTACAGTAGGTAGAATGTCTGCAAGATACCACGATACCATCCACCACACTGTGTGGGGCTGTTTATCTAAAGGCCCACATGTGAAATGCGGATCCTCATTTAGAGCCAAAAGAAAAAAAAATTAGTCTTAATATGACCCATCAAATTTCCACTTTTGCCTTGGCTTCCAAGAAGCCTTGAGCTATGTTTTGTCTTCAACCAGATTGTCTGGTTAAAGGGACAGTCAAACTCATAACTAAACCCACCCCATTTATTAGTCCACTCTCATCTTTCAAATCTTGTTCTAATAGCTTCCCATTTAGTTATAACTATGCCTTTCCCTAGATGCAGTTTCAAAACCTCTTTGGAAGGCAATGGATATGTATTAGTTAGCTATTGCTAGGTAACAAGTTACTCTAAAGTGTAGAGGCTTAAAACAACGATATACATTTATTGTATCTCACAGATTATATTTCTTTGGGTCAGAAATTCAGGAGCATTCTGGCTTGGGATCTTTCAAGAGGTTACAGCTAAGATGTCAGCCAGAGCTGCCGTCTTCTGAGGGCTCGACTGGGACTGGAGACCCTGCTTCCAGGAGGGTCGGCAAGCTGGTGCTGGCTATTGGTGGGAGGCCTTCGATCCTCCCCACATGGGCCTCTCCACAGGCTGCCTCAGGACAGGGTGGCCCATGGAGCAGACAATCCAAGAGAGAACAAGGCAGAAGACACAATGCCTTTTATGACTTTGCCCGGGAAGTCATACACCTTCACTTCTGCCATAGCCTCTTCATTAGAAGTGAGTCACCAAGTCCAGCCAGTCTTCAGGGGGAGGGCTATTCAGCTTCACCTTTTGAAGAGAGAGGTGTCAAGGAATTTGTAGTCATATTTAAAAACCACCACAGGGTATAATAAATAATCAGAATTAGTCAATTAATATCAAATTAGTTAAATGAGATGATAAAGACAATGAGAAATAAGGGAAGGTCGCTTTTAGAAGAAGGACACACCCATTCAGCACCTGCTATGTCCTAGGTTCTGTCCTTCACATACATGATTGTGTTTAATTTCATCAAAACTTATTCTCCGGGGCTTCCCTGGTGGCGCAGTGGTTGAGAATCTGCCTGCCGATGCAGGGGACACGGGTTCGAGCCCTGGTCTGGGAGGATCCCACATGCCGCGGAGCAGCTGGGCCCGTGAGCCACAACTGCTGAGCCTGCGCGTCTGGAGCCTGTGCTCCGCAGCAGGAGAGGCCACGATGGTGAGAGGCCCGCGCACCGCGATGAAGAGTGGCCCCCACTTGCCGCAGCTAGAGAGAGCCCTAGCACAGAAACGAAGACCCAACATAACAATCAATCAATCAATCAATCAATAAATCTTAAAAAAAAAAAAAAAACTTATTCTCCGTTTTACAGATGAGCAAAGTGAGACCCAAGGAGGATGTATAACTTGTCCAAGGTCACATAGTAGCTAGTAAGTGTCAGAGGTGCATGTCAAGCACATGTCAGCCTGAGGTCACAGCTGTGCCATCTCCATGGGAAATGGAAAGCTTTCTCAACTATTTGCTACCTGGACTTATCTAAGCCATGGCTATTTCGCCACCAGAGAGAAATGTGATTAATACTCCAAGTTGAATGAATTCTTACAGAGCTGTTTAACTCACTTTTAAATCCCCTGGAATCAAATGTGTTAATGCTCCTTCAGAAACACCTCCCCTGCCTTCTGCCATGGCCAGTATGTGCCCAGTCCAGGCAGGGCCATGCCTCTGCTCACCCCTGACTTTGAAAGCCAGCCAACTTCTCTTCCCATTGCAGCTGGCTGTGATACGGAGGCCAGTGGGGTCAATGGAGTAGTATGACACAGCACAGGAGTGTGTGAGGACAAGGCCCTCCTTCTTATGGGGACTGAACCAAGCCCAATAGGGTGGAGATCGGACAGCCCATCTGCCCTGGTGCCACGCTGGACTGCGGGGGCCTGATAAGCCAGGGAGTCACCCACCCAGTTCAGTGTCCTCTTCCAAATATAGATTTCTCCTGATGCTGCCCTCCCAGCCTTTGATTGTCACATGAGTACTTTTCTCCAAAGGTAGCTGGTGGCCTCCTCACTGCTGCGAGATGGGACCTGATCCAGGGCAGGACCAGCTCTTTGGCGTGCCAGGTTTACCGGCTGGGGTTAGAGGAGAAAGCACTGAATCCCTAACTCCCCTACCCCACTTTCCTTTTCAGCCTTGGCCGCTCCATTCCTCTTAGGAAACAAACTTCTGATGGATTCTCTGGTCAACACTGTCCTTTCTGCTGAGAATTCATGCCTGGGGAATCCCTGGAACTCTGCTCCATGGGTATCCCATCTCCTAAGGCACATTTCCTTGTATAGAGAATTCTCCTTGGTTTGGAAGCTAAGGAACCAGTGCTGTCATCAGAGGCAGAGCTGGAGTGAGATGTAGGTCAGCTGGGCCGTTAAGCGGGGCTCCAGTCCATAGGGGCACTCAAAACCATCCTTTCAGATAAAAAGGAAGAAGAATGTCAACTTCTTAGGAAGTATCTTTCAACCATTTGTGACTGAAAGAATACTGTGAGGAAATACTTCGAGGTAGGGGAAGGCATTGAGATCTCTCGCATCAATTTATTGCCAAAAGTGAAGATCTGGTGAACAGCAGGACTTTTTCGCTGGGTGTGGTCTGTGCATTTGAAGCTCATGGCTGCTCCCACCCCACCCTGCTTGGTTCTCCACCCTTCTCTCTGTGCTCAGCCTTCTCTCCAAGAAAAGGAGCAACAAATACTGAGAGGTTTATGGGCAGGGAACCGTCACCAAGCTGTCGGCTCATGGACAAGGACCCAGGGCTTGTCTGCCCTGGTTGGAGCAGTGTGTGCATGGGACACAGAGCAGGGCCTCTGCAGAGGACCAGAGCTGCCCTCGCTGGGATAGAGGGAGACTCTGGGAGGGACCGAACCCATAAACTAGCTGCTGGCTGTCCACCTTGGTCAGCAATTAGGTTGAAGTTTCCCTTTCTTTATAGCTAAGGCTGATCCCTCACGTGGAAGCCCCCAGGACATCTGACACTGATGAATGAAGCAGGTGAGCCCACAACCCTGCCAGGAGGGCAGCTTTAGGTCAGTGCCAGACCATGTTGTGTGCAGGTGAACACAACTCTGCCATGTTGTCCTGAGAGCCCACGAGTGTGTGGTGTGGCCCCGGGAGAGGTCAGTCTGGGGGTAGAAAGTACAGGAATGATAACCTCTGCTAGTATGCATGGTGCCCCTGCCATGTCCAAGGCAGTGCTCTGGGTGCTTTATAAAGCCGGTTGTGTTCCCAGCAATGCCCCTGGGGACAGGCTGCAATATTACTCACCCTGTTCTGAGTGAGGAACCTCAGACCCGTGGAGGCTAAATTACTTGCCCAAGACAGTGGTAAGTGGGGGTCAGGATTCAAAGGCTGGTGTCTCTGACTCCCGACCCTTTCGAGCTCCTAGGTCTCTCCTGAGAGAAGTCGCCTCTTCCATGCGTGGGACCCCCAAGTCTTGCCTCTCTGAAGCCATCTGTTCTGTTCTAGCTTCCTCCGAGGACGGAGGCTGGGCCCTGTCACGTTGGGAAGCTCCCGTGATCCCTGCTGTGAGGCAGGCTTTTCCAGAACAGATCTGGGGCCTGAAACCGGGCCAAGTGCGTCCCTGGAGAAGGCAGGGCCCAGCCTGGTGAGGAGGTGCCGGGTCGTGGGTGTGCAGGGCCGTGATCGTGGACTCCACTCTGGAGGAGGGAACAAGGCGAGGCAGAGGCTGAGCGGCCCAGAAGGAAGCAAACATGTGAACTCTGGAGCCGGAAGCTCTGCCGAGGACCAGCTGAGTGACCTTGGGCGGATTTCTTCACCAAGCTCAGTTTTCTCAGCTCTAAAGTGAGCGTGAGCATGTTTGCCTTGTAGGGTTGATGCTGGGGGTTAAGCAAGTGTGAGCCCAGCGCCTGCACTGGCGCTGGCCCGCTCCAGGCGTCCGCGTGTCACTGAAGGGCTTGTAAGGCTCCTCCTGGGACCCCCGGCCCACCCCGACTGTACCCCTCCTACTCCTGTCTCCCTCCTCTTCCTCCTTCTTCACTCTTTGCCTCCCCCTCCCTTCTTTGTGGCTGGGGGCCTCCGTGTGGCCAGAGAGATGTGGCTGAGTGTCCAGTGACACTCTGGGAGGGGTCACTGGACACACCTGTTGGTGACCTAGAACACTTCCAAGCAGAAGGGTTAACTGAGCCAGGCCCGGAGTCAATCAGAGAACACGTGTCCCATGACAGCCATACCCCGGGCCTCCGACCCACCACCCCGCCCCTCACTCACAGGCACCTGCTTGCCACCGACTGCCATCCCAGGAGTTCCAGCTATGGTCCAGCGGAAACAGCTGACTGAAAAGAGACCACGGCCATGGTCACTTTTAGCTGGAGGGGAGACTGCAGACTGCCTTTCTCTCTCCCCCCGCCGCCTCAGTCCCTGAACCCAGAGGAAAAGAGAGGCAGGAGAGGGGGCCCTGGGATCGCCACGCTTGGCTGGCTGGCTTTCTGTGTGCAGGGTATTGAGGCCGCCTAGTTGAAAGATAGTAAACAGGGATAAAGACCCTGGGGCAGAGAAGCAGGGGGTGGTTGGGATGAGGCAGGCGAGGCACTGGAGGTGGGGTCTGAGGGTCTTGGGAGAAGACCAGATGGCTCCCTGCCATGTCCCCATCTGGGCCTCCGCTAACTTTAGGCTGAGTGAGCAGGGCCTCGTGGACAAAGGCTGATGCACACATGAAGGGGGCCGTGGGGAGTAGGGCCTGGGGGAAAGTGGAAGCAAAGGGCTGCCCCGTTCTGTGTGAGGCCTGACAGCTTGGGACCCCCCTCCAGGTGCCCCTCCCTCATTCCCGACTCAGTCGGCGGGGCATCTTGTGCCATGTCCACACCGCCCCTCAGCTCACCTGCTGGGAGTGTTCATTTTTCCTGCAAGGCAATGGGGTATCCGCCCCCCTGCCCCCCACCGCTGCTGGCAGCATTCAGGAAGAGGCCCCAGGCTATCTGGGAGAGCCTGGCCTCAGCCACCAGCCCTGTGACTTCCCAGCATGGCCCCAAGCCCAGAGGATCTAGGTCTCACTCCAGGATGGGGTTCTAAACGAGGGAGGAAGTAGGGGCTGCCTGCCCTCCTCCCGGACCCACACGTCATCACCCTTACTCCAGACGTGGGCGAGCTGGGTCATGGTCTACCTTGAACACACTTCGTTTCCAAGGCTTCATGCTGTGCCCAGCCCCCAGGGGAAGAGAGAAGATCAGAAACATCTCAATTCCTTTTGGGCAAATCCTCTTATTTCACCCTCTGTCTTGCTCCTCGGAGAGGCCTTCCAGCCCTCAGCCTGCCCCACCTGAGTTCTGAGCTGCCAATCAAGCCAAGCCTCTCAAGGAGAAGAACTGTCCTCCCGCTGCTCTCCCAACCCTTCCAATGTGCCCCATACAGCTAAGTCCTGCCCAGAGAGACACCAAGACAAAGAGAGCAGGCAGACCTGGGTTCAGATTTTATACCTGTGCTATGACTTTGAGCAAGTCACTTACTTTCTTCAAGCCTCAGTTTCCTAATCTGTAACTGGGAAAGTGGGTACCTCCTTGCAGATTTGTGAGGATTTAGTAAGGTGAGATCTGTAGAACGCTCTGCCATAACAGAGGCCACATGGCCATCGTATCCATTGGTGCTACCTCCTAAATCTCTCCCCATTTTGGCCCCTTTTTCTATCCCCGTTGTCATGGCCCTAGTCTAGGCTCTTCATTTTTCACCTAAATTCATTTAAACAGT
This sequence comes from Balaenoptera acutorostrata, assembly GCF_949987535.1. Classification (NCBI taxonomy): domain Eukaryota; kingdom Metazoa; phylum Chordata; class Mammalia; order Artiodactyla; family Balaenopteridae; genus Balaenoptera; species Balaenoptera acutorostrata. The sequence goes on along the minus strand of NC_080079.1, from coordinate 20,196,039 downwards.
GCCCTTACTGGTTTCTCTGCTCCAGCCTCACACTCCTGGAGAGGGAGCTCCTTCAAATGCAAATCGTGGTCCTGTCACACGCTGCCCAGAATCTGTGACTTATGGCAAAGATGAAATCCAACTTCCTTTGCATTCAAGGAGCCCATAGGGGAACCAGCCTGGCTTTATTTCCACACTTCAGCTGCTCCCCTGGCTCCAGACACTTGCTTTCACACACGTGTCACTGCAAGTGCTCTTTCCTCAGAGTGGCGTGTCCTTCCCCAGCTCATCGGAGAACCAACTCCTCATCCTCCCAGGCACTGTGCTGAGCATTTGATTTGCATCATCTCATGAGGTAGGTTATCATGCTGTTATCATGATAACAGGTAGGATGAGGTAGGTGCTGTTATCATCCCCCACTTAACAGGTGATACAACTAAAGTCTCAAGCAGTTGATCCTGCTCCCAAATCCACGCTCTTTGTTACAACTGTCTTCCAGATTAAACTCTTCCTCCTCCACAAAGCCTTCCCCATCTCCAAGGATGGAGGCTGGACCTGGCTTGTGTCTGGGGGAAAAAGTGTGTAGATGAGTTTCGAAGAAGCAAAAATTGGTTCAGGAAAAGCACATGATCAGCCAAGCAAACATGGATTCAGCAGTTCCTATATTCAAGGGACAGGTCTGGGTGCTGTGTGGGGTTAAAAAGCAATTGGTTAAAAAATAAATAAAAAATTGGTAAACAAAAACAAGTGCTGGCAAGGATGTGGAGAAATCTGAGTCTCCATACGTTGCTAATGGGAATGTAAAATGGTACAACCACTTTGGAAAACAGTCTGGAGTTTTTCAAAAAGTTAAACATAGAGTGAACCTATGAGCCAGCAATTCCAGTCCTCAGTATATCCCCCAGATAACTGAAAAATACTTGCCCATAAAAACTTGTACACAAATGTTCAGAGCAGCATTATTCATAATAGCCAAAAAGTATAACAACTCAAATGTCCATCAACTGATGAATGCATAAACAAAATGTGGTATTATATGTACAATGGGATATTATTCAGCAGCAGCAGAAAGGCAGTACTGATACATGACACAATACGGATGAACCTTGGTAACACCATGCTAAATGAAGGAAGCCACATATTGTATGATTCCATTTATATGAAATATCGAGAATAGTCAAATCCATAAAGACAGAATGTAAATTAGAGGTTTCCAGGGTCTAGGGGTCTAGTGACTGCTAATGGCTATGGAGTTTCTTTTGGGGGTGATAAGAATGTTCAAAATTAGTTAGTGGTAATGGTTGCAGAACCCTGTAAGTGTACTAAAAACCACTGAATTGTTCACCTTACAAGGATGAATTTTATGGCATGTGGATTATATCTTAATAAAGCTGTTAAAAAAAACTAGATACAACTTAAATGTCCAGCAATATAAGACTGGTTGAGAAAACTGTGTTACAACTGTCGGATAGAACACTCTGCAGTGATTTCCAATAATATAAAATGTTGATATGAAAATGTCTTAAGATTATTGAGTGGGCATAAAAGGAGTTGCAGAACTCAAAATAGAAGATATGATTCCACTCTAAGCTCTAAGTAAATGTGGTGTGTGTGTGTGTGTGTGTGTCTGCATAGGAAAACAGAAAGATCACCAAAATGTTACAAGCCTTTGTGGATAAATATTCTTTTTTTTTTTTTTTGGAGACGAAGTCTCTCTGGATTTTCTGATATTTCCACACAATAAACATTTACTAGCTGTGTAATTTCTAAAAAGAGTGATTAAGAGGTCACGCATGCCCTTGCAAGTGCTCACGATCCAGCAAGGGAGACAGATATGAACGTTGCAAAGGGGAGGCTAAGAGATTGGGAGAGGGTGGAGTTAAATCTTACTGAGGGGCCTCAGGGAGATCTCCTGGAGGGGACGGACTTTGAAATCATGGCTGGAAGAAGCATTTGGGGGGGCAAATCAGAAAACTCGGCCAATGGTCCGTGGTTTTCTAGGGGACAAATGGAGAGGGGCAAAGGGCATTTTTCATCAACTGTCCCCAAAATCCTATGTCTTGTAACGTAGTCCTCCCCTAAGCTTGTGGAATAATTTCACCTAGAGTTCATGCCTTCCATGTCTCCACAACCACCGGTGGGACAGTGGGGACATATGTCAAACCAGTAAGCAAGATTCGTCCAGGTTGGCCCTGGCAGCCTTTGAGTTGGGTCTGGACCGGGGTTCCCGGGGGCATCCACACTGGCAGGTCGGAGGGGGATTCCCACTTTCCCAGCAAAGTGGATGAACAGAGGCAGGACATCGACACTCACTACCCTGCTGTTTCCCACCTTTCACCTTCTCTCAGCATTTTTTTTTTAAATGCTGTTTCTTCTCAAGCTGGGGGAGTGCCCAGTGGGCTGTGAACAGAAGTCAGAGGCTGTGAAATAAAACAACCTTCAAGATCAACAGGAAGCAAGGAGATAAATCACAAGGAGAATGACTTGGGGAGGGCGTGTGTAGGGTTTAGTCTTATTTTTAGTGGTCATGGTGGTAATGGTGGTGAGAAATTGAGGCCAGAAGCAGGAAGCCGGGTTTCCCAGCCTCAGCTTTTGATGGTTTCCGGGTCTCCTTGGGTCTGTGAAGAAGGGACTCAGCTCTGTGATGAACCAGCTCTTTTAAGTTGCCTTTGTCTTTGAGAGGCGTTAATATGTTCTTGTGAAACTGCTGCTCCTGGGAGGGGGTCCCTCAAAGCATGAGCAAAGCAGAGCATGTTAACCAGGGTCTGGGTATTGTCCTAGAACCAAAGCATTGTGAATGAGCCCCCAGTACACACACTCATGCAGGATGATCACTCACAACATTGGGAAGATAAGCTTTCATCAGACTCTCCAAGGGACCCACAATCTGCCCCAAATTAAGAACCACTGCATGGTGACTATAGTTAATAATACTGTACTGCATATTTGCAAGTTGCTAAGAGAGTAGATCTTAAAAGTTCTCATCACAAGAAAAAACAATTGTTTTGTAACTATATATGGTGACAGATGTTAACTAGACTTATTGTGGTGATCATTTTGCAGTGTGTACAAATATGGAATCATTATCCTGTACACCTGAAACTAATATAATGTAATACATCAACTATAACTCAATTAAAAAAAAAAAAGAATCACTACTAAAAGGAAAAGAGCATGAACTGGGAGTCGAAAACAAAGTCTGAACCTCTGCTTTGCAAACTTACTTGCTGTGTGAGTTTAGGCAAATGATTTAATGTTTCTGAGCCTTGGTTTCCTCATCTAGAAGTGATGTCTAAGTGAGCTATAGCATTTGAAAGCATCTGCTACTGATTCTTAGATGCTAAGGAATATTTGCTGTATCCAAGTCTCTCTGGAGAGGTGGGAGGGCATTCTGGGGCAAGCATGCAATGCTGCAGGAAGGAATGGGGTCGGTTGTAGGGCTCATAAACTGTACAGAGGCACTGCCACAAAGAACCACTTCTTTTTCCTGTTTGTTACCCCCCTGCCCTTCCTCACACCGACATGTCACCCAGAACCACTCCATACACCACCACCCCCAAGCATCTCGCTCCTTTCTTTGTTGGCCTGTCTAGCTACCACGTGTTTGAATTTGTGTCCTGACTCCGCCAGAATGCTGGAGTGCATCCAGGGTAGAGAAATGGCCTGGGAGGGAAGCTGGCAGAGTGGAGTCAAACAGACCTTGCTTGAAGCCTGGCTCTACTGAGCTGTGAGACCTCAGGCAACTCAATCCCTCTGAGCCTCAGTTCGTTCATCTATAACGGAGGAAGAATTAAAAGTTCCTTCCTCCTAAGATCTTGTTTGGAAGATTAAATGAGGTGTTCCACGTCAAGGCTTAGGCAGAACGAGGTAAGCTTTCAATGAGCCTTCGTTATTGTTTTTCTTTCTTCCTCTGGCATATGCGATACAGCCCTGAGCGGGGCATCAGCTCCCAAACCTCAGCCAGGTCGATTCCTGCCCTTCCCACAGCCTTGCCTTTCTGAAAGGCACTCCAGTGACTAGCTTATTGCAAATGTAAACCCTATACTCTAAATGGCCTCTAGGCTAACCCTATACTCTAAATGGCCTCTAGGCTTACTGGGTCCCACCCAAACCTGGCTGCATTCAGAATCACCTGCAGAAGCTTTTAAAAAAATACAGATTCCCAGGGCCCTCATCTTACCTACCAAATCAATCTGTGAGAATGGGGCCTGGGAATCAGCACATTTAAACCTCTCCTCGGGTGACTCAGATATAACCAGGAGATCACTATTTTAGAGGAAAACACTCTTCTCTTCTGTTAAAGCTCCCTTTTAGTAAGCTTTGAGCCATTTGTTCTATTATTCAGAACACATAATTGACAATGACAAGATGTGTTTATTTCTTCATTAATTTAAAAAATATTCACTGACTTTCTCCTGTGTAGAATAATAATTAAGAGTTTAGGCATTGGGCCACTTCACACCCATTAGAATGATTAGAAACAAAAAGATAATAACAAATATCGGTGAGGATATAGAGAAACTGGACCCCTCATACACTGCTGGTGGGAATGTAACATGGTGCAGTCACTTTGGAAAATCATCTGGCAGTTCCTCAAAAAGTTAAATACAGAGTTACCATATGGTCCATTAATTCCACTCCTAGATATATGCCCAAGAGAAATGAAAACATATGTCCACACAAACACTTGCTCATGAATGGCCAGAGCAGCATTATCCCAAAAAGTGATAACCAAAAAGTGATACCCAAAAAGTGAAAACAACTCAAATGTCCATCAACAGATGAAAGAGTAAATAAAATGTGGTATACATATGCAGTGGAATATTATTTGGCAATAAAAGGAAATGAAGTACTGATACATATTACAACACAGATGAACCTTGAAAACATTATGCTAAATAAAAGAAACCAGTCACAGAGGACCACATATTGTATGATTCCAGTTATATGAAATGTCCAGAATAGGCAAATCTATAGAGATAGAAAGTAAATTGGTGGTTACCTAGGGAATGACTGCTAATGGGTATGGGCTTTCTTTCAGGGGTGATGAAATGTTCTAAAATTGATTGTGATGATTGCAGAACTCTGTGAATGTACTAAAAACCGTCCAGTTTTACACTTTGAAGTGAGTGAATTATATAGTATATGAATCAGATCATGGTAAATCTGATATAAAAAATAAAAAATCTAACTTCCCAGGTTGGAATCCCATCTCTGTCATTCTCCAGCTAGGCAATTTGGGACAAGTAACATAACCTCTCTCTGCCTTCATTAACTCATATGGTTATTGTAAAGATAAATTGAGTTATTACATGAAATATCTCAGAAGAGTATCTGGCCTGTGGTAAGTGGTCAGCAACTATTAGCTATTATTGCTTTGATCCAGGCATATTCTAGACCTGTGCTGCTCACTGTGGTAGCTACTAGCACTTAAAATTTAGCCACTCTGAATTGAGATGCGCTAAACATATAAAATGCATACCAGATTTCAAAGGCTTAGTATGCAAACAAAATAAAATATCTCATTAATAATTTTGATATTGATTCCATGTTGAAATAACATGTTTGTTTTTTTTTTTGTCCACGTCACGCAGCTTGCAGGATCTGTTCCCTGACCAGGGATTGAACCCAGGCCATGGCAATGGAAGCCCGTAATCCCAAACACTAGGCCACCAGGGAACTCCTGAAATAATATTTTTTATATATTGGGTTGAATGAAATAGATTAGTAAAATTAATTTTGCCTTTTTCTTTTTAAAATGTGGCTACTAGGCCACCAATTTTAAATTAGTGCACAACTCACATCATAATCAGTGATAAAAGACTGAATGCTTCCCCTTAAGATCAAGAGTGAGACGAGGATGTCCATTCTTACCATTGTTCAACATTGTGCTGGAGGTTCTAGCCAGAGAAATTAGGAGGAAAAAGAAATAAAAGACATCCAGATTGGAAAGGAAGAGGTAAAACTATCTCTACTGGCAGATGATCTTTTACACAGAAAGTTCTATGGAAGCTACAAAAAATTACTCTTAGAGCTAATAAACAAATCAAATTTTCAGAATATAAGATCTGTATACAGGGACTTCCCTGGTGGCGCAGTGGTTGGGAATCTGCCTGCCTGTGCAGGGGACGTGGGTTCGAGCCCTGGTCCAGGAAGATCCCACATGCCGTGGAGAAACTGGGCCTGTGCGCCACAACTGCTGAGCCTGTGCTCTAGAGCCCATGAGCCACGGCTGCTGAGCCCACGTGCCACAGCTACTGAAACCCACACGCCTAGAGCCCGTGCTCCGCAACAAGAGAGGCCACTGCAACGAGAGGCCCACGTACCGCAGCAAGGAGTGGTCCCTGCTCGCCGCTACTGGAGAAAGCCCACGTGCAGCAACGAAGACCCAACACAGATAAAATATTAATTAATTCATTAAATTTTAAAAAGATCTATATACAAAAATCAATTGTATTTCTATACACTAGCAATGAACAGTCTGAAAATGAAATTTAGAAACAGTTGCATTTACAATAGTGTCAAAAATAAAACACTCAGGAATAAGTTTAACAGAAGGAGTGCAAGATTTGTACATTGAAACTGCATTACATTTTTTTAAACTTTTTAAAAAATTTATTTATTTATTTTCTGGCTGCGTTGGGTCTTCGTTGCGGTGTGTCGGCTTCTCATTGCAGTGGCTTCTCTTGTTGCAGAGCACGGGCTCTAGGCGCGGGGGCTTCAGTATTTGTGGCACGTGGGCTTAATTCCTCCACGGCATGTGGGCTCTTCGCAGACCAGGACTTGAACCTGTGTCCCCTGAATTGGCAGGCAGATTCTTAACCACTGTGCCACCAGGGAAGTCCCTGCAATCCATTGTTGAGAGAAATTAAAGAACACCTAAATAAATGGAAAGACAGCTTATATTTGTGAATTGGAAGACTTAATGTTGTGAAGACAGCAATATTTCCTAAATTGATCTGCAGATTCAGTGCATTCCCTATCAGAATTCCATATGGCTTCTTTGCAGAAGTTGGTAAGCTGATCCTAAAATTCATATGGAAATGCAAGTGATTCAGAATTGCCAAAACAATTTTAAAAAGAAAAACAAAGTTGGAGGACTCACACTTCCCAGTTTCAAAACTTGTTACAAAGCTACAGAAATGAAGACAGTGTAGTACTGGCCTAAAGATAAGCATATAAATCAATGGAATAGAACTGAAAGTCCAGAAAGAAACCCTCACACTTACGGTCAATTGATTCAACAAGGGTGCCAAGACCATTCAGTGGGGAAAAGAAGTCATATAGTCATATAGTCATATAGTACTGATCCTGAAACTATCACAACATTGTTAATCGGCTATACTCCAATATAAAGTAAAAAAAAAATTTTAAATGGTGCTGATGCAAATAGAGACTCACATGCAAAAGAATGAAATTGTCCTCTAACCTTGCACCATCTACAAAATTTGACTCAAATATGGACAAAAGATCTAAATGTAAGAGCTAAAACTCTAAAAACCCTCAAAAGAAAACATAGGGATAAATCTTTGTGACCTTGAATTTGGCAGGTGTTTCTTAGATATGGCACCAAAAGAGCAAGAAACAAAACAAAAATAGATAAACTGTACATCATCAAAATTAAAAACTGTTGTGCTGCAGAGGACACCACCAAGACAGTGAAAAGACAACCCACAAATGGGAGAAAGGTTTTTCAAATTATGTATCTTATCAATCAAGGACTTGTCTCTAAATACATATAAAGAACTATCACAACTCAATAATAAAAAGATAAGTAACCCATTTTTTTAAATGAGCAAAGGATCTGAACAGAAGTTATCCATAGAAGATATACAAATGGCCAATGCACATGAAAAGATGTTCAACATCATTAATCATCAGGGAAATACACATCAAAACCACAATGAGATACCACTTCACATTGGTAGGATGACTACTAAAAACAAAACAAAACAAAAACAAAAGCAAAGCAGGTGAGTGTTGGCAAGGATATGGAGAAGTTCATACACTGCTGGTAGAAATAATAACATGGTGCAGCCACTTTGGAAAACAGTATGGCAGTTCCTCAAAAAGTTAAATATAGTTACCATATGATCCAACGATGTCAGTTCTAGGTATACACCCAAGACAAATGAAATTTTTTAAAATCTATGGAGACAGAAAGTAGGTTAGGGGCTTCCCTGGTGGCACAGTGGTTAAGAATCCGCCTGCCAACGCAGGGGACATGGGTTTGAGCCCTGGTCCAGGAAGATTCCACATGCCGCGGAGCAACTAAGCCCGTGAGCCACAACTACTGAGCCCGCGTGCTACAACTACTGAAGCCCATGAGCCTAGAGCCCGTGCTCCGCAACAAGAGAAGCCACTGCAATGAGAAGCCCGCGCACCGCAACAAAGAGTAGCCCCCGCTCACCGCAGCTAGAGAAAGCCCACGCACAGCAATGAAGACCCAACGCAGCCAAAAATAAATGTATAAAATAAATAAATTTTTTAAAAAAAGAAAGAAAGTAGGTTAGAGGTTGTAAGGGCACTGGGGAGAGAGAGGAAAGGAGAGCAACTGCTCACAGATACAGGGTTTCAAACTTTTGGGGGATGACGAGAATGTTCTAGAATTAGATAGTGGTGATGGCTACACAACCATTTGAATATACTAAAAACCACTGAACTGTACCCGCTAAAGGAATTAATTTTCTGTTATGTGAATTATATCTTAACTTTTTGATGGAAAAAATACATACGTGGCTCACATTTTTTAATGGACTTTATTTTTTAGAGTGTTTTAGGTTCAGAGTAAAATTGAATGGAAGGTGCAGAGGATTCCCGTATACTCTGTGCCCCCCACAACCTCCCCCGCTACAAATATCCCACAGCAGAATGGTGCATTTGTTAAAACTGATGAACCCACACTGACAAATCATTATCACCCCAAATCCATAGTTTACATTAGATTTCGTTCATTCTTGATGTGGTACATTCTATCAGCTTTGACAAATGCATAATGACATGTACCCACCATTATGGTATCATACAGAATAGTTTCACTGCGCTAAAAATCCTCCGTGCTCCACCTACTCATCCTTCCCATCCCCCTCACCCCTGGCAACCGCTGATCTTTTCACTATCTCCATGGTTTTGCCTTTTCCAGTATGTCATATAGTTGAAATACTACAGTACGTAGCCTTTTCAAATTGTCTTATTCCACTTGGTAATATGCATTTAAGGTTCCCCCATGTCTTTTCGTGGCTTGATAGGTCATTTCTTTTTAGTGTTGAATAATATTCCACTGTCTGAATGTACCATTGTTTATGGATCCATTTACCTACTGAAGGACAGCCTAGTTGGCGTCTTCCAAAGAATAAGGCCAAAAACCTGGTCCCAACCAGCCATTTTATAAATGAGAAATGTCTTCAGAACAGAGATAAGACAAGAAGGTAAGAACAGTTCGTGCTGCCTTTACCCATTCCTGGAAAACTCAGCAAGAACACCTACCAGAATCACAAAGAATAAGGAGCTGGTAGGTCCTCATATCATGTGCTCCAACACCTTGATTTTACAAAGGAGGGGAAAGACTTGGGTTAGGCATGTGACTGACCTAAGATCACACAGCTGGTTTAAGACAGAGCAGAACTAACACCGCATGTTTCCTAAGTCCAGTGTCAATGTGTGAAGTTGGCCAGGATTAAACGTTAAACATGAGAAAAGGAAACCCCAAGTCTCCTCCTGGGATCCCCCTGCCAGAGCAGCGTCGCAAGGCAGCCTCCAACATCACCTAAAGAAGCCTCTGTATCTTGAGCCAGCAGTTCCACTTCTAGGACGTTATCCCACACACGCTCACACAGGTGTGCACAACTTAGGTACACAAGTATCCACTGCAGCATCGCTTCTGATAGAAATCGCTGGAATTGATCCACGTTCATCAGTGGGAGGCTAGTTAAATACATTATGATGCACCCATAAAGGGCCATAATATATATAGCAGTAAAAAGAGTTAGAAACCTCTTTGTGTACTAATAGGGAACAATTTCCAAGATCCATCATTAAGTTAAAAAGTAAGGTGCAGACAGGGTGCAGAGTATGTTCATTTTGCCCTGAAGACAAGAAGGGGATGTGAGTCTTGTCATCGCCTCCCCATCACCCCTGAACAGGGGTTAAGTAACTCACACAGCAATTATGCAGGCAAATTAGCCACCCACTCCTGACTTTTAGCTCCTGTTGTTTAGGGATGCTGAGCAGCTCTAGGTTCTTCAGGCTGAGCTTTGAACTCCTGGGACACTCGGCACCCTTCCACTGGCCCTGGATGCAGCTCAGGGTGGCCCTTCGGGAAAGTGGCCCTTCAGGAGCCATAGGGCTGCCCCAGGGCTCCCCCATCTGATTGAGAGTCAGGAGGTCTGCCTCTGGCCCAGCTCTGGCCCCAACTTGATGTGGGAGAGCAGATAAGTAGGCGAACTGACTGTTCCAACAGTATCCCATAATACCTGTCTCCCCAGCTTCACAGGGACAGGGTAAGGATCACAAAGGAGAGTGTGAAGCAGCCAGACCCTGACTGGTTTCTGAGGACACCAGTGCTCCTGGAAGGAATAAAGGGCTCTGCGTGGTTAAAAAAAAAAAAGTCTAGGAAAGCCTGGGTAAACAGAGTTAATCAGGTCCTTCACTGCAGACCTTCTCAGAGCCTTGAACATGCTAACTACATTGCGACATTCACATGTGGCTATAGTATGTATCATTTCCCAAACTTTTCTGACCACAGAACCACTTTGGAGGAAAATATCTATTAAAATCTCCCGGAATAAAGGTAATCCATGGGACACAGTTTGACAAATGCTGTTTAGATAAAAGTAGGGTAAACACAAAACACTATTCATAGGCACAATGGTAGAGATAATGACTCCAGTATAAATTCCTGTCATTAACACCCCCTATTCAGTTTCCCTGGCCCTGCTCACAATGCGAGGAGTTTTTTTTAAACTGTGGGTCATAAACAATTTGTGGGTAGTGAAATCAGTTTAGTGGGTTGCAACCAGCTTTCAAACAAATGAATCTGGTTACAATGGAAAATAACAGAGCACACTGCATTTAATATGGGTGAGTATTGTTTTTCTGAAACACAGGTACACATATGTACATGCTGGGTTATACCAGAAAATATATTTCTTACTGTGGGTTGTGGTCAGAAAGTTTGAAAAACACTGCTATAGAGTTCCTCCTCTTCCCGATAGAAGGAAACTGTCGTGTGAGATGTAGACTCATCTCCTGACTCAGACTGTTTGACTATCTGGTGAGGACTCCTGGGACAGGGGCCTCTCCCTGGCTGTGCGATTGTGGGATCGATTTTAGGATTAGCAGTGTCACCTTGCCGGACCCAGAGAATGACAGAGGCCCCTTTTGTTATTCACCATGCTCCAGAAATTCAACCGATCTTTCATTCCTTTTTCAAGTGCTGCTTATCCGCCCCAACCAGAAAGCAACTTTCTGTTTAGAAAAACAGGTTTATTGAAGCTCTCGCTTCTTGCTTCAACTTAGCCATTCAGAATGCAGCTTAAACTCTGAAGACTCACTTTGATGTCTCTAGTTGTTAGATTTTCCTTTTTTTAGAAAATGCTGTGCCTTGGCCTAAGTCATTTCTTCATGCTGGTTCTAAACCTCTGTGACAGGTGAGTATTGTTTAAAATGTTGGGGCGTTTCACATTGACCAATTAGAGCAAATATCCTGTGGATCTTTATTTATTCCTCAGTTAAGGTGTGCTTTGTCCAAGTCCCAGCTCAGCAATTGGCCAGCTGTGTGACTTTGGGCAGGTGACCTGCTCCCTTTGTGCCTCTTTCTCCTCATCCGTCCAATGGGGGTAACGGAACCTGCCTCACCAGGAAGTTATGGGGATTAGATGGGACAGCACCTATTAGACACTTATAACAGTCCTGACGCATAGTAAGAGCTCAATTAAGAACTAATTAAAAAAAAAAAAGAACTAATTTAGTTGTCACTCCTCCTCCTGTTTCTTGAAGTGTAATTCATCTGTTTACTTGAAACTTGAGGTGAACTGGTCCAGCCTCTGTGTCTTTCAAGGGACCTTTCAAGGTTTGTAAAACAGTCTGGCATATTCAGAAGTGGGTCCCCAAATCTCCAGATACCCCAGCTTTCTTTCACCTCCTCCCTGGATGGAGAGTGTCATGAAGAGTTCAGGTGGGCTCTCGTGTGTCTTGGGGGAACACTTGGGGCCTTCTGAAGGTGATCTCAACCTGCCTTCCCTATAGAGTCTGCCCAGGACTTTCCACTGAAAGTTCTGTGTCCTGGGAAGCCCTTCCATCCCCAGAAAAAAAGAGTCAGTTATTTACCCTACTTCCCAGGTTCCCCACCGTTCGCTTCTGTGCCCCCAACCAGTGTTCACTGCAGCCTCTCACTGGGAATCACCTCCCTTCTCTAACAGTCTGCTTCCCTGCCCCTGGGCTGGGCTCTGGCTCCCACAGTCCCCTGATTTCAAAAGCCCCAGGTTCACTGACATTTCTCGCTTGACTTATTCACCTTCTCAACGAGACTTTGGTCCCTTGAGGCCAGGAACTATGTCTCATCCTATCAGATTCAGTCTTGTAACCCTCAGCAGCTTTCACAGCTCAGAGCAGGGACTCAGGTGGAGGCCTGGTAAAGGCCAGCGACTGGTGACGGGGAGAGAGGAAGAAAGGGAGAGTGACTGATGTGGGGCAACCTGCAGGGACTCTGGGAGGCAGAACCAGGAAGAAGTTCTAGGACCGCCCCTTCCTTCCCTCCCTGCTCAGTGTACAAACCCAGGAGCCCCCGCCCTGCCCCAAGCATGAGTAGAATTAACCAAGAGTCCTCCTCTTAAGTGCAACTGCCAACAGGGAGGATAATGTGGACTCTGGCCTTGATCAGAGGCTTGGTCACTGGGCCATCTCGTCAGAAATACTCGAGGCCTTTATTAAAAACGTCTCAGATGGACTCAATCAGAATCTTTGGGGGGTGGAGCCCAGGAATCTGCTTTTGAACAGGTGATTCTGATATAAACTAAAATTTAAGATACCTGGGATCTAGTTGTAGAACTTTCTTCACCTGCCCCACCTTCCTGGACTTGACCACTGGCTCATACCCTTGCAGGAAGGCAAATGTAGGCCCAGCAGTTTCAGGGCAAGGGGACAGGCATGAGACGGAGTTGCCCAATAGCATGGCCTCTCAGAAAGAAAGGCATGGCTAGAGCTGACCTTTTCACCAGGCTGCAGGTAGACTCCAGGATCTAGGATTGGTGAATGGGGAAAGAGAGCTTCAGAGCAGCCGGGCCGAAGACTCCAGGCCTGTGCGCCCCTCCTCCAGTACGTGGTCTTCCTGGACAGGTAAAATTCATCCATAGTTATTGTTAATTGGATCCCAATTAATTGGACCCCCTAGAATTGGACCCCAACAGAGGATTTCAGAAGAGCCTTATATCCCTTGAAATTAAGTACACAGTAGTATGTGTATTGCATGGCGGGGGAATGCGTGCTTTCCTGGGGTAAAGCAGTATAGAATAATGATTAATGGTAAAGACTTTGGGGTCAAACTCACCGAATTTGAAGCCTGTCTATGCCAGTTTACAACCGTTGACACAAGCTACTCAACCTCTCTGAGGCTCTGTTTTCTCATCTGTTAAATGGGGATACCCTATAGGGTTGTTGCCAGGATGAAACGAATCAGTGCAAAGCACCTAGAATAGTACTTGGGCCATGGCAAATATTACTGATCACTAGCTGTGACAACAAAATAGTAGCTTTTGGCACATATTCAAAAGTCAGTGATCCAAAGGTAGGTTAAGAAACATTGAGGTTCTCTGGGGGCCTGAGAGGCAGTATGTGGTGTGGTTAGGAGTGCAGTATCCCTATCAGTGAAATCTGAAGGCTCTGCCAGGTACTGGGGGCTGGGGACAAGTAATCTTACCTCTCTAAGCTTATTAACTCATCTGTAAAATGGGAGCAGTCGTGGTACTTACTTCCTGAGACTTTCATGAGGGTTAACTGAGAGGCTGCCCTATAGGATGATCAGCATAGTGTCTGGCACAAAACAAGCACTCAGGGAGGCTCAGCAACCATCCCCGCCCATCATTTTGGTGCTGCAGAAGCTCCTAGAAACAGGACTTCTCTACAATGTCCCTTCTACTCATTTCCCAAAAGCCATCTTCCATCCCACCAAAGCAGTCAGGAAAACGGTCCATGGAAACATTCCTCCCTCCATCCATGCTTTCGGATAAGGGATAATTTCTCTGCAAGGGAGGGTTACAGCAAGGACAGGCTCTCAACTGTTGGCCTCAGTGTGGAAAGAACCAAGAATCCCCCTCAGAGCTGGAAATGAAAGGTCTTCTCCCTCTCACCTCCCCCACCCCCCTTCCACTCAGCAAATGTGGCTTCCCTCTGCTTTCTGCTGGCGCCCAGAGTTCCTCCCAGCCCGGCTCCTTGTATCTCTGGGGCATCAGGGCAGCTCTGAAGACAGCTCAGGTGCCCTAGAGCCATCACAAGGTGCCAGAAAGTCTGACACTTTGATTCAGGAAAGACCTGCCTAAAAATAGAATCATAAAATCTCAGCCCACACAGGAGTTGGGAGCCCTGAGGGGCATCTGGTCCAGCTTCCTCAGTGCTGGCTTAGTGCCTGTTAAAAACAAACTCTGGGGCCCTCCCCAGAGGTTCAGCTGTGGTTCCAGGGTGATGCCTGGGTGGCTGTATGTTGAGGAACATCTAGAATGATTCCTGTGATCAGGCAAGTTACAGCATCTCTGGAATACCTCTGAGAACGGGGAGCACACCATCACCTCTAGAGGGTGGGGAAGAGGACGGGCTTAAAGGTTAAGAGTGTGGACTTGGGGCTTCCCTGGTGGCGCAGTGGTTAAGAATCCGCCTGCCAATACAGGGGACACGGTTTGATCCCTGGTCCGGGAAGATCCCACATGCTGCAGAGCAACTAAGCCCGTGTGCCACAACTACTGAGCCTGCGCTCTAGAGTCCGCGAGCCACAACTACTGAAGCCCACGTGCTACAACTACTGAAGCCCTCACGCCTAGAGCCCGTGCTTCGCAACAAGAGAAGCCACTGCAATGAGAAGCCCGCGCACCGCAATGAAAAGCAGCCCCTGCTCACTGCAACTAGAGAAAGCCCGCGCGCAGCAACGAAGACCCAACGTAACCAAAAATAAATGAATTTAAAATAAACAAAATTAAAAAAAAAAAAAGAGTGTGGACTTGGAGCCAGGTGTGGATAGGGAGCTCAGCTTTCCCACTTGCTAACTCAGCCACGTTCAACCAGTTACTGATCTTCACTGAGCTTAATTCCTCATCCATGATGTAGGGACACTAATTAATTGTAGGCGTCTACCTCCCAGGTGGTCAGGAGGTTTACTTAAGGCAGTGTAGATAAAAGTGCTTAGCATAAAGCTTAACGCTGTCTTCAATAAAGGCAGCTGCGAGAGTAATAATAACAACAACAAGAAAGTAGTCTTACCTTCTTTCTTATGTTAAGCTGATACCCGCCTGCCTAGGGTGCACATCCACCGCACTCTCTGTGCCTTCTGAAGCCCTACTTCCTGATCTCTTTTTTGTGATAGGCTTTCAGGTATCTGGCAGTGGCTGATGCCACAATCCCCCCTTTTTTTTTCGTTCCAGCTTTACCGAGGTATGATTGACAAATATAAAGTGTACAAAGTGACGTTTTGATATACATGGACATGGTGAAATGATTACCACAATCAAGCTAATTAACAGTTATCTTGTGTGTGTGTGAACACTTAAGATCGACTCTCTTAGCAAATTTCAACTATACAGCCGTATCATTAACCACAGGCACCAAGCTGCACATTAGGTCTCCAGAACTTATTCATCTTATAACTGAAAGATGGACCCTTTGACCAAAATCTCTCCCATTCCCCCACCACCCAGCTCCTGGTAACTGTCATTCTACTCTCTGTTACTATGAGTTTGACTATTTTTTAGATTCCATACATAAGTAAGATCATGCAGCATTTGTCTTTCTATGTCTGGCTTATTTCACTTAGCATAATACCCTCCAGGTTCATGCATGTTGTCACAAATGGCAGGATTTCCTTTTTTTTTTTAAGGCTGAATAATATTCCATTGCATGTATATATGTATGTGTATATATACATACATATATACACACATACACACAAGCCACCACATTTTCTTTATCCGTTCACCTGTTGCCAACACTTAGATTGCTTCCATATCTTGGCCACACCCCACTTAATTCCCCTCTCCCCGACAAGATTTTTTTCTGCCCTTGAATGGGAGGACCTCAAGGCTGGGTGGCAACCTCTCGGGTTCGATTTGAGAAAAAGATAGAGATCTCCCCCTCAGACCTGCTGTGGTGCCCCAGATCCCTAACACTTCCCATTTTACTTCTAGAAGGCCTCTGGAGAAATGTTTGGGACCCAAAGGAGGGAACAGGTGACCCTGGCAGCCAATAGCCCATTCACACAGCTAAGCTTTAGAATGTGCTGGAGGAGGAGAGCTAGGTGTTGAGGGGAAAGGGCCCCAGGGCCTAGATTCTGCCTCTGATCAGCAGTCCAGGGGCCAGTAGCTCCTGGCAAGCCAAGGCCGCCGACCCCAAGGGTCCTGAACACGCAACCTCCGACCCATGCCCACTCCCCCTCCCGACATGAACATGTGCCCCCCGAACTCTGAGATAACCGCTCCCTCTTTTCTCAGGAGGGAGAGGGGCCTCTAAAAGCTTCCCATTAACTGGTCATCATGGAATGGAGGACATCGTGGATTTCTTCCACCTCCGAGAGGAACCCAGAGTTCCCTTTGGCGTAGTGGTTGAGAGCTTAGGCTCTGGAACCAGACTGCCTTGGTGCTTGTCTTGCTTCTACCTCTTAAAGTCTCGTACCCTCAATTTGTTCATCTACCAAAAAAAAAAAAAATAGGGATAGTAACTATTATCCACCTCACCTGGCTACTTTGAGAAATAAATAAGATTACCCATATGAATGTCTCTAGCAAGCCTTCGCTACTGTTACTAGTAGAAGAAGCTAAGGCTACTCTCCAGCTGTGTTAGAATGGTCCAAATGTGAGGTGTCTTTTGCTTTGCTCCCCATGGTTTGATGAGCCACAGCCGGTCTGCTTGTTTCCACAGCTGGGAAATGTTTGGTCTAAGGTTCTGGGTGTCAAAGCATCATACGGGGTCCCCTAGAGCGCCTGTTTGTCCATGGAGAGAGAGAAATAATCTGGGCCAAGGGGAGGGGTTCTGCCACCAACGTCACCAACCCTGAACAGCTGCTTGTGTGAGGCAGCTGAAGTGAGGACGCCCGGGGCTGTTCCTGGAGCTGCCCTTGAGCCCTCTGTGACCTGGGCTCTGTCCATGGCTGCTGCCCCAGGAAGGGGAGGATCAGTCTCCATGTCCTTTTCTCTGAGCTTGTGGTAGGCACTTTGGGGGCTCATGTGCAGGCCTTTTGCTGGGGCAGGAATGGGTGTGGCTTTGCAGCAGAAGAGTTGTTTTCTGGTGACCTAGGAGGCTTTTTTTGGGGGGGGGGGCAGTGGCAGGCAAAGAGGGTGGGGATTTCTTCTTTTCCTAACAGCC
This sequence comes from Balaenoptera acutorostrata, assembly GCF_949987535.1. Taxonomy (NCBI): domain Eukaryota; kingdom Metazoa; phylum Chordata; class Mammalia; order Artiodactyla; family Balaenopteridae; genus Balaenoptera; species Balaenoptera acutorostrata. The sequence continues at coordinate 20,178,501 of NC_080079.1, read as the reverse complement.
TTGAGCCAGAGGTTTGACACCGCCCAGGGTTGATTTTCCTTCTGTTTGCATTTGAGCTATGGGAGGTTAAGCCTGATGTGTGGTCCTTCCCAGAGAGGATCCCCGCCTTTCTGCCTTCCTCCCAGCCCATTTATTGTGTAGCCACTGGGGGTTGCTGAGGCCACCAGTGGCCAAAAATATTTTTTTACCGGCTAACAAAGAGACTTCCTCTATCCCACACTGCACTGAGGATCAGTAAAGTTTTGAAAAGAGATGGGAGATCAGGATCAAAATGTGAAACCAGAAAAAAAAAAACCTCATCCTGTTTCCCTGGTGGTTTTGCTGCAACTTGCTGAAATATTCCTGGCTTTGGACCGTCCATGCTCACCTCTCACCCAGGTCTAAGAGCGGTTGCTCTAAAGCTTGGCAGCGTGGGTGGAGGTGGGGCAGGTGTCCAGTCTCATGATGACTCCTCTTTGGAAGGCAATGATCCCTCTTGGAGAGCAAGATCTTCCTTTTCTTTCGGGTCCAGTGATTCCCCACTTGAGGTCTTGGTATGCTCCTCAAGGGTCTGAACTGGGAGGACCTTGACGGCACACAGGGAGCCCAACCCTGTTGTCATAGATGAGGAACCTGAGGGGAAATGACTCACCCAAGATCACAGCCAAATGAATCCTAGGGGAAGATCACACCTCATGTTTCAGAGTTAAACAGATTTGCATCCAAATCACTACTGTACGATGTTGTATATACAAATGATCTTTCTGAGATATAGGTTCATCCACATAAAAGACTACCTCCTTTTGCAGAGTTGTTATGAGGATGAAATTACTGTCTTATATGATGCCTGGCCCTTAATAGGCCATCAACTAATCATCCACGAGCCCGACCTTCCCCCTGCCCCCAAGCAGCTTTAGTCATTCCCTTTTCTGCCACAGTTCCTGCAATACTTGTATTATTCCCTCTTGAGTTTTGGGGGTGTTTTTTAATATAATAATTTATTTAAATCAGTCTCTCTCTTTCTATCTGTAAACACCTTGAGAAAGTTAGAGGATCAAAGAGGCAACCAGAGCCCCATTCCATTCCTGTGCCTGCCCCAGCCTGAGCTCCAAAACTCACACACCCCAATCCATTCATAACAAGATGGTAGACATCATACACCATTGGCCAATGGTGGCAGAGATGACATCAGTAAAGTTGGGTGCAAGGGCCTTGATTTCCTGGTCTTGGCCTCCCCTCTGGGGGAGGGAGACCTGCCCCCTTTTCCTCAGCATCCTATGCTCTTGGGTTCTTCCTTCCTTCTCCCTCCTGTTTCCTCATTAAAAAGTGAAAATGACCCATATGGCTTCAAGGAGGCAAATGGGGTGGTAAGTCTGGGTTAGGATTTGCACTTTAAAATAAACTAAATCTTGGGGCTTCCCTGGTGGCGCAGTGGTTGAGAATCTGCCTGCTAATGCAGGGGACACGGGTTCGAGCCCTGGTCTGGGAAGATCCCACATGCCGCGGAGCGGCTGGGCCCGTGAGCCACAGCTGCTGAGCCTGCGCGTCTGGAGCCTGTGCCCCGCAACGGGAGGGGCCGCGATAGTGAAAGGCCCGCGCACCGCGATGAAGAGCGGTCCCCGCACCGCAATGAAGAGTGGCCCCCGCTTGCCGCAACTGGAGAAAGCCCTCGCACGAACCGAAGACCCAACACAGCCAAAAATAAATAAATAAATAAATAAAGTAGGGGAAAAAAAAATTAAAAAAAAAAAAAAAACTAAATCTTGGACTTCCCTGGTGGCGCAGGAGTTAAGAATCTGCCTGCCAATGCAGGGGACACGGGTTCTAGCCCTGGTCTGGGAAGATCCCACATGCCGTGGAGCAACTAAGCCTGTGCGCCACAGCTACTGAGCCTGCACTCTAGAGCCCGTGATCCACAACTACTGAGCCCACGTGCCACAACTAATGAAGCCCGCGCGCCTAGAGCCCTTGCTCCACAACAAGAGAAGCCACCGCAATGAGAAGCCAGAGCACCGCAACGAAGAGTAGCCCCCACTCACCGCAACTAGAGAAAGCCCAACGAAGACCCAACGCAGCCAAAAAATAAAATAACTAAACTAAATAAATTTATAAAAAAACAAATAAATAAAATAAATCTTTAAGCTCCATACTTCTTGGAGTATAGTCCTAGGACCACATGCATTAGTGTCACCTGACAGGCTTGTTGACAAATAGTTTGTAGTCTGAATCAGGAGGTGGGACCCTGAATCTGCTTATTTATCAAGCATCTGAAGTCCATCTCAGACTAAAGTTTGAGAACAGATGGATTGAGTCTCAAGCTGTGCAATTTGGGGCACTAACCATTGAGTTAGAGAAGCTATTCAGAGGGGATACATGCACTGACCTCCTTTTGACCCCCAGAAACATCCTACATTGAGCATCCTGATAATAAAACCTGGCTTCTTCAAAGGAAATTGGATGCACAGCTCACCTTCTCACTGCTCATCTTTGTTCTTTCTCATCTTTATGCAGTGCTTGCTATTTATATTAAAAAACGAAACAAAAGAACTTGAATGCAGGTTGAGGCCAGTCTTCCAAGCGATGGATGAGAAATATGTTACTGATGTGATTTGAAAGGCACTAAATAGACCTCCTGAACTCCAAAACTCTTTCCTAATATGCTGGCCTTGTATCTGAAATCCCATCATAGATACTGCTGTATGTTCAGTGGGTATGACTTTGTATTTCAGGGGGTCCCCAGAAATATCCCTGGGAATGCCAACTTAGCAGCGATCTATCATTAAGCCACTCAAAGTCCACAATAATCCCCCCACTACTGTCCGCTTGTTTTCTTCTCATTTGCACTATTGGTGTTTTGCACAGTGTTCTAAAAGCAAGGCAGCATGTGTCTCTCTCTTGCTACTTTCTAGATTTCTCACTGCATATTAAGCTTACATAACCAAAAAATTACAATCAGTCCCATTTACCTTAAAACAACTATTTTTATTTTATGACATCTTCCTACAATCATTGTTGCTGTGCATATATGATTTTACACAAGTGTGACTACTTAGAAACTGTTTGGCACTTTTCTTCTAAGCAATATTATTTTATATGCACTTTTCCATGGAGCTACTTAAACTTCATTATTATCCTTTTTAATGATAAAGTAATATTTCATCAATTTGATAATGCAAAGTTTGCTTAACCAGCTCTCTTTTATTGGGCATTTGGGCAATTCGTAGATTTTCGTCACTCTGAATCACTGCTATAAATATCTTTGTCCAAATAGCTTTTTCACTTTTGACCAATTTCCGGGAGATGGCTTCCCCAGAAGGGCATTTCCCAGGACCCATTTGGATTTCGAGCTCCTGGAAGGCAGAAACCGACCTTACTGTTTCGCTGACATTTCATATCCCCTATCCCTACCTCTCAACCCCTCATCTCACCAAGGACAGAAATCTACTCACGGGGAGGGCTCTGTATGTGCGCTGACTGACATTGCAGGGTGTAGTCTTGTCTTTCCTACAGTCCTTCTAGAAAGGAGTTCATCTTTATTCAAGAAACACCCTAATCCTTGGAGAGTTCAGCTGTTGGGACACATTGTCCAGCAATGTGGCTGGAGGGGATGCTCCCAGTAATGGTGGAGGAAGGGCCCTCAGTGCAATCGGCTTGCTGCCTGCATGTCAGCTGCAGAGTTTGACTTGGATAGTTCTCCTTGCGAACTGTTGTGGGTCCTTTTTTTTTCCTGGCAGTGAGTGATGAGGACAATGAGAGTTTCTTCGCCCCAGAAAAAAAAGGCTCCTGGACTGAAAAAGCCTAAGACCTTGGTGCTGAGCCAAGGTGAGATCTGAGTTGTGTTTCCAGGAGATGAGGAACATTTCACTTTAAGCTATCTGCATTCAATAAACAGAAAAGCAGAGGTTAATGTACCATTAGCGGGACTCTTTATGGGCCCTCAGTGCTGCAACAGCTGGTTTACTAGGGGCAGCGTGGGCCCTTGGAGTCCCAGTCCTGCCACTTCGGAGCTATGTATCAAAGGGCGAAGCACTGACCCCCAGTGATACTCTTGGAGGCTGTACAATGGGGACAATGCTGATCCTCAGGGGCTCCACAAAGTGAATGTGAAATTCAACAATATAATATATGTGAAAGTGCTTTGTAAGCACTAAGCAAATGCCATGCATTTCTGTTATTTTTGGTATTTGGATTATCATCATTGGCTAATTGGAGAACACTCCCGTTATGCTTTTGAATGGGGCTATGACCTGTGCCTTCTCTTCGAGCATCAGGTAACTGAGCTTAACAGCTCAACCTAGTCAAGAAAGTTATGACTTCAGTCATCATGTATTGAATGTTATTTTATGCGCAAGACACTGAGCTTCCTGTGGAAAGAGAAGGAGAGTCCGGGTGCCAGACTCTTCCCTGTTCACTACTTGATTCAATCCCTACTACAGCCTCATATGATAGATGTTATTACTCCCGTGTAATAGAGCAAAATTTACTTGCTACAACTCCAAACTCTGTCCATGCCACAGCTGGAATTTGAACTCTGTCCGACTCCAGGGCCTATGTTCTTGCCCTGGTACCTTACTACCTTTCTGTCCCTGGGGACTCTAGTCTAAATGGGCAATAGATCAAGGTATACAGACAGTGAGTATGAGGGGAGGGAGAAAGTACACTACTAGCTTACTATTTGCATTAGTTAGCTATGGCTGCATAACTAACCACCTCCAACTTCAGTGGCTTAATATAAGAAACAAATAAATAGCACACGAGTCTATGTCTTGACTAGGTGGTTCTTCTGGTCTAAGATGGCCACACTTATGCTCCTGTGGTCAGTCGTGGGTCACCTGTGGGCTGCTCATGGCTGGGCTTTCTCCCATGCCTGGGGCCTCGGCTGGGAAAAGAAGGCTAACTCAGCTCTGAGTCTCTTATCGTCCAGCAAGCTGGACTGAGCTTGTTCTCATGGCAGAGGCAGGGTTCCAACAGAACAGAAGTGGGTAAGACCTCTTGGGGCCTAGAACTGGCCCACTGTTACTTCTCAAAGCCACTTTGCAAAGGGTTTAATTGAGGTCATCTGTGCAATAAATCTACAGTACAATAGTTCTGTTCTACATGCTTTATCTGTATTAAGGCATTTCATCCTCATAACACCTCTGTGAGATGGACACTACTAGTAGCCCCACTTTACAGATGGAGACACTGAGGTACAGATGGATTAAGCAAATTTGCCCAAAGTGGTGCATCTGCTAAGTGACTGTGTGTTACAATGAGGTGTGTTTGCAACACAGTGCTCCTCTGGGGAGGGGCAGACACCAAGGCCATGAAGGGAGATGGGACAGGCTACACAGCACTGAATGCCCGACTGTGCAGCTCTAGCAGGTGGTCCTTTTAACCAACTTATGTGACGTCCTTTTCCTGAGAAGTTCCTGTGGGAAGAGAGGTCAGGGGCCCTGGAGGGTGGCAGAGTCCAGCCTGGACCATTGGCCCCCATGTCACTGAAGATGTTTGTTTCGTTGCATTCAATTTTTTTGAAAGGTTCCCTGTCTGGGACTTCCCGTGTCTGGCTCAGTCTGCAAGCTGTTTGTCTGGGAAGAGCTGGGAAGCCCTTGGACCTCGGAGGCCCCGACTGCCGCGTCAGCTCAGCATTGTCACAAAAATAGCCCTTCTCAGGGAAGGCAGGTACTTCCTCTGGCTGCGTTTCCCCTCTCAGCCGTGCCTTGCCCTCAGAAAAAAAGAGACAAGAACCAACTGCACACAGGATCGGGATATGGCTGGTAAGAGGGCTTTATGAGGACTCAACAGTAACAAAGGGAGGAAATGAATATGCAGTATTAGTAATTATACTGTACGCGTCCCAATTTGTATTTCAATATGTCATTTCCATAATAAAACTGCCAAAGCAGTAACTAATGACACGGACTCACGTCAGGGAGTTGGGAGAGGATGGACGGGGGTGGGGTCAGAGGCTTTTTTCTTCCTAATAGCAAAATTGCCTTCAGTGAGAAACTCATGGCCACTGACTGGCTCTTTACAAGGCGAATGTATTCCAGGAGATGAAGCTGCAACCTAAGACTTCTATGGTAAAGGAGTCCAGGTTGATTGGCCAGCTGAGAGCTCCTTGAGTTCCATAACTGTGTGCAGTTGTTCCAGGGCAGAGATACAGCCTACAGGATGGTCAGGCCAGATCAGAACAAAGTGAGATGGACTTTGGGCTTTGGGAGGCCCGTAAGATAAAAGTATGAGCTGGCAACAACCTTGTGAATTTGGCTGTCCCATCAAAGGCTCCTGAACCTATGATATTGTTGAAAACCTCCATGCCTTTGCACATGCTGTTTCTTCCACTTGGAATGCCCTTTCCCCTTCCTTTGCCTGCCTGTTTGTTTGTCTGAACTCAGTATATGATCACCTCCCTAGAAGCCACCCCTGGCCACCAGTCCCCAGCATCAGATTTCCTATTCTGGGAGAATCTGCTCTCCAAAGATTCAGATGACATCTGCAACACTTACCACAACAGGTGGTAATTGTCACTTCGCTTCTCCACTCCCCCACTGGACTGTAAGCCCCCCGAGGGCAGAGAGCCCTGTGAGGTGAGCAGGGCTCACCCTTCTGCGAAAGGGGAGCCAGAGCAAATGGCTCATCCCTCACCATCTCCCCTATGGCCAGGTGAGACTTACCTGGCTTTGCCCAAAGCTCCTTTCCCTACTTTTAGATGGAATAGAATGTAATCTTCAGGAAAAATAACAGAAGTCTGGGCATGAAGAAAATAACAATAGTGCCCCCAAATTGTATGGTGCTTTACCAATTACAGTGCTCTTTGTGGACTGTTGCAACTGATTCTCTTATAACAACACCGTGAAGTGGGCAGGTATTATAATTATTCTCGTATCACAGAGAGGAAGCAAGAATAAGTGACCTGTCCAAGGTCACATAGGTGCGTGTAGCTGAGACTCAAACCCGGGTCTTCAATTCCGATTCCAGAACTCTTCTCACTGATATGGAAAGTGTCAGAGGTGGTTTCATAAAGTAAACTTGTCATAAGGCTCTTATGTCATCAAAGCACTGGAACTAGACGGCTTAAGTTACCCCTACCTCAAAATTTTTGAAGAAGCCAATACAAAAAGATTTAAAATAATATATACAGGAAGAGCTTGCCTCTTCTGAAACTGATATTGGGTGAACGTTTTTTAGAAATATCCTCTAGTGAATTTTTATCTTAGAGCCAGAAGTTTTGGGCAGAATGAAAGAAAATGAAGGCGGTTCCCCAGCTGAGAGACCCGGCAAACACAAGTTTTCGAGTTAAAAAATTACATAATATTTATTTCAATCTTTAATTTCTCAAAATCTCCCTTCTCATTCATTGTCTTGTGCCCTCAGCCAAAAATCACACTTAGGCACTTTATTTTATCTTAAAAGATAAAACAGTATCAACCAACAAGCAAATACAAGAAACATCTTCCTTCAGCTCTATCTTCCCTTTCTGTCTTGACTTCTAGAAAGATCTTTCTCAAGTTCTTCACATCTCCTCTCAAGTCCACTATCCCCTCCACTCACTTCATTTGGTCCCTTTCTTTCTCCTGGACCATCAAGTCAGCCTCCTGACAGGTTTCCCCTATTTAGCCTCTCGGGGCTTAGGCCCATCCTCCCCACTGCCCACCAAGATGAGCTCTCCAAAACCCACGTTGCAAACAGGGCTCCGTCCACAACTCAGCCAGGTCCAAGTCTCTGACATGGTTTAATTCAAAGGCCTGTGGTGGGCAGAATACAGGATACATCCTAAAATGTCTGCCTCCTAATCCCTGGGACCTGTGAATAAGTTACCTTACATGGCAAAAGGGACTTTGCAGAAGCTGGGGATCCTGAGATGGGAGAGTATCCTGGATTATCCAGCTGGACCCAATATAACCACAGGGGTTCCTATATATGAAAAAGGGAGTCAAGAGAGAGAGCCAAAGAGAAAATGACTTGAAGACGCTACACTTCTGACTTTGAAGATGGAGAAAGGGGCTACAGGCCAAGAAATGTAGGCAGCCTCTAGAAGCTGGAAGAGTCAAGGAAATGGATTGTCCCCTAGAGCCCCCAGAAGAAACATAGTCCTGTGGGCACCTTGATTTTAGCCCAGTAAGATCATTTTAGATTTCGGACCTCGAGATCTGTAAGATAATAAATTTGTATTGTTTTAAGCCACTAAGTGCTAAGTGCAATAGGAAACTAAAACAGGGCCCTTCATAGTTTTTCCTGACCTACTTTGCCAACCTCATCTCCTGGTGACGCCCCCCTTCCCACACCTGCCCAGCCTCTCAGCTCTCCAGTCACTCAGACTTCCCTCAAACGTGCCGTTCTCTTTCACACCTCTGTGCCTTTGCAAAGGCTGTTCCCTCTGACTCAAATGCTCTTCCCCTTTTGGTTGCCTGTGAATTTCCCCTTGTCCTTCAAGACTGATCTCAAGTATTGTCTCTATGTGCAGCTGTTCCCTGCCCCATCAGGCTGGGCTAGCTGCACCCCCTCCCACCCACTGTGTGTCTATCTGCATTTGTTTGAACCTCTGAGGTAGGTTCTATGCATTTTTGTCCATTTTGTTCATTGCCGTATGCTTTATACCTGGAGTAGGCTCTCAAGAAATACAGGTTAATGGCTGTGTCTTTCTTCCCTGATAGAACAGGGGATCCTGGCACCTAAACTTTTCCTTCTTTGTATCTCAAGCATCTAGTACAACGCCCGGTACCTGGTAACTCCTCAAATATAGTCTTAACTGACAAATTAATGGCAGTAAACCATGGTTTAAAAACAGATTGCTCTAAAGGCTCATCTGATTTCAGAGAAGTAAAGCTTTGACTTCTCCCCTACTTCCTGGAAAAAGTGGACTCCTCCACATCAGGGCAGTACACAGAGCAGCTTGCTCAGCATCCTGTCACCTGTTCCAACTGATTGTGTGCTTACCATGTGCCTGTTGCTTCCACACATATTCTCTCACAGCTTCTGCAGAACACCCCTGCGTGGTCCATGTGGTTGTCACCCACCTTTACCCATGAAGCAACTGTGAAGTCAGCCTTGGAGGCTGAAATCCAATCCACATCTACTAATGCCAAAGGCATGACTCCTTCCACCCAGTCTTATTGCTTGTGGGATGACCCGCATTCACGTGGACTGTTCTCTCCCTCAAAGCTCTGCCCCCTGCCAACTTGCATGGGGGTAGGAGGAGGGAATAAAGGAGGCGATGAGGGGCTGTATTTAAATCACAGACTGTATTGGCAGCTGTGCTTGTGTGTGCACGGAATATCTTCAAGATATACCGGAGACCAAGTGACTGTGGTGACTGTCCAGGAGCAGGAGGGAGGCACCCTTTGTTTACTGGGTCGCCATGTGTCAAATACCATTTTAGGTACTGGGTATACATCAGTGGACAAGACAGACACCATACACACCCCTTTGAACTGTTTTAATTTATCCATGCATATATTCCCCTTTCAAATTAAAAATAACCATTTAAATAACATAGAGGGGGGGAAATCACATTCATACCATCGAATACTATACACCTATTCAAAAAGATGGAAAGAACACCAAGATATATTTTTTATGTGAAAAATAATCACAATTTATACTATAAGATTTTTGTGCATGAAAAGTATACATCTACAAAACAATATATTTATGTTTGCACAGATGAATGCAAATGTTTGAAGGAGAACCTGGAAGGATTGCGGCGAGCGATGGGCGGGTGTGATGAATGAGAATTGTACTTTTTACACTATTTGCTTCTGTGTCATTTCAAATGTGTTTATGTGTAAAAATATGGAACTTTTTAGGTTAAAAAAGGACCCTGAGACCCTGAGGCCATAGGTGGTCTCAGAACACAGATCCCCATGGAAGGGAGAGTCCATCGGCCCTTGAAGGCTGATCCAGCTGCAAGTTTGGACTAGCCTCCCAAATGCAGCCACGGCCTGAAAGCTCTCCCTTCTCTTCTCTGGAAATAGAGAAAGCCTGCTGGCTTTGGAAACTGATAGTGCTCTACCTGCAGATAAGACAGGAGCCCTCAGGACGGCTGAAGGGGTAGGAGGGACATGGGCCCTGCCACAGTCACGTTGTTGATGGTGTCACCCAGGCCCCCACTCCAGGAACTGGCAACTTTGACATGGAGGAAATTGCTTTCTTCTGTAGGAAAGAGGAGTTCTGTTTCAAGGACAAAAAGCCACTTGCCCTGACAAAATGCTTAATTAGGAGATAAGCCAGGGAGCAGTGGGAGGGGTATTGTTTGCCAGGGGTCCTGGGGAGCGAGTACACAGATGCTGTCCTGGCGTCCCATGGTCACTGCTTATCAGGGCTTTGCGGGCCACTGGAGAAGTGGTGTGTGAGTGATTGTGATCAGGGCTCTCCTGGCCCTGGGACAAGCCATCAGATCTATCCAGACCTCAGTTTATTCATCTGTAAACCAGTGACTGTACTCCCCAGTTCATCAGGGGTGGAGGAGATTAAGTGAGACTCTGCATTTCAAGTTCTCAGCACCATGCCAGACACCCAGTTTATCTGTGTTCAGTGGCTGGTGGGTGATGGCACTGTGATTACTATACAGACAGTTTTGCATAGTGGCTAAGAACGTGGGCTCTGGGGTCAGACCACCTGGGTCAGATTTCCAGCTCCCTCACTTACCAGCTGTGGGACTTGGTCAATCTCTTGACCTCTACGGGCCTTAATTTGCTTACCAGTAAAACAGGGATAATGCTAGCACCTACCTCATAGAGTTTGTTAAGATTAAGTCAGCTAATACCTGTTAAGCAATATGTGCCTGGCCCATGGTGGTCTGCACTTGGTACGTGTTAGGGACTATTAACAAGAACAATGATAATAAACGCAAGGCAAGCATGTCCTGAGGGCTCAAAGTCTGCTCTCTCACCAGACATTTTCCCATTGTCCAATCCTGCTAGGTTGCAAGAGACATGGAACAGGACATCCCTTCTCCCTGTTGCCAGGATGAATGACACAGAAGAAAGAGGTTTTACTCCACATCCCTGGCTGCCCTGCTGAAGAGTTGAGATCCAAGACCCCTACTTCCTTGGTTTCAGAACCAGTGCTCTTTTCTCTACATGTGGCTCAAAGGCAGCCTGGCCAATCAGGGACCTGGACCACGTGTCTACTTGGAGGAAGGATGGCAAGGTGCAGATCCTGTGCGGAATTTGAACAGATCCTGTGCCTTCTAGAGATGGCCTAGAAGGGGGTGCTGCCACCACTGAAGTTGGTGATCCTGGAAGTAGAGGTGGTATGCGTCTGTCCTGGTGGGTGGGCACCTTGAGAGACTTAGGCTCTGCTGTTTTTTTATCTATTTATTTTATTTTTTAAGTTTATTTATTTTTGGCTCCATTGGGTCTTCGTTGCTGCACGTGAGCTTTCTCTAGTTGGGGTGAGCGGGGGCTACTCTTGGTTGCGTTAAGCCGGCTTCTCATTGCGGTAGCTTCTCTTGTTGCGGAGCACGGGCTCTAGGCATACGGGCTTCAGTAGCTGTGGCGTGCAGGCTCAGTAGTTGTGGCTTGCGGGCTTAGTTGCTCCACGGCATGAGGGATCTTCCCGGACCAGGGCTCGAACCCGTGTCCCCTGCACTGGCAGTCAGATTCTTAACCACTGTGCCACCAGGGAAGCCCTCTGCTGTTTTTTAATGGAATCACTCCTTCCTAAAAGGGGTGGAGACAGGGGTGCTCTCAGCAAACTGCCCTCCAACATGGTGGGTAATAGTTGGGGACACCCCAAAAGTACCTCCTCTAATCTCTGAGTGCCAGCAGCAGATGTTACAGAGGCAGAGTCCATTAAAAGAGACACACCACCCTCCTAGACACCCACATCTAAAATGCAAATTGCCATGGAAAGGTCCGAACTTTGTCATTAGCCTAAACCTTTAGCATCAGTTAAGAACCAATCAGGAATTAGTTGGCAGCTCCTTGAAAATTAGAATGGCACCCAAGTGTTGGGGACTCTGCTGCTGCTTGTGTGTTGGGGAGAGGAGGTGGGACATTTTCATATACAGAGAAAGGGAGCAAATTAACTGCAGGACAATGTGACAAAACCTTTTTATAACCTTAAAAATGTGCAAACGTATACCCAGCTATTCCCTTCCAGGAAGGTATCCTAAGGAAACAATTAAGGATGTGCTAAGATTTTGCTCCAGGATGTTTATTGTAACATTGCTTACAGCAGCAAAAAATATTTGGAAACAATTTAAATGCATACCTTTGGGACGCTGGTTAAATAAATTATGGTACAGTCATACAGTGGAATATTGTGTAGCCATTAAAATATTGTAAAAGCATATTTATTGACCTGGAAAGATGTTCATGATTCACTATTGAGTGAAGAAGAGGTTACAAAACAGCCTGTTCAGTATGGTCTCATTTTTTATTAAAAAAAAAAGTATATATATATATATATATATATATATATATATATATATATATATATATATATAAAATGTAGCTCGGGAGAATATTCTTTGCTAGAGGCACATGTGATATAGGACCTTATGCAGGAGGTTTCTGCATTATGATAATATACTTTTTCACTTGACATGCTTTGACTTTACCCTAGAGGGGAGGGTAGTACAAATTAAGGGCCTGAAGTGGGTAGAGTAGGTGTATTTGTGTGTATATATCAACCAAGGTATTATAAGTAGCAGCTGGGATTTGGATGGTTTTTATTATTTTTTTTTCTCCTCTGTATTTTGTGTTAATTCTTTACTTATTTAAACTTTTTTAAGTTATTGGGGGAAAAATAGGATTAAAAGAAATCCAAGCTAGATGGCTGGAGGACCACGAGAGCTGGGAGGGAGGAGAGGGGTGTTGAGAGAGCAACAGGCAAACCCCAGTTGCTTCCGAACCTCATCTGCAGTCTGGTCTCCCAAGGACAATGCCCATGACCTTACCTGGGCCCCTGGGACACATGCTACCAATTGCTGGCCCTCTTTTCTTTAATCATGTTTCCTTAGGGCAATCGTGTAGACATGTGCTAGATTCTGTTTCTGGGCAGACACGGTCACCTCAGCCATACTGCCATGTGGCCCACTCATTTGACATAAAATATTCTGCACTTATGAATGGGGAACACAGTTGTGTCTTCCAAGGGTAGCTCTGATTCCTTTTTTTCCCCCTGACCTATTTTTTTTTTTTTAAAGGAATTCCTTTATTTTTTATTATTTATTTATTTATTTATTTATTTTTGGCTGTGTTGGGTCTTCGTTTCTGCGCAAGGGCTTTCTCTAGTTGTGGCGAGCGGGGGCCACTCTTCATCGCGGTGCGCGGGCCTCTCACTATCGCGGCCTCTCCCATTGCGGAGCACAGGCTCCAGACGCGCAGGCTCAGTAGCTGTGGCTCACGGGCCCAGCTGCTCCGTGGCATGTGGGATCCTCCCAGACCAGGGCTCGAACCCGTGTCCCCTGCATTGGCAGGCAGACTCTCAACCACCGCGCCACCAGGGAAGCCCCTGACCTATTTTTTAAGTAAATATTTTACTTTAATATAATTACAGATCCTGTCTACCCTTTACCTGGTTTCTCCCAATGATAACATCTTACAAGAAACTTGTGAGTGTGTATATGTTTCTAGTTATTTTTTCCCAGCTTTATTGAGATATAATTGACATATAACACTGTAAATTTAAGGCATATAGTGTGATGATTTGATATACGTGTATATTGTGAAATGGTTGCCTCAGTCAGGTTAATTAACACATCATCACCTCACATAGTTACCTTTTTGTATGTATGTTTGGTAAGTACCTCTTAGATCTACTCTCAGCAGCTTTCAAGTATGTAATACAGTATTATTAACTATAGTCACCATGCTGTACATTAGATCCCCAGAACTTATTCATTTTATAACTGGAAGTTTGCACTCTTTGACCACCTTCACCCATTTTCCCCAACCTTGCCTCTGGCAACCACCAATCTACTCTCTGTTTCTATGGGTTCAGGTGGTTGTTTTTTCTTTTTTTTAGATTCCACATGTAGTGAGATTATACAGTATTTGTGTTTCTCTGACTGACTTCTTTCACTTAGTATAAAGCTCTCAAGGTTCACCCATGTTGTTGCAGATAGCAGAATTCCCTTCCTTTTATGGCTGAGTAATATTCCATTATATATGCGTATATATCACATTTTCTTGATCCATTCATCTGTTGATGAACACTTAGGTTGTTTTCATGTCTTGGCTATTGCAAATAATGTTGAAATGAACATGGGGTGCAGATATCTCTTTGAGATAGTGATTTCATTTCCTTCAGATATGTACCAAGGAATAGAATTGCTAGATGCTATGGTAGTTCTATTTTTAATTTCTTAAGGAACTTCCATACCATTTTCTATAGTGGCTGTACCAATTTACATTTCCATCAACAGTGCACATGGATTCTCTTTTTTTCACATCCTCACCAGCACTTCTTATCTTTTTGATAGTAGCTATTCTAAAAGGTGTGAGATGATATCTCATTGCAGCTTTGATTTGCATTTCCCTGACGATTAGTGATGTTGAGTACTTTTTAAGTACCTGTTGGTTATCTTCTTTGGAAAAATGTTTATTCAGGACATTTGCCCATTTTAAAATTAGATTAATTCTTTTTTTTTTTTTTGCTATTGAGATATATGAGTTCTTTATATATTTTGGATATTAATCCCTTACAGATATACAATTTGTAAATATATTCTCCTATTCTGTAGGTTGCCTTTTCATTTTGTTGATTGTTTCCTTTGTTATGCAGAAGTTTTTTAGTTTGATATAGTTCTACTTGTTTATTTTTGCTTTTGTTGCTTGCACTTTCAGTGTCATAGTCAAAAAAATCATTGCCAAGACCAAAGTCAAGGAACATTTTCCCTATGTTTTCTTCTAGGATTTTAATGTTTTTGGCTCTTACATGTAAGTCCTTAATCCATTTCAAGTTAATTTTTGTGAGTTGTATAAGATAGAGTTCATGCTAAGTGTTAATATCAAGCAGATGGAGTCAAAATTGTTTTAGCTATTCTAATTCACTTGCCTTTCCATATAAATTTTAGAATAATCTTGTTTATATCTACACTTTTCTCTGGCTGCTTTCAAGACTTTTTCTTTGTTTTTAGTTGTCAGAAGTTTAATAACAGTGTGTCTTGTCACAGATTTCTTTGGATTTATTGTCTTGGATTCACTCAGCTTCTTGAATCAGTAGTTTATGTCTTGACAAATTTGGGAAGTTCTCAAACATTATTTCTTCAACTATTTTTTCAGCCTTGCCATCTTTCTCCCCTCCTTCTGGGATTTCAATGACTTTAATCTTAGACGATTTGCTATAGTCTCATGTTCTGGGGCTCTGTTCATTTTTCTTTTTTTTAAATTCTACTTACTCTCAGTTGTTCAGACTAGATGGTCTCTAGTCTATCTTCTAGATCACTGATTATTTCTCCTGTCCCCTCCATTTTGCTGTTGAGCCCATCCACTGAGCTTTTTATTTTGGTTACTGTACTTTTTAGTTCTAAAACTTCCATTTGGTTCTTTTTTAGATCTTTGATTTCTGTTCTGAGGCTTTCCATTTTTTAATTTGTTCCAATCATGTTTGTAATTGTTCCTTGAAATACTTTCATCATGGTTATTTTTCTGTTATCTAGGTGTTGGCATCCTTTGATTGTCTTTTTCCATTTGCTTTGAGATCTTCCTGGTTCTTGGAATGAAGAATGATTTTTCTATTGAAACCTGGATGTTTTCATGTTATAAGACTCTGCATCTTATTTAAACCTTCTGTTTCATGTGGCTTCCTCTGACACCGCTATGGCAGGAAAAGGGGGTGCCGCGCTGCCTTGTTACTGCTCGGTGCAGATAGAAGTCCAGGTTCCCCTCTCATCCCAGTTGACACCTGACGAGGATGACCTTTTGTTAAGCTATGCAGAGACAGGAGTTCCCCATGTGATCTGCACTAACACTGTGGGGAAGGGCCCTCTTTACCAGCTGGTAGCGGTGAAAGTCCTGGCTCCCTGTTCTGCCTTCTCTGGGACCATTCTGGCAGGGGATGTTGGGGAGGCTTACAGCCTGGATTGGGTGGAAGTCTAGTCTCCCCACTTGGCCTTTACTGGTGTGGGTGTGGGTGGGGTCACAGTTTTTCTGCGGCTTTTGGCTGAAGCAGAGTGGTTATTATCTAAAAGTTTTTTGTCTTCCTAGGCTGCCCCTTTCCTGATCATTTGGCTAGAGAGGACAGACTTTTGTCTTTTTTTTTTTTTTTTGTCTGCACTTGGCATTTCCAGGTTGCTGGCTTCTTCATTTCCAAGTCTGGGATAAATGAGGCAAAAATAAAACCCAGAGAATTCACCACTGTGTTGTTCCTTGGGTCCTGAGATCCCTAGCTGGTCTGTTTTTCTCTCTCTGCCTCTAAGAGTCTTCTTATGTTTGTTATATACATAATGCCCAAGGTTTTAAGTTGTGCTTAGTAGGAAGAATGAGAAGATTATGTCTACCTCATCTTCCTAGAAGTGGAAGTTCTTTCCTCCCTGTGTTTACTTACACCTCTTAGCAAAAGCAAAAACCCACTGAAATTTCAGTATCATGCTAACTTTTAGCATAACTTACCAACACTTTTAAGTTATCAAAGTCCTTTGCTAATAGACTATCTCCATGAGATATTTTGGGGCCATCTTCCCAAAGAGATGATCAGTCTTGAATTATGCAAGGATCCTCTCTGGGTAAATCTGTTATTAGAATAAAATTAACCCCATTGAAGGATGTTAACATTTTGATAGTTCAAAGGGGGGAGGTGGAGATAGTTTTATACCAGAATGTCTGCCTTAAAAACACCAACATGACCAACAATTTGGTCTTCCTTCACCATGCCAAAACTTCAAATGGTTGCTGACAAGTTTCCCCCAAATTAATTATCTGCAACCCCTTCCAACCTTCTGGGTTTGATTTCCCACAGATATTGCCCAGATTCCTATTTTGTTTCTTTCAGCACAGCAATTTACCAAAACCAAATCAGGAACAAATCTCTGAATATTATTAATAAAGGAGGAGTTTCCTTTGAACTAGAGTCTTTTAAACTGTGTTTCCCAGAGATTTCCTGTGCAGCTTCAAAAGGAGTTCATGACCACTTTGATTAGGGCTTTATCTCCAGCGCTCATGGAGACAGGCGTGTTCTCAGACTATCCATCAGAGTGGATGTTAGCCAATTATGTCCCCTTGTAAAACAGTAACACAACCCCTCCTTGGGATCCACACTAATAAAGTGATCTTCTTCATCAGAGGTGAGAGTTGGCTGTTTCTCCAGCTCTGAGCCCTGTGGCAGGAAAACTTGGGGAAACCAAAGAGGACTTTTCTGTTGTTACTTGATTTATTTGTAGGTCCATCCTGATATTGAACACACATGGACAAAATGCTGTCTCTTGCAACCAGATTCTTCTATTGCACTATTATTTCAGTCATTTAGGGGTTTGGAGAAAGATGATGTGTGGGGGATGGCTAAGAGAGACAGATGGCCAGTGCAATTATCACTTGAGAAACAGGTTTGTCCTTCAAAAATGGCAACAGCAGTGGACTCTCAGTGGCAGGTGAACTTTGAAAAAGGATTAGTAAGGGATTACCTAAGAGAAAAAGAACAGGTGTATCCAGGGTGCTCCAGCTGGAGGGGGCACTTTAGCTTTTGAATGACACCCTCAAAGTCGCCCCTTCACATTTCAGGTCCATTTGCACCCGTGGACTTTGGCAGTGACCAGTGGTGATGAGTGTGGGATCATCTTTAAGAAGGGCAAAAGACAGACTAAACACTGAAGTTTCCCTCCATGCTTCGAAGGGAAAACATAAAGGGGAGGTATGTTGAACTTTGTAGCAGAGTATATATGTACCTGAAGAGAAGGCAGGAAACCCACAACTCTCAGAGCTCTCTGCCCAGCATGAACCCTGAAGCTCCACTTCAGAACCCTGGGAATAAGTAGAAAAAGAACCTTAATTTTCTGAGGAGAGTGTCTAGGGAGTCAGGGCCAGAATTTCTACAAGAGAGCTGATCACAGAGAATTATGGCTAGATGTGACCATCTGGCCTATATCCATTTTATAGAGAAAGAAACTAAGCCTTGAGAAGTGCAGTGACCTGCCCAAGACCATGACCAGTTAGTGACAAAGTCACAAGTGGAATTCAGGGAGTCAGGTCCCTTTTGTGTAATCTGCCCTTTCCCTTTTGCTATGAGTAATCCTGTCTTACAAGGCTTGGTCAAGGGCTCAAAGCCAGAAGGGTGAGAACAAGAGGGTCTGAGCTCATGTTCTGAACTCCTTGGGGAGCTCTGGGTTGGACAGTGCTATAGTCACCTGTATGAGCCTCTTTTGCTGCCAAGCCTTGGGAGAGGAAGATCTGCAGGGGCACCTGGGAAAGGCAGCAGCAATGCAATAATAATAACAGCTACATATTGAATGCTTCCTCCGCGCTAGGCACTGTGCTAAGCACTTTACAGGCATTATATCATTTGATCCTCACAATAACTTTGTGAGGTAAGTATAATTATCACTTCCATTTTGCAGATGAAAAACCGAGGTTCAGAGAGGTTATGTAACTTGCCCAAGCTTATATACCTGAGTAAATGACAGAAACAGAATTTGAACCTATCTCTGCTTGGCTTTAAACCCCAGGCTTTTTATTTATTTATTTATTAAAAAATTTTTTCATAAAAAAAATTTTTTTTTAATTTTATTTTTGGCTGCATTGGGTCTTTGTTGCTGCGCGGGCTTTCTCTAGTGTGCAGGCTTCTCATTGCGGTGGCTTCTCTTGTTGCAGAGCACGGGCTATAGATGCGTGGGCTTCAGTAGTTATGGCTGGTGGGCTCCAGAGCACAGGCTCAGTAGTTGTGGCGCACGGGCTTAGTTGCTCCACGGCATGTGGGATCTTCCTGGACCAGGGCTCATACCCATGTCCCCTGCATTGGCAGGTGGATTCTTAACCACTGCGCCACCAGGGAAGTCCCTCTCCACCACTTTCTGCTTGGGGGTTACCTACCCTGGGCCAAACCCCATTTCCCCTCCTTTACCCTCCACAATATTAGGTCCCTTCTATCAGTGATTCTCAAGCCCAGCTGCACACAAGAATCACCTAGGGAACCTTTTAAAAATATTGGTATCTGAACCCCATTTCCAGAGATTCTAATTTTGATTTTTTTGTTTGTTTGTTTTTGGCCGCGCCGCGTGGCATGCAAGATCTTAGTTTCCCAGCCAGGGACCCAACCCGCATCCCCTGAAGTGGAAGCGTGAAGTCCTAACCACTGGACCGCCAGGGAATTCCCCAGAGATTCTAATTTAATTGACTAAGTTAAGCTCCCCAATTAAGTTGCCAGATAAAATACAAGACACTTGGTTAAATCTGAATTTCAGATGAACAATGAATAATTTTTAGCATAAGTATGTCCCCAAAATTGCATGGGCCCTACTTATACTAAAATATTATTTGTTGTTTATCTGAAATTCAAATTAAAGTGGGCATCCTGTATTCTCATTTGATAAATCTGGTCATCCTATCTCCAAGTCATTCTAATGCACAGGCCCAGGCTGAGAACCTCTTCCCTATGTGGTCAACAATCCTTCTAAGTGCACTTATGTGTTGTACTCAGCTTCACAACTTCTGGCACGGGCAGCAAATACGTGTGTTTTCTTAGGGCCTTCTGTGGCACGGTGTCTGTCTTCTGGCTCAGCAGTGAGACTAATTGTGTAAAAGGGCAGATAGCTCATGAGAAGTTAGCTTGGGTGCCAAGGGGAGATGGGCAATGTCTGATAAATAACACTGAAGGTGCTGCCTACACCCTGAGTTGGTTCTGTGCGGAGTTCCTAGTAATTGAACAACGTGTATTGCAGTTATTTTACGCAGGGCACTTGTTAGGCACTGCAGGGGATGCTGTGGAAGCTGTGGAAGAACTCACAGCCTGGGAAGGGAGAATCCAAGTTTCCTTTACTGGAGAAATTTTTGGTCTACAATCTAATGAGGATTTGCAACAAGCACCTTGTTATGTACATAGGTGCGAGACTGCATAAACTTACACCCAACCCACATGGGCTGGACAGAACTGGATGAAGGTAAGTTGGTTATAAACAGGAAGAAGGAACATCCTGCTGTGCTCAACTGGAGACCAGGGAGCGCCCCAGCACTGCCACTTGCTTGCTGTGCCATCTGGGACAAGGCACTTATTTTCCCTCAGTCTCCATTTCTTCATCTGTAAAATGGGGGTGATGATAATAGCTCATGGAGTGATTATGAGGATGAAATAGAATGGGCTTGGAGAACGGGGCCTGGAATATTAGAAGCATTCTGTGAATACTAGCTCTTATACTTACAGTGTCTCAACATGGGACCCCATTACACGTAAGTATAGTACACTCAAAAGCGCTCATGTCCAAAGGATGAAAAACTAAACTTACAAGATGAGAAGACATTTCCTTAGCATCAGTTCAGCCTAAGATTTGATAGAGTTCAGTTCTTCCAAGACTTTGAAAAATGAACCAGGAAATGGAGAAGAATTTCCCAATTCTAGCCTCCGTGTTTGGTACTTTCTACTCAATTCTACTTTAACAATGATGCAATTAAGAATCAAAAGTTTAAAGCAAATTCTTGCAACTATATGCCAACATGTTATTCTCATGTGCCTGCCTGTCTGGGATGGGTGTTTTTAGGGTATAGTTATATGGAAATAGCCTCTGATTACATTTCTGACTTTTCCAGGTAAGTCATAATTTTAGACAGTTGTTTTGACGTGACTCTTTGGCAGGCCACACATATCTGTGAGATTTTCAGAACTCTGTGAATTAGAATAACATATGAAAATTTTTAAAAATTTAAGTATTCTGATACATAGTGTAGTATGCCTTACTATGTGAAAACACGCAAAAGGTCAGTGTATGCAAACAAAAGTCAATTTCCAAGGTAAGCAAGAAGAGAGAAAAGGTTTCCAGTGAGGGCAAACCCTTCTTTACTCTCCTTTATGACTGTTTCTGTGATACGTAAAAAGATATAACAGTCCCTCTGTATGAATCCCTATTACTCTGGCTCCAACGTGGAGTTTACATTTCGTTTTCTGAAAGATATGGGAGTAAAGGGTTTTGTGTGCATGTATGTGCCTATGTGTATACCTGCATGCATACCACTGGTCCTATGTCACATGTATACCTGGGTAAGAAATAAGTCCCATGAGGGTGGGAGTTTTGGCTCTTTGCTCACTGCTATGTCCCTGCACCTAGAAGAAGCCTGACACGTGGGAGACTATGTCTTCTGACGGAATGAATTAATCCATGTGTTGAGTATGTGCTCATGCATCTATTATCCCTGATAAATATACCCACTTCAGTGCTCATCAACCTTTTCACCCAGAACTGAGCTCTGGGTCAGGAAAGGGAGAGGGCAACCTGCAGACCTCAGTCAGGAGAGATGGAAAAAGAAGAGAGAGAAAAAAGCCTTCAGAGGGGAGGAGAGCGCGGGTGGTGGACAGGTGTCCAGCCAGAAGGTCAGGAACTAGAAGCAGCACCATTTTGGGCTGCTTCTTCCCTGTAGATTTTGTGTAGCCCCCAATGTGGGCGCTGATTCCCAGATTATTGAGTCTAGTGGTTCACAGACAGGGGTCCTGGTCCCCCAGACCTCTTTGAAGACAGAGATGGGTCTCCTCCACCTGTCTTTTGTTTGTTTTCCAAAAAGAATATCAAAGGGAAGCAGGTATTTTTCCCAGAGATAAGGCAGATAGGGTGACCTAAAATGCCAGTTTCTTCACTTTTGGCTAGAATTTTACCAGCTCAGTGCGGTCATCTGGTTCTCCCATGCTGACCCCAAACCGCATAGGTAGTGACATCCCTGTCTGTGATTAATGAACACGGGGAAGATGAATTAATGATGCTTTTCAGAAAGGGGGAAAGAGGTAGACTGTGTTCCAGTGGAACTCTCCCATCTTGGGTGGGGACACTGACACTGTAGATGGTGAGATTATTTCTCCAAAATTACACAACAGTGCAGTCGAACGGCTGGCCCCAAACTCTGGGGTCCTAACTCTTGCTCCCATCCTTTTGCCATTCTTTTAGTTTTCCCTGAAAATCTTCCAAGACTCTCTTAGCCCAATACTATCCTGACATGTGTACAACACAGTTTCCAAAGTTCCTTTATATAAACCCTTTCAGCAAGGCAAACATTGTTCTTCACTACTGAGGCTTTGAGTGACTCACACAATCAATCAGCTCATCATCAGGAAGAGGATCCTTTGCCACCTGCATACTGCCTTTCCCTTCCATCTCCTGATGCCTAACATTTCACCATTAGAACTGTATTCCTTCAGCTTAAGGCATTGGCCATCTTTTATTTCCAAATGCCCCTGGAAATGATCATATTTGAGCTAGTGTCAGACACTGGTGCCTTAATGTACCTGAATTTAGAATCTTTGTTGAATTCATTTAAAAAAATATGGAGATGTTAAAGAAAAAAGAGGCCTGAAGGACTCCCCCAACCCCTCGCCCCAGGTTACACCTTAGAATAAGAAGACATGAAAAAGTAAGCTCTGTATGATTCCCACTTTGGTTTCAGGCCACTGCTTTCATTGCCTGGTGATTTTGGAAGATTCTCCAGTAGAGGCAATTTATTACCTTGGAGACCCATCTTGTCACCAGATATGTAGAACAATAAGAACATGGGAGAAGGTGGCTGGGTTTCTGCACTTTTGGGGAAGGGAACTTCAACCATCTGGCTCAATGGGTTTCTGGCTTCTCTACAGAGGCAGCATTTTGATATTTAAACCTTAAAGTGAGTGACTCAGGAATAGTTTTGCAGACAGTGTCAAATGCCTCTTTTTGCCATGCTGGAGCAAGGAAGCCATGAAGGGCCAGCACCAAGTTCTGGCCAGGCAAGGGAAGGTCATTGATCCCTTTGACCCTCCTGGCCTAAGCCTCTCTTCTGTGTCACGCTTGTGCCATGCTAGGTGCCAGGGGCTGGGGATGCTGGGGAAGCGAGGTGTGCTCCCTGCCCTCGATGAGCTCATAGTCTAATGAACCCTGTAAGTACTGGGCGTTGTATAGGAGAAGCCCAGGAGCTGGCTGAGACAGGAAGGGCCTGCCAACCTCAGAGGTCCAGGAGAAGGGCAGAGTCCAGAAGAGCAGAGATAATGCCCAGGAGCAGGTGACGTCCGGGTGAGCTCCCATGTAGGACGGAGGCTCTTTATCCTCTGCCCATGTCTACACCCGCTGGTGAGTGTGGGGTTGGGGGTGGGGGCATGGGGAGCGGTTGAAGGAGACCTGGTCAGCACTTTTAAGTGGGAGCCAGTGGGAGCAGGCAGAGTCCCACAGTTCTCCTAGTTCCTGCCGTTCTGCTTGTGCCTCATCAGTCCCTAACCCCCAACTCCTGGGCTTTCCTTGAAGCCACTTCTTTCTTCTAAAACATGAAGGCAAGATAAAGGCTCCCAAGGAGAGAAGGAGCCCCGAGCCAGCTCATCAGATCATTACCGGACAATGCCTTTCCGAAGGGAAAGATGCCCAGGAAAAATTTGGCTAGGAAAACTCTGAGGATTAGGACTCAAGTGACAATGCAGGGGACAGAAGATCTCTTGATGGTGTTTACCAAGCCTGAGTGCAAAGACCACAGTTCAAAGACCGGAGGAGACCCTGACGGGGCTGTGCTGACAAGGTCCGAGGAAAAGCGAGATGTTTGAGGGTAGACTTAGGCGGAAAGGGCTAGTGAGGGGAGCACAGGCAAGGAGGAAGGGCAAGGCTAAGGAGCCCAGGAGAGCCAAAGTGGTCCAGGAAGGGGAAGGGCATCCCATATAAATGCAGGATGGGGAGGTCTGGGGGCAACTCATATCATAGCCTCAGTAATTAACCAGCTTGTGTACCTGAAGACATAATTACAGGCAAAACAACTCCTTTGATGTAAGAGTGTAGTGTAGTCTGGGGGAAAGGAGGGGCAAAAAAAAGAAAGAGTGATTTTGCTTTAATATGGAAACAAGACTGATGGAAAAATATTACCAAACAGGCAAACAGGCCAAATAAAGAAAACAGAAGGTTTAGAAAACGAGACCAGACTGAGTGGGCACTCAAGACATCTAGGGCCCTTGGGAGCATCATGGCTGGCTTGGCCAGGCACTGCAAAAATTCACTGCTTTCCTTTCATAGAGTTCACATGTTCTTATCAGGCTGGTTGCCTTCTCATCCCCTACCTGTTCTCTGCAGAAATTCTCAGCAAGTTTCCAAAGAGACCTGTTTATTTATGGAGTCAAAGCCCCAGAGAAAGAGGTGCAGAGGGTTTGAATGGCTCCTCCTGGGAAGCAAAGGTAATCAAGAATGGAGCTGAGCTTGTAACCCAGCATCCTGGATGCCTGTCCCAGGATATAACTTCTGAAACACCACCCTTTCTGTTGGGGCCAGCTTTATTAGAGAAATCTGTTAATTGAGGGTTGGTGAGGGAGGAGGGATGCTAACATGATTTAACACTTGGTGGACTCTGAAAAAAATAAGGAAGGACCTTTGAGCTTTAGCACATTCATCGTTCCACAGACACGTTACCAAAATGAATATATGCAACTATACTGTATGTGACACTCTGGGGCACAATAGCATAGACTTTGTGAAACAAAAAGGCATTTCTCCTGCTTCCAATGTGTCTCTTGTGGTGCCATTGTCTGATGCTAAGAAGTCACATAATAACAAAAAACAATGCCCCTATGATGGGGGGGAGAAGACTTGATTTGGCACCAGCAGTGGTGTTTTCCATGGGAATGATGGCGGGGGCTGTGGCTGACTGTGGGAATAGTGCAAATCAGCACTTTTTTGTAGATTTTCTTCAAGCCATTGTTTGTTTTGGCTTTGGTCAGATCCGTGGCCCAGCTTGAAGATTCCCACTGGTCTTTCTGAAGCTTGCAGACCTATGAGAGATGAAACAGGGATAAATTAATAATGACAAAACACCCTACCTCCACCCTGGCACTCATGTGTGGGGTGTGCCTATCTTGGTGCGTGTGTATATACATACATGCAGGTCACAGTACTGCATATGTGCACATTTGGCCCATGCCTCCACCGGGGAATTAAAGAGAGACCAAGGTTTTCTCCGGGCTTAGGTGGTTCGTCATCTCACTATCATCTTTCATCTAGGGCAAGGGAGAGCAGTTTTTGCAAAATGGCATTGGAAAAAACTTGTTTGAAACTTGTTTGTACTTCCTAAAGTCCTTAGACGTTTATAGACTTTTAAGCATGAGTAACTCAGATTGTGGTTCCAATAGAACAAATAGTAAGTAATTGTTCTGATGATGGAAGTAATTTACCTCACAGCTTTTAGGAGCTTCTCCTTTACCCTAGCCAAAGGATGCAGAGATCAATCAAGATGGAAAATGATTAGAGTATGTGTAGTATGATTATATTATGATCCCAAATGTGAATCTATTGGCTTTAAAATGCCAAATACTGATTGTTCCTGTCATATCAGCAGCAGGTTATTATAGACTACAAATACACAAGGCTTTGGTGAGGGTGTGTGTATTCTGTTTTACATAGTGAGTGTTTTTACAAAGAAATGTACTTTCATTTTTTCAAAAAGTTTCCATTTCCAGGAAAAGTCTTCCTGACAAATGTGTGTGAAGCTGACTCTAAGCAGGGTGGCTGGGTTGCGCAGCTCCAGGGGCCAGCGTTCACTGTGTCTTCTAGGTAAACGGTTTCCCTGGAGGAAAACTCCAGGTGACCTCGCAAGTTAACAATATTTAGGTGGGCTTATTGCAGATATGTTTTCCAACAAAGTGCAGAAGAGTCTTGTTTCCTGCAACTTACTTCCCCCCTTAGCTGCAGGTAGGGGACTCAGGCTCTTGTCTGGGTCTATACTGGAAGCAAAAGATCTTACTATGGGCCAGGCAGTGTACTAAGTGCAGATATAATTTAATCAGCACACGAATCTTATCAGAGGTTTCGTGGATGGGGAAACTGAGGCCAAGGGCAGTTATAGGACTTGCCCAGGCACACATGCAGTCTGTATGCAGCAGAACTGGGACTTGAATCCTTCTCTATGGCACTCCCAAAGGGCTCTGACTCCCACCATCCTTCCCGGGCCTGGAGAGCATCCACAGTTCCTGCAGACTCTCACTGGGTCTGCAGTAGCAGTGAAACAATGTCAACTGGGGCAGGGGTCTTCAGAACCAAAAGGTGGAATTCAGCTGGGGTAGGGGTGGGAGGTTCCTGGGCTGCCACTTCTGCCTTTCTGTCAAATAAAAGAGAGCCAGGTGTGGAGGCACCCTACTATGAGCTTTGCACAGCTGGACTATGGCTGGGAAGAGGAGTGTGGGGAGAGATGCTTACACCTCCTCCCTCTTCCTGGAAAATAACTTTGCATTCGAAGGGAGAAAGAAAGAGTGAGTAAATCTGTAACTGGGATTTGGTGGCCTGGGGATTTCATTTGGCCCCGTGAAGGCAGATGCCCGTGCGTCTGTGAGTGAGTGAGTGAGTGTGCGTGCATTGGCGGAAGAGAACTTGAGGTCATATATGACGATATTTTGGATTGGGCTTTTATTTTTTAAGTCATAGCAGCTCCCATTTGTTGGAAACCTACTATGTGCCAGGCATTGCTATTACTTTTATGTGAAGAAAAAAATAGCTTCGTAGTTTGTTTTTATGCCGGTGCGCTCAGAGCCTTCGAGTATTTTTTTCGATTCGTGTTTAAATCCTACGCTCTACAATGTGGTAAGATTTGGGGAGAGTCGGGGAAGTGTGCGGGGACGGGCAGGGGGCGGTCCCTGCCTCGCTTGTCTCCACCTTTTATTTTGACCGGTCCGATGGCGACCGGCTCGCACTAGGACCCAGGCGCCAGAGCGCCTCCGTCTGTCCTGTAGGTTCATTCAATCTCCCATACACACAGACCCACTGCGAGACGGACACACACTCACACTCAGACACACAACTGCACGCAGCGAGGCTCGGGAAGTCAGGTCGCCTCCTCGCCTCGGCGCCTTCTTCGCTCCAGCCAGCCGGTTCTCCCCTGGGGCCCGGAGCTCGGCCGGGCCGCGCAGCCCCGAAACAGGACGAGCTCGGCGGACCCCGGTTCCTCCATGGGCAAACGCGGGCGGCCGCGCAAGGAGGCGCGCTGCGAGGGTGCGGGGCTGGCCCCCGCCGCACCCCCGGCCGTGACCGCGCCCCAGCCCCCGGCCCAGCCAGAGGAGCTCGCGGGGGCCAAGCTCAGGTGCCCCTTCTCGGACATTTTCAACACCAGCGAGAACTCGATGGAGAAGCACATCAACACTTTTCTGCAGAACGTGCAGATTCTGCTCGAGGCCGCCAGCTACCTGGAGCAGATCGAGAAAGAAAACAAAAGTAAGTTTGGGGGCGCTGGCTCCTCCTCGGCGCCCGGCTCTTTCTTCCTCGCCCATTTGGGCGACCCCTGTCGCCTGCTTGACCCCCCTCCCCCAACACACACACATCCAGCCCTCGGCAGTAAAGCCGATGACACCGGAGAAAGGACACGCACGCACAAAGCTGCTAAAGATGTAACAAAGACGAGCGGGGGGAAGGGGGGGGCCTGTCGGTGCGTCCGTCTGTCCGTCTCCCAGAGGCTGGCAGGACCGCTGGGCCGAGGAGCGGGGGAGTGTTGTTGTTTGCTGACAACTGAGCCGAGAGCTCATCTCTTCGAGGTCGCCTTTCTTCCTTTTTTTTTTTTTCCGGAGCCTTCTCGGGCAGACAAGTGTTGTTTTTCTGTCGCTCGTTCCTGGGTGGGGTGGGGATTAGAAGCCGAAAGTTGGAAACTGTAGGCAGAGCTCAGCGGTTCCAGAAAGAAAACACACAGACACACACGACAACGATAACACCAACAACCAAACAGCCCTCCGCGGCGTGGGCTCGGGCTGGCTCGGCTCTGCTTCTCCCTCCTGTCTACTTTGCTTTTTCCTCTCCTCTCGCAGGAGGCTGGGCTCAGGCCATCGCGTCCACGGATACAGTCCTCCTGCGCCTCTGGTGCCCTGTGGTTTCCTCACCGCGCCCCCCCCCCAAAGAAACAGGCCGGCAAAGCCAAGCACCGCCAGCAGCTCGCCCCGGACCCGCCGTCCTGCGCCCGGGAAACTTGGCGAGGGGGACGCAGCCAGAAGGAAACTTTGGGATCTCGCAGGAAACAATAGTTATGGAAGAAGGTGTAGGCTGTTATGTTCGGTTTTTTTATTTTCCGGGATACGGCTCCCGAGTGAGCGCGCTGGGAGAGGAAGGCAAATGCCTTCCTCGTGGATTTCTACTGTTCCCCCCCCACCCCAGATTCAGGTGGAGAGCGATGCTTTGGGGGGGGGGGTGCTGGGAGCCCCACCCCGGCCTGGCCTCCTTTTTGTATTTGTTTGTTTCATTTTTGCCTCTGCCAACTGGGTCCCCCCATCCTCCCCAGGCAGTTGCTCAGCGCCGTTAACGGGGGCACGCGTGTGCGGCGTTTCCAGCACGGTCCTCACAAATAATAGCTGCGAGAAGGGGGAAGGGGCCGAGGAATATAGACCGACAGAGTAGAGAAAAGCAGGCTGTTTTATCTGTCCGAACAAGTAGGAAGATCAATGAGATGAGAGAGAGAGAGGAGGAGAGAGAGAGAGAAAGAAAGAAAGAAAGAAAGAAAGAAAGAAAGAAAGAAAGAAAGAAAGAAAGAAAGAAAGGGTCCGATTGCAACGTGTCAGATCTTGCAACCTACTCCCCCCTCCCCCAAACACAACAACAACCCTCAAACACAAAAACACCTTAGCTGACCGACACCCCAGGCCTTCGGGGTTAAAATAACCGTGTGATGGCAGCGAAATCGTGCAGTAGCTTAAGGCAAAAACAAGGATTTTTGTAGCGTGGTCGGTAGTGCGTTCTTTTCTTCTCTCCTGTTTTCTCAGAGTGCCTGGGTTGCGAGAAAGGCGCATCGTCGGCCGTGTAGCTGAATGTTTGCGATTATTCACGGGGTTTTGCGGGGGGGGGCAGTGTGCATTCGTCAGTAGGGTAGTTTCTGAAAAGCCAGAGCTGGTGGGGAGGTGGGGGAAGACGTGGTTTTGTTTGGTGTGTTCGCTTTTGTTGGAGGGGGGAGGGGCGTGATTTCTTACGCTATCCCCCGCCCGGGTGCCCTGTTCCCCTGAGTCTGTCCCGTGGCGTCGGCTCTGGCCGGGGGTGCACCCAAAGAGGGCACCTTGGCAGTGTGTGGCAAACCTGGTTGGCCCCCTCCGCCCCCCTCTACAGAAGGGTGTACTAAACAGGCTGCTGGAGCTTCCACCGCATCCCTCGCCCCCCGCCCCTCGCACTCGCAGACAATCGGAGACCTCTGCTCCCCACCTCTCCGCCCCCACCCTCGCTCCCCCGGCCGCCTCGGCCGCCGCCACCTCCTTGTTTACCGGTGCCGGGGCTCTGGCGTGGCCACCAGTCACGTAAGCAGAGGGCCGGGCGCGCTGGGCCGGGCTGCCCCGCACCGGGCGGGCCAGCGGCAGCGGAGCCAGGCTCCCGAGACCGTGGAAGCCAAAGGGCTTCCTCCTGGTCCCTTTCCCGAGGCGTCCGCGCTGCAAGACCCCGAGAGGGGCTCGGGAACCTGGGCGCCCCAATCGAAGTCAACTTCGTGTGCGTAATCAGCCCCTCGGCCCCGCTGCCCCCCCTCCTTCGGCCGGCTCCCCGCGGGAGTATTTTTAGCTCTCTTGCCTCTTTTCGCAGCCGCTGTTTGGCTCAGCATGACGTGATGCCAGCGGCCCCCAGATTTCCCCGAGAGCGGGAACTCCGCTCTAGGCTCTCGCCCCCTCCCCAACAGCTCACGCAGGCGAGGGTGACCTCCAGCAAACTATGGGGCGACCATCCGCAGGGCCCTCTATTATCTCCCCTTAAAATTGGAGCGGCCCACGGAGGCCACTTTATTTTCCCCACTCTCGCCCCACCTCCCGCCCAGTCTCGGTCTCCTGGTACGGAAAACAGCGGGCCCTACATCTGCCTCATTTTATTGGGGGTGCTTCTTCGCGCTGGCGGCGCTCGCCGTTGTTTTCTGCTCGCTGCACACAATGCCCGCGCGTCACGGCGGTCCGCGTGTGCACAGCAATAACGCGAGTCGGGGGGCGGGTCGTGCGTGCGTCGGGTTCGGGCACTGAGGGTCCCTCCGCGCGCGCAGGACTTGTTTTGCTTCAGAGCCCCGCTTTCCGAAACGCTTACATCATTCGGTCGTGGGGGGAGGGAGGGGAATCTAGGCGTTCCGATAGGATTCCAGCGTTTCTCAGGTCCCTGGTTTTTGGAAGGAAGCAAGGACCCTAGCTTTTTAATTATTTTTATGATTGGGGGAGCTCAAGTTTTGTTAGTTGGGCAAGGTCTTTTTGTTTGTTTGTTTGCTTGTTTTCTTAGGTCACTACTGCAAAGGGCATTACTGGCCGGCTCAGGTGCACAACCTCCCCGCTTTCACTTCAGCCAGTTCTCCTGTAATCACTTGATCTCAGTTTCTCCGCCTCCTCCTCTTCCCCCTCCCAGCTAGAGACACATGGTTTCCACATGGAGACAAACTTCTTTCCTTTGACTGGACTTGACCTAGCAGCGTCCCTCAGCCAATCGGCAGCTTCAGCTTCCTCTGACGTCACGAGTTGCTGAGGCCAGAGACTGGGGGGTGGAGCCAGGAGGCAAGCCAGAAAATCACGGGGAGCTGTAGTGTGGCCAGCTGGTACAATCCCTTCTTAAAGGGACGCTCTTCACCCGGGTGTTGAGCCTCAATTCTCCATTTCGGGTTCTGTGAGACATCCTCGAAACGCACCGATAGGCCCTGGTCACGAGTTTACACGTTCCGCTTTTACCGTTTGCAAAGTATTTACTTGGCAGGAGCTTGCCTTATTTTCCGTTGTCACCAGAACTGCTTTTCATGGCTTCTTTGAGGTTTACGTACTAGGAGAGCTGAGTGTACACAGTAGTGAATTATTCTCAGTATATATAATGAGTTTTCTTGGGGTGTTCAAATTAAGTCACTCAGTATTGACTGCTCTGTGCAAGGCAAGGATTGCTTAGGATATGCTGGTACATTCTCCCAGAGTTCCAACTGATGTGAATCCCTGAGAATCTCAAATTATAGGCCTCCAGAAATATTAATCATGGATACTGTGACCCTGTTATCACAAATTCAGAAATTATACATAAATAACCTCTGATATATCACCCATATCCATTTGGGGTCCAGTGGAGGGATAGCAATTTAGGACTGACTGATTAGTAGAAAAAATATGTCCTTCCTGTTTTAGAAAAGGCTAAAAATGAAAGGGAATAAGAAAGAAATTCACAAAAGGGTGTTCTGTGCATAAAAGTTGTTCAGCAGGCAAGTGGAAGTTACTATAACCGGTAAGGTCTACAGGACAGAAACGGGCTTCCCAGTCTGTAGGGAAGGTGGCTTTGGGGCAATGCTTAAGATAGAAAAGAATGATTAAATGGGAGTAGAAGCCATGGGTGGTTCTCTGGAGTGTTTTACCTGGGTTTGAGGGTGAGGTGCTTTCCTAAGGGCATGCACAGGCCCAAGAGCAGCCTCTTCCCCCTGATAGAGTAAGCTGCTGCTGTGTGGTGTCATTTGGCCCTACCCTGCCTTCCTGACTTAATCTCTGCTCCCGTCCAGCAGGTCCACCAGCAAGCAGGCTTTACAGTCATGCCTCTGTGCTTCACTTAGACTCTTCTCTCTGTCTAAAATGCCCTCATTCTCTTACTCCCCTGGGGTTATCTGTGTCTTACCTACCCTTCAAGGCCTAGGTCACTTCCCACCTCCTCCAGGAAACCTCCCCTGGATATTTCTCAAGTCAGGGTAGTTGAGAGAACAAAAGCTTTACAGTCACCCAGAGCAGGGCCCAAATTCCCCCTTCACTGCTTACTGGCTGTGTGACCTTGGGCACAAGTTACCTAACCTTTCTGAGGTTTCATTTCTTTTTTGTAAAACAAGGATAACAATAGCATCGGCCTCCTGCCATTGCTGAACAACTAACTGAGGTGCTCCTTTTAAAGTACCTGGAATATAGTAGGTGCTCAATAAATAGTCACTTCTTTGAGCCTTGATAATCAGCAATTCTCTACTTGCTTGCTGTGCATTAGCTTTATCCTCACAGGGAGAAGATTAGCATCTTAAGGGAAAAGATCACTTACAGTATTTCAGTATATGTCACCGTTGCATAACACTGGGCATACGGTAGACAGTATACAGCCTTTGATTGGTTGGATTTGTCATTTACTGGCTATGGCACAGTGATCAGGTTTGAAGGCCAGGGGACACATGACAGACTTTCTGAAGACTTGGAGAAGAGTTAGAAATACTGATCTCTTTCAAGAAGGGAGGATGTCTCCCATTATCAATGCAGAATGCCCTTGGGCTGTAAAGACCAGGGCTTGTAAGGAGATGGTAGGTCAGGCCTAGAGAGCTGAAACTACATCAGCTGTGACCCTACAGACGGATCAGTTATTGGTTTAGAGAGCAGGAAACCAGCGCAACTTATGCTAAAATTGAGGGCTTTGGTGGCAACTAATGTTCACCTAGGTCACATTTCTGTACAGAAGGCATCTTACGATTCATTCATTCCACAAATATGTATTGAGCATGTACTATGTGCAATTGCTTTTTTTTTCTGAAAACTCCATGGGTTGATTTATGATGGGAGTGGAGTGATGTACTTGTTTTTGGTGGAGTTATGTAAAGAGCATTATTAAATCAGGCTTCTGTTTCCTCTGCATCCTAAATTATGTTCCTCAGATTCAACTTTTTTTCCAGTTTTAAATATTATCTCTGGGGGCTTCCCTGGTGGCGCAGTGGTTGAGAGTCTGCCTGCCAGTGCAGGGGACACGGGTTCGAGCCCTGGTCTGGGAGGATCCCACATGCCGCGGAGCTACTGGGCCCGTGAGCCACAATTACTGAGCCTGCGCGTCTGGAGCTTGTGCGCCGCAACAAGAGAGGCCGCGATAGTGAGAGGCCCGCGCACAGCGATGAAGAGTGGCCCCCGCTTGCCGCAACTGGAGAGGGCCCTCGCACAGAAACGAAGACCCAACACAGCCAATAAATAAATAAATAAATAAAATAAATTAAATATTATCTCTGCCCATAGGTAAATGCCAGAAATAGACTTTTGAGGATACTGTTGTGGCTTTCAGAGTCCCAGAGCTCCCAGGGACTGGGTAACCTGTGGAGGGGACCCAGGAAAAGCATCCGGACCATGGGAAGTTAGAGAAGCTGAATTGAGCCATTTCTGGTTTGGGAGGTGGTGGTGGTGGGGGGAAGCTCTATCAGATCCAAGGCAAAACAACAGCTGCTCACCTACCTGCCCTCTCTGACCAAAACACTCTCCCACTGATGCACCTAGAAATGGGGGTTTTCATCTGAGGATGGCTGGCAGAAGTCTGGGGGTAGAACGGAAGGAAATGAAGAGGGTGCCAGCATGCGGTGGCAGCAGCAACTAATTGCATTGTATAATGTCAACACTGGCAACTATTTATCGAGCACTGACTATACTTGGTAAAGAATGGGGCTAAACATGCGTTATCTCCTCCAATCTTCACAACAACCCCACGGCATATGCACTTCTATTACCCCCATTTTACAGAGGGGGTAACCAAGGAACAGGGAGCCGAGTAACTTGCCCAAAGGTCACAGGGTTAATAATGGCAGAGCTGAGGTTTGAACCTAGGCCTCTGATTCGACT
The DNA here is from genome assembly GCF_949987535.1 of Balaenoptera acutorostrata. Taxonomy (NCBI): domain Eukaryota; kingdom Metazoa; phylum Chordata; class Mammalia; order Artiodactyla; family Balaenopteridae; genus Balaenoptera; species Balaenoptera acutorostrata. The sequence continues at coordinate 20,144,958 of NC_080079.1, read as the reverse complement.
GAGCCTACAGTTTTAACCATATATACGTGTATGCATTTTCCAGCTAAGGAATGAAGTCCAGAGAGGTGAAATGATTTGCTCAAGGTCGCCCAATTACCTGAAGCAGAGCGGGTGTTTGTAACACCCTGTTGATTGTCCAGGGTCTTCCTGCACACACTCTGCTTAGAAAAGGTTTAGAAGTGAAGCTGGAAACAGAAGAGCCAACCAGAGAGATTGTTTTTGTTTTTCAGAGTTGTTCAACTCTGCTGGCCCTAACTCAAGTTTAGGCTCCTAGGAAACACTACCCCCCTCCTACTGCCTTTCCCAAGTCTGTCCTCTGGACATATTAGAGGACTTGGGGCTGTTGCTATGGTACTAGGGCCAACAGCAGGTTCACCAAAAGCTGGGTCTTTTGCCTTTTAAAAAAGGCCTGGCCCTGCAGAAATGAATTGGCCACAAAGATTTGCATCAGTCATTGTGGCTTGTTCTGTTTTAGATGCCCCTGCCTCCCTACCCCACCCCCTCTTCCCTACCACCACCACTTTCTATAAATACAGTTGGATAAATATTGATTTAAACTGGGTTTCTGGAGGAGAAGCCCATGGTTGCCCTGGCCTGGTCTTCACTTAGATACCACCAGTATGCCAGGCCTGACACACCTAACCCCTGATAGCACTGGCTTCCAAATGACCCGTTTTGGGGAGGTGACTTGTGGTTTTGTGGCTTTTGAGTTAAAAAAAGAGAGAGAAAGAAAAAGAAGTATAAAAATCAATAACCCAGCAAAAAATGGGAATCTTCCTGCAGAATGAATAAAGGCATTTTCAGCAGGAAGAAACGGGGGAAGGTTTATGGTAGCCTGGCCTTCTGAACCAGTTCTCTGCCCTTTCCCATTCTGCCTTCCAATCCCTTTTGGGTTTTGCTTTGAAAGGAGGCAGGTGGTAAGATGGAGCATCAGGGCCAGAAGGAGCCCCAGAGGTCACAGAGCAGCCATCATCCTCACTATACAGACGGGGAGGCCGAGGCCCAGAGAGGGACAGTGGCTTACCCAAGATGACACAGGAGAGGCAGAACCAGGTCCTTCTGGGCTGTGTTCCCTCCCGCCTGACGTGAGAATGGGTCCCAGGCAGAGCCCCAAACCAGGCTTTTGTTTTATAAGTCAGGTGCTCATAAAGTCAGCAATTCTCAACCCTGGTTTACTGATCCCAGGGTGTGTCCGGTTATTGCAAAGGTCATTGCAACATTCTCAATAGTCTCTCAAAATTGAGCTAATTTGAATTCACCATTTAGAAGAAATATTTCCTTTTACATTTAGGGTGGGGGGAGTGGGGGGAGCCTGAAGGCGATGACAGTGACAGGATGGCTACCCAGCCTTAACTGAGGAGGAGGAATTCAAGTCTTCCTGGAGGGGCCTCCTTCTGGGGGTGGAGGGTGGAGCTCTGGCTGACACTGGAGAGAAGCTTCAATTCCGCAGGGAGAGACACCTGCTCTCTGGCTCTTCTGCTAAACTAAAGGGAAATAATTTTCTCGATACTGTTGTCCCTGAGTGGCCTGGCTGGAGGTCTTAAAGCTGTCAGCAGCTGACTTGATCTCTCTGGCCAAAACGAATGGGCGTTTGCCACCATCCTCCGCAGCTGGAGGTTCCTTCTTTGCTTCCTCATCTTGGCAGAATGCTGTACAGGGCCCCTTGCTTGTGAAATATTTTGAAAGTTCAGGTGACCCTTGTTTTGAGCAATACATCTCCAGGAAATATATGTAAATAGGATCTCTTTTTTAAAAATTTAGGTTAGAGAACCTTTCTTTAAAAGGCCCCTGTGGCAAATAATTTTATAAAATGTGGAATTATATTGCATGCCAGGAATTCTCCCTAAATGTGTTCTGTGAGTTTGTTCATTCATCCATCCATCAAACTGGTACTTAAGGGGTACACACTGCTTTATGTCAGGCTCTGTGCTAGGACCTGGAAGTACAGTTTCCTGCCATCATGGAGTTATACTCTATTGCAGTGCCAGATTTTAGAAATTCAGTTGTCTTAAAGTAAACCCCAACAGTGTGGGACTGCATCTGACTTGGGCTTTGTGTCTTTGGTTCTAGCCATCATTACAGATAGAACAAAAATTTATGCCGGGCTTCCAAAAAAAGGAATAGTCCCTCCCCTCCCTGCATGCACCCTGCCACCCCCCAGCCTGGTGTTTAAAATCCTTTGTGTTTTGTGTTTATTCTTGTAATATTTACATATCTGACTCTTTTTTTTTTTTTTTTTAAAGCTGCCTGAGCTTAGGAAATCAAGTACTGTGTAAGCAACCTTGTAAATAAGCACATTCCACTCCTAGTTCTTTACAGACTAGGGCACTCTGCACTTGGAGGATTGTCCATAGCAGTGCTCCTACCAAGCCTGCTCTCCCATACAACATGCCCTTGGCCTCATACCTCTAATATCCAACTCCAGTGTCTGCTAAGGAAATTTAAACACAGCAAAATTAGAAAGATAAACACAGTGTCCTGAGGGAGAGAAAGATTGGGAAATTTAAAGCTAATAAAAGGGGATTTGGATTACCTGCTATTAGAGATATTTTACCCTGTGTCTTTATTGCCATTAGCAAGGATACTTGAATAAAGATGATTCGGGACTGTTTTAATACTGTTGTATTAAAATGGAGGGCGTGCCCAGGGCTGCTCTGTTTTTGGCCATGGGTGGCGAGTGTAAGCGCATGTGGCCTTTGTTTTTATTTCTACAGGGGCCCAGAACTTCATTATGATGTCCCTGTGTTATCTCCCTCTTACCTCCACCACACCTGACCATCTCTACCATATTTCTTGACTCCCAAGACTCTGAGTACCTTGCATGCAACTTTCTTTCCTTTTTTCCACCAGCTGTAAAATTTCTAACACCTGTGAGGAGCCAAGCACTGTGCTTGTTGCTTCCAAAGTGCAGTATGTGTGGTCTCCAGTTCTAGTTCTATATTCCAGTGCAAGTGACAGACAAATAGAGAACAGTAAATAATACTTGCCTGTCTCCTGCGAGTCTGATAGCCTGTCCCCAAGGAGGCTGCTGACAAATACAATGTTGTCTCTGTTTTCCAAAGGAATAGTGATAATGGTGCCCTTTTACTGAGCAGTTACTACGTGCCAGCACAATGCTAAGTGCTTTATATTAAATCCTAACAATCATCCAACAGGAGGGTGCTATCATTATCCTCATTTTATAGATGAGGAAAGCCTTAGCCTTAGCAAGGCTAACTAACTTTCCCAAGGCCACTTGCTAACAAAGAGTGGAGCTGAGACTCAAAACCAGGTTTTTCTTTCTTCCTAGGAGACTTCAGAACTCTGAGAGAAGTGTCAGAGAGCAAGAGGCAAGAAATGGAATCTGGAATGTTTGAGGTTCAGGCTGAGGGTCCCCTTGGGAATGCCTCCCTGGAGCGACTTCCTTTACTTCCCACTCATCCTAGGGCAGAGAGAGGGCAGCCAAAACCTTCCGGGACTCTTTAGGCATTGACACTGAAGCCAGATAGGGCCCTTTTTTCTGGAAGGCAATGGTCTAGGGTGTTGCCACTTGCCCTTGCAGTACCACCTTGCCCAGCACCCCCTGGGGAACTCACCCAACCAGTAGGGCTCCTGACACTCTGGGTGCTACAATGTCAAGGGTGTGAATCCACACCCTGTCAGGCTCTACTAGGTTTCCAGAAGGCACTTGAGCTTGTAGGGTCTGGCCCGTGCTTGGCAAGTGTGAGCTGCACAGATGAGCTTTAGGCCCTGGCTGCCACCTTGCCAGTGTGGGCCAGCTGGTTCCGGTCAAACGGTGTAGGTCCAACCTCTTCCTCTCCTCCATCGAGATCTAGGAAACAAGAGTGATCTTAAATATAACTGGGTTCATGTCATTTATTTGGTTAAAGCCCTTCAATAGTTTCCTTCCTATCTCACTTAGAATAAAATCCATCTTCCCTGCATGGCCGTCACCCTTACTGTTTAACGTGAGTGTGGTCTGAAGATGGGTAGCCCTGGTGTCTCCTGGGACCTTGTCAGAAATGGGACTCCCAGGTCCCACCCCAGAGCTGCTGAATCCAAATCTCCATTTTAGCATGATTCCCAGGTGATCTGTGCGCTCATTAAAGCTTGAGAAGCTGGCCTAGACAGCCCTTGTGATTGCCCTAATCCCTCTACCCACCTAAAGCTACCGCCCCATCTCATTTATTATTTATCCCTTATCCTACTTATCACAGTTTACAATGATTTTACTTGCTTATCATCTATCAGGCTAGAATACAAGCACCTTGAGGACAAAGACCTCAAGCAGTTTTTGTTTTTTGTTTTTTGTTTTAATAAATTTATTTATTTATTTATTTTTAGCTGTGTTGGGTCTTTGTTTCTGTGCGAGGGCTTTCTCTAGTTGCGGTGAGCGGGGGCCACTCTTCATTGCGGTGCGCGGGCCTCTCACTATCGCGGCCTCTCCCATTGCGGAGCACAGGCTCCAGACGCGCAGGCTCAGTAGTTGTGGCTCACGGGCCCAGTTGCTCCGCGGCATGTGGGATCTTCCCAGACCAGGGCTCGAACCCGTGTCCCCTGCACTGGCAGGCAGATTCTCAACCACTGCGCCGCCAGGGAAGCCCCACAAGCAGTTTTGTTCATTGTTCTCTTTAGCATCTAGGTTAGTGCCCAGCATGTAATGGAGGATTAAGAAAGATTCGTTGAACAAATGATGAGTTCTCTGCCTTTAACCTTCTGACCTAGTGTTTATCAACAAGGGAGCTATTGATGAGACGGTTCTTCTTGAGCAGGATTTAAAATCCTTGGTTCGTACTCACTAAATGCCAGTAGAACTCCCCAGTCATGGTGACACGCAAGAAAGACACTCCTACACATTTCTGAAGCCTTCTAGGCGGATGGTATTACACCTGGGTGAGACCATTGCCCTAACCAATTTTGTCTGACCTTGTCTGACGGAACATACCCTGACGTATGCTGTGGGGTCCAAGAGTTGGGAAATCTAGGTTTGAATCCGTTTGCTACCTATGTGACCTTGGGCAAATGACTTAACCTTTTGGGGCTTCATCTGGGAAACAGGAATCTCAGAGGTGCGCAGAGGATCAAATGAACTGACTATACAAGTGGCACCATGCACACTGTTGCCTCTCATTATGTAGCAGCTAGTAGGCAAGCGGAGGCATACGTTCTAGGATCTCTGGAGAATCCCAGAATCCTAGAATCAGAATGCTGGAAATAGAAGTGATGGTGAGATCACAGACATCTTTGGCCAGGCAAAGTCCTGGTGTTTTATTCTAAATAGTGCACCTGAAGCTGAGAACTCAGCCACGAGGCAGCAGGGCCGGGTGTGTGATTTAGTGTCCAGGGCCTGGCTGGCCCTAAGAGTGACCTCCACAAGTTTCTGCCGCTTGGAAGGGAGTGGTGATGCCAAGGGGTGGTGAGGCAGGGCAACTGTAGGCAGGCTCCTGGCAGGGGAGGGAGGGTTACCCAGGGCTGTGTCAAGAATGTGGGGCATCCTCTTAGCAGCAGGGGAAGGCCTCTGGTAATATATTTTTTTAAGGCTTTAAAATCAAGTTGCATTTAACTTTGAAAGAATAGGTCATTGCATCCAAAACCTGATAAGTGCAACAAAAAATTACAGTACATTCTTGCTTTTGAATAGAGATGCAAACATTCTAAACAAAATATTAACCCGTGGAATGAGCAGTTTTAAAGAACAACATACAATGGCTGACCAGGATATATGCCAGAGATGGCTGAAAGTCACAAAACCTATCAGTATAAATGATTATAACCACAAATTAAAGGAGAATAATACACGGCTACAGCAACACATGATGAAATGTCATTTGAAAAAAAGTATTCGGGAGGCATTCCTAATGAAGGAAGCTACTTCCATACAACAAAGATCATTTACCTGTGCTGGTCTTTTAATTAAAGTGATGTAGCGAGGTTGGGCCCATGGCTTGTGGTCATCACCAGCAGAGGAGTTGATTCTTCCCTTTCCTTAGGGAAGAATGAACCTTGAACAGAAGACGAAACAGGAAACGCTTTGGATCCCTTTGGAATGTAACTTGATCTAGATATTTAAAGGAGAGGGTCTCCATAAATTTAAAAGACCAGAAAATGTATTCCACTTTATTTATCTATTTTTTATTTATTTTATTTTATTTTTTATAACTTTATTTATTTGTTTGTTTTTTGTTTTTTGGCTGTGTTGGGTCTTCGTTGCTGTGCGCGGGCTTTCCCTAGTTGCGGCTAGCAGGGGATACTCTTTGTTGCAGTGTGCAGGATTCTCATTGTCGTGGCTTCTCTTGTTGCAGAGCATGGGCTCTAGGCGCGCGGGCTTCAGTAGTTGTGGCACGCGGGCTCAGTAGTTGTGGCACATGGACTTAGTTGCTCCACGGCATGTGGGATCTTCCCGGGCCAGGGATCGAACCCGTGTTCCCTGCATTGGCAGGCGGATTCTTTTTTTTTTTTTTTTTAAAGGATTTTCTTATTTATTTATTTATTTATTTATTTATTTTATTTTTGGCTGTGTTGGGTCTTCGGTTCGTGCGAGGGCTTTCTCCAGTTGCGGCAAGCGGGGGCCACTCTTCATCGCGGTGCGGGGACCGCTCTTCATCGCGGTGCGCGGGCCTTTCTCTATCGCGGCCCCTCCCGTCGCGGGGCACAGGCTCCAGACGCGCAGGCTCAGCAATTGTGGCTCACGGGCCCAGCTGGTCCGTGGCATGTGGGATCTTCCCAGACCAGGGCTCGAACCCGCGTCCCCTGCATTAGCAGGCAGATTCTCAACCACTGCGCCACCAGGGAAGCCCTGGCAGGCGGATTCTTAACCACTGAGCCACCAGGGAAACCCCATATTTACCTATTTATTTTTAAAACCACAAATCAACTAGAAAAAGAATTATGGAGATGGGTAGAGAGCACAGGATGAGAGTCTGTAAGACTGAGTCCTAACCCTTGCTCCATCAGTTTGATAGATAACTGTGTGACCTTGGTAAGTTACCATACCTCTCTGAGCCTCAGTATTTTCATCTGAAAAATGGAGGCTGGATTGAGGAATACGCTTAATGATACAAACTTCTACGAAACAAACCATGAAATGTTATTCGGGGGAACATTCACTTGGCATGCCCCTAGCAAGATCCTCCCGCATACCTTATCAGTTGCACCCCCAAGTGGGGTGCTCCAGGGTAAGCAAGAGTCTTGCACGTGCATATTAATTGAGTCCTGCAATGCAGATTTCTTCTTGGATCCAAGTTAATGCAAAAAAGAAGGAAGAGGACATTCGAAAGATTAACACATCCATTACAATCACCGAAACAGGCTGCTGTTATAAGGGCCATTTAATAAAATGTAAGAAGCCCTTTTCTAAGAGGGAAGAGATAAGCCAGGATGGAAGTCAAGTGCAGCTGTTTGAGCTTCTGCCAGTGGCCTGATCTCACCAGAAAACCAAAGTTAAAAAACAACAAACTTCCAGATTCAGCGATCTCAGATTAACACTGCCTCCCCCTGCTGTTTCCTCCACCCTCATGTCCTTTCTTTCCCTTTATCCCCAGCTCAGGCACCTGGGTCGTGGTGCTTTTCCGTGTGGTTGGGATGTCAGCCGGCAGCCCTGGCGACTGGAGCCCTGGGAGGCGGCAGCTACCTCTCGGGTTTAGCATTACGTCATCCCTTCTAGACCCAAATTTATCTCGGCTGCACACAGACCCGCAGCTCTGAGCTGCTGCTGACTCGAGGAGAGCTTACGCATGAAGTTAGGCAAGGCTGACTCACTGGGCAGAAGAAAAGGTTTTCTGCTGCTCCTCACGTTTCTGGGCTCCGAGGAGAGAGGCGAGGAGGAGGCTGCGGTTGTCATTTTGGGGTGGGCGATGGGAAGATGTATAACTGTTAACGGTTCCTACTTAGGAGCTCAGGACTTACCTCCCCTGTTCCCAGCCTTGATTATTTGAAGATCCCCACCCTTGAAGATAACTGCGGAAAACAGTGCCCTGCACAGTATACACTTTGCAGTTTCAGGGAAGTTCTCTTAAGCGCCAGGTGTCACTAAGACAGTGACTTCGGACTTGCACCTTAACCTCGTGGCCCCTTCCCCTCTATTCGTCTTTCCTGTCTGCAGAAACGATGTAACGCAGACCAGGCTTCTCCATTGTTCATGGATCTGCAGTAAATCATTTGAAAATTTACATTGAGTAAACGGTGCAGGGAGAGGACCCCTAGGAATGGAGAGCTTTGCCGTGTTCTTCCAGAAGGCAGACTGTCCCCATCCAGGCTGTTTGTTACAGGGCTGGGGGACTCTGGAGGACTTTTTCCGTCTTCAAAAGAGACTCCCCTGAGTGAGATACTTTAGGGAGAGGACAGAAGAACCAGAAACTATGGGTAAGATTCCAGGTTCTTTTGTCATAGACTTTGGAAGCCTTGCTTTTCCTCAGTTTCCCCATTTGTAGTGCAGATTGGATTCATCTGCAAAAGAAAGGCCATGGCTGCCTCTGGGCTTCCCCAGGCTGGGCTGGTGCTGAGGGATGGTTTGTGGGTACCATCACTCTCCCAAGGCTAGAGCCCCAGGCTTTGTGCTGTAGGAGGCCTTTGTGGCCAATGTCCACACAAGAACTCTGGGAGTCAGCCGGAGCAGGTCATTTGCTGTTAGAAGAGGCTGGATATTTCTGTACAGAAACCGGTTCTTAACACTGCCCACTAGCACCATCACCTTTTCTCTTCTTCAACATATGCAGGTGGCCTTTTGGTGATTCTCGCACTACTTTCCATCTCCTCATCTCCCTCTTGGCCATGGCTTTAAAAGAAGGGTTGGTTAATTCATCTGGAGGTCAACTGTGAAAGGCCAGGCATGTGCTCCAAGCATCCTGCTTTCTCTTAATAGCCCGCTAGGGCTTATGATGTATGGATTTAAACCCATCTTGAACCCATGTGTATTTTCAGTTTGTACTTTTTTCCTTGATTGCATGTCGCATGGTTTACCTCCCATTGGGTAGACTTTTATTTGTTATAAAGCTACCTCTTTTAAGCTCCTGGGGTAGCCCTTAGCAATTTGTGATCTGAAGTGGTAGAAACTTTCAACTTTATTAGAAACTTTCAACCTTATTTTTATTTCTACCCTCAACTTACAGATGTTCTGAGTGAACAGGTATTTTCTTTTAAATAATTCCATTCTTCCCCTATCCAACATGTCCCTTGTTGAATGTGGAGGGTGGTTGTTACCAACACCCAATGGGAAAGCCCAGATCTGAAGTGACCTAGCCAACAGCTGAAAAAGCACAGTTCCTGTTTCAAAGCTTTTACAAAAAAAAAAATCTCCTGTGGCTTGTGAACATCTCTCATTTTGGGTCTCCCTGCATTTGATGGAACATCTATTTGGCTCTTAAATGTGGTGCCAAGTGTAATATTTAATAAGGCTGGTAGAATTTTGCAGATTTTGACCTCATTGGAAATCTTGTTCACTTTGGGAAAAAAAAGGAGGGAGAGCATATTAAAATACAGCATGAAGCCCATGACATTTTTGAGAGTAACGTTTTCATTCTGAGATGGTTATTTTCTGCAGTAGCCACTGGAATGACCACAGGAAGTTCTCCCCTCACCAAGAGCTTCCTGTTATTCTGGATGTCCACCAGGAGGTTAAAATAATCAGGGTGGGGAAAAGTTATGGATGTTTACGCAATTCCCAGCTTGCTCCTAGAGCTTTCAACAGTTATGACCCTCTTGCCTTTCTTCGCCCTAGACCAGAGCTTCTCAGTCAGGGGTGATTTTCTGCCCCAAGAGACATTTGGCAATGTCTGGAGACATTTTTGGTAGTCACACCTGAGTTGGTGGTGTGTTACTGGCATCTAGTGGGTAGAGGCCAGGGATGCTGCTGAATATCCCACAATGCACAGGTCTCCACACCCACCCCCAGTTAGGAATTATTCGCCCAAAATATCAATAATGCTGAGGTGGAGAAACTCTTGTCTAGACTTTGAGGACTTGGAAAGACGGTGGTGGTGAGGGCAGCCATTGGCAGTCTTTTAATGTGGTCCTGCTCTCTTTAGCCTCTGCTTTCAGTTCCTTCTCTGTGGAGGAGAGCGTGAGAGGAAATGATCATCATAGCTTCCATTTATTGAGTGCCATGTACTAAGTGCTGGAATTATTTAATCTTCACAATTAGCCCTACTGACTACACACTCCTTGAGAGCAAGGCCCATCTCTGTTTCTCTCATTACTGTACACATTATGTCTTGTACAGTGCCTGACACATGGCAGGCCCTCAATGTTTGGATAAATGGAGTAATTATATCTGATATAGATGTGAGGAAAATGAGGCCTGAAGAGTCCACACAACTAGTGTTAAGTAGCAGAGTCAGAATTTGAACTGAGCCTCATGTGACTCCAGCACCAAACCACTGAATTATATCCCTCACTTGCAGCACCAGCGAGGTTTTCTAGTCTCTAAAATCTCGAGGTTTTCTAGCCTTTTCCCCTCCTGAGGGAGGTGAAAGGAGTTTTAAAAAATAAGATTAAAAAAACACACAAAACACTACCTCTCTGTGAAAACTGAGGTGGAAGAAGGGCCTTATGGGAGCCCTCTCTGGCTCTGATAGGATCACCCCTTGTTCCTGAACAGGGATTTTTGGCTTTTCAAGTATTTATTCTGCACATGGGGCAACCAAGGCACACAAGTTACAGGAGAAAGTAGTAGTAGATAGAAAACTGGAGCGTGGCACTGCGGATCAAGCATGCTTCAGCTCCTAGGCGCCCGCCGGGAGTCATTGAGAAAAGGGCTCCCCGGGAGTAGACTCACAGTTCGCTCAAATCCTTCCCTCCGCGAAGCAAAGCCCAGAGAGCTTCTTAGTCTTTGCATCTGGGAGGTACAAGTCGAGCGGGACTACATCTCCCGGCGGCCATTGCGGAATTTGGCAAGGCGCAGGCGCATTGAAGCGGCGTGCGTACTACGACTCCCGGCGTGCAGTGGGCGGGGCGGGACTACATTTCCCAGGAGGCAGAGGAAGGGGCGGGAGGGGGCGGGCCGCGGCACTGCTCCCGCCCCTCCCCCGTGCTCGCGCGGAGAGGTAAACAAACCCCGCGCTGGCTGTCTGCAGAGGCGCGGGGGCGGCGGGGCGGCGGGGCGGCGAGGAGCGCGCGGAACCGCGGCGGGGCTGGCCCGCCCGCCGCCGCACATGTCCCGGGGCGGTGCCGGATTGTAGCCGCATGAGGCGCCTCCTGTCGGCCGGGGAAGGGAGCGCGGAGAGGCCCCTGTCGCCGCCCGCGGTGCCCATGGAGCAGGTGCGGATGATCAACGTGCAGCGCCTGCTGGAGGCGGCCGAGTTTTTGGAGCGCCGCGACCGAGGTAACGGCTGGACGCCGCCGCCTCCTCCACCGCTTGAGCCCGCGCACTCCAGCTCCGCGCAAGGAGTGCGGTGCGGCGGGTGAGGGGTGCGTGTGTGAGGAGGGTGCGTGTGTGAGGAGGGGGTGCGTGTGTGAGGAGGGGTGAGTGTGTGAGGAGGGGTTGCGTGTGTGAGGAGGGGGGGTGCGTGTGTGAGGGGGGTGCGTGTGTGAGGAGGGGGTGCGAGTGTGACGAGGGGTTGCCTGTGAGGAGGGGTTGAGTGTGTGACGAGGGGTGTGTGTGTGTGAGGAGGGGGTGCGTGTGTGAGGAAGGGGTGCGAGTGTGACGAGGGGTTGCCTGTGAGGAGGGGTGCGTGTGTGAGGAGGGGTGAGTGTGTGAGGAGTGGGTGCGTGTGTGAGGAGGGGGTGCGTGTGTGAGGCGGGTGCGTGTGTGAGGAGGGGGTGCGTGTGAGGGGTGTGTGTGTGTGAGGAGGGGGTGCGTGTGTGAGGAGGGGTGAGTGTGTGAGGAGGGTGTGTGTGTGTGTGGGTGCATGTGTGAGGAGGGGTGAGTGTGTGAGGAGGGGGTGCGTGTGTGAGGAGGGGTGTGTGTGTGAGGAGGGGTGTATGTGTGAAGAGGGGTGAGTGTGTGAGGAGGGGGTGCGTGTGTGAGGAGGGGGTGCGTGTGTGAGGAGGGGTGAGTGTGTGAGGAGGGGGGTGCGTGTGTGAGGAGGGGTGAGTGTGTGAGGAGGGGGTGCGTGTGTGTGGGTGTGCGTGTGAGAGAGGGTGGGCATGTGAGTGGAGGGGTGCATGAGACAGCAGGTATGTGAGGGGAGGAGTGCCACTGGTGCATGCGTGTGGGGGGCACATGTGGGTGTGTGTATGTTAATGAAGGGGAGGAGACTGTCACCTGGGGGAGACGGAGAGAGGGGTCAGGCTGGAACTGGGAGCTGCCCTGAGTGGAGGTGGACCAGAGGAGAGGGAGGGAGGGTGTTGAGAGTGGAGGTGATCTGAGGACCTGGGAGGCAAGAGGATGCAAAGAACTGGAGGAAAGGGCTGGGAGCAGTGCAGGTAGGGGTGGAGGAGACAAGGCTGAGAGCAAAGAAAGGGAATGCCTGCTGAAGAGCAGGGCGGAGGGCAGACACTTGTGGCCAAGGGACCTCTTTGAATCTCAAGTGTGATGCGATGGGATCCCCTTAGGAATGGAGACTAAGGGAGCTGTAAAGAGATGGGGGTATGAAGAGTACAGCCCCTGGAAATTGTGGTGTTGAGAGAAAATGTCCTCCTAAGACTAGGTGATTGATTTATTTGAAGTACACAAAAACGTGGGGCTTAGAGAGACACCTTCTAGAAGGGGGATAGTTAAAGGAAAAGGGATTTTGAGGCAAGTGAAATAATTTAGGTGAATGGTAATTGGTCTCAGAAAAGAGAGTGTTTGAGTCAGGAATTCTTGGAGAAAAGGATTTTGGAGAGGAGGGAGAAGTTCCTTGGTTTAGAGGAAGTGTTGGTACACCTTCCAGGGGTGAGTTGGGTCTGTATATAATGTCACAGGATTGATGACCAGGCAAGGACTGGGAATTTTATCTTCCAACCAGAAAGAGTGGAAAAAATTTACCTCTTTTTCTTCTCTTGTTTTCAACAACCTGTTACTGCAAGGACTTGAGATCTGTAGATCCTTGAATTTGGGTATATTCCTCTTATCATATCTTTTTTTCTTGCCATTTCTTTAGAGTGTGAACATGGCTACGCCTCAGCGTTCCCCTCCATGCCGAGCCCCCGGCTGCAGCATTCAAAGCCCCCACGGAGGTTGAGCCGGGCACAGAAACACAGCAGCGGGAGCAGCAACACCAGCACTGCCAACAGGTAGCAAGCTGGGGAGGTTTAGAAAGGGCAGCTGGAGGGAGGGAGCACATACTCAGGCAGAAGTGCTGGCCCAACTGACCTCAGTTCTCTAATACCGAGTCTAGAGCAACACTGAACAGCCAAATGGGTGCCTTTCCCACCATCCCTCAGGATATGGCCCTTTTAAAATAATAAAGTCTCGGAATCATAACCTACCTTTGTGTAGAAGGGAAGAAATAGAATCTGGAAAGACAACCAAAGAAGTTCTTGCTGGGGATTATTAAGTGGAGATGTCTGTGACTGAGAGCGATAGTAAGTTCAGAGACCTGGCAGCATGTGTCCACGCATGCAGCCACATGCTAAATGCAGTCTTGGGCCAGCTTAAACTTGGATGATCCAAAATTTTTAAAAAATCAAAAATAGCTCAGGCAGGATATAAAACAGAATCAAGGGTTTTGTCAAAGGAATAAAAATATTTAGGTAGAGTAGGAAGTTAGTGGGCACAGTCTATTTTTTTTAAGGATGATAAGATTGAATTGGGAGCTTTTAAAGCAAAAAAAAAAAAAAAATGGAAAAGAAAGAAGGTGCTTATTCTTCAATCAAAACAGAAACTTAGAAAATGCTTACTTGGCTGTACTCAGACATAGTTGACTTCTATTTTTTTTGAAAATTTTTGGTAGTGTGTGGCTCTCTCTTCAGTGTTTTTGTTCTAGAGGGTCAGTGAATTCTAAAGATTCATCTCATATGAAGTTTTCAAAAGTCCAGTCTTAAAAGAAAGTCAAAATCAACAGATGCTTGCCTTTTCCATTGATAAAAGGAATTAAATGAGATCTTTTTTTTCCAAAGTTTGGTCTAGAGAATATAAGCATTCATTTTGGTGGGGCACAGAGCAATCTCTGGGTAACTAAGTTTGCCTGAAGACTTTGGAGAGCTCCAGACAGGAAATTGGATAACACTTGGGGAGGTGGATTGGGGAGGGGTCAGGAGTAGGGGCTCTAACTCACTGATGCAGAAAACTTGAGGTTCCTATATGTAGCAGAGCTCAGAATGTTGCATCTTCCCACTCTGGACTACTGAGGCACATCACTAGGATTCACTCTTCTCTCTCTGACTTATCTTTAAAGCTGTGTTTCCTTTATGGCTTCTATTCTTCATTAAGACTATTCTGTGTATTTTAAACAATTTTAAAAATTATAACAATAATTAGCCATAAGTGTAATATGCTGTATTTATGTTTATGTGTGGATCTAGAGGGTTTGTTGTGGTATGGGAGGTTTGGGAAGAAAATATGTAGTATGATATGCAGCATTAAACAAAAAGTACGTATAAATTTTCTTGCCCCTCACAGTTTCTCTGGTTAAGGTATCGTCAACTGAAACCTGTATTCAGGAATTTATGAGTTTTCCAATCCATGTGTAGATTAAAAAAAATTTTTTTTTTAACTTCGAGACATGGGAGAAATACCAGGTAGGAAACCAAACGTGGATTCTGCCATGCTGCAAGTATTTATTGTTTCCTACTTTCTAGAAATCAAGTATATGATCTCATTACATTTTTCCTCTGTCCTTTACTGTCATCATAGTAAATTGAGGGATGAACTATGTACTCACCAAGGTCCCGCCTTCCCCTGAAGTTCTGTGACACTGATTTATTGACAGTTTTAGAGATCAGTTACTATATTCGTTATTCAGTACACCACCCCATCATTGCAAATGTGACATTTTTATTAACAACTCAAGGATTATAGAGGTATAAATAAGATGTGTATTTCTAGATTTTACCAGTTATGTTACAGGTCATTAATGTCTTTGTCATCTGTTGACTTATACTTTGCTTAACTTGGGGTTTTGACTAAGTGATGTTTCTCTTTCATGCTAGTGTTCTTGTCAGGATTCTACTATTGTGTGTGGGACCACATTGCTAATTACTGTGTATTTTAGCACAGCATGTCAGAAAATTTATAACACTACAAGTATGCCATGTTGTTCTTAGTACCCAAGGGAAAATAATTACGTGTACATTGGACCACCTAAGACTAAGTAAAGTAATTTTTCATGGGAATATAAATAGTAAGAAAGAAAGAAAAAGAGAGAGAGAAAGAAAAAGAGATTTTAGGATATATTATCTCAAGGTCGACCCATGTGTGGGATTTAGGGTGGGGCCTTTAGATGAGAACTAGTATGTTAAAGTGGAACACTAGAAATTATTTCTCCTTACCATTTAAGATTTCTGCTTCATGGAGTAGGGAACCAGGGATCAAATTCTAATACTGGGGTACTTGGGAGATAGTGTTGTTGTTTCATTTGTAAGGGAGCACTGTAGACTCCCTGTTAACTTTAAGCCTATTACTGGATTTAATAAAGATTTTATTATACTGGTTGCATAAAGCAGAAAGAAAGAAAACTTGTAAAAATTTTCATTTATTAGTCATCTGAAACAAGGAAAGGAATAGAGTTGATGAGTATATGCGTCTTATTTTCCTGATCAAAAAGCTACCTATATGGAAGTTGCTGTTCTTATGCGTCTTGAACATTGATCTCTTGTATGTCATAAAGTGACATTTGTTTCCCTGACATTGTAGCATCCTTAAGATATAATGTTGGTTGACTTTTCCCCCCCTAATATTCTCAGGTATAATACGATATTCCTGATATAAAATGTTACTTTATAAATTTATGCTGAGAGTTGACTCATAATATTATAAATTCCTATTCCTCCTTTCTCCCAAGCCTTGAAACCTTACTTTCATAGAAGTAAAAAGGAGAGAAAATGAGTGATGTAATGTGAGTTTAAAAGCATGTACCTTGAAAATCCCAGTAATTTTATCATTTGGGATCCTTTTAACAATTAGGAGGTGGGATCTGTAATACATAATTATTTTTTAAATTCATGGTTGACTTTACTGTAGTCTTGGTTCATGGCCTTCTGGCACACTTCCAAAGATCACCCTTGCTAAGATGTTATTGCTGTTAGAGAACTGGCTGCAATTGCTATCTGGCTTATTGAGTAGTATCAGATAAGTTCAAATTCCCAGCTTCTTTACTGTTTGGTCTCACAACTGAAAAATATTAAGATCTGTCATCTTTAAAACTCTACTGACACTACTGTACATGGCTTCAGCGTAACACCGATTTCCTCCTAAATATCTCTTGAGCCTGCCTTTTCTCTTAGCTTCGTTACTACCCTCCTAATCCAAGATACTATCACTCCTCACCTGGACAGCCGTTGCGACCTCCTGACTGGTATCCCTGCAACCACTCTTGTCCCAAATATAATTCTGATGAATTATATTGGCTAGCCTTCCTTCAGTTGCTTCAGTATACCATGTTTCCTCCTACCTCAGGGTCTTTGCACATACTCTGTTCTCTTCTGAGAATCATTTTTCTTCCCCTTTTGCCATGTTACCTCTATCTAATTACACTCTTACTTCAGCTCAATAATAACTTCTTCAGGGAAGCCTTTTCCTCATCTGCCAAAGTAGAGCAGGTATTCACATACCTCATGGCATCCCTACTTTTCCTTCACTGTTTATCACAGTCTATAGAAATACAGTTATCTGATTGATAAATTCATGTCTCATTTATTGGACTAAAAACTCCATGAAGGCAAGGATTGAATCTCTTCTGCTTAAAGATTTATCCCCAGTACCCATCACAGTGCTCTGTACACAGTACATGTTTTTGAAGAATGGAAGGTTTTCAAACTCCAAGTAGACTGTCCTAAATTGGAACTGAGTTTTTCTTTTGTGCCAAGTATTATATTAGACTCTGTAAGTAGAAATAATGGAAGAATGTGCAACTCCTGCTTTGGCAAACTCTGATTACTTTGTGTTCTGAAGGATATTAATGATAATACATCTGGAAAGGAAAACAATATATAGTATTTGAAGAATAAAAATCTTCAGATTACCAGTTCTTTTAAACAGGTATGTTATTATAGACTACAGAATGCTACAATTAATTTTAAAGACTACTATTGTCATCCTGTGTCATGAGAATTCAGTGATATCAGAACTCATATATGCAAAGAACCGTAAGTCTGTCAAATATTGGCAGTAAATATTGGTATGAGCTTGTGACACGCATATAGTAATTGTATTATTTTAAGGTGATCTACAAAGTAGTAAGTACAGGCATACCTCATTTTCTTGCACTTCCCTCTATTGTGTGTCACAGACATTGTGTTTTTTACAAATTGAAGGTTTGTGGCAACCCTGCATTGTCAAGTGATGGTAAGCATTTTTTAACAATAAAATATTTTTGAATTGAGGTATGTACTTTTTTTTTTTTAGACATAATACTATTGCACATTTAATAGACTATAGTAGGGACTTCCCTGGTGGTCCAGTGGTAAAGAATCCGCTTTCCAATGCAGAGCACACGGGTTCGATCCCTGGTTGGGGAACTAAGATCCCACATGCCGTGAGGCAACTAAGCCCGCGTGCCACAACTACTGAGCTCGCGTGCTTCCACTAGAGAGCCCGCATGCTGCAAACTACAGAGCCCACGCACCCTGGAACCCGAGCGCCACAACTAGAGAGAAAAAATAAAACCAGCACGTCACAACTACAGAGAAGCCTGCGTGCTGAAAGGAAAGATCTCGCATGCCTCAGCAAAGATCCGGTGTGCGGCAACTAAGACCCGACGCAGCCAAAAAAAAAAAAAAAAAAAGACTATAGTATAATGTAAACATAACTTTTATGTGCACTGAGAAACCAAAAAATTTGTATGACTCACTTTATTGAGATATTTGCTTTATTGCAGTGGTCTGGAACCAAACCCATGATGTCTCCAAGGTATACCTATACCAATTTACGGTTGAATTTTCAAGTTGATGAAAAATGTCTTACATTTTTCAGCTGCAGTATTTCAGTACTGTGTGCTAAGACTGATGACATAAAAAACAAAACAACTTTCCTTTTGCTTGTAAGGCTTTAGTTTAACTTTTCTTAAACTACAGAATGATGAAATGTTTTAGTCTTATTTTAGAGGGAATGATGTACTGTTATATTTTCAGCTTTACATCCTTTTTGTCTGTCTTCTTCATGGATTATTAGGGATTTTTTTTGTTTTGTTTTGCAGGAGCGGGGTGAACTCTTTTTCTAGTATAGTTGTAGAGGGTTTTTTTCCCCCTAGTGGAAGTAATTTGAGATATATCTTCGGTTGTTATTCTTAAACATGTACTTATTTGTTCACAGAATAATAGAATGAAGCCTTATTTTTATTTTTGTGAAATTTCTTATTAGTCTATATTTTTCAATTTTTCTATATTAAATAACTAGTTGCTGAGTCTTTGTCCAGTAGAGAACTCCCAAAGTTTCAGGACAAAAGTGGAAATTAGTAGCAGTTAAACTCTTAATGATATTAGTGTTGTTCTTCAAGTACTTTCCAAATGTTGAGTGATGTGATCTGATGTGTTCTGTGATATTCTGTCTTTCACTAAAACCAAGTTTAAATGAAAAATTCTCAAGAATTATTTATATACCTCAACAAACTCAGATTTTCCATTAAATGCTTCATTGAAGCATGAGTTTGCTGTTGTTGGGTTTCTTAAGAATATATCCCCCTGTGGAAGTATCGTTTGAAGGAGACTTGCATGATCATGGCTTGTAAGTTGGTAGGACAACTCCTTCTGTTCCTATTTGATGAGAGGCCTTTCGCCAAAATATTTATGTGATACTGTAATATAGAAGATCACAAATCATAGAAAGGGAATTCAGGATTTCATCTGGTACAGCTCTCTGTTTTATGAAGGTAAGATATTATCATATATTTTATGGTTAAAGCTCATGTGGCCTAGAGATGCTTAAGGGATTTTTGTCCAAGCCTTATAGCTATAAGTGATGGTTAAGTTTAATATCAAGACAGATTTTAAGCAGTATATGCATAATTCTAAGCAGGCAGGAATGTTAACCTGAAGAAAGCTTTCTCTTCTAGTTTTTTCCTTACAAATTAAACAGCATTGCCTCCTTTTGGATATATTGTAGCATGATTCTTTGTCATTTCTTAAGTGAAGACAGTTTCCCCAATACTAATCTAATCAAAGAGGTTTTGTGGTGTGGTTTGACAAAATATGTATCCAGATCTCATTTCTGTTCAATAGTGCTAATGTAATTTAAGTATGCATATTTTTTTTAGATTGTTTTTATTTTCATTTTGGCTTCTGACATTTTAAAACACTGGCAGACTTTTCTTCCCCGTGTGTGTGTATGTGTGTGTGTGTGTACACATATGTATACCATCTTCATTATCATCTAACACATGTTATCAAGTAAACATATAAATACATTATTTCAAACTATGATGAGCTTAATAGAGAAAAATAGAAGATCCTGTGAAGGCCATAATAGAGGACCTGATCAAGTTTGAAAGATGAAAGAAGGCATCTCAGGGTTGTGAACCTTTGCAATCCTGCTTTCACTTACCTTGAACATTTTTTCAAGTTCATACACATCTGTTAAGTCGTTTTTAATTACAGCATGATATTCTACTTCATGTGTGTACCATAATTTGTTAAGCCAACCATCTGTTAATGACGTTTTAAAAAATATTTATTTATTTGGCTGCACTGGGTCTTAGTTGTGGCACGCGGGCTCTTTTGTTGTGGTGGGCGCACTCTTTGTTGCGGCATACAGGCTTCTCTCTAGTTGTGGCCCATGGGCTCCAGAGCGTGCGGGCTCAGTAGTTGTGGCACGCAGGCTTGGTTGCCCTGTGGCATGTGGGATCTTAGTTCCCCGACTAGGGATCGAACCCCTGTTCCCTGCATTGGAGGGCAGATTCTTAACCACTGGACCATCAGGGACGTCCCTGTTAATGACATTTAAAATGTTAATTTTACACTACTTTTTCATGCCATGCAGGGCTACTATGAACATCTTTGTACAGATACTTCTGTGCATTTGTCCACCTACATCCTTAGGATAAACATGAAGAATTAGAATTGTTGGATCAAAGGGTAGAATCCATCTTCAATAACACCTTGCATTTAATATGCTACTTGTGTGCAAAGCCCTTTAACATACATTATTATTTCTTTTGAATTTCAGAACATTTCTGTGAGGTGAAGTGGAATTTATTTCTCTATTTTTTTGATAAGGAAACTGGACTGGTATGCACAGTACAACTAGAAGATGAGAGAAATCCCTGCAATTTGTTTCTCTGGAATCAGCAAACAGTCCTTAGTAATAATTTACTTAAAAACTAAGACTCAGTGACTATAACCTGAAATTTATGTGTTTTACTGTTCTCCTTTTCTGCTCTGGGAAATGCCTGAAACGTGTGGTCTGCACCTGCTGTTTTAATGCCTTACCACCAGGGTTCTTTTTTACCCTTTGCAATTTGCTTCCTTATTTGCTAGCTATTGAAACTGCTCTCTTAAAATAATTTGTAATCAAATTTATTGAACTTACGCTATATATATAGAACTATTGCTGTACATGCTTCCCTACCATAGAGGAGCTTGTGGTATATTTGGAAAGATAGTGTATATAGTAAAAATGATAAATAATACAAATCAGCAAGATGTTATAGACAGGGCCATTTTTATTTATGTTGGATGATGGTACAGAGAGTAAATAGCTTAAATTTATAGAAAAAGTTATTATGGAAATGCTATAGATTCACAATATATACTTGTTCATTGATTAAATTTAATGTGCATTCAAGGAGACATAGGGATTCCACCACATAGTATTAGAGAGAAATTCCTTATGTTTTATCTAAGTAATGAATTTCTTATAAGAGAAAATATTTGGTTTAGTAGATAATTTTGTTATTAATGTTACTGCATACATTTCAGGGGAAAGTGTTACGGATTTTCTTTTTATTTAGTGTTATGACATTGGATAAAAGGGTTTCCATGTGGTATTTATTTCCTTGTCTTTGTTTATCATGGGAAATATTTTTGCTAGTCTTTTGAGAACACTATGTAAACACCATTTGTGGAGGCCACATGACGAGAGCTTTGAAGCCATTTGAAACGAGCGTTTTTAAATTATAGAAGAATATAATTTTAGTCTTTAGTCAGTCATGTATTTTGATAAAGCAACTGATTTTCCTTTACTCTTATTTTGATTAATTAGACAGGGGCAATTTAGGATTCTTTTTGAGGAGCTATAAAGAACCTTTCCTCTCATGTAATAAAAGAGACTAGAGAGTAAAATGTGGTAAGTTTGCCTTGGTATTAGAAGTAAATTTTCAGGTTTTTAATTTCGATCACCATAGTCCTGTGTGATAGTATATATCTTCTATAGGAACAACAGAACAAAAGTGATCTTTAGTCTCCACAAAAACTCTGGATAATGTATTGTCATTAATACTTAGTCTGTTGGATGGTTTTTTGTAGTCTTTGTTGGTAACAGTAAATGCACATAAGTTACAATTTAAAATTTAGATTTCTAGGCCTGGCTCTTAAGTTTTGGTGTACTTAATTTTATCATTTTAATACGTTACCCAATCAGTTGTCCTTTGGAAGGCAGGTTACATTCCTGAAAATAGCACTATTAGTCAAAAAGAAGTATTTGAATCTCATTTTTGTATAGAATCATTGTTTATTGCTGGGAGGGGGGGGTTACCAAAAGCTCAGAGTCTAATATTTTAATGGAATTTATCACGAACACCATATTTAATCCAGTGACTGTTTAAAGAAACAAAATGATTTATTTGTATAAAATTTAAACATGCTTAAGTATGTAGAAATTAGTTTAAAAGAATTACGTGATGGTTATCTAACATTGTAAGAATATAGTGCCATAGTGTATGGTATATAGTTGCAATTTTCTTAGTAAGTCCTGCGTTATTTTTGCTATTTTTGTTATTTTTACTTTTTGCAAAAATTGGATGATGGAATGTGAGCTACATGAGAGAAGAGACTTTGAAATTTTAGAGTACTTATATTCCCAGTGTAGGCACTCAATAAATCCTTACTAAGTAAATGAATGGCTGAATACTTTGAGCATGATTATGTAGACCGGAAGGTACTTTTTAATGAAATGTTGATATAGTTTTGAGAAGACTTTTAGAGAAACTTAGGCTTAATTGATTGTTTTGTACAAAACTGATCTAGGGATGTTTAATATCTTTATTCTCATCGTCAGTTTATTTGTAGCAGGTAAACTCATTGGAGACAAAGTTGTTTTTGTTTTGTTTTTTTTAGCATTTGAGGTTAAGACCCATATTATCAGAAATAGCTGAGTAACATGTTTCTTTTATTCTTTTAACAAACATTTTAAGTATCAGTAGGAATTTAATATTAATTTATTAAGTATCAGTATGTGCTTCATACTGTTGGCCACAAATGTGAAAAATCATTTGGCTGTTAGTGGTAAAGTGTAACAAGTGTGAGGCACTGTCCTGTAAGATGAAGGTCTCTTATTCTACAGGAGTCCACAGGAAGACTTGAACATGCATGGTCATGGCATTATTCATAATCACCAAAAGCTGGAAGCAATTGAAATGTCCATCAGCTAGTGAATGGATAAACAAAATATAGTATATTGTACAATGGAATACTACCCAGCAATAAAAAAGAAAAAATACTCATACATATGACAAAATGGATGAACCACAAAAAACTTATGTAAACAAAGTCAGATACATAAGAGTACATATTGCATAATTCCATTATATGAAATTTATAAGGCAAAACTATAGAGATAGAAAGCAGATCAGCAGTGGGTGAGGGGTGGGAGTGGAGATTGACTGCAAATGGACATGAGGGGACTTTTGGGGTGATAGAAGTGTTCTAAAAGTGGAATGTGGTAATGGTTACACAAATACGTAAATTTACAAAAGCTCATTGAATTGTACACTTAAAATGGGTGAATTTTATAGTATGTATCAATAAAACTTTAAAAAAAGATTGCCTGTCTTATTTATTGCAGTAAGATAATGAAGGGTCTTGGACATATGACAAATGCTAAAAAGAACTAAAGGTAGAATGAATGACTGAATATTAAGCAATGTTTCCTTTATTTTTTTCTTCCAGTTTTATTGAGATATAATTGACATACAGTGCTATATAAATTTAAGGTGTATAGCATAATGACTTACATCATGAAGTTATTATCACAATAAGTTTAGGGAACGTCTATCATCTCATACAGATACAAAATAAAAAGAAAAAAATTTTTTTCCTTGTGATGAGAATTCTTAGTATTTACTGTCTTAACAACTTTCATGTATTACAAACAGCAGTGTTAATATATTAATCATGTTGTACATTACATCCCTGGTACTTATTTATCTGATAACTGGAAATTTAAATATTTTGACTGCCTTCATCCAATTACCCCTCCCGTCACCCCCGGCCTCTGATAACCACAAATCTGATCTCTTTTTCTATGAGTTTGATTGTTTTTGAAGTATAACTGACCAACAACACTATGTTAGTTCCCAGTGTACAACATAGTGATTTGTTATTTCTGTTCATTACAAAATGATCACCACAGCATTGATTCCTTTAAAACTTGAAATAAACCAATAAGGAGTAGGGAGTGTAGTCAGTTGGAAGAAGGCACTTCCACTCTCCTGCAGCAACCAGAACAAGGAAAATTCAGCTATCCTGCCAACCTCTCCTCCCTTACTCCCTTTGAGAATCACTTTTCTATGTGATATATTTCCCTTAGACAGGAGGATTCTTTGAAATAGATATATGTATAACATCTGTGTCTGCTTCTAGTACTATAGTGAGGAATGGAGTATACTAACAATGAAAATTGGGATCTATGGGCTTTCTATTATGAGTAGTGCTATTAATTATGGTACCATTGGGTTTTTTTTTTCCTTCAACAAATATCTACTGAATGTTTATTTCATGCCTGACTCCTTCCTGAAATACTGAATTACAATTTGGAAGTCCAGTGATTTAGGAAATCATTGATATTTTTTCCATTTTCAAAGATTTTTAGAATGTTGCCCTGTAATAGAATCAAATAATGAAGCAGTCTAGGTAATTAGTGGTTTGTCTTTTTAAATGCCTTGTTTTAACTTTTGAAAATTTGTTTAAGAGCAGTCATTTTAATCTTGAAAATTCTCTGTAGTTCCCAATATTGCTTTTACCTAAGAAGTGATTATTTCACAAATATTGTATAACTTTAGTATGTATTTAGATGCATCTTAATTTCTGGCACTAAGATAAAAGTTAGTTAATACTAAATGGCTTACAAATTAAAATAACATTCCTCTGCCTCATCTCTCCCCATCCAATTTCTGCTTCCTAGAGGCTACCACTTGCAATAATTTAACAGTTTCTTCTACTGTTTGCTTTCATATTTCTAAATTAGGAACTTATCCTGCTTGTTATCTGTTGACTTCCTGTTATGAAGATGAAGATTTGACTGTCTATACTCTTGACTGACAGCAGATTAATCATATGCCAGAAATGAAAAATAAATTTAAGTAGATGAAAGAACAGATATTCCCCAAAGCGCTTATGTTTTAAAATTATGCACTTTCTAGTAATTTGTATTATTAGTCTTCTAGAATAAGGAATTGATGTTTTAGTCTCATTCCTGAATACTTTGTGGTAGATTAGAGTATTGCCTCAATTGTAGGATGAGGTTTATAACTTTAAAAAAATTTTTTGATGCAGTGTAATTTCTATACAGTAAAATTCCTCAATTTTTAGTGTATGAGTCAGTGACTAGACGTGTATACAGTCATGCAACCCCCAACACAATTATGATACAGAACTTTTTTTTATCATCTCAAAATATTATTATCTCATGCCTCTATAGTCAGTTTCTAATCTCCACCTTCTGATCTGTTTTGTCACTACAGTTTTGCCATTTCTGGAATTTCATATAAATGGAATCATGTATATACTATTCCGTGTCTGACTTCTTTCACTTAGCATAATGTTGTTTGAAATTCATTCCTGTTGTCCTATGAATCAGTAGCTAAGTCCTTTATATTGCTGAGTCCATTGTATGAATATGCCACAGTTTGTTTATTCATTTACCAGTTGATAGACATTAGGTTGTATATAGTTTCTAGCTATTATAAGTAAAGATGCTACATACTTTTATGAACAGGTCTTTCTGTGGACATATGTTTTCATTTTTCTTAGCTACCTAGGAGTAGAATTCTGGGTCACATAGTAAGTGTATATATAACTTTATAAAGAAACTACCAAACCATTCTCCA
The DNA here is from genome assembly GCF_949987535.1 of Balaenoptera acutorostrata. Classification (NCBI taxonomy): domain Eukaryota; kingdom Metazoa; phylum Chordata; class Mammalia; order Artiodactyla; family Balaenopteridae; genus Balaenoptera; species Balaenoptera acutorostrata. Next base: position 20,119,705 of record NC_080079.1, on the reverse strand, counting down.
AAGTGACTGTACCATTTTACATCCTGACTAGCAGTGTAGGGTACTTCCAGTAGCTCCAGATCCTGGATAGCACTTGGTATTGTCAGTCTTTTAAATTTTAGCCATTCTAGTGGGTGTGTTGTAGTATCTCACTGTGTTTTATTTTGCATTTTCCTAGTGATTTTGAATATCTTATTGTGTGTTTGTTTGCCATTGATATATCTTCTTTGGTGAAGGGTCTGTGTCTTTTGCTTTTTATTTTATTTAGTTGTTTGTTTTCTTATTGAGTTGTAAGAGTTCTTTGTAAATTCTGGATACAAGTTCTTTGTTACATATGTGGTTTACAAATGTTTTCTCCTCAGTGGTTTGCCTTTGTCATTTTCTTAACAGTGTCTTTTGAAAAACAAAAGTTTTAAATTTTGATGAAGTACAGTTTACATGTTTATCTTTCATGGTTCATGCTTCTTTTTTTTTTTGAATTTTTGAATTTTATTTATTTTTTTATACAGCAGGTTCTTATCAGTTATCCATTTTATACATATTAGTGTATACATGTCAATCTCAATCTCCCAATTCATCCCACCACCACCACCCCCCACGCCAGTTTCCCCCCTTTGTTTCCATATGTTTGTTCTCTACATCTGTGTCTCTATTTCTGCCCTGAAAACCGGTTCATCTGTACCATTTTGCTAGGTTCCACATATATGCGTTAAAATACGATATTTGTTTTTCTCTTTCTGACTTACTTCACTCTGTATGACAGTCTCTAGATCCATCCACGTCTCTACAAATGACCCAATTTCCTTCCTTCTTATGGCTGAGTAATATTCCGTTGTGTGTATATATATATATACCACACCTTCTTTATCCATTCGTCTGTTGATGGGCATTTAGGTTGCTTCCATGACCTGCCTGTTGTAAATACTGCTGCAGTGAACATTGAGGTACATGTGTCTTTTTGAATTATGGTTTTCTCTGGGTATATGCCCAGTAGTGGGATTGCTGGGTCATGTGGTAGTTCTATTTTTAGTTTTTTAAGGAACCTCCATACTGTTCTCCATAGTGACTGTGTCAATTTACATTCCCACCAACAGTGCAAGAGGGTTCCCTTTTCTCCACACCCTCTCCAGCATTTGTTGTTTGTAGATTTTCTGATGATGCCCACTGTAACTGGTGTGAGATGATACCTTATTGTAGTTTTGATTTGCATTTCTCTAATGATTAGTGATGTTGAGCAGGTTTTCATGTGCTTCTTGGCCATCTGTATGTCTTCTTTGGAGAAATGTCTATTTAGGTCTTCTGCCTATTTTTGGATTGGGTTGTTTGTTTTTTTAATATTGAGCTGCATGAGCCATGTGTATATTTTGGAGATTAATCCTTTGTCCGTTGATTCGTTTGCAAATATTTTCTCCCATTCTGAGGGTTGTCTTTTCATCTTGTTTATAGTTTCCTTTGCTTTGCAAAAGCTTTTAAGTTTCACTAGGTCCCATTTGTTTATTTTTGTTTTTATTTCCATTACTCTAGGAGGTGGATCAAAAAAGATCTTGCTGTGATTTATGTCAAAGAGTGTTCTTCCTATGTTTTCCTCTAAGAGTTTTATAGTGTCCAGTCTTACATGTAGGTAATCAAAATCCATTTTGAGTTTATTTTTGTGTATGGTGTTAGAGAGTGTTCTAATTTCATTCTTTTACATGTAGCTGTCCAGTTTTCCCAGCACCACTTATTGAAGAGACTGTCTTTTCTCCACTGTATATCCTTGCCTCCTTTGTCATAGATTAGTTGACCATAGGTATATGGGTTTATCTCTGGGCTTTCTATCCTGTTCCATTGATCTATATTTCTGTTTTTGTTCAAGTACTGTATTGTCTTGATTACCGTAGCTTTGTAGTATAGTCTGAAGTCAGGGAATCTGATTCCTCCAGCTCCTTTTTTTTCCCTCAAGACTGCTTTGGCTTTCGGGGTCTTTTGTGTCTCCATACAAATTTTAAGATTTTTTGTTCTAGTTCGGTAAAAAATGCCACTGGTAATTTGATAGGGATTACATTGAATCTGTGGATTGCTTTGGGTAGTATAGTCATTTTCACAATATTGATTCTTCCAATCCAAGAACATGGTATATCTCTCCATCTGTTTGTATCATCTTTAATTTCTTTCATCAGTGTCTTATAGTTTTCTGCATACAGGTCTTTTGTCTCCATAGGTAGGTTTATTCCTAGGTATTTTATTCTTTTTGTTGCAGTGGTAAATGGGAGTGTTTCCTTAATTTCTCTTTCAGATTTTTCATCATTAGTGTATAGCAATGCAAGAGATTTCTGTGTATTCATTTTGTATCCTGCAATTTTACCAAAGTCATTGAGTAGCTCTAGTAGTTTTCTGGTGGCATCTTTAGGATTCTCTATGTACAGTGTCATGTCATCTGCAAACAGTGACAGTTTTACTTCTTCTTTTCCAATTTGTATTCCTTTTATTTTTCTTCTCTGATTGCAGTGGCTAGGACTTCCAAAACTATGTTGAATAATAGTGGTGAGAGTGGACATCCTTGTCTAGTTCCTGATCTTAGGGGAAATGCTTTCAGTTTTTCACCATTGAGACTGATGTTTGCTGTGAGTTTGTCATATACGGCCTTTATTATGTTGATGTAGGTTCCCTCTATGCCCACTTTCTGGAGAGTTTTTTATCATGAATCGGTGTTGAATTTTGTCAAAAGCTTTTTCTGCATCTATTGAGATGATCATATGGTTTTTCTTCTTCAATTTGTTAATATGGTGTATCACATTGATTGATTTACATATATTGAAGAATCCTTGCACCCCTGGGATAAATCCCCCTTGATCATGGTGTATGATCATTTTAATGTGTTGTTGGATTCTGTTTGCTAGTATTTTTTTGAGGATTTTTGCATCTATATTCATCAATGATATTGGTCTGTAATTTTCTTTTTTCATAGTATCTTTGTCTGGTTTTGGTATCAGGGTGATGGTGGCCTCATAGAATGAGTTTGGGAGTGTTAATTTAAAAAATTAATTTATTTTTGCCTGTGTTGAGTCTTCGTTGCTGCATTGGGCTTTCTCTAGTTGCGGCGAGCGGGGGCTACTTTTCGTTGCGGTGCGTGGGCTTCTCATTGCGGTGGCTTCTCTTGTTGTGGAGCACGGGCTCTAGGCACGCGGGCTTCAGTAGTTGTGGCACTTGGGCTCAGTAGCTGTGGTTCGTGGGCTCTAGAGCGCAGGCTCAGTAGTTGTGGCACACGGGCTTAGTTGTTCCAAGGCATGTGGGATCGTCCCAGACCAGGGCTCGAACCCATGTCCCCTGCATTGGTAGGCAGATTCTTAACCACTGCGCCACCAGGGAGGTCCCCTTACTATAGTATTTCATTGTTTTTGTTTTACTTGTTCTGAGTTTTCTTCTCAGATTAAGGCAGTTAAACCAAAACTTACTAAGAGGGGGTGGGTGGGAAATTTTATTATTGATTACACGTTCAAATTTTGGACAATATTTTTTTGCTTTAAATCTCTTTAAAATACACCTTTTCCCTCTTCTAACTTATTGATTTACTTTGACATTTCATTCAAACAAAAAAGAACTTAAACCTTTTTATAAATACTTATAGGTGGTAGAGATTTGGTTGTAATTTATTTATTGAGTTTTAAAGTCTGAGTCTTGTGTTGTACTAAAAGTTCTGTGTTTTTATTGTTTCTCCCATCTGAGTCATACATATCCTTGCCATTAATTTGTCTGAACTCTTAAAGCATCCTGAGATTTTTTTTTACATCTCTAGAGAGAGAGAGAGATGTTTTTTTATTAAGATAATCTCTTAAAAATGAACATCAGACTACAATGAGGTATCACCTCACACCAGTCAGAATGGCCATCATCAAAAAATCTACAAACAGTAAATGCTGGAGAGGGTGTGGAGAAAAGGGAACCCTCTTGCACTGTTGGTGGGAATGTAAATTGATACAGCCACTATGGAGGACAGTATGGAGGCTCCTTACAAAACTAAAAATAGAACTACCATACGACCCAGCAATCCCACTACTGGGCACATACCCTGAGAAAACCATAATTCAAAAAGAGTCATGTACCACAATATTCATTGCAGCTCTATTTACAATAGCCAGGACATGGAAGCAACCTAAGTGTCCATCGACAGGTGAATGGATAAAGAAGATGTGGCACGTATATACAATGGAATATTACTCAGCCATAAAAAGAAACGAAATTGAGTTATTTGTAGTGAGGTGGATGGAACTAGAGTCTGTCATATAGAGTGAAGTAAGTCAGAAAGAGAAAAACAAATACCGTATGCTGACACATATATTAGGAATCTAAAAAAAAAAAAGGTTCTGAAGAACCTAGGGGCAGGACAGGAATGATGGCGCAGACGTAGAGAATGGACTTGAGTACACGGGGAGGGGGAAGGGTAAGCTGGGACAAAGTGAGAGAGTGGTATGGACATATATATACTACCAAATGTAAAATAGATAGCTAGTGGGAAGCAGCCACATAGCTCAGGGAGATCAGCTCGGTGCTTTGTGACCACCTAGAGGGGTGGGATAGGGAGGGTGGGAGGGAGACGCAAGAGGGAGGAGTTATGGGGATATATGTATATGTAGAGCTGATTTGCTTTGTTATAAAGCAGAAACTAACACACCATTATAAAGCAATTATACTCCATTAAAGATGTTTAAAAAAAAAAAAGGAACATCAGTCTTTTTCATCCTGTGTCACTTGGACCTTATGAAACTGCTAAGAAAGCAAAAGGTGGACAGTAGACAGTAATTCAAAGAAGCCTTTTGGCTCTTGAACTATGACAGTGGGTAAAATTTCCACAAATTATGAGACTGACAAAAATATTGTTAAAGTTTAGAAATTTGATTATTAAATATCCATTAAAATAATAAATCAGATTAAAGTAATCAGTAATATAATAATCTGAAGCCTTTTGATATTAAGCAGAATATATTAAATGCTTAAAGTTTCAGTTCTGATGACAGGAACTTAAGTTTTCCTTTATAAAATTCCATTATTGTTAATGCTAAACTATTGTAAAAATTAATACGTTTATTCAAGAGAACTTAGTATAACATAATTCTAATAGTAGCTAACTTTAGGTAGAGTTTGTTATATTTTGATGTTCAACATAAACTTGTTTATTCCTCATAACAATCATATGAGGCAAGTACTGTTATTTTTCATATTTCGTAGATGAGAAAACTGAGCACAGAGAAATGAAGGGACTTTTAAAAGGCCACACAATATTTGAACCCAGTCAGTCAGGCCTTAGAGTCTGTGCCATTAACCTCTCTTCAGTATTGCTTGTCACTGAGTGGTTAAGAACTTGGGGTTTGGAGTAACAAAGACGTGGACTTAAATCATGGCTGCAACTTATATTCTTGGGACAAGAGCATGTCTCTTTACCTCTCTGAGCCTCAGTATTCTTGTTTATAAAACGAGGGTTGTTTGGAGGATAAAATGAGGTAATGTATGTTAACTGTTTAGCAGACACTCAGCTTGTTCAATAGATGGTAAGTATTATTATAACAAATACTAATAAGTAAAATGAAAAAAAGTCACAAACAGAAGACAACCATTGTTATTAGCATTTTGAGGTGTATCCTCCCAGTCTTTTAAAAATGTGTTTTTTATTTTATTAATATATTTTCTTCTCTTCATGTTAATTTTTTCCCTTGTATAACTTCTTTTGGTTTATGTTTCACATTCAAGGAAAGAAGACTTGAATTTGTCTGTATCACTTAGCAATAAGGCAAGCCTGTTTCAGCTTCTGTGGTGGCCAAAACTTTTTCTCTCCCTATGTTTAGGAGTAGGTAAATGGAGATAGAAGAGGACACGGAAGTACATATACCTTTTTCTTTAAACAAAAAAAATGGGATTATGTTTGAATTAAAATTTCTAATATGATGTCTACAAATCAGTAAAACGTAGGACCCTAGAAGTAGGCAAGAGAATACGTGCTAGTATCAATTTTATTAAAAATGACAATGAGATCCTAATTTCAAAATATTTAGAGTTGTTAACTGAAAACAGTATACCTGAATGAACAGTCTTAATGAACATAGACTATTTCTTCTTGATGAGTGAGATAGATAGAAGTCTGACCATGTATTGCATTGTTAAATAAATTAACTGTGTGAATTTATTTAGCAGTACCTAAACTATCCCCCTTTCTATAGCCTCAGCAACAAAACATGGCTAATACGCTTTTTTTCCCCCTTTTTTCCTCCCTTTTAGGTCTACACACAATGAGCTGGAAAAGAATCGGTGAGTCAGTGATGAGGTGCAGCTTTCATATATGTTAAAAAGCAAACTCAACATTTGACCTGTGAAAACATATTGCATATGTAGTTATAACTTTTTTACATGTGTAACATATCATGATTCTGATATATGTGTATTCTCTCCAAAAAGTAGTCCGCATACGCTATCTAAACTGGCAGACATAAATATACTCTAAATTTATTTGAACTTTGAGTTTATGTTGAGCGTTTTTTATTTCTGTCTCAACGGGTTAATTGTGATAGGCTCATGGCTTAAATATGGTCTTGCTAAAGGATTAGGTTTCTGTAATGTAGCTGATAACTATTATGGCAAATTGTAGGATATTGAATTTCTCTTTCTTTGCAGTTCATTCATTCATTCATTCATGCATTCAACAAATCTTTATCTTGCACCATCTATATGTCAGTGCCAGGCAGGCGTAATGCTTTACATAGTAAATACAAGAATGTGTAAGGCAGCTTATGACCTTAAGGAATTTATAGCTTCCTGGGAGAGAAAGATAAGTAATTAAAATACTGTATAGTGTGGTAAGTGTGATGATGGAGAAGCAGAGGATGCTGAAAGATCATTTTTGAAGGTCACCTGATTCTCTCTTGAGGGAGTCTTAGAAGGCTTTCCAGAGGATAGTGAGCACTGTTTATTGAGGAAACTGCAAGAGGTTCAGTATGAGTATAAAAGATGGTAGCATGAGGCAAGCCAGGCCCGATGTTGACAGTTACGCTGAAGAGTTTGGACTTTTTCTGAGAGCAGTAAGGAGCAGTTGAATGATTTTAAGGTGGATTGTCATATGATCAGATTTGGGTTTTGGAAAGATCACTTTGGCTACAGTGTAAAGAATTGGCTGATTGGCAGAAGGGATCTCAGAGACAAGAAAACTCTTTGGAGGCCATTGGAAGCCTCCAAGGTAAGAGGTGATGGTAGCCATTGGAGATAGAAGTAGACAGAATAAAGAAATAGTATGGAATATAATCAATAGAAATTGGTGATTAGTTGGCTATGGAAGGTTAAGTTTTAGATTGTATTATCATTTACTGAAAAAAGGAATATAGGAAGAGGACAAGTTTGGGAGAGAAGATGAGGATTGAATGACTAAATATTCTCTTTCTGGTAGAGAGGTTAAAGTAATAAGCAACAAACTGGAATTGTTTATATTAGCCATTTTTTTAATTATATAAGTTTCAGATGTACAGCACTATAATTCGACATCTGTATGCACTAAAAAGTGATCACCATACAGTTGACCCCCTTCATCCATTGCACCCTGCCCCACAACCTCCTTCCCCTCTGGTAACCAGTAATCTGTTCTCTCTATCTATAGGTTTGTTTTTGTTTTATTTTGTTTGTTTAGTTTTTTTAGATTCCACGTACAAGTGAAATCATAGGTATTTGTCTTTCTCTGTGTGGCTTATTTCACTTAGCATATACCTTCAAGGTCCATTCATGTTGTCACAAATGGCAGAATTTCATTCTTTTTTATGGCTGAGTACTATTGCCTCGTGTGCATGTATGTGTGTGTGTGTGTGTGTGTGTGTGTGTGTGTGTATACACACATACATATACATGCCACATCATCCATTAATCCACTGATGGGCACTTAGGTTATTTCCATATCTTTACTACTGTAGAGGTTATTTCCATATCTTTACTACTGTAGATAATGCTGCAATGAACATAGGGGTGCATATATCTTTTCAAATCACTGTTTTCCTGTTCTTTGGATAAATACCCAGAAGTAGAATAGCTGGGTGTACCACCCATTTTTGACAAACAAGATCTCTATGACCTTCAACTTTTTGTCCTGCCCTTTTTTAAATAGAAGGGCCCTTACATATTGACTAACCCAACTGCCTCATTGCAGATGAATTTAAATGTCAAATCCTCTTGAAGAGGCTTAGCATTTTCCTCCAGGCTGACTTAGTGGCTTTTACCACTTTATTTGCACAATGCTCTGTTCATATCTCCTATTGTAAAACTTAATCAGGTAGTCTTATAATTATCTGTTTATATGTCTCTTTCTGCCAAATGACTATGACTACCTCAAAGGTAGGGATTCTGTTTTGTTCAATTTTGTATCCTTGGTGTCTAGCGTTTGATGCATGTATAGTAGATGATAGCTTTAATACTGAATGAAGGATAAAACTGGAGCAAAGTTCAGTGGTCTAGTCAAAAATGTTTTGCTAGTTAGAGGCAAAGCAGTTTGGCAGGAAATGTTTTATTTTAAAGAGTCTCTTTTCTGTCTTATATTTCTAGTATATTAAAGGAAGTATCTGGCTAGTTTAAACATGGCAAAAAGACTAAGAAGTAACAGCTTTGAAGATACTAAAAATAAAACCTTCTCTTGACCTTTAGAGCACAGAGTGTATTTTTGGGCCATATGTTTTAAATACTGATAAACATGTGGCTTTTATAATTATTTCACCCACATGAATGTGGCCCTTGGGAGACCCTCATTGGAAATCTAGCAAAAACCTTTGCTTAACACGAGAGTAAAGAGACTGTTTAGTAAAGTATTTGGAATTGAGCTTTTAAAATCTTTGAGTAAACTTCATTCAATGCATTCTGTATATCAATTCTGACTTATTGATAACCTTATACCCATAGTATTACTTTGATATGCCCTGTAAATTGTTTAATCTAGTATTTGTCTGTAGCACTGGAGTAGCATGTGTGGCTTTTATCACCTGGACTGTACCTGATCTCTGCTCTCTCCAGTGAGGGCTTTTTGTTTCCGTTTTATTTACTTAGGTCTAAGACTTTCTGGCTGGTTTCCTACCTTACCTCTCTTAAGGCATGGTTCACTCATCCTTTTCTGTCCTCTTCTGATAGTCCTAGATGTCTTTATTTCTCAAATTATGTCTTCTCCTCTCTCCCGTCTTCCCTCCTGTTCTTTCGTCCTCCCTCCCTCTCTTCTTTGAGGTTGAAAGGTAATATAGAATTAACCTTTCCAAGATATATTTGTTTTTAAAAGGGATATTTATCAATATAAATAAATCTCTAATTTAGTGGAATGTGTCAGAGGATGAGTGTTAAAGGAAGAATCCAGTTGAATAACCTATACTCCACTTCTGAAAAGTGGATCTAACAAGAAAACAAAAATATTGGTAGACACAGGATGATTTAAAGGGAGGGGTGGGGGGATGTTTTAGCCAAAGAGCAGGAAAGCAGCACAAGAATATTTTTAATATTTAAGCCTGTATTGCTATTACACTTTTTAGGCCCCCACCCAGTTCTATTTAATGATCCTCTTTTCTAAGGCAGTGTTTTTATTTGACATATTAAATAAAAAGTTAATGTAGATTTGGCATCCTTTAAAATAAATAGAATTTTGGCTTTACCTTTCATTTGCTTTTGAGTGTGAGCTTATTTGAGGAAAGTAATTCACTGTCAAAAGAGTGATTTGATTTTGTTTTCGTTCTGAAAAGATATTCCTGAAGCAAGTCATATTTTTGAAATTTTGTCCCTCTACATACAATATGTTCATATCAAAAGTTTTTTTAAAAAGCTTAGTTCTAAAATCTTGCATGTAAAGCTACTCCAAGTTAGTGGTTTTTTTTTACTGGGGCAATGCAGTGAGAATTAGAGTAGATGATTTTAAATTGTTAGTGAATGACAGAGTAATTCCAGATGGCTATCTTTTTTAAAAAATTTATCTATTTATTTATTTATTTTTGGCTGAGGTGGGTCTTTGTTGCTGCTTGCAGGTTTTCTCTAGTTGCAGCGAGCGGGGGCTACTGTTCATTGCAGTGCGCAGGCTTTTCATTGTGGTGGCTTCTCTTTGTTGTGGAGCATGGCCTCTAGGCGCACGGGCTTCAGTAGTTGTGGCACTCGGGCTCAGTAGTTGTGGCTCGTGGGCTCTAGAGCGCAGGCTCAGTAGTTGTGGCACACGGGCCCAGTTGCTCCGCGGCATGTGGGATCTTCCTGAACCAGGGCTCAAACCTATGTCCCCTGCATTGGCAGGCAGATTCTTAACCACTGTGCCACCAGAGAAGTCCCCAGATGGCTGTCTTAAACAGAGCCCTAAGATTGTTGAAGCTCTGGGTCTGGCCTTGAGGAGACAATAGCCAACAAATGTTGAGGTTCGTACTCCCAGATTTCAGAGGGTCTGGCGAGCACAGAGTAGTTTGCTCTGGCCCACAATTACCCCAAGATGCCTATAGCCCATTAGGGAGCTTTTAGGTAGTTTCAGACCTGATAAAGAAATTCAGATTCTTTCTTGGATAGGTCGTGGGTTTCTTTTTCTGCCTAAAACCTTGATGGTTACACTGAGCCTGGTCTAGGCGGTACAGAACATTTGTTACCTGTGTATTCACCCTGTCCCTCTAGACCTACAAGAGGTCGTAACAGGCTCAGGAGGTAGAAGTAAAGGGAAGTAGAATACCTTTAGCTGTTCTGCATTCCTCAGGAGCCTATGTGAATCATCTCATGGTAAAATTAATTTTACTTTTGAGTCTTTGAGATTTGAAAATTAAGAATTTACATTGCCCCATTGGCTTATCTTATAAGTTGGGTCTTTTGCCAGAGAAGAAACCATTCAGTACAGATTTTAGATCACTTCATTGCTTTTTCATTTTCTTAATTCAAATTACTGAAGATGTTTTTGAAAGAGTCAACAACTTTAATAGGACTTTAATGATCAAGAACCTTAGTGCTGACAGCAGGAGAGGCCATTTAACCTTAATAGTTGTCATTCCATTGAAACAAAAGGCTTACTCTTATCCCCACTTTGGCAAAGCTAAAAGGACCACATGAGGACACTGGACTTACAATGCCTTCCTAGGCAGAGCAGAAGTACCCGAGTATTTGTGATAAAAGAGAAGCATGCCCAGTGAATGGTAATAGGTTTCCTCCATATAGAGGTTTTCTTATACCTCTGAAGGAATGGTGAAAAGAGCATTTATTGAGTACTTACTGTGTTCTCCCACTATGCAAAACCATTGTTTAATCCTGTAAGGTAGGAAGGCAGAAAGTATAGATCAAAGTGTTATTAAAAACTAGCCATTTTGACCATCATAACTACAATTTGAAACAAGTTGATGGGAACACAAAACAGTCAATCATGATCGTATCTGATCATAAATATGATAGCTGTGTGTAATATCAGTCTTTCTCTTCAGTAAGAATTAATAAATACTGTGTTTGACATCATGGTAGATAAAATGAAGTATAAGATACCCTGTCCTATCCTTAAGGTTAAGACCATTGTAGTTTGGTAGTTATAAGTTGCCTCTTTCAATACCAGGATATGTATGATAAGTTAACAATTAATGTATAGAAGGATACATTAAAATTGTTTTTCAAACTGAATGTTGAAACCCATTAAGTAGTCTATGCAGTCATTTTAGTGAGTCATTTGAAAAAGAAGTAGAATAGAATAGAAGATACCAAAGTGCGTTGCTTGAAGTAAAGTTAAATGTAGAATTGTGAAACTTGTATATACTGCCTCGTGATGTAAAAATGCTGTGGTCATAGTCAAACAGCTACTGCCTGGATAGTCAAGGAGAATGTATCCTGAGCCATGAGGAAGAGAGAGACTTTGAATCTAAGGAAAGGATAAGGAAAGGGGTCAGAGCCATGGAAGCAGAAAGGTGGCATCATAAGCTCTGTCCAGGAAAGAGTGAGTAGCCCATATATAGTGGAAGAGTAGAGTCTATCAAATTGGTGTTGGGAAATGAGGCCAGAAAGGTGGTTTGGTATTAGACTGCAGTGTTATTGAATGTCAAGGAATTTGGATTTCATTTTGTTGGTAGTAGTGAGTTTTTGAGACTGTTGATCAAAACATACACATACAAACGCACACACGCGCGCACAGACATGCGCCCATACGCACACATACTCTAGCTGTGAAATCAGGGAGACTGGTTTGGATATTCTGAAGTAGCCCAGGTAGGAGAAGGATATAAGAACCAGCGTTCAGTTGATGGAATTAGGAATAGAAAGGGACAGAGCAGACTAAGAAACAGTGCAAGGAAAGAATATTATTTTCCGTTAACTGCTACTATTCATTCCTCTTTACATTTCATTCTTTACATAGCAGCAAGAGTAATCTTCTTAAAGGATATATCATGTCATGCCATTTCTGTTTACAATCCTCCACTGGCTTCCTATTGCAACTAGATAAAATCTATGGCCGACAAAGTCCTACACCACTCTATCCCTCATCTCCTATGGTCCAGCTGGCACTGTTTTCTTTCTTTTCCTCAAACACACCATGTTTATTTCCATCTTAAGGCTTTTGTACCTGCTGTTTCTTCTGCTTGGAAAGCCCTTGCTCTAGTCTTTCATCGTTATTTAGTTCTCAGTTTTCAGGTCATCTCCTTAGAGAACAGTATTTGCCCCCCAGTCACTTTCTATCCTATTGCCTTTTCTGTCATCTTAACATTTATCTCTGTATGAATTATTTATTTGTTTGAGTTATTTGACTTCTTTTACTAGAATATAAGTTTCAGGAAGGCAGAGACTTTGTCTTATTTACCCTTAGCAGATAGCAGTCATTCATTAAATGTTCACTGAATGAAAAAATGATTAAATGTGCTATTGAGCATATCTATAATCAATAATATGTTATTTATTGAATTATAATGACTTAAGTGAAAAATGACAAATATATAAAATACTCTTGAGAGCTCAAAAGACATATTATTATAATAAAACAATTTCATAGGAGGTAAATGGAAAACTTAATGAATTCTTAAAATGTAAATAAATTATATGGAAAAAATTTGATATCTGGCAACATACTAAAGGATTTTTACCATGCAGAACTTTATCCTGCTCATAAGAAGAGAATTGGTAACTTTTTTTTTAGAAGCTAATTGATTCTTTCAGTTCATTAAGATATCACATAGCACACTAAAAAAAAGACAGGTAATTTTGTAAAGGGGAGCAGTTTACCTGATGGAGTTTATGCTGCACTTGTGAGATCTTTACTCATTTCTCAATCCATGACTTGAAAATGGTTAAGCTTTTTTTTTTTTTTAATTTATTTATTTTTGGCTGTGTTGGGTCTTCGTTTCTGTGCGAGGGCTTTCTCTAGTTGCGGCGAGCGGGGGCCACTCTTCATCGCGGTGCGCGGGCCTCTCACCATCGCGGCCTCTCTTGTTGTGGAGCACAGGCTCCAGACGCGCAGGCTCAGTAATTGTGGCTCACGGGCCCAGTCGCTCTGAGGCATGGGGGATCCTCCCAGACCAGGGCTCGAACCCGTGTCCCCTGCATCGGCAGGCAGACTCCCAACCACTGCGCCACCAGGGAAGCCCTGGTTAAGCATTTTTTGAGGTAAAGATTTATATATACTTGGAGACTGGAATGTCATAAATAATTTCAACTTTTTTGTGGTAGAATTTTTGGTGTATTATGTTTATCTCAGTGGTTTGGACATGATAATGAATACAATTTTTTTTAGACTATATACATGTCCTCATTTGACATGGACATTTTGACAGAGTGATTGTTTTGGTCTACATTATCTTAGAACAAGACATAAGAGTAAATCTTTGACCGTGGGTTAGGCAATTGTTTCTTAGTGTATCACCTGACTATTTAGGATTCCTTGGCAGGAAGAGCATATCTTAAATGGTTTTAGCTGCATATTTTGGGTGCTTTAATGACACTTGTTTAAAAAGAACATATGCTTTTATGTACAGTGTACACATTCTAGAAAAAAATGTACATTTGTTAGGAGGAAAAACAAATTGCAAGATTGGTTTGGTAGAACTTTCATTAAAACTCTTATCTCAACTAATATTGAAGGATATTTGCTTGCATTAAAAACAGGTTATGTGGGACTTCCCTGGTGGCGCAGTGGTTAAGAATCCGCCTGCCAATGCACGCAGGACACGGGTTCGAGCCCTGGTCCAGGAAGATCCCACATGCCATGGAGCAACTAAGCCCATGTGCCACAACTACTGAGCCTGCGCTCTGGAGCTCGCAAGCCACAACTACTGAGCCCACGTGCCACAACTGCTGAAGACCGCGTGCCTAGAGTCCATGCTCCACAACACAAGAGAAGCCACTGCAGTGAGAAGCCCACGCACCGCAACAAAGAGTAGCCCCCACTCACCACAACTAGAGAAAGCCCACACACAGCAATGAAGGCCCAATGCAGCCAAAAATAAATAAATAAATAAATTAAAAAAAAAAAAAGTTATGTAGTTAAGGAAACTATACCTTTATTGTAGGTTTGAAATATATAACTGCAGCCGGATCAAAAGTCTGTAGTTTTAGATTGGGTCCAATAATTCTGGAAAGTTCAGTTGAAAGTTTTTCTTAGCCTTGGTTTATTACTAAGATATAAATTTCATTATGAAAATACCTTATAGTAACTTCCTTAGCCTGATAAAAAGGTCATTTATGAAAAATCCACAGCTAACATTGTACTTAATGGTAAAAGACTAAATTCTTTCCCCTAAGATCAGGAGTAAGACAAATATGTCTGCTCTCATGCCTTCTACTCAACATTGTACTGGAGGTTCTAACCAAGACATTTAGGTGAGAGAAAGAAATAAAAGGCATTCAGGTTGGAAAGGAAGAAGTAAAACCATTTCTACTTGCAGATATCATAGTCTTGTCTTATGTATAGAAAATCCTAACGAATACACATAAAAAACTGGAGTTCATTAAAATTTTAGCAAAGTTGCAGGGTTCAGGATTGACACACAGAAACCAGTTCTGTTTCTATAGATCAGCAGTGAACAATCTGAAAATGAGTTTAAGAAAACAGTTCTATTAACAATAGCATCTAAAAAAATAAAATACTTAGGAATAAACTTAACAAGGGAGGTGAAAGATTTGTACACTGAGAAGTACAAAACACTGTTTAAAGAAATTAAAGAAGACCTTAGCTGGAGAGAGATCCTGTGTTTATGGATTGGAAGACTTAATATTGTAGTACTCCCCATATTGATCTGCAGATTCAGTGCAAGCCCTGTCAAAATCCCAGCTTCTTTTTTTAGAAGGGATTTACAACTAATCCTAAAGTTCATATGGAAATGCATAATACCCAGAGTGGCCAAAACAATCTTGGAAAGAACAAAGTTGGAAGATTCATACTTCCCAATTTCAAAACTTACCACAAAGCTATGTAACCAAGACAGTGTGGTATTGATCTAAGTATTCTTATACTTACAGACTTATAGATCAATGGAATAGATTCCAGAAACAATCCCTCATATTTATGGTAAATTAATTTTCGACAGGGATGCCAAGATAATTCAATGTCTTTTCAACAAATGGTGCTGATACAACTGGATATCTATATGCAAAATAATGAAGTTAGATCCCTATCTCACACCATATACACAGATGAACTCAAAATGGATCACGGACCTGAATTTAAGGTATAAAACTGTTATAAAATTCTTAGAAGAAAACCTGAGAGTAAATCTTTGTGACTTTGGCCTAGGCAATGGTTTCTTACATAAGACACCAGCAGCACAAGCAACACAAGAAAAAATAGATACATAGGACTTTATCAAAATTTAAAACATTTGTGCTTCAAAAGACACCATCAAGAAAGTAAAGACAAATTACAGAATGGGAGAAAATACTTGCAAAACATATATCTGTTAAGAGACTTGTATCCAGAATATATGAAAAACTCTTACAACTAAACAATGAAAAGACAACCCAATATAAAAATGGGCAAAGGATTTGAACAGATATACAAAGGGTCAATAAGCACACGAAAAGATGCTCAACATCATAATCATTAGGGAAATGCAAATCAAAACTATTGAGATACCACTTCACCACTCACTAAAATGGCTAATTGCTCACCAACTTTGTGGTCATCCATTCATCATACCAGTCACCACTGGCTGGGGAAAAGGTCTGAAAAAGTCTACTGACCGCACAGTTTGGCACTTAAAAAGTGCTGATTTCATCATTGTCTGATGGCATTGCACAAATGACTCAGCACTTTACAACTGCTTAAGATGTGTAATTAACCACAGATAAATTTCCAATATATTATATGGTGCTACTACCTAATGTGGTTTGAGTACTTGATAATGAGGAAAGATTGAGTTCTGTAGCATATAAAAAGGGAATATTTAAAGATTTTTCAGAGCCTCTAATTAACAATGAAACTTAACAAAATTAAGACCATATATTGAAAGCATATAGTAATTGTATCAGTTTCGCTTAAGGTATACTAAAATATAACTTGATTGTATTTGTCAGGCCTTGAACAACAAAATTTTAAAAGTATAGCTGTGGGGGGCTTCCCTGGTGGCGCAGTGGTTAAGAATCCGCCTGCCAATGCAGGGACACGGGTTCAAGCCCTGGTCCGGAAAGATCTCACATGCCACACAGCAGCTAAGCCCATGTGCCACAGCTACTGAGCCTGCTCTCTAGAGCTCGCAAGCCACAACTACTGAGCCCAAGTGCCACAACTGCTGAAGCCTACACGCCTAGAGCCAGTGCTCCACAACAAAGAGAAGCCACCACAATGAGAAGCCCACGTACAGCAAAGAAGAGTAGCCCTTGCTCACCGCAACTAGAGAAAGCCCACGCGCAGCAACAAAGACCCAACGCAGCCATAAATAAATAAATAAATAAATAAATAAATAAATAAATAAAATTTTTTAAAAGCACAGTTCTTTGGAGGATTTTTTGAAGAAAAAAGAAAAAGAAAAAGTATAGCTGTGGAGGGAAGGAGAAACGGCATTGTCCAGATAGCAGGAAATAGCTACTGATCTAGTTTTCTGATTAGGCAAGTAAAAATGATGGCTGTTTCCTCTTTTTAGTCTAAAGATGGAAAACTGGCCCTTATTTTTTAAATTCGTGTAAAAGTCCCTGAAGAAGTTAATTTTATTCTTTGTACTTTTTTAGACAGTAGGAGTCCAGTTACAGTACTGAGTTATCGAGGGTAACTACAGAACCCTAAAAAAGTAGCTATGCACTGGAAAGTAGGGGACACATATTTAATAGAATTTGGCTATTTATGAAACTGTAGAACCAGCTATATGGAGATGTTAATATTATCAAACAGTATGCAGAGTAACATCATCATTTGTCAGAGAAACATGTAATTGATGCATTTATTGTTGTATGCAAGTAAATGAATATTTTAACTGTAGTTTTATAGGGGTAGGAACGCTGAAAACTGTAGACAAACTAAAAATAGCTGTCCAAGTGCAGAGATAGGCACCTGTTAGAGTTCAATTCAATTATAGTTGAATGTTATATGAGATAGAGATGAAGTAATGGGTGGGTTTTAGAGGTAAAATTTATGGTTAATAGAGGAAACATAGCCAGGATAAAATTACCCATCTAAAATGCAGCCTATACAGTGAAGTCATTGCAGCAGTGTCTAGACAGATTCACAGTTTCTATATTGACCTTTGTTAGAAATAGCTCATTAAGGCTAAGCTTTCTATTCCCTGACTCAGGCTGCAAGGTGACAGAGGCTGACTCAGACAAGGATTGCATTCTAGAAACTAAGTGTTCTCAGAACTTCAGTTATCCAATTCCTAAAGTTTAAATCAATTCTACAGATGATACCTGGGAAGAGATGAGATCATTAGGTTTTAAAAATAACCAAGAAATATTATAACTTGAAACTCAGATTCTAAAATTATGTCTATAAATAAATAAGTCAGACTTTAAATAATTGACATGGTGACTATTATAGTGAAGGTGTAGTAGCTTTTTATCCAAGTGATTGCAGAGTGTGTATCTCAGGGCAACTGTAACTTGTTTAGGAAAACACTTCCTCTCAAACTATGAATTTGTAATTTAAAGAGGAATAGTAATAGATTTTCCTGATATATTTTAGATGATGCAGTATACAAGAATTTATTTTATGTCAGCTTTAAGGAATATTGTAGTATGTCAGCTTTGATCCATAAAATTGGGTATACCTTTTACACTGATGTTCATAATAATTATACAGCAGCAGAATTTCACTAGATTTTAAGGCAGTGTGCTGTTTTGCTAAATTCTTTTGTTGCATACAGTAATTAATACAGTGTAAATGCTCTGATAAATATTGGTTTAATAATAATAACTGCAATTCAAATACTTTTTCTTAAACTGTCATCTTCTTCATGTAAAGAAATTTCTATTTTGGTACAAATTTTGGCAGTTAAAGCATGTCAAGAGGTACATCAGTGAGACATCTTTTTATTACATGAGATACTTTTTTAGTATCTTCAATTTATTTACTTTTAAAAATGAAGAGATTCAGACCGTTTGATATGTTTTAGCTGTTGCAGAGAAGAGGATAGTTATTTTGTACATGCTTATCTTTTTCTGTGCATTCTAGTGAATAATGCCAGTTGCAAGTCCCATGGGTATTAAGAGTGGAAAAACCACAGTTCTAAAGGAGAATTCAGTAATAAGAATTTTCTAATATGGTTAGTTGCTAACCTTTTTTTTTTTTTTTCACCGCACTGTGCAGCATGCGGGATCTTAGTTCCCCAACCAGGGATTGAACCCATGCCTCCTGCAGTAGAAGCGAGGGTTCTTAACCACTGAACCACCAGAGAAGCCCACTAACCAGCTTTTGAAGATAAATTTGCTTGGAAAATAATTGATTCAGCCCTGGGACAACCACATGACATATTGCTTATATTCATATCTTCTAAATCAAGAAAAGTTGAAACTTTGTGAACTAATAAGTATGAATGACTTCCTTTTTTTGTTGTTATTTTGGGGAAAGCCAATAGAGGAAGGTAGATTTTAATACTAAATGTGATTTAGGAGCTAAATTGTCAAAAAGGATACCTGTAATCCAACACAGATGACTTCTTTGGGGATATGTAATGCATTGATGTGAGAATTGTACCATAAGTTAGAAGATAATAATTTTTCTTTTCATCTCTACTACTGGTAGAATAATTTTTCTTTTCATCTCTTCTAGTGGTAAGTTGTGGATATTATAAGTTAACTAAATTCTTGGGGTCTTGCTTTCCTTGGCTGTAAAAAGGAGGGGACCTAGATGATCTCTGATTCCCTTCCTACATGAAAAGTTTTATAGTTCTGTGAATTTTTTAAGTTCAATAATTATAAGCATATTAAAAACTTAAATATTATTCTGCTATCTCCAGAGCATATATGTATGTATGTATGTATGTAAATACCCCCCCACACACACACAAGATTAAAGAGCAGCTGGAAAAATGAGCTTAGAACCTCATCTCATTCAAACTAGAGCTTTGTAAAATATCTATAGATTATTGTAACACATGGTGCTATAGCTACAATAAAAGCTTATTTTGTAACAAGTACTTATTTTATAATGATAAATAGTAAATATTTCTGTAAAACTAGAACTTGCCCTAAGAAGCATATGTGTCTTTTATAACTAATATAAACACATTCCTTAAAGCTGAATACACACATAAATATAGATATGAGTTCTGAGATTTAAATACTAATGAATATTAGGACCTTGTCCCTTTTGGAAAAATACCTACCATTGACTCACTAAGGAAATGTAACAAGTTAATCTGTAAACATTATTGTGCTAAATCCTGGTCACTTTTTTTTTTTTTTTGTATTCTCTGACAAGTTTAAGTTTACATTTGCTCAGGCTCCAGAAATCTGGTTTTGTGGTTGTAACTGTATTGTATTGCTATATCTAATCAGTCATTTTAATAGGCCCCACTGATCATTAGATGAGGGGTGCTATACCCGGAGGAAAAAGCACACTGCTGTTACACAAAACTCCAGGGAAGGGCAGCTTAGCTTATTTAAAACATTTGTCTATAAACAATCTGAAGAGGAGGTAGATAGGTATATTGGGATCTTTCTTCCTTACCATTTGGACAAAGTAGCTTTTCAATAATGTCCTCACTGCTTTGATAGTCTGCCAAACCCGTCCCTAATTTTAGGACATCTCCACTGTTTATTTTTTTTCCTCTTCGGAGTTGGTAAAGTTTGCTGGAAATCAGAGCTGTGCTGACTGGGTCCACTAGAAACTTCTGCTGTCTTTAAATGTAACATTATGGGTCGGTTATTCTCACTTCTTATTGTGTTTCTGTAGTATTTATCACAGTGACTATTCAAGCCCTTCTAAAAAAATCCTTTCAGCAGAGTGTGGGGTAGAAACTCAAAGCTAGGGGTCATCAAAATCACATTCTAGATTACAGATAAGACTTTAGTTTCTCTAAAATCTGGAAGTATAAGTGAATGATCTTTAAGATCCCATCCAGTCTGAAAAAAATTATGAGATTTGAAAAACCCAATTCCACTTTTTACTGTCAGATCTAGTTTGTGAACCAAGGGCTAGGACTCATATCTCCCAATTCCTAGTCTTAAAGCTACTTGCAGTATATTATTGTGACTCCCGTTTCCTCCTTTGCTGAAAATAAGAACTCCTGGTTTGAACTTCTTCATCTTCCTCTTTATTTTCTACCTTTATGCTTTTGGCTCAAATTCCTTCCTCCCCCCCCCCCCGCCCCCACACTCCCCATTTAAACTTCTAATGCACAGAGAGGGATGAATAAGAATAACAAAAATGTTTATAATAACCTCAAATTAAAAGTAACATGGCTATTGTAAATAGAGCTGCAATGAACTAAATAGAGCCGCAATGAATAGCCAGGACATGGAAGCAACCTAAGTGTCCATCGACAGATGAATGGATAAAGAAGATGTGGCACATATATACAATGGAATATTACTCAGCCATAAAAAGAAATGAAATTGAGTTATTTGTAGTGAGGTGGATGGACCTAGAGTCTGTCATACAGAGTGAAGTAAGTCAGAAAGAGAAAAACAAATACCATATGCTAACACATATATATGGAGTCTAAAAAAAAATGGTTATGAAGAACCTAGGGACAGGACAGGAATAATGACGCAGACATAGAGAATGGACTTGAGGACACGGGGAGGGGGAAGGGTAAGCTGGGACAAAGTGAGAGAGTGGCATGTACATATATACACTACCAAATGTAAAATAGATAGCTAGTGGGAAGCAGCCGCATAGCACAGGGAGATCAGCTCGCTGCTTTGTGACCACCTAGAGGGGTGGGATAGGGAGGGTGGGAGGGAGACTCAAGAGGGAGGGGATATGGGGATATATGTATACGTATAGCTGATTCACTTTGTTATAAAGCAGAAACTGACACGCCATTGTAAAGCAATTTTACTCCAATAAAGATGTTTAAAAAAATTTAAACAATTGATTAATGTCATAACATAAATTCTTCTAAAATTAATATATATTGATAGATGTCCTATTATATTTTTTGCTAAACTGCCAGCTTTTTAAAAGATTTGAATGAAATGTTCCTAAGAGTCATATGGGAAAATAAATGCCCAAGTATATCCAATAAATTATTTCCATCTTTAAAAAAAAAAAAAGAAGTAACATGAATTCCTATCAAAAGGGGTATGGCTAAGTAAATAATAATACATCTGTACCTTGTATTGGGTGAAAAGAATGATATAGATTTCTATGTGTTTATGTGGAAAGATTTCAAAGACATACTAAGTGAAAAAAAGCAAATTGAGAAGTGATATTACCAGTATGATCTCATTTATGTTAAAAATAACACAATCAAATGTGTAAATACATTGGAAAAGTTTTGGAAAGATACATGTCAAAGTGAAACACTTGTTGCCTCTGGGGAGGGGAATGAGAATCAAGGAGAAACTATCATGTTGATTTTGTTAGAATTTCTGTAGTAAGAGTGTATTACTTGTGAACTTAAAGATTTTTTTGAAAGGCAATAAATGCAATTCTACCTATACATTTCCATAGATAATAAAGCTAGAAGGATTCTTAGAAAATCATCTAGTCTAGTATTCTTATTTAATGGATAAGGAAAACTAAGTTCCTCCAAGTTTTATACTCCACCAAACTAATGACAAAGTCAGGATGAGAATCTAGATTTTCTGATTCCCAAAGGAACTTTTTCACACTGCCTTCAAGGTGTAGCTAAAATATGTTTTTCACGAAGTCTTTTCTGTTTATCCAAAATGATATCTCTTCTAAATTCCTATCTGTTCACTGTTTGTGTCATTTATATGAACTTTAACCCATACTACCTCATACTGTAATGTCTTTCCTTTCTGGATCATGTGGAAAGGGACTGTAACTTGCTCGTCTTTATATCTAACCAGTGTCTTGCATGTAACAGGTGGTCAGTGAATTAGTAATTTACATTTTTATTTGATTTTTATAGCTGGCTATGCACATTGTGTTAGATTAAGAGAAAAAAGTTAAATGCCAAGTCAAATAAGTAGCTGGGGTTTTTTTGGGTTTTGTTTTTTTTGAAACCTGCCACTTCAAGATAGAAAATATTTTAGAAAGGCACATAGTGAGATATTTGCTACCCTGAAGATATCTTCCGTTTCCAAGGAAAATACTTTTGTTCTCCACTCCTGCTTCAGAGAGAACAGTTTGTCCTCATAGGGTATTCTAGGTAATATGACCCACTTAGGAAGTATGTGATGATAGTGCTTCATAATGGGACCTCTCCTAAAGTTGTATCATGGGAAAATGCCTCTTGAGTGTGATGGTTTTACAGGTGCAAGTACATATCTCTCTGTATCTGAATTCGGTACAGCAGACTGAGAAACTCAATTGTGACTTAAAATAAAGTTTTGCTATAAATAGCAAGAAGCGGTGACAGATCTTTTTGTTGTCGTTATAAAGACATTTCGTCAGAATGTTTAGAATTTATACAGGTGTCTTCCCCTTGATGTGTTGTTACCTTGTTCTGTCTACATAGCTCTAAGATGTTAACATCTTATTACATATTAGCTTGCTTTTTGAGATATAGACTCTTCCCTGTAATTTTTATCTGCAGTTGTGTTAATCCTGTTTTGCTTCTGATTTTTTGGTAACTTGATTTATTCTGATAGCTGTTGATTTTGACATCATTAAAAGCCTGTAGAATTATCTAAATAGATTATGACATGGAAGTTTCCATGATCACTTAGAACATTGTTCTTGGGTGGCACCTTGGGAAGACATTATTTTCTTTTAAATTTTATTAGAGTATAGTTGATTTACAGTGTTGTGTTAGTTTCAGGTGTACAGCAAAGTGGTTCAGTTATACATATACATATATTCATTCTTTTTTAGATTCTTTTCTCTTACAGGTTATCACAGAATACTGAGTAGAGTTCCTTGTGCTATACAGTAGGTCCTTGTTGGTTGTCTTATCTTATATATAGTAGTATGGTATATTCATTCCAAGCTCCTGATTCTCCAGATTTATCCCTCCCTCCCCACCCACATTTCCCCTTTGGTAACCATAAGTTTTCGGTATCTGTTAGCCTGCTTCTGTTTTGTAAATAAGTTTGTTATCATTTTTAAAAATTAGATACCACATATGAGTGATATCATATGATATTTGTGTTTCTCTGTCTGACTTATTTACTTAGTATGATAATCTTTAGGTCCATCTATGTTGCTGCAAATGGCATTCTTTCATTCTTTTTTATGGCTGAGTAATATTTCATTGTATATATGTACCATATCTTTATCCATTCCTCTGTCGATGGACATTTAGGTTGCTTCCAAAGACATTCTTTTTTGGAAGGCTAATGTCTCTCTTAGTTTAGAATTAATAGCTTTAGGAAAACATCATAGAATGCTGAGAATTTCCATAAATGCTTCTAGACAAATAGATTGTTATTGAAATGGCCAATTGGTGCTCATAGGTATTCATCTAGAGCCGTTTCTTTTATGCCTGAATTTAAAAGTGTGTGTGTGTGTGTGTGTGTGTGTGTGTGTGTGTATTTGTTTAAAAAGTAGCTATGAGTTTGGCTCACTTGAAAGCTGTGAAGTAATTAAAGTAAAGGTAACAAGTTTATTAAATAGAAAGTGATCCGTAACTACTTCAGTGAATTTCAGATATGGTGTATTAAAACTTGTTCTTGTCGGGCTTCCCTGGTGGCGCAGTGGTTGGGGGTCTGCCTGCCGGTGCAGGGGACGCGGGTTCGAGCCCTGGTCTGGGAGGATCCCACATGCCGCGGAGCAACTGGGCCCGTGAGCCACAATTACTGAGCCTGCGCGTCTGGAGCCTGTGCTCCGCAACAAGAGAGGCCGCGATAGTGAGAGGCCCGCGCACCGCGATGAAGAGTGGCCCCCGCTTGCCGCAACTGGAGAAAGCCCTCACACAGAAACGAAGACCCAACACAGCCATAAATAAAAAATAAATAAATAAAATAAAATAAATAAATTTAAAAAAATTGTTCTTGCTGTGTTGAGCATTTTATTAGAAATTTTAAAAATAATCATGTTTAGCACTCTTTGATCTGCTCTGCTTAGAAGGAAAGATACTAGTGGTTAGTTTTCCCCTATTCTTGAGATCTTAGATTTTTTATTTTCATACTGACAAAGATATGTAGATTAATTTACTTGTGATAAAGTTAATAGATATTTGCTGTCATTTTTCTAAACTTTTAATTGGCCTTACAATTTGCTACAATAAAATTCATTTTATTTTAAAATTGTTGTCAACATGCTTAGTTTAGTAACATTTGAATGGAGTAGGAAAAAATGGATTCTTAAACGTGAGCTTCAGGGTATTTTCTGATTAGTGCTTTAATTTAAAAATAATTTTTTTTCAGATGGTAGTCCTCTACAGAGAAGCTTTTTTGGAAATGATATAAGGAACTGTATTTTACTTCTGTCCAGGATTTCTTTGTTTAGACCTAACAAAGCTGGAGCTCAAACATATGTTTGAACTTAGCAGCTTCAATTTGCAAAATGGCCTTACCTTTGCTCGGCAGGTGAAGGTTTATTGGAGGTTTCTCAACATTTTTGGTAGCGCTTTGAGTACTTTGAAGAGTTGGTTGGATGCTAGTACAGGTCCAAAAGACAGGGGTTAGGAATAAACAATTTTTGTCTTTTAGCAGCAGTTTTACTGTTTCAGCTAAGGTACTATTTGACCTCTCCGTAACTCTCTCCCCTCATCCACCTTTTGCACTTTTATTTTAACTCAGAAATATGTTGAAAATTTAGGTTTAGGATTTGTTTCAAGTTTCCTTGATCTTGAAATTTTAGAATTTGTTTTGAACTTCCTTTGAATGTCAACCTAGGATGACTTATAAGTTATTGGTAATGGTCAGATGTCTATGCTAATGTCTCTTAACAGGCTTACATACTGTTAACCCCAAGATCATGTTTTCTGATTTAAAATCTTTGTGTGGAAATGGGAGTTCATTTGAAGTGGCTTAATTCCTGGCACTGACAAAGGACTCCTAAAGATAATTATAAATCAACTGACAAGCATTTATTAGGCATTGACTGTGTGCTAGGTACTGGGGATAGGATAAAAGGAGGAGAAATCCCAGGCCCTGCTTTTGAGGATTTAGTCTAACTAGGTAGAAGACAAAATTATAAAGCCCCCGCAAACAGTATGTAATTAACTGCTAAGTTGTGTGTGTTCCAGATGGGAATTGTGGTAAACTCAAAGCAGGGGGTTATCGTGGGCTGAAGCTTGTATGAACAACTTAGTTACGAGTGATTATTCCTGTGACTTGCATGATTCTCTGTAGGAGTTTGCCAAAATTGGTTTTAAAACATTGTCAGTGTGTTTGAAAGGGTTTTCAGGAGAAATGTTGCATCTGAAACTTTTCTGTTCTTTCAGTCATTAAAGGATAATTTGTCACTTGTTCTGGGGTGAAAGTGGACTTTCAGCTATTCAGCATGGATAAGACAGATATGGGCCTGGGACTACATTTAGAGAATGTGATAAAGCCTTTTTATTCTCTTAATCTATAGTTTCTTTCCTGGTATTTCTTTAATGACAGCTAAAATACAGTGTCATTTGTAATGGCTATGTTTTCCCTCTGAAGGGGTGTCTACTAGGGTTCTCCCTCTTTTGTACTGGCAGTGTAGATGAATGCCCAAGTGTCTTGTGAAAAGAGCCAAAAGCTTCAGCTGGGGCAGGTACATCTGCTATAGCTTCAGGTAAATAAGGATAACACCAAAGGCCAGTTTTCTTAGCTCTCCAGAATCTCTTGGATGTCATTTTGTTTTGGAGTACTGTTGAAGATGTTCACTGTACTCCAGTAAGCCCTTTATGATGAAGAGCCAAGTAACTTTTGCTATCATGTGTTTCCCCTTGTAACTTATATTTCATCTGAGTGTGTCTCAATTTATCCTTTAATAGAGAACCCTGAACAAGATATATCTGTGAGAAATCCTGTGCCTTTGTAAACTCTGTGCCTGCTCTAGTACATCAACCTTAGATCGTTGACTTTTAAAAATTTCAACATACAACCTGTCACTCTTAAGTTTGCCTGATATGGGAGGTTGATGTAGGATTTTATGCCATTACCAAAAAATCTATTTTTTTATAGAATCCTTTATTTTCCAGTACTTTTATCCCAAAGTAATTAGGGCAATGCTGAACCTTTAAAATAATCTAAAATTAAATGAGAAAAATATCTTTCCAATCTGGAAATACAATAGCTAAATTAGAACAAAGGAGAAATCTGGAAATTAATAAAGAATACAACTAAGATTTTTTCACCAAAATCATAACAGACTAGAATTAGGAAGTGTACTCCTTTGAAGCTTGGAAAGCTTGAAGGAGGAATTTTCGGATTAAAAAAAAGGACAGTCCTACTGTACACAGTGAGTGCTAACTACATAGGGACTTATTACCCTAATAAAAAACGAAAATAAAGTCAAACCAATCTAGATCAGTTCTTTGAAAAAACATTGCTATTTGACTTTAGTAAGAAGATGTTAGGGGTATGTCTCTGTAATATACATGTATTGTCATGTAGGACAATCATCATAGTTTCCCTGAGCCTGCTGGTGTCACTGACAAAACTTACTCTTTGGCATTTGAATCATTGGTGTGACCAATTATTGCATTTTTCTCTAGGGTTGTAACGTCTGTATGGTTTTTCTATCTTGATTCATTTTAATCCAGCTGGATTCACAATTATTCCTTTACAGAACAGCTTGTATTTGGCATAGCTGTAAAAAAAATTCAGTGTCTTCTAAATAAGGTTCTTTTTCAATTGGAAATTCCGTCTTCGCAGTTAAAACATTTGTAAACATAACACAGTTGAGATAGAGCTGAACGGCTTTGCAAGACTGCTATTTTTGAAATGGAGGAGGCTTTTCCTAAAGAGCAGTTTGGTGATATTGGGCTCTTAGAACTCCCTTGAAAGCAGTTGGAGTTTAACTGCTGCGTGTATTGGGTCAGATGAAGGAAGAAACATGTATTTGTTGGCTTGCAATATTCGGGAAACATTGGTGTGTCTAGAAGAATACTGAATAAATTTTGGGTCTTATTTTCCTTTATTTCAAAGGATCCTTCATGTATCTTTTGTTCCCTGAGATTAGAGATGTTGGTGATCCTGGAAGATGTTTCAAGACTTTCACCCTGTAGTATTTCTAATAACTGAAAGGAACTGTGGCCAAGTTGGGCAAACTTAACCTCCTAACTCTACCCCCTTCTTTGGCTGAAGCAACAGTTTTTATGTTGTTGTTGTTGGAATATACTTAAGTGAGAGAGCCACACAACCTCCCCCATGAACAGCCAGGATTTTGATTGAGTGGTAACAAAATGGAACATGTTCCCTCAGCATGGCTTTTCCTTCCTTTCCACAGAACAATATAGATTTTTCAAGGCTGTTCTCCTGGAATCAAAGTGTAATGGCACTTTTGTAGCAGTCCTTGAACAGAAAACTATAATGGTATTGCCTTGAGGCTGGAATCATACAAAATAAATATTATATCTCTGATTCTTCTCTCATTTAATTTTTTTCTGGGCTTATCCAGAGGAGAGTCAAACTAAGATTTAGACAAATATAAATAGAAACAAGCCACAAAGTGTAGTGTTGCAACCCAGTCTTAATTTGAACTCAGTCTTTTACTGATAAAAGTTTACCTTTTAGGAGACTATTGTAATTGTTCTTAATCCTTTGAATACCTTTCCTTTTCAGAAGGGTTTTTAAAAGTAAAGTAGTTCTTAAGGCATGTTCACTTTCTACCTGCCTAAAAATGCTCTTCTGTCAGTGCCCTAATACAACACTGAAAAATTTTCTGCTTTATCAGAGGAGAGCATGCCCAAGATTGGGGCCAGCTGTTATGCGAGGCTGCCTCCAAAAGTAACTCTCAAAAACTACTCTTCAGTTGGGCCCTTTGTGGTCAGAAAAAAATGTAATACAGTATATAATGAAAGAGAAAGATCAGAGGAGTTAAGTAACTTTGACATAAGAACATTAATTCTCTGTCATTGTCAGGACTGTGAATTCTGTGAATCTTATTTTAAAATTCTGTGAATCTTATTTTTTAAAAGGTTCCAAATGCCCTACAAATACCTCAGGATTAGTTTTTTAAAAATTACACCTGGCCAACAATTGCTCTTTGGCACCCTTTTTCCTGCCCCAAATTTTACCTCCCCAAAGCAAAAACCAGAAAACCCCACATTTTGATTTTGGGGAAATTTTACTAAAATGGGGCTTTAAAAATAATCCCTGGCTTGGATTGACTAAATTGGCAGATGTCCAGCAATGCCAAACCATTTGCCGTCTGCTAGTAGTAAGCATAGTCACCAGTTTTAGTCATTTAGCTCTCTATTTCAGGTTACTTATATTCAGTACAAATTGTGAATATTCATCTTCCAGGGATGCATTAATTCTTAGGCCAGAGTGTTTGTTTCATGTAAGAAAGGTGCCTCTCCGCCTAAGTGCATACACCTCCTTAAAGTGAACTATTACACTAATCACATCTTAATAGTGGGACTATTTTTAAAGGTATCACGCTATTTTCATTTTATGCTTCTAAATGAACATCTACATTACAAAGCATTCTTGGAGTGTGCTGTTTGTGCTAAGCAGGATCGCCATTTTATTAGAGGTCAGTAACAATAGTTCTTCCTTTCTCTCTTCCACCCTGGACTGTGATTTGATAAATTGTACTGGGCTGTGGGTAGGAATGGAGCTGTGAGAGGCAGACTTAAACTCTTATAGAATAATAGACTGATGCTTGTTGTGTGCATTTTGTATATAAAACTAGGGCAGTGTCTTACAGAAAGTTATCACTGTGTCTCAAATCTGACTTGCCAGCACGTAGGAAGTTTGTTTTGGTTTCAAAATGTACTTTACCCCATGGTGGCTGGCAGGGTACAATACTATTGACATCACTGTGTTTCAAATAGAAAATTAACAAGTAGCTACTGTTGTGATTGCAGATTGCCTTCCCAGTCCCTGTGAGAGAATGCTTTTTCTTTTGGACAGCAACACTTCTCAGCCCCTTGGTACCATTAAATCAGCCAATGGGGGCTGCCAGAATAGGGATGAACACCAACAAAAGACTGAAGAGTAGAAAAACTGTTAATAATGCAAAAATCTTTAATCAGTTTCCAAATTGATGTGAAAGATAAATAATTTAAAAAAATTTCTCTCCCACCCACAGCTAAGTTTTGACAGTAGGCCAGGTTCAGAGCCTGATCTCTCCAGAGAGGAGTATCCTTTCCCTCCACCCAAAACCCTGGAGAGTTGCCAAAGGAAAATAAGCTATTTTGTATTTAGAACAAATTGCCACTGTTTTCACCAGTGATGTAGCCCTATTTCCCAGACTTTGAAACTTGGAACACAGAAAGTTCTTGTGTGACCAAAGAAGAAATATGGTGAATGAATGATCAAGTTTTTTTTTTTTTTTTAACAAAATTCTTGTAAACAGATATGAGAGGGAATGAGACATATGCATGGAAGTTAAGTTGAGCACAGAATGGATATCAAGTGAGCAATTTCCGTTAAATCACTTTGGAGATTGGGTTCCTTGTGGGAGTTTCAGTAGAGAACATATGCCTCTGGAACCAGATTTTAATTATTTTTTTCACATGAGGCTGTCAAGAGTCAAGTCTCCCTTAGAGATGAATGCAGGACAATAAAAATGAAATAATTTATGTGTTCTGTACTGTAGGCTTCAAGGGATCAGCAGTCCTGAGAGCTTGTAAAACTATGCAGACATGAGTTTCTCATCTTATCAAATGAGATAAAAACTGTTCATTTAATTTTTTTCCCCCTTGCATTGTGGAGTATTTCTTTTTAGACTTTTTCCCCTCATACCTGGGTTTTCTTAGCTATTTTTTTTTCTATTTTCTCCTTAATAATTGCCTTCCTGTCATCATACTTGTTATTATCACCATTTCTTGAACAACAGCTGGAACAGAGGCCAGACTTATCAGTCAGGTTTTCTACTTGCTAGGAGGCCTGTCAGTAAGGTCAGAAAGTTGATATTGGTGACCAAAAAAATGGATTTTAAAAAATTATCTGTGAATTTTATTTGATATTGTTGACCTAGTCCCCCATCACTGTAAATACTTTGATAAGTCACTCTCTTGTAATGGATGCAGTTCCCAACCCTCTGCTTCATGTCTACTCTTAACAAGAGTTGGTTGGAGATTGTCAGTTACTCTACGTGTAGTCATCTTGGGTGGCGACCACAGCTGCACACCAAAGTATAGAGTTCTGGCATCCATAAGCAAATCTCTCATGAATGTTGGCCTGCCATCTGATTATACTGTTTGGAGGCCCCTGTATTTTTACCTCAACTTTGCTGAGTTAGGGAGGCCCAGAAATATCCACTAGAAATTGTTACATCCCTTCTCCCCACTGTGGGCCAGTCATTCTGTTTGGGTATTGGAAGAACTAAAACGACTAAAAAGTATGGATTCATTCTTATCCAGAAGATAATTAAAATATAGTGTGATTAGTGTAAAAATCAAGTATTAATTATCTGAGGAAGGGATATGGCAAGGAAGGCCTCATGGAAGAAACAGTAGTTTGGCTGTGGGCTGAAAAATGACTTAGATGCCCACTAGAGGACAGTGGAGGAAAGGGTATTCCAGGTAGAGAAATCCATAAGTACAAACCTTTGGTTTGTGGAAGAGGTTTGCAAAAGGGAATGGATAATGCTAGGTGGAGCTGGAAAGGTGGTAGGCCAAATTATAGCATCTTCAAACAGATAAAGCTTACTACTGGCATCTTTAAAAATTTTTTACAGCATCTAATTCAGTGGCATAATAGAATGTAGCTCTTTGTTTACTGATGGTCATTGTTATTGACTGAGTGCCACTTCATCCTCTTCATATCTCTGAGATGTAAAGACTAAAATTTCAGCCTACATGGAATCTGTGTAGTTTAAGAAAGAATATGTCACTGTCATCATTAATTTATTGAGTACTCACCTCTCCCCTGCTCGCTTCCCCCGCTCCACTCTTTCTCTCTCTCTAAACCTTTGAAAGACATAATCCCAACAGTAATTCAGAATTGATGTTCTGAAGTCCCGAGCTCTGATAGTGATCTGTAGTAATTTGCTCTAATAGTTTAACATAGATTCCTGGAGGTCCTGGGTTGTACTGTGAAATAATGTAAGATTTATTTGAAGTCTTCTTCAAATAAAGAAGAACACTATTTTATATAAACACTATTATCAGTTCTTGTTTTTATATAAAATAGTGTTCTTTTTCCAAACCTTTGAGGAAAATTATGACTTCTGGAAGGCATACTATATTTAACTTTCTGGCTTTAAATACTCTCTGGTGACTTCCCTGGTGGCACAGTGGTTAAGAATCTGCCTGCCAATGCAGGAGACACGGGTTCGAGCCCTGGTCCGGGAAGATCCCATATGCCGCAGAGCAACTAAGCCTGTGCGCCACAGCTACTGAGCCTGCGCTCTAGAGCCTGCGACGCACAACTAGTGAAGCCCGCGTGCCACAGCCACTGAAGCCCATGCGCCTAGAGCCTGTGCTCCGCAACAAGAGAAGCCACCGCTATGAGAAGCCCGTGCACCGCAACGAAGAGTAGCCCCTGCTCGCCGCAACTGGAGAAAGCCCGTGCGCAGCGGTGAAGACACAATGCAGCCAAAAATGTTTAAATCCATAAATAAATAAATTTATTTTTAAAAAATAGAATAACTTAAAAAAAAAAAAAAACTCTCTGGCTCCCTACCCTAAGAACTACTTTGATTTTACTGGGAGAAACTGATTTTAAAAGTTTTCAAAGAATGAGTAACATGTATCTCAACCTTACTGATTTTCTTATCTTGTATATAGATGAGCCCGTTAAGTGCTGAGGTGGATAAATGTGACTATAGAGTAATTTATATTATCATAATATTATGTACTTTATATAATTTACAACTTCATTATAACACTTGTTAATATTCCTATCTGGTTATTTTACAAGATACCAGTTGAATTAAGAGGAATATTAATGAAAGCAGTTTTTTTCTGAAAAGTGAGAAGAGGGTCCTAGCTATTCTCCTAAGTTTTAATTTTATTGTCCTTAAGCCCCATGACACCACAGTCAATTCCGACGCTAGGGAAATGCCACTTACTAAGTTACTCACTGGAAGTTAATAGTCTATTTTTTATGAAGTAGATAATATATAAGTTGTAAATGAAGCATATAATTATCATGTGCCGTTTTATGGGAATAGCTTGTCTAAAGCTTATTTCACAAACAGAGTAAGCTGAACAGCAGAATATGATCATATTTGTTTTTTGTAAATAAAGTTCATGTGTAGCATGATTGTGCTTGATATCTGGATCCATCTTTAATGTCATTTTTTTTAATAAGAAAAGGAGGCAGGCAGTTTTTTGGGTTTTTTTTTTTTTTTTTTGGTAACTGTAGATTTTCAGAAAATTCTCAGCATGTTACATTTTAGAGAAATGCTGGAGTACAAAATGTGTAGGAAAAACAGCTAGTTGCTGTCATGTGCAAAAGTGTTGTGTAGAGAGTTGGGAAACCTGGCCACAAGCCACTGCAGCTTTGAAGAAAGTGGCTCAAGGGAGGACTCACAGCCCATTGCGTAACATTCAACAGAGAGGAAAATACAGTACTGTCCCTATCGCTTGACTTGTTTTCCATTTTTATTTCGTTACTTGGCAAAGTCTTGGTATCCCGTAGTGGAGGAATGAAAGACAAGTAAGTTCCAGTGAAGGACCGTGCCTCCAAGGGCATCAGCCAATGGATGGTTTGTGAGGCTGGGCAGGCGTTAAATTTCTTATTGTTGTTGGGCAGAGGGATTAGAGTTTCAAGAGACGACTTGAAAAACATCATCGTGAGGTAGATGCTTGCAATTTTTTTCTGAAAGGGAATTCTTCCTCTCTCCTCCCTCAACAGTGTGCTTCTTCTGGTTGATATACCTATGCATTAAAATATCACACCTACTAGCAGGGGCCATTTTATGGCAAAATCATTTCCCCTCATGTTCTGTGATATTTCACTTTGGCAGTAGAGTTTACAAGGTTTGAAATCAAAAGCAGCACTGTTTCTTTCAGGGAAAAATGATCCTAATCTACCAAAATAAAAGCCAAACAGACTCTAATTGTTCCTTCTCCCACAAGGGGCTTGCCCTTTTTGAAGGTGTGGGTAATTCTGATAGGACCTTCTCTCTAACAGGGTTAGTCACTGGGAATTGCCTCTTCCCCTGGGTAAAACCCACTTTTAAATCTCATTTTAAAACAGACCTCAAAGTGTCTTTGAAAATAAAAGTACTTTGCCATCTCTCCATTGTCTTGCCCCCTCCCTCTCTGCAAGACTCCAGTTTTCTCACAAGGCACCTCCTGCTGCAGTGTCTAATCTTAACTTTGCTTTACAGTCACTCACGCTAAATTAGGAAAGATTTTAGTTGTATAGTTTTTATTGAGCTATTGATGCATTGTGAAAAGTTAAGTAACTGCTAACCAGGGTGCTACATTTTTTTCCATCAAGTCTGATTACGTTAATTTTACAATGTGAGGTTTTTTCCTATTGATTGTTAGTCTAATGTTCATCAGAATATTCAGAACAGCAGCCTTAACTTTCCCCAACCTTCTTACCCTACTTTGACTAAAGGTACAGAACCATGCCTTTCATGAATCCTTCTTTATGTCAGTTCTTCCACTCCTTGAAGACTTGAAAAACATCATCTCATGATAGTTGCAAATTTTTTCTCAGTACATAAGGATTTTCAAATCAAACCAAGCTTTTTTTCTTCTCTGTCTCTTGTCCTCTTTTTCCCCCATTGTCTTACAGTTCATGATTTGGCAGCTCTGTACAAGAGACTCCTGAGCCACCAGTCACATGAGAATGAAGGCAAGAAAAGAAAGGACCAGATGGCATCAAAAGATATGCCTTTCTAGGTCATTGGTGGTTAAGCTTGCAATCTGGTTACCAGCAGGGAGACTATGGGGGAAAGGGTGGAGAGCAGCACAGCACCATTGTAAGGGAAGAAGAATTTTGCCATACAGTTCGTTTCGTAATTTGCTGGAGAGAAAAAACTTACACATGGAAGAGAATGGATTTTCTGATTGAACTTTCCAGTTGACAGTCACAGAGAATCCATTGCATTTACTTAAAAGTGGCATATAAGCACATGTGAAAAACTGTGTGCAGTATTTGAATGGCAACTTTGAAAAGTGTGGCTCCGCCTTGGTCAGCTGCGGTTCAACTTCCATTAACCCTTTGTTATTCTATTCTCCAAATGCCTGATTCACTTATAAGTACAAAAACTGGAGGAAATGACATTTGGCTCCCACACATACACTTGTCCCCACAGAAGAGCAGAGGACATCATTCACCACTCATCCTTCATAATATTATCTATTTTGAAGGACCCTATTTACAAAACATGGAAAATGGCATCACTGGCCTTTGTGAGACATGTTATCTCAGGGTATGTTTTCTTAGTATAAACTGCATCTTGGAGCACATTTAAAATTACTTGACTGAAGAAATGTTCAAGTGGAACCCTCCTACACTGTTGGTGGGCATGTAAATTGGTGCAGGCATTATGGAGAACAGTATAGATGTTCCTTAATAAACTAAAAACAGAGTTACCATATGATCCTGCAATCCCACTCTTGGGCATATATCCAGAGAAAACTCTAATTCAGAAAGATACAGGTGGGATGTACCTGGTGGTCCAGCGGGTAAGACTCCATGCTTGCAATGCCGGGGGCGCAGGTTCGATCCCTGGTTGAGGAACTAAGATCCCACATGCAGTGTGGCCCCCCAAAAAAACCAAACTCCATGCCTGTGGTGATGGTTACACAACTCTCTAAATATACCCAAAAATCATTGAATTGTACAAGTAAAGCAAGTGAATTATATGGTATGTAAATTATAACTCAATAAAAATTCAAAAAAATACATGCACCCCAATGTTCATTGCAGCACTATTTACAATAGCCAAGACCTGGAAGCAACCTAAATGTCCATCAACAGATGAATGGATAAAGAAGATGTG
The DNA here is from genome assembly GCF_949987535.1 of Balaenoptera acutorostrata. NCBI lineage: Eukaryota > Metazoa > Chordata > Mammalia > Artiodactyla > Balaenopteridae > Balaenoptera > Balaenoptera acutorostrata. The sequence continues at coordinate 20,084,262 of NC_080079.1, read as the reverse complement.
GTGTATATATATACAATGGAATATTACTCAGCCATAAAAAAGAATGAAATAATGACATTTGCAGCAACATGGGTGGACCTAGAGATTATCATATTAAGTGAAGTTAAGTCAGACAGAGAAAGACAACTATCATATGATATCACTTATATGTGGGATCTAAAAAAAATGATACAAATGAACTTATTTAGAAAACAGAAGTAGACTCACAGACGTAGAAAACAAACTTATGCTTACCAAAGGGGATAGCAGGGTAGGGGTGGGGGAGATAAATTAGGAGTTTGGGATTAACATATACACAGTACTATATATAAAATAAACAACAAGGACCTATGGTACAGCACAGGGAATTATAGTCAATATCTTGTAATAGCCTATAATGGAAAAGAATCTGAAAAAAAAATGTATGTATAACCAAATCACTTTGTTGTACACCTGAAACTAACACAACATTGTAAATTAACTATACTTCAATTTTTAAAAATGGCTAAACAAATTGACTTGACTGAAGAAATGTTCAATAGTGGCTAATAAAAAATATTTTAGAGGGGCAGTCTGCCTTCCCTGTTCATTTAGGCATTACTTAAACCTTGACTCCTTTGGCCTGGGTAGCTCCTGATTTGACAGTGCTATTGTAGATCACCAGACTGCTGAACTTGGCTGATATTTCCTTATAGAATTCCAATTCAGTTGTTTTCTCTTGAATGAAAAAAAACTATTTTTAATTTTTGGTTTAAACTTGGTCCCAATGTGTGAACTTTGAATCCTTTACTCTTTTAATTACCTTGAAAATCCTTGCTTTTTTCATAAACAAATTCAGCATCCCTCAAGTTCAAAGTCAAGTTTCAACCTCTTTTATAAGGCTGCCTTCTCCAATTACAATCTCTCCTTTTATTCAGATTCTGTTGCCCTTGATACCTGTATGACTCATTTCATCGTGAACTAAATGAAACAAAATGTTTCATTTTGTAGTCTAGATTATAAACTCTTAAAATATACGTTTTTTTTTTACTTCTCCCACTCAAGCAAGTGTCTGGAACATCATTGCTGAGTACACAAAAGTCATGTAATATACAACTGAATGATTTTTTAAAAAGAGAAAACAGACATTTTAATATTGTTAGTTGATTTCTTCTCTTTTTTTGGGGGGGACTGCTTTTTTTTGTGGTGTTCATTGCTGTGCACAGGCTCTCTCTAGTTGAGGCAAGCGGGGACTACTCTTCGTTGCAATGCATGGGCTTCTCATTGCAGTGACTTCTCTTGTTGCGGAGCATGGGCTCTAGGCATGCGGGCTTCAGCAGTTGCAGCACGCAGGCCTCAGTTGCAGCACGCAGGCTCAGCAGTTGCGGCGCACAGGCTGCAGTAGTTGTGGCATGCGGGCTCAGCAGTTGTGGTGCTCAGGCCTACTTGCTCCACGGCACGTGGGACCTTCCTGGACCAGGGATCAAACCCGTGTCCCCTGCATTGGCAGGCGGACTCTTAACCACTGCGCCACCAGGGAAGTCCCTTTTTAATTGATTTCTGCCTAGATTGTTTTTTTTTTTTTTCACATTAAAGCATAGGTTTTTTTAAATCTTTTTTTTTATTGAAGTATAGTTGATTTACAATGTTGTGCCAGTCTCTGCTATACAGCAAAGTGACTCAGTTATCCATATATATATGTATGTGTGTGTATACACACACACACACACTCCTTTTTTTATATTCTTTTCCATTATGGTTTATCCCAGGAAATTGGATATAGTTCCCTGTGCTATACAGTAGGACCTTGTTGTTTATCCATTCTAAATGTAATAGTTTGCATCTTCCAACCCCAAACTGTCAGTCCATCCCTCTCCCTTCCCACCTCCCCCTTGGCAATCACAAGTCTGATCTCTGTGTCTGTTTCTGTTTTGTAGATATGTTCATTTGTGTCATATTTTAGATTCCACACATAAGTGATATCATATGATATTTGTCTTTCTCTGTCTGACTTACTTCACTTAGTATGATAATCTCTAGTTGCATCCATGTTGCTGCAAATTCTGCTTAGATGTTAATATGACTTTAACTTAGATCTCACAAAACAGAAAACTGACCCACCCATTTTTTTCTTGATATGAAACTATAGTAAGGAGTCATTTTGAAGTTTCTTAAGCTAAAAGTAAAAGTTCCTATATATGCACTGAATTGCTGGGGTTAAATAATTTAAACAAAATTGACAATTTATTCCTGTGGCAAAATACTTGTTAACTTTACTAGTTAGTTGCTTTGTTAACTTTTTTAGATGACTGAATTCAGAGCTCCCTTGGGAGCCTCTAATTATTGCAAGAGAACCACCAGTCTCTCTCCACCCTCCAGTCATCTCACATGAGTTCGTTGTTAGGCATATGCTATAATAATCCTAATGAAGAGTTTAAAGGCACTTTTAATTTTTTTTATTTTTATTTTTTGAATTTTATTTATTTTTTTATACAGCAGGTTCTTATTAGTTATCCATTTTATACCTATTAGTGTATATATGTCAATCCCAATCTCTCAATTCATCACACCACCATCACCCCCGCCACTTTCCGCCCTTGGTGTCCATACATTTGTTCTTTACATCTGTGTCTCAATTTCTGCCCTGAAAACCAGTTCACCTGTGCCATTTTTCTAGGTTCCGCATATATGCGTTAATATACGATATTTGTTTTTCTCTTTCTGACTTACTTCACGCCATATGACAGTCCCTAGATTCATCCACGTCTCTACGAGTGACCCGATTTCATTCCTTCTTACGGCTGAGTAATATTCCATTGTATATATGTACCACATCTCCTTTATCCATTTGTCTGTCGATGGGCATTTAGGTTGCTTCCATGACCTGGCTATTGTAAATACTGCTGCAATGAACATTGGGGTGCATGTGTCTTTTTGAATTATGGTTTTCTCTGGGTATATGCCCAGTAGTGGGATTTCTGGGTCATATGGTAATTCTATTTTTAGTTTTTTAAGGAACCTCCATACTGTTCTCCATAGTGGCTGTATCAATTTACATTCCCACCAACAGTGCAAGAGGGTTCCCTTTTCTCCACACCCTCTCCAGCATTTGTTGTTTGTAGATTTTCTGATGATGCCCATTGTAACTGGTGTGAGGTGATACCTCATTGTAGTTTTAATTTGCATTTCTCTAATAATTAGTGACATTGAGCAGGTTTTCATGTGCTTCTTGGCCATCTGTATGTCTTCTTTGGAGAAATGTCTATTTAGGTCTTCTGCCCATTTTTGGATTGGGTCGTTTGTTTTTTTAATATTGAGCTGTGTGAGCTATTTATATATTTTGGAGATTAATCCTTTGTCCATTGATTCATTTGCAAATATTTTCTCCCATTCTGAGGGTTGCCTTTTCGTCTTGCTTGTAGTTTCCTTTGCTTTGCAAAAGCTTTTAAGTTTCATTAGATCCCATTTGTTTATTTTTGTTTTTATTTCCATTACTCTAGGAGGTGGATCAAAAAAGATCTTGCTGTGATTTATGTCAAAGAGTGTTCTTCCTGTGTTTTCCTCTGAGAGTTTTATAGTGTCCCGTCTTACATTTAGGTCTCTAATCCATTTTGAGTTTATTTTTGTGTATGGTGTTGGGTTGTGTTCTAATTTCATTCTTTAAGGTAGCTGTCCAGTTTTCCCAGCACCACTTATTGAAGAGACTGTCTTTTCTCCACTGTATATCCTTGCCTCCTTTGTCATAGATTAGTTGACCATAGGTGCGTGGGTTTATCTCTGGGCTTTCTATTCTGTTCCATTGATCTATATTTCTGTTTTTGTTCAAGTACCGTATTGTCTTGATTACTGTAGCTTTGTAGTATAGTCTGAAGTCAGGGAATCTGATTCCTCCAGCTCCGCTTTTTTTCCCTCAAGACTATTTTGGCTATTCGGGGTCTTTTGTGTCTCCATACAAATTTTAAGATTTTTTGTTCTAGTTCTGTAAAAAATGCCACTGGTAATTTGATAGGGATTGCATTGAATCTGTAGATTACTTTGGGTAGTATAGTCATTTTCACAATATTGATTCTTCCAATCCAAGAACATGGTATATCTCTCCATCTGTTTGTATCATCTTTAATTTCTTTCATCAGTGTCTTAGCGTTTTCTGCATACAGGTCTTTTGTCTCCATAGGTAAGTTTATTCCTAGGTATTTTGTTCTTTTTGTTGCAGTGGTAAATGGGAGTGTTTCTTTAATTTCTCTTTCAGATTTTTCATCATTAGTGTATAAGAATGCAAGAGATTTCTGTGCATTAATTTTGTATCCTGCAACTTACCAAAGTCATTGATTAGCTCTAGTAGTTTTCTGGTGGCATCTTTAGGATTCTCTGTGTATAGTATCATGTCATCTGCAAACAGTGACCGTTTTACTTCTTCTTTTCCGATTTGGATTCCTTTTATTTCTTTTTCTTCTCTGATTGCCGTGGCTAGGACTTCCAAAACTATGTTGAATAATAGTGGTGAGAGTGGACATCCTTGTCTTGTTCCTGATCTTAGAGGAAATGCTTTCAGTTTTTCACCATTGAGAATGATGTTTGCTGTGGGTTTGTTGTATATGGCCTTTATTATGTTGAGGTAGTTTTCCTCTATGCCCCCTTTCTGGAGAGTTTTTATCATAAATGGTGTTGAATTTTGTCAAAAGTTTTTTCTGCATCTATTGAGATGATCATAGGGTTTTTCTTCTTCAATTTGTTAATATGGTGTATCACATTGATTGATTTGCATATATTGAAGAATCCTTGCATCCCTGGGATAAATCCCACTTGATCATGGTGTATGATCCTTTTAATGTGTTGTTGGATTCTGTTTGCTAGTATTTTGTTGAGGATTTTTGCATCTATATTCATCAGTGATATTGGTCTGTAATTTTCTTTTTTTGTAGTATCTTTGTCTGGTTTTGGTATCAGGGTGATGGTGGCTTCATAGAATGAGTTTGGGATTGTTCCTTCCTCTGCAATATTTTGGAGGAGTTTGAGAAGGATGGGTGTTAGCTCTTCTCTAAATGTTTGATAGAATTCACCTGTGAAGCCATCTGTTCCTGGAATTTTGTTTGTTGGAAGATTTTTAATCACAGTTTCAATTTCATTACTTATGATTGGTCTGTTCATATTTTCTATTTCTTCCCAGTTCAGTCTTGGAATGTTATACCTTTCTAAGAATTTGTCCATTTCTTCCAGTGTATATATGTCCATGACACTCTCTTACCCTGTCACATCTCACCCCACCCCCTCCTCATATCCTCAAGTCCATTCTCTAGTAGGTCTGTGTCTTTATTCCCGTCTTGCCACTAGGTTCTTCATGGCCTTTTTTTTTTTTTTTCCCTTAGATTCCGTATATATGTGTTAGCATACTGTATTTGTTTTTCTCTTTCTGACTTACTTCACTCTGTATGACAGACTCTTAACTCCATCCACCTCATTACAAATACCTCCATTTCATTTCTTTTTATGACTGAGTAATATTCCATTGTATATATGTGCCACATCTTCTTCATCCATTCATCTGTCGATGGACATTTAGGTTGCTTCCATGTCCTGGCTATTGTAAATAGAGCTGCAGTGAACATTTTGGTACATGACTCTTTTTGACCTATGGTTTTCTCAGGGTATATGCCCAGTAGTGGGATTGCTGGGTCGTATGGTAGTTCTATTTGTAGTTTTTTAAGGAACCTCCATACTGTTCTCCATAGTGGCTGTATCAATTTACATTCCCACCAACAGTGCAAGAGTGTTCCCTTTCCTCCACACCCTCTCCAGCATTTATTGTTTCTAGATTTTTTGATGATGGCCATTCTGACCGGTGTGAGATGATATCTCATTGTAGTTTTGATTTGCATTTCTCTAATGATTAATGATGTTGAGCATTCTTTCATGTGTCTGTAGGCCATCTGTATATCTTCTTTGGAGAAATGTCTATTTAGATCTTCTGCCCATTTTTGGATTGGGTTGTTCGTTTTTTTGTTATTGAGCTGCATGAGCTGCTTGTAAATCTTGGAGATTAATCCTTTGTCAGTTGCTTCATTTGCAAATATTTTCTCCCATTCTGAGGGTTGTCTTTTGGTCTTGTTTATGGTTTCCTTTGCTGTGCAAAAGCTTTTAAGTTTCATTAGGTCCCATTTGTTTATTTGTGTTCTTATTTCCATTTCTCTGGGAGCTGGGTCAAAAAGAATCTTGCTGTGATGTATGTCATAGAGTGTTCTGCCTATGTTTTCCTCTAAGAGTTTGATAGTGTCTGCCCTTACACTTAGGTCTTTAATCCATTTTGAGTTTATTTTTGAGCATGGTGTCAGGGAGTGTTCTAATTTCATACTTTTACATGTTCCTGTCCAATTTTCCCAGCACCACTTATTGAAGAGGCTGTCTTTTCTCCACTGTATATGCTTGCCTCCTTTATCAAAGATAAGTTGACCATATGTGTGTGGGTTTATCTCTGGGCTTTCTATCCTGTTCCATTGATCTATATTTCTGTTTTTGTGCCAGTACCAAACTGTCTTGATTACTGAAGCTTTGTAATATAGTCTGAAGTCAGGGAGCCTGATTCCCCCAGCTCCATTTTTCGTTCTCAAGATGGCTTTGGCTATTCGGGGTCTTTTGTGTTTCCATACAAATTGTGAAATTTTTTGTTCTAGTTCTGTGAAAAATGCCAGTGGTAGTTTGATAGGGATTGCATTGAATCTGTAGATTGCTTTGGGAAGTAGAGTCATTTTCACAATGTTGATTCTTCCAATCCAGGAACATGGTATATCTCTCCATCTATTTGTATCATCTTTAATTTCTTTCATCAGTGTCTTATAATTTTCTGCATACAGGTCTTTTGTCTCCTTAGGTAGGTTTATTCCTAGATATTTTATTCTTTTTGTTGCAATGGTAAATGGGAGTGTTTTCTTAATTTCACTTTCAGATTTTTCGTCATTAGTGTATAGAAATGCAAGAGATTTCTGTGCATTAATTTTGTATCCTGCTACTTTACCAAATTCATTGATTAGCTCTAGGAGTTTTCTGGTAGCATCTTTAGGATTCTCTATGTATAGTATCATGTCATCTGCAAATATTGACAGCTTTACTTCTTCTTTTCCGATTTGGATTCCTTTTATTTCTTTGTCTTCTCTGATTGCTGTGGCTAGGACTTCCAGAACTATGTTGAATAATAGTGGTGAGAGTGGGCAACCTTGTCTTGTTCCTGATCTTAGTGGAAATGGTTTCAGTTTTTCACCATTGAGGACAATGTTGGCTGTGGGTTTGTCATATATGGCCTTTATTATGTTGAGGAAAGTTCCCTCTATGCCTACTTTCTGCAGGGCTTTTATCATAAATGGGTGTTGAATTTTGTCGAAAGCTTTCTCTGCATCTATTGAGATGATCATATGGTTTTTCTCCTTCAATTTGTTAATATGGTGTATCACATTGATTGATTTGCGTATATTGAAGAATCCTTGCATTCCTGGGATAAACCCCACTTGATCATGGTGTATGATCCTTTTAATGTGCTGTTGGATTCTGTTTGCTAGTATTTTGTTGAGGATTTTTGCATCTATGTTCATCAGTGATATTGGCCTGTAGTTTTCTTTCTTTGTGACATCTTTGTCTGGTTTTGGTATCAGGGTGATGGTGGCCTCGTAGAATGAGTTTGGGAGTGTTCCTCCCTCTGCAATATTTTGGAAGAGTTTGAGAAGGATAGGTGTTAGCTCTTCTCTAAATGTTTGATAGAATTCGCCTGTGAAGCCATCTGGTCCTGGGCTTTTGTTTGTTGGAAGGTTTTTAATCACAGTTTCAATTTCAGTGCTTGTGATTGGTCTGTTCATATTTTCTATTTCTTCCTGGTTCAGTCTCGGCAGTTTGTGCATTTCTAAGAATCTGTCCATTTCTTCCAGGCTGTCCATTTTATTGGCATAGAGTTGCTTGTAGTAATCTCTCATGATCTTTTGTATTTCTGCAGTGTCAGTGGTTACTTCTCCTTTTTCATTTCTAATTCTATTGATCTGGGTCTTCTCCCTTTTTTTCTTGATGAGTCTGGCTAATGGTTTATCAATTTTGTTTATCTTCTCAAAGAACCAGCTTTTAGTTTCATTGATTTTTGCTATTGTTTCCTTCATTTCTTTTTCATTTATTTCTGACCTGATCTTTATAATTTCTTTCCTTCTGCTGGCTTTGGGGTTTTTTTGTTCTTCTTTCTCTAATTGCTTTAGGTGCAAGGTTAGGTTGTTTATTCGAGATGTTTCCTGTTTCTTGAGGTAGGCTTGTATTGCTATAAACTTCCCTCTTAGCACTGCTTTTGCTGCGTCCCATAGGTTTTGGGTCGTCGTGTCTCCGTTGTCATTTGTTTCTAGGTATTTTTTGATTTCCCCTTTGATTTCTTCAGTAATCACTTCGTTATTAAGTAATGTATTGTGTAGCCTCCATGTGTTTGTATTTTTTACAGATCTTTTCCTGTAATTGATATCTAGTCTCATAGCGTTGTGGTCGGAAAAGATACTTGATACGATTTCAATTTTCTTAAATTTACCAAGGCTTGATTTGTGACCCAAGATATGATCTATCCTGGAGAATGTTCCATGAGCACTTGAGAAAAATGTGTATTCTGTTGTTTTTGGGTGGAATGTCCTATAAATATCAATTAAGTCCATATTGTTTAATGTATCATTTAAAGCTTGTGTTTCCTTATTTATTTTCATTTTGGATGATCTGTCCATTGGTGAAAGTGGGGTGTTAAAGTCCCCTACTATGATTGTGTTGCTGTCAATTTCCCCTTTTATGGCTATTAGTATTTGCCTTATGTATTGAGGTGCTCCTATGTTGGGTGCATACATATTTACAATTGTTATACCTTCCTCTTGGATCGATCCCTTGATCATTATATAGTGTCCTTCTTTGTCTCTTGTAATAGTCTTTATTTTAAAGTCTATTTTGTCTGATATGAGAATTGCTACTCCAGCTTTCTTTTGATTTCCATTTGCATGGAATATCTTTTTCCATCCCCTCACTTTCAATCTGTATGTGTCTCTAGGTCTGAAGTGGGTCTCTTGTAGACAGCATATATATGGGTCTTGTTTTTGTATCCATTCAGCCAGCCTGTGTCTTTTGGTGGGAGCATTTAATCCATTTACATTCAAGGTAATTATCGATATGTATGTTCCTATTCCCATTTTCTTAAATGTATTGGGTTTGTTATTGTAGGTGTTTTCCTTCTCTTGTGTTTCTTGCCTAGAGAAGTTCCTTTAGCATTTGTTGTAAAGCTGGTTTGGTGGTGCTGAACTCTCTCAGCTTTTGCTTGTCTGTAAAGGTTTTAATTTCTCCATCGAATCTGAATGAGATCCTTGCTGGGTAGAGTAATCTTGGTTGTAGGTTTTTCTCCTTCATCACTTTAAGTATATCCTGCCACTCCCTTCTGGCTTGCAGAGTTTCTGCTGATAGATCAGATGTTAACCTTATGGGGATTCCCTTGTGTGTTATTTGTTTTTTTTCCCTTGCTGCCTTTAATATGTTTTCCTTATATTTAATTTTTGACAGTTTGATTAATATGTGTCTTGGCGTGTTCCTCCTTGGGTTTATCCTGTATGGGACTCTCTGTGCTTCCAGGACTTGATTAACTATTTCCTTTCCCATATTAGGGAAGTTTTCAACTATAATCTCTTCAAAAATTTTCTCAGTCCCTTTCTTTTTCTCTTCTTCTTCTGGTACCCCTATAATTCGAATGTTGGAGCGTTTAATGTTGTCCCAGAGGTCCCTGAGACTGTCCTCAGTTCTTTTCATTCTTTTTTCTTTATCCTGCTCTGTAGTAGTTATTTCTACCATTTTATCTTCCAGGTCACTTATCCTTTCTTCTGCCTCAGTTATTCTACTATTGATCCCATCTAGAGTATTTTTAATTTCATTTATTGTGTTCTTCATCATTGCTTGGTTCCTCTTTAGTTCTTCTACATCCTTGTTAAATGTTTCTTGCATCTTGTCTATTCTATTTCCAAGATTTTGGATCATCCTTACTATCATTATTCTGAATTCTTTTTCAGGTAGACTACCTATTTCCTCTTCATTTGTTAAGTCCAGTGTGTTTTGAGCCTGCTCCTTCATCTGCTGTGTGTTTTTCTGTCGTCTCATTTTGCCTATCTTACTGTGTTTGGGGTCTCCTTTTCACAGGCTGCAGGTTCGTAGTTCCCGTTGTTTTTGGTATCTGTCCCCAGTGGCTAAGGTTGGTTCATTGGGTTGTGTAGGCTTCCTGGTGGAGGGAACTAGTGCCTGAGTTCTGGTGGATGAGGCTAGCTCTTGTCTTTCTGGTGGGCACGTCCACGTCTGGTGGTGTATTTTGGGGTGTCTGTGGCCTTATTATGATTTTAGGCAGCCTCTCTGCTAATGGATGGGGTTGTGTTCCTGTCTAGCTAGTTGTTTGGCATAGGGTGTCCAGCACTGTAGCTTGCTGGTCGTTGGGTGAAGCTGGGTCTTGATGTTGAGATGGAGATCTCTGGGAGATTTTTGCCGTTTGGTATTACGTGGAGCTGGGAGGTCTCTTGTGGACCAGTGTTCTGAAGTTGGCTCTCCCACCTCAGAGGCACGGCCCTGATGCCTGGCTGGAGCACCAAGAGCCTTTCGTCCACACTTTAGGCTTTATCCATATAAATAGTCTCCATCTTGATCCACGAAGCAAGTCTTCAGTTATTTCTAAGTCCTATGGCCAACAAGAGAGGAGAAGCTGACTCCAGACAGTAGGCTTCCTTTCAGTCAGGGAGTTGATTCAGAAGGCATTCATGATTCAGGATTTGCTTCCTTTGGCAGAACCCAACTTCCCTGGGGAGAAGTAAATATAGGTCGACGGGCTATTTCACTTATTTCTGCTCTGATATTTATGATTTCTTTCCTTGTACTAACTTTGGGTTTTGTTTGTTCTTCTTTCTCTAGTTCCTTTAGGTGTAAGGTTAGATTGTTTATTTGAGATCTTTCTTGTTTCTTGAGGTAGGCTTGTATAGGTATAAACTTCCCTCTTAGAACAGCTTTTTCTGCATCCCATCAGTTTTGGATCGTCGTGTTTTCATTGTCATTTGTCTCTAGGTATTTTTTGATTTCCTCTTTGATTTCTTCAGTGATCTCTTGGTTATTTAGTCGTGTATTGTTTAGCCTCCATGTGTTTGTGTTTTTTACGTTTTTCCCCTGTAATTGATTTCTAATCTCATAGCGTTGTGGTCAGAAAAGATACTTGATATGATTTCAATTTTCTTAAATTTACTGAGGCTTGATTTGTGACCCAATATGTGATCTTTCCTGGAGAATGTTCTGTGTGCACTTGAGAAGAACGTGTAATCTGCTGTTTTTGGATGGAATGTCCTATAAATATCAATTAAATCTATCTGGTGTATTGTGTCATTTAAAGCTTGTGTTTCCTTAGTAATTTTCTTTTTGGATGATCTGTCCATTGGTGTAAGTGAGGTGTTAAAGTCCCCCACTATTATTGTGTTACTGTCGATTTCCTCTTTTATAGCTGTTAGCAATTGCCTTATTTATTGAGGTGCTTCTATGTTGGGAACATATATATTTATAATTGTTATACCTTCTTCTTGGATTGATCCCTTGAGTGTCCTTCCTTGTCTCTTGTAACATTCTTTATTTTAAAGTCTATTTTATCTGATATGAGTACTGCTACTCTGGCTTTCTTTTGATTTCCATTTGCATGGAATATCTTTTTCCATCCCCTCACTTTCAGTCTGTATGTGTCCCTAGGTCTGAAGTGGGTCTCTTGTAGACAGCATATATATGGGTCTTGTTTCTGTATCCATTCAGTGAGCCTGTGTCTTTTGGTTGGAGCATTTAATCCATTCACATTTAAGGTAATTATCGATATGTATGTTCCTGTTACCATTTTATTAATTGTTTTGGGTTTGTTTTTGTAGGTCCTCTTCTTCCCTTGTGTGTCCCACTTAGAGAAGTTCCTTTAGCATTTGTTGTAAAGCTGATTTGGTAGTGCTGAATTCTCTTAGCTTTTGCTTGTCTGTAAAGCTTTTGATTTCTCCATCGAAGCTGAATGAGATCCTTGCAGGGTAGAGTAATCTTGGTTGTAGGTTCTTCCCTTTCATCACTTTAAATATGTCATGCCACTCCCTTCTGGCTTGTAGAGTTTCTGCTGAGAAATCAGCTGTTAACCTTATGGGAGTTCCCTTGTATGTTATTTGTCATTTTTCCCTTGCTGCTTTCAATAATTTTTGTTTGTCTTTAATTTTTGCCAGTTTGATTACTATGTGTCTCGGCATGTTTCTCCTTGGGTTTATCCTCTATGGGACTCTGCACTTCCTGGACTTTGGTGGCTATTTCCTTTCCCATGTTAGGGAAGTTTTCGACTATAATCTCTTCAAATATTTTCTCTGGTCCTTTCTCTCTCTTTCCTCCTTCTGGGACCCCTATAATGCGAATGTTGTTACGTTTAATGTTGTCCCAGAGGTCTCGTAGGCTGTCTTCATTTCTTTTCATTCTTTTTTCTTTATTCTGTTCTGCAGCAGTGAATTCCACCGTTCTGTCTTCCAGGTCATTTATCCGTTCTTCTGCCTCAGTTATTCTGCTATTGATTCCTTCTAGTGTATTTTTCATTTCAGTTATTGTATTGTTCATCTCTGTTTGTTTGTTCTTTAATTCTTCTAGGTCTTCGTTAAACATTTCTTTCATCTTCTCGATCTTTGCCTCCATTCTTTTTCTGAGGTCTTGGATCATCTTCACTACCTTTATTCTGAATTCTTTTTCTGGAAGGTTGCCTATCTCCACTTCATTTAGTTTTTTCAGGGCTTTTATCTTGTTCCTTCATCTGGTACATAGCCCTCTGCCTTTTCATCTTGTCTATCTTTCTGTGAATGTGGTATTTGTTCCCCAGGCTGCACGATTGTAGTTTTACTTGTTTCTGCTGTCTGCCTTCTGGTGGATGAGGCTATCTAAGAGGATTGAGCAAGTTTCCTGATGGGCGGGACTGGTGGTGGGTAGAGCTGGCTGTTGGTCTGCTGGGCAGAGCTCAGTAAAACTTTAATCCACTTTTCTGCTGATGGGTGGGGCTGGGTTCCCTTCCTGTTAGTTGTTTGGCCTGAGGCGACCCAAGACTGGAGCCTACCTGGGCTCTTTGGTGGGGCTAATGGCGGACTCTGGGAGGGCTTATGCCAAGGAGTACTTCCCAGAACTTCTGCCAGTGTCCTTGTCCTCATGGTGAGACACAGCCACCCCCTGCCTCTACAGGAGACCCTCCAACACTAGCAGGTAGGTCTGGTTCAGTCTCCTATGGGGTCACTGCTCCTTCCCCTGGGTCCCGATGCACACACTACTTTGTGTGTGCCCTCCAAGAGTGGAGTCTCTGTTTCCCCCAGTCCTGTCAAAGTCCTGCAATCAAATCCCGCTAGCCTTCAAAGTCTGATTCTCTAGGAATTCCTCCTCCCGTTGCCGTACCCCCAGTTTGGGAAGCCTGACGTGGGGCTCAGAACCTTCACTCAAGTGGGTGGACTTCTGTGGTATAAGTGTTCTCCAGTTTGTGAGTCACCCACCCAGCAGTTATGGGATTTGATTTTATTGTGACTGAGCCCCTCCTACCGTCTCATTGTGGCTTCTCCTTCGTCTTTGGATGTGGGGTATCTTTTTTGATGAGTTCCAGTGTCTTCCTGTCGATGATTGTTCAGCACTTAGTTGTGATTCCAGTGCTTTCGCAAGAGGGAGTGAGAGCACGTCCTTCTGCTCCGCCATCTTGAACCAATCTCAAAGCCACTTTTTAATGTGGACTTTATTTTGTTTACTTTTAGCCTGTTCAGCAAGAGCACTCTGTGATCATGTGAGAGTCCTCACCTAAGGGATTTTCCAATTAAAAATGAAAATTCTACTAAAGGTTCTATGATTTTGGGTAGCATAGCAGGGGAGGAGAGTGACTTTAAAATTGTTTAATCTCATTAAGGGGAATCCATTGATAATCCTTTAATTTAGGGAAAGTTTAAAAAAAATTTTCATTATCCACATTAGGTATGTCAGGTTTCAGCCTGGAGCCAATTAGTAGATTTTAGTTGTTGAACTCAATAAAGAGATTTGGAATGGAAATGCTAGCAGACCTTTAACTAGCTGGGCTAGTGGGTACTGGAAGAATCTTGACAATTCATCTGCCAGATCTCTGACCTCACTACCCTTAATCATCCTTACTTGTCAGTGACATAATTGGCTGCCTTCTCCTATTCCTCTTTGAAATTGCTAGCATTTGAGAATGTCTCTTGACATTATTTCTTATGTATTAAGACAGAGAAAGCATAGTTTGGTGGCTGAGCTAGTAGACCGTTTTGGCCCTCTTTGAGGAAAAAATGGAGGATGTGTTCTGTTTGTGGGGCAGTTGAAACAGTTGCTAAATGTTCAATTATGGCTCTTTACAGAATAGAGCTAATCTATGAACACATCTGTGGGTTTTCTTTTCAGATATATTATTAACTGATGAATTATGTTATACTTTATGAAGCACAGGACCAGATATACGAACTAGTATTGTTTCAGGGTGAAATCATGTACCCAGAACTCTCATCATGGTAATCATAGTTCCTGTAGGGTATAGGGAATATAAATTCATGAGGCTCTCTGCTAGCATTTACAGGAGAAATTTTCCCTAACTTGCCCACAGGATGGGTGTATTAAAGAATACAGTGACTTTTAGTGAAGAATTCTGTCATGGCTTTTTTCCATGTGTAGAAAACTGGAGGTGGTAAGGGGTAGTAAGAGAGAGGGGAGAGGGAGACAAATAAAAGTGAAAAGCTAATGATAGCTCGTACACTTAGATATTAGGAAATAGGGAACTATTTTATGGGTTGTTGTTTCAGTGGCTAGAATTGACCTCAGGGCCATATATTTTGCCTAACCCTGTCCTCACTGGCCACAGAATTTTGCTGTTTCTATTGTGTTGGATCATATGAAGTTGCCATTTTTATGTGAGAAATGGTTGAATATCAGAAATTTTGTATGGTTCAACCTAATACATAATAACATAAACACTATAGGATGGCTACAGTTGTGGAGAAGGGTGTGTGTGTGTGTGTGTGTGTGTGTGTGTGTGAATGAAAGGTGGAAGGGAGGAAATGGAAATTTGTGAGCAATTTGGGGTGCTTTGAAGCTGAAAACCTCTACTCTAGCCTGTGGTTTTACACATTCAAAATCAAATACAGTTGCCCAAATATGTTTTCCTACTTCCACATTAATACAGTTGAGACAGTTTATGGGGCAGGTTAAAATTAAATCACCTCTGACAGAGATAACCATTGGGGATAATAATCTGAAGTGACTGATGTCTTCAGAGTACAACAGAAATGTCAGAAACTGAAAACCAGTAGGCACACCTGCACTTGCATGCAGATACTTTGTTGAAACTGTAGAATTAGGGGCGTAACATGGTTATAGACTGAATAATGTGAAAATTCTTATTTTTCTTAAAATAGGCTTTAGGATGTTTTTAGTGGAATATTCAGGCTATACTGATTGGACTTTTTTGTCTTTCTTAGACGAGCTCATCTTCGCCTGTGTTTAGAACGCTTAAAAGTTCTGATTCCACTAGGACCAGATTGCACCAGGCACACAACACTTGGTTTGCTCAACAAAGCCAAAGCACACATCAAGGTAGGAATTTTTTGTCATATTTTCAGATGATTCTCAGTCCTGCTCTCTTTTTAGCAATGATTCCTATTCATATATATCAGCTAGCACAGTGCCCTCCTTTAATAACTGACCTCAAGAGAAATTTTCTGAAAACTTACCAGCTAATCTGATGGGAGCAACATAACCTGATTACATTAAATTGTTTTGACAGCATGGTCACTTGAAGAGCTGAGAATACTAGGAAAATAACAATTACTCTGCTGATACCCTGAAGGAAGGCAGTTGTGCCCTCTGGTGGAGATGACTTCATTTGGCTATGTCTCTCAGTAATTTTCCATCAAACTATACTGCAAAGCAATTTTCTCTTTTGTGGTGGTAACTTGACAGACAGACTTTGAGAATTCTGTACTGTTCTAGTAATGTAGCATTCATTACACACACACACACACACACACACACACAAGTGAAGAAAGAACTATTTTTCATGTTTAAAAAATATATACTTATGTATGTTTTTATGTATATACACATGTGTATAGTCATTCATGTTTTCTCTGTCAAAGAAGAAATCTTTTGAGATGTTAGGTAGGAATCAGTTTTATTGTTTGTACTGTACCTCACACAAACTTAAATATCACTTTATCATTTTAGAAACTTGAAGAAGCTGAAAGGAAGAGCCAGCACCAGCTAGAGAATTTGGAACGAGAACAGAGATTTTTAAAGCGGCGACTGGAACAGCTGCAGGGTCCTCAAGAGATGGAACGAATACGAATGGACAGCATTGGATCAACTATTTCTTCAGATCGTTCTGATTCAGAGCGAGGTAGGCAGTGAGCTTCTTCGCTGATGAAACACTAGCATCCCTGTATCTGAATTTAGAGAGGGGAGGTTGGGTGGCATTGTATTTGCTTCCTTTTTTGCCAGCACTGAATGTAGCATTCTAGATTTTATGTAGTCACATTGTCTAGCAATGCCTGTATGAATTATAGAATTTTTTTTCTTGATTATATATATATTGAAAATTTTCCACTTTGAAACAATTTTAGACTTAAAAGTTGTAAGTTTTCTGTAGAAAATTGTTGAGTTCTCATATACCCTTCACCCAAGTTCCCCTAATGTTAATATCTTATGTAACCATAATACAGTTATTGAAACCAGGAAATTAACATTCATGCAATACTATTAATTAATCTATAAACCTTATTCAAATTTCACCACTTTCCCCAGTAATGTCCTTTGTCTGATCCAGGATCCAGTGCAGTATCCTACATTGCATTAGATATTTCTTCAGTCTTTCTTTCATGACCATGACACATTTGAAGAATATTGGTCAGTTATTATATGCAGTGTTCCTCAATTTGGGTTTGTCTGATGTTTTTTCATTAGATTGAGGTATTATACATTTGGGGGAAGAAATATCACAGAAGTGATGTTGTGCCCTTCTCAATTCATTGTATCAGGAAGATACATTATGTTGGTATGTTTTATTACTGGTGATGTTAATTTTTATATCTATATTTTAAAGTACCATGCCCTTC
The DNA here is from genome assembly GCF_949987535.1 of Balaenoptera acutorostrata. Classification (NCBI taxonomy): domain Eukaryota; kingdom Metazoa; phylum Chordata; class Mammalia; order Artiodactyla; family Balaenopteridae; genus Balaenoptera; species Balaenoptera acutorostrata. Next base: position 20,067,157 of record NC_080079.1, on the reverse strand, counting down.
ATTTCTCTTTACATCTGCCCCAGAACATTTGTCTTTGGCAGAATTAAAGAACAAAAAACAACCAGAAAAGAAATTGTTTGAATCTTACTGATCTGCTCATCTATAGCTCCCACTACATCAGGCCTCACACCACAATAAAAGATCCCAGAGGTGAACTTTAACTAGAGCTCACAAGATTTTGAGGATTCTAAAACAAAAAAAGAAAATTTTGTAAAATTTCTTTTGACTTTGTATTATAGAAATTTTTAAACATACACAAAAGTAAATAGAGTAATGAACTCTCATGTACCTGTCATCCAGCTTGAACAGCTGTCAACATTTTGTCATTCTTGTTTCACCTGTTCTCTACTACCCTTACTCCCTCACCATTTTTTCTGGAGTTTTTTTAAATCAAATTTCAGGTAACATTATCATTTTGTTCCTAAATACTTCAATATGTATCTTTAATAAATAGGACTTTAAGAATATATATAATACTATTATAATATCCCACAAAATAAAATCAGATAATCCTATTTAGTGTCATCTAATACCCAGTCTCTGATAGACTTTCTCAAAAATGGCATCTTACCATTGGTATGTTTGAATTAGAATCCAAACAAAGTCTACATTACGTTTGTACCTTTTAAGGTACAGTTGGCCCTTGAACAACACAAGTTTGAACTGCACAGGTGCACTTATGTGTGGATATATTTCAATAAGTATGTGCTACAGCACTTACATGATCCATGATTGGTTGAATCTGCAGATAGGGAGGGCTGACTGTAACACTAGACTCAGATTTTTGACTGTGTGGAGAGTTGGCATCCCTAACCCCCTGAGTTGTTCAAGGGTCAACTGTACTTCTAATCTATAATAGTTTTCCCTTTCTCACTTTTTTTTTTTCAATGCCAATTACTTCTTGTAGAACCTGGGAAACTGGGCCATTTTTCTTATAGAGTTTCCCACATTCTAGATTTGGCTGAATGAATCCTCATGGTGTCATTTAACATGTTCTGTCCCTCATATTTCTTGTAAACTGGTTGGTAGATCTAGGGGCATGATTAAATTCATGTTCTTTTTTGAGGCAAGAATACTTCATGGGTGGTGCTGTGTACTTCCTGTTGTATCAGTGTTATTTTTGATTGTCCCATGATAGTGATAATTGGTCAGTGGGTTCAGGTGATGTCATCTTTTATGCAGATGTATCAACCTTTCACTTAATAGTTTTAACAGTCATTGATGATTGTTGCTCAATCACTATTTCATTAGGTGTTACAAAATAGTGATTTTTCTAATTCTGTCATTCTTCTTGTGTTTATTAACTTTTTCTTCTTTAAAGAAGAACATTTCCTCATCAACTTTTTTGGTTACCCTCAAATAACCAAAAAGTGTGTACCTCCTTGTACCCACCCCACCTCCAAATTGCAGAGAGAGGGTATGTTTTCAACATTATAGTTCTCATTTTTTTAGTATTCCCGAAGTGCAAGTACCTTACCAAGTACCAGTCTTGTTCTTCTCTGGCAGCTCTCTTTCCCAGAGTTACAGGGACTTTTTTAGTAACATCTCTAGTCCATTTGGCTAGAACAGTCTCTCATTTTATTTTGTTTTAATTGAGTTCAGCATGCTCTGTTGGATAGGGTGTCTTGATTTTGTTTCCCAAATGTAGGTTGGATGAGTGTTCTGTGATACTGGGAAACACTAAATAGCCTGTGAAGCATTATGGATATGAAACAAATAGTTATGAATTCATAGGATTATTTGTACAGCTTGTTTGGACAACTGCCTGCATCTTAAAAACAGATAGCTAAAACTTTTTGAAGCAACAAGCCCTTTTGAAAATTATGCTCTTTAAAATAACTTACTCTGTCTTCTTGCGCTCAGCTAGAATCTACGTTTCCTAAAGTGATTGTGTGATCAGTGTGAACAGCTAAAATCAGTGCCAAATATGAAACATCAGGCTTTGAGTTTGTTTTAAGAGAATTGAAGAGTATTGAGTTCATCCTGTCTGTTATGGGAGAAAATGGTCTTTCAACTGCCTTTTAAAAAAAAATGTGTATTGCTTTTTATATATTATTGGTGATTGTATATGTAGTATTTAACAATTAAAATATCTATACATAGCTGGGTCATATATGTATTTAGATTTTTTTATCATGTTTGGTTTTTGAAGTAAAGTTAAATACCACCAGTATTAAAATAAAATGCCTTTACTGTAATCTTTACTATAGAGCTCACTATAATCCAGAGACTTTTAAGCCTCATGCCCTCATTTCAAGCTATATTTGATGCAAGAGAATTTAATTGAAGACAAATCTCTCAGAGTCCACTTTATAATGACTGGCTAATTTTGGTTACTGAATAGTCAGAGAGCTTTATGATGAATCCTAGAAGTCTATAGAACTATCTGTAAAATAATACCACCAAAGGCCTGGATGGATACATTTTCTAGTTCACCTGTATTCAGTTTATGCTTTTTTCCCCCTTTAAGGCAACTCTGCTTAATAAAGATCACTGAGAATTAGTTTCTAGTTTAATGCAAAACAAATGTTGTTAAACTACTTGGGGTTGGGATCTTTTAATATTAAGCACTAATTCCCAAATAGGTCAAGTGCTTTTGGTGGAAGGTCTAGACTGACTGGTGTCAAAGGCTTTAGTAAACTTGCTGCTTAAATTGAGACCACCACTGTATACCAGACATTTCCCTTGCAAAATATATCCCTGTGTCTCTTCATCTTTGGGTCCTTCTGTTCTTCACAGATGACTGATAGTAGTTTGTATAACAGTTTATACTACAAAAAGTAATTTCTTTTCCTCATGCCCCCCTGTTCTTGAAGGCACACGTGTACTAGATTACTAACATTCTTCCTTTTTTCCCTTTGGCAGAGGAGATTGAAGTGGATGTTGAAAGCACAGAGTTCTCCCATGGAGAAGTGGACAATATCAGTACCACCAGCATCAGTGACATTGATGACCACAGCAGCCTGCAGAGTATTGGGAGTGACGAGGGTTACTCCAGTGCCAGTGTCAAACTTTCGTTCACTTCCTAGAACCCAGCGTGACATAACAGTGCAGGGCAAAATATTCACTGGGCCAGTTCAGTCCAAACAATCTCTTAAATTGGGTTCATGATGCAGTCTCCTCTTTAAAGCTAAACAAAACTATACTTGAATGGAAGGGTCAAGAGACCTCTATTTAAGCAAATACTTAGCAAAAAGTGGAGCAGAGGCTCCTCAACAGAACAAATATTCATAATATTCATATCTGAAAATCAGTTTCTAATGGCAGCAGAAAACGTGTGAAATTTTCTCGATTTGATTTAGTTGATTTGAAAGAGGACATTGGAGATTCCATCCTCTTTTTCTTTTCTAGTTTGCTCATACTACATTGATTGAGTAGACACATTTAAGGATGGGATTATGAACCCTTCCTGAGCTTTTTGGTCCTAAAAACAAAAATCAAACCTATAGTAATGACAAGACAAGATAATCAGGCATTAATCTTGGATAGCTAAAGAGCTATTAAAAGTCAAGCCTGGGACAGCTTATCCTGAAGCCTGTGGATGATCAATTCTTTAAAAAAAAAAAAAAAAAAAAAAAGCTCATTTCATGCTCTGCAAAAGGAGAGACTCCCATGAAGCCTTTTGAAAGGGATCATCATGCAGCTCAGCTTTCTGTTGGATTCCATGCTAAGCAAGCTAACCTTATCCAGCATTGTTAGCACTAGGGCACCCAACCGCCAGCTCTACAGTCAGCTGCCCTCAGGCCCTTGGGTCTGTGTGCATGACACGCTCTGCCACACAGGGCCTGAGTTCGGACTGAGGGGCCAGAAGGAAAAAGCTCCATGTGCCTCTGTGTCTGCGTGGGCCAGAAGAGCTGGGCACACAGATTAGCAGGCCAAGGTCTGAGCCATGGCAGCATTTTTATTTCAGATTTTGATAACTGTTTGTATGTGTTGAAAACCAAAATGACATCTTTTTAAAGCTTGTCCATAAAAAACATAGACGTCTTTTATAGTGAAAAACACATGGGAAAAAATCATCTATTTTGATGCAGCATTTGATAATGATAAAACACCTCACACCTCACTCTTTATAGTGCACAAAATGAATGAGGTCTGGGCTAAGTAGAAAAAAGGTCAATGCTGTTTTTGTTTTCTTTTAGAATCATTACCTTTTACCATCTTTTAACCATCTGATATCTATAGTAGACATACTATCATAGTTAACATAGTTAAGTTCGGCACTTGTCTCATTTTAATGTAAAGATTTGCTTCCGTTTTCCTACAGGCAGTCTCTCTCCTTCCTCACAATCCCATTGTGCAGGTGCTATTGTTGCTCTTGTCAATATTTTCAGAAATGTTATTTTAAGTGAAATTCTAGCCTGCACTTTGATGTCATGTGTTCCCTTTTTGTCTTTCAAACTCCCAGGTTCTCCCCTGGCCCTCTCCCTTACCCCAGGAAGCCTTGGAGACCTTACCCTGGCTCTTTGGACTTTGTATACTTTAAATAATTTAACTACCCTTAATTACTTAAAAAAGAAAAAAAAAAAAAAGCTTTATGATTTTCATAACTTATTGCTGATTTTAATGGGTTAATTTCAGTCCTGTAGTTTTATTTTGTTTAGATAGGGCTGGGCAAGGAAAAAGAAAATAAAGACAACCATATTTAGCAGTGCAGTTGAGTTGTGTGTGTAATGTTAGACCATCCTTTGTAAGTAGCACTTTTAACAGCTCTCACTGCTTCTATATATGAAGTGAACCATCTTGGTCGTACACAAGGCCTCATCATATACTTACTTGTTCTTGTGCTCTTCCCGTGCCTCCAAAAATATTTTGTCCTTGACTGTGGTATGTTTGAGTGGAAGAAATTCTTTGAAGTAGATGTGTGAAAAACTGCATGCCTTTAGAAGCCCATTATTAGAACTTGCTACTTCAGGTGCTGGGGACTTAATGAAAAACATGATAAAAGAAATTCATTTCTGTGTCCCAGGTAAATTATTTCTGGTTTCATTTATAATTACTCCTGGCCAGGTCAAAATGTTCCTCTATATGTTTGCTTATTTTTGACTTTCCCAAGGGAGACAGTTTGAAGACTCTGCTAACTACCATGGAAAGTAAATGGAACCCAGTGACAGAGCTTCCATTTTGTAATTCCCATGGCATTCACTTGCATCACTTGCCGAGGGCTGGAATTTGGGACTTCATTTAGGTGAACTTGAGGTGCTGCAATTTTGTCGTATATGTACAGGATGGTGGGCTGGGAAGCCTTTGTCACGAACCCATAGTACCTATTTCAACTGCCCCCTAAATTACTCCTTCCCTGAATTTGTTTTCCTTGGGGGAAGGGGATGGATTGTATGATGAATAAGTATTAATTTTTTTTTAAAGACAAATGGACTTTGAAGATACAAAAAGTTAACTGCAAGAAATAAAAATTGTGAATGAAGAACACACGAGTGCTTTTTGTACCACCCTTCTCTATGAAGGAAAAAATATGAATGAGCATCCATATCTTGAGGCAACTATCTCCTTAAATGTCTATGTTTATACCACTTCAGTGGTCTGAATTAATGGCAGTTTAAATCATTGCCATTTCCTGTTCAGTAATTTACAACAGGTGCCTTCTTGACTGATAATTCCACATAACTTAACTGCAGATGGTTTAATGTACCCAATAATCTTAATTTCTTCAGGTAGGACACAAAGCCATTTGTCATTCTAATAATGATCTGTTCTCCAAATAACTTTTTAGGGAATCCCTTTGACTCTACTATTATTCAAATTGAAAACCAATCTGGAAGTTCCCATTTAGTCCTTACTAACCTGAGTTAACACTGCCCCCTATGTAAAATGTCTGAGTGATATATTAATAGGTACAGGTAAATCCTATTTCTGTGCATATTATTACCAAAGAAGATTGTGATTAAGTCATTACAACTCTAGTTTCTGATTAGAATAGGTATGAGAAACTCCAGCAGAAATGCCTTTTTTAGGGCCGTAACAATGACAGTTTTTAGCATTATGAAGGGATTTTAAAAGGCAATGAGGATGGTTCAGGCAAGGCTCCTAACCTAAAGCCACACTGCATCCTGGGTCATTTCTCAAAAGGAAATGGTTTACCCTTTCGGGGAAGGGTTTTTTGAGGGTTTGTTTTCTTCCACTTGAAGAAGCAACTAGCTGCCCTTTTTCTTTTATTATCCTTCCACCTCAAAAATTCCATACTCCCTTCCAAAAAGAGCATAACAGGGGAAGAACAAGGGTTTTGGTTACATTTAAATAGCAGTTCTAACATTTGCTAAGGACCCTGGGCAAGACACTAAATTTCTTCATGGAGACTTGTTTCCTCCTGGAAAGTTGATAGAAATACTACCTCTATTTTGAAAGACTGTTAAGGATTAAAACTGATATATGTAGACTGAGTGAACTGATGAGGATGATTATAATTTTTGTGACTTTGTTTGAATAAAAAAGAAAAAAAAAAAGAATTACAAAAGCGGACACCTGTGGATCCACACCACCCCCACAGCCCAGGAGCATGTAGCGCTAGAAGGAAATTAACAGGTGTTATACTTCTCTACTTCCTCTGATGAATGCAGCCTTCTAATCTCTTCGTCCTTAATCTTGAATTTTAGTTATTCTGACTCTGGGTCTTGCAGAATAAGACTATTAATAAAATGGTTCATTTTCACAAAATTCTGTGGCAGGTTCTACATTGTAAGAAGTAAATTTTGACATCCTATAGAAATTTTTAAATAAAGGCTTTATAAGATTCATGTATCATTGGTTTTAGTGATTACCTGGTCTTCCTAAAAAAAGGAAAGCACCTGAGCTTGAGTATGTTATACACTGATAGTAACCATTGCATAATAAATTGAGTGTCCTAGTTAATATTTTAGTGCTGGCCTCACCATGAAGAAAAATCCTATTGGCCTAGGTACCAGATCCAACAGGAAACTAGTTTTCTTTTGGAATACATCTGATTCTTGTAAATAGTAAGTGTAGTTCAACATAGATGTACTGGCTGACAGCTTCAGTTGTTTGTTTTACCTTTCTATGTAGTAATTATTAGGGGAAATGGTTTAAATGAAGCTCTTCTAAAGTACTGCCAACTTCCTATAATTTTGGGATATTTTCTATTTTTTCAAGCTCTTAGCTATGGAAGAATGCTTTTACTCTTTACTAGTAGGACAATAATGGGGATATTTTAGATTTTCACACCAGGGCACAGAATAGCATTGTAAATAAAAGCCATAAAATATCTCTAAAATGTATGTAAGAAATACAAATTTAAGAAGTCAGTTGTTTCTAAATTAGCAGCTTCATCACACTCACTCTGAAAGCTAGGTCAACTAACCTGACAGGGCTTTTGGAGGGAAAAATTCTGAGCAAAAGAACCAAAGGGATACTTACTCCTCCTTCCTGCATACTTCTGAGCAATGAACAATTGGGACAATTACCATCTATTAAAGACTAGCCTAGCTAAGGATCTCAGGCTTCAACTCTAGTTTTCCCAGGATGTAGAGTCAAGTGTTTCCTCCAAGCCTGAATTCTTTGTTTCTCTGGTCAGAAATTCACTGCATCTTGCTAAAGTGAGTGCAGGGCTTGAAAGGAGAAAAAACAAAAGCACATCAGTTTCACCAAAAAAGGAAAATCATGAGCCAGCAAAATAATAACCATGATTTTTGTGTGAAGTAGCTCTTCACACAAAAAACAAACCTTTTCTCCCAATGAGAATAACCATAGCTTCTTTAGCTGTGCTCTTAAAAATAACTGGGGAAACAAGTTACAATTTTAATAATTCCAGTAACAAGTCCGTACTCGTTTTGTAAAAATGAACTGGTGAGGTGCTTGGTGGAAGTAAATTGCCAGTTTTTATTTCTGGGAACTAAAAGATGACAAGTAGCCATAATTTGATATTTTTAGTTAGTTCAGCTGTCAGCTAACCCAAGCCCAGCATTATTCTCAGATATGCTTTTCCCCACTCAGGGCCACAAAAGAACCTTTATATACCTAAGCTGAATGGCAGAAAAGGCAAGTGAGGAGCCTCACAGAAATCTAACACCATCTGTTTTTGTTTGTTTTACTACTTTTGGCTAGGCCAAAACAAATTCTTAGAATGTCAATATTAATGGCTTCTGAACCTCTTGAGATGTTTCTTAAGGATACATCTATACCCATCTATACAGGTACGCTTTTTTAAAAAATCATAGTATAAGGGGAATCAATAGCTTTGGTTTTGTTTAAACTATGGCATTACCTGTTATTTTACCTGCTATGCTTTTCCTCTCCACTGCAGTAAAAATTCAGTTTAACTTGCAACTCAAAAATCCTAGATACAAAGAATGTTTACATTTACTGTTGAACTTGTAAATTACCATTTATACTAACTGGTTGTTTCATAGTTTAATACAAATACTTAATACAATTCAGCACATGTTTATTGAACTCTCTAAATATTTTAACAAATACAAAACCTTGTTGGTTTTAATACATTTTCTTCCTTCTTTTATATCTCAGTTAATACCCAGTTGAGGCAAAAAGCCAAATCAACTCTAATACTTCGCTTAATTTGCAAGTGGTATTTTTCACCTCGTATAATCACAATCTACAAACACCACGCAACTTACAAAACTGAGTTTCCTTTGTCACCTCATGGTTTTCCCTTGCTATTTTAAAGGCAGACACAGCATTAAAACTGCATTGTAATGGAAACACACACGTGCATGCACATGCACATCCTTTGTTGTGAAAAAACAAGTATTTAAAAAAATGAGTTGTTACATTAAACGGATGCATTTTCACTTTGGTTTGATGCCTAAGTCTTCATAATTGGGCTCAGAAAATTGCCACATAAATTTTTTCCTTCATTTCAAAAATCCAACCGTTTTCACATTTAACCTAAAACATGGTGCTCAGCCAGGGATGCACATCAGAATCACCTGTGTGGTGTCTGTCAAAAAAACAAGACATACCTTGGCCTGGATAGGCCTGGGGTAGGACCCAGATCCAAGAATCCCTCATTAATTTTAATCAAGAATTACGAGTGGGGCTTCCCCAGTGGCACAGCGGTTGAGAATCCACCTGACAGTGCAGGGGACACAGGTTCGATCCCCGGTCCGGGCAGATCCCACGTGCTGCGGAGCAACTAAGCCCATGCGCCACAACCACTGAGCCTGCGCTCTAGACCCCACAAGCCACAACTACTGAGCCCACGTGCCACAACTACTGAAGCCCGCGCGCCTAGAGCCCGTGCTCCACAAGAGAAGCCACCGCAATGAGAAGCCCGCGCACTGCAACGAAGAGTAGCCCCCGCTCACCACAACTAGAGAAAGCCCGCGTGCAGCAACCAATACCCAACGCAGCCAAAGATAAAAATAAAATTAAAAAAAAAAAAAAAGTGATTTTTTTTTCTTAGGAGTGTAACCCCCTTCCCACTAAGAAACAAACCCTAAAATATTCTAATACAAAAACTTAAACCTCTACCAGGATTACTTAATATGTCTTAGAACTTTGGTAACTTGGTAACATTTCAGTTAACACATTTATAAGCAATAGTATTATTTCCATTATAATGTGAATTGTTATTCAAGTTAAGGAAAAAAGATCAGATAGTCACCATCAGCTCTGCACAGTAGTAGCAAACACTTCTATCTATAGTGCTTACAACATACCAGGTACTCTACTAAACACTTCACACATATTAACTCACTCATCCTTACAACCTAATGAAACGCATTAATTTAATTCTACAGCTGAGAAAACTGAGGCAGAGAATTATGCATACAAATAATAAATGAGGGAGCCAGGATTCAAACAGCAGTCTGGCTCCAGAGTCCTTGCTCTTCCAATATGACTTTTCTACATGTTAATTAAAACACTGTTATCTGATTAATATTAAAATTTAAAATTGTTTTGGGGGTGTTAGGACTGTTCTTTCCTTGAAAGAGTCAATGACAAAGTCAAATGTCAAGTTCTGAGAAAAGACAGATGCAACCACAGCCACGTGGGGGCCATCAAGTATGGTTCAGTCTGTCCATTTCAGAGCTTCACGTCTCCTTTCTTGACAAGAGGGTAACCTCTAGATTAAATTTTATAACAAACCTTCATAGACCAAGCATCATATTTGATTTTAGAATACTGAGAGCTTGACCACCTGCATTTGTAAAATACCATTGGTATCATGCTCCTCATTAAGCATTTCTCAACTTCAGCATCCACTATGAGACAGGTCCCCCCAAGATTCCTAATTCTTAAGTTTAGTCCAGAGACACTATCATCATCCTGACAACAGGACTTTACAAAGGACCACATCTAGGTCTTCAACACACAGGCTCTTGACTTCATGCTATATGCCTATTTGTTAAAAAATGTTTTCTACAACACGGTCACTTTTTTTTTCCCTTTTCTCTCCTCCTACTGCAAAGCCCTCCAGGAAAATTAATGTGCGGAAAGGAAGGCCCATAGAGTCAAAGGAGGCACGAGTCTCAACACAAGTCTTGCCTACACAAACACCAGGTGAACTATTACTCCAGCAAACATACCAAGATAATCTCACCAAAAACCACTTTGTGTGGCCACAGAGTTATACCAAATTTCTTTCCAGTGCTTTTTAATTACTAGGGTTCCCTTGCAATCCTTTAAGGATACCATTGATTTAAAGTTTGTTATACTGGTAACAAGAACATTAGTATATTTAGAAGTTTTTCAGGCTAAGTAGCTCCTTTTCTACTGTAATTTGTGCCTTGTATTGAAAAACTACCTCACCTTTCATTCTGTCCTATGTGCTCTACCCTTTGGCCATAAATTACAGGGAAAGAAACAAGAAAACAAAACAACAGTGATCTCCTGGGTTGGGAGGGAGATGGAGACACGAGGAAATCTCTCTCTCATCACTGTCCTCCTGAAAGTTTCAATTTGCCAGACTTCCCTGGCGGTCCAGTGGTTAAGACTCTGAGCTTCCACTGCAGGGAGCACGGGTTCGATCCCTGGTCTAGGAACTAAGATCCCATGTGCCGTGCTGCGTGGCCAAAAACTTTTTTAAAAAGCTTCAATTTACCAAAAAAATTAAAATTCATGAAATAAAAAAAAATTTTTTTTCTTAATGAAATAAAAATTATTGTCCCCTTCTACCAAAAATTTACAAACACCCCTATGCAAGCACAACCCTTAAAACTAGTCTGTCCTTTCCAATTTCTTATGTCCGATATAAGGAGCACATAAGGATTTATCGAAACATTTATTACACACTCAATATTCTTTCCTGTGGAAATGATGTATGCTTAATCACTATATCAATGCTGGCAGCTAACTTCACCTTTCTGTTAACACACCCTGGAGATTTTAAAAACACTTTATTTAATAAAAGTTAAACATACAAAAACTGAAATTAATACACATCTTAAAAATCACCATCTTCCATTAATAGGAAGACCCTTTCCTACGCATACATTTGGCTTAAACTCAACTCAGGATAATTGTGATGTTCACTTACCAACAAATGCTGACAACTTCATCTAGTTAACAAAAATTACAAACTCAGCTACGTGAACATAATATACAGGGAAATTATGGTCAGATTAATGCACAAGAAATACAGTAAATTTTTAATGATGAAACATTCGGTACTCTTGTTCATTAATTTAGCCTTGGTTTTTTACAAAAATAGTATCTACATTGTATACAGGGCTATACATCAGCTTTTTGTTTTCTCATATAAACATTACACATCCAAAAAATGGTACCACTACCATAAGTGAAAATCAACACAGGAGGAAAGCAAACGTACAAAAAACAAAAAAAACATTAGAAAAGGTAGCTGGTCCTAAACATGGTTTCTTACATAGAACTAAAATTCAATGAAAAGAATACAGAGCTGGATCAATTTTAGAGATGGCCTAATAGGCTTAGGAAACGAGTTGAGAAAAACCTCAAGAAAAACTCTGCCGTTTACAAATTAACCTACTTTCAGGTTAACTGGGCAACAGCTAGGCTTAAGCTGAAGATTAAAAAAAAATGAAGAGAAGTTCTCTTTAGCAGGTTGGTATTTTGCCCTGATGTTCCAGTGAATTGCTAGAATATGTGGCAAGTTCAAAGCATCTGAAAATTCCCAGTTAGTTAGAACCTTACAAAACGTATATGCCATTCATTAAGTGGGGGCCTGATACTAGGAAGATCAATAATTCATCTAAGTGCTGTATTTATCCAGCATCTATCTAGAAAAGTTGCTTTATCCAACAAACTTTGAGGAAACTGGTAGTTGTAATGAAAAAAGTTTAAATGAATAGCAGTTATCAAATACAATTTCTTCAAGTTTCATTCTACTGAAGTCAAACAATGACGACAATGGTATCTTCCTTACTCGTCTAACAAATAATTTACCTTTAGAAAAATATAAGGATAAAAAGGTAAATGTAAAGCCCTGCAGAGATGAAATCCAACAGTTTTTCTGATTATTGAGGCATCAAATGCCTAACATTGTATTTAGAGGTATCTTGATACTGTGTCATAGGTTTATCAGCAATTCCACAAGTTCCTACTCCAACTTTGCCAGTTACACTCTCAGGTGAAGCAAAAATACTCCTCTTTACCTAGGAGAAATGAAACAAACAATTCTTGATTAGTTTTGGAAAAAATTAAAATTCCAAAATACACCTATAAGGAAAAGTACCTCAAGGGAACCTGAGTGCTCATAAAACCCACTAGTGATACCCAACATAAGGCATGTTAACAAATCAGGTAGGGTTCAATACACTCTAAGCAGTATGTAAGATAACAAATAATTTTTCAAATTTTAGTTTATAAAAGGAAATCAGGGATTTCCCTAGTGGCGCAGTGGCTGGGAATCCACCTGCCAATGCAGGGGACACGGGTTCATGCCCTGGTCCGGGAGGATCCCACATGCCGTGGAGCAACTAAGCCCGTGCGCCACAACTACTGAGCCCACGTGCCACAACTACTGAAGCCCGCGCACCTAGAGCCCATGCTCTGCAACAAGAGAAGCCACTGCAATGAGAAGCCTGCCTGCCGCAACAAAGAGTAGCCCCCATTCACCACAACTAGAGAAAGTCCGTGCGCAGCGATGAAGACCCAACACAGCCAAAAATAAATAAATAAAATAAATAAATTTATTAAAAAAAATTTTTTTTTAATTAAAAAAAAATAAGAGGAAATAACCTAGATCTTTTGTAATTCCTGGTATAAACTCATTCATAGTGCTTCCATTGCAGAGACAGTGGCTAATGGAGATATTTTTCAGTAAGTCAAAATGAAGATTAAAGAGGATTCTGAATTCAAGATCCAGTTACTATTTCGTTAAATCTATGAACCTCCTTTTTCATTTTAAAGTTATTTTAATGACAGTTGCACTTTGCAAATTTACAAAGTATGATGAAAGGATTTACTAACCTGGCCTTTTTTGTTTTTAGAATAGGCTCTGTTGTTGAACTGCTGCCATTTCACCTTCTGGTCCTCTCTTTCTTGTTCAAGTTCTTTTATTCTCTGTGCTTTTTTCAAAGCTTTCTTCTTTTTATATTCACGCTGCTGGGCAATCATTTCTTTTCTGTGTGGACAGAACAGGTAAATGTCAACTCGGAAAATTTAAAAGATGACTTCCTTAGAGATATTTAGCAGTGCAACCACTGCCCCCCCCCACAAAAAAAAACCCAAAACCTAATGAACTTACACATTCTTCACCGCACGAATAAAAGCTAACATCAATGCTGATCACTCAGGACTACTAAGAAATAAATGTTATTTGAAACATACAGTATCCTTGGAAGCTTTTGAACGCAAGTGTAGTAATCTATTACCCATTTAAATCAAACATTTCAACTATGACTTTTAACTTGCCGTTTACATGGCTTTTGCCAGTTGTTTTAGGAATAGGATGAGTTTCAACATTAAAAGCTATCTAAACCTGTATCAATTGTTAAATGGGCAGTTAGCAAGTGTGATATGCTGCATTTGGAAAAACTGTATGAAGAGATTCAATGCAGATAAAACTATTTCACGTAGATTGGAAGAGCACAGCAGTACAAAGGGAAATCATAGCTAACAATTCTTAAAACAAAAACAACTAGGGTTTTCCAATCAGAGCCTAAAGCCCTCTCAATAATTTCTGCTCAGTCTGTTAACACTGACTTCTCACCAAAAGAAGGACGAAGAGAGAGGTCTTTAAAAACAAGGCTATACGATCTAGACTCCTCTGTATCATATAATCACTACTATGAAGTGTGGTTTTTACACAAATATCAAAGACTAAAAATAGAAATGTCATGTTATTCTACAATCTTTCTTATTGGCATGCTTAAACCAAATTTACTTTAATAGATGATATAATTTTCCCAAATTCAAATATATTTATGTAGCAACTTAAGTTTTGAAAACTGACAAATCCAAAAGATAGCAAATTGTGGCAAATATGCAGAACTGAAAATTGTTCATTCTATCTCTTAAATACCTCTCAAACTATACATGGGTCCATCCTTAACTGCTACTCCCTGGGTTCAGGTCCACGATCATCTTATACCTGGATGACAGCAGTAGCTGCCTTCTCTCTGCTGCCAGGAATCATTCGAAAGCTCCAATCTGAACACATCAGATCCTCTCTACGTGAAATACATCTGTGGCTTTCAAGCTTTTTATGATCTGACCTCTGCCCCTCTAACCTCTTCTCTTGTCAAACCACCCACCCTCGAGCCCCAAGTTTTTAACCAAAGGAATTTCTTTCTGTTACCTCTATGTTCCCACCTTGTTTTCTTCTTTAAATGTAAACATTTACTGAGTGAGATCTTACTACATGTCAAGAACTGTGCTACATGTTTTACTCATGCCGTCATTTAATCCTTACAACCCCATAACGGGTATACTATTGTCCCTGTTTCACAGATGAGGGAACAGAAGTTAAGCAGCTTGCCCAAGATCATACCTTCTAGTTCATTAACTGGCTAACACCTGTTCTTTTCAAATCTCAGTTTACACATCATTTCCTCAAAGAAATTTGCCCTGATGACTAAAATGCAGTTTAGGTACCTTTTCTTTGTTCCCTAAAAGTACCCGTTATGTTCCCTCCATTACTTTTACATATTATTAAAGTTCTTCTTTAATTATGTGTTTGTTCTTTAGACTATAAACTCAGTCAAGACAAGGCCTAATTTGGTCTTCTTTGCTGTGATGGAACCCAGAACCTGGTTTAGTGAGAAGTATCGATATATAGAATCCTCTTAATATTTATTCATTAAATGCCTAAGTGGGAACCAAAATGTCTTCACTTTACCTAGGCATACATATACAGACAATGTTGACCATACACTGCTAATCTTCAAAATAATGGTGAACAGTATTATAAGTTTCTTACTCTAGTCTAGCCTGCATAGATTCTGCAGACCTCAAGTACCCAAATGGGGAAGATTACATTTAAAATGCTGAAGTCAAAGTCACTTACTTTGACATGGGTTTGTTGCCACTGTCCTCCTTTGCCTTCCTTCCTTCTTCTACAGGCTTGAGGTTCAACAGTGGAGTCACTTCAGCATTGCCATAGCCAGCAAAAGTGATTGCAGCGGTGCCGTTTTCTTCATCTATCTCCTCAATCTCCGCTTCATAACACCTGTAAAGATATCATGGCTGTAAGCAGGTGAGTAAAGGTTTAGCACTCAGCCTACAAGACTTATACTGCAGTGATTCAACTATTCAATGTGTCTAAAATGAAACTCCTATAATCAAATGTCCCTTTGGCAAAGATAATAGTGGCTGGAGTTAGCCATCTGCTTTTAAAAAAGGAAGTCCAAACCAAAATATTGCCAAGGAAGTCTCTTACATGTCTACTATATGTGCTTTAGTCAATCTCTTTTGAGAAAAGATACTTATTATAGGAATAATTTCAGTGTATGTGTTTCACAAAAGTCTAAGATAACCAACCATTACTCAATTTTCAATTCAAGGAAAAATGAATTTAGACTATTTTTTTAAAAATATCCATTCATTTTCCTCTACTTTCATGTTTATTTCCTCTAGGATCCAAGCCATTCTTCTGCCCTAAAACTTAATCTAAAGCTAAAAATTAAACTGTATTAATGGTAACCACCCAAGAATCAAATTCGTTCTATAAGTCATACTGGCTATTATAGAAAGATTAAAATAGGGTAGTTCAAGTTGAATAAAATCACCTTACCATTGTACTTTACTATTTCATGTTATATTTACAGTTTTTTTCTACACTTACTGTCCATCTTCACTCCAGATTGCCATACACTTGTCTCCTACTTTCCAAGAATGAGTGGGCTGAGTAGAAGCAAAATTGTCTGAACTTGCCAGTGTTTCAGAAGGTTGAGTTGACAGAAGGTCTTTGGTTAGTTCTATAACTTCCTAAAAAGAAAAAACAAAAACCATTAACATTATTTTTATAATTCACATTGTCAACTACTTTCAACAAGCAAGTTCTTTCAGTTTTTGGTAACAGCTCTCATACCACATAGCACTCATTAAGTACTCTACACGTATTTATTTGCAGTTCATAACAATACTATGATGTAGATACTGTGATTATCCCCAGGTAGAAACTGAAATACAGTATTTTATACACTGGTGCTGGGATTTAAACCCAAACAGTTGCCTTTCAATTTAATTAACCTCAAATACTAACAGAAATAGAGTAGACTTGAATTTACACTGTACATTATTTTTAAGCACCTATTTTAGCTGAATAGATCTCTCTAAAAATGAGAAACAGTCAACTGTAAGGCACTGACTTAGATTCAAGATCACTTTTCTCTCACATCACTGTCACGTGTATGTCACGCAACTGCACTTTTTACAGGGCACTGCTTGGCAGTCGTATTAACTGCCTGCCAACAGTTGAGTTCCCCCTCAAAAACCCCCAAACACTTGAAACAGCCTTGTTAGTAATAAAAATGTTCCTGCTCATACATATTTCTACAAAGTACTGTAGATATATTAAAAAAAACAGTAGTTTCTCTATTCATTTATTATAAAATCTATCCCATCTGGGTAGGTAAATTACCAAGTCAGATTTAAAATATCCCAATACCTTAATGTTAAGCACATTAGCACAGCTTCATTTAAAAGAAAAAAATAAAATAAATGTAACACACACAGGTAGGCAAAACCTTTCTGTGTGGCAAATATATTTTCTAACTCAGGCTTACGCTTACTGACTTTAAAGGTGTTTAGTAGGGTTGGTTAAAAAACTTAAGAAATAGAACAAATTGATAGATTCTGCTACCAATCTGCTATATTTTTACTCTGATGAAGACTCATATTATGCATCACCTTATCTGATTTAAGAACTTGCATATCTGTTCCTCTGCTGTTGCAAATAAAATACCTTAAACATCACATTGTATGTTCTGGGAGAAAAATTAGCAAAGTTACACTGTATTGAGTTTCTTCTGGTTCCCACTGAGGTTTTATAGTAGTTGTTCTGGTTCAATAGCCAAGAAAGTTTAATGTTACTTCTCTCCTAAAGATTTTAAATCTTCCTGGCTATTTCTTAAAAACTTCTATTTGAGCCTTAAAAAAAAAAGGATTATTAAAGCCCTTGGAGAAAGATCAGTTTATTAATTTAAAAATTTTATGAATGAAAAAACTAGAAGACTCAGATTTAAGTTAAAAATTCAGTACATTAACATCTTTAATGAAAGTTTTATTAGGTGCCAAATATCCATTCAAATACTTTTTAATAAGACAATCTTTTGCAAATAAGCAAAGAACTTCCAAATAAATAGATCATGTACTACACAAAGAAGGAGAGTAAATTATCCAGTCTTGTTCTTAATTAACCACTTTTAGGGCCAAGAATGTAATCCAATAAGCCTGACTCAAGAGCCCATACAATCCCTATCATTAAATAATTCCATTTAACTAGGGATCATTTAACAACTAAAGCACAAACATGAAGTCTGTGTTTGTAGGTCTCAAGATTTAGAACTCTACTTCTCTTGGGGTAAAACATCTCCCCACTATATTTTCATAAGGAAATACATTTTCACCAAAGAAAAGGGTCCTGAAAAGCTGTGCATGTTATAATTTCCAGAGTCCTGCACTGAAATGACGCTTTAAAAAATCTGGAGCATTTATCTCTAGTTGTCTTTTTACTTTGCCATGTTTTACATACCCCTCCCAACAACTATGAAGACCCTTCTAAATGGTTTTTTTTTTTTCCTTCACATGTGTATATGGACCAAAGTATTAGAGAAACTATTTTATGTATGAGGGAGTTCTTAAAGGTACATACCATTAATTACTTTTCCTCCCCCAAGTCTGAGTTCTGAAACTGCTCCTTCATTGACAGATGGGCAGCAGTTACAGTAATCGGCAATCCCAGGAAGCATCAGATGTTGTGATCTACATATCAGCAGGTCAAAGGGGGTGCACTCAAGCACTCTGCTTACTGAAGGAAGGCGTTTCGGGGATGCAGAGCCACTGTAACATATGAGACAAGTGACTTGACCCCTGCCTCCTTTAGAACCAGTGTATTCAGCAAACAGCCTAATAAATTGACTATATTTTGTGATTATCAGAGACTGCCTGGGGAGCTAGCCAACTAGCTAGCCTGGATTTTACTAAACCCACTTCTTTTAAGTGAAAAAAGAAAGGCAATTAGGACTTTAGTAAATTAATCTGCTGCCTGTTGAGTAACTTTATATGAAAGATAGTACATAAAGAAATAAACATAGAAGCCTTACTGACAAAATGAAGGTCACTGAAAAAAATGCAGAAAGAACATTTTGCATAAATGAAAGGGCAAACAAATTCTTAACCAGAGTAAGGATATTCCATAAAAGGAACACAAGAAAATAAAGGAGGTCAAACTCAAGTCATCAGTCTGAACAGATTCTTCAGCAAATATAAAAGGCAGGATTAAATATCAATGGCACAAGGTATATCCCAGAATGCAGAGAAGGAAAAGGATTTTTAAAAAAACAAACACACAAAAAAAACCTATGACAAAATAGAAACTGTAGCTGTTGTTAATGGAGATAACAATTACTAGATGGAAGGAGACAGCAAAAAACTTTCCAGAATTTTATGTAATCCTAAATGATGCCTTCCACCT
This sequence comes from Balaenoptera acutorostrata, assembly GCF_949987535.1. NCBI lineage: Eukaryota > Metazoa > Chordata > Mammalia > Artiodactyla > Balaenopteridae > Balaenoptera > Balaenoptera acutorostrata. The sequence goes on along the minus strand of NC_080079.1, from coordinate 20,048,106 downwards.
TTGAGTAGTTTTCAATTCAAAACAGACCTATTTCTAGTAACCAAAATGATTTTTTTTTCCAAGACAGAATAAGAGGAAAAGAATCCAAAGTCAAGACTGGTCAGGAAAAACATTCTCTATTATTTCTAACTGAAGTGTTAGAACTTATGCTTCTAAATCTGTGCCACCTGATATGGTAGCCACATATGGCTACTTAAATAAAATTAAAAATTCAGCTCTTCAGCCATCCTAGTCTTATTCCAAATATTCGACAGCCACACGTGGGTAGTGGCTATAATATTACACAGCAGATACAGAACATCTCCATCACCACAGAAAGTTCTATTGTACAATGCTTTTCAAAATGGTTACAGAAAACAGGACATTTTACAGATAAATGGCCCCCAAGTCATTATTAACTGAACCCTAAGTAAGCCATTTACCTAGTTACTACAATGCCTACCACAATGGTCTGTCTCCCAATAGTATTTCCACTATGGATCATGTCCTAATAAGACAATTCTGCCCAGGCTCTGACAATTTACTCTGTAAGTACTAAAAACACCTCATAATAATGTTCTCAGTCTTCACTCCCAACTCCCCCCTCCACCAGTTCCACATATACCCCTCCCTCCTACTGCCCAGGAAGCAATATATACAACATTAGCACATGACGTTTTATTTTCTTCAAAGAAAAAAAGCACTGCTTTTAAGTTGGGTTTAAAAAAAAAAAAAGAGAGAGACAGAGAGATGGGGGCATGCCAGGCTCTCTCCTTGAGGCAAGCAGAAAGTTGGCCTGAGAGTGGGAGAAACTGCTCCCAAAACATCTTTTTCTTATTGACTGGCTCCTTGAAATCCACTGGCCTGATTTCCACGTATTGAAGAGAGGCCCTGGTTTCTGTGTTTTTAGGAAAATAACATACTATTGCAACTTCATGAAAGTCTATCCTAAATCCAGAATTTGAACCTGAAAATATTTAACTCATCTTAATTATGCCCAGGTAAGCGCTTTCAGAATCCTGAATCTGGACCCCATTTCACATAAGTTTCATTTGTTTGCAGTTCTAATATCCCTAAAATTTAATAATTTTAATGGGCAAGAGGATGATATAAAGGGAGGGAAAGGATTACTTAGATAGGATGAAGATGATTCAAGTTTTGTTTTGAATCAGTGAACATAGGCCATCTAATCAAAACATCTTTTAAAACTTCCCAAAAAATCAGGTTCAGAATTTTAAGTTCACAAATTTGTCAAGATGAAAACTCATATATATTTACAAGTATTATATATGGTATTTTTATTAATCAACCTATTATTCTGAAAAATAACAGATATTTACTATTATGGCTTTATGTTTGTCTCGAAACCCCAGAGCAAGTTTTAAAAAGCAGGTTTCATACTTACTGCCCTTCCACAACAAAAAGAACAAATTAAGATCTCCTCACATGGATTCGGTTTAATTTTAAGCTGCTAACAAGTGTCAAAAACTACATGTAAAACCTAGCCTTAAGTTCAAACATTATATAACATTTATGCAGAAAACAGGCATCTTTTTAGGTATTTTTATAATGTGTTTTCAACACAAAGCACTAGAGCTAGCTCTGTTACACACACACAGGATCTCTGGCATGCGCGCTCTATTTCATTTTCAAAGACTCTTTTGGCATTAAAAAGAATCTTAATCAGATTATATTTTCCTCCTTTAATTTTAGTTACCCTTTGAACTAATTCCTTTTCCAGGTCTTTAAAAACAGAAGTGCTATTCCTTGTAAAGTTGTATGTACCTCTTTCTCTAGAAAGTTTGACAGTGATTTCTAACGTTAACTCCTATCTTTAAAAATTATATGAGCATACAAGGTTGACGTTAACAAAGAACAATGCTTCAATCATTTTGATGCACACAAACTGAGGAAGCAACCCTACTCCTAGAAGCCATGTATGCCTATGTGCGTACACACTTGTACACACAAGGGGTGAAAAGGGGTGAAACACTCCCTCCAAATGGTGTTCTGGATACCCACAGATTCTTAACAACAGATCATTTGTAAAACACAGAAATATTCTTTTCAAGCAATGTAACTATAAGTGTCCCCTCATACTTACTTGCAAATCTTTCTTTAACTTTAGCAAATCTTCGTTTTCTCCATTTCCAGACAGCGCAGCTTCAACTTGCTGGAGTTGAGCTTTGTAGCTTGCCAGTTGCTTTGCTAGATCCTCTGACATCTGAAGAAAATAAAAAGAGTAAGGCCATGAAAACAGAACCAAAAAAAAAAAACAAACCATAAAAAATAATTTTCCCTGTCTGCCTCAATCAACCCTAACCAATTTTGCTCCCAACTCATTATTATAATTCACTGCAGCGTAATTTGTCACTACTACCTTTACTTTCAATTCAGAGAAAAGCTATGAGCCAAACACAAACTTCAAGTATTCTGATGATTATAAACATGTCAGACAAATAACATATAGGAACAGAAAACAAGAGATAAGAGGAAAAAGAAGAATTTCTAATGTTCTTTAAAGTCCTGTAACAGGGAAGGCACTGTTAGGCTCAATTAACAGGATTGTTACACTGTCACCAAAAAAAAAAAAAAAGGCACTAAACTGTTGAAAGAGTTGAGGCTTCTGATTTTTAAGCACTAAAAAATACTTCCAAAACCAATTCCAACTGATTTTAGATTAACTACACAAATAACTCTCTCCACAAGAACTATTCAATTAATATGAATGTGTTTAGAAACTCTTATCCAGAGCAAAAACCCAGTCACTTAAATACTGACGATGCATTTTCTGCAATTAAAGAAACAGCACAGATACTCTCCTATTTAGGCAATCTAAGGAACGTGGCTTTCACCAAATCTGGCTCATTCTTCTCCCGAAAATAAGATAGGAGAGAATTCTTTCTCGCTTTATTAACGAACATACGGGGTTTCCGAGGACCCGTCTGTTTTACAATCCCCGTCCAACCACAGCCTGGAGCCTGGAAGGACTCCAAAAGGGTTAGAGCAAGCCAGGCTGCTCCCCCTCGGTCACCCAACACCTCAAAGCCCGCCACAACTTGCTCGACCATTTCAGACCTCGAAATTCAAACAGCTTCCAGGGAAACCGAAAACACGAACCCAGCGGAGGCCCCCGGAGCCGGAGCCCCACCCGCAAACAGGCTCGGAAGGGCCCGGAGCGTCCTTAAAATGCCAGCTCCACCCGCTGGGTTCCCGCGGCTAGCCCAACCCCGTCCGAGGCCGCTCAGGGCTCAACTCTGGGTGGAAGAGGAGGCCGGCGCTCCTGACACACCCGCCGGCGCCCGGGCCTCTCCAGCGCGGCCCGCTCCTCGGCCTCAGGCCTCCGCTTCAACTAGGGGGAGGCCAAAGCCCGGAGAGGCCTTACTCTCTTCCTCATCGCGTTTGTTACCTTGTGTGGGGCTGGGGGCGTGGCGGCGGGACGGGGTCGCGGCAAAGGAGCCCAGTGGTGGTTGCGACAACGGCAGCAGCAAGCAAAAGCTCCGCCGCGACAACTAGGCGACTCGGTGTGTAAAAGAATACCTCACTCAACGGCAAGCGGGAGAGGACTAAAGCCGGGCACTGGAAGGAGGAATAGAGGAGGCGGGTGAAGTCTCGCGAGAGGTTAAAAATCCTCGCAAGACGTCGCTCGACTCACGTGATTCCCAGCTCCCTCTAGGCCGCCGGCCCTTAATCACGTTAGGGAAGTAAAGTGGGCGGGGTTTCGTAGGAAGGAAACGACGTGCTGGTATGCGCCAGGCGCCGGATGTAGGTTCGTTTTATTTTAGTTCCGGCTCGGAGTTGGGGTCCGTTGGTTAGTTACTTCAGGGCTGGGTGCTGTTGGGCACTTCTTGAGGTTCCCAGGATGCTGGGTGGTGGGAGGAACGGGGTTTAATACAGCATTCATACTACCGGTTGGTTCTCTGAGTGTGGTCCCGGTACCATCAGCCTTGCGTGGTATTTTTTTTTTACAGTAATTTATTGCAAAAATAATTTACTATAAATACGATTTCTCAACACCCACCTCACACCTTTGAGTCAGAAACTCTGAGGATGGCCTCAGCAACCTGTTTCAACAAGCCTTCTAGGTGATACCAATGTCTGGTCAAGTTTGAGAACCACCGCTTCACAGAATAATAAAAGTCTTAGTGGCAACAAAAAGCTGTTTAGATTGTGGCAGAACCTATTCGAGAGTAGATTGGTTTATTTAAAACCTAATTGGACTTTTCGAGGGCGGTGAACCAATCTGTGGAGTCGCCCCAGGAGCCGGAGCTATCGCATCCCCGCCTCTTCCACTTCCCGTAGCAAACAATAAAGGCCATGCGTACCGTGAAAAAGAAAAGAAAAACCTATTTTGTTAGCACTTACTGGTTTTAATTAAGTTATATAGGTTAATACCGCCTGAAAGGGGACACTCTCCAAGTTACAATCTTGAATGATAAGTAGTGGTGTGAATACGTCCACTTACGTTTAAAAAGAAATGCGTGTTAAGTGTGTATGTTTGTAATAATATATACCATTTATGGACGGATGCACGAATATATGTAGACATTTGAAGTGGAAGCCACATGTTTTCACTAATTATCCTTTTTTTTCCCCATACGTATATAATTTTTTCCAATTTAAAAAAAACTAGTTAAAAAAAAAGATAAAGGTCTGAGACACGAAGAGGCTATGTGAATGCCAGGAAAGAACGTTCCCTGGAGGATTGGGGTCTGTTGCTGGACCCTTAAGAAAGCCTTCCTCTAAGGTGGGTTTGTGATGATTAAGAGTGGCAGTCAGCTTGCAAGAATGGAGAATGCTGCAGAGGGCAGCAGTGTGTAGCTAGAATTAAGAGGGAAGACAAACCAGAGAGGATGTACTTTTCTTTAATATAGTAGAAATCTATTAAAAACACAATGTAGTATTTGACAACTGCTCTTATTTCAATTGTGTATTTTAAGAACTAATGCCAGGAGGATCTTCCATGAATATAAAGTAAACTTTACAGCTGTTTTAAAATTTCTCAAATAAGAACTCGTAATGAACCCCCAAGATCAGAAAATAGGAAAATATTTATAAGCTTCAGTATAGTTTTTTGATAGCTTTTGTTTTCAGGATTGCTTTTAATCTCTCCCTGTGTGCAACATAGATTATATTTGGAAAGAAAAGTTATAGTGAATGTTATTAGTTCTCACAAAGAGATAACAGTTGTGTGTACCAGACACCATTATAAACACTTTACATGTATTCACTTATTTTTCACTGTGATTCTATGTGCTTTTAAAGACAAAGCTGGAGCAAGTACAAGCTTTGACTAAGAGTGTTCCTTCAAATAGGCGTTCTGACTTACCACTTCCTTTGAAGTGTCAAAATCTTAAAATATTCTCACTCAAATTTAATCGTGTTTATCTTCAAAAAGAACAGTATCTAAAACCTCTAGTTCTTTAGAGCTGGTATTTATTTTATTGAACTCAGTAAGTACATAAAATTTAAAGACTCCACATTGTCATATATGCAGCTATTTTCTTTCACTACTAAAGATAATTAAAGTATAGCCACTGCCTTTGGAAATGTACCAACTCACTGCAGAGCATAAAAGTATAGAATAAACTAGTACATGTTGGTTAAATGGGAGATTGCATTCTTTAGCTTAGCTTTTATTGTATTCCTTCTTGACTAAAAGTAGCCCCAGATTTGCCTAACTTTTTTGCTATCTGTACAAATGCCTAAGGTAATGAATTAGAGATGTGTACATAGTCAAAATAACTATCTATGCCTTTTGCCCTTTTTAGTCATAATAGGTGTTTTGAATGTTTGCATGGAGATTTGTTGCAGGGCAAGCTACTGGCTTTTTCTTCCTATTGAGTGTTTTTGGGTACAATACCTTGAAAATATATCCTGAGATGACTCTTAGGTTATATCATCCATTTAAGTTTGATGGAAAAACAACCTTAAATAAATGCTGACCGACGATGCAGGTGCTCACCAGTCATAGCAATCCTGATTTGTTCACTGAAATCTGCATTGCCTTTCTAGTCTTAGGATGCACAATTTTCAGCTATTCTATGTTTCACGTGTACCACTAAAAAAAGAAAAAAGGATTAGTTTGAAAAAGATGATAATCTAGGCTCTACAAGGATCAGAAATGTCAGAGTCATCAAAGTTCTTTAGATCTATTTGAAAGTGGTGTTTAATAGTACTCCTACATTCTTAGTGGGATATATTCTGAGGGCAGAAAGAACAAAAACAAAAAATCTCAAACATCACAGATTTATTTCTAATAGTACTATTAGTAATGTAATTTTAAAACTTTTATGTTTATCTACTCTAGATAAAGTGAATAATTAATAAATTTTGTTAGTTAAAACTCTAATAAGAGGAAAGAAAAATATATTAAAAAAGAAGTTTTTTGGGGGGAAAGCCCTCTGATGTTAAATCTGAATTTTGGAAAAAAAAAATATATATATATACACATGTATCTTAGAAGTAATGTTACCCCAGTGGAGGGTGCCCCTATCTTGATATTTAAATACCATTCTCCACAAAAGAAACAGTATTTCTTGGGGAAATGGTTGCTTTTGGGTCTTAGGCCCAGAAAGTAAAATAGTACAAAGGTGAGCCTGGAACATCTTGCCAGAAAACAAGGAAGTGCCCCAAAACTAATAGGATCAAGTCAAAAGTTCACATAACCCAGCTTGAGGGGACTCCACTGGCTAAATATGAGTCAATCACGGCACTAAAAAGAGTAATGACTGTGATAGATTGTCAAATCATTAAATACATTTTAAAAATCCGTAAGTCCAGAGTGATACTCAAAATCAAGGGTTGGGGAAGGGATTTTTTTTCTTTATAGATGAATGCCAGCCAGTAAACATAGATGGAATTATGGAATTGGAAAAATCACCTTGTGCAGTCCCCAATAATTCAGGCAAAGGTCATCAAGAGAAGCTAAAACCCATCTTGTAAAAGGAGGTAGCGAAAAGGAGGATGTTCGCACAGTGTCAGAGTATCACTCCATATATTAATAATTATACAGGGGAAAATATACCTTACAATGAAGAAATTCAGCAGTCACCAATTTAGCCTAGTGATCACACTTAGCACCACTAATGGCAGAATAGTTCTGCCAAAAAATTATATAAAATTTTGCTAAATTCGTTGTGTGTATGTACACACACATACATATATGGAGAGAGAAAGAATTAAAACGTGGCAAAATATTTAACAGTCATTGTGGAGGATGCATGTGTTTGCTCATTGTACTAATCTTTCAACTTTTTGTTGAAAAATTATGTCTCAGAATTTTCAAAAGAAAAAGATGGAGAAAAGTGTTCATAGACTAGTTAGAATAGTTATGGCCGGTGTTGTGCATGTTGGCGGGGAATGGTGAGGAAAGGCAGCAGATAGTTGAGGAGAAATCTAGGAGCTAGCAGTAGTTTAACAAGCTCAAAAGTAATATAGGAGATTATAAAAGCTTATGTGTTGTCAGAAACAAAAAGCCACAGAAAGCCAGATGGGTCAAGATGTGGGCAGTGGAAGTTGAAGTAGTCACAGGAGCTCTTTGAAGGCCAGGAAGGAAAGCATGAGAAAAAATTACTTTGTCCCCACATGCAAGAGAGAGTCCAGTGGGCCTTGCCCTCTGATGTGGTGACAGGAGCATTTTTCATTTTTTGTTCTGTTTGGCTTTCTCGTATAACAGCCTCCATCAGTAGTCTTAAGATGGTCTTTTACACCCAGAGTTAATTGGATTCATCTGCATCATAGCCCCTGAAAGTACCCTCCTTATCTGTGTTTCCCACCCCCCATATTCATGTTGCCTGTTTATTTATCTTAGAAAAAGCTTATCACAGAAAAAGCAGGGAAAGCCTGGTACATTCCACATCACTTTTATTGCACAGTGGGTAGATAATAAAACAATCTTTTTTTAAAAGGATACATATTATACCAAACAACCATGGGGAGTAGGGGGATATACATTCCCAAATGTAAAGAGGAAAAAGGAGACAGTTAACATGACTTTTTCCAGAAGCCAGAATGAGCCCCAGAGTTTTGCCACAGTAAGACTAGTGGTCCATAGTTTGATATGGTCACATTTAGCCAATTTATTGGTATAGTGTCAGCAGTTGGGAAAAAAGAACTACGCAATGGAGACCTTAATACTCAAAGAACCATTAGGTGGCAGTAGGGACACAGGTATCTTTTTTTTTTTAATTTATTTTATTTTTAGCTGTGTTGGGTCTTCGTTTCTGTGCGAGGGCTTTCTCCAGTTGCGGCGAGCGGGGGCCACTCTTCATCGCGGTACGCGGGCCTCTCACTATCGCGGCCTCTCTTGCTGCGGAGCACAGGCTCCAGACGCGCAGGCTCAGTAATTGTGGCTCACGGGCCTGGTTGCTCCGCGGCATGTGGGATCTTCCCAGACCAGGGCTCGAACCTGTGTCCCCTGCATTGGCAGGCAGATTCTCAACCACTGCGCCACCAGGGAAGCCCCACAGGTATCTTTTGATGTCCGATTTCCCTCCCCCCCCCCACCCCACCCCACCCCACCCCAGTGATGGAGCCTTAGTGAAGGAACATTGCCGAACAGATTTGTTGGGGAAAAGACAGGGAAAAACAAAAACAGCCAAAAAAAACTATGGTTTATAGTATCCAAGTGATGAAGGCCTGCTATTCATCTATACTCAACTCCTGTTCTTGGTTTTAATATACACATTTTTACTTGTACTTGCTATAATTTTTTAATAAAATAACTTTATATCCAAATTCCTTTAGATCACCGTGTTCTGTTTACAACATCTCTCTGTTGTCAGTTTTAGAACATAAGCTGAAACATAAGTAGGAAGTGTGGCTCATCTTGTTCAAGACCCAGTACATTTAATATATACATGCTTCTATAGGGACACCTTCATTCTCTGTAATTAGTGACCACGAAGGGCTCTTTGTGGTCCTGGTAGGTGTAATGGGTTGGGGTTCCTGGGAAAAAAACTCGGATTTCTATGCAAGAGGTTTATTGGGGTATACCCTTGGGAACACCACCTGTGAGAGGTAACAGGAGCAGGATGGGGCAGAGGGAGAAAGAAGGAGCTGCAACACAGTTGCAACAAAGGCCTCAGCCAGTCCTGTAGGAGCTCTGGAGCTGGGATGGCCCTTCAGAGATGCTCCCCACCTGAAGTCAAGGGAGCCAGGGCTTTATACCCACCCAATCCCGAATAATCAGCCAATAGATCTGGGCTGCCCCTGTGAAGGGGGCTAAGAGCAATTCAGCTGAAAACTCAGCCACCAACACTCCCTCCCTCTGGGAGAACAAGCACCTCAGTCCTGAAGAGGGAATCTGGGTAGGGCACCCAGCATCCACAGTAGGGAAGAAGGCAGACTTTCCCCATGGCACCCCTGTTTTTGGCACCTCTGATGCTGCCTCTCTTGCAGAAGCTACCCATTTTAGAAACCATGAAGCAATGTCACCTTCTCATCTTGTTTTCCTTGTGTTAAAAGCTAATGGAAAAATGTCTCAGCACTTCCTGCAGGTGTTTGTTTCGAATTGATTTCTGATATATATATATATACATTTATACATATAAAATGCTGTAGGAGAGCTTGCTTATGCTTAAGCATCTCAGGTACCAAGATAAAGCATTTCCAGTGTTGAAGGATGCTCCAAAATTTTTTGGCACAATTGGTGATTATTTACTACGGCACATCAAAAGCCAATAGGGCAAATTTTGTAAAAAGAAAAGCCATTAAGGTAAGTTTTTTTTTTAAGGAGGAATAAATGATATGTTCTGAAAATAGCCTCTTTGCAGGCAGACAATGCATGATCAACTATTTATAAATAAGGTTTTTTTAAAATTTATTTATTTATTTTTGGCTCTTTTGGGTCTGCGTTGCTGCATGTGGGCTTTCTCTAGTTGCGGCGAGCAAGGGCTACTCTTTGTTGCAGTGCGCGGGCTTCTCATTGCTGTGGCTTCTCTTACTGCAGAGCACAGGCTCTAGGCATGCGGCTTCAGTAGTTGTGGCACATGGGCTCAGTAGTTGTGGCTCGTGGGCTCTAGAGCACGGGCTCAGTAGTTGTGGCGCACGGGCTTAGTTGCTCCACGGCATGTGGGATCTTCCCGGACCAGGGCTTGAACCAACGTCCCCTGCATTGGCAGGTGGATTCTTAACGACTACGCCACCAGGGAAGTCCCAAGAAGTTTTTTAAACTTTCTATTTTCGCCTGATTTTGTCTTCTTTTGTATTCTGTGATACTGATGCCCTTCTTATTCTTTTTTTCCAGTTTCAGCTAAGGGAATCACTTTTCTCCCTTATAGTAGCTTGACTAATTCTACTCACTAAATGTCTTTTGGATGTATTCCCTCTTCTCCATCCCAGTGCTGCAGACCAAGCTGTCAGCATTTCTCACCTGGCCTGATGCAGTAGCCTAAGAATGGGAATCCTTCCCTGAGATGCATCTTCCACACTTGGCTGCCAGATTGATCTTCTGGAAACACCAATCCAAGAATACCCACACCTAGTTGTCAAAATCCCATTTGTTAACCCACCATATAAGGCCATTAGTGATATGGCCACAACCTGCTTGTCAGCCTGAGCATTGACCATACTCTCCACGTATGAACCTACACTGTTCTTTCATGCATTACTGCTTTGCCCCTAGTGTCTGTTCTACGTCACATGCCTTTCCCCACTTTCCTGCTTGGAAGAATATCTTTAATGACCCAGTTCTGATGAGACTTTGGTGACTGCTCACCAGCTTGCACAGAACTCCTTGTTTCCCATTTCTGCTCCTTTAGTGTTTTACATCTAGTAACAAACACCCTGGGCTATTGGGGTTTAGAATAGAGCTACTCTAGACATCATATCTAAGGGGCAGTGATTACATCTTGTTCTTCTTTGCATCGTCAATATTTGGCAAGGTGTGCCTGGCACTAGTAGAATTCGGTCTCCTTGAGACACATGGAGTTTGCTATCAAAAGCAAACTTTTGACAGCAGTGAACATTATATTTGACTTTGGAGAATATCCTAAAGATTTCTTGTAATTAGCATTATAATATTTCTCTGACACATGGGCATATGATATCAGTTGCCTCATAAGTTTATTACTACAGTAACATATAAGGAGTTAATGTTTTGAAGCATTTTCTTGGTGGAGAGAATTTCTGATTGATCCTAATTAATGACATGTCTCTTTTCAGGCAGTTGAAAGTGATTTTTACATTCCTGTTTGCTGGTAAGTATATAGATAGGAAAAACATGACTGTAATTGCTTGATTATGAGCAATCAATGTATCTCTGGTTTATTTATTTTTTCAGTGTTACTGATTAGGTGCCTAATTTGATACTTTCTCCACAGACAGAGTGAATAGAACCAATTAACCTGACAGTGGAAGAACAAAACTCATGTAACTGAGACAAGAAAGTGACTACAATCTATAGATATATGTGGCCATTCGTCTTATGGTTTATGAAGAGAAAAGTATTGAACACAGAGCCCATGTTTGTTTACTCTCATTTTTGCCGTGACTTGTCAAGTGCCCTGGGTTAAGTCACTTTCCTTTTTTCTGTCCCATCTAAAAAAAAAATGATAACATATTTCTTGTATCCTCATAAGACAAACAAGTTGATGTGAATATAATAGCTGCTTCTAACAGTTTGTGAGCCCGGATTAAATGGTTGTGGGCTTTTTTTGGTTGTAATTGATGCTCTGTCTTGTCTTACTCCATTTTTCTTTTGCATTGCTCTCAGGTCTCTATTTTACGATCAAAGGAAGACATGACAACTTGCTTGACTGGCAGGTAAAACAGCACACTGGACCTAGGATCTGTAATTCTAGTGTGGATTCTGCCTCTTACTAGCTGTGAGACCTTCAGCAGGAAGACCTTAACTTTGGCCAGCCTCCATTTCCTTATCTGAGCCCTGAGATTCTGTGATTCTTAGTTTATAGGAGGTCAAGAAAGTTGACATATGATCTTCTCTGATTAATCCAGTCCATAGACAATTACTCAATATTACCCCCATCTCTCCTTCCTCTGAGTTTCTACTGAAGTATATCAAGGCTACACCATCTAACAAAATTAGTCCTCTGATGGTAAGCTCTAGTAAGGCAGGGTTCAATGTATGAAATCCCATCTCATCTCCTGCCTCCTTGCTCCCACCCCGGCCAACTCCCAGATCTAGGTATTTGTTGTAGAATCAATTAATATATGTTGGCTAAAGGAGGAAGCCCAGGGACTCTACAGCTATCTATAAGAGTTGACTTCTTTTACCTTACTGAGAAAAGAAAGGTCATTTGGCAAGAATTTCCTTTGATAACTTCTTCCTCCAGCACATACACCTAAAAATAATTTGTGTTAATTCATCCTTGAAAAGATCGAAAAAATAGGACTATATTAAAATTCAAATCATGCATACAACCAAAAGCATCATTACGAAGTTAAAAACAAGCAACAGACCACAAGAAGGTATTTGCAAAAAGAAGTAGTAACTAGAATATTTTTTAAAAATCCTTCATATCATTAAGAAAACAGACAAATAACCCAACAGAAAAGCGAAAAGAATGGGGAAGAGGAGGAAGAAGAGAAGATATGAACAAACAATTTACAAAATGACACCAAATAGCCAATAAACATATGAAGAATACTCAAACTTATGAATAATCAGAGATATAGCAACAAAAACTTATCAAATGGGAGAAAATTTAAAATTTTGAATGAAGAAAAAACCACTCATGCACAATTGCTGGATATTGTTTTATCCACATTGGAGAGCAAGTTGGCTTTATCTACTGAGGGGAGACTGACATCAACAGTTTAAAAATTAGATCTGTAGTATTTACATGGTGATAAGTTCCATGGAGAAAAATAAAGGAGAGTAAGGGGATGGGTAGTGCAAAAGGAGGGCATAGGTTGTATTCATTTTACAGCAAATAGTCAGGAAAGCCTCACTGAAAAATTGACTTTGGGGCAGATATTTGAAGGGAGTAAGAATTGTGAGCCATGAGGACATCTGGTAGATCATTCCATGCAGAGGGAACAGCAAATGCAAAGACTCTGAGGTGGGAGTGTTCCAGTTTGGGACGTGTTGAGTTTGAAAGGTCTATTATACATTCAAGTGGAACTGCCACAAAAGCAGTTGAATAGATAGATATATAGATGATACAGAGATAGATATATAGATGATACAGAGGTAGATATCTCCCCTCACTAGAATGTAAGCTGCATGAGGGCAAGGCCTTGTCTGAGAAAAGAGCAGTGCTAGGGCAAGGCCCTGAGGGCAAGCACTGAGAAAAGAGCTTGGCATGGAATAGGTGTTCAACAAATATTTGTTAAGTGAACATTGAAGCTACTTGAATAGAAGAGAGTGAGAAGAAAACATGGATGAGGAAGGAACACTAGCATTCACAGGCTGGGTGGTAGAACAAGAATCTGTAAAATAGACCAAAGTCCCAGCAGCCAAAGGAAGGAAATCCAAGATAGAATAATGTCACAGAAGCCACAAGAAGAGTTTCCATAAAAAAGGTGTCAAATATTGTGAAGATCAGGTGAGGTGAGAACTGCAGAGTGGCTCTCTGTTTTTGAGAAGTAGAAGAGCCTTGGTGACTTTGTGGCTGACAGTCATTTTAGTCATATCGTACATAATATGTGTATATGATATGTATGTATCTCATATGTATATGAAATAAATAAAGTAGACTTGGAGAGGAGCATGTTTGCTGGAGGTGAGAGTGAGAGAGAGAGAGAGGAAATAAAGGGTTTAGTTTAATTGGGGCTAGGTTAAGTGTATGGTGTGTGTTAGAGATCAGCATGGAAATATAAAGTGGGTGCTTGAATTTGTTTAACAAATATTTATTGGGCACCTGGAATTCCAGGTCTGTTAACAGCAGGTAGTTTATATTGGATTAACCCTTTTGCAAATAATGATTATAAACTCTGGTGGGGGAGATTATCTAAAGACATTAAAGAGTAACCAAACTAGAAACTAGAGAAGAGTTGACGCTTAGAAGGAGGGAATGGCACTAGATGAGTTTTCTGTTTGTTTTTAAAATGATTTCTTCTGCCTGAGGGCAAGCTCCAGTCAACTCCATGCTGAGGCTTTTAGAATGTGGACAGAAACCCAAAGTTTTGGTGAATTGGTTTGAGGAATTAGAAGACAGAGTTTGAAGCTATCACAGCAACTGGAAAATGTTAGTGGTCATGGAGGTATCCTAGAAAGGAGAAGACAACAGAAGAGAACCTCCAAATTCTGTGCATTAAGTTTTCCCAAACCTCTGGCTGATCTCTGAACAATACTCAAGTGAGGCAGACTTCAATCAGCCCAGCTAATGATGAAAGAACTGAATAGAAATTTCAACCCTTGCCCACCACAGAGGAGAAAAACAGTCTAACCAAGTTAACTCTTTTTTTTGTGGGAGAGGGACTTAAAATTTTTTTTTATTGAAGTATATTTGATTTACAATGTTGTGTTAGTTTCTGGTGTACAGCAAAGTGATTCAGTTATAAATATAAATATATTATTTTCCATCATGGTTTATTATAGGATATTGAATATAATTCCCTGTGCTATACAGTAGGAACTTGTTGTTTAGCTATTTTATATATAGTAGTTTGTATCTGCTAATCCCAAACTCCTAATTTATCCCTCCCCCACCCCCTTTACCCTTTGGTAACCATGCGTTTGTTTTCTATGTCTGTGCCCTATGTTATGTTATGTGAGAGGAACATAACAGAAACCATAGTCTCTACAATGTATCATTCACATTGTGCAAGCACAATCTAAAATTAGAGACAATCAAAGAAACATAAAAGTGGAACCATGTTCAAGAGAAAAGACAAACAATGATGCAGAAGTTGGGATTAGGAGACAATTATTTTAAACTAGCTATTTTAACTGTTCAAGGACATAAACAAAGATATACTCATAATGAATGAATAGACAGGAAACCTCAGCAGAGGAACAGAAACTATAAAAAGGAACCAAAAATTCTGGATGTGAAAAATACAATATCTGAAATAAAAACTCACTCAATAAGATTAACAGGTGACTGGAAATGTTAGAAGAAAGAGTCAGTGAACTTGAAAATAGATCAAGAGAAGTGATCAAAAACTGAAGAGAGAAAAAAATGTTGAAAAAAACTAATAGAGCCTCAATGACCTCTGTGTCAATATCAAAAGTTCTAATATGGTTGTAATTGTCACCCCCAAAGAAGATGAGAGAGAAAATAATTCAGAAAAAAATTTTTAGAAAATAGTGGCTAAAATTTTTCCAAATTTGATGAAAGACTTGAAATTACAGATTCAGGTAGCTTAGTAAATGCCAAGCAGAGTAAGTAAATTTAAAAAACAAACAAACCATACATAATACTCAAACTGCTAAGAGCAAAAGATTCTTAAAAATACAGAGCACCTGCTGTGTGCTAGGCCCTGGAATAAAATAATGCACAAGACAGTTGTAGCCCCTCTACTCAGAGCCAATACATTTTTAACTGAGAAAACATTTTTAAGTATCAACTGACTATTAGCCAGATGAGCCACCGATCACCCACATGTCTAAAATGGAATTTATCTTCTTTTCTCCAGTGTTGCTTCATTTCTTATATTTCCTTTCAAGGAATGATGTCACCTGCCACATTCTCCTGAGGGAAGCCTGGAGTCCCTCTGGGCTCATCCTTTGCTTTCTTCTCTACCTCAGTGGGACACTAACTCCATTTATTATACCAAATCTCTTTCCCCCTCACAGCTGCTGTCTTAGTTCAATCCCTTATCATTTAGAGCTTGGAAGCCTACTACATTGTCATCCTGCTCTTTCTTCTTTCAGCTGCCAGAATCATTATTTTAAGCCCCAATTCTTATCAGCCCAAGGAGAGAAACTTTGTACACATGCTTAGGTATGGAGACCTGAGGGTACTGAGACATATTGGGCTTATTTTCCCATCAAGAGGATAACTTGGGCTAAGTGTTTCACCTCCTTAGATGATCACCTCTTTGTATGATCGCTAGCACATGGGTAGACCAGCTGACTTAAACTAGGAGAGTGGTCTTTTTCAGTGAAACTGTTTTTGTACTCTCCCCAGTTATACATGATTGACTACCCTTATTTACTTTTTAAATCACTTTTTGTGGAATAGTATTCACGCCCATCATTTATATTCCTTGGGTCTTTGCTTCTAACCTAGATTTAGTAGGCCCCCTTATGTCTATCTAGAATGGGTTTAAGCAATTCGTTTGCCAAAACAAGGTCCAAATTTCTCCAAAATATTATCTTTTGCTTGTAATCACTTTCGGCTCATCAGCATTTTTGATTTCAGATCCACCACGAAGAGAAGACTATGGCATTGACACTAGGGAAATGGTTCTCTCTGAACTTAGAGACCAGCTCAAAGTAGGAAAGATAGAACCTGCAGAAAGATTTGGCTCGCCCAACTGAACAGGGGTGAGTCTTCTTTAACTTTGTAGGGATGCCTCCCCTACTGCATCACCCCTACCTGAGCTGCCCTCTCTCACATTCCTGCTCTTGCTTTGGCTCCGTCTTCTATCTTCCAACGTGGTTGGGAACAGAGCTGGAACCACGTGAGCCAGCTCTTACCTCTGCCCTCACTGGCTTATGCCAGCCCTCTCCTCTGTGGCCTGGTGTTCTCTTTCTAGGAGCTCCCAGACAATAACCATTCTCTGGTAAAGTTTATAGTATGACACCTACTTGAAAAGTATGCACATATTTTGTTTTTTTCATTGCTGAAGCTAATTATCACATTAATACTTTCTGAAAGTACCTCTCCTACCCAGAGTTCTCACCCTGAACCCATCGAGTAATAACATAGGAAAGGCTCTTGAAACCTGGGAGAGGAATATTCCTCAAGAGCATCCAGCCCAAGACACATATGGCAAGTCTGTTGCCAACTCTCTATTTCTGAGAAACTCCTTTAGCATGCAGGAGACCCCTTTAGAGTTCACTAAAATGCAAGTTAGATGCAGCAGAAGTAGTAACAACAAAGGTATAAAAAAGAAGGAAAATAAGTTGTTACAAACAGTGAGTAATGATAGCATTTTTAAAAAAATCAATATCTGTCCACATATTTCTATGCATGAGGTGCATCCATCAAAGTGAGTGGGTGATATTTGTCCAAGCCCGGCTGAGCGAGCCAGTGCAGCATGACTCACCTTCTGTGCTATCAGTAAACTGCCAAGCCTCTTGCCTGGAGTTAACAAATAAAAGAAACTCTACTCTGAATATGTCACTGGTTGAATCTTTAAATGTAATCCAATTACCAGTCAACTTACAAACTTTCTCCATATTCTTCAGGTTGTTTCTAACCTTCCTCCTAATCACTTCTGCAGCCTGGCTGGATTTTATTGGGTTTATCTTAGTTTGCTTTGAGAAGGGATTGAAATGTCTCCTTCTCTAAGAAGATCATTGTGTATCCACCCCCCCACCTCAAAACAGGTTGGGTAGAGCAGAAAGGTGATCTCATAGGGTTTTTCCACCCAATTATTCTGATTTTTCAAACACAAATATATGAAAGCCCCAATCGTTGCCTCTTAAAATCCCCTTTGTGCTCAAAGAGGAAGCTTGGTGAATAGTTTCAGTAAAGTATCAGGAATATCAGATAGCACTGATTCACCCAGTTCTGGAAACAAACCTCAGTTTCTTCAATCATTGGTTCAAGATGAGAAAACTCTAAAAATGTGAAAACTTCCCTTTGTCATGTACTAATATGGCAACAAACCAGAGATCAGCCTGTCCTCTGACAAACATGACACATGAATTTGACAAGTGTTCCATCTTGTTCCACCCCAGCTCATGCTGTGCCCTTCTGGCTACATTGCTCCCTGTGTTCTCTATTCAAGTCTTATTCATCTTTGGAGGTCCCACTCTCTCCCAGTAACCTTCCCCAATTTATTGGCTTAGAGGGAGCTTTTCCTCCCCTAAACTCCTCTGGCACATATGTCAGAATGTCTTAATTGGCATTTAGTTGATTTCCAGGGTAGAGATTGTGCTGAATTCTTATTCTCACACCTATGGGGTGCTAGTGCTTTACTTATAGCACTGGTGTGCAATGTTGCCTGGGCATCAGAATCACCTGTGCAGCTTTTAGGAATTACAAATGTCTGGGTCTCACAACAGAGTTTCTGAATCAGACTCACTACTTAGGTGATTCTGATTTACCCCTGGAATGAGAACTGCCACTTTGCCATCATTGTAAGGATTACATGAGCTAATATGTGGACAGGCACTTTTTTTTTTTTTTTTTTTTTTAAAGGATTTTCTTATTTATTTATTTATTTATTTATTTATTTTTGGCTGTGTTGGGTCTTCGGTTCGTGCGAGGGCTTTCTCCAGTTGCGGCAAGCGGGGGCCACTCTTCATCGCGGTGCGGGGACCGCCCTTCATCGCGGTGCGCGGGCCTTTCTCTATCGCGGCCCCTCCCGTCGCGGGGCACAGGCTCCAGACGCGCAGGCTCAGCAATTGTGGCTCACGGGCCCAGCTGCTCCGTGGCATGTGGGATCTTCCCAGACCAGGGCTCGAACCCGTGTCCCCTGCATTAGCAGGCAGACTCTCAACCACTGCGGACAGGCACTTTTTTTAAAAAAAACTATAGACTTTCATTACAAATTATGACTTGAAGTGAATGCTATGGCTGCTCCCTAGCCCCACCTTTAGCCCTTAGACCCGACTCCCTTCCTTTCTAACAGAACCTCTGTATGTTCAGAGGGCCACCCCTCCTCAACACAGTCCCCTTACTTCAGAGGAAGCCCACCCCATCCTCACTGTGTGGTGAGGGGCTGAACGGTCTGAGGCTAAGTCCATGGTTCAAGAATGTGTGTGTGACCCAATTCTGGCCATTGAGAAGCAAGAGGAATGCTAAAGACTTTGGGAAGGGTCTTCCTCTTTACTCTTTCTCCCGCTATTACCTTAGTTGTTACTGGCAGCCACCCTATGGTCTTTCTCTCTCCCTCCCCTCTCTCCCTTTTCCAGAGGGGAGAAAAAAGTTTAGGATGAAACCGTGAAAAATCCTGGATCCTTAATGGTGGGACAACAAACCTGAGTTGATCTAAATTTGGACTTCCACTTATGTGAAACAATAAATACCTAATTGTTTAAAATAGTTCTGTTACTTGTGGCTGAAATATCCTCCCAGGTATACTTGTTTTCATTCCTTCGATCCCAAGTATCACCTGGCACAATGCCCTCTTTAGTAAATGCTCAATAAGCATTTGTTGAATGAATGAATGAATAAACACATATGAGTGCCTATATATGCCAACTACTGGAGATATAGTAACTAAACAAAGTCCCTGTCATCATGGATCATTTTGTATTCTGGTGGGAATAAAACTGCATTTGTGGGTCAGGTTAGCAGCTTCTCTACAGAAACAAGCTGTATGTTTCCACTTTGTAAGGAGATGGGTTCAACCATCTTAGTTAGAAGAGGAACACTTGTGCCAAAGGGTCACTGCTCAGGAATTCACCTGACCACCGGAGTGACTTTCTTTTCTTTTCTTTTCTTTTTTAATTAATTAATTAATTTATTATTTATTTTTGGTTGCATTGGGTCTTTGTTGCTGTGTGCAGGCTTTCTCTAGTTGCGGCAAGCGGAGGCTATTCTTTGTTGCGGTGCACGGGCTTCCCATTGCGGTGGCTTCTCTTGTTGTGGAGCACGGGCTCTAGGTGCGCAGGCTCAGTAGTTGTGGCTCACAGACTCTAGAGCGCAGGCTCAGTAGCTGTGGTGCACGGGCTTAGTAGCTCTGCGGCATGTGGGATCTTCCTGGACCAGGGCTCGAACCCATGTCCCCTGAATTGGCAGGCGGGTTCTTAACCACTGTGACACCAGGGAAGCCCCAGAGTGACTTTCTGAAGTTAAAGAAAAAGGAAATGACAAGTGGCATCATGAAGAATACTTTGTTCCCAAGTTTATGATTTAGAGGAAAAACTACAGTGCTCTTATCACTATACCTCAGCCTCAGAGCATAAGACAGGTAATCGCAGAGGACCAAATGGGGAGTAACAATCTGAAAGGGTTAGCAAAATGTAATTTTAATAAATGAATGGAATTTGGAGAAGGGAAACCAATGACCTACTGAGTATCAATCTGTGAGTATGTGAAAGGTAACCACAAGAGGTAGTGATCGGCTCATCCCCGAATCTTCCCTCTGTGTGAATGCAGGCAAAGGGAGGATGTCTTCCCTTAGAGATTGTCCAGTGCCAGTTTAAACTGGGGATTGGCCTTCCTTAGAGATATTTTAGTATAGGATAGATTCTCGTTTAAGACCACCTTAGATGTATTCTTTGCGTATGTTATAGGATGACCTCATTCATTTTCTGGGGTAGTGAACGCTGGTGAGGGTGAATGCAGCCATCACTGAAGATTAAGGAAGGAACCACCTGGTGAGGACTGATGTGAAAGCAGACGTTGGACAGCAACAGGCCTAATGATTCAGCTAGCTGGTCAGAAAACAAATTCAGAGGGATCATGTAGGAAGGAGCAGTCCAGCAAAATGAGTTGAGGGGCAAAATCAGAAAGATTAACGATGATGCAAAGCAAAGGTAAACACTCTAGACCTACGGAGATGAGGGCTTCAGGGAGCAGGTGTCATTGAAGCCTGACACCAGGGAAATAAGAGTCAAGGACATTGACGCTAAGGTTCTGAGGTCAGGTCTTAGTAATTAAACTCAGCGCCAGCTCACAGACAGGAGACTGACAAAGCATAACCCCTGCCAGGGTAGAAAGTGTCACATAGACCTTGTGAGATAAGCTATGGTTAGTGCTGTGTAAACGTTCAGTGGGTGAATGAGCTCACCAGGCTGTCCTGTAAGATGGCGGCAATCAGACAGTTCTTCATCCTTAAGCTCTAAAATTGTAGGTTCTTCTGGAACTGGCAAAATTTTCAGTTCTCTGAAACAAAAAGACCATTGTAATGGACATCTTTTTTTCCCCCACAACTTGCATCTCTTTCCCTGGTGATAGCATTGCAGTTTCCTTTGGGAGACCACGCCTCCTTGGCTCTCAGGTGATGCCAACTCCCAATCACACCCTCCCATCTAGGAGTGGGTAAGTGACTTGGTTTGACTAATTAGCATATTCCATCCCTCTAGACACAGTGATTGGTTCAGGAAGGCATGCGATCCAAGTTGGTTCAATGAAAGTCAATTCTGAGATTTTTGCAGGGACTCCTGGGAAGAGGCAGTTCTCTTTCTGCTGGGGCTCCTGAGCTGTACAATGTAGAATGTAAGCACAGAGCTGGCAGGAGCCACTTCATGGAGAGGACTTGCGTGCAAATGGAACCAAGCCAGAGATAAAGAGAGCTAAGGCGGGAAGAGGGAGGGAGAGATTGAACGACAATTATTCGGATGATATAATTTGAGTCTCTGGAACCAGCTGTGCCTGAAGACAGACCTAGCCTTTTCTGTTACAATTAAGACATCCTGAATTGGGTTTCTGTTACTTGTGACTTATTATTTATCATTGAAATGATAAATAATGGAGACTATATTATGATAAATAACTTTGCTTCCCCATCTTTTCAGATGAGTTGATGAGATCCAGCCAGTCAACTTATTTTGTGCTTTCTATTGCCAAATACTGTTCTGAGCACTAGGGATACAGCCTTGAATAAAATAGAGTCCTTGCCCTCAAGAAATTTACCTGCTAGCAGGAGGAGACAACCATTAAACAAGTCAACAATAAATAAGAAAAGTTTAGGTATAGATAAGAGACATCAAGAAGATTAAATAGGATCGTGAGTAGGAGAGGCCATTTTTAGTGAGGGTAACCAGGGAAGGTCTCTTGGAGGAGAAGGTGACATTTGAGCTGAAGTCATAATGTTAAGAAGAGACAGCTGTTCAAAGATTGGGGAAGAATGCTCCCAGCAGAAAGAAGAGCAAATATAAAGGCCCTCAGACAGGAACAAGACTGACCTGTTCAGGGGATGGAAAGAAGGTGAGGTTGGCTGGAGTGTCCCGAGTGATGGGACAAGTGGAGGGGAGTGAGACTAAAAAGGGACTAGTTTGGGACAGACCCCTTGACCTTGTGAGAGTTTGGGTTTTATTCTGGATGCAATGGGCACTCACTGGAGTGTTATCAGGACCTGACTTACCTTTTAAAAACATTATTCTTATTGTCGGGTGAAGTTTGGACTAAAGGAAGACAAAAGGGAAGTAAGAAAGACCCATTAGGAGATAATGCAATGGTCCAGACAAAAGATGATGGAGGGGCTGTGAACTAGGGTTGGAGCAGCAGAGATAGAAATGGAGAAAGGTAATTGTATTTAGGATACATTTTGGAGGCAAAGCCAATAGGGTGTACGAATGGATTAGAAGTGAGTTATGAGGGAAAGAGATGATTCTATATGTTGACTAAGCTTTAGCCTGAGTAGCTAGGTGGATTATGGTGCCATTTACAAAAATGAGAAAGCCACATTGGGGAGATTTGGGGTAGGAAAGGATCCATAGTTCTGTCTCAGCTGTGTGAGACATCCAAGTAGAGATGCCAAGTGAGCAGTTGGCTAGCCATATCTGGAGTTCAGGGGAGATGTTTAGGCTGGAGATGTTTAGTCATAGACATATAGATGGACTAGATGAGTTCACCCAACTAAAGAAGAGAAGAGAGATGGTCAAAAACAGAGCCCTAGACTCTGCACCATTCAGAGGAGGAGATAAGGAGCAAAGGAGAATGAAGAAAGGCCAGTGAGGTAAGAAGAAAACCAGACAAACATGATGTTACAGAAGCCTAGATAAATGTTTCAAGAACAAGACAGATGTCATCTAAGTTGAATGCTGCCCAGAGGTTGAGTAAAATGAGGACAGAGCACCGACTGTTGGCTTTGGCAAGATGACCCTGTTAAGGGAACTTTCAGTGGAGGGATAAGGGTGAAAGCAATGAGAAGAAAGCCAGAGGAAAACACCCAGGTGGTGCTTTAAGGCTTGCTGGCCAGTTCTAGACGTGTGGAATGTACTGACAAGCCCTTGTTAGGGATAGGCTGTCTTCTTTTTTTTTTCCAAGAGTCAAATATTTTTAAAGTTTATTTTTAGTTTACATACAATGAAATGCACATAGCTTAAGTGATGACTTTCTTTTATTGAGGTAAAATTCACGTAACATAAAATTAACCATTTTAGAGTGAACAATTCCGTAGCATTTAGTACATCACCATGTTGTGCAACCACCACCTCTATGTAGTTCCCTAACATTTCCCTCACTCCCAAGGGAGACCCCATACTCCTTAATGGGTATGGGGGGTGTCCTTTTGGGATATGCTTTTTTTTCGGCCACCACGCATGTGGAATCTTAGTTCCCTAACCAGGGATCAAACCCGTGCCCCCTGCAGTGGAAGCACAGAGTCTTAACCACTGGACCGCTGGGGAAGTCCCGGGATATGCTTTCTTAATACACCATTTAAGGCACTCCAAGAAAGCAGATTTGTTTTTTAGCTCTGAATAGCTAAAATCCACGTAAAACAGTTCTTTATTGAAAGGACATTGGCCAAGCCAAAGTAAACTATTGTGTAAGAAGTCAGGATTGTGGTTACCCTTGAGAAGGAGAGAGTTTGTAGTGAATGGAAGGAGAGCATCAGGGGGGTTTCTGGGGTGCTAGAGATAGTCTGTTTCTTGACCTGGGTGCTGGTTGTGGAACCGAGCAGGACCCTGTGGGGCTCCTGGGCCTGGAAGCCTTTCTGTTTCCCCCGTTCCTTGTTTGTAGGGAACAGACCCCAGCCTCCCTGACCTTCCCTGAGTTCCAAAGGGAAGATTCGAACAGTTGCTAATCAGGGAAGGGAGGGGATGCAGAGACAAAGGAGGAACAGCCAAGAAACAATAGTGCAGCCTTGGGGCAGGGTCCTGGTTCCTCCTCAAGTGATACACATATCTTTAAGCTCTTTATAGAAGGAAACCCCGAACAAATGGAAGATGTCAGCATTCTTCAGAAGACCACCTGAGGCCAGATTAAAGGAACCAGAGAAACTCATCAAAATATTACCTGAGACCAGATTAAAGGAGTGCAGGCCCTGCACACACCCTAACCTTATCAGCAACCCCACCCTTGAACGATTGCTATAAAACTCCTCACCAAATCCTCCCGGGTTGGGACACACAGTTTTCGAGGGCAGGAGCCCGCTGCGTCCCCCTTTGCCTGGCAAAGCAATAAAGTTATTCTTTTCTACTTCATCCAAAACTCTTGTCTCCGAGATTTGATTCAGCACCAGTGCACAAAGGCCAAGTTTTCGGCATCAGTTGCATGGATGTATTCACTTAACAATAATTATTCAAGCTGTACAGTTATAATATGTACACTTTTCTGTATGTATGCTTCAAGTTAATTTTTAAAAATAGCTAAGGAATCAGGATGCCTAGGCTTTAGTTCCAGCCTGGAGGTGACTAGCTGTGTGATACTAGGCAAGCCACTTAACCTCTTTGGACCTCAGGTCCCCTCACCTGTAAATGAAGAGGATTGAGCCAGATGCCCTCCAAGGTCCCTTCTACCCAACATGGTTCCACATGTGGTTTCCTCCGTTTGAAGTTGGGCACCTGTGCTCCTGAAATCAGCCTGAAGCCTCGCTGAACTTGGCAGAGAGGGATCCGGGCCTTTTTTGTGTTCCTCCTTAGTAATTAGGCGGCTGGATGTTCAAGCATTATTGTTATTTAAAAAAATCAATTAGCTGAATAAGAAAATGCCATTGAGACCAACGTTGATTTTTCTCCCTAGCGTGATTCCAGCTGGGTAGGAAGATAGTGTGGTCAAATCCAGAAGGGAAAAATATGTTTCTGATATATTGGAACTAATACATATATCTAAAACTGCATATGGGACTTCCCTGGCGGTCCAGCAGTTAAAACTTCACCTTCGAATGCAGGGGGTGCGGGTTTGATCCCTGGTCAGGGAGCTAAGATCCCACATGCCTCAAGGCCAGAAAACCAAAACATAAAACAGAAGCAATATTGTACCAAATTCAATAAAGACTTTAAAAATGGTCCACATCAAAAAAATCTTTGAAAAAAAAAAACTGCATAGGAGAAGATGGAGGCTTTTAATTTTTTTTTTTTTAAGTTTTGTAGGGGAAGAAGCTTCACACACTTACTTGTGATTTGTACCCACTGCTGCATTATTAGCAAGCCACTGGCTCTGGCAATGACCACATCCCCATTTCCTCCTTTTAGAAAAAGTTTAGTTAAAAAAAAAAAATGCTTCTAAGACATCTGGAATGTTATCAATCAGTATTCCTATCTCTGGGATTAAACCTGGAGAGTCTACGAAACAAATTAAATGAAACAAACATTTTTTCCTATACTCCTCTTGTTCATTATTCCAATAACTGCATTTAGCCAAGCAGAAAATATGATATTGTTGTGTTTGTTTAAAGCTTTTTTCTGAAGATTACCTGGGTCTGTGTCCTGCATTAACCAGGTAACTCTGGGCCAGTTTTTGTTTGTTTGTTTGTTTTGGCTGCATTGGGTCTTCGTTGCTGCATGCGGGCTTTCTCTAGTTGTGACGAGCGGGGGCTACTCTTTGTTGTGGTGCGTGGGCGTCTCATTGTGGTGGCTTCTCTTGTTGTGGAGCACAGGCTCTAGGCACACAGGCTTCAGTAGTTGTGGCATGTGGGCTCAGTAGTTGTGGCTCATGGACTTAGTTGCTCCTTGGCATGTGGGATCTTCCCAGACCAGGGCTCAAACCCATGTCCCCTGCATTGGCAGGCAGATTCTTAACCACTGTGCCACCAGGGAAGTCCTGGGCCAGTTACTGAAATTTCCTGAGCCTTAGTTTTCCTTTCTGTGAAAGAAGATACTGTTAGTACCCACCTCAGGGTGTGTGTGTGTGTGTGTGTGTGTGTGTATACACATGTGTGTATGTATACGTGTGTATGCATATACACACAGGCAAATTCGTTTACATAACCCATGGAAAATGCTTTGCTCAGTGCCTGACGTATAACAGGCACTCATTAAATATTAGGTGTTTTTACTCTGGGGAAGAAGAGGCGTTCTTATGTCTGTGGGGAAGGAGCAGGGCAGGGTCAGGCAGCAGAAAGTGGATCTGACCATTTTCCTTTTGTGTGGCCTTGGGGACTCCTGCACCCAAGAGCTCTTGGCCACTGTGGCTTTCACAAGACCCCAGCAAGGCCTTTAGACTTCTCTGCGCTTGTCAGTTTTTAGTCCCTGTTTGTTGCACTTTAGAACCACAAATAGCCCTGGAGAGAGGGAGTCAGAAGTTCTGGGAGTAATGTATGGTGACCACACCCACTGCCACCACAGCTGGTGACACAGGCCTTTAGCATAATGGAAGGCATTTGGGGATCTATTTTTCTCTCACTGCGCAGAGCATTACTCACCTCACACCTCTGTGTCACAAGGAGGGAGGAAGGAGGGGGACACGATAAATTGTCAAGGATGAGTCAAGTTTCAACAGAGCATCTTTGCTCAGAAGGCAGTGACTGCTGTTTCTTTTGCATTCCTGAGATTCAAATTGCAAAGCAAGTCCCAAACTCCTGTTTCTTTCTTCTTCTTCTTTTTTTGTCCCCAGGGAAGGACGGCAACTGGAACTGTATTTTGATTGTGTTCTTTCTAGGTTAGAGAGTGAAGGAAAATGATACTCTCAGAGCAGGCTTCTTTAGGGCCTCTGCGATTGTGGGTTTTTTAAAATATATTTCTATTATACTTTTTTTTCTTCGTTTTTCTGCCATGCCACACAGCATATAGGATCTTAGTCCCCTGACCAGAGATTGAACCCATGCCCCCTGCAGTGGAAGAGCAGAGTCCTAACCACTGGACCACTGGGGAAGTCCAGGGCCTCTGTGATTCTTGATCATGAACGCAGGCTGGTTCTTTGCCACCTCAGCCTCTCACCTTCTGTTAAGACATCAACTCCCATCTTAGCTCTTCTGCCCTTCCTTCCCTTCTAGCAGTGACCACGATCATGCGATGGTTTCTCAACTGGCTCTAGATTAGAGATGAGCGTGGAGAACTTTCTCTTTCCCGCTGGTGTACCACCTAATCGCTGCTGTGTTCATTTCAGGTAAGAGGCTGGTTGATTCCTACATGGGCACAAGTGCCTCTTCCTATGGCTCTGATGTCCCTATAAAGCTCTCTTCTCAGGGTAGCATGAGGTCTTTCCCCAGGAGATGTCAAGAAAGAGGAATACTAAAGGGAAGGAAGAGATGTGATCAGTTTTATGATCATTTGGTGTTTAAGCTAAAGGATTTTTCTTATAACACATTATATTTGCATATATTTTCTTATTTCCATGGTACAAAGCAATGGAAAGATCGGAAGGAAGATAAGGGATAGGGTCAATTTCAGGGTGTAGGGCAGGAAAGGGAGCATATGACATTGTTGAATTGATCAGCCTTCTGTCTGGCATGAGACATATTTTGAGCATCTCCAAAGACCACAGGAAACAACACTGCAGAAAACATTGATTTTAACTGAACTGGTGTACTTGAGGCCTGCGGTTCCCAAACTTGGCTGAGCGTTAAGAGGTACGGGGAGCTTGCTGATGATATAAGCTCTGGGCCCTGGGCCAGAGAATTCTGAGTCCCTGGTGTTGGGTGGGAATCTTTATTTTAGAAGTTCCCCAAGGTGGTTCTGATGACAGGTCAGGTTTGGGAACTAACTAAGTGAGACCACATTTTCAGGGGAGATGGTCACATATCACGTACCATCAATAAGGCAGTTCTGGTTTATTCCTAAACCTTTTGTTGTGACGTGTAACACACATTCAGAAAAACACACAAATCAGAAATGTTGTTCAGAACAAACACCCGAGTGTTTACCTCCCAGTTGAGAAACAGAACATTGCTAACAGATGCATTTTTGGGCAACTAAACAAAATCTAGAACATTTTTCTATTTATAAATCATGGGAGCTATTCCATTCTCTAGTACCTGAATGTGAGCCTTGGGTTTTAGGTGTATCTCTGATGCTCTCAGGCTTTTCTCTGATTTAAGGAGCTGACTTTTCATCCTTCAGAATCTTGCACTTGGATCCTGTAATTAATCAGGAGTCGGAATTTTGCTTCAAACCCCAACTCCTCTGCTTGCCGGCAGTGTGATCTTGGGCAAGTTACTTTACACCTCTGGCCCTTAGATTCCTCCTCTATAAAATAAGAAGAATAACAATATCTACCTCATAGGATTGTATGAGCATTAAATTTACTGAGCAAACTCAATATTGCCCAGCAATCTACAATTTTTCTTTCAGAACCCTTTTTCACTTTGCTCCTCTCCAAAACGTCTCTTCCCAGAAATTATCCTCTCTCTCCCCTGCATCTGGACCCTGTGCCAGAGACCTGTGTCATGTCCATCCGTATAGAGACATGCTCTCTTCTATCTTGACTTAAACGGAAACAAGCAAACAAACAAAAAACCCTCCTTGACCCCATATCTCTCTCCTGACATCACCTTATTTTTCTACTTCCCTTCATGGCAAAGGTTTTATAATTACCGTCTCTGCTTATTCACTCTATGCTTGAATCTGGGCTTCTGTAAGCCGCCCCTAAGCCACTGAGAACCACACCTGTCAAGATGACCAGTACTGTCTGCATTGCCCCAGTCCAGTGATGACTGCTCTGCTCTGAACTTACTTAGCCTTTCAGCAGCATCCGACAGAGTTGACCCTGCTGAGAGTTAGAGGCAAAGGCTTTTAGGCGTGGGAAACTGCAAGTGCAAAGGCCCTGAGATGGGGACAAGCTTAATGGGTTCAAGAAACAGAAAAAAAGGCTGGTGTGGCTGGAGCACAGAGAGGGAAGGGTGGAAGCTGAGAAGGCAGAGGTCCAGTCACGTGTCGACCGGAGTGAAGCTTCAGCACTGGGCCTTGTGCAGAGCAGGTGCCCCGTGTTTATCACTGTTATAATTAAGAGCTTAATAGTGCCAAGTGGGAGACGTGGGAAGGGAGCTGGGCAGGGAAATGAAGAGAAGATTCCAGGTTTTGCAGACCCCCTAGTTGAGGGTCTAGATTATACCTGTCACATAGGTAATGGGACAAGCAAGCCCGTGAGCTGATTTCTTGATGGTCAATCTGTTGTCATCACCTTCCCTCCAACAGTAACCCTGCACACACTTTCTTGGTGAATTGTGTCCCATCCAGTGATTCTCTCTGGATAATTAAGGTTTAGTTTTTCACTTGAAAGGGAAGAAAAGTGGGCTATGAGTCTCAGTGAAGACAGAGATGACTAAGAAGATACCAACCATGAGATCACAGTGTGGGCTGGGGACAGAGACCAGCCTCTGCTTTTCCAGTCCACTCAAAGTCATCTCCTCCAAATAAATAATAGCTGGTCTCTGCTGTTGTTTCATTTGGGCCAAGCTAGAAATCAGGCTCTGGAAGCAGCCCTTTGGATTCCTGATGCAACACATGTGACCTAAGGCAAGTGTGTTTTTATCCTCCTGGTGTCCTTGCCACCCACATCCCTATCACAGGCACACACACACAATCACACATACACACACTTACACACACAATCTATGCACATATACTCTCAACACCCAAACATTTAATGCACATAGACACTCAACACACACCCTCAACACACACAACATACAAGCACAACACACATACTCAATATATACAAGTACAACACACATACTCAATATATACAAGTACAACACACATACTCAATATATACAAGTACACACACATGATACACATACATACTCAACTGATACACAGAGCAATACACACACACACACTCAGCACCCACACATTCAAACACTCATGCAAACGTTCATGCACAATCTGAACATTCATGATCCTAGTGGACTATGAAATTCTTCCCATCTCTGTACCTTTATTGCCCAGCAACTGAAAGTGGGCCAGTGTGGAAAACTGAAGTGAGTCAGGAAAGACTCACCACTTTCAATTATAATTTTATGCCTCTTATCTGCCAGATCAGAGTCTGGTGGAAAGGAGATCGAGAAAAATGAGTAAGTAATTCTTGTACATGAAGACACAACTGACAGAGTGCACTCTCTTTTTCTATCTCTGTCTCTCTGGCTGTCTTTTTCTCTATCTCTGATCATGGAAAAGTTGGCCCAGAAGGGTGACCCATTTAGAAATTAGCTCAACAAAAAGTTAATGGGTACTATGATGTTTAAAGGGATGTGTTTGAAATAGGCCACCCTGAGTTTACTCCCACAAAGCTTGAAAGTTTAGAGAATATTCCAGATACCATCTAAGCAAATTAATTGATGTTGGATGATGTGAAACCAAAACTTTAGTGAAGAATTCTGTGAACAAGTGGAATAGATGATTTCGCCTTATCTAAAATTAATTTACATTCATTTCCAAACTTGGACACGAGCAGAGTTCTTCCTCAAAATGATAAACCCATAGAGCCTCCTGGGTGATGGCATGTAAACAAGTAAGATCACTGTGTTCCCTGTTTTTGATTCCGGTAGACCACTCATATGGCAAGAAATATGCTAGGGAAGAACGGATTCTGTTCTTAATCCGGTTGTTTTCAGACTTTTCTGCCTGAGGACATTTTGTCATTACACTAGCTTTCTAGTGTTCCTCTTTTTCATGTCTGGTAGCTCAAATTTTTTCTTCTGTCATGCTCGATTTTCAGCACTCCAGGACAGTGTGATATATTTACCCTCTCCATTTTAGACTCTAAGGCATCTGTCAAGTGTCTCAATGTGTCTGGCTCAGTACAGGTGCTTCATTGAAGAAAATCTAGGAGAGTATTAAAAGTCAAAGTGACAGAGAAGGACAATTGTCTTAGTACTTTTAATGTTTCTAAAACATTTTTACATTTATATTAATCTTATTTTATTTTAGAGCATATCTATCTGCCACTGACAGAAAACAAAACAAAACTGGTTCATCACCATTAGACAGTCTGAGAAGCAATGAAATAGACAATGTTAAAACTGAGACGTTCAGTTCATGAAAAGACACATATGGAGAAACTAGCCCCAGAATGGAGAAAAAAAGGTTTGCAGCACAGTAATTGTTAAAGGAGTTATAAGACTCAATTCAAATAAAAATGGGCCCAAAACGTGAACAGATATTTACATGAGAAATCCTAATGCCTGGTGAGCACGTGCAGAGTGGTCAACCTCACTATCACTAGGGGAAAGAATATTAAAGCCACAGTGAAAGCCACAGAGCCACCAGATCAACAGAAACAAAGCCTCATAATTCCAAATGTTGGCGAGGGCGCTGAGCAGCAGGTGCTCCCTGGCGGGAGAGTAAACCAGCCAAAGCCTTCGGAACACTCTTTGGCAACACTCACCAAAGCTGAGCCTAAAAAGCTGGATTCGTGAGCCACAATTCCACTCCAAGTCCTAGTCCTAGGAAGTAACGACAACTTGTGCACAAACCCAATGACGAAAGCAGCATGATTTGTGATGGTTGCAAAGTGCAAACAAGCCATATGACCACCGACAGTGGACCGGATAAGTAGATGCTGTGCTCCTTACACTATGAAACAGTAAACAGCAGCAAAGCCCATCAAGCCACAGCTTTAGACAATGACATTGGCAAAGCCCATAGGATGCACCCTCTGTCGGGACATCTCAGGACATTTGTGCAGGACATCTCAGGACATTTCAGGGTCAGACTCTCCTGTGAATTCAGTAACATTTCATGCTGCAGTCATTTCTGTCTTCAGAGCCCCTGCTTGGTGCCCAGATGCTGTGGGAGTGAGAGAGGGTCCTTGAAA
This sequence comes from Balaenoptera acutorostrata, assembly GCF_949987535.1. NCBI lineage: Eukaryota > Metazoa > Chordata > Mammalia > Artiodactyla > Balaenopteridae > Balaenoptera > Balaenoptera acutorostrata. Next base: position 20,016,514 of record NC_080079.1, on the reverse strand, counting down.
GGGTCTTGGGCCAGGGGGGTCCAATGCTGTGGTGTTGTGTCGCTCTTGTTGAGAGCAGTCGACCCGCTGGTTCTTGAACCACAGGGGCTGGTTCAGATTGAGTTGTTAGCCCTCCTGTTGCTCGTAGGCTGGCTGTCTGCCCTTCTGAAAGTGTTTCCCCAGCTGCTGTTGCTGTTCCCTGGTGTGGACCCTGCGTTCCTGGTGCCACCTCCTCTGGGGCCTGGTGATGGTATGGGGCCCATGAGATTCTTAGGTTCTTACATCCTTCATTCCTCTGTTCACTCCCGTTGAGCTTGGTACATTTTTTAATGGTTTTTCTCAATTGTATTTCAAGCCATATACTCGTCCAGAATAGGGTCCCCCAGAAGCATTAGAGAATGAAGCAGTCATGGCTCTAACCTCTGTGGACATAGCCCAGATTGACTGGGTAGAAGACACACAAGGAAATGTTAAGACATTGAATGAGGACCGAGGACCTACCGAGGACCTACCTTTTCCTCCAGGGAATAACCAGCCTCCTCTTTTCCTTCCCAGCTGCAGGCCCCCATAGTTCTACTCCTTAACCATGTCTTTCAATCCCACCCCAAAGATCTCATTTTAATTTTGCCTGATTGCTCCAATAGGTCTTGTGGTTATTTTCCTTCCGAGATCTCTCAAAATTGACTCCCAATCTGCCCACCATCCCTAATCAGCATCCTAGTAGAACAAGCCCCAGCCTCAGCTTTAGGAAGAAGCCAAGTTACAAATCAGCTCAGAACTCTGTGGTGGCTTCACACTGAAATGGGTATGTGTTTATAGCTTTTAATTGTTACATTGCTTTTTTTTTTTCAAGTTAGTCAGTCTAATTTAAAAATATAAAATAGGTAAAACATGTACATTGTACAAAATTCAAAAGGTAAAAAGGGGGGTATAAAGCGAAAAAAAGTCTCATGCTCTCATTCCTGTTTCCAGCCTCCCCAGCCCACTCTCCAGAGGCAGCAATGTCACTAGTTTCTGCCAAAGACAGTCTGCATATGCAAGATTACATGTATAGATAGCCTTGGTCTTTTTAAAAACCTAAACAATGGCATACTGCATACAATGTTTGCCTTTTTATTTGAGAGTTCTTGGCAATTGGACATTTAGCTCTGCCTTGTTAAAGGCGCCATACTACTCCACTGTATAGAGATTCCAACTGGGGGACACTTGGGATTTTTCCTGATTTTTGTCTGTTACAAGGCTGCAGTGAAATAAGGACCTCTCTGTTTCAACTGTCCTTCTCTGGACTGAGTTTCCCTGGGTAGTTATTAAAATGCTTAACTTTCCTTTCAAGAAAAGAGGATGTGGGAAGGGAGGGGTCTTCTGCAGGCCTGCTGGGAAAACAGGGCTCTTCTGTCTACTACCCCTCCCCCTTGAGAGAGCTGCTTGTCACATGGAGGTGATGTGGGAAAACTTCCAGAAGAATGGTCTGCACGCAATGCAGTAACACATTGGTCAAGGTACTTTAAGAAGCTAAAAACATTTTTTAAATTTAAAAAAAAATTTTTAATTTAAATTGTTTTTTAAATAAATTTTTAGGGACTTCCCTGGTGGTCCAGTGGTAAAGAATCCACCTTCCAATGCAGGGGACGCAGATTCGATCCCTGGTGGGGAAACTAATATCCCACATGCCGCAGGGCAACTAAGCCCCTGGGCCGCAATTACTGAGCTCGCGCCTCAACTAGAGCCCGTGTGCCTCAAACTACAGAGCCCACGCGCCCTGGAGCCCTTGCACCGCAACTAGAGAGAGAAAACCCTCATGCCACAACTAGAGAGAAACCCACATGCCACAACAAGAAGCCCGTGCCACAGTGAAAGATGCCACGTGCCGCAACTAAGACCCGACAGAGCCAAATAAATAAAATAAAATAAAATAAAATAAAATAAAATAAATAAATATTTTTTAAAAAATTTTAAAAGAAGAAGTCAAAAACGTTATACAGATATAAGATGTGACTATAAAGTAATGGGGCAGATTCTACTGGAATCATATCCTGGAACCAGCCACTTTGCTTTATGCTTGGATAGGTGATACCCAGAAGATTGAAAATAACTAATTAACCTAATAACCTAATAACCTAAATAACCTAATTCACAATAACTCAGGGGAAAACTGGAAATATATTGTCTCACGTACAAGTCCACAGTGTAGGGCTGGCTTTAGGAACCACTGGATTCAAATGCTCAGATGATGTCACAGGACTCAATTCCTCGATCTTGGCTTCACCTTCTGGTGTATTGGCTCTGTTCTCAGAGGTCTACCCCTTGTGGGGACAAGATGGCCATAGCAGCCCAAGCCTCAGTTCCCCTTCAGCTTTCACACAACAGGAAAGAATCCTCTTTCCTAGTAGCTGTAATTGAGTCTCCTTGACCCTGATTGGCCAGTCAGGTGGCTGTCCGTGAACCAGCCAGAGAATGTGATTCTCTGGTTGTCCCAGTCCTGATGTCCCAGTTCTGAGACTCAGGTCAACATCAACTCCACTGGAATCCCTTGGACTGAGAGGAAAAGAGTGGATATCTGAACATGAACCCCATGCTATTCTGGCATTAAGTGACATGGACACTGGGCCAGCAAGAAACTACACATTTTCATCACACTCAGGACTTACTGTTCATGAGCCTGTCATTTCAAACGTCTGGCTCAGAGAGCTGAGTTCCCTTTAAGGGATTTCTCCACATTCTGTTTTACGGGGTGGTAGAAACAAGCAATTAGATGCATGTGTGTGGCAAGAGGAGTGTTTATGTATTGAAATGAACTTTTAAAATGTTTCTTCCCTTATGAGACCCAAGAAAACTCTTCTTCCTGTCAAGTAAAGAGGTTTGCCCTATAAAGAATGAATGTAGTTCTTAATCAGAGTTGCAGGGAAAGCAAACACAAAAAGGCTGAACGTCTTCCCTCTGCACGACTGAGATCAGGTGTAGAAAACCCTGCAATATGTGGAAGGACATTTAAATCAAAGAGAAAAAAAAGCAATTATTGTTTTCTGATCAAACATGATTGCATTTAAGAAAAGCTCAGCCATGCCTTTACTGTCACAAAGGGAAAGTGAAGAAGGGCCCAAATAAGCTCCCCTACCCTCAAGCTTTGAAAGAGCCAATAATGGGATGCAGACGATCCAAAATTGTGCTAGGTAGTTAACGCTGAAATAATCAATGAGTGTGTCAATTCTCCAATATTATTTTCTCAGCTTACACATCTATTTTAACTCCTTCCTACATCTTCCTTCTGTTTATTTTCCCAGCTCCATCCTATCCTCACATCTTCACTTGCCAGTCTCACTGAGCACAGGGGAACCCAGCAGTGCTTGCAACCCATGGACAGGCCCTCCTGGGCTAAGGCTGGCTGCTCAGGGTCCTTTTCCCATCTCACCCTTCATGCAAATCAGCAGTTACCATCCTGCCCTCCATTCTGCTTTTAGGGAGAGTGGGGTGACTTTGGGGGCAGGTGAGCCCCAGTAGGCAAGTTGGGGGGGGCACAAGGGGCGTGGGTGTAGAGCAGACAATCCGACAGCCACAGGGAGGAACCAGGACCAGGGGGCGCCCTTGGCTCTTTTTCTGGCTCTGTGGCCAAGCAGTTCCCAGCTCCCTCCTCTACATTCATTGTTGCCCCACAATAGTACCCAAAACTGTGTTGACTCTCAGATTTTGCTTTGTTTGGCCAGTAACAGGCTTTAACATTTTAAATGTAAATGCCTTTGGGTAGAATATATACCTCCTTTAGTTCTCCAAGCTCCGCCCCCCTTACTCCCTATGCCTTTCATAATCCTGCTCCATTATACCTTATCTGACCCTGACCTTCAGCTCCTGTGTGACATATTAACTTTTCATTTTTAGCACCTTAATTCTCTCCTTCCTTTCTCTCTATCTGAAGTAAACAGCCTCAAGAAATGACCCTCAATCTTGAGTGGATACCCATTCCCATGCCTCCACTGCTTCACTGGGCCCCAGTGGGCCCTGCTCTCCACATCTTCTTTTCATGTCCTCAAACAAGCCATCCCCCTCAGATCTGCACACATTCTGGCCCCTCTTCCTGCCATGCCGTCTGCCTCCTCTTAATTAGTTCACACTCAGCCTCCAGAGCTCCACCCAAATGTCACTTCCCCAAGAAAGCCCTTCCTGACTGCCCCAGACTAGGCTGGATCCCATCACATGCTCAGAATGCCCTGTACTTCTTCTGCTTCATTGCACTTACCTCAACTGTCTTGTAATAATTACCTGTACAATTAACTGTTAACTGATATCTGCCTTCCTCCCTCCCCTCACCTCCTGACCTCCACCATTTCCCAAACAGGAGCACGGAGAGGGCAGTCACTCTGTCTTATTCATAGCTGTATCTCCAGCTCCTGGCACAATTTGAGTGCTCATTACATATTGATCAGTGAGTGAGTGAATGAATGAAAGGATGGATAGGATGTCATCAGGCTGAGATGGCAGGGAGGGGCATTTCAGGAGAAAGACAGCATGAATAGAGGGCCCAAGGTAGTACAGCATGGGACATATGACGGTACCATGTGGCATCTAGTTTATTCATAATTTCCAGCCTCTGTGAATGAGTTGGACTTCAAGAAGTCACCTCAGGGATCAGGCGCTTTTGTACCATCATTCTTTCCTTCACCACTGTATTCCAAGTGCCCACCATGTGTAGGCAGAGGAGGATTTCCCAGCTTCTGTGGGCCCTTTTAGTTGTCCGCAAGTTAAGTCCCCTCTTGCACTCCCTCTGGTAAGCTTTCCTCACCTCCCCACTCTGTTTAAACTCCTTACTCCATTCCCTCTTGAGATAAAGGCCATTTGGTGAGATTGTCCTTGGTTTCTCTATTTTGCATCTCAACTCTGACCCTTGACAGTATTAATATTTAGTTGTGTAGGGAGAACAGTCTTCCCAGGACAAGTTTTTCTAAACGTTTGTGGTTTTACCTGAATTGTTTTTGTTTGAGGCTTAAATGGATCCATTGATTTTTCTCACCCATTCAGGAACTTTGCTATTTTTAAATAAAACAGAGATGTGCTAAGTAATAGCAAGCTGAAACCACCTCCATTGGTGAAAATCACCTTCCAGAAGGACAGACCACCTCTTGGAGGCCTGGCAAAGTAGTCGAGGCGCTCCAGTCCAGGTGCAGGAGATCTGGTGCTGAGCCTGCTCTGACCCCAGCCCCTGGCGTGCGGTCCTGCACATCACTGGCCCTCTCTGCACTAGGAGGGGATTGGTCTGGGGATGGATCTCAAGCCCCCCTCTAATTCTGGTGACCCACCTGGGTCCCTGAGCTCAGGGTCGGTGGATGTCATTCTTTCCCCCTGCACTGAAAGCCCAGGAAAGCCCCAGAGCATGGGTCACCAGGTGGCAGTCTCAGTGGCCTTGCCTTTGTCCTTGGACAATCATCTTGCCCGTCTGGGTAGGGGGTACATTGTGAGGTCCGATTTACAGGAAAGGAAGGAGGTTAGGAAAGTCTCTTTCTGTGTTCTGTGAAGACTCGAAATAAGCCAGCCTCTCACTTCCACCCACAGGGCCTGTGACTCACAAGCGGGCCTCGTGGTTGGTGTTATGGATTGCAATGGATTGAATGTTTGTGTCCCCCCAATGTACATATGTTGAAATCCTAACCCCTAATGTAATGGTTTTGGGAGGTGGGGCTTTGGGGAATTAATTTGGTCATGAGCATAGACCTCTCCTGAATGGGATTAGTGCCCTTATAAGAGACCCCAGAGAGCTTACTCTCTGTCTGCCATGTATGGACACAATGAGAAGTTGGCACTCTGCAGCCTGGACGAGGGTCCTCACCAGAACCTCACCATGCCGGCACCCTGATCTTGAGCTGCTGGCCTCCAGAACTGTGAGAAATAAATGTGTGTTGTTTAAGCCTCCCAGTCTACAGTAATTTTCTATAGCAGCCTGAGCTAAGCTGGGTTGGAAGAGGGATTCTCTGCATACAAGGGGTCTCCCCATAGTCCCTTCAGGGTTCCCCACATCTTTTCCCTCCTCCAGCTCTGGTCAGACAGGGAATGGAAGGAGGCCTCCTCCGCTGCACCCCTATTCTAACCAGAGAGGCATATTAATAGCCAAAAAGGACACAGACCTGGTCAATCATTAGATATTCACCCTCCCCTGGGGAACACATTGTAGTGGAACAGAAGAAATTCCCAGAAAAGTCACTGGCTCAGGAACACATGGCCTGGGCAATTAATAATAAAGCATGAAGTTAGTGCATCTCAGGACCAGAGCGACTAGGGTCCGTTCACCCCAGGGCCCCAGGAAGCAATGGCAACCTCTCAGAAAAGCTTGGAGCTTACTGAAGGGCCAGTGTTGGGCATCAGGAAGAGACGGTAGGTGGAGGAGGGCATGGGACAGGGGTTCAGGACACCATGCGCCAGATAGCGTAAGGCCTGCCACCAAGTCAAGCTGCCGTGCCTTGTCTGTGAAGAGGGATTAGATTTACAGCCCTGAGCATGACTGGCCTTCTGGCCTCAGGCTTGACCCATCCAGAACCTTCTGCTCTTCCTAAGTGACTTTCATTGGCCTTTCCCTGCTCATAAAATTTTATGAGTCTCTAGTTTTCTAAAGCAAAACAAATATGACCTCCCCTGCCAGGCCAGTGCTCAAGGCTGCCCTGGTCTTTCATGATGGAGCCTCCCCAGCCCTTTTCACTTCTGCCCTCCTTAAGACAGCAGGGGGCGATGAGGCACAAGCCTCCATGCCCACCCACCCCTTTTCCTGTAGTCCTCACTCCTTTTTCAAGGTCCATTTCTGGGTCATCTTCCTTCTTGAAGACCCCCATCCACCTGGTCTCTGTGGGTCTCTTCTCTCTCTGAACTTCACTATAGAAATGAAGTGCTGCATCCCAATCCTGACCCTCCAGATTATAAATTGTGTGAGGGCAAGGACTGTTCCTGTGTTGTTCACCAGTGTATAATTTCCATCATCCAGGACAGTAGCTGGCACATAATAGGTGCTCAATAAATGTTTGCTGATTTAATGGATTCCATTTTTTATTGTTTGTTTTGTTTCATGGATAAAATTTGGTTGCCCCAAGTATACTGCAGGCTCTTCAAAGCTTAACCCTGGTTCCATAACAGATACCTGTAATATTCTTGTCTGTTGACGAGGGTGGCCATCAGAGCCCAGAGAGAGTAGTTACTATGTAAGATTGGGTAAGGTCAAATGTCTTTGCTGATGCTTTTTCTGGAATGCAATTTGAAATATGAATCAAGAGCCTTAAAACTGTCCTCATTCCTGGACTTGGGAATAGTACTTCTATCAATTCATCCTAAGGAAATCAACTGAGTTGTCATCCATATTAATAAAACAGGAGTGGCTATAACTTAGTAAACACTTATATGTGCCAAACAGTCTGCTGCTAGCCATTTTACATCTATTCTTTCATCTGCTCCTGTGAGTCACCTTATGAGATAAGTATTATGATCCTCATTTTATAAATCAGAAAACCGAGGCTCAGAAAATTTATGAAACTTGACTATGGTCGCATCCCTGGTAAATGGAAGAGCCAGAATCTGATCTGGGAATATCTGACTCCAAAGTCCATGTATCACATCCTTATCATAATAGTAGAAAATCATAAGCAATCTAAATGTCTAGCAAGAGGAAACAAATTGAGTTAATTATGGTATATCAACAATATGGAATGTTAATAACCATCAAAAATAGTTCTTGGAAGACTGTTCAATGCACAGGAAATACTTTCAGTAAAAAGTTAAGTGAAGGGGCTTCCCTGGTGGTGCAGTGGTTGAGAGTCTGCCTGCCAATGCAGGGGACACGGGTTCGAGCCCTGGTCTGGGAAGATCCCACATGCCGCGGAGCAACTAGGCCCGTGGGCCACAATTACTGAGCCTGCGCGTCTGGAGCCTGTGCTCCGCAACAAGAGAGGCCACGATAGTGAGAGGCCCGCACACCGCGATGAAGAGTGGCCCCCACTTGCTGCAACTAGAGAAAGCCCTCACACAGAAACGAAGACCCACCACAGCCATAAATAAATAAATAAATTAATTAATTAATTAAAAAAAAAAAAGAACTCCCCTTCCCCTTTAAAAAAAGAAAAAAGTTAAGTGAAAATAAGATACTGTGGTGGGTTGAATAGTGGCCCCTAAAAGATAAGTCCACATCTAAGTCCTTGGAGCCTGTGATTTTGACCTTATTTGGGAAAAGGGTCTTTGCAGATGTAATTAAGTTAAGGATCTTGAGATAAGATCATCCTGGATTACCCAAGCAGGTCCTAAATCAAAAGACAAGCAACCGGACTTCCCTGGTGGCACAGTGGTTAAGAATCCACCTGCCAATGCAGGGGACACGGGTTCGAGCCCTGGTGCAGGAAGATCCCACATGCCGCGGAGCAACTAAGCCTGTGTACCACAACTACTGAGCCTGCTGTCTAGAGCCCGTGAGCCACAACTGCTGAAGCAAGCAGGCCTGGAGCCCATGCTCTGCCACAAGAGAAGCCACCGCAATGAGAAGCCCGCGCACTGCAACGAAGAGTAGCTCCCGGTCGCCGCAACTAGAGAAAGCCTGCGTGCAGCAACGAGGACCCAACGCAGCCAAAAATAAATAAATAAATAAAAAGACAAGCATCCTTATAAAAGACAGAAGAAGAAAAGAGACAAAGGAGTGTAGAATGTGATGCGAAGGTGGAGGCAAAGATTGGAGTGATGTGGCTACAAGCCAAGGAATGCCAGCAACCATGAGAAAGTAGAAGGGGCAAGAAACAGATTCTTCCCTACAACCTTTGTAAGGGATGCGGCCCCGCTGACACCTTGATTTCAGACTTCTTGCCTTCAGGGCTGAGAGAATAAATTTCTGTTGCTTTAAGCCACCAAATTTGTGGTGATTTTTTGCATCAGCCCCAGGAAACTAAGACAGATTTCAAGCCATATGTGCCTTTAGAAGCCTTACTCTCTGTCATGACAATCCATGACTCTGTGACTCCAACCTATATATCAAGTCAACAAGCATTCTGATGATTCTGCCCCGGGAAATGCTGTCCTTTCTCTACTGGGCCTATGTCCCTTGAGTGCTCCATCTGGAGATCAGTACACATATAGACATGTGCCAATATATCTGATATAAAAATCTATATTGAATACCACCATCGGGATTTGGTGGAGTCAACACTGAACAAGCACTGAGCACTGGGCTGGGCACCAGGGATACCATGAAGATCCCTTTCCACTGTGTAATGCTTTCAAGTTTGCAAGTCACATCCCTGTGCATCGGTCTATTTGATCTTCACATCACCCTAAGGCAAAACATTTTATACCTGTTTTGCAGATGAGTAAACTGAGGCTCCAGAGATATTAAGTGCCTTGCTCAAAGTTATGAAGCAGGGCAGAGCTTAAACCCAGATTCCCTGCCTATCCCTTCCAGGATACTAATCTCCCTCCAAGCTCAGTGTTTTGGAAGTCCAAGGAGAGAAAAGTGAAATATCACGTCAGGGAGCCGGCAGCGTTCTTAGAAGAGGCACGATTAGAGGAGAGTCTTGTAAGATGGTAGAATTCCAGTAGATCGAGGCAGGCAAATTATGGCCTGCAGGCTAAATATGACCAGCCTCCTGTTTTTATAAATAAAGTTTTATTAGAACAGAGCTTCATTCATTTGTTTACGTAATTGTCTATGCTACAATTGCAGAGTTGAGTAGTTGTAACAAAAACTGTGTGACCTGCAGTCACTAAAATATTTACTACTTGTCCCTTTACAGAAAAATCATGCCAACCTCTGCAATAGATGGCTCCATGTGTGTGGGAGGAGCTTGTGGGGATGGAGGTGAATGCCTCCAAGATAAGAAAACCCACAGCTTCTGGTTAAAAGTAATTTTCAATTCCTTGGAGTAACTATCTTTCTAGTCGTAATTATAGCAAACACTTATGTGGTGCCTGTTATGTGCCAGGCAGTATTTTAACTGCTTTACACATAGCAACTCTTCATTATTATTTTTTTCTTTATAAATTTATTTATTTATTTATTTTTGGCTGCGTTGGGTCTTTGTTGCTGCACGCAGGCTTTCTCTAGTTGCGTGAGTGGGGGCTACTCTTCGTTGAGATGCGCGGGCTTCTCCTCGCGCGGGCTTCTCTTGTTGCGGAGCACGGGCTCTAGGTGCATGGGCTTCAGTAGTTGTGGCTCACGGGCTCAGTAATTTAGTTGCGAGCTCTAGAGCTTTGTTGCTTACGGGCTCTAGAGCTTAGTTGCTCTGCGGCATGTGGGATCTTCCCAGACCAGGGCTCGAACCCGTGTCCCCTGCATTGGCAGGCGGATTCTTAACCACTGCGCCATCAGGGAAGTCCTATTGTTATTATTCTTATTCCCATTTTATAGATGAGGAAGCAGGGACAGAGAGATCAAGTAGCATGCCCAAGCTTGCATAACTAGCAAGTGGCCGAGCCTGTGTTCAAAGCTGGGCAGTACCTGCCAGAGGCTGTATGTGGAACCACCTGCTATGATGCAGGCCCAGTGCTCGATGCTATAAGAGCCAGCTGTTTCTTTCTGCTCAGACATTTCCTACCATTTTCCTGACAGCCCCACACACCCTGCCACTCATCTGGGAGCAGAGGAACACTATTCACAAGATGGTGACTCTCTTTTGATGCACTGGTCTTGGGAGGTCAGAGAAGCTATGACAGAGTAAGTGTAAATGCCTTTCTGGAACAGAGACAAAGTACTAAAGCCATGATGCTGTGATCAAAGACAGCGTCACCAGCTGAGTAAGAAAGGGAGAGAAGCTGTTGGAGTCCTGTCATGACGCTCAGAGACTAGTCACCCAGCCCTGAGGATGTCTTCTATCCACTAAGGCTGCAGGACTCTGCTGAAAGCCACACCGTGACTGACTGGAGAGGATCAGAATGATGGGCAAGCCAGTAGCTGCAGCATTGAACCCCACCCTATCAGCACCAATCAGCTTTGTTCAGCTGCCTAAATATCCTATCGTGGCTTGTTTCTCATCCCTTTGCAAATGTGATTGGTGCAAAAAAATTAAGTATCTGGCATCTTATCTGGAGACACAGAACTTCATACTGATTATTTCATCTGAGGGTGGGGGAGGGAGGGGGGAAGGAAGGAGGCCGCTGTGTGGGAGTATGTTGAAGAGCACCCTGGAGCAGGCACCCACCTGCGGAGGCGAATTCACCTGTCCCTGGCCTCCTGCCACTCCACCCCCAGCTGCTGGGGAGACGGGAGGGGGAAGAGAAACTGACTGCTGAGGGAAATTTGTCTACAATCGGTTTCAGCCCTCTCCACTCACAACCCCTGCTCTCCAGGCAGAGAGCCTGGCAGGAGAGAAACAGGCTGTACTTCAGTGCTTCTCTGTCACATAAATCCTTCCCCTACCCACCTCACTGGCCCAATATGGAGAAGAAGAAGAAAGAAGAACTGATCAAGGCTCCCCGGCCCTTGGGAGGCATCACATACAGCATCAGTCACGAAGTCGTGGGTGTTAACTGGAAAAAAAGAGTACGCTCCTCCCCAGATTAAATGCAATGAAAGAAAAAAGTACTTGGGTATGAATAACAGGCTGCCCTCTCAAGATAGCTTCACGATCTGGAGGTGAGCCCAGAAGGCAGGAGAGGGAACTGTTTCTGAGTTTCTTAATCATTCTCAGAGTGCGACAGCCCCCTCAGGGGGCGTCCGCCTCCGCCATCTGCCCGTGACCTCAGCACGCAGCCCCTGGCACAATTGCTGGTGAGCTGGTTGGCTGGGGGCTTGGGGGGCCTTCGCAGCTCAAAACTCCTGAGGAAAGGATGGAGCACCAGAACGTACTTCAAAGACACACGCAGCCTGGCTTATACCTCGGCACCTCTGCACCTGCTTGGCTGGTCTGCCCTGAGGGGCTGGGCACCATTCACCGTGCCAACCACCGGCCCGCATCCTTTTGTGCCTGGAGGGAGAGGCTTACGCCTCAGCTCCCAGCTGTAGGCAGGCCTGGCCAGGCTTCCAAGAATGAACTAGCAAATAGGTGCTTGTTCTAGGTACCCCAGTCCAAACCAGCAGATGCCACCATTCATTTTAATTAGCAAGTGATTATGGAGAATCTCTATATGCCAGGCCAAGGGCCCAGAGACACCAAGGGCCCAGACGCTGCTCACACGGAGCTTAATGTCTAGTGGGGGGACCTGGAGCTGAAACAAATACAGAACCGTGACACCGTGTGCTCTGAAAGAGAAGAACCAGGGGCCGAGAGCGGGGAGCTACCAGGAGACCTAAGTTAGCCGGGTACTCAGAGGAAGTGTTGAGGCAGCTGTGCAGCTTTGCGGTGGGTGGGCTGCTGAGGCTGGAGGGTGGAGGTGAGGGGCGGGCCATGGCAGGCAGAAGAAACCACACCTGCAAAGCACACGGCTTAGGCCAGCAACGACCAATTGGGTATAAGGGGAGAGAGTGGGATGAGAAAAAAACAGGGGCTCAGGCAGGCCCGGATCAGATGTGACTTTTACTGGGATTTCCCCGGGGCTCCAGGTACCAAATAGAGCAGCCCCTAGTTCTTTCTCAGGAGATTTGCATGTTGTTTGCTTGCTGTTCTTCAACTTTATATTTTTCACTGCTTTTAAACCCAGACCCTGCAGCCTTTTTTTCCCCTGTGTTCATGTTTCAATGCCATCATTTCTTCTCTCTCTGAGTTATACTAGGCAAAAATATATGTCTAGGAAAGAAGCCAGGAGACTTGAGAAAGACCCTTGGAAGGGCCCTATCTTGGGGTCTCCTTCCTTGGAGACCCCACTCTCTGTCCAGTGCCGAAGAACACATTCCTGACTCTGCTCCCAGCTGACTGTGGGATCTTGAGCAAGTCACTCACCCCTCTGGGTATTTGCTGTCTCACCTGTGAAATGAATGGATCACATTAGGTCACGGGTGCCCTGCCTGGGATGCACGGGTAGGCTTTAAGGGGATCCAGGAATCCCTGGAATTGTATGTAAAATTTAGTGGACATGAATGTTGTGCATTTTTCTGCAGAGGGTCCACAGCTCTCATTCGATTCTCAGATAGGACCAGGACCCCGAAAGGATTAAGAACACCTGTGCTGGGTGATGTCTCTGCACCCACAGCTTTCACGATTGTTGGGTTGTCAACTCTGAGGTCTCATTAGAGGTGCACTTACTGTAAAGCCCATGAGACATGAGCTTCCGGGGCCCTGTGAGAGCAAAGAGATGCTGGGAGTGTTCTAGGCAGGGAGGGAAGCCGGTTATAAACAGGAAACATTTCTGCATGAACACTTCTGATAAACTGCCTAAAGAGATCACTGAAGAAACAGACCCGAATCTGCAGGGCGTCAGCAATGTGCTGTGATCCCTGCCCCTACCCCCAAGCTAAAGAAATATTCACTTGGTACAGAACTTTGTTTTCGTAGTTTTGTATTCTTTTTATTAAGGAGCGCTCCTATATTGTAAGTCTTTGGACATCATACAACCTGGATTCACTCCTGGATCTGGAATGTAACCAAGGCTGAGATGACCCAGTGGGCTTGTGCACTGGCCACGCCGGTGGCAGTCAGACACCAGATGCTGCTCGGACTGGCCAGCTCTCCTCTAACTTGGAAGCTTAGCCATCCTGATTTCTGCTTCTTTTCCTTTCCTTTCCTTACCCTTCTCTTTTCCTTTAATGTGGTTTCCAGGGAGTGGGTTGGAAATGACCTGAATGAGGGACCAAGCTCCCTGAGACAACGGCCCAGTATTTTTGACGTGGGAGCAGCGTCTGCTGTGACTCAACCCTATACCAGCCCAACATCTCCTTCAGAGTAGCCACTGCGTTTCGTTTCAGGCAGCCCAGCTGTGTTCTGCATGACCGAATTGGACACCTCTCACTTCCTCTGAAAACGGAACTTGGTGTTTGGATGACGTGCAGGCAAGTCGGTTGGGCAAAATAGCACATATCTCCCGTCGGTCTCCCACCCCTACCCCCAGGCCTAAAAAAAGCCAAGAAACAGAAAAAAAGCAACACCTGAAAGGAACTGAGCTTCCAACGAGTACAGATTTTGTAAGAGACACAAACGCTGCTTGCAGGACTGGAGAGTGACCGTGGTCGCTCCTGAGACCTGCTTGAATCTCAGTTCAACGCCTTCCTGACTGTGTGACTCAGGCCTGAAGGTCACTGAAATAGCACTGTGCTCAACTGGCCCAGCAAGGAGCACTTGCTCTGAGCCCTTCGGTCTTCATCTTCTCAGGGACAACGACTTACGTCTTTGTGAGGCATAACTGGGTGGCACAGGTAGCGTCCAGTGCCCAGCAGGGCACCTCCTCCGGGGTGGCAAGAAGAGCTGGCCCTGCCAGAGGGTGGAGCAGCTAAAGCTCATCCCCGCCTTGGAAGTCCCTCCTGCCCACCTCTTCTCCCACCCCCCAGTGCAGGGTGGGTCCCATGGTCCAGGCTTCAGGCCATTTGAGGGGTGGCCAAACCCTCCAAGTAGGAGGGAAGCCCCATCTCCACATGGGTCACAGAAGTCCCAGCTCCCCAGCTTGACAAGACGCACCCAGGACAGATGTTTGATCTCTGAACCTGCCCATTTCCTTCCTGCTCACAGGCTCGGTGGCTAGACCATGACACACATCGATGAGCAAATCCTCCAGGAATGACGCTCCTTTGAAGTTCTTGGCTGAGTGAAAATAAGCAAATAGCTGAAAAGATCTACAAGCCACGTGAGGCAGGGTTGTCTGCACCAGCTGACGGCAGAGTTTCTGCGAGGTCACAGAAGGCACAGGCTCTCCTCACACAGGTCTGGTTTGCCTGAAGATGGTGGAAAATAAACAAGCAGTGGGCACAGTGTGAAAAGTCAGAGGTCTGCAGCCTGAGAACTGGGGCATCACTGACGCTCTCTGGGCCTCCCTTTCCTGTCTGGGGGCGACTTTAACGCCCACCTCAGAGAGATGTTTGGAGGATTAAAGGAACACGACTTAGCATAGTACCTGGCACATAGTGGGTGCTCAGTGCGTATTCATGCCCCCCCCCTTCCTTCTGAGCCCCCTCCCCTACCTCTGGCTGCACTGTCTCTGGGATGACAGTATTCACCTCTGGGACCCGCCAGCCCTCCAGGCTTCAATCTCCCTGTCCATCTTGTTCAGCAGCCACAGAGGCCTGTGGATGCTCCTGCCTTTGCATCTTGCTTCCCTGCTTCTTCCCCAAATGCGCTGCAGTGCCAGGTCTCTTATCTCTGGTCTGGATTCCAGCAGCCACTTCTCACCTGCCTTAGGGTGGTTCCGTGCTCTGAGGCAGGATGCTATTCTGCCAATCTGTGGACTTTGTCTACTTTGGTTACATGCCTGCCCTCCTTCCCTTCCACTGGGACCTCCCCTAGGGTCCTTCTCAGCTCCCTTCTGCAGACCTTGCACGCGGTCAGGTCCACGACAAGGACCACCGAGAGTGTCCCCAGATGAAGGATCCAGCCTCTCCCCACCTGCCCATCAGACACGGAGGGTCCAGGAATTGCCATCCTCCCGGGAAAGGCCAAGAGTCAGAAAGATCAGCCAAGCCCCCAGCCCCACCCCAGGCAACCTCCTCATAAGGAGGGAGAGGAGGAGCAGGAGGAGGAAGTCACAGCTTTCGGAGCTCTGTTCCTAGGATGTCCTGTGGAAAGAACCAGAGTTCTGTCTTCCAGGGCTTCATGCAAGACCTGGGGTGGAGCGGGGTCACCACCAGCCTCCATCCTTGGCCCCGCCCTCTCCCCCACACCCCCTGTGCTTCGAGATGGCCAGGAACACAGTCAGTACATCTTGTGGCACTCCATGCTATCATCAGGTTGAGTCTGCAGCGGAAGCCTCAGGTTTGCCATCCTGAAGTGCCTTCCAAATCTGCCTGAGTGATACCTTCTTCTGGTTTTGAAGTTTCTGCCAAGGAGGAATGTTGCTGGAATGCAGCCTCTACTGACACCTGGGCTGCTGGTCCTCAGCTGTGAGGCTGACCCAGCTGGCTCACCCATCGGATGCTGCGGCTTGCCAGGTATGGACCAGGGGCCCTCTGATGAACCAGCTACATTCTCCCAATGAGCATGTCTCCAAGACAGGCAGCCCAGTTAAGGACACAGTCTGTGGCTAGAATGATTACAACAGCAACAAAAATGAACAATGGTAGCCTCTTAAAGCATGTCCCATAGACCAGGCTCTGAGCCAATCACAACCCATGCAGGGTCTAATCTCATCATCTCAGGCAACCCCATCAGATATTAATATCCCCATTTTACAGATGAGAAAACTGAGGTTCTAAAATTGGGAAAACTTGGGAATTCCCTGGTGGTCCAGTGGTTAGGACTCCGCACTTTCACTGCCGTGGGCCCAGGTTCCATCCCTGGTCAGGGAACTAAGATCCCACAAGCCGTGTGGCACGGCCAAAAAAAAAAAAAAAATGGGGGAAACTTGCCCAAGGCCACACAGGGGTGGAGCCTGTGTGCCAGCCAACCCACAGCCTGTTCTAACCACTGTGCTTGGCTGCCTCATGGAAATGGAGTGAAACTGATTCTGAGCCCACACAGAGGTTTGGGACGCAGGTTTAATCAGCACAAATGACTGCGTGTGTTTGAGCAATGCTGCCAGCGACCAGTGGAGGGATTCCCCTCCACCAGGGCCCCAGGTGGAAAAACAAACGGGAGGGAATGGACCACTCCTTGCCTCCCCCTCCCAGCCTCCCCATTCCAACCCATTTTCCTCTCCCACATGTTTTCCAACCACCCTCCCATCATCTCCCAAAATCTACCCGGAAGGAGGAGAGAGATATTTGAGCACCTACAGCATGTCAGTTTCTCTTCAAAACACGTTTATTCCTCATCCAGCCCTTTGAGGGTGGGTATCATTCTTCCCATTTTATAGATGGAGAAGCTGAGGCTCTGAGAAGGCAAGTGACTTGCTCAAGATCACTTTGTTGGCTGAACTGGGCTTGAGACAAAGCTAATCTGATCTAGAGCCTAAGTTTGGTAGGCCACACCAGGAATAAAAGAGACTCCCTCAGAAGTAGCAGAAACAACTTCAGAAGTTTGGAGAGCAGGGTGAAGCCTGACTGAGAAGGAGGGGATGGCCAAGGAGAGATGTGACGTCCCCTGCTCATGCCAGCTCATCAGCTCCCTGCCAAAAAGGAGGACACCGGTCCTCCAGCATCAGGCATCTGTTTGCAGGCTAAGCCACCCGTCGCCGCCTCCCCCGTGATACACCTAGCACAAGGCATAGGGAAGCAACAGACCAAGGGGCTAGACTTCTGGATGCTGCTGCCCATAGGCTGCTCATTAAGCCAGGGAACGCTCAACCTCCTAGGACCTCGGATTGTACACAGCCGTCCACCAGGCTCCCTAGCGGCTCACCCAGCAGGCCAGAGGTTCCCATGCCAGGGAGCTGGGTTGGGCTCTGTGACTTCCTTTTAGGGAGATGCCTTCCTTGGGGTCCCCCCAGACCACAGGCACTGATGCATTGGCCTGCTGCCTCTCACTGTAAAAACAGAGGTGGGCAGGGGCAGACCTACTGCACAGGGCTTGAGAAACTTCAAGGAAGTGCACGTAGCCATGGAGCCAGGTGGCCATGGGTTAAATCCCACACCTCTCATCCATCGGGTGACCCTGGGCAAGCTCCCAGGCCTCACTAAGCCTCAGTGTTCACGTTGGAAAAAGGCATCAATAATACCCAGCCATAGTTTTGGTTGGATCAGGAAATTTACATAAGCATCTATCCCAATGCCTGGCACAAAGTCGGGACCCTTTAAGTTAAAGCTTTTAATTTTTATTATAATACTAAATGTCTCCAAGGTTCATGCCATCGGAAAGAAGAGGACCTGAATAATCCCAAATGATGGAGCAACAAAAGCCACTGACTGAAATGTTCTCTGTGACTGAGAACGAAAGGATGGTTATCTAGTCTGGAAGTAAGAAGACAGTGATGTGAGGAGAGGAGCCACAACAGGCCCAACTTAGGTGCTGTGCTTGTGCCATAGTGTGTGTATGTGTTTGTGTGACTGAGACAGAAGCGGAGGGGACACACATTCAATAGACTAAAATTTAGTCCCAAAAAAAAAAAAAAAAAATTTAGTCCCCACCCTCAAGCCATTTGCACAGAACTGGAATACAAAGAAAAAAAAAAGTGTTAAAATTGACATTCATGAGACGGAAGTGCTGTAGGGATACAGAGACGGGAGAGTTCACGTCCCACTCAGGTGGGGTCCTGAGTGATTTGCCATGCGTGCTGGATGAGTTGCTCTTTGAAGAGACTTTGGAGATTGGATAGGGTTTCAACAGGTGGCAATGGGGGTGGGGGGAGGGGGCAAAGAGGATTGCTGAGAAAAGCCACGGAACAGGGGAAAACAGAGTGTGCTCGGTGAATCTCTGGTAATACGGGAAAAATACCAAAGGTCAATATTCTTACTAGTTACCTCTGTGTGGTGGGATTGATTTTTATTTATTTATTTTTGTACCTTTCGGAATACTCTAAAATCTCTATCGTAAGCATGGATGATTTTTATGTTCAAGAAAAAAATCGTTTTAAAATTCAGCATCAATAACAAAATCAGCAAAAAGACAGATCCTTTGAGGCTACAGGTAAGGAAGTGAGAATTTTTAAAATTCCAGGAAAGGTGGCAGTAGAGAAGGGGGCTGGTGTCCGACTGGGCCCCCAACTTCAGCACTACGGACATATCGGGCTGGATCACTCTCTGTCCTGTGCTTGTGGCATCCTGGACTCTACCCGCTAGATGCTCCCTGCCTTTCCCGCTGCCCCAGATGTAACAACAAAAAATGTCTCCAGACATTTGCCACATATCCCCAAGGGGCAAAATGGCCCTGGGTGAGAGTCCTCACTTTAAGCCCTGGAATCTTGACTGTGAAGGACAAGTCATCCTTCCATAGTTCCCCACAGGCACAGGGAGTGGGATCTCCTTCACTGTGTCTTTCTCTCCTGAAATGCTTCCTTCTTTCATCAGTCCCACCCCAGACCAGGAGGCAGAAATCCTGAACTGAGGTCTCAAGTCTTAACACCACCTGGCTACACGACCTTGGGTGAGTTGAGTGGCCACTCTGTGCCTCAGTTTGCTTATCTGTGAAATGGGTACGCTAGATGAGCTCTAAGATTCTAGGAGCCCCTGTGTCAATGCCCCGCCTTATTTTGTAAGTGAAGAAAATGACATTTGGAAATGTCGTTTTGCTCAACGTCACACACCTAACCACTGGCAAGGCCGTTACTAAAACGCAGCTCTCCTGATTTCTGCATGTACCGCCTTCCTCCTCCTACTCTTCCTTCCGTGCCCGCCATGGATTAGAAGCATTGCTTCCTTGCGCCAAAGATAAGAAAAATGGAGAGTGACTGGGCCAGCTCACGTATGTGTGCCATTGAGTGAGCAAGGCCACAGAGAAACCTCCACTCCTCAGTGCCAGTGACGTGACTTTCCGAATGAGCCAATGCTGCATGCAGAAACACAGCGCTAATTGGCTCTTTCGAGGCAGTGGAGAATCTGGGGGTGATGCATTGTGCGCTATTCAATGGCGGGTTGCTGTGACAGGGGGCTGCAAATGCCACTCTGGGGATGTGTTAATGAAGGCTCAGCATGCACAACACAAGAGGCAATTATTCTGCTCTCCCTGGCACTGGCTCCTCCTGGAAGGAGAGCTGCCGACAGGGTTGGAAGGAGCTCAGTGGAAAGTTCACCGAGGAAACCAGATGGAGAAGGAACAGGACTTGCTGTCTGGACCAGCCATCGCCAAACAGATGGTGCGCTTGTCCATCTGTGCTGCCCTTCTCCTGGAGGACATGAGGAGGAGGTGGCTTGGTGGGAGAAGAAAGGAGACTCAGCTGGTGGAGGGAAAGAGATCTGGGCTGCTTCCGGCCGCCTAGAAGCCTCCATCTCTGATAATAACTCTACAGCCTCTGGGGCTGCCTTCCCTCCTGGCCTGGAGATGCCATCCAGATGCCATCACATGGCCAAGCAGGTGAGTCAGGAGAAGAGGCAGCGAAGGCAGATCAGTCTGCAGACGGGTTGCATGGCGTTCACCTGCGGGGCAGACCCAGCTTCTTTCTCCCACGCTCTTGCAGGGGAAGGCTGGTCAGCAAAGAGGCCCTTCAAGGTGCTGGGAAGGGGAGTTTGTCACCTTCCTCTCCTGCCTGGGACCAGCCCTATCAGTGGAATTGTCCTGGCAAATGTGGTCCCCACCCCACACGGGTGAAGTCAGTTTAAAAATAACATTGGGGGCAGCCGTGAAGGCCTGTCGAGTTGCCAGGGCTCAGGGTAAGTGGGTCCCACACGTTTCCCAGGGTGATGTTGGGGGCAGGAGCAGGTTTTGGAGTCTGAGGAGGGGCAGATGAGCCCCAGGTCTTAGCAACATCCTCCCCCTACCCTACCTGCTGGCATTTCCAGGCCGGGAGGGATCGTTCTGCTGCACCGTGTCCCAAAGGCCACCTGCTGCTGCCTCAGTGAGTCAGGAAGGCCTGCCTGGCTTGTCGTGTGTCGCTTGGCATCATTCACAGGCCTCCCTTCTCTATTTCTAAGTGTGCTTCAGAAGATGGCTACAGCACCTAACACTGCCACCCGGGAAATTACCAACACAAACTCGAGGGAAGCATCATCCCAGGCCAGTGACCTGCTTGGAAGGGCAGTGCAGAGAGTGCGGGCAGGTCAAGATGAGGTTTGCAGAAAGGGACAGAAAGGAGCCTTCTGGGGGCAGCTTCTCAGTGATGGAGGGATTAGGGGAGTTGGAAGCTGAGTGAGCCACCATCCTGGCAAGAACTTGGGCTGAAATAATAGAAACACCAGCCCAGGCCTCCTGAGGACTCTCCTGTGGGCCTGGACAGCTCAGGCCTGGGGCTGGAAAGCTAACTGGTTAGGCTGTAACTAATAGGCAGAGGGAGAGGACAGCCAGCGGGGCCTGGGGGAGCCTCCAAAGGACACCCTTGCTCACTGAAGCAGCTCCAAACACCTTAGTGCATCATGCACTTCCACTCGGGGCCTCCTTACCTCACACTCCACTCGCCGTGCTCCCCGCTAAGTGGGCAGTGCAGCACAGCGCCAGGGGTTTCACACCGCGTGCATCAGAGCCATCTGGAGAGATTGTCAAAGTCACAGCTTCCGGGCCCCGTTTATTCCCTGAGGTTCTGATCCCACAAACCAGGACAGGATCCAAGACTCTGCATTTTTATCAGGCAACCTGGGAAATCCCCAGGCAGGCGGTTTCTAGACTCCACTGTGAGAACTCTGGTTTCAGGGCTTAAGAGCTCAGATTCTGAAGCCAGACCAGAGTTCAAATCCCAGCTCTGCCACTCACCAGCTCTAAGGCCTCTGAGCCTCGTGTCCTCACCTATAGAGAAGGAAGTCCTGCCTGGAATGATGACAATACCGTCCTCGTGCTGTGAGGGTTAAATGAGGTGATTGGTGTAAAGGCCCAACAGACTGCCTGGAAGGCAGTGAGCACATAATAAACGTTAGTTCCTACTGCTGGTGACTCCCAGCTCCCCTCTGTTCCTCTCCCCACCACACTCACAGGTGCTCAAGACACAGTGACAGATGTTTAGGACTCTGACTCAAAGCCGTCCTGTTCTTTAGGGGAAATGATGCCAGGGCTTTGGAGGGTGACCTCTCCCCTGTTGGGAGAGCTAAGCCTTTGCCACCCCTGAGGGTGGACCCCATTTTCCTGCTCCAAAGATGAATTAAAATCCTAGGTTTGGCCATTTCCGTGTGGAGCAAAGAGATAAAAGACTCTCTCCTAGCACCTCCACCCAGCCAGAGCTGTGTTGGAAAAGCCTCTTTGACAGCTTGATGTCTTTTTTGGCTTCAAAAAGAAAACAGAAGTCAGCTTGTGAATAGTACCACCACTGCACTTGGAGCCCAAGGGAGTGGGCAGGGCCAGACTGAGCAGACGCTAGTGCACGAGCCTTGTGGAGAGGCTGAGGCTCTCCACATGGAGACTGTTGGCAGCTGAGCCCTCTCCGAGCCCCGGCCTTTAGGGCTGGGCTGCCTTCAGGTGACTGTTCCCGCACCCCAGGGCACAGCCCAGGCCTCCCTCTGCTGGGCTCCCCTCTGCTGGCTGTGCCCACCTCCTCCCCTCTGGCTGCTCCTTGCCTCCATGCCTCAAGAGCCCATGTTCTGGGCTCTTCTTTCCCTCTTAGGTCACTCACTCTTTGATAACCATGAACCTGGATCCAGAGGCAGCAGCTTGTCCACACCCCAGGGCTCCTTGGTCTTCCCCAGGGGCCAGGCCTGGCAGAGCTCAGCAGACCGAGGGCTCCGAAGCTAGTAGCCCTAGAAGTGGACCATTCCCTCAAGGATCAAGACATCAGGAAAGGTCACTGGACAGGGCAGGGGTCAAAGCAACCCAGGAAGGGAAGTCTGCTTACGAAGCTGCTCAGAATTACTGTTTGGCAGCCAGACCTGCCAAGTTTTCTCAAAAGCCTCCTTCACATTTCTCCCATGGGTTTATCCAGTCGAGTCTGAACTGTAAGACCTGGACATAGTTACAGAAGTTGATGAGCCTGCAGCTTAAAAGCAACCATCCCATCTGATGCCTGAAATTGTACCATTGGAGCTCTTCACCTCTCATAGGTTTTGGACACCATTTACCTCCACATGATAACACTGTAAACCCTTACTAGGGGGTCTGATGACACCTGTATGCCTTGCATACAATAAACACTTAATAGTTGATAGGTAATAGCAGAAGCAGTGAGTGGCAGTTATCATAGTTTTAACACTATAGTATCACCCAACTTCCAGTTCTTTGCAAAGAGTATTTTTGAAAAGAGGCAAAAGAAGAGAGCATTGGGCGTCTGCAAGAGAGAAGGAAAGGGCTCCATCAAGTCTGCCGCAGAGGCTGCTAAATTGAGTGGCCTCAGACAAGCCAGCCAAACACTCTGTGCCTCAGTTTGAAGACAAAATGAGGTCAGAGCTTTCTACGGGGTTTGGAGCCATATTTAGTCGATATATACATAACGGCAAGGGGGTCTGACGCATAACAACTTCTGTTGGTTGTCAGCACCCCGATTCTGCCATTGTCTCCACAGCCTATGGACACCAAGGAATGCTGTGCATGAACACTAACTGATCTCCAGCTACGCACGGCGGGCAGGGAGGCTCTGTCCAGATTCTGTGTCCCGCTTGCAAGTCCCACCTCCTGCCAGTGGCTGACGTCACACTCCACCTGCTGAGTTGGAAGAGAAACCACAGAGGGAGGCATATCACGGGCAGTGAGGTGGGTGGTTAAGAGCACAGGCTCTGGGGTCAGGTTTCATCTCCACCACTAACCAGTGGTGCGACCTTGGGCAAGTTCCTTACCATCTCTGAACCTCAGTTTCCACCTCTGTTAAATGGGGACCCAAGCTGGGCTGTGGTGGAATTCACCCAGAGCCTGCCTGGAAAGCGCTTAGCTCAGACCTGACATGGTGGGAGGAAAAACCTTAATGTTTGCTGCCGCCCCGTCTGCCTCCTCTCTCCTGTCTCCAGTTTAACGTTTTATTTATTCCTTTATGGGAAGAGAGAGGAGACCACTTCTAAAAGACATTCAGGGAAAGAGACTCGATTTCTCAGCATTTCATGGAGCCCCCTGAGAGGCTCCTGGGAGCGGGAAGAGCTGGCGTCTGCCCTGCAGGAAGCAATGAGGGTGTTTCTCCTTCAAAGGCTGCCCTCGGTGACCCCTTTTCTTGTCCCCGAGGGAGGGCCCCAGGGTAGTGGCATGAAGCAGTTCCCCGGAGAGAATCCACGCCTGCGTCATCGCTGGTCCTGCAGAGCTGAGTGTCCTTCCCGACCCTGGGCTGACTCACATCCACAGGCAGGAGCTGTGCCCCCGAGACAGCTGCCCTTTCAGAGAAAAGCCCCTCCTGGTGTGGGGAAAGGGGAAATAGAAACTCACTGACCTTTACCTAGAAACTCCCTGTCTACTGTGTCATTAGTTTTTGTTTTTGTTTTTTTTAAATAAATTTATTTATTTATTTGGCTGTGTTGGGTCTTCGTTTCTGTGCGAGGGCTTTCTCTAGTTGCGGCAAGTAGGGGCCACTCTTCATCGCGGTGCGCGGGCCTCTCACTATCGCGGCCTCTCTTGTTGCGGAGCACAGGCTCCAGATGCGCAGGCTCAGCAGTTGTGGCTCACGGGCCTAGTTGCTCCGCGGCATGCGGGATCTTCCCAGACCAGGGCTCGAACCCGTGTCCCCTGCATTGGCAGGCAGATTCTCAACCACTGCACCACCAGGGAAGCCCTGTCATTAGTTATTTAATGTCTCTCTCCCCTCTGGGCTCCTGAGGCTCCCGTGCTCACCCTCTTAGTGCTCAGGACACTGGGTACTCCAGTAAGCATATGTTGAAAAAAGTAAATGGACTGATGGATCAATAAATGAATGCGTGGAGGGAGAATTATGGTGTCACCCTTGCCCTGAGCAGCTCACAGCCCAGCTGAGAGGTCGAGATACACCCCAAACAGTTTGCAAGTGCAGAAAACAATCTTTGCTTAAACATCACCTTGAAGGTGCTATTTGTAGAGTCCAGTGCTCTGGGGAGGCCAGTGAGAATGAGCCTCACAGACCTCCAGCTATGGGAAGTGTACTCAGCTGGGGGCTCCAGCTGCTGTGCTCTGAAATGCATCACTGCTGAGGCCACGCTTCCCGCGGGCTGCACTCAGCCAGCGACAGGGCGGCAGGGGTGCAGTGCAGGCCGTTCCTGGGAGACGATGGACTCCTGTGACTGCTGGCTTTGGCCAAGGACCCCCAGCAGCCTTGCCAGGTTTTCCTTAAATAGTCGGGGTTGCTTTCACCCAACCTCCCTTCCCTCTATCCTTCACTCGGAGTAAGACTTGCATTGAGGTTGGACTGACTTCTTATCGAACAAAAGAAAAAGCAGACTCCTGTCTCCTCCGCAGCACCAGCATGCCTTGTGCTGCCTGTGTTCTAGAAGCCATTACACTTTACTGCTACAGAAATAATTACTCATTTATGCCTGCTGTTTGCTTCTTGGAGGAGGTCTTATTTTGGAGACCCCAAAATCCAGTTAATAGTGTCCAAAGAAGAAATTAATGGAATGAACACACCCGTGGCTGAGGGAAAAGCTGGTCATGAGGATATGGCGCAGTTAGTTATCACAATTGAGAGGTGGCTCCTGGTTAAGGGTGGGGATGAGGATGTGTAGTTTGTACAACACTCGGAGAAAGATCTGGCTGCATCCTGGCACCATGGTCAGCTCCTTTCTTTCCAGCTACGTTCTGTGGTCTCACGAGGAACTTCTATCTGAGGCTATCTCATAGGTTTCAAAGTCCTGCCACACACATGATTTTGTGGGAGCCACTCAACTCTGTGGCATGGAGAGTTTAGCTATTATTCCCAATTTTACAGCCTGTGGTTTTAGGCTGCCCTCATCCAGCACTTCTGCTGGTGACAGCACCTTGATTTTGCTTTGAGGAATACCCCTTCTCCATCGGATTGTCTTGTGGGACTGTCCACCAAAGTGCCCCACCCTTTCCTGGCCAAGGGATGTTCACATGATTTGATAAGGCCATTCAGACACTCTTCCTAAAATTTGACTCTTGCATGAAGAGATACCGTAATTAAAAACAGTTGGGGCTTATGCTATGCTCCAGCAATTCCACTGCCCTCTTGTGTCTGATCCTTGGAGATCAGACAGGGATCTTCCTGTCCCTTCAACAGTAGAACCTAGTTTCTGAAGATTCTCTATGCTAAGAAGTAGGAAAGGGGTGGGCCCCAGGGAGGAAACCCCCCAGCCCATAGAGGGACAGTTAGGAGGCTAGCATTCTCAGCTAGAGACCCCAACCGTGGCAGGGTCACTTGGGCTCTCTGTACCCTGATGTCTTGGTCATTCCACATTTACTAAGCACTTGCCAAGAACAACAAGATGAGCAGAACATGGTTCCACCCTCCAGGAGTTCTTCAGGGACGTCCCTGGTGCCCGTCCCACACCCCCCTGGGCTGCTTTCAGCCACAGGTGCATTGGACAGTACCTGGCAAGCCCAACAGCATCCCAGCTTGCCTCCCTAGTGCCTGCCCCAGGGCTATCTCCCACCTGCGGGCATCTGCTGGGTCTGCAAGACAGTGTAGGCCGGCAATGTGCAGAAGTTCATTCCCCCGGAGCAACTAACCACCAGTGGAGGATGGAGCCAGTGGGTAAATGCAGGGCTTCCTTCCCTGGGGCAGACAGTCCTGGCTGGCCTTCTGAAGACATCTCAGGTGGTTCCAGGGAGCTGAGCCCCCAGTTCCCACAGAGGACCACCTTGATCACACACCCCTCTAAGGGCTTCCCTCCTTCCCATTCCCCTTTCCCCATCCCTTACCCCCAGGATCACCTTCGGCATAAATTACCTGCACCCAAGTCCTTACCTAGGCTCGATTTGGGGGGAATCTAAGGTAGGCTCCTCATGTATTATCCAGGTGATGGATCCTGAAATCAAGATTGAAGTAGGGTGCGGGGAAGCACGAGGAGGAAGCACCAGCCACCTGCCGACAGGAAATGTCACCCAGTGGTGGTGACATTTGGTTTGAGTGTTGAAGGATGAGAAAGAGTTGGTCAGCAGACAATGGCTAGAAAGCTTAATTCCAGACAGGGGGGCAGCCCACGCAGAGACCCAGAAGTGAGAGGGAACATGAGAAACCTTGGAAAATTTCAACCCGCTGGAGTCCAGGGTGCCAGTGAGGGGGGGGCGGCCAGAACCAGGGGGGGTCCAGCACAGAGTGGGGGGAGGGTCCACGGTGGTAATGGATGATAAGCACCCATGTAACGACCACAGGTACGTGACGGCCTACAGCCAGGTCTTTCCAGTCCACTGGGGCCCCCAGAGCCGGCAGGAGAAGGTGTTCCATCAATGTGTGGGGAAGGATGAGGAGGAGGAATGGAAGCCAATGGACTGGGGCTGGCAGTTGGCCGTACGCTGGATCCTGTAGCCGGGACACAGGGCAGCCTCCCTGACTTCCAGCAGCGAAGAGGAGGGTGGAGAAGGGCACGACCTGAACGCCGGGGCAGCTTCACTCTGCAAAGCTCTTGCGGGCAGTCACCCCAAGGCCCTTTCCCAGCAACCCCCTCCAGCAGCTCAGGCCTCTTCCTTCATCCCCCCACCAGCCAGATGGGCCCAGATGGCCAGCCTCCCACACCTGCCACCTGCCAGCTCACCACTACAGAAGGCTCCTTGGAAGGTACCCCCTCCCTTAAAAAGAACAGTCTCCAGTGCTCTTCTTCCTCAAGGATATCCAACCTGATGCTTAGCCCTGTTTCATGATGTTTGTATGGTTTTTAAGATAGCACAGAGGGGCCAAGTAGGGTTTTAGATTGCCTTTTTGTATTCTTATAAGAAACTGCTTAAAAGATGCTCAACATCTGATGACTATCAGGAAAATGCAAATTAAAACCACAATGAGATATCACCTCACACCTGTCAGAAAGGCTATCATCAAAAAGAACACAAATAGCAAATGATGGTGAGGATGTGGAGAAAAGGGAACCCTCGTACAATGTTGGCGGAAGTGTAAATTGGTGCAGCCACTGTAGAAGAAAGGTATGGAGGTTTCTCAGAAAACTAAATATAGAACTACCATATGACCCAGCAATTCCACTCCTGGTTATATATCTGAAAAAAACAAGAACACTAATTTGAAAAGACATATGCACTTCCATGTTCATAGTAACATTATTTACAATTGCCAAGATATGGAAGCAAACTAAATGTCCATCAACAGATGAATGGATAAAGATGTGGCATGTATACACAATGGAATACTACTCAGCCATAAAAAAAGAACGAAATTTTGCCATTTGCAGAGACATGGATGGATTTGGAGGGCATTATGCTAAAGGAAATAAGTCAGACAGAGAAAGACAAATATTGTATGACATCACTTACATGTGGAATCTAAAAAATACAACAAACTAGTGAATATAACAAAAAAGAAGCAGACTCACGGATATAGAGAACAAACTAGTAGTTACTGGTGGGGTGGGAGGGGCAATATAAGGATAGAGCAGTAAGAGGTACAAACTATTAGGTATAAAATAATCTACAAGGAGGGAATTTCCTGGCAGTCCAGGGGTTAGGACTCCGAGCTTCCGCTGCAGGGGGGATAGGTTCGATCCCTGGTCGGGGAACTAAGACCCTGCATGCTTCGAGGCATGGCCAAAAGAAAAAATCTGTAAGGATATATTGTAAACAGGGAATATAGCCAATATTTCGTAATAACTATAAATGGAGTACAACCTTTAAAAATTGTGAATCACTATATTGTACACCTGTAACTTATGTAATATTGTACAGCAACTATACTTCAATTTAAACAAATAAACTGCTTTATGGGGCAGGAAGCATCCCTAGGGGGCTTGCTATCTGGAGAAGTCACCTGGCTTGACCTTTCACGGACAGATAGGGATCTGCCACAGAGCTCAGGAAGGACGGAGGGAGCTGCAGGCCTCTGCTTCCCACCCACACCAACCCAGAGCTGGGACACAGGGTCTACCCTCCTGGGGAGTCCTCACGTAGGTCTGCCTCCAGGTTCCGTGGGAGCTGGTGTTTCCTCTGCTCTAGACCCCACAGGCTGCCTGTGGCCCGAGGGCCCCAGCCTGACAGATCTGCACACGGACAGCCTCTCCCTGGAGCAAGAGCACAAACGATCTCCCCAACACAGCAGCTGTAACTTCCATTTAGCATTTAGTCTGGGCCAGGCCCTGTACTAAGCACTTTACATGTGTTAGATCGTTTCATCCTTATGCTACTTATTATCCTCCTTTTGCAAATAAGGAAATTGAGGCACAGAGAGGTTAAGTAGGGAGCTCAAGATCACACAGCTAGCAAGTGGTGGAAAGGGGTCCTTAGGTCCTATGAACCCAGGACAGCAAGTTGGATGTTCCCATAACTGGTGGTTCTACAGCCTGTGTGGAGGGAAGGAGCGGGGGAGGGAAGGAGGAGACACACGTGTGAGTGAAGGTGGGTGAGGGAAGAGGGATGTAAGCAAAGTAGTCAAACGATAACACTAGGGGCATTCACTGAGCACTTAGTGGGTCCTGGGCCAGGTGCTTTACCTGTACTTTCTCACCAACACCTTGATGAGGTAGGTACCACTGATGCCATCATTAGGAAAGATCCTCCCTCCCCTTTCCTTTCTCCCTCCCTCCCTCCCTCCCTTCCTTTCTTCCCTCAGTTCTCACAGGGCAGTTGTCCCTAAACTGTGGTCCAGATGCCCAGCAAGAGTGGCCCTGCTCTGGCCTGAGTCCACTATAAAGAGACTTCCCGCCGGCTGTGCTCCTGGGAGGCCTCAGGTGCCCGAGGCCCAGGCACATGTGCCGAGCACCTCCCTCGTCCATCTGTACTCTCTCCTTTCTCTGGACCAGCTGCCCTCCCAGCCCCACAGCTGCTGGTGACTTCCCCAGTTCCTCCCAGGCAAGCTCTCAAGCCTGTGCACTGCTCACCCAGCTCCCCCATCAACTCCTACCCCACCTGCCCGGCCTGCCCACCAGTGGGGGAAAGGCACACACCCCTCTCTTCATCAGGCTGTCCGCGCAGACTTGAGAGCAAGCGGGAAGTTAGTTACCGAGTTGCTGCTCAGCCTTGCATCTAGCACGTGTCCCTGGGGGGCATGCTCTGTTCAGGCTTCGTTCAAGGTCTTGGCCGATGGGCTGGAGAGACCCTACTGCTCCAGCAACTCCATGGCCCCCACCCCTGCCCTCCTCCCCAGGGTTCAGCATCCAGTGTCCATCCAGGAAGTTTGTCCTTCCTTTCCGGGCAACCTGGCCTTGGCCAGGGAGCATCCCGGAGTGCGATTTCCGTCCAGCTTTGTCCCATGACTGCTGTGCCGTGGAAACGCTACCCTCTGCTCCCCTCCCGCCCCCGGCGCCACCTCAAGGCCACCTCCCTTGCGACCTTCCTGCTCCTGGGATCAGTCATTCCCACACTGGCTGGGGCCCGGCCAGCCCCTTTCTGTCCCTTCCTCCCTTTCTCCTCTGTCCCTCCCACTCTCCGGAAGGGAGAAGCAGACCTGTCACCAGGTCCCACAGTTGATTAATAGCCCAGCTTTCACTGATAATTCCACCCTTGAGGGCTGCAGCTCAAAGCTTTGAGTAAACATAGTGATTTT
The DNA here is from genome assembly GCF_949987535.1 of Balaenoptera acutorostrata. Taxonomy (NCBI): domain Eukaryota; kingdom Metazoa; phylum Chordata; class Mammalia; order Artiodactyla; family Balaenopteridae; genus Balaenoptera; species Balaenoptera acutorostrata. The sequence continues at coordinate 19,986,523 of NC_080079.1, read as the reverse complement.
CCTTAAATAAACATCCTCCCCACAAAGCAAAGTTGGTGACCAGGCCAGGCGACCCTGCAACTGTTTTCACCTCCTGGTTACCTCTGCTCTCCCCCACTCGCCGTCGCTCGCGTGTGGGAACGGTTTGGGGATCGATTCCCAATAGGCCCCCAGCTCTCACTCTGCTTCAGCTACAGCCTTCTAGATCCTCTCTTCCACCCAAGGAAGCTCCCCTTCCCCAAGACCACACCCCTACCTGCCACCTGCAATTCCTAGCTGTCAGTTCTATAGGCGGATATCGCCTGTCCCTGCTACCACTGACCCTTTAAATGGCTCCAGCCACCAAACCCAACAAGGGGCAAAGGAACAGAGACCCTCCTACTCCATGTGCTTCCATTTCCGTCTGCTCTTCCTGGCTGTCCTCTTAGCTCTCTGGGATTTGGGAGGCCAAACATTCCTGCTTCTCACCTCCCACCCTCCGTTCCATCCCCACCTTGTCTCTAGAATGTGTCTGGACCCACTTTCTCACAAACCTAGAAACACCAGGAATGATGGGGATGATATTTTCTGTAGCCTGGAGGAATGGGGCTCAGAGTCAGAAATTAATTCTACTTCTAAAAAAATGACTTCTGAGTTTGTTCACCGAGGTTTATACCCATAATGACTAGAGGACTTGAAGTTAACAGAGTACTCCACTTTACTTACTGTCTTCTTGCTGGGCCTTTGCACGTGCTGTTCCCTCTGCCTAGAAACAGCCCTTAATTCCCACTCAGTCTGTTTGATGAATTCCATTGGTCCTTTAAAACCAGGCTCAGATGATGCCTTCTCTCTTGGAAACCTCCCCACAGAGGTGTAACTACCCATACCCTGCTTCCCTTTCTGTGTGTTGCTTACATCCATACTGTTGTAAATTTCTCTTTATTTCTTTTTATTGAGATATAATTCACACACAATAACGGTCACTCTTTTGAAATGTACAATTCAGTGCTTTTAGCACATTTACAAAACTGTGCAACCATCACCGCTAAGTCCAGAATATTTTCATTACCCCAAAATAAACCCCACATCCACTAGCAGTCACTTCCCTTTCTCTTCTCTCCCCAGTCCCTGGCAACCATTCATCTACTTTCTCTCCTATGGAGTTGCCTATTCTGGACATTTCATATACGTAAATGGAATCATACAATATGTGGCCTTTTGTGTCTAGCTTCTTTCACTTAGCATAATGTTTTCAAGGATCATCCATGTTGTAGCATATATCCAATACTTTTTTTTTAAGATAACAATATATTTTATCATTTGACCAAGCTATTTTTCAAAATAAGATAGTTATTACACAATAGAAAAACAATAGCTTCTTATTCAAAATGAATTACTCTAGATTTATTTAGCAAGTCATACGTATATACTAAACAAATAGAGTATCAAGTTTAAATAAATTTTATATCCATCTCACACTTTTTAATCCATTCTTACTGAGATGATTCAATCAGTTTCCATATAGTTTTTTTCACTGTATGTAAAGATTAGCAAAATTACAAATAAGCATTACAATTTTAATTCACAGAAAATATTTACAATCTGAAGAGACCAGAATCTGCTTTGAACATGTGCTCTTGTTTTTGTAAATATTAGTTCACCATCACATTTTCCCACGTGTTTCTGTACCCACCTTTTCTTGGAACTTAAGGGCAGGAAATTATAGAAGAAGGCAGGACAAGAACACTTCAAAGACTTTTTTTAAAAGATTGTATTTCCTAGGACTAATAAAATGGATGACTTCCACTGTACCCCTTTGGTCATAAGAGGAATAGGAGGAATAATAAATTCTCAGCATACTTATCAACTTCACTTAACATCATGAGAATGAAGGGTTTATGTGAAAGATTCAGTTAAAAAAATAAAATGTCATCTTCCTAGATAATCCTCTAATATTCCTAGCACTCTCACTTATTTACCTTTGTGGGTTATTGTTTCTTTTAAATCAACTGGAAGTATATAAAAAAGAATACAAGGGAAAGATGATATGTGTTAAAAAAAAAAAATAGAACTTGGATAAACAGGAATTCCCTGGTGGTTCTGTGGTTAGGACTCCACGCTTCCATTGCAGGGGGCACGAGTTCGATCCCTGGTCAGGGAACTAGGATCCCGCATGCCATGTGGCACAGCCAAAAACAAACAAACAAATAAAAAAAGAAATTAGATAAACAGATATTGTAAATATTAAACCCCATTTTTATGGAGAATACATTTTCAATTTAAAGTCTTAGGGTCTGTTTCTTTTCAGAAATTTCCCTTACTCATAATGTTCACTTCATGCTTTTATAATTTTCATTTTAAAGAAATTAATTGCTTTACATTCCCCCACACAGAAAAAAAATGAAAACTTACTACACTGAAATGCTTCACTATTATCAGTTGAATGCACTCCATTCATTTTTATAGCTAAATAATATTCCATTGTGTGGATATACCATATATTACTTATTCATTCATCATTTGATCAACGTTTGGGTTGTTTTCACTTTGGGACTATTCTGGATAATGCTGCTAAGAACATTTGTGTACAAGTTTTTGTGTGAACATATGTTTTCAATTCTTTTGGGTATATACCTAGGAGTGGAATTGCTGGATCATATAGTAATTCTATGTTTAACATTTTGAGGAACTGCCAAACTATTTCAAACTGGCCGCACCATTTTGCATTCCCACCAGCAGTGTATGAGGGTTCTAATTTCTCCACACCCTTCCAGCACTTGTTATTATCTGTCTTTTAGATTATAGTCATCCTAGTGAGTATGAGTGGTATCTCATTGTGGTTTTGATTTGCATTTCTCTAATGACTAATGGTGTTGAGCATCTTTTTCTGTGCTTATTGATCATTTGCACATCTTCTTTGGAGAAATGTCTATTCAAGTCCTTTGCCCATTTTTCAGTTGAGTTATACGTCTTTTTATTTTTGAGCTGTATGTGTACACATTTCTACCAGTGCATTTACTATGCTGTTCTGTAATTTTATGTTTTACATGTCTGAGTTCCCTACTAGACTGTGGCCAAATGTGGGCAGGGCCTGGGTCTGATTCAAATGCATGCCCTCCTCATGGGCACAGTGCAGGGCGTAGGTGATGAGCTCTCGGTAAATGCTTCAGGACTGGTGACCCAAGCTCTTCAGGAAGTTGTCGAGGTCTCAGCCAAGGTTCTTCCTTCTCAAAGTACTTACCCTTCTAGATGGAGACCCATGGTGGCTCTGGGGTCCTTTCTTGGGAAGTGAGGTGGAGCTCAGTGGTCTGAGTTCTGTGATACACTGCAACACTGCATAGGGAAGGGCCCCACCCAACACTTAGCCTTCTCTGCCTGCTCTCTTTGGTAGAGGTGTTGGGGAGAAGAAATGGTTGCTTTTGAGATAGGGTTAATGCAGCTCAAGTTGAATTTTAAATAAAGGAAGGAAATCTCCACCTCTGTTTGTGACACATAGATCCCAAGATACATTGGTCTTGAGGACACATCTCAAGTCCCCTCTTCATGGAGTTGATGTGAGCAGGAAATGAGGCAATGGCTATTAGGACAGTAGCCGGCACAGACGTAGGCCCCCAGCCATGGTAGATGCTGTTGTTAGGATGACTAGAGCTTTGGGTATTATTCAGGGAACTGATGTACTCCTTTTCCTTGCCTGCTTGGCACCATTTTATTTGGGATCAACAGCAGAAGGACAAGTAACTGAAACAGGAGTAAAATAGATGTTTAATCAGCACCTTTTCATGTCGGGGGCTAGTGGGAAGGCACAGAAGTCTAAGAGAAGATACTGCTCTCAGGGAGTTGACCACAGAGTGGAGAAGTCAAGACAGAGCCCCAGGGACCCAGGAGACGAGAGGGTCCACTGGACCTGAATGACTACAGTCTTGGCCACTCAGGCACTTGAGCCTCCTGCCACACATCAGGGGCTGGGATTGATTCCGTGTAGTTCTGGGTGCAGAGCTGGTATCAGGAAACAAATGTTTCTCTCAGCTCTAGATCCTGTGCAACTCCCATTTGATAACAAGTGAGCCTCTTTCAGGTTTATCTCAGAAGCTGCCGGAGTGTGACAGGAAGGGCATTGACCTTGGAGGCCGCTGAGACCTGGGTGTGACTGCCATCTGCACTGCCTGCTGCCCAGGCCCCTGGGCGGGTCACATGGCTTCTCTGCACCTCAGCTTCTTCATCTGTATTGAACACACAGAGGAACCTTTTCAAAGGGGGTAGTGGTCACTCTAACTTTAAAAAAGAAAGTATCTAAGGCAGGAGGATAAGGGCTCTGGGAGTTACCTGAGGGATCAGAGCCAGGCAGAGCCTGGGCTGGGCTGAGTGTTGAAGGCCCAGTGGGTCTGGTCGGGTGACCAGGGGTGGGGACTCTATCAGGGCAGGGGGTCCAGGGCGCCCTGTTGAGAAGTCATCCTCCAGTGGGTGGAGTTGAGTGATGTGCTGTGGGGCAGCTGAGAGTGAGATTGGAGTGACTGGTGGTGTCTGACCCCCAGGGCAGGGCAGTGGGCAGCCTGAGCAGATGGGCAGGGCTGTGGACAAACGCTGACCACGGAGCGCCAACAACTGCAGTAGAGTTTCACACAACCATCCATCCCTTCATTTGCTCAGCAATATTCAAGGAGCATTTGTTAGTGCCCATGACATTCCAGACCAAATGTCAGATGCGGGGACACAGCAGGAAAGAGATCCAAGTCCTGGTGTCCAGGAGAACACAGACTAAGAGGCCTCATGTGGTTGGCCCAGGGCTCTCTTGTGAGCTCTGTGACCCGGAGCAAATGACTCACGTTTTCTGGACTTTTACCTCATCAGTGGGGACAGTGGCTGGACTTCCTCGTGGGGTTGATTAGAGGAGTAACGACGTGTGAGATGATGATGGAAAATATTTAGCATGCCCTGAGCCCTAATAAATGGCAACTTTTTATTGATGTTCATTCACGTGTGCTTGTAACCTTAAAAAGTAAATAGACATTTTCCTAAAGAAACACTTCTGCATGTGCACAAAGAGGAATTTATGCTGAATTGTCTGCTATAGCCAAATAGTGAAAACAGCCTAAGTGTCCAACAGTAGGGGAATGTTTAACTGTAGTGTGTGCATACTACGAGCCATGGCGCAGCAGTTTAGAAGAGTGAGGTAGCTCCTATGAACTGGTGTGGAAAGAGCTCCAAGAAATAGCACCAAATATAAAGGGCAAGTTGCAAAATAAGTACAGAATGGTTCCATTTCTGTACACCTACCAAAATAGATCTAAAAGAACCCACACAAAGTGATTTCACAATGGTTATCCCCTGGGGAGGAGATGTGGGTAAAGAGGGTGGCCCGAAGGGGGTTTCACTTTATCTGTATTGTTTAAATTCAAGAATACCTGTTATACTTCCGGTATCAAAAATGATTTTAAAGGAATGACTCTTTTTTTCACCTCTCTGAGCCTCAATTTATTTCTCTATAGAATGAAGGAGCTATTCTCTACACTCAGAGATATTTAATGGTCCTTCCATTAAATTTTTCTTATTGTGGTAAAATATTCATAACATAAAACTTACCATTTTAACCATTTTTAATTGTACGGTTCAGTGACATTAGTGCATTCACACTGTTGTGCAACTATCACTACTGTACATCTTCAGAGCTTTCTCATCACCCCAAACTGAAACTTCGTACCCATTGAACAATAACTCCCCATTTCCCCTCTCCCCCAGCCCCTGGTAACCACATTCTACTTTCTGTCTCTATGAATTTGTCTATTTCAGGTATCCCTTATAAATGGAATCACATTTGCCCTTTTTTTTTTGGCCTCATCGCATGGCATGTGGTATCTTAGTTCCAAGACCAGGGATCGAACCTGTGTCTGCTGCAGTGGAAGTGTGGAGTCTTAACCACTGGACCGGCAGGGAAGTCCCTATTTGTCCTTTTTTTTTTTTGTCTGGCTTATTTCACTTAGCATAACATCTTCAAGGTTTATTTATCTTGTAGCTTGTATGAGAATTTCATTTCTTCTTAAGATAGAATACTATTTCACTGTATGTATACAGTACCTTTGTTTATCTATTCACCTGTCAGTGGACATTTGAGTCGCTTCCACTTTGGCTATTGTGCATGATGCTGCTATGAACGTCGGTGCACAGATATCTGAGTCCCTGCTTTCAATTCTTTTGTGTATATACCCAGAAGTGGAATTTCTGGATCATATGATAATTCTATGTTTAATTTTTTGAGGAACCTCCATACTGTTTTCCGTAGAGGCTTTACCATTTCCCATTCCCACCAGTGAAGCACAGGGTTCCAATTTCTCCACATCCCTGCCAACACTTGTTTTCTGCTTTTTTAATAATAGCTACCATAATGGGTGTGAAGTGATATTATGGTTTTGATTTGCATTTCCCTAATGATTAGTGATGTTGAGCATATTTTCATGTGCTCATTGGCCATTTCTTTATCGTCTTAGGAGAAAAGTCTCTTCAAGTTCTTTGCTCAGTTCTGAATTGGGTTGTTTGTTTTATTGTTGTTAAGTTTTAGGAACTCTCTACATATTCTGGATATTAATCCCTTCTCAGATATACGATTTGTAAATATTTTATCCCGTTCCGTGGGTTGCCTTTTTACTCTGTCAGTCGTGTCCTATGACACATAAAGTTTTAAATATTGATGAAGCCCAATTTATCTAAAGGAATGACTTTAAAATATTTATAATAAAAATGAAGAAAAGAAACAAAGAACAGGAAGATGAGGCAGAGACATGTGGAACAAAACACAGATTCTGGGGTCCTTGGCCTTTGTTCCTTACCCGACGACATCACTGCATGTCAGAGGCCCAGCCCAGGGGCACAGGGGGAGAGCTGCAGGCGGAGCGTGAGGTGGAGTGGGCTCCGCTAAACCCCAACCCGGTCCCTGTCGGCCTGCTTGCCAGGAGTGGGCGTGTTTGTGGAAGGGCTTGCTACCCTGGGGTTTCCCTGACATCTGTACACTGGGGACCGGTGGGTGGGCTCAAAGGCAGGAAATTCTCAGTAAGGAAGCCTGTGGGCTCACCCACCTGCCTCTCTCAGCCTCGTTAACTGCAGGTTAAATTCCAGGCCCAGAGCCATGGTTTCTAAAGAGCATCTGTCTCTCTGCCCTTTGCTCCCTGCATATCACTGGTCACCTATCACTCCTCACCTTTCCTTTGTTTCATGAGGCTTTTTCTTTTTTTCTGATTCTAAAAATAATACGCCTATAGCAAACTGACCTGAATATAAAAGGAAAAAACTAACCACAAAGTCACCATCCTGCGGTGACCATGGTCACCAGTCATTGAGTGCGAACCTTATGCCGGGACCCCTGCTTCAGACTCTCCCGCAACTGCCTGACGTTCCCACCACACCCCCCACAGGCCCTTCACATGGATATGAACCCCATTTTAGGATCAAAAACACTGAGCCATAAGTGAAGGGCTGGGGTGAGTAGAGCGGGGCTCAGCTCAGGTTTGTCTGGTTCTCAAGCCCATTTCTATTTTAGCCTCTATCCTGCTACTGTTAATATTTGGACTTATTTTTCCTAGCCTTAAAAATAATTGCTTTATGTTTCAAAACTCTTCTTAGAAATGTAGAATTGTTTGGTTTTTCTAGGAATAATAAGATATGCTATTTATAACATCGGTTACTCGTGGAATGATCATACTGGGTGTTGTTTAAACTTGTTTTGAAAAGAATCAGGCTCATCATTGTCGTACTGCTGTCTGTTCCCACCCCAATCCCCGCCCTGCTGGGCCCTGCCCCGCCAGCAGTCTTTATTCTCTCCATAACACCTCTCAAGGGGGGCAACTCAGCCAGGTTTGAAGTCTTACATAGTCTCTGGATGCCAATCATTGGGTAAAGCATCCTCTCCCCACCACCTTCTGGAAAGAGGCAAAAGGTATGGGTTTCCCATAGGCCACTGGGAAGGTGCCCCACTGGTCTCTGGTGGGATCTCTTCCAACCTCCACTCACTGTAGGTGAGTGGAAGGGGATAAATCGGTCAACAGCTATGGACCGTTAATTGGCAACATGTCATAAAATTATAAAGACTTGTACTGTTTGCTTTGTTAATTCTGCTTCCAGGAATTTATCCTACAGATAGACCCACAGGTGTTTATCATGGCGGACGACAACCTAAATGTCCACTAGGATAGGATTGGCTAATAAATTATGGGATGGCCACACACCAGAATACTATGCAGCTGTGAAAAAGCATCAGCAGGCTCTCCGTGTACTAACGAGACAGAATCTCAGGATATCGTTAAGTGCAAAACGGTGCTGGGATCTTTTCCACCATCACCCATGGAGCTGGCCAGCTCTTCCTCCAGAGACAGGTCCTGGAGATCACAGCCCGCCTGAGGTCCCCCATCCCCAGTGTGCTCTCCAGCCCAGCACAGACTCCGAAACTGGTTAGAACACTGGGTTTGCCTACAGAGCCAGGGACACTTGGAGCATGAGAAACAGAGGCCGGAGGCTGCTCCAGGGCACTTACTCGACTGCCAGCCCCGAGCCCTGAACCCTCACTGCTAAGGCCTACTGGTCCTTCCTTGCTCTTCTGTCCTGTCTTGTGTCCACAGGCTAAGCCAAACCTTCACTCCTTCCCTCCAGGAGTCACCCTGCTGTGTCCGCTTGACTCGGGCTGGACCATCTCAGGGAGCCCACTCTGGGGCTGAGTTCGTTCCCAGAAACACTTGCCCTGCAGCTCAGCTTCTCCGAGATGAGTCAGCCAGGCCCCCAGGATGCTCCTCTGTCCCCTCCTCCCCCTCCCCCTCCTCCCAGGCTGCATTTCACAAACGCACCTTCTCTTAAGAATCAGGGGCTTCCCTGGTGGTGCAATGGTTGAGAATCTCCCTGCTAATGCAGGGGACATGGGTTCGAGCCCTGGTCTGAGAAGATCCCACATGCCGCGGAGCAAATGGGCCCGTGAGCCACAACTACTGAGCCTGCGCGTCTGGAGCCTGTGCTCCGCAACAAGAGAGGCCACGATAGTGAGAGACCCACGCACCGCGATGAAGAGTGGCCCCCGCTTGCCACAACTAGAGAAAGCCCTCACACAGAAACGAAGACCCAGCACAGCCAAAAATAAATAAATAAATAAATAAAAATTTTTAAAACTCAAAAAAAAAAAAAGAATCAGCATGTAGCCTGGTGGTTACGTACAAGGGCTCTGATGGTCAGCTCCTGGGCCCCAGTCTTGGCCCTGGGATTTGCTGTATACGTGAGCTTGGCAGAGTCACCTGCTCTCTCTCTTCTGAGGCATAGAACTGCTCATAGCTTTTCTTTTTAAGATCTGCTTAATAGCACTTGGCACAAAGTACCCAATAAATGTTACGATTATTTTATGTGCCACTGGGAAGCTCCCTGGAGTCAATCCACAACGTATCGGGGGGGAAATTTATTTTTTCCTCACAGTTTCCCTCACGGGAACTCAGGAGGAGAAAGTCATTTGGCAACTCTCTGCCCAGCAGCCCAGCAGCTGGGCTGGGGGAGGAAGTCCCGTCTGCCAAGTGGGGCTTTGCTTGTGTTTTAAGAGGCTGGACTCCAGATAAGGACTACAGATAAGGCCCAGGCTACACACCCTCCCCCAGTGTCAGCTGACCCTCCCCTCTCTGCTGGGGTCCACCTCTGGCTGAGGATGCAGCAATCAGGAGTGGGTGGGGCTGCAGGGTGGAAGCAGCTTAGGTCACCCAGTGGGGCTTTTTTTTTTTTTACAAGTAAGGAATGAATTTATAACTGTGAAGTCTTTGGAGGAGATGGGTTAGGTGATCTGAGAGAATTAGGGGGAGGGAAGGAATGTCCTCCTTGTGAAGCCACTGAGATTACAGCTGGTGAGCCTTTTAATTTCAGCCTTAACAACTGCACACAGGTGAGAGGACCTGGAGTGGAGAAAGGGACGACGAAAGGCATGTGGATGCGAGAGGAAGCCCCCTCCCCAAGTCCTCTCCAGCTGTGGCTTCCTAGCTGAGCTTAGAGACCCCCTCTCCCACTCCTCCCCCAGGTGCTACTGTCAGACCCGCCCTGGGGCCTCAAAAACTGACCTAGTCACCCTGTTTCTGGGCAGGAAGCCCCTCTCAGCCCGCCCCTCCCGTTCTCCAGCCTCCTGCTGCCTCACTTCCTCTTGGCCTCACACAAAGGCACTGGCGTTTTCCTCCCCCTTTCACAATGGGGCCGTATGGCTCTATTATTCTAATATTCCCCAGATTCCTGACATCAGTGCCGAGGGAGGAATCAGGTGCTCCGAGACGCAGGCCTTGGTGTGAAGACACATCTGCGCTGAAAACCGCTCTCTGGAAGCAGGGGATGGAAGTGTCACCAGCAATTTTCCTTAAAAAATGCGACCCAGGGGCTTTGTGCTGTCAAGCAGTTTGTAGCTTTCTCGGCTCTGAGAAGGCCGATGGGATGGGGGAGAGACCCACAGGGGCACATTCAACTCCCCCAGGCGGGGGTAGTAGCCAGGTATTAACTGGGAATTAATTGAGGGCGATTTGAGCGCTGGGATGGGAACTCCAGCCCGTGGGGCAGTAATGGGCACTGACTAAATACAAGGACACCCTTTGCCCATCCACTCAGCGGGCTCACACTGGACACCCTCATCTCACATCACCATGGGGACGCCCCTGCCCAGCCCGTGCGACATCGGCACACACGTGGACTCACATCCAGCAGATAACTCATCCTCACGCCCAGACATTAACACTCAAAGCAGACTCACCAAGACAGCCTTGCTCCCTGCTGGCAACCCCCAGCGACTGACAGAGCCGCATGAAATCTGCACGCAAAACGGCCCCCACAGGCAACAGATAATTCTCCACTCACACCTCCCACCTCTTTCACTTCCACTCGCAATGTGCACACACAGCAGATTCACAGACGCAGAGCTAACTCCCAGCCCTCGCCCTCCCCACACAAACCCCGGCCACTTTCGGACCAGCCCTGACCCACATAGACAACAGACCGTCCTCACAGCTCTCACTCGTCCCCCGGCCCCCCGCAGCCCAGAGTCTCACCTTCCCCTCCCTCTCAGCACGTCGGGGTGCACGTTCTACGGGGGGAGGGTGCTCTGGGCTCCTAGGAAAGCAGCCCTGGGGAGCGGCCCCTCCTTGGAGGCAGGGGGCTTCTGGCCAAGGTCTTGCCCCGCACTACCCCCCATCACGCCTGCCAGCCCAGTGTGAGCTCTGGAAACTCAGGGAATAGGGTGACGTACTCAGCCTGAACCCCTTCAGTCCTGAGCAAACCCCCATGTTGATCACCACCTCAGGGAACCCAGTTGGGGCCTGGCTGGGTGAAAGCAACCCCTGCTTCAGCCTGGCGGCAACTCATTTCCCCTGAGTTTCTCCCTCCGTTTACAGGTCTACTAAATGGAGTGTGGCTTTTCCTCAACAAGTGCTCTTGGGCCCCAACTGCTGTCCCCTACCCCTGGCCACCATCCCCTCTGTCCCGAGGCCTCCAGCCTGCCGGCAGGGACGTGCTCAGACAATCTGAGGCACAAGCCAAGCCCGAAAGTGGCCTGGTTTATGGCCCCAGAGTTCCAGCAGGACGCCTGGGGGCAGGGCAGGGAAAGCTGGACAGGCAGGCCGGCTCCGAGAGTAGACACTGCTCCATAGGTGTGCTGTGGAGGGACGGTTCAGGTTGGACCCCCTACCCGAAGTGTCACCCACCACCCATTATTCCACCATTAAAGCTCCAGTCCTTAGGGTTCTGAGGAACTGTCTGTCACCTGCTTGGTCAGACATTCCCCCGACCTACCTCCTGCAGAGGTCATCCACTCTGCAGGCTGCCTCTGTCCTGTTCTTCAGGACCAGGGAGTGTGAAATGGGGGGACAGGAGGGGCAGGGGTTGCCAGAAAGTCAACCCTTCCTCTGCTGGGTTTTGCTGAGATGGTGGAGCATTTCCATGGGCTGCCCTGTGGCTTGGAGGACAGAGCCAGGCTTTCAAGGAGACCCACCCAGCTCTGGACCACGTCTTGCCACTTGGTAGCTGTGGGACCCCAGGCAAGTGTCTCTACCTCTCTGAGCCATTCTTCACCCTTAAAATGGGGATGCTATAGGATGGAGAATGAATTGGGGGAGTATATCAGTTAGTGTGTGTGTCATTGTTCAGTCTAGTAACTGGCCCACACAGGAAGTGCTCCGTAGGTGGCGTCTGTGGTTCTAAGCATCTTCAGGCCCCAGGGTGGGAAGCCCCTGCCCTTTTCTTTTCCCAGAGACTCAGGGATGCTGCATTTCTGCCCAGAGCCCAGGCTGGGAGCACCTGTGGACGGCAGTATCTCAGAAGCCCAGGTCTGAGGGCAGTGCCGTTGGAATTAGCCAAGTAGGGCCAGGTGGAGGCTTGGAACTGGGGCCCTGGAATTGCCCCTTTGATGGAGACCAGATTCCGTGAGCAAGGGCGGGAAGGCATGGAATTCAGGGGGTCAGCAGAGAGGGGCTTTCCTATACACCCCCCTCAAGGATCTTGACCTACAGGGTCCTCCTTCGTCACTTCTAGGCTGAAGGTTGGCTTGCTTTGTGGATTTAAAATGATTTTTCCTTAATTGATAAATCAATCTCACCCAATTCTCACTCTTGCCCTTTACAGGTAGGAATTTTGAATTTCCATTTTCACAGATGAGAACCAGAAAAGTGAAGGGACTCACCGAGATTATGCAACTAGTAGTGGCAGAACTGAAATTTCAAGCTGGATCTTCTGGCTGTGGTGCCAACTCCCTGCCCATCACACCAGGGTGTCCCTCGGGTTTCCGAGGGCAGGTGTGATTTGTCCCTCAGGAATGGCAGCCTTGGGCATCAACTTTATTCAGTAGTAAGACCCTCCTCCTCCTGACGCCCCCTCCCCTGTCCCGTCACCATCAGTTCCTTTGGACACACCCCAGGAGGTGACAGCAGACAGAGCTCGTATCACTGCAGCCCACCAAGTCCTCCCCCGTCTTCTCGACCCGGCCTCTCCCCGTCCCCTGGGCCACCCTGAGCCCCTCGTGCGGCCTTCTGCCTTGGCTCACACACTTCCCTCTGCCTGGAATGCTCTCACCTGCATCGCCCACCTGGCTATAACTCCATGTGTCTTCACAGCCAGCTCAGGTACCATCTTCCCCGGGAAGTCTTCCTGACCCCTCTCCCTGAGAAGCTCGGCTACCCGCCTCACCTTTGTGCTGCCCTCTATCTGGGCACTACCCGTGCACCATCATAATGGCCCTTTTCTGATCTTCCCCTGGAGTAGTCGGTGGTAAGCTCCACAGGGCCACAAACCTTGCCTTACTCTCTCGGGTCAGCAACACGGTGGACAGGAGAGCTCTTTCTCTGCAAGAGTCAGAAACCCCATCACACACTGGCTTAGCTAAAGGGAACTTATACGGACTGAAATGCCAAGAAAGTCGGTTTGGCTTTAGACAAAGGGGGAGGTTCAAAAATGTGATCAGGAATCTTCCTCTCTCTGTCTCTTACACACACACACACACACACACACACACACACACACACACTTCTACTCCTCTCTGTGGGAACTCCATTCTTAGATTCTCCACAGTGCTGACCAAGATGGTGGCACCCAGCTCCAGGCTTCCATCCTTCAGCTGCATGACAGCTGCATAGAGAGAGCGCCTCTTTCCCAACTTTTCCAGCCAAAGTTCCAGGGTTGGCTCTGATTGGCCAGGACCAGCGTTCATGCCCCCTTGGGGATCTAGAGAGTAGATAAGCCCCACTGAAGCACATAGAGCTAGAGTGGGCTGGGGTAGGGGGGTGGGGGTGGGGGGTGGAGGCATGATTCTTCCAAAGAAAGAAGATCACTTTAACCAGAAGAAGGGGGAACGGACCAGGGGCAAGCAAAAACTATGCCCATTAAAGTGGTGCTTTTCAAATTTCAGTAGCACACAGGTCTCTTGGGGATCTTGTTAAGATGCAGATTCTGGTTCAGCAGGTTGGGGGTGGGGCCTGAGAGTCTGCATGTCTGACAGACCCCAGAGGATGTGACTGCTTCTCCACTGGGAGCCACACTTTGAGTGGTGAGGGGCCTGACGCACCTAACACCTGGCCCCGAATGGATTTCATGTGCGACGAGTGAGGGGAATCAAGGTGCCGCTGGGACTTGGTGCCCACCTTAGTCCTCCCTGCATCCCCAGGCCCAGCTGTGCCTCTTAGACTGCTCCTTGCCATAACTGGTGAGGCAGGCAGGGCAAGCCTTCTTATTCCTGTTTTGCAGGGGAGAAAACAGAGGCTCAAATAAATTCTGTGACTTGGCTGAGTCATACCTATCCCAAGGAGCTGAGCTGGTCCTGGGTACCTGCCTGAGCTGAGGGACTGCAGAGCTCTCCGAAGGCAACCCCTCCTCTTATAGGAGCAGAGCCCTCACCAGAACCCCTCCCACTTGCAGGAAGGGGCTGAAGGGCTGCCAGGACAAACAGAAGGAGAAGTGGTCCACCGTGCTATGGTCGTATTTCCCCAGGATTGGAAATTCCCAGGCCACTGAGCAGAAAGCTGTGTCAGCTGGTGAGGTGACGAGGGTTTTATAGCCCAGGTGACCTCTCTGCTGTGTGCCGTTTGTAAATCAAAGTTGCAAAGGGCTAAGGTCATCCTGGCAGCCCCTGCTCCCTAGGTTATTTTTAACCTTCTCTATCTTATCAGTTTTCTCCTTCCTGCTCTCCGTTTGTTATCTTTAGCAAAAGTAGTTTCACCAAGGGTAGGGCCAGTCACACCTGGGCTTCTAGGAAAGAAACATGGGTGTCTCTGGCCCCTGACCTCACCTCACAGGGGTGCTCTGGGCACCTGCAAGTAATTTGAAGGAGGAATCCTTAGTGGATCTATGGGCTGGCACAAGAGGAAGATTATTAGGGTGATCCAAATATGGAATGAGCTAGTGGAGAGGGAGGGAGTTCTTTGTCTGTTATGAGCTGAATTGTGTGCCCCCAAAATTCCTATCTTGAAGTCCTAATCCCCAGTACCTCAGAATGTGACCCTTGGAAATAGGGTCTTCGCAGATGTAATAAGTTAAAATGAGGTCATCCTGGAGTAGGGTGAGCCCCTAATCCAATATGACTAGTGTCCTTATAAAGAGGGTAAATTTGGACACCAAGACACACACAGGGAGGACAGACGCCACGTGAAGATGAACGCAGGGACTGGGGTGATTCAGCGGAAGCCAAAGAACAGAAGAGATTGGCAGCACATCTCCTGGGTGAGAGGCATGGAACAGAGTCTCCCTCAGTCTCATAAGGAACCAGCCCTGCTGACACCTTGATTTCAAACTTCCAGCCTCCAGAACTTCGAGACAAGGAATTTCTCTTGTTTAAGCCACCGAGTTTGTGGCATTTTGTTATGGCAGCCCTAGGAAACA
This sequence comes from Balaenoptera acutorostrata, assembly GCF_949987535.1. Classification (NCBI taxonomy): domain Eukaryota; kingdom Metazoa; phylum Chordata; class Mammalia; order Artiodactyla; family Balaenopteridae; genus Balaenoptera; species Balaenoptera acutorostrata. The sequence goes on along the minus strand of NC_080079.1, from coordinate 19,971,220 downwards.
AATACACCATCTCTGGAGGTGTTCATGCTGAGACTGACAACCACTTGGTAGGATATCATCCAGTGGAAATATTATGTAAGCCGTCCATGTCATTTGTAATTTTCTAGCAGCCATGTGAAAAACGTTAAAAGAAACAGATGAAATTAATTTTAATTATATATTTTATTTCACCCAATAAATCCAGAATATCATTGCAACATGTAATAAGTACTAAAAAGAGCTTTTAATGAGATGTTTTATATTCTTTTGCTTGTTTCATAGTAAGTCTTTGAAACCTAGTGTGTTATTTTCCACTAACGGCACAGCTCAATTGGGATTAGCCACATTTCAAGAACTCAATAGCCGCACAGAGCTAGTGGCCACTGTACTGGACAAGGTAGGTCCAATTCGTTCTCCCCTCTGTATCTGTGGGGCTTTAGGCAATTTACTGAAACTGATAGGGCCTCAGTTTGTTCACCTGCAAAATGGGGACAATAATAATACCTCCACCACAGAGTTGGTGTGAGGAGTAAGTAAGAAGGATGTGCCTGGCTGAGAGTGTTCTTGGCACAGGGTAAAGCTCCGTAACCCAGGACTGTTACTACGGTAAGGCCTGTGGACAGCAGACCAGCTATTTAAGGACCTTCCCATTCCAAAGGCTTGTAGATCACCACATTTCTCACTAGGCTCATCTTGACCCTCCTCCACACTCAGACCCACCTCCAGGATCCCCACTCAGACCAACTTGAGTACACCTCCTCCAGGAAGCCTACCTAAGGGTCCCAGCCCCCATTTTAAATTCTCAGAGCATCCTGGGAGAGCCTTACAATTTAACACTTAATTGTTCTGTTAATTGTGTCATTACTTGTGAGTGAGGTTTTAAATCCCTCGAGGGCTGGGATATGCCTCTTCTGGTTTCTCCTCTGGCCTGAGTTCTGAGCCTGTTCAATCACTCAGTGGGGCAATAAACCTTTACTGAGCACCTAGCCCGAGTCATCCACTGGGCCCTGCCAGACTTAGAGTAGGATCAGTTAAAGACGTGCAGGTCAACTCACCCATGCACACCACTCAGAAGTCCCCAAAGAGGTGATCTCTGGGCACCAAGGCCCATAGCTCATGCTAGAAGAGCCATACCCTGGACCAGCCCGGGGCAGTGGATGTCCTGGAACCTTCCAGGAAAAAGAGGTCAGAAGTGCCGAGAGTGATGTTTTCCAGTGTGCTTCACCCCAGGCAGGGAAAGGTTTCCTGCCGTGGGCTTGTGGGCCTCACGCAGGAGCCCCAAATGCCAGGCCCCGGATGAGACTTGGGTCTGGCAGAGGCCCTTTGAGCCACCCTCTGCTCCCCATCTCCCCCTTGCCTGGATGGCATTTGGGGGCTTGTTTACTACAGGTTGCGCCCTGATAGAGTCCCAGCTGGCTGCGAGCAGTAACCGCAGCACCTCCACGAGAGACTGATGTGGACGAGAGTCACAGTCACGCCCACCCAGCCCAGCCCCCCTCCTCCCCCAACACGACAGTCGCATGGGCTGGGTGTTGACCCTAGGGCTGAGCCTGGCACGGGACAGGGAAAGGCCAGCTGAAAAGGCACGTCCTGTGGGCACACAAGGCCCCGCCCACTCCTGCTTCTGTAAGCAGCATCTATCTCTCCCCTGGCAGCGCTCCATACAGATTACAGAGGGGGCATTTGCCCACGAGCCGGTCCTGTGGACCCATCCCACCCCAGTCTTCCTTCCACCTCCTCTCTTATTCCCTGGAGGCAAAACACCTGGCTTTGAATCACACTATGCCCTCCTCTAGCTGTGTGGCCTTAATCAAATTGTTTAACCTCTCTGAGCCCCAGATTCCTCAACCATAAAATGAGGAGAGCAATAATATCTACCTTGTCGGGTTGCTGTGAAGTTTAAATGAGACGCTTTCCATCACGTGCTTGCTGTAGTGAGCGGCACCTTAACAAGTGTGCACATTAACTGCTCTTTTATGATCACGGTGATGATTATCATTTGCTTGTAAAGCCTGACAGGAGGCTTATTCTGCTACCCAAATGCACATTCCAATCCATTGCAAAGCTAGGAAACATGATGTCAATTTTACCTGCTTTTTTTGGGATTTTGTAGCCTATGACTTTTTGTTGAGGAATTTGTACTGATACAAGGCAACTCATTCATTCTACAAATATGTACTGAGCACCTGCTAAGGAGATGATGTATTCTTGGCGGTCCCAAGAGCAGAACTGGATGATGCAGACAAGAGGCGTTCCTGGCAGCTGCCCAGACCCACGTCATGAAAGTTCCTTTCATGCTTTGCTGAGGTGATGGCAGGTTCTTTGTCTGTGTCCCTATATCAGGCCTAGCATGGCCTGGAGGTGATGTCCAAGGAGGTGAGCAGAAGGGGCCTGTGCAGGAATTTGGACCAGCTTTGGGGTTTGGGCTCCTGCTTCTAACTCTTATGACTCTGGGAAAGTCAGTTAGTCTTACAAAGCCTCGGTTTCCTTCTCTATTAAATGGGCATAATAATACCTAGCCTGTGACCTCACAGGGTTGCCGTCAGCACATGTGTGGGTCTCTTAATAACTGTATTTTTTCTTTCCTTCCTTCATTCTCTCCCTCCCTCCCCCCCTCATCCATCCACTCAACCATTCAACTTTTTTTTGATTACCTACACACTTTCAGCTACTGGGGAAGGAGCTAGAAGTAGAGGCAACCCAGACCGCCCCAGGGCAGCGCTGCCCACAGGGATTCTCAGCCCTTCTCCCCATCTCTGGGTGTCCGTATTGGAGCAGGAGGACAGGAGCCATAGACAACTTCTTGGGAAGGGCTGACCCTTCCTCAGTCCAGCCCAGGTGACTGGTGGCCCCTCTGGGCCCAACCTGGTCTGGGTGAGAAGCAGCCCAGGCTCCCAGGCAGATGCCCAGGGTGGAGCTACCCCCCTTCTTGGACCCCAGCCAACCCAGCCAGCCCTCCCAACTGGACTCTTGACCCTGTGTTTTCCCGTTCCTCGGCAGGAAATGAGCTCTGAAGGAAAAGGGCTGAGTGGTCTCCAGACATACCCACGCTTAAGGCAGGAAGTAGGAGGAAGGGGAGGTCCCAGCCGTATCTGTCCCCTTCTCTCAGAAAAGCAATGCTTTTTAGACAACTCTCCCCAGCAGACTTCTGCTTAGTTCTCTCTTTGGAAAGGACTGGAACCTGTGGCCACTCCCAGCTGCAAGAAAGACTGGGGAAAAGGGAGCGGGAAGATCATGATTGGCTTAGACCAAGGGTCGGCGAACTTCCGTGAAGGGCTAGGTGGTAGATATTTTAGGCTTTGTGGGCTGATTAGTCTCTTTTTCAACCACTCAACTCAGCCTCTGTGGCATGAAATCAGCCCGAGATGCTACATAAACAGAGGGGTGCGGCTGTGCGCCAACACAACTTTATTTACGGACACAAACTTGGTTTCGTGTAATTTTCATGGGTCACAAAATATTACTTTTCTTTTGATGTTTTTCAACCGTTTTGAAAATGTTAAAAACCGTTTGAGCTTGTGGGACGTACAAAAACAGGGGGCCGTCAGATTTGGCCTCAGGCCGGAGTTTACCAATCCTTGGCTTAGAACAATCATAATCCATTCCTTGGGGCTGGGCACACTGGCATTCCAAGGAGGGGTGTGTGTGTGTGTGTGTGTGTGTGTGTGTGTATGTGTGTGTGTGTGTGTGTGTGTGTGTTTACTAACAGGCACTGGGGGCAGGGGTGATGCAGGGGGTGCATTATATGAGCCACTGACAGTGTTCACCACAGGCCATATTGCCACTTCACAGGAAGAACAGCAGGAGTCGAACCAAACCATCCGAACTCCAGAGCCCACCCTCTAAGCCTCCATGCTAATATCCTCTGCTCAGCTGTGAAGGCTGGGGGGATGAGGGGGGTGGGCAGGCATGTCAGCGGTGGTCCCAGGATGGCTCACACAGGGACACAGGCCTAGGTACTGTTGACACCCTCCAGCAGCCTCTCCTCTTGCAGGACCTGGAGGGAAGATCACAGGAGAGGGGTGTGGAGTGGGGAGAGCGTTGGGGGAGAAGGAGGAGCTCCCACCTCCTTCCCCCACAGGCCGGTGCACATCCCTGGGGTGGGTGATGGGGTGGAGGCTTCCCTCCGGCCCTAGAGCAGGATTTCCTTTTCCCTTGACATTAATAGACAGGAAATCGGGTCTTATTCTCATGGGAAGAGGAGAAGCCCTCTCCCCTCCCCTGACTCCCCTCTTTCTCCTGCTCTTCCCTTCCTGCCCCCCCACCCCCAGCACAAAGGAGATTCAGGGAAGGATTTAACAGCTGAGGGAGCCTGAGAGACTTTGAAAACTCAGAGATGTCACCCTTTCAGCCACTAAAAAATCTTTTCTTTAGCTCCTACAGTATGATTTATTTTTTTAAAGTTCATTCAGTTCCCCCTGAGCACAAGCTAGGCACTCTTCCAGGGAATTTTACATGCTTTGATTCATGTAATCCTCCCCAACACCCTGTGAGGTAGGTGTCATTAGACCCATTTCATGAAGGTGGAAACTGAGACCCAGAGAGTTTACAAAATCAACAGCAGAGCCAAGATTTAACCCAGGTCTGACTGACTCCCGTCTGCTGCTGAGGCTGCCTCTGCCCAATAGGACGACCTGTGAAGAAGGGGTCAGTGAAGGATCTGAGTTCACAGCTCAGGCACTGGAGTCAAAGAGACTTGAGTTCAAATCCTGGTTAAAGATGTACACTAGCTGCTTCCTTGGGCAAGTGATTTAATATCTCTGAAGCTCAGTTTTCCCTGCTATTAAAAAAAAAAAAATCTATTCTCTCTTCCTCCAGCCCATGATTTCTCCTTGGGAAGCCACTGTTCCCCAATTCTCCATTCCTATGGTTCTCCTGGCAATGACCCCACTTGCCAGCAGTAGTGTAGCACATGCCCTACACGCAGCAAATCAGAGCATCTTGTTCTCTCAGACTAAGTGACGCGTTCAGGGATAAGTACATGTAACTAAATCCAGCAAATGAGAGTTAGGTTTGGGATTTTTGCTGGACCCATTAAAAAAGGAAGGCTCTGGGGCTTCCCTGGTGGCTCAGTGGTTGAGAATCTGCCTGCTAATGCAGGGGACACGGGTTCGAGCCCTGGTCTGGGAAGATCCCACATGCCACGGAGCAGCTGGGCCCGTGAGCCACAACTACTGAGCCTGTGCATCTGGAGCCTGTGCCCCGCAACGGGAGGGGCCGCGATAGTGAAAGGCCCACGCACCGCGATGAAGAGCGGTCCCCACACCGCGATGAAGAGTGGCCCCCACTTGCCGCAACTAGAGAAAGCCCTCGCACGAACCAAAGACTCAACACAGCCAAAAATAAATAAAGAAAGAAAGAAAGAAAAAAAATTAAAATAAAAAAAAAAAAAAAAAAAAGGAAGGCTCTCTTTTGGCTTATTGGGATGTAAGCCTAGAGCTTCAAGTGGCTATATTGTCACTGCACAGGAAGAGCCTGCCTGAGAGTAAAGCAAAGGAAGAAAGAAAAAAAAAAAAATAGAGGCTGAACTAAGAAACCCTAAGAGGGATAAGAGTCCCTGTGAGATGACTTCACCTGAGCTCCTGGCTGCCAGCTTGCCTAAGATGTATCCTCTGTTGCCTTCGTTATATAAGGCTAACATGTCCTTCTCTGTCTATGCCAGTCTGAGATGTTTCTCTGACACTTGCAGTCAATGAATAGAATGAAAGCTCCATGTGGGCAAGGATCTTTGTCTGCTAACTTAATGTATCACCTCCAGTGCCTGGAACAGTGCCTGGCACATAGAAGGTCCTCAATCAATATTTGTTAAACAAATATAACACCTCATCTCATGGGATGTTGTGAAGATAAAGTGGAGGGATGAATATCCAAGGTTGTCCCCAATGCATGGCCTGGTGAGCCTCAACAACCATGGCTCTAAGCCAGAAGCCCTGCCCTCCAGCAGCTTCTAGTCTGGTGGACTGTCCTCCCCACAGGCCTCAGGCAGGTCAAGGCAGGAGTAGTTTAAGTAATGAGCAGTGATCAAAGACCATGAGTGAAGGGATGTCCCTGACGGCCCAGTGGTTAGGACTCCGTGCTTTCACTGCCGAGGGCCTGGGGTTCAATCTCTGGTCAGGGAACTAAGATCCCACAAGCCCCACGGGGCAGCCAAAAAAAATTCAATCAATCAATCAATCAATCAAAGACCATGAGTGGAAAATGCATTACTCAAAGCTGTAGGGAACACAAATGATGCTGCAGACCTGGTCCCTGCCCTCCAGGACTTTACTTGGCACCCTCCAGTCTCTGTGGCCCCCCTCACAACTCATTGGGTGGGATGGCATCAATCTCTGGTAAGGGAAATGGGCGTGTGGCATTTCCATGTGGCAGAGGGAAGAGTACCCACATCCAGTCAGGAAGGGCGAATGTCACGGGGGGCAACCATGTCTACTCCCAGCTGGCACGTAGAAAATGCAAAAAAGAGTAACTACTGGCTTTTGGATTTGAACAGACACGATGGTGTAGCAAAAAGAGCACTGTGCTGAGTGAACTGAAGAGCAGACTTCACCATTAAGGACCTGAGGCCAGAAGGTCTTGTATTGGGTCCTACTTCTGTTTTTTGTGCATGGAGGAGACTCTCTCCAACCCAAGCTTGGGTTTCTCCAGGGACCACGTTTTCTACTCCCTCTCACCCCAACCCTGCCTACTGCAGAGCTGGGGGCACTGTAGGCTCACAAATACGCAGACAACTCTACCTGGAGAGCCAAGACATTTTTCCTCTCCCCCCACCTTCAGCCTTCTGGAAATAAACGTGTTCCTGTTCCCAAGAAGCACCTCAAAAAGTTACCCTCTAAATCCTGTTCTCCTAGTCACTCTCAATCTGGGTAATTAAACTCAACACCTCCGGGGTGATTAAAAATTCATTCAGTGTTCAACAGGCCCGGAAATGAAATGCAGTGGGAAACACACTTGGTGCGCCTGGTTAGATGTAATTAGAAAATCGTCCTGCTGGGGAAAGTATTATAACTAAGGCGACGTGGCAGCCACAGAAGTGTCGGTAGGGAAGGCGACTGCCCTGCTTACACGGTAACAGGCCTCTTCTCGGGCCTTTAATTACTTTCCGTTACTCAGCTGTTGCTGACAGTGGCATTGCACGAGCAGCTGGCTTACAATAAGGGTTTTCACTTCTAAATCGGCGAGGGTTCATAGGCACTTCTTCTGCCCAAGCCTGTCTGAGCCTCCACTCCCCTGTCTGTGCATCCCTCCCTCACCTCCCCCTGCTGACAGCCGCTGCCATCCCTTCCCTCCCCACTCAACCACACCACCTGCAGGGCTCCATCCTGGCCCTTCTACATCCTGGCACCATCCCAGCATCTCCTCACCTTCTGCCCCTGATGCCCTCTCCCTGCACAATTTGGTCCTCTCCTTCCCCTTCCCTTTGCTTCCAGCTACTGTCCTCCAGGAGTGGTCCCTGCTGGAGGCCAGCTGCCCCCTGGGAGGTCTTCAAGGCTCCTTGTCTGCCAGACAATAGCCCCATTGCTTGGGATGCCTGCCTGGAGGCTGGTATTCTCGGATGCTGCAGAGGGACATTTCCTTTCCCCATCTCAGAAGCCACCAGGGACCTTCACACCTCCCAAACCATCCAACTTTCCCATCTGGTACCTCTGAACACCATGGGCAGCAGGGAATGTCTTGTTAACCCTTGAGGGCTAGAACACCTTAGAATTTTTGAGTTGCTTCAGGGGCCTGTAGCAGAAACTGTGTTTTGCTCAAGATGATCCTTGTTCCTTACTGTGAACCACTTAACTGTGACAAGGCATGAGAGGAAGTTCTGGGTATTTCCTGGGCCTTATGGAAAAACCAAGACAGTGCTGTCCAGTACAGTCATCATTAGCCACACACGGCCATTAAATTAAAATTAATTATAATTGAATAAAATTAAAAATTCAGTTCCTCAGCTGTTCATGTGGCCAGTAGCTACCATATTGGACAGTGCAGATGTAACATTCCATCATCACAGAAAGTTCTATTGGATGGCACAGCCCTAGAACATAAGCTCTAATAGCACAGGTTCAAAGTTGGGCAGACTCTCTATTTACTCTATGACCCACTTAACTTCCTGAAGTATCCCTCCATTTCTTTATCTGTAATAGCGGCTATCTTGGAGAGTCACGAGGTCCAGTGACAGAATCCAAGTAGATACTCGGCAGTGTCTGATAACAGGAAGAGCTGATAAATGGAAGCTATTGGCTCTTGGAGTAGAGGGTGCAGCTTGGTGAAGCAGAAGGACTTAGGCGAAGAAGACTGAGTTCTAGTCCCAGCTCCATCACTGTCTCTAAGCCAACTGTGAAGTGTGACCCACACAGCCCAGATTAAAAAGGTGAATAGAAAAAATCAAAATGAAATGGAAAACTCCAGCACAGATTTTTCTCTGAAGCCTGGGACCCAACATCAGCTGCTGCCTGCGGAGCAGCTCCTGTTAGATGGCTTCCAGGGTCCTTAGAGTCAAGAGTCGCAAACAGGCAGGAGTATCTTCCACCCCAAACCCACCTGCCCCTCTTGCATCTCCTCACTCACAAGTAGCACCTGCTTTCCAGAAAGCTAGAAACTGTACCTGCTCTGTCTCCTTACTTTATAATCGTATGATGTAGTTAGAGTTATCACCATTTTACAGACAAGGAAACTGAGGCGTGGAGAGATTACGTACCTTGCTAGTTAGCGGTAGAGTCAGGCTCCAGAGTCTCTGCTCTTAAGCAGTGTGTGATGCTGCCTTGATCCATCAGCAAAATCCCTTGACTTTACCTCCTCAAATCTGTCTACTTCTCTCCAGCTGCATGGCCAGCGCCCTATCCTAGCCATCACGGCCTCTTGCCTGGCTCAGAGCAACAGTCCTCTCCTTGGTCCCCAGGTGTCCTGACTGGCTCCCTTTCCTCGCCCTTCCCCCCAGCTTCAGTCCTCTGTATAGAATGAACATTTGGTGCCATCACTTTCCTGATGGGAATCCCATATGATCTTGTTCACCATTGTGTCCCTGGAGCCTGGCATGTAGCAAGTGACCCCCAAATATTTGGTTGAGTGAATGTATGAATCTTTTGAAAAAACCCAATCCAAGAGACTATTGGGAATATATGGTCAAAATAGTTTGGGAGCATTCAGACTCGAAGAAAAGTGATCTGTATGAAACCTCAGAGAGGGGTGATGGATGAGTTATTATAACTAAGAAAGTGTAGACTAACAAATCATATGGTGTCCCTTCTGAGAAAGAATGGGTCAAAGAGGATAGGGGAGAAGAACTGGTCTGCAGGGCGTCCAGGAAAGGAATTCAAAGAACAAAACGGTGGCACTGTGCCTCCAGGGCTACGTGAAGGAAAGTGTGCTGAGCAGCACCCAAACCTTGATGAAATTGATTGGCTGGCCTGTCCCATTGCCATTAGGACAAAGAATTCAGGTTTAGACTCTTGTCTCCAGTGTTTGGTTAATGTCAACCAGGTCCAAGACAGCAGTCACCTCTGGGTGCCCTCAACAAACCTAGTTTCTGCTTCTGGCAAACTGGGGAGCAGACCCTGATATGTGGGATAATTTCAGAGTGCTGTGTCCATTCCCCTTCCAGGAGCCCCCATGAGACCTTCCTAGGCAGCCAAACTGACTCTCTCTGGGAGACAGCTCGAGCTCATGAGCCCTTAGACAAGTCATTTCACTACTCTGGGCCTCAGTTTCCTCCTTGGAAGGTTGGGGTTGAACTAGATGACTTCTAAAGGTCGCTTCGCTTCTCTGTTAAGGACTGGTGTCTGGAGGATAGCTGTGGCCCTCATCAGCCCCCCTCTTGGTGCTCCATGCCTATCCCTAGGCAGAAAGAGACTCTCAGACTAAAAACGTGCAAGGAAGTATAGACCTTCTCCCAAGGAAGTCTCAAGAATTAGACCCTTCTGAGCATTTGATCAGATATGGTCAGAGGCAGGGAGTGGGGTGGGCACTGAGCTCGGCTCAATCCAGCCTCAGTCCTGTCACTGACTTTGTGGGTATTTTGGGTATTTCTCTGCATCTTAATTTCTTCATCCAGAAAATGGAGGTAGAAACTTGTATACTAGGTCAGTGATTCCCAACCTAGGGCTCCCAGACAATTCCAAAGGGGAATAGATATTTAAAATGGAGAAATCTGGTGGATACCGCCAAGTATGCAAACTTAGCAGCAACAATAATGGAAAAGACTGGCATTATGAGCTCCCCGATAAGATGCAATGAGAATATCATCTATGTAGTGTTCTTGCCCCCAAAAATGTCTCATCTAAATCTAACCATGAGGAGACAGTCAGACAGATCCAAATTATATGATATTCTGTAAAACATCTGGCAGTGACTCCTTAAAAATGTCACAGCCATGAAAGAAAGAAAAGGCAGAGGATAACTAATCACCTGTTGCATGACCCTTGTTAAGATCCTAGATTAAAAAGGACATTATTGGGGACACTTGGAGAGAATTTACTATGGAATATATGCTAGATAATATTATTGCACCAATTTAAATTTATTGAATGTGATAATACTTACAGAGAATGTCCTTGTTCTCTGGGAGATAATAGCTGATGTATCCAGAGGTAAATGGTCTTCATGCTTGCAACTGACCTCCTAAAGGAGAGAGATAGAAAGCAAATGTGGCAAAATGTTAATTACTCATGAATTCAGGTGAAAAGTATAGAGATGTTCATTGTATTAATCTTTTAACTTTTCTGTAGGTTGAAATTTTCCAAAATAAAAAGTCAGGAGGGAAAAAGGCTTAACAGAATGTTATCTGTGATAAGGCTGCTTTGAGTTAATCAGTAAGAATCTGAGCAAACATTCATTGAGTTTTTACCACATACCAGACACTGTCAAGAGCTTTAGGTGAATAATTTCTCTTAATTCTTACATCAATCTTATGAGGTAGGACTATTAATACAAAAGATCCTCAGGCACAGAGGGGTGAAGTAACTTGCTCAAGCTCACACAGCTTGGAAGCAGCTGAGCCCAGATACTGTGGATCCAGGCCTGTTCCCTTAACTGCTTTATCTTAGATTAAGTCTTTCAAAACATGGATTCTCTGGGGTGAAAATAATAAAAAGAATTCTGAGAGGAGAAGAAAAGATCAGTGGTTGCCAAAGGTTAGGGGGGAGAGAGGGATGAACAGGCAGAGCACAAAGGATTTTTAGGGCAGTGAAATTACTCCGCATGATACTATTATGGTAAATATATATCATTATACATTTGTCAAAACTCATAGAATGTGTGGGACTTCCCTGGTGGTCCAGTAGTTAAGAATCTGCCTTCCAATGCAGGGCATGCAGGTTCGATCCCTTTTCGGGGAACTAAGATCCCACATGCCATGGGGTAACTAAGCCCAGGTGCCACAACTAGAGAGAAGCCTGTGGGCCGCAACGAAGACCCGATACAAAAGCAAATACCGTATGCTAACACATATATATGGAATCTAAAAAAAAAAAAAAAAAAATGGTTCTGAAAAACCTAGGGGCAGGACAGGAATAAAGATGCAGACGTAGAGAATGGATTTAAGGACACGGGGAGGGGGAAGGGTAAGCTGGGACAAAGTGAGAGAGTGGCATTGACATATATACACTACCAAATGTAAAATAGATAGTTAGTGGGAAGCAGCCATATAGCACAGGGAGATCAGCTCGGTGCTTTGTGACCACCTAGAGGGGTGGGATAGGGAGGGTGGGAGGGAGGGAGACACAAGAGGGAGGAGATATGGGGATATATGTATATGTATAGCTGATTCACTTTGTTATAAAGCAGAAACTAACACACCATTGTAAAGCAATTATACTCCAATAAAGATGTTAAAAAAAAAAACTGGTACCTAAACCAATTCTGAGTGCTTGATTAAAATAAATAAATAAATAAAAATAAATGCACTTTGATTACATGCCAGTAGAGCAAATATATTTAAGGCTATGTCGTTGGCCCTGAATAAATATACCTAAAAGAAAAAAAAAAAAAAAGACCCAATACAGCCATAAATAAATAAATAAATAAATAAATAAATAAATAAATAACTCATAGAATGTGCAACACCAGGAGTGAACTCTAATGTAAACTATGGACTTCTGGTGATTATGATGTGTCAAAGTAGGTTCATCAATTGTAACAAATATATACCACTCTGGGCTGTTGATAGTGGGAGAGATTGTGCATCTGTGAGGCCAGGGAGTATAAGGGAACACCATACTTTCTGCTCAATTTTTCTGTGACCCTAAAACTGCTCTAAAAATTAAGTCTATTTAAAAAACACAACTACATTTCTCAGGCCTCTTAGATTCCAGGTATAATTCACATTTGACCACATGATTCACATATTTGAAAGTGGAAGTAGGCTGAACTTCCAACTACTTCTCTTTTTGCTGGCAAGCCTGGTTTTACCTCGAAAGTGTCAGCGAAACTCAAGGGTCTAGTTGCTGGCTTGGTGGATGTGAGAGGCAGGACATGGGCACCCAGCCTGCCTGGATCATGTCAGGCACATGGTGATTCTAGAGCTGGTGGAAAGTGGCTCCGTGATCATGGTGTCTTCTGAATGTGTCGCTGGTGGTGCTTTTCCATTGCAGAAGAGGCAGCGGCTCTCTTGGTGGCCCAGTTCTACAGTGTGACTTAGGGGTCATTCCTGAATGCTCAGTCTAGAGTTTGTTTCTTCAACCTTCCCAGTGATTCCGCAAGCCATGCAATACCCAGTCATAATCTCCTCCTCTTTGAAATAGTCAGACTGTTTCTATTCTCAGTTGAATCCCAACTGATACAACTGTCACAGGTTGGATGCATTGAGTTCAGAATAATTACTTTAGTTGATTGAAAAGCATGTCATTGGCACCCATTCTTTTCCAGGTGCTCTACAAAGAGCTCAGGGTCACACAAAGGGTCCTGACCTTCAAAGAGTTTAATGCCTAGCAGAGATGGCCACCAGAAGAGCAGGAATGCAGGAATTCAGAAAAGGGGGAAAGTATCAATATCAATAGCTCTTAGACATCTGTTGTTTTACTATCCACAACCACTCGCCTGTCTCCTGATAAGCTGCCTCAGTTTCCCTCTAGAGGGTAGTGAAGCCCAGCCCTCTGCAACTCTGGAGGTGCAGGTGATTCAGGTCTAAGCTAATCTATGGACTCCAGCCCCCTGGACATATTGACTGATTCAGGAATGGGCACTTGACCCATGTCAAACCAATCAGAGATGACATGTCTCAATTCCAAGACTAAGTCTGAGCTATAGAGAAATTGACTCACTCTTTCCACTATGCCTGAAACTTGTAAGAATGTAAAAGCTGGATCGCTGTGCCCTTTTGCTACCATGTGGAGCCTGAAACTTCAGCCTTCAGAGAAGAAGGCAGAACCAAGATTTAGAGAGAAGGAAAATACTGATAACATTATTTGAGCTCTAAATCCAACCTTACTTAAAATAAGATCACCTGGGCTTTTGGGTTACTTGCACCCCAAACTTCCATTTCCTCTCTTAAGCCTGTTTGGGATGGAATTTTCTATCGCTTGCAACAAAAAGTGTCTTCAATGATTCAGAAGGTGTCCTGGAGGAGATGGAAGGAATGAGACCCTGAATGACTAATGGAATCCAGAAAGGAGAAGAGGTGGAAGGACATTCCAGGCAGAGAAACAGTCCATGGAAACCAGTGGACCAGGATTCCCATAGTTCTTGAAGACTTGGCATCAAATCCTGGCTCTACCTCCTGGTAGCCCTCTAACTCTTAACCCCTCTCTGAGCCACAATGGCCTCTTGAATCAAACAAGCTTAATGGCATCACCTCCCAGGGCTGTGGAAATGAAGATAATGGTGACTCATTCATGCTTCCTGAGCAAACAAGTCGATCATTTTGACTGGAGAAGAGAACGGAATAGGAAAGTGATACGTGATAAGATGCGGAAGGATGGGAAGGTTCATCTACTGAACCCTACTACAAGCTTTGTACCAATTATCTCCGGTCCTCACAACAACCCTGTAGGGCATTGCCATCCTGTTTCCAGATAAGAAAATCGAGGCTCAGAGAAGTGAAGCAATCAAAGTCACACAGCTGACAAACACAGGAGCTATGATCCAAACCATATCTAATTGATTCCACACCCATGCCTTTCCCACCATAATGACTGTTCCCTGTGGGCAGGGGCTGAGAGCCCTGGGGGCCTCCAGTGCCGGCCAAACACAATGACCTTTTCCTTGTAAGTAAGAGCAAGCCACCCTGCCTGGGGCAAATATTGAAAGGAATGTTTCCATCCCAGACCACTTGGTTAATAGGTGGACTAGGTCAAGCATGGCAGAGAGAAGACATTTCAAACAGCCAGCTCTCTGGGCCAGACCCCGGACGTGGGAGAGGATGGTGTGGGAAGAGTGCAGAGAAAACCCAGCATTTGAGAAGTGGCTGGTCTGAGCTCCTCAAGCTGGAGGAGGCTGGGTCCCTGTGACCAGCTTCATTCTGGGAAACATGCAGCCCCCACCGAGAGGCCCCTGCTATTTGGGCTCTGGGGAGAGGCCAGGAGGAAGGGCAGACGGGGCCTGGGAACACTCCCCCAGTGCTGAGGAGGAAGATTTATATCTGGGGTGTAGGAGGAGGCTGTTTGTGGAGAGATGGGTGTGTTGGTTTTTGTGTCTGCTGTTCCTTCTGCCAGTAGCCCTCTTCTTCCCCTGTCAATAACTGGTAGAAACTGCAGGGCTGATGCCCAGCCTGGGTCCTTTCCTCTGACTCAACGGGAGGGAAGGGGACTGTCCCAGAGAGCTGCCCACATCCCTGGCTGACAGCCTTCCTCCAGGGCCTCTGTGTCCACCGACTCCCACTGGGTACAAGTGGGGCTTGTTCCTCTTTCCGCTTTTCCTTACAGGTGAAGGTCTCCGGGCACAGATGTGCAGCTCCCTCGGGCCTCCAGCGATCAGGATAAGGAGGGTTAACAGGGCTTGACCCTCAGGCAGCACTTTAGCCTTTCCCCAGTTCATCTGCTGCCTGCCTCACCTGATTCCTACATCACCTCTTGAGGTGAAAGGCATCAGTCCCATTCTACAGAGGAGTAAACTGAGGCCAAGAATGGGAAAGGGACTTGCCCATATGGCTAAGGAGGGGTCTGGCAATGGCCAGATCCAAATCTTAGACCCCCAGTCTGAAGTTCTTCCCATCATAGCCAGCAAAGGCACCCATGCCAGGAGTGCTATCCGTCTCTCCAATATGGGACCTCAGTGGCCTTGCCCCCCGGTCATGTCTGGAGGTTCCTTGGGTGTCGCACAGGGGCCCATGGTCAGTCTGCTGATGTTTCTTCTGCTCCGCCTCCTGGCTGATGTCTGCTGTGTGCTGGGCAACTGAGGCAAGGACTTGGCCTCTCTCACTGAGACCCAAGAGGTCCCTGCTTCTCAGGCTGTGACCCTGGCACTGGCCCAGGGGGCAGGTCCTCAGTCACCACAGCAAACTGTTCTGTGCTCTGAGCCGAAATAGGCAGATGGCTCCTCTCTCTAACTTGTGTTCCACTTTGCAACCCAGGCCCCAAAGAAGGCTCTCAGCTTTTCCCTGCAGCTCTCCCTCTAAAGATAGTGGGGGTGTCAGTGTTTTTTGTCAACCTGCCCCCATTTACTCACTTGCAGTAACAGCCTCAGCTGAGTTCATGTGATTCCAGTGAAATGGCCCCCGTCACCACCATGACCAAGCCCCCTATAAACATCCCTGTCCCACACACTCAGATCCAGGTGGAGATTATCACACTACCCCCTCCCCCCATTAGTATCCTCCATCCCCCTAGCCACACTCATTGCTTAAGGGATAGGTACATGACCAAAGTCAGGCCAATCATAGCCAGTGAAACTCAGTTCCAGAACTTTGAGCTGTCAGAAGAGTGGACTGGTTCTCTGTCCTGGCACAGGGGTGTGAGGCATGGAGCTTCTGCAGCCACCTTGTGCCTATGGTGAGGAACCTGCCTGTGCTTCAGCTGCTACCCAGAGAAGAGCTGAGCCAAAAGATCCCAGGTCTTTTGAGTACCAGGTCAAGATGTGGTGTTGTTTAGAGTCCCTGATTAAGCCTCACCTGAACAACCACCCCCTTGGACTTCAGTTCCCAGGCCAATACATTCTGGTTTCACAGTAAGCAAAAAGTTGGGTTTTCTTTCATGTGCAACCAGAATTCTGGTGATACAGAAGGTCAGATCTGGGCCCCTTGCTTCTCTCCCTGCCCAACCCCTACTACCTCATCAACTTCCTCCTCAGAGGCCTACCTCCCCCCATTTGAATCGACTCATACAAATAGATACACAGGGCCAGCTGCTACTAGCCTGTAAATGCCTTTGTGCTATTTAGAATCATTTGTGCTATATAGGAAAAGTGGTCCCAGACATGGTCCCTTCTTGGCTTGGTGAGATGGGAGTGGGTGGGGAGTAGAGAAGCCTGCAGAGAGAACAAGGCACAGTGGCAAACACTGGCCCTGCCCAATGGATGCAGGATGCCAAGTCTGGCCCGTCTCCTGAGGGATGTGCGCAAAGCCGGACTTAGCCCAGGGCTCAGCCTGATGTGGCCTTCAGGGCCTCCTACTGTTGCTCCTGGAAGGACACATCAGAAGAAAGAGACCACAGATGGAATTGTTTTTTCTGTTTTGTTTTGTTTTTGGGGTTTTTTTAAAGATTTACTTTTTATCTCCATATTCTTTTTTTATTAAGATTTTTTTTTGATATGGACCATTTTTTTTTTAAAGATTTATTGATTGATTGATTGATTGATTGCTATGTTGGATCTTCGTTTCTGTGCTAGGGCTTTCTCTAGCTGCGGCAAGTGGGGGCCACTCTTCATTGCGGTGCGCGGGCCTCTCACTATCGCGGCCTCTCTTGTTGCAGAGCACAGGCTCCAGACGCGCAGGCTCAGTAGTTGTGGCTCACGGGCCTAGTTGCTCCGTGGCATGTGGGATCCTCCCAGACCAGGGCTCGAACCCGTGTCCCCTGCATTGGCAGGCAGATTCTCAACCACTGCGCCACCAGGGAAGCCCCCAGATATGGACCATTTTTAAAGTCTTTATTGAATTTGTTACAATATTGCTTCTGTTTTATGTTTTGGTTTTTTGGCTGCGAGGCATGTGGGATCTTAGCTCCCCGACCAGGGATCGAACCCGCACCCCCTGCATTGGAAGGTGAAGCCTTAACCACTGGACTGCCACAGAAGTCCCTATTGTTTTTTTAAACTGGCCCCTTCCCAGGATGATTTAACCCTGAGCTAAGAGGCCCCAGAGCACCCTCGTTTCTCACTGTACCCTCTGGCCTGGCTTCCTCCCGACCACACCCCTAAACAAGTCCTTTGCTTCTTAGGGTAGGAGTCTGAGTCAGTGCCTCATTCCCTTCATTCCTTCCTCACTGGTCAGGCCTCACCCCTCTGCCAGCCCCTTCCTTCTCTGGGCAGCCATCTGTACCATGTATGGTGCAGGCTATGCCGGCAGAGGCGCTCAAGGGTCCTCTGCTGTGAGGAGAGGTGGGTGGGGCTGACCTCTTAGCACCTGAGGTTTTATGAGAGATCTGGGGCCTCCGGGGATGGGCCACAGCAACTGGGGTCTGTCCCGGCCCCTAAAGAAGGACTTTCTCTGGGGTCTCTCTCAACAGGCCTTGTCTTCCTCCACCGTGTCAAGTTCATTTCTGTGTCTGTCCCAAAGAAGGGGAAGGAAAACGCCTCTAAAGAGTGCCTGCTGGGTCCCAGGCCCTGCCATGAACTTTGAGTTCTCGTAACCACCCTCGGCGTGGTGAGCACGACCGCACTGCAGAGTGAGGCTCTGAGTGGTGGAGTTCACCCCAGCCGCCAGCACACCACCCCTGCTTGCTGGGGCCGGTGGCGCTGCTCCCCAGCGGCTGCCGCTGTCACGGGCTGCTCCATTCTCTCTCTGCCCTCACCTCCAGCAAACTTTCTTCAAGCCCGAGGCTGGCAGGCCCCAAGCCAAGAGTGGATTCTTTTGTCTTCTCTGGTCTAAATCAAGCCGCATCAGGAGCAACCCCCAGGGGCCCTCCTGCCTTATTTGGAAGAAGAGCAGGAAACCAGACAAGAAATCATCTACGCACCAGCACACCTCTTCTCATGACCACACCGCAGATGCCGTCGTTCTCCAGAGTGTGGGGAATCTCTGCGCCAGAGGTCCCTGAGCTGGGAAGTCAGACAGAGAACAAAACAGAGGGGCTGCCTTGTACGGCCCGAGAGGAAGGCAAATGTTTGTGGGTGGTAGCAATTAAAGGAATGCTCAACTCTAAAACAGAAGCTAAGGGGGACTCGGAAGCCACAGGGAGCCCCATGGGGCCCCTGGGAAGGTTATCTGGGTGGGCGTGGTCTGTGAGGAGGGGTCCATTCAATCAGGAGCAAGTCTATGAGCGCGGGTTTACCTCAGGCTCCGCTCTGGGCCTGGGC
Organism: Balaenoptera acutorostrata; assembly: GCF_949987535.1. Lineage (NCBI taxonomy): Eukaryota > Metazoa > Chordata > Mammalia > Artiodactyla > Balaenopteridae > Balaenoptera > Balaenoptera acutorostrata. The sequence goes on along the minus strand of NC_080079.1, from coordinate 19,952,872 downwards.
TTCCACAGTACTGAATCACTAAAAGGATGGTTTAGTCAGCACCAGGTAACCCTGGTGTCTCAAAAGAAATAAAGAAAGGCAGGCTGGGGCCCTGGAGAATCTTCTAGCATCAGTTCTCAGCCCTGGCGGCACTGTAGAATCACCTGAGGAGCTTTAAAAAATACTGATTCCGGGGCTCACCCCAGACCAATTGAATCAAAATCTCAGAATGAGGGCTGAGCAGCTGTATATTTTGATCCCCTCAGGTGACTCTACTAAGCTTTGTTTCTCAAATTTCCCTGATGATAAAAATCACCCAGAGGGCACATTAAAAAAAAAAAAAGATGACCAGGCTCCCAACCTCCAACCAATCAGACCAACCAAATCAGAATCTCTAGGAAATGAGGCCCAGGAATTTTCATTTCTCACAGAATCACCTGGGAACCAAGTGACCTATGCTGACTGAAGCTGGGAAACCAGGATTCCAGTGCAAACTCCTTAGGTGCCCCAGCCTCATTCAGCCAACCCCTTCCCTTTCCATCCTCAGCACTGCACAGAGGACTTCCCTGTGACTGAACACAGCACCCATTCCCTTCATAGCACTTATCACTATTTATACACTATGTATATTTATCTCTGTGTTTGCTTCATGCCCCTCCCCACTAGGCTGTAAACTCCATGCGGACAAGAACATCTGTTTGGTTCCATGGAGCAAGCTCTGAAGCTTGAATGGCCTGGCCTCAAATCCCAGCTCCCTGATTCACCTGTTCGTTGCTCTGAGCCAAGTTGCTTCTCTATCTGGTGCCTCAGTGCTCTCATCTGTAAAATGGATATTAGAATAATAACACCTGCCTCATGTGGTTGATGTGAGGAATAAATGAGGTGATATATGTAAAACATTCAACATGGTTCCAGGCACAGAGGCAGTGGCCAATAAACGTTCATTGGGTCCATTACCTCTTGCTACATAACAAACCACTCCAAAACAGTGACTTAAAACTACAACCATTTTGGGCTTCCCTGATGGTGCAGTGGTTAAGAACCCGCCTCTCAATGCAGGGGACACGGGTTCGAGCCCTGGTCCGGGACGATCCCAAATGCTGCAGAGCAACTAAGCCACAACTACTGAGCCCATGCTCTAGAGCCCGCGCGCCTAGAGCCCGCGCTCCTCAACAAGAGAAGCCACCTCTTGCCGCAACTAGAGAAAGCCCGCACGCAGCAACGAAGACCCAACGCAGCCAAAAATAAATAAATAAATAAATGTATAAAAAAAAAAAAAACTACAACCATTTCATGGCTTACAGTTCTCTCGGTTGGGTTGACAACATGGGCAAGGTCAGCTGGGCAAGCTTGCCTCTGTGGTTTTGGCTGGGCTTACTCTAGCCTTTGCAGCCAGTCTGCTGAGGGCTGGGGGCTCCACATGGATTAATTCACAGGACTGGTATTGGTGAGGGCGCCTCAGTTCTCCTCCATGTGACCTTTCCAGTGGGCTAGCTTGGGCTTCCTCATGTGGCAGCTGGGTTCCAAGAGGATGAGAATGAAAGTCAAATGCACTTGCTTGACATTCTGTTAGCCAAAGCAAATTACAAAGTCAGCCCTGCATCAAGACATGGAGAAATAGTGGCAGTTTTCGACAGGGGGAGGTGCAAAGACTTCCTGGACATTTTTCATCCTCCATAGATGTTATTTTCCTATATCTAGCATGGTGTGCACAGCTGCCTGGCCCAGTAGGCATTTAATATACATTTGTTGACACAACAGATAAGTGGATAAACAGAAGAGAAACTGGAGACCAGAGAGGAAAATGAACTTGCTTAAGGTCACACAGCAAGTGAGTGGCAGAGCCAGGGTTGGAAACGAGTCTCCTGGTGCCCAGTCCTTCCTCTTCCCATGACATCAATCTACTCAGACAGCTACCTGAGGTGGGACCGAATTCATCAAATAACTGCCTCACTCTAGAGGCTTCTGCTGTGCCTCTAGAGATGTATCTAGAAGGCCAGGACTATGCTGGTTTCCTGAAGAGTCTGGGCTGGGGAGAAGGAAGCACTTTTCATTTCCATGGGCACAGAGCATCAGCAGTCCTCCTCCAATCCCACTATGTGTGTGTAAGGGCCAGGGGGAGTCAGAGACAAAGGCAGACCACAGCATGGACATGGCATGACCTGTTTATCCTCCCACCAGCCAGGTGTGGATGCACGCACACACACACGCCTCCTCTCCCTCCTCTGCCTTCAAACCCTGGGAGAAAGCTACCATGAGTTTGGGCGTCTAGACTTGTGGCTCTGATTTGGCCTGGACCAGTAATTCATGGCTCTTGAGCCCTGAGTTTGGGGGAGGGAAGCTGGGAGAGAGAGAGCTTGCCCGGGAAGAGTTGCACAATGTAAACTACATTTCTGTCCCTGGGGGGAGACCAGGGCCCCTGGGCACCACCTTCCCTCTAGCAGGAGCTTTCCTTGGGCTTGCTTAGTCACCCACCTGCTTCAGGGAAGGCACCTATTTTTAGCCTTAAGTAAATGAACTCTGCAGTCACCCAGACCACGTTCCCTCGTGTCTCTTTGTCACAGCTGGTATAGCTGGATGGGAATCACGTCACAGGGTACGCTCCCACCCCAACCAATTTGCCTCCATCTCCTTCCTTTGAGAAACCTCACTGCATGGCGGTCACTCACGTAACCGAGGGTAGCAGAGTAGCAGTGGGTGGCACCGAGGTGCGGGCAGTGAGAGCAGCCCACCTCTCAGGAGGGGGGTGTTTTAATCACTGACGTTGTTGAGAATTCCTGTGCATCACTTTCAGTTTTGCTATTGTTTTTAGCTTTTCTATAGACACTATGTCCCCGCCTTGTGCCCCGGTGGACCACTCCCGTGACCCCAGCTTTGGAGATGCTGCTGCTCGAAGCAGAGACACTGAGGCTCTCGAGCCCGGCGGATAGATGAAGCCAGGCTCACTCGCTGTCTGACTTGAGCAAGACCCTTAACCACTCCGACCCCTGACGTCGCAGGTCACCCAGGCTGGTGATCGATTATAGGATGTTGGGGCAGGAAGAGCACCTAGAGGTCATCAAGTCAACCCACACGCACACACTTTATTGATGGGGAAATGGAAGCAAAGGAAAAAGCAGGGGCTTGCTTGTGCCAGGTGCCAGAGACCTCTCTACGACATCGTTCAACCAGGGCCACCGCATGGATACAAAGCCAGTAAGAAGCGGTGCTGATAAGGCCTCTGCTGGACAGAACTATTTGCTCCTCCGCCCAGTATCCCCACACCTGGAACCCAGCACGAGGTAGTGAAGGACTTCTCTGCAGACTACCTGCATCAGTAGCACCTGAATCACCTGGGTGCTCGTCAAAAGTGCAGGTCCCTGGGCTCTACCGTGGACTGGGGTTTAACTCCAGCACTACACTCACTTACTGCGGGACTTGAGGGGTGTCACGCCGTCTCTGCCTCAGTTTCCTCACCTGTAAAATGAGACTAAACCTCCCTGTGTAGCTGTGAGGAACAATGCCGTCACATGGGGGAGGTGGCAGCACGGTGCCTGGCACAGCGGAACCTTGCAGCACATGACTGGACTTCTTAGTGTTTGTTTCTGGTCCCAGGCTTAGGTGCCTGGGCTGCCAGCCAGCTCCTGGGAGGCTCAGTTTCCTCTGCCAGGGTGCTGAAAGCAGACCCTCCCTCTTCCAGATCAGCCTGGAGCTATCACCTGTGGGTGACTTCCAGAACTGACCCCGCAAATCTCTGCCAATCAGTGGTACTGTTCGGACTAGGGCTCCGATCTCAAGATGTCCCACAGTCGGCTGAGGAGCGCCCACCACCATCCCCCAACACAGTTGCTGGACACAGATGTCACTTAGCAGAAAAGCACTGTCCTATCCCTCTCCTGGCCTCTCCCTCTGGTGACTGAGCCCAACGCCTGTCAGATCTTTTTAGAAGGGGAACACTTTTTCCAAACAAAATTTGACGGCTCGGGCCTCAGTGTATACAACTGATAAAAGCTGTACTCCATTAGTTTAAATTTCTTTTCTAAGTCCAAATTGCTAACATGTTGCTGTGTTACTTATAAAATCACTGTGAACACAAGTGGGTTCCAACGTGTGAAAATCGCGTATCCTTTCTAAATGTGCATGTTGTTGCTTATTATAAATCTTCACATAATTTCAAATATATCTTGGAAATTATATTTGCATTGAGCATTGGCAAAAGCCATGAAGCTCTCCTGAAAAATGCCAGGATTTTGTTTAGCATGGTTTGCAACCCCTAGAGAAGTCCAAAGCCCTTTTATTGGATAAGGAGACTGAGGCTCAGGTGGGAGAAGGGACTCACCCTGTAAGTGGCCACAGCAATGAGAATCTTGGCCCACATTTCCAGCCTCACCAATAGGGTGGGCTGCTCAAAGGGTTGGGGCCAGCACAGGTGGTTCTGGCCAGTGGCTGAATTAGTTTTAAGTGGCAAAGACTGTCTATGGCTCTCAGTGTCTGCAGCTGATAGGCAGGTGGCGAGGACAAAGCCACACTTCAAGGCCTGCGGTGAGGAAGGTAGGAGGCGTGTGGGCCCCTGCTTGGGAGCAGGAAGGAATGATGCTGAAAGGGTTTAGATCGCTTTCCTTTGGCAGCTAAGCTCTTGGTCCAACCAAATTCCTGCTCTATGAACAGCATCTGAATTTTTCAGTACTTTGAGAACCTTAAATAAAAGGCTCCAAAGAAATGCACACTATTGTCATCATTGATGACAGTCCCCTCCCTGGCCAGCAGCTTGCTAGGCTGTGCGCAGTCTGGCCCCTGACCACCCCCCCACCCCCCGCCCAGAGGACCCCTGTGCAGGAGAAGATAAATGATGCACAGAACCCTTGCCTCAGGCCAAGCCCAGGGCATCCTAACCAGAGGAGAAGTCAGGTCTTTCCCACCACATCCTGCCCACCACACCCAGCAGGGGACACTGCTTCTTCCCGTGGGAGAGCAGGCACCAAGGTGCCGAGTCACTGCCTTGTTGTCAGTTGATGCTTCTGCCCCGTGCCCTGCAGTGCCCCGAGAGGGTGTGGCAAAGCAGTCCGTGCAAACAGGCCTGTGGTGACCCGCCTGCTCCTGGGATGGGATGAGTGGCCAGCAAGCAGGATCCCTCCCCAACTCTCAGCCCTAGCTCCCAACTGGGGACCATCTTGTGGGGCCTCTGTGCACAGGGCCCTTGCTGGAGTAGAGGTCCAGCTCCATCTGCAGGGATGGAGTGGGGTGGGGGGAGGTCTTGTTTGCTCTCTACCCCTCCTCACCAAGGCCCATTGGTACCTGAGGATCCTCCCCCTTACTTAATGGCTGTGGGCTCTGATTCTGTTTGTAGGTTGACTTTTCTTCTTTTTTAAAGGTACATGCAAACAATTTTTTAAAGCTGAACAGAAATAATATTCATGCCTCCTCCGATTCCTTTAATCCAATTTTCCTGTTCCCTGGATAACCCTGGCAGCCCTGCTGTTACCAGCTTGGGAGTATCCTTCCAAAAATATTCTATGTATATATAAGTACACGTATGTGTATGTGAGTCTATCCTTTTATTTTTTTACGTAAATGTGAACAAACAACATATATTTTTCTGGAAGTCATTTTTTATTTAATGACATATTTTGGAAACTGGTTCATATTGGCAGCTGGGGTCTCTGTCCTTTCTGGTGGCTGTAGGCAAGCCCCCAAACTACCAAGAACTATTTAACCAGGCCCCTATTGATAGATATTTATGGCATCTCCAGTCTTTTGCTCCTTTGATGAATACTCTTATGAATGAGTCCATCTGAACTCTGTTCCTCCTGTGTTTCTGGGGTGTCCCTGCACACCCAGGGAACTGGGAAGGGGGCTGCAGGGGACAAGGGGAATCACACTGCATGAGAGAACGCCTAGCTCTCAGGAGGGAAGGCAGCCCCACCCATGACCTTTAGGGAGGCCGCAGGTGAACAAAGCTGCAGAAGCGCCTTAAATAAAGAGGAAATGTGCAGGATGGGCAAATAAGATTCTTTTTTGAAATTATTTGAACAAGTTCCTTACTCATTATAAAGTAAAACACATTCATTATTGGAAATTTGGAAAATACTGAACAGATGCGAAAATAAAAGTCACCTGGAATCCCACACATCTGGAGGTAACCACTCTTGATGTTTAGTGTATTTCTTGCCAGTCTATTTTCTAGATACCAGGATTTCTGGTGGTCAAGGGGGAGCATGACGGAAGGTCAAGGGCATGGAAGTTTCTCTCTGAGCGGAGAGTAGTGCAGGGAGCATTAGACTCTTTCAGAGAGAGAGTCAGAAGCAGGAGGAGATAGGAAGAGGATGGGGGAAGGGATCGGGGTCCAGATCGAAGGTGAGCCTGAGGGTAGCAGGGAAGAGTTTTCCCCTAGATGAATGGGCAATGGGGAGCCACTGCAGGCATCTGAGGGCAGGACTGGTGAGATCAGCCTGGCCAGAGATCTGAGGAGTCTGGCTTTGAGATTTTGGAAGGACATCTAAGAAAAAATTTCATCGGGCCTTTTGAAGAGCAGGTCTGGAGTTCCAGGGGGAGGTCACTTCTGAAAATATTAATGAGGAGTCATAAGAAGAGAGATGAGGCCTGAGTGAGAGTGAGACAGCAGAAAAGTGTGGCTTTGAGGCTGAGAGCATAGACTCAGAAATAGTAAGACCTCTGTTGAGTCCCAAAGACAACACTTACCAACTGCGTGGCATGGGGCAATTTACGTATCCTCCCTGGGTCTCCACTTCACCATCTGCCAAGTGCAGATGAAACTGATATACCCACATCAGAGGGTAGATGTGAGGATTACAGGAAGTGATGCAGCTAAGAGCCCTGCATGTTGCCTGGTACACAGAAAGAACCCAATAATTGCTGGAAGACTACAGAATGAGATCAAAGAAAGAGCAAAAGAGCTGAAGTTAAATCTGTGGCAGAGGGTGCTGGGAGAAAGAGACGCTGTTCAGGGTTCCAGAAGAGAGCAGTTTTCTGGACAGGAAGAGAATGGCCCCCAGAGCAGAGCAGAGCAGGACCTCAGGGTTTCAGGAGGAAGAGTTGGTGACAATGCCAAACACTGCCTGAGGCCCAGGAAGGGCTCAGGGCCCGGAAGGTCCCTGGTGAGTGGCACCTTCACAGCAGTTGCCATGGCAACATGGATGGAAGGCAGAGGCTGAGAGGTCAAGGGGCAGTGGGAGATGAGGAAGTCCTGGGGTGACTTTACAAGTCTTCTAAGAAATTTGGAAGACTTTAAGGAAAGAGGAGGGTCCTAGCTCAGGGGAAGATTGTAGGGAAGAGGGGACAGAGGTGCTTTGTTTTGTTTGGGTTAGAGGCTATTTCAAGATGTTTGTAGGCTAAAGAGAGGAAATCAACTCCCGTTGGGGAGTTCTCAAAGAGAGGAAGTGATGAAAGACGTACTCCACCTCTCTAGACTTCAGTTTCCTCATTTTAAAGATCAGTGTGGATTAGGGATATCTGAGGTTTTGCTGGCTTTTTTAGCTCTTTGATTATCCATCCATCCATCTTTCCATCTGTCCATCTGTCCATCCATCATCCATCTGTCCATCCGTCATCTGTCCATCCATCCATCCATCCATCATCCTTTTAACACACACTGTCTGTAGACCCAGCCGTGAGCTAAGAGGGAGAGGGGAGCTGGGGGAGGGATGCAGGGAGGGAGTGGGGAGAAGTAGAAGCAAAGGTCCTTCTCTCCAGAGGCTTGTGTGTAATGGGAAGAGTAGAGGAGACAATCAAGCAATGACTTAATCATACCACAGAGGGACCTCGAAACCCACGCCCTTGAAGCCCTTTGAAATGACATTCTAGCATTTACCCAAACCCCTGCACCCCTACCCTGATGTGTACCCCTCCCCAGTCTTTGAGAACCTGCTTTTGTCTTATTATTCCACTGAGTATCCCCCATACCTGCCATTGTGCTGGGCCCACATAAGCAATTGGCAAATTAGTTCATTTAGTCAGTAAGTGTTTATTGATCATCTACAATGTGCCAGACACTGGGAGACAGTAGTGAGCAGAAGAGATCCCTGTACTCCTTGAATTAGTTGGGGAACAAGACCATCAAAAAGTTACACAAAAATGTGTAATTGCAGCTGTGATGGGAGCGAGCAGGGCTTTTCCACAGGCGGGGAGTCAGGGAGAACAGAAAAGTCCTCTCTGAAGAAGAAACTTGGGACCTGAAAGAACAAATATTCACTAGGTGCATTAGCATTCCAGGTAGGGACACAGGTGGGACCAGGCCTATGAGAAGGCAGGTGACGGAGGGAAGGACTGAGGGAGGACAAGGGCCTGAAAGAGAGGCAGTGTGGCTGGGAGGGGGGAGGTGCTGGACCAGACAGCAGAGGCAGACAGGGCCTTGTGGCCAAGGGAAAGAGAATGTCCTTTATCTGAGAGCAGTGCAGAACCGCAGGAGTGGTTGAAACATGGGGATGACATGATGGGCTTTGGTTTCAAAAAAAACTCTCCTTGAAGAAGCAAGTTGCAGATGTGTACATGCAGTGTGAACCTATCACTATCTGTCTTTCGTGACTGGGATGGCTTTCACCCTCTACTTTAGATGTGTCTGTAATATTTTTTAATAATGAGCCAGTTCTGCTTTTGTTATCAGGAAAAAAAATACTGAAGATGATAAAACTACAGAACAGCTTGGGGAGAGACTGGAGTGGATGCCTTGGGGCTGCTGAGGAGCCCCTGCCAGCCTGGGATGGCGGGGACTGTACCCCAAACAGACACGCGGGGAGGGGCAGCTGGGCTTTGGAGCTGGTGTGAGCTGGTTTTGATGATCGCTGGACCCTCCCCGGCCCTCGGAGGGCCCTTGTGGTGTGCTTGAGCAAACTGGCTCAGAGCGGGCTCTCCATCCACCCGAGCAGGCGCCCTTCTAAGAGTGTGAGGGAAGGACGGAGGCGTGTAGGCCTGAGGAAGAGACCACATTTTCTGACATTTGTTCTAAACACCAAGGCAGCAGGAGCCGCCTCCCAGCTAGCCCCACTTCTCCCTCTGAACCAGCCTTGGGAAATGGGGCCTCTCTCTGGAAGACCATTGTTCTCAATCCCCAGCTAGGGCTGGGCCTCTTGGGAGTGTTTTGTTGACAGTACCCAGCAACCAGGGCGGCTGTTTTATCGGGAGGTTGGAGTCTCAAGGAGGCAGGCCCTGCCCAAGGAATCCCAGCTTCCACGGAGCAGAGACGAGCCTACGGAGGCCGCGGGGTGTTCCCTTGGCTCCCTGCCCTCGAGGCAGGCTCCCCGAGAGGAGACAGGCCGACCTGAGGCAGGGGAGGCGGAGGGAGGAAAGGGGGCTTTTCCCACCCCTCAAATCCTACTCGGCTACACCACCTTTGAGAAGCCACCAGGTCACCACGAAGGAGTGGGGAGGCCAGGGACCCCTGAGTTCTGATCCTGCAGAGTGGGAGTGCTGTGTGTGGAGGGGTGTGCAGGGGAGATTAAGCCTCCAGCAGCGCGGCTGGGGGACCTCAGGTTTGGGCCCACCTGGGAGTAGAATCACAGTCATCCCTAGAAACGGACTCTGCGGGGCAGGAACACCTGGATACCTCAAGTCCCCAGACCTGAGAGCTGCAGTCCAGAGCTCAGACTTGGAGGCTGCGAGAAGAGGAAGGACAGGGGAGGCTTAAGAGTGTGACAGGTCTAGTTTCACGCCCAGATCTGCCTCGCTTTCCTTGCCTGGGAAAGGGGAACCGTGCTGTTTCCACTCCCTCTCACGGCCTGGCGATGGGGGCTGAATGCTGTGACCTGGGAAAGGCCTGGTATACAGCTCCCCTCCCTCACCTCTGCAACCTATTTCCACCTCCCAGCCCTCCCCCCTCCCCCATCCCACCCCCCCCACCCCCCCACCCCCGCCTCCGCTGCGTCCAGAGGCCCAGATTCTGACCCAGCGGCCAGGGGCAGACCTAGGGTAGGCTGCTTCCTCTCTGGGGTTCAGTTTCTTTATTTTATGAAACGAGCTGCTCTGTGGATGGAAAGACCAAAGGCAGGAAAAGTAGTCATTTCTGATCTACAAGCAGTTCTGCAAGAGGTGGGGGCACAATCCAGGCTCGGGCACAGGCTGAAACAAGGCTGCGCTGCCTACATCCCAACCTGCTGAAGCCCTTCTGTTTTCCACGAGAATTGAGAGCAAAGGATGTGAGACGATTTCAGCCTCACACGTGAGACACTCCAGTTGCCTCAGCCTGGCCCAGGCGAGACCTTTCCTGGGAGGAGTAGCGGGTTGGTGGAGGGAGGTGAGGCAGGAGGTAGGGGAGCCAGAGAGGGTGGTCTTCCAAGGGGCAAAGGGACCAGAGAGATCTCCAATGGGTGCATCCTGAACTGCTTTCACCTTCGCTCTGTAGAAACCTACTTTCTAGGACTCTGCTCTACAAAACACCAGCACAAACACGGAAAGGTATGCCCAAGAGCACGTTCCTCACAAAACTGCTTGTCTGGGTAGAAATGGGAAGCAACCCCCAACCACGTACACAGCATGCTGCCGCGGGTACCTAGATCAACCTGGAAAGTGGTCCATGACACATTATTACGTGAAAAAGCAAGTAGCAGAATTGAATGTATGGTATGATCTCATTTTATTACTATATATACCTTGTAACACATAACTGAATATAGTATATGAACCAATTCTACACACACACACCCCCATTTTGAAACATAGAAAATAAAATCCTGAAGGAGCACACAGCACATTTTTAACTTTTATATACTTCTGTATTTCTTAAAATTAGCACGTGTTGGAGCTGAATTTCTTAAAATTAGCACGTGTTGGAGCTGAATTTCTTAAAATTAGCACGTGTTAGAGCTGAATTTCATAAAATTAGCACATGTTAGAGCTGATTTAACATCCCCCCCTCCACACCACCCCCAATAAACAAGAAAGGAACTGGAGGGGGTCAAACAGTCTACCTCCTCCTAGGAGCAACCAGAGGAAGTGAGACTAATGTGACACGGTCCCTGTTGCTGGCGATGCCCCAAAAACCATCCAAGAGAGTGAAGTGGGAGCTGTGAAAACAGGGGGGAGGGAGGGACCATTCCATTTTCCCCGTGACCCAGGATCCTACCAGTCTACACCTGCATCTTCTAGCACCTGGCTGGGGCCCCACATAGCACTCAGGGACCAACCATGCTCCTTAGAGAAGATGGTACAGGAAAGCTGGCTCTTCAGGGAACCGTTCACCACTCTGCAAGTGCTGGACACTTTTTTTTTTTTTTTTTGGTGGTGGGGAGAGACTCAATTTTATTTTACTTTTTAATTCAGAAAACAGAAGCATTAAATTTTATCGGAGATGTTTTCTGGGAAAAGCAGTATACATCACTGAGATCACCTTTATTCTGTAAGTATTTAAAGGTCTACAAAAATACTTTATTTAAACATGGCTGTAACAGAATCATCTTAAACAACATAATTTTTTTTAAACTGAGCATACAGATTTAGAATCAAAATAACCTTGATTAAAATGTATGTGATAAACAACAGGGACTTACTATATAGCACAGCGAACTATATTCAATATCTTGTAATAAACTATAATGGAAGATAATCAAAAAAAGAATATAGATACATACATATATATGTATAACATCTTTGAAGCATGCTGTTTCTTTATTCTGGGATTCGTACTAACAATTAACCCAGTGGTAATAATAATGCTCACCATTTGTAATGCTTTTCTTGTGATAAGTACATTACATGTATCCTCTCATTTTATCCCAGAGTCCTATGAAGCAGGTGGTTTCATCTTTTAATTTCATTTTACAAGAAAAGAAACAGAAGCTCAGAGGGAATATGTATTTTTGCCAAATGTCTCATAGCCACAGAGGGAAGATGCTGAATTCAAACCCACACACTCTGACCCTGGAATCCACCTCAGAGCCACCCTTCAGTGGTCTTTTAGTGACACATAAAGCAAGTAGACACCAGTGATTTTTTTTGGAACATATCTTGCTGGTAAAGTCACATTTAGCCTGACTGCAGATGTTTCACAAGAAGAAACTGAGGGTTTGGTTTCATGATGTCAGTGACTGGGGTCAGTTGAGCCAAACTATGACTAGGCTGTGATGCCTGTAACAGCCCATGAGCTGGTAACTACCCAGATTTCAAGGAAAGGTGGAAAAAAAGTAATCTAGTCCATCATGTAGTTCCACTGGCCATAGTGTTTACATGGTTATACAAGTTCAACAAGAAATAATCAAATAACCAAAATCATCATATATTACTGTATTGCGAAGACAGTGGCAAGGGAGAGGATGTGATGCACACAGGGGGGGAAAGAATTCCTCGTCTCCCAGGGCAGGAAATCAATAAATTATTCCTAAAGCTGTGAAAATCGAGAGGAAACTGTATGAGATGTTATTTAGAGACATGAAAGTGAATGTTCCAAAGAATCAGTTTCAAGAGTTGAAAGTGGTTACCCTTGGAGATGGATCAGGGATGCAGCTGTTCATGATGAACTCTGTAGAGATCTCTGACACTCCATATTATACTCGTGTGTGACTTTTTTTCAAAAAAAAAAAACCAAAATTAAATAAAATCCAAAGACAAGCAGCTCATGCAGCTCAATATCAAAAAAACAAACAACCCAATCCAAAAATGGGCAGAAGACCTAAATAGACATTTCTCCAAAGAAGATATACAGATTGCCAACTAACACATGAAAGGATGCTCAACATCACTAATCATTAGAGAAATGCAAATCAAAACTACAATGAGGTATCACCTCACACCGGTCAGAATGGCCATCATCAAAAAATCTACAAACAATAAATGCTGGAGAGGGTGTGGAGAAAAGGGAACCCTCTTGCACTGTTGGTGGGAATGTAAATTGGTACGGCCACTATGGAGAACAGTATGGAGGTTCCTTAAAAAACTAAAAATAGAACTACCATATAACCCAGCAACCCACTACTGGGTGTATACCCAGAGAAAACCATAATTCAAAAAGACACATGCACCCCAATGTTCATTGCAGCACTATTTACAATAGCCAGGACATGGAAGCAACCTACCATCAACAGGTGAATGGATAAAGAAGATGTGGCACATATATACAATGGAATAGTACTCAGCCATGAAAAGAAATGCAATTGAGTTATTTGTAGTGAGGTGAATGGACCTAGAGTCTGTCATACAGAGTGAAGTAAGTCAGAAAGAGAAAAACAAATACCATGTGCTAACACATATATATGGAATCTAAAAAAAAAAAAAATGGTTATGAAGAACCTAGGGGCAGGATGGGAATAAAGACACAGACCTTCTAGAGAATGGACTTGAGGACACGGGGAGGGGGAAGGGTGAGCTGGGACAAAGTGAGAGTGGCATGGGCATATAAACACTACCAAATGTAAAATAGGTAGTTAGTGGGAAGCAGCCGCATAGCACAGGGAGATCAGCTGGGTGCTTTGTGACCACCTAGAGGAGTGGGATAGGGACGGTGGGAGGGAGACGCAAGAGGGAGGAGATATGGGGATATATGTATATGTATAGCTGATTCGCTTTGTTATAAAGCAGAAACTAACACACCATTGTAAAGCAATTATACTCCAATAAAGATGTTTAAAAAATAAAATAAAATAAAATCCAAAGCAAAAGCAGGAAGGACAATTCTGGACCCAGATGGGGTGGGATGGAGATGAACGGGCTGCCGTCAAAAGAATGGGGGCCTGGGAGACGAGGATTCATTGGTCAGTCAGAGAAAAGCTGATGGGGCCTGAACTAAGACTGTGGCTTTGGAGGAGAGGTAATTAGAATGGTTGCTTCACTTGAAACTGGTGAGGTTAGGAGAAGGTAGGAGGGTTTTAAAAAAGAACTAAAGGAGAACAAGAAAAAGTGTGGTTATTCCACAGGCAAGGTCATGCTCCTTTGAGATCTTTAGCCCTTTGTTGGGGCAAATGACTTAATGGGCCCTTTGGTTACACAAATGTAAAATAAAGGTGTGGTCTCTCCACCAAATGAGGAAGTTTCCACCAAGAAGCCGGTGTGTCATTGAACAATGTGAATCGTTGGACTCAACCATCCCAGGGGGGTTAGGCCCACGCATTGGACACCTCTGATATTGTGGCCTGAGAGGCTCCAGGGAGTGAATGTGGAAACAGTCTGTTCTGTAGGTAGATATCAAAGGTCTCAGACAGTGTATGCTCTTCCAGACTCCTGAAGATCAGACACCCACAGACCCAGAAGGAATCCCAGACCTGGGTCAGGGCTGGAGAGACAGCCCCCCTGCTCCCAAGGGAACTGCGCAAGCCCAGAGTTTGGGCCCGGAGAGGCCAAGGCCTCCAGACCTGCCTGTTCCCTCCTCCAGAATCACACTGCCTCCCCGAGGTAAGCATTTTCCGATGAGCTCACCAACTCACACCTTACCCTTCCATAACTAGCTTCTTACGTTCTGACCTGCAGATATTTAGTGTATAAAGGACACCTCGGCCCCTGTCTGAGAGATGTGTGGCCCAGTGCGGAGAAGCTCAGCCCTTAGGATACCAGGCCTGGGTTTGAATCTCAGGTTTTCCACATGCTAGTTGCATGGACTCTTTGAGGCTCACTTTCCTCGTTGGGAACATTAGGATTGAAACGCTCACTTCCTAAAGCTGTGAGGCTTAAGGGTGCTAACATGGGCCAAGTGCTGTCCCCCTTGGAGCTGGGCTGGAAGAATGACTAAGACTGAGGGGCTGGAGTGGGGTCGGGGGAGATGAGTGGTGGTAGCCCTCTCAGGCGAACTGCAGGAGCTCAGGCAGCAAGTTGGGTTGCCCTCCCTCAGAGACCCCTCTGGACCAGGTCATGCTCATGTCACTCTCACAAAGGCCCTGAGCCCTTCTGGCTGCAGTTTCTCCCACAAATATCTGCACACTGGAGAAGAGGCTGGTGCTGGTCAAAACCTCCATGGGATGCTGGCTCAGGGCAGCTGCCCCTGAAGTTCTCTAGGAAACAGTAATCTGTCCTCTGCGCCTGGTTCAGATGGAAAAGCAGGTCAGTTTGCTGTTCTGCTTCAGATTAGTCTTTGATTTCTCTCTCTCTCTCTCTCTCTCTCTCTGTCCCTCCCCACTCCCAAATATGGGTTCAGATGGCACATGCTTCCCCCTACGCTTGTCCTATAACTTCTTTGGATGCCCCGTGTCTGTAACCATGCCATTGGGGTCTCCAGCCAAGGTACATCAAGCACACATGGTCCCCAACCGCGATTCTGACTCTTCCTCTGTCCCCATGGATCTCACCAACACCCTTTCCCATCCTTCATTTTCTTCCATCTTCACAACAAGCCTGGGACAGACTCTGGGAGGGACAATCCTCTCCATTTTAGAGATGAACAGACTGACCAGAGAACCAGAGTGACTCACTGTTCTCGCCTGCCTGGGTCCAATCATCTCCACCCAGCCCGCTGCCCGCTTTAGAGTTACCTACCTAAAACCAGATGGGCCTTGTAATTTCCCCCACTCAGACATTTCTCGCCATTTCCTAGGGCCCAGCAAGTGAAGAGGCCTGGGCTGACCTGCCCTGTGTCATCGCTCCCATGTCCCTCCATCCACCCTACACTGCATCGATCACCTGCCGTTTTTACTATATGTTTCCCCACCTCCGTGACTTCACTCCTGCTGTTTCCTCTGCCTGGTATTCTTGCCCCTCCTTCTCTGAATGTCAAAGCTGAATTAATCTACTAAGGTCCAGCTCAAATGCCACCACCTCCCTTGGGACCCCCTCCGCCATGCCCCAGGTGACGTTCATTGCTTCTTTCTCTGCACTTGCTGAGTGCTCTGCTCTTAGCTCCCTGGGTCTGTCCATTTCATTCTGCCTAGAGCTGCCGGTGGTTTGCACAAATTAGTCTCTCCCAGGGTCTGTGAGCAACTTGAGAGCCAGAACCCCAACACGTAGTCACTTTGCTCTAGGACCTTGGGAAGTAACTTGGTCTATAAAACAGGAATAACACCAGCTTTTCCTGGTTGGGGGGGAGGATTAAGCAAATCGCCCCACTTAGTGCCTCCAGTTCCCATTTGGAGAACGGTGGGGAATGATGACTGTGAACCAAGTCAGTTAGAGCCAGGTGTGGCCGGACCTCCCAAGCCCAGGAAACACGGTGCTGTTTGTGCACTGCCTTCCTCCCAGAATGTATAAACCTACCTGGGGAAATGAGACAGTTGTGATTCTTTTTTTTTTTTTTTAATAAATTTATTTATTTTATTTATCCACCTTTGGCTGTGTTGGGTCTTCGTTGCTGCGCATGGGCTCTCTCCAGTTGCAGCGAGCGGGGGCCACTCCTCGCTGCGGTGCGCGGGCCTCTCACTGCAGTGGCCTCTCTCGTTGCAGAGCACGGGCTCTAGGTACGTGGGCTTCAGTAGTTGCGGCACGCGGGCTCAGCAGCCGTGCGTGACTCATGGGCTCTAGAGCACAGGCTCAGTAGCTGTGGCGCATGGGCTCAGCTGCTCCGTGGCACGTGGGATCTTCCCGGACCAGGGCTCGAACCCGCGTCCCCTGCATTGGCAGGCGGATTCTCAACCACTGCGCCACCAGGGAAGCCCAACAGTTGTGATTCTTAAAGGCAGCTACATACTGGAACCACCAGTGATCTGTTGCATCCGAATCCTCTGGGGAGCTTGCTGAAAATGCAGAGTACTAGGCCTTACCCCAGACCTTCTGAATCACCCCCTGTGATTTTAACAAGCTTCCCACAGGATTCTGATGCAACAGCTCTGGTCACACTGGGTCATAGTAAACTTGGAGGCCAGCTCCGGTGGGGACATGACGTCCACACCTCCCTCTTTGCTTAGGTGACAGTAGAGGTGGATCTGGGGGCTAATGATGCCAACAGCCAGTGCCACTCCCACTCCCCAGCCAGCTTTCCTTTGAGCCCCGACCCAGAGCTGGATATGGGGCTGATCTGCAGCCAGACTTGGTTACCGGATTCACCTCTATCTCCCAGCTATCGGCAAAGTACCTGGCCCAGGCTGGGCGCTCAGCAAATATTTGTTGAGCCAACTGAACTCCCCTAGGGCCACCTCTGGCAGGAGACCGAGGACCCAGACTGCTGGGCTAGACCTCAGATCCTGTCCTTACTGAGCCTGGCTGTCTCTGCGCAGAGCCAATGGGGGTTGCCAGACTGGTGCCTTGGGGAGGGTGTGTATGGTGTGGGAGTGGGCAGAGGGGGAAGCTTTGGTCCTCAGGCCAGGGAGCCATTCCCCAAGGAAGGGAAGCTGGAGGCAAGAGTACCTGTCTATTCCCCTCCCCCCTTAGAAATAGAGGCAGATACCAGTCAGCAAGAATTTACTGAGCTGAGACCATATGCTCTGACTTAGAGCTCACCCAGGGCCTCTCAACCCAGCTGCACAGCAGAATATCTGAGGATGTTTGAAAAATATCCAGGCTCGGGCCCACCTCAGACCAAAAGAATCAGAGCCTCTGGAGTGATGCCCGATCATTGATATTTCTGTAAAGCAACCCAGGTAATTCTGTTGTGGGGCTATAATTGAAAACTTGCTGGACTGACCCCTCCTTTCCTCTCCTTTCTCCTCCTAATGCTTGCAGCCTCACATTACCCAAACATTTATAATAATGACTGCAAATCATAATTAGTGAGCCCCTTCTATGTGCCCAGCACCACACTAGTTACTGTAGGTACAGCAAGGAATAGGCTAGACTTGGCTCCTCCCCTCACAGGGCCCACAGGCTAGTAAGGAAGACAGACTAGTAATAATTCCTAATCATGATAACACAGGGTGTTCTAGGGGTGCTCCAGAACCCACCTCAGCTGCTGAGGGTTGGCAGGGATGAGGGGAGGCTTTCTGGAGGGGGTGGAGCCTTTGCGGAGGTCTGATGGACAGGTACGACAGGTTGGGGTTAGCCGGGGTGGGGAGGCAGGGGGAGACCAGTGAGGCAGGCACGTGCAAATCCCCAAAGCAAGAAAGAGCTTGGTTCGTGGAAGGAGTGAAGGAAGTTCGGCTCCACTGCACTGTGGATGGAGGGATTCCCATGGAGGGGGAAGGCGGACAGGGATAGATCACAAAGAAGTTTGTAAACCGTGTTAAGGAAGCCAATTTTGATCCTAAAAATAGTGAGACGCCAGTGATGGATTTGTAAGAGGGCAAAGTAGAGGTTGACGCGGACGGACGGGTGTTTCACCTGCTGCTGGGTACAGAATGGATTGGAGAGAGGGAGCGTGGAGGCGGGGGGACCAGTCAGGAGATGATGTAACCATCTGGGTGGGGGATGATGGATGCCTGGACTCAGGTAGTGGTAGCAGTGGAAGTAGGTGGGTGAATTCAAGAGCTACAGAGGAAGTGGCATTAACAGAGCTTAGTGATTTACAGGAAAAGGGAAGAGTGAGGGCGTCCAGGACGCCACTTGAGTTTCTAGTTTGCAAAGTCAGGTGGGTGGGGTGCCACGTGCTGAGCTGTGGTGCCAGGTAGAGGAACAGGTAGAGGAACAGGTTGGAAAGGGGGATGAGGGGTCTGGTTTGAGGCCTGTTGAGTTTGAGGATCAAAATTGCTCTGGCTATAGCTGTTCCCCTTCTGACAGGTACAGAAAAGTAGCCACGTAGTCATGGAGGAATGGGAATGAGATGTCCAGGGACCACCTTCTAGGTTTACGACTCCCCGGGTGCCATTGAACAAGCCCCTGACCGTCTCGGGGGCCCTTTGGGCCTTCCACGTCCTGTACCACTTGGGCCTTAGAGGCCTATCCCCACCAGCCGTGCTCCTGGGACTGGGCCTCAACATCTCTCAGGGGAGAAGGGCTGTTGTTCTTGGTCCTCCCATCCAGGATGTTAACCAGGAAGGGGGCCTGTGCCCCAGGGAGCCGGTGAAGTGCAAACAACTCAGAGTTGGCAGAAGTGCCCTGCTCTTCCTGCAGAGCCTCCCTCCGGGAGGTGAGCTCCAGTAGGTCCCCAGGCCACCTCGCCTCAGACCCAGGAGGCCCAGAGCAGAGCTCCCGGTGCCAGGGCTGCAGAGAGAGCCAGGCCCAACCAAATTCTGCTCCTGCTTCTTCAAACACCCGGGCCTTCTCTCCTCCTCATCTCACTCTCCTGCACGCCCCAGAGCTAGGATTGCCAGATTTAGGGGGGAAAAAAGGGATACCCATTTAATTTAAATTTCAGATAAACATGAAATACTTTTTTAATATAAACAAGCCCTAGGTAATATTTGGGACTTAGTTATACTAAGAAATAAATTTGGCACATATCTGAAATCCAAATTTAACTGGACATCCTGTATTTTATCTGGCAGTCCTACCCAAAGAAGCCCCAGGAGCCAGCCAACAATCAAATGAGAAGAAAGGGATGGTTCTCCAGCCCCTCCCCCCACCCTGCTCCACTTGCTCCAGCCGAAGGCTGCTGAGAATTTGTCATTCCCCAAATCCTTGGCAATCTGCAGCCTCCACCAGATGTTAGGGCTGGCTTTGGAGTCAGAGTATCTTTGGAAAGGTGTCGCGTCTAATTAACCTAATAAGTAGGTTGTAAGCTCAGACCAGAACAGGTGGAGGAATCACCCTGACACGTGGGAAGGAGAGGGTCACACCTGCTGCAGGCACCTGCCAAGAAGCCGCCGGTGTGTCCTGCGGAAGAACTAATATGAGGCTTTGACTCCACATCAGATATGGGGCAAGCAGAAGTTAGACCAACATCATATTAACCACCATTTATGGAGCCCTTACTATGTGCCAAGCACTGAGCAAGCATGATCTCATTTAATTCTCACAACAGTTCTAGAAGGCAAAGGCTATTATTATCCCCATTTAAGAGATGATGAAACTGAGGCCACAAGAGGCTGAGCAACTTGCCCAAGGTCACACAGCTAGAAAGGTGTAGAGATAGGGATAGAGACTCCAGCCATTTGGACTTTGGAGTCTGTGTTTTTAGCCACTGACTCCTTGGTTCCTTCCCCCACCTCTTCTCCCCACCCCCAATCATTTCCAAAACATTTGTGAATGACATAAATATAGTGAGGTGGATGGAAACTCCATTTATTCATTCCACCAACTTTTGAATCATCATCTGTGTTGAAGACATGTGGTAGTCTGGCGGGGGAGATGAGTATCAATAAATTATTGTTAAAGAAATGAAACAAGAATGTTCAATGAAATAGCATAAGTGTAATAACACAATGTTGCTGTCAAGAGAAGCAATAGAACATGGTGGTCAAAAGCCTGGGCCCTGGAGCCCAGGCTTGCGCACAAAGCCTCCCTCTACTAGACGTGTGACTCTGGGTAGGTTAATTTACTTCTCTGCACCTAAATTTCCCTGTCTGCAAAATGGGAGTAATATTACCCACCTCACCACGTTGTAAGAATTAAATGAATTAATACTTGAAAAGCACTAGGCTAGTGCCTGGCACAGAGTAAGCGCTTTATTCAATAAGTAGTTTCTGAGTGACTGCAATGTGCCAAACACTGGTTTCGGCTATTGGGACACATTAGTGAACAAAATAGATAAAAATACCTGCCTTTGTAGAGTTTGTATTGTTGCTTACCTTCCAATGATAGCTATTATTATTTTTACATGAACTATTATCACATAAATACTATCAACAGTTAGCATTTTTAAATTATTATTTTAAATGATCTGGTATTATTTAATAAATTGTGCTCTGTTGATCTTGACAGGGCACAAAGCAGAGAAATATTTAATCCTCTGAGTTGGCCCGAGGACATTTCCTGTGGTTTCAGAGGTGGGTGGGTGACTTTATTTTAAGCGCTCACTGGGTCTGGGGATGGGACTTGAGGCCGTTGATAATCTACCAGCCTCAAGGCATATCAGTTGAAAGGCTGGGGAGCTACAGGGCCTGTAGGATCAGGGCTTGGGTGAGCCCAGCTGTCAACAGCCGGGTGGGCAGAGAAAATGTGGGGATGGAGGGAGGGGGTGGTCTGCCTGCTGGGGCTGAGAGGGTGGGATCTGGTCTTTTTCTGAGAATCCTATGTACAACGCTGGTCTGAGGAAAAAGCCTGGCCAGGAGTAGGTGGCTAAAGTTCACAAAGGCTAAGGTGGTAAGTGAACTTGGCCTTGGGAGAGGGGAGGAAAATCAGCCACAGCTTTGGCAGCCCTGACTAACTGCTAAAAACAGGATTCCGGCCACAGGCTCAAGACACTCCAGGGCCCTACAGACGTCTAGGAACTCCCACTCCAACCTTGGCCTCCCCGCCCTGCCCCCAAGCCCTGGCACACACCTGTTCAGGAGAGAATGACTTTTGATTTGTCACCTGTCATGCTGCCAGCCTGCCCCAGAGGGTGGGGAGGGCCCCCGGAAGCCCTGTGGGAAAACTGAAGCTGTTGTGAAGATTAGAAGGGAGTGAGGGGGAGGCAGGTGTGCCTGGGAGAGCCCCGGGGATCAGGTGCCCTGTTCTCACGCTTTCATTATCTAGAGAGAGAAGGAGCCTCTGGCTGAGAGCAGGGATGTCACGTGTCCAGCTGGGTGACCCCCCCCTGCCCCCCAGCCTGTGTGCAAGGTGTGGGGCTTGTGGCCCTGCAGGGTGTTTAATTCATAGTCAGTGAGGGCCCTGGGAGGCCCCGGGACTGCTTTTGTTTGGAAACACACACTTTAAACTTCTGGTTAATAGAAAGTATCTTTGGCTCAGGGGGATAAGGGGGAATTCTAGCCCACTGGTAGCTGGTGCTGCACATGTATAAATACAGCAATGTGCCTGCACCCAGGAGGGCACATCTGCTGTGCAGGCCTGTGGTCATCTCTGGGTGGACCTGTGTGTACATGTCTGTGAGCCTGCGTAGATACGCGAGTATGGTTCGTATGTCGGGTCGGGGTGGGCAGGAAGGAGCTCTACAGAGTATGTCAGAAAATGTCAATTTCCCTGTGTCTCCCCCCAGCTGGGCATCTCATGGAGTGAGCCCTTGGGTTCTGTCCCTTCTGCTCTGCAGGCCTCCCCTGCCACAGAGCCCGTTAGTCCAGCTACGTTGCCTGGTGCTGGTGACCTGAGGGTGCTGGGTTCTCAGTGCAGTGTCCCAGAGCAGAGAGAGGAACTGGGGCCCAGGAAGCCTCCATGGATTGGCATAGGGTCACGGGATGCACCCCACGACTGGCTAAGTGGTCCCTTAGCTCGGAGCCCAGGCGCCATCACCCTGGCACTGCTGCCCCTGCTCCCGGCCACGCCCTCTCAACCAGGCTGCTCCGGGGATAGGAAGAGAAGCTCTGCCAGCCCACAGGCCCACCCAACCAGCAGCCGGGCCAGGAAATAAATCAGTGTTCAAGGCTCAGCCCAGTCTCCTGGTCCCAGCCTGCTCTGTCCACTTCCTGCTGGAGGCAACCTTTAGGCTTCCTGACCTCATGGTGAGAAAATGCTATTTTCGGAGAAGCTGCCCAGCATGGATGTTAGCGGGGAGGGGATTCAGGGTGGTAGCC
Source organism: Balaenoptera acutorostrata (assembly GCF_949987535.1). NCBI lineage: Eukaryota > Metazoa > Chordata > Mammalia > Artiodactyla > Balaenopteridae > Balaenoptera > Balaenoptera acutorostrata. The sequence continues at coordinate 19,930,574 of NC_080079.1, read as the reverse complement.
ATGCCTGAATCTGGTCAGCCAAACGGAGTCTCCAGAAACAAACAAAAAAATCCATGCCACCCACCCATTTCTGCTCAGACCACCTCTGTCTCCATCTTTCCCTCTCATTCCCGGGCTGGTTGTCCTATTGGAGAAATTCTAGTGCAAAGGCTCTCCAGTGGAACTTTCGGCAATGATGGAAATATTCTCTATCTGTGCTGTCCAATATGGTAGCCACCTGCCACATATGGCTATCGAGTACCTGAAATGTGGCTAGTGTGATTGAGGAACTGGGTTTTTCATTTCATTTCATTTCATTTCATTTCATTTCGGAAAGCACAGCTCTAGTAAACCAATTCCTACAGAAGGGACTAAAAATGGGGTCACCAGCCAAGATGCATGTTTGACGCTATACCAATGCCAAAGTTCTTCCATGTCCATCCTGATTGGCGCCTCACAGCAACTCTGCCAGGCCAGGGCAGGAACTACTAACCCCACTGCACAGAGGGCCAGACAACTTGCTCAAGTTGTCCCTAACAGCAGGCAGGGAGGTGAAGCTGGAGTCCAGGTCTTCTACTTCTAGAAGTAGGGTTCTCTCCGTCAGTAGCCTCTTCATAGGAGACCTTCAGTCAAGCACTGAGAGCCAAAAACAATGACCGATGCTAGAATTTCAGGCCCAGGTTTGACCTGTAGAGAAGAGGTTTTAAGGGTGGTATTGGAACTAAATTGCTCACTCTATTTGTAGATGAGGAGAGGGGAATATGGATATGTCTGGGGGCACTTGTATGCCAGATACTGTGGTAGGCTCTTTACAAATCTTATCTCATTTACTTTCACAACGTAAATTTTACATTTACCCCATTTTACAGATAGGGAGGCTCAGAGAGGTGACTCGAGTTGTCCAAGGCCATACAGCAAACAAGTGGTGGAGCTAGGCTTTGAACCAGGCACTTTGGCTCTGAAGGTTTCTCTTCCACTACCACCTGGCTTGGGATGAAGGCCTGATTTAGAAGAAGCTGATTGTGTGAGTCAGACGGCACTCTGCACTGGGCCCCCACTATGTGCAGATCTGTATTTGAGGCTCTCCAGGGGCAAAAAGAACAAGGTCCCCTGGGCCCCAGCCCTGGGAGCCTACTGTCTTTGCTCAGGAAACAGATACAAGTGAGCCAATTAATGGCCATGAACAAAGAAAAGGGACTGGAGTGGCCTGGGGGAGCCAGGCTGGGACTGATCCACCTGGAAAGCCTTCTCCAAGGAAGAGAAAAGCACCTTAGTGATTCACCTGCATTTGATGCTTTCATTCATTCAGCGTCTCCACGGGCAGCTTCCTGACTAATTAGTTTCAAGTATGTATTTTTTTTTAAAGTAAGTTTGTTTTTTTCTTTTTTTTTAATTAAGTAACTTATTTATTTATTTTTGGCTGTGTTGGGTCTTTGTTGCTTCATGCGGGCTCTCTCTATTTGCGGTGAGTGGGGGCTACTCTTCGTTGCGGTGCGTGGGCTTCTCATTGCAGTGGCTTCTCTCGTTTCGGAGCACAGGCTCTAGGGTGCGCGGGCTTCAGTAGTTGTGGCTCGTGGGCTCAGTAGTTGTGGCGCACAGGCTTAGTTGCTCCGCGGCATGTGGGATCTTCCCGGACCAGGGCTCGAACACCTGTCCCCTGCATTGGCAGGCGGATTCCCAACCATTGCGCCACCAGGGAAGTCCCGAGCCTTCTAGTTTTATCTTTCAAAGTTCCTCCCCATTACGCCCACTCACTGCCTAACTGAACTGCACTCCAGCAAATACACCTGTGCCTCGGTGCCACTGCACAGTCTGCTCCCTGCCCGGGATGACCTTCCTCCAATCATCCATCTGCCCAATCCTCTGCCAGCTCTCTTCCTCCCCAGGGCCCTTCCCGACCCCCTCCCCCAGAGCTGGCTTCCTCTGCTTTTCCCCCAGTCGTTGATGGGTCGCAGTGGCTCACCTGTGGAGGCAGGCAGGCTCAGGAGCTTGCAGGGCCTTTCTCAGCAGCCCTACGGGAAAGACCGCGCAGGGGCCTGGCCTTGATAATGACAGTGGGCCCCAGTGGTCAAACACAAAGACTCTGGAGCCAGGCTCAGTGGTTCAAATCCCACATGCAACCTAACTTTTCGGTACCTCCATCTTCTCACCTGTACAGTGGTGATAAAACAGTACTTAGCTCCTAAGTTTGTTGTGAGAGTTCAGTGAGAAAATGACATGGAAGGCACCTTGTCCGATATGGAGTGAACGCTCCATTGTTATTGCCCTTACTGTTATTAATACGTGCTCCTCATAGGCCTGGCTGCGGACGTCTGAGTCCCTTGGAACAAGGGAACCAAGGCTGACCCCGCTGTGACCTTCAGCCAACCCCTCCCTCCCTCCCACCCTCCCCCAGCCCCTAGAGCCCAGCTGAAGCCACAGTGCCGGGTGTCACAAGGTGCCCTGTTGCTGAGCTCCCAGTCCCCAACCCTCCCGTCAGTGTCTCCCTACCTGGACTCCCCCCGCCACAGACCCCAGGCAGCCTGAGAGGTGTCAGCAGGAGACCACCGTCCTCCAGCAGCTGAGGCTCTGGGTGTCACAGAGAAGGAAGGGTCTGACACGTCCCCACCCCTGGCTGGGGGTTGCTCTTTCCTCTCTCCTGGGAGGTCTGGCAAGGGGGCTATTGAATAGAGTGAGGTCTGTGCCCCTTTCCCAAATCTGGCTGGAGCTCACAGGCCCTGAGACAAGTTTAGAGAGTGTCAGCCTCAGAGTATGGGGTGGGCCTGTCTAGTTAGCTAATCAGTCGTTTTTGTTGTCCATTCTTTTCTTCATTCCACAGAGACTTCCTGAGCACCTACTACGTGCCAGATGCTGTTCTAGATACTGAGGATACAGACAGAGCAGGACTGATAAAAGTGGACCCCGAGAGAAGTGTGCCATGCCTGTGAGTGGGCAGCCACTTTGTGGCCTTGAGTTCTGGGGGCCCTGTTTGGTCCCCTCCCTCACATCTACCCATGCCTGGCACAGGGGCAGAACATAATCTTGGGACTCCACAGTCAGAATCCAGTCCCGGATGTGCCTCTTACTCACTGAATAGCAAGTTTGCTCAATGCCCCGAGCCTCAGTGTCCTCATCTGCAAAGTGGGAGTACAGTTAGGAGGGCCAAGTTAGCAACACCTGCCAAGGAGCAAGCACTGTGGCAGAAGCTTCTTAGTACGTAACAAACGGCCTTCATCTGCCCCCTGCCATCATCGCCATCAACTCCCACCTCCTTGGGCTGGAATCTTGCCCTTCCTTCTGACTTCCTGGGCTGGACGCAGCTTTGCTGACAATAGCCAAGTCGCCTTCTGGACCCCGGAGGATGCCAGAGACCTTTTCTGTGAGCCATTTGCCCCCTGATGCTGGGGTCACAGAGGTCTTCAAACCTGAGATCAGAGAAGGAAGAGGAGGAGGGTGACAGGGGCCATATATCAGGGGCCTGTCCTAGCTGTTAGCAGGGATTCCTTCCCAGCCAAGGACAGATGGGACCAGCCTCCCAGAGTCGGGATCGATTGGGCACCTGGGGTGGAAGCCGACACCAAGGGTGAGGAATTCATGTGACCCTGTCATCCCCTGTCAGGAGACTCCCACGCTCCTCTTCCTGCAGCCAGGAAATGAAGTGACAGGTCATTCTGAGGGGCAATTGCTGACAGGCCCTTCTGTAACATTTATTTAGAACTGGCAGCCCTGTCTCCTTCCAAAAGGGGCTAAGGGACTGCTCTGACATCTGTGGGATGCCTACCAGCTAACCAGGCCTTTCTGCATTCACACCGTCATCAAATCCCCACAAGAACCTCCATTTCAGCAATGAGGAAACTGAAGCTCAGAGAGGTAAAGTAACTTGCTTATGTCACCCAGCTAGTCCAAGGCAGAGGAGCATAAGGAACCCAGTTCCTCTGACTGTTATTTTTTAAATGCAGATATGACAGAACAACAACAACAAACCCAAACCATAACTCTATCAAAGGACAGAGAGAGCAATGTTCTTAACTTCTGGGAGAACCTTCTAAGAAGAGGATACACATATGCATTCATAATGCTGATAAATGAGTTCAACATTTCCTGAAGGGATATAGAAGAAACCATGAATAGCACACACCTTCAGGAAGAGAAACTGGAATGGGGGAAGGAATAATGAGAGAATTTTGCTTCTCATTCTGTGTCTTCCTGTAGCATTGGAACTACTTTCCATGTGCATTTAATAAGCAGAAACAAGGGGTCATCTGAATGGTGAGGGTATGGATCGTTTTTCATTTTCTTCTTGATTTTTTTCTGAGATAAAGAAAGAAAGAAACATATTTCTTTTAAAAAAAAAAGACTTTGAGAAGCTGATGAAAACTGAACCTCAAGAAAATTTCACAAATACATTTATGCATACAATTAAGAACTCTTGGTAGGGAAGATCGGAGGGAATAAATTATACTTAAAACCCAGGCTGGGGCTTCCCTGGTGGCGCAGTGGTTGAGAATCTGCCTGCTAATGCAGGGGACACGGGTTCGAGCCCTGGTCTGGGAAGATCCCACATGCCGCAGAGCGGCTGGGCCCGTGAGCCACAATTACTGAGCCTGCGCGTCTGGAGCCTGTGCTCCGCAACAAGAGAGGCCGTGACAGTGAGAGGCCCGCGCACCGTGATGAAGAGTGGCCCCCGCTTGCCACAACTGGAGAAAGCCCTAGCACAGAAACGAAGACCCAACATAGCAATCAATCAATCAATCAATTAATCAATAAAATAAATAAATAAATAAATCTTTAAAAAAAAAAAAAAAAAAAAAAAACCCAGGCTGAACCAAGATTTTCATGACTGAAGGCAGGGTACAGTTCTCTGATATCTGTATTGAAGCTGCTGTCATCAATAATTAAAAATGGAAAAACTAAAATCTAGGCTAATGTGGTTTCTGGAACCAAGCATTTCATTTTACTTTGAGCTCCATGCCTTAAATGGAGCCTGGAACACAATAGATGCCCCCCAAAATCCATTGGTTAATAGATAATTGTCTGCTGTGCTCACTGGATCCTGAAGCAGGTACCCAGTCAATACCCGTTAATGGGAACCAATAATAAAATGCTATCAATCTCAACCAGTATCCCTGGACCCCAGCTGCAACCCTAATCCAGGCGGGGCCTGGGATCAGTGTCATCAACGTTGGGCTGGGTCGTAAGACTCTGAGCTCCCCTCCCCCACAAAGGGAATGGGTAACCGGGGGGACCGACCCTCATCACCGTCCAGTATCTGGGAGTGGTGAGCACAGGCAGGTCTTCCCTTCCTGATTGCCCTGTCAATACAGAGCACAGAGGATGTGTGGGCTCAGCCTCATTCAGTATTTACTGCACTTTCTCGGCCTACCCGGCCTCCTCCCAACACATGCAGGTGTGCGGAGGCCCAGACTGAAACCCTCATTCTCACTCATCTCTAGGAGCCAGCATCAAACGCCCACAGGATTCCTTTCCTCAGACGAGATGGCACCCAGAACACAGTGGGCCTGCCATCGCCTCAAAGACAACACAGCTCCACCTGATTGCACCGTCTTCCTCCAAACCAGACTTTTTCAACTTCCCACTCTGACCATAACTGCACATTCCCCCCATCACCCAGGCCTACAGCCTCCGTCTCCAGCCCACTCCCCAAATCCAGTCTCCAGTCACCAGGTGTCGAGAGCACTTCCTCCACCAGGCCCACATTGCCATCCCCTCCAATTTTACTGGCAGCCCCCTCACCAGGCACCTGCAGTCATCTTGTGCCTGGACCACTGCAGGAGACTCCTAACTTGCCTTCCTGCTCCCAGGCCCTCTGTCTCCAATCCAGCCTGCACAGGGATGCAGTTGAATCAAAGTAGAGAATCCTTTCCGTCCATGCACAGTCCTGCCCAGAAACAGCTAAGACTTTCCAGTTGCCTTTAGCGTGGGGTCTCACTTGCTCACCAGCATTCATTTAACTTGACCAACATCTATATAATACTCACTCAGGATCAGGTACTATTTAGTCCAAGTGCTTGCACACATGAACTCATTTAAGCCTCATAAAATGAGGTCGGTACTGTTATGATCACTACTTTACAGATGAGGAAACAGAGGCATGAAGAGGTAAAGTAATCTGTCTAAGGTCACATTGTTAGTAAGTGACAGAAAAAAATTTGAACCCAACTACTAGTCTAGCTCTGGAGTCCTCATTCCTGTCTTTGGGCATCTGTGGCTAGGATGCGTGGACCGGATCCTTCTTGCTTTCCCAACCTTCTCTTCCAACCCCTGGGACTCGTGAACTGATGAGCATGGCTATCCTCTGCTCCTTTCCTTCCCATGAGGACGCCTATGCTCTGCGTCCCTCCTACGTGGAATGTCACTCCCCACCCCCTCTGTGCTGTCTAGTTCTTGCCCTGTCAAGGCTAAGCTCAGCCCACTTCCCTGACACCCCCAGCCTCAGTCATCCGTATCTCCTATGGCTTCCCCTCAGCCCTCACCTGGTGCTCTTGTCCACAGTCTGGATTGCCGGCCCTCTCTCATGGGGTCCGAATAGAATCTACCTCCCCCGTTCCTCTAGGGCAAAGAGAGAGCATGTTGCAATTCTCACTGATCTCCCATAATAGCCGATTGCCAGAGGGAGCGGGGAGAAGAGAGGGAGCCGGTGAGACTAGACCAAAAATGAGGCGACCACAGGAGGGGAGGGTGTGGGCTTCTTGGAGGAGGTGGACATGCACAAACTCATCAGTCCCTGCAAGGAGGGAAGGGAAGGTCCTCAGGACTAGCCAGCCCCTGCTTGCCTCTCCCACCCTGTGATCTTCCCATCGCCCCTCCTCATCAAATTCCTGGCACCCTGGCCTCCTCATTCCTGTCCTGGGGCATTTGTGGCAGAAATGCTTTTCCCAAGGTGCTTGCAAGGCCGATTCCTCTTGTCTTCAAGGTGCAGCTCAACAGTAACCTCCCCTTCATGTCTTTTCCTGACTGCTCTCTCCGATGTTCTAGTCTCTTCTTTTCTGTCTCTCTCTCTCTCTCCATTACCCTGGTTTATTGCCCTGTTTTATTTTTCTTTCTGGTATTTCTCAGTTCCCAAAGGTCTTTACTTCTTTCCTTGTTGTCTGTGGGTCCCACCACTCCATTTAAACAGATCTCCCTTATTCACCTCTGAATTCCAGCAATTTGCACAGAGTAGGTCATTAATAATTATTTATTGAATGAAGAATAAGTGAAGGGCCAAATGAGAGGAACTTGTTTGCTGTGGACCAACACAATCATGCATAGGCCTGTGCCTCTCCTGCCCACTTTGGCTGAGAAAGACTATCTGTGCCCACACATAGCGGCAACGCAAAACCTCCCCCAGATGAATGCCTTTGACAAGACCCCAAAGGCACTATGGGCAGATGTGGAGTAGTCAGGACACAGGACTGGGGATAAGGGTGGTCTTGATCCCCAGAGTTTCCAGCTTAAGTGGAATGAATGTTTTTGGTTTCAATCCTGATGCAAATATTTAATATGTGTAGGTCATTTTGACCATTGTGGTAGGCAAGATTTGTTTAATGTAGGCATAACTTCCTTAACCAACCATTTTCTTACTGGATTCTTATATGAGCCCCAAAAGGTAAGTAGTAATCTGTTTTAATGGACGATGAAGTGGAGGTTCAAAGATATTCAACTACTCACCAAAGATTACTCAGTTCTGGGGTGGGATAGGGAGGGTGGGAGGGAGACGCAAGAGGGAGGGGATATGGGGATATATGTATATGTATAGCTGATTCACTTCGTTATAAAGCAGAAACTAACACACCATTGTAAAGCAATTATACTCCAATAAAGATGTTAAAAAAAATTACTCAGTTCTAAGTTCTTGTCTTAGATCAGAATATTATTAAATGATGTCTGATCACTTCATTCTTACTGGGGGGAGGGGGGACCGTTTGGACAAAGAGACCCTAAGAAGAGGAGGTATCGATATTATGTAACTCTTATCAAGCTACTTCTATGTGCCAGGCACTTTTCTGAGACACTTACATGTTGAAATTGATTGAATCCTGTTGCTGCCCTACGAGAAAGGAACAATTGTAATTCTCAGTTAACACATGGAGAAACTGAGACACAGAGAGGGTAAGCAACTCGCCCAGGGACACATAGCTAACAAGCGGATGTGACAACAATAGTAAGTCTCCCCAAATACTCCATTCACTTCCCTTTGTTTCCCACCCTCTTCCTGTGAAGCTGTGACTAGTTCTAGCCAATGAAATATGAGTGGAATGGACGTCTGTCACTTCCAAACTCAGGCAGTGAACAGGCCAAGCATGATTCTCCAGTCTGTCCTTTTCCCTGACATGAAAGGGTGGAGATGTACAGATGGCACCTCCACCCACCTAGATCCCTAAGTCACTGTGTGGAGCAGGGTCCCCCACTGCCCCACATGGGACATGCAGCATGGGAAGAAATAAACTTGTATTGTGTTAACGGCAGAAATTTGGGGGATTGTCTATCACCATGCATCTCCTAGTCAATCAGTAGTGGAATCAAGGCTCAACCCAGCTCTGTCTTTACCATGAATTCTAAGGCTCAAATTATCTGGGTATGAATCTTACCTAGTAATGGCCACCAACATCCTCAGAACAAATCGAGCCACTTCTCTCCTTCCCCTGCATGCTGCAAATCTGGAGGGGACATCTCATGGAGCCCCTGGGTATCTTAAAGCCCTCATTAGTAACACTACTCTGTCCATTTGGTTCTGGTGAAACCCAGGACACAGCCTGGGCAGTGAGAGCACTGAATTTTCCTAGCCCCAGTGACTGTGCACATGACTCTGGTTGGCGCAGACAGGGCAAATCCCAGGGCTTGTGTAGGATTTACCAGGGCAAGAAGCACTCTCTCTCCTGTTCATCCTTAGGGGGTGTAGGCCTGAGCCGATGGCCATTTTGCCACCCCGTGGGACCTAAGAGTGAAACCAAGCCCCACGGTGAGTGCTGAGCTGAAAGACAAGACCCGATAGTGCCATCTGAACCACTGGATTCAGCTGGGTCTGATTCCAGCTCTACTCAAAAACGTCTGTTGTTGACCAAAGCAGTTCAAATGGAAATTTTCTGTCACTTGCAACCAAAAGGTTCTGAGTGGGATGTCACTGCCCCATCTGCTTCTGCCACGCTGCAGAGCACTGTGTGGTCTCGATGGAGGGAGAAGAGATGCCTGGGGACTCAGGAGCAGGGGTCAAGGAGACATCTGGAAGAGACGGTGGGCTTGGGCAGAGCAGGGCTGAGGCGCTGGCAGGATGCCTGGATAGAGGTGCCTGGCAGGTACGGAAGAAAGTGTGGACAACAGTCTGAAGGGTGCTAGAGCCTCTGATCCAGATACGGAAGGTCACGGCTGAGGGTGCGGGAGGATGTGAGACCATGGGACGGGGGGAGGGAGGGGATTGGGGGTCAGAAAGGGACCAGAGAAGAGAATGGAGTCCAGACCTTAGGGAGTGGGAACCTCAGTTCAATGAGAGAAAGAGTTAAGTAGAAGGTGTTTGTGGCCTGGGGAAAGCTCCTGAGCTACTCTCTCCCTCAGTCTCTTTCTCTGTTAAATGGGTTCACAGTCTTCCTGTGTTGTGCTGTGATGAGGCTGGAGGATGCAGGGCAAGCCCATCTCTGAGCGCCAGAGCTCAGCCAAGCTGAGCTGGTATTAATTAAATGGGAGAAGAGAGGTAGAGGACCCAGTGTGGATGTGAAAGGAGAGGTGTTTCCAGAAGTGGTGGCTTCCTTCCTGGTGTTCCCTGAACACGGCTCTCACAGCCTATTGTTCTGAAATTGCCTGTTGCCACCCAGAGCCCCTCAGGTGGAGGCAGGACCTGTTCTCTTTGTATCCCAGAGACCAGCTGGCATGGGGTTGGCACAGAGCAGGCGCTGGGGGAGTGCTGGGCGTGGGGGCTGGTAGAGGAATGGAAGAAGGACTATCTGCCCCGCTGACTTCTACAGAGGAGGAGGAGAGGCCCAAGAAGAGGCCGTGCAATTTGTCTCCTAAGAAGTCACTGGTGGCTGTTGGGCATCACATGGTTGACTGAGGATCTGCAGCTGTTCCCTGTGTCCCTGTCCCTCCAAAAGTCACTGCCCACCACCAGCAAGTGAAAGGAACTGGGGGACAGGGGGGTGTCGGGCTGCACCTCTCACTGAGTTTCCCAAGGGCAGACCAGGCTCCCTTTCTCAGGCCCAGACTTGTCACCAGCTGGCAGGTAGCCAAGGCTGCCGCCCCCTCAATTTGGTAGGGGCTCTTATCTCAGACTGCTGGAGGAATTTGCCACCTTTGACCCCCTTTCATCCTTCCTGGGGCAGTCTGGCAGGCAGAGATGTTCCAAACAGCAGCTGGGCTCATCCCCAGAAGGGCCACCCATATACAGGTGATGGTGGCACCAAGGGCACTTCCCCAAGGCAGGCCCCCAGGGAACCTGCATCTTGATGATATCTGCTGAGGCCCGAGGAGTGATGCGGGAGGGTTAATCTGATGTGGGCTGGGGCAGAGACCCTAGAAGAACCCTCTGCTCCTGAATCCCTGCTTTGCACAACTTCACTGGCCCTGCGGCCCTGCATTCCACCCTTGGGGTTGCTGTGAGTCCTCCTTTAAGATGAAAATACCCGCAGGCTGGGACACAATCACTGTAGGGAATAAAAACAAACCCCTCCGCTGTGGCCCTGTGGACCCAGGGAGAACACGGACTTGCCGGAAGGGATGATGAAGAAAGGGAAGAAGTGGAAAAGGACCTCAGCAAACCTTTCCCTCCTTCACAACGTTGCCTCCTCGCAGCGGGGTGGGGCTGAGCTCCCTCTCGCCTTTCTTCCCTTCCAGACTCTTTGCCAGCTGCTGGGTCCAGTGACAGGGACACCCGGTTTGTTCAATCAAGTCCCTTGAGGTGAGCGTGAGGTGAGACCCGCAGAGCCTGGAAGAGAGTAAGGGTCCCTCCCCTACCTTTCACCCCTCCCACCCTCTCCCTTGTAGCCCACCCTGTCTCAGTGAAGAGGAGAGGCACATCTGAGGGACAGGGCTCAGAGGACGGTGGGGGGGGGGGGACTTGGGAAAAGCCGCCCTCACCTTGCCTCTGGATCCTCAGTCCCTGGGTGGGGCGGGATGATCCTCGGGGTCTCTTCCAGCTGAGACCATCACAGTCTTCAGTGATGGTCCCACGTCATCCTCCTGACCCATAAGAGGAGAAGATTTTCCCCTTCTCCCTGCTCCCAAGTGATTCCCAGGGGTACTGGAGGGGGGACAAGCCTTTGTTCCAGATTGGGGCCCCTCTCTGGATCCAGGTGAAGCCTGAAAGGCACAATTAATGCCCTTTACCTAGAGCAGTGGCTCAAAGTATAGCAGGAGGTGATTCTGATGCCACTAGTTTGAGAACCACTGACCCAGGGAAGACTTAGGCTAGAGTTTGTGGGGGGACTGGGTGTGGAGTGGAGACAAGGGAGAGGACATCCCAGTGGCCTGGCTGGCAGCAGCAGGTGGGCTTCTCCATGGGAAGGAGCTGGGCCAGCTCCAGGGTCAGGGGTCTGGCCCTCCCTCTGGGCTGGGGATGCTTATGGTGGGCAGGCCAGGGGGAGAGCTGGCCCATCGTTTTCATAAGCTATTCAGAGGAACGTGAAACCCCATGATACTGGAGTCTTTCTCTGAAAAGCTTTTAATTTATTTAATACACAATTAATATTTGAATACATTCTCACCAGAAAAAGTCAGACCATACCAAAACACAGGGCGCAACCAAGAAAGGTCCTCCCCTGACGCCCCACAGTGCTAGACCCCTCCCCAGAAGCAGCCACTGTGATCTGTTTGGGGTTTGTCCTTCGAGAACTCTCTGTACACGTGTGTGTACACACAGAAGTACACAGCTGGGGAGTTTTTACATAAACGGGATAACGATGGGTATATTACACTTCACTTCCCACCCCTCACCTCCCCCACCACACCCCCATTTAACAGCTCAGCTCAGCAATCCATCACAGGCTCTGGGACTCTTCTCAGCAGTGTCTCTGGTGTGGTGGCTCTTGGGGCAAGAGAAAGAAACATGTTCACATCACATAAGAGCATCTTCCTTTTCTTGGGCCCTCCACAAGCCGCAGCCCAGTCATGCCCACCCTACCCTGACACACACACTCTGACAGGGGTCTGAATTGAGGAAACCCTCCCCAGCTCTTGACCTGCGTGGCAACCCCTGAACTCCCAAGCACTAGGGTGCCGAGGATCTGGGGCCTCCTTCGGCTCCAGGGAAGGCATTCCTCGGCCCCCAGGAGGCCCTCCCTGGAACCAGAGCGGGGACGGGCACTGGAAGGCGGTGTCACCACTGAAAGAGTTGTGTGCGTTTGTACCTTTATCCTGAGTGGGAGTCCAAAGTCTTCCCTCAGTCCCAAAGGCTTCCAAAACCCTAAAAGATTAAAACCACAGTTGTAAATTGATTACTTCTTAATGGGAAAGAGCATAGTAGTCAAAATAATTCAGTTCTTTCTAGAGCACTTTCTAATGTACAGTTGCAGGCTCCAGAGTCCTGCTTGGGAATATGGTGGCCCCAAGCTTAGGGCTGGGGACAGGGAAGAGGGAGGAAAGGAGGGAGAGAGAGGAAAAGTTAAAGACAAGATGAGGAGTGAAGCAAGTGAGCAACCCAAGTGTCCCCCCAAAATCCAGGTCCTTCCTGGAACCTCAGAATGTAACCTTATTAGATAGGGTTTTTGTAGCTATTTACTCTTCATGACTGTAGTTTTGTAGTAATTAAGTTAAGATGAGGTCATACTGGAGTGTGTGGGCCCTTAATTCAACATGACTGGTGTCCTCATACAAAGAGAACAGACACAGAGGTCCCAGAGGGGACAAACGCCACGTGACAATGGAGGCAGGGGTTGGAGTGATGCATCTGCAAGCTAGGGACCCACAGGACTGCTGGCAAGCACCGGAAGCTAGGAAAGAGGCAGGAGACAGCCTCAGTAACCAACCCTGCCAACACCTTGATTTGGGAATTCTAGCCTCCAGAACTGTGAGAGAATGCATTTCTGTTGTTTAAGGCACCCAGTTTGCGGTACTTTATTATGGCAGTCCTAGGACCCAAACACACCAAGATAAGATGACAAAAAGCGGAGCTCAACAATGGGTTCTGGGGAGACCCTGAAGCCCCCCCCGCACCACAGTCCCCGGCTGTCAGTAACTGAAAGGGCCAGATGGCTCCGGGTCAAAGAGTCTGCACCATGTCCTACCCTAGCTGGGGCTGTGCTCTCTCAGGTGTGCAGGCAGCTCTCAGCCTGGAGAGATTTCCCCTAGTAAACAGCAAAACCAAACACATGTTCCCCTCCAGGCCCCGCGTCACCTGCCACTTGGCAGTGAGAGCCGTCAGCCCAGCCCCTGGCTGGCAGCGCTGACAGGCGCCCATCTGCTCCGGAAGTGCCCGGCCTGGGTAAACACAGCCGGGCTCTGCCTCTCACTGTCGGACCAGCCGGGCCAGGCGGGCCGTGCAGGAGCCCTGGGCCTCAGGCCCCCTCAGGGTCGCTTTCTACCTCAGGCTGGCCACGGCCAGCTGCCCCTACTGGAATGGCATCCCTGGAAACTGGGAGGGAAGACACAAGAAAGGAAGAATGGCGGCTCAGCGCAGGACGTAGCCCCCTCCCAGGTCACTTCCTTGAACCCCTCCCTGCTGGGCCCAGGGTCACTGCCCCCGCCCACTTGCCCTCCCCTCCTCGCTCACGCCCACATAAAGCCATCTGCCACCCTCGCCCCCCGGCAGGCACCACAGCCTGTGACTCAGCGCCCAGCCCTGAGGCTGCTCTGTGGGTGGCCGTGCCGGAACCTTGGTGGGGAGGGAGGTGCTGGGAAGGGGGCCCGGGGTTGGTGGGGAGGGGGGAAAGACACGTGCAAACCCCAGGTGGCCTTTCCCTGAGCACCAAACCCTGACCACACTGCCTTCATCCGGTTCTTAAAGCAGATGACTCTCCAGCAGAGGTGTTGCCTAAAACGTAATAGTCTCGTTAAAATGCACCTAATTCAGTTCCTTTTTTTCCTCCCAGTTCCACCAGCTGTTCTTCAGGTCCTGACCCTGGGCCCAACCGGGACCTATTTCTCTAGTGTATTCCACCCTCACCTCATGGGCCACCCCCAGCCCCTTGCAGCCCTTGGAACAGCATATTCACCCCATGCGCCCTTGGGTGGATACATTCCCGCGAAGGGATTAGAGATTTCCTGTCACCTCCCTGCAGACTTGAGCAAGGAGCTTGACCCCAGTGCTCATTCCAAAGGAAGAGCGGTGATGGTGAGACTGTAGGTGTCATTCTGAGGAAGGAATAAGTGAGGGTGGAGAATGTCACCCCTACCAGCGGCAGGACAAGGGGCTGGTCCTCGCCCTGCGCACCTTGGGAAGGTGGCTCCAGGTCTGCTTCTGAGTCAGGAGCTCTTTACGTGTGTGTTCTTTTCCCTCAAAGGGGCTTGGACCCTGGAACTTGGCTCCGGAGGAAAAACCTGGAGGCTGGGCCTGCCCCACAGCTGGAAGATTGGGATTTGCGGCCCAGCCCCAGCCCGGGGTTGAGGATAGGGGTGGAGGATCCAGCCCCGGAAGACCTGAGTTCCCAGCCCGCAAGAGCCTGCTTGGGGCATCTGTCTCCACTCACTCCTGCTGAGCCTCCTTCCAGAGGGTCCAGCCTCCTCCAAGGCTCTCGTAAGCTGCGTGGAGATTTAGCCACCTCGCCCCAAAGCTGAACGGAGCCCTCGGGATTTGGCCCTCGTTCCCTTCCTTACCTGGCGGCCCCCTGGAGTCTGTCTGGGGATTCTCTTACACAACCAAGCAATGGTGCCCTGTCTTCTTTTCCCAGCCCTGTTCCCTCCCAAACAAGCTACAGCCTCCTTTCATTTCGTAGTGGTTGTTTTACTGCTGGTAACCACAAGGAAACGGATCGGGCCTAGCAAAAGTAAAGAATCCTGGAAAGCTCCAAGAAACCTCAAACTTGTAGCAGGAAGAGTATGAATGTGTTTAAATTCTAGCTCTGCAGCCACGTGTAAACTTGAGCAAGATACCTACCCTCTCTGTGCCTCGGTTGCTTCAACTCCAAGTGGGGATTAACATGAGTATCTGCCCCAAAGGGCAGCTGTGAAGGTTTAATGAGGCAGAGAATTGTGAAAATACACAATCTGAGATAGTTAGTCTGGTTCCTTCCAAAGTGTACACAGTCTGCTAATAGTAAAAATTAATCATAGTCACATTCATTATTCATTTAGCACTTTTCTGTGTCGACGCAATGAGTGTCAGACACTGTCTGAGGATTTGCCTCCCATAAGTCTGTGTTCTTTCACCCCAGTCTTTCTTCCCACACTTTTTCAAGAGGCAGTTCAATGCCTCCAGAGGCGCGCCTCCCTCTCCCTGGGCACTGGGATATTTTCCAGGCTAATTGTCTCTACAGGAGAGTCTCCCAGGCACATATGCTGCTTCCCAGAGCAGGAAGGTGGGCAGAAAACAGCCCCAGCTGGAAAATCAGAGTTTGCATTTCCACACAACTTCTTCAGAATAATAGACTTGTAGAAAAAAAACAAAAAGGTCCACTTAGAGAGCAGCAAGCTATTTTGCCCGGGGTTCTCCCAACCTGCCCCATTTCACAGCTGCAGAAGTTGTGATACTTCCCAAGGCCACACAGCAAGTAAGCAGCAGAGATTCCACCAACACTGAGCACCTACAACATGGTAGGTACCGTATCCCCCACGGTAGGTTCTGTATCCGTCCACGTCGTAAACACCCATGGCATCCACGCCGTGCTCCCAGCTCTGGTCAGAGCACTGGAGAGGTAGGAACCGGGAATGGCATAGACATTCTATGGAGAGGAATCAGACCCCACACAAGTCCAAAAAGTCACTGCTGAGACTGATAAATGCTATGAAGAAAATAAATCTGGGTACCAGATGGAGTGGTGGGTGGATTTAGGGGAGGGGGGAGCCCTCTTTACCTACTGGAAGTCAGAAAGACCTCTGAAAAGTGACATTGAGCAGAGACTGAAAGATGAGACACAGGTATGTGAAGAGCTGGAGGAAGAGGTCTCCAGCTAGAAAGATGGCAAATGCAAAGGCCCTGGGGAAGGAGTATGTTTGGGCTCTTCCAGGAACAGGAAGGAGGCCAGTGTGGCTGGAGCAGCAAGAGTGATGGGCAGTGGAGGAGGCCAGGAGGAGAGGGAGGCAAGGGGCCTCATTGCCATTGGAAATGAGCCTGAATTTATTCTAATGGCAACGGGAAGCCATAGGAGGTTTTCTAAGCAGGGCAATGACCGTTATGATGTGTCGTGTACAAAGATCACTCAGGTGGCTGTGTGAAGAATGGATGGAAGGGGGGCAAGGAGCCGTGAGGAAGCTTTGGTGGCCTGGACCTCCGGGCCAGCTGTGGGGATGGAGGGAAGAGGAAGGCAGATAAACACCTGATACTAGCACATGTGAAGCACTGAGCACTGGCCTGGCATGCATCAGGGATACTCAACATAGAGTTGGGGGCCCAAGAAGAAGGGGTGCTGGTGGCTAGATGTGTGGCCAGGGTTAGGAGACGGGGGGAGCAGTGACAAGGAGTTGGGGGCCTGCCTTTCCTGGGCTTAAGGCCACAGGAGGCCAGCAGGCCTGGGTGGGACCCTGAAGGCACAAACTCTGGGGATCCCACATCCTCCTTTCAGTTCCCTAATGCGTATGATGTCTTTCTCTTCTTAAAAGGCCATTGTCAGAGGCACTATTTGTGACATATCAGTGTTCCAGAAATAAAAACCTGGAAGCAATTAGAATAAAAAACAGCTTACTATATTCATTTTTGTATTTCAAAATTTTGTTTAACTTGTACATACACGTGATAAAAATTTCAGAGTACAAGAGCATATAGCAAGAGATAACTCTCCCTCCACCCCATCTTCATCCCTAGAACATATTCTGTTATCTATTCTTTTTAATTTTTCCAGAAATATTTTCAGCATATACACACATATATATTACACATTAAACATGGAAATAGCATAGTATAGTGTTTTGTATCTTGTTTTCACCAAGCCATATTTCTTAAAGATCATTTCATATTAGTCCATGAATCACTATTTCATTCTTTTTAGTGGCTGAATGTTACACCATTACAGAGCTGTATCATATAGGAAAGTAGGTATTTAGATGATTTCCAGGTTTGGCTAATATAAGCAATGTAGCAACAAACATCTTCATATGGAGGTCTTCGGCATTTCCATTGGATAAATTCCTAGAAACGGAATTTCTAGCTCAAAGGACAATTACATATTTTTCTGTTTGAATAAGTATTGACAAATTGCTGTTTAGAGCAGTTGGACTAACTCACTCCCCACTCTCACCCCCAGCTGACCCTGACAGCATCCCTTTCACAATGTCAATACAAGTCATTGTCCAAATGTTTCATTTTTGCTGATCTCACCACACCTGACAACTTGCATGTGTTAAGTGTAAGCCCACCTTCATTGGTGTGGTGGGTGTTATCACCCTCATTCTGCAGTTCGGACAGCTTAGTTCACTCACCCCAGGACAAAGCCAGTGTCCCAGCACTGCTGTGAACCACAGAGATGACAGAAAGCACGGCTGGGAACAGAATAGGCAAGGCCAGGAGTGGGGAAGCTGAGGCCAGGCAAGGGTGTGGTTGCCTAAGCAGACACTCAGGCTCTGGCAATCAAGATGGGGAAAGGAGACATACAGGTCAGAAGCCAAGAGACCAGTCAATGGTCAGGTCTATAAACCCGCTCCACCAGGACCAGGGACACAGTGCTGCCTCTTCTGCGCTCATGCCTGGGCCAGCCTGAGCCCCGGATGTGGGCGTCAATGAGCCATATTAGGGTTAAGGGAAATAGGTCAGTCACTTGCTGGAGGAGTAGCAAATTTAGGAGCAGAGATGAGAGTGGATGTTGACATCTGGGACTAAAGCCCCAAGTTTCCTTTCTTCCTACCATGAACAGCTTGGCAGTCGCAAAGCAGGAAGATGCAGTCTCCATTAAAATTGAGAGAGAAAAGTCCCTGTCAATAAACCACAGTTGCCAAATGAACCTAAGTTTAGCATCACACTCTAAGCCTGTTTGGGAGCCTCTTGACTTTTCTAATGGGCTCCACTTCCGTGAACTCAAGGTAATGGAATCAGCTTCAGAGAAAACAATGTTCTAAATAAAGAAATGCAATCAGAGCTGCTGACCTCCAACAGAAGACTCTTCTCGTAGGCCTTGGACTTGAAGTAAGGAATGTGTGCTTTGAGAGGGCGTATGTGTATGTGTGTGTAAAGATTATGAATTTCAGGCGTGACTGAAACCACAAAGTCCTAACATGTTACTAAGGCTGGCCTATTAAACAAACAAACAAAAACTTAAAAAAAATATTTAGAGTAAGGAGGGCAGGGAAACCTGACTGTTTTGAAACTGACATTAGGGCCCATCCAGGTATAGGGGGTATTATTCAGAGACAGGATGCCCAAAGGAGTGGGTTTCCAAAGACCCCCTCCCAGACTCATGGCACAAGCCTGGGCAGCAATTTGAAAACATGGAATGTTCCAAGGTGGGCAAGGCAAGACTCCCAAAGCAGGCTTATCCTAGAAGCTTGTGTCCATAAGGAGAGCGCTTGCTGAGCTATGAAGGTCAGAATCAGGCAACCATGAAGGCCTTCAAGGGGGTCCTAGGGTATCAGCCCAGAGAAGCCCAGAGTGTGGTCTGTGGCTGGCAATGACTGTCTGAGATACTGGAGTTTCCAGTTGTTCATCCTTCTGAGTGAAGATGGTCTCTACTCCTACTCCAATTTTCTGGAAATTTCCATGGTCTTCCATACTGCCTATCCATCCATCCCATCCATTCCACTGTCTCAAGCAGTCCGTAAAAAAACCATTTTTTGAGGCTATGACAAATCAAAGACCATGCTAGGCACCATGTGGGATACAGAGTAGGGCACAAATGGTGGTGGAACGTTGGCAGTGGGGACTCTTACACAAGGTCATGGGGAGTGTAGGTAGGTGTAATCACTTTGGAAAACAATTTGGCACAATTTGCAAAGTTGAACTTGCACACCAATAACCTAGCAATTAATTCCTCTCCTAGCTATATACCCCTCAAACTCTTGCAGCTGTGTGAAAGACATGTATAAGGATGTTCAAAGAAGCATTGTTCAAAATAGTAAAATTATGAAAAACCCAGATGTCTATTACCAGGAGAAGGAACACTTTGTGAATTATGGTCTGTTCCACAATGTACTATTATGCAGCAGTGAAAATGAATGAACTATAGTTATATGCAATAAGATGAATGCATCTTAGAGACAAATGATGAGTTTCTATTTTTTTTGTTGTTGTTGTTGTGGGGCTTTTTTTATTATTTTATCACTAACAATTTTTCCAGCTTTATTGAAATATAATTGACATATAACATTTTGTAAGTTTAAGGTGTACAACATGGTGATTTAATACACATATATTTTGCAAAATGATTATCAAGATAAAGTTAGTTAACCGCATACATCACCTCACATAACTACAATTGTGTACTGGCGGGTAAGAAAATTTAAGGTCTACTCTCTTAGCAACTTTCAAGTGTATAACACAGTATTGTAACTGTAGCCTCTACACTGTATATTAGATTCCCCAGTGTACCACCGTTTATTTATCCATTTACCTACTGGAAAATATCTTGGTCGCTTGTAAGTTTTGGCAGTTATAGAGTATCTGTAAACCTTCATGTGCACATTTTTGTGTGGACATAAATTTTCAATTCATTTGAGTAAATACCAGCTAGTAGGACTGGTGAGTTACTCAGTATGCCTAGTTTTCTAAGAAACTGCTGAATTGTCTCTCAAAGTGGCAGTACCATTTTTGCATTTCCTCTCTTTGAATGAGAGTTCCTGGGGCTCCACACCCTCCCCAAGACTTTGTGTCGTCTGTGTTTTGGATTTTGGCTATTCTAATAGGTGTGTAGTTGTAGCTCATTGTTTTAATTTGCAGTTCCCTAATGACACATAATGAGGTATCTGTTCAGATCTTTTGCTCATTTTTAATTTTTCAGGTTACTTTCTTATTGTTGAGTTTTAACTGTTCTTTGTGTATTTTTAAAAACAGTCCTTTATTGGGTATTTCTTTGCAAATATTTTCTCTCAGTCTGTGGCTTGTCTTCTCTCTCTTTTGTAGAGCAATTTTAATTTTTAATGAAGATCAGCTTATCAATTATTTCTTTCATGCATCGTGCCTTTGTTGTTGTAAAATGATGAGTTTTTTTTTAATGATGAGTTTTTAAAAAGCGAGTTTCAAATTAACACAACTTTGTAAATCAACTATACTTCAATAAAATAA
Source organism: Balaenoptera acutorostrata (assembly GCF_949987535.1). NCBI lineage: Eukaryota > Metazoa > Chordata > Mammalia > Artiodactyla > Balaenopteridae > Balaenoptera > Balaenoptera acutorostrata. The sequence continues at coordinate 19,910,329 of NC_080079.1, read as the reverse complement.
ATTTTTTTAAAAAAGAATTTTAAAAGCAAGTTTCAGAAGACTACATATACTGTATCATTTTTTTCTAAAGCTTAAAAACAAGCAAAGCTAAATAACATTTTCTAAGGAAATCAAACAAATGTATCTTAAAATTTTTTTAGAGCCAGGAATACTGACCATAAAATTTCAGATAGTTGTTACCCCTGGGGGCAGACAGGTTATGGGACAGGGGAGAACCCCACCTGTAGGGTCAATGATCTAGTTCTTGGGCCACATAGGAGGTATCAAGTGTTTGTTTTATTATTACATTTTATTCATTGCATATGTTCTTTGATCAGAAATACATAGTAAACATTTTCACGGCAATAACTCCTGGTCTGAAGGAGACTGCCATTTATACGAGAAAATAGAAACACAGACCCCAAAAAAGGCATTTCGTATGTCATAGTACAAGAAAGAACCTTATGAATGACCATACTTGTTTGGACTCTTATCGCAAGTGACTGAAACCAAATTCAAACTATTTCAAGCAAAAGTAAGTCGTAAGTAAATAATAAGTAAGTAAGCAAGTCTGGCTTGTTAATTGAGGTGAGGCCAGGACCAGGAACCCTAAAAACTCGAATAACAAGCGACTCACTTCCTCACTCTCTCTGCTTCTGTGTGTTGGCCTCATTTTCTCCCACTTTGGATGGGTAGCTTGAGGACCTTCCTTCTGGTGAGGGAAGGAGAATAAGGGATGCAGATACTGCCAGCCTGGCTTGCATCATGCACCACGTCAGTTTGGCAAACCCAAAGGAAGGAGAGATGGGTTTTTCTCCCTATGTTCCATTCACAAAATCCCAGGCAAGGATTCCAATTGGCCTGGTTTGGGTCACAGGTCCATCCCTGGGCCAATCACAGTGGCCAGGAGAAAGGGTATTATGTGATTGGAGGCCTCATCAAATCTCAGGGAGCAGAGGAGGGGCGGGCTACTCAGAGAAAAGGAAGTCCTATCGTCAGAGGGAGCAACGGAAAGGATGACAGGACAGACAAACATGACAGATGTCCACTCCCAAGGCTCAGGCAGCAAAGGGAATAAGAGTCGGGGAGTGGGGAACACAGTGAGGCGCTTTGGAAGAGAAGGTCCTAACGTGCAGGCTGAAGAAAGGGCAGAACTTGAGGCCTTAGGGAGGGAGGGAGGCTCCTGCAGACCCTGGAGGCTGGAGGCTGGCTGTATAAGGCAGGGATGGCTCTGGGTGATCCTGCGGGAGCCATTTTAATTGTCCTGTGGGCTGGTCGGCTCCAGGGTGTAAAAACAAACCTTGATGGGAGGGATTCCCTGGGAATGGAAAAAAGGTAAGCAAAAGGCAGAACACAGGATGTTGCGGAAGCCCAGAGGACGCCCACACACAGGGGTCGGGCTGAGTCAAGCGGACGTCTGGGGCCGTGGAGGGGGCAGGTTGGAGGCAGCTGGGAACAGAGCACCGCTCAGGGCCAGGCGCTCTTCCCTCTAGAAGGAGTTGCCTCGAAGGATGGTTTCCAGCCCGGCCGATCTGGTTCACCACCCCCAGACCGCAGCCCTCAGGAATCCCACGCCAATTGCGCCAGAGGGGTGGCCCTCGGTGTGGGGACCAGGGCCCAGCAGGCCGGGGCGGCCACGTTACTGGCCTCAGGAGTGGCGGGGCCTCCAGGCCCAAGAGTCCCAGCTTCAGAGAGGAGCAGGGGTGGGAGGCGGGTGCGAAAGCACGTCAACCCAACAATGCCATGCATGCCGCGGATCTATTATGAGTCCCGGGCTCTAGCGTTCGCCCTGGATTCGAATCCGTTTCGACACTTGATGAATATGTGACCTGGGCCACATGCTTCACTCTCTGAGTCTCAGCTTTCCAATCAGGAAAATACCCAGAACACAGTGTCGTACCTACCTGAAGGGCCGACTGTGAGGCTCAGGTGAGAAAAGGTTATCGTTGGCATGAGGCTCTGCATCAGTGTTTGCCATGGTTATAACATGACTTCCTAATTTAATCCCTGAGATGAGAGTTGTGAGCCCCCAACAGTGCAGACAGCCACACAGAGGCTAAATGACCCCATCCTGAGGACACTTTAGAAGGCGCTGTACAGTCCATTTGAAGCACTTCCCCACTCCTGGGCCTTTGCTTATGCCATGCCCCGACACTTGGAAGATGCTTCCCTTGGATCCTACATAGCTGGCTCCTTCTCATCCAGGTTTAGGATAAATGTCATCTCCTCAAAGAAACCTTCTCTGATCACCCTAACTAAAAAAAGTAAACTCCCTGTCCTCCATCCAATTACTCTCATTTATGCTCTTCCTTTCATTATTACCCTCTTATATTAACTTATATATTTTATTTGCTTATAACCTGATTCCCCTCTGGAATATAACGTCACTGAGTACAGACACCTATTTCACCACCGTATCCCTAGCCTAGCATGGCACATTGACTGGTGCTTACATATTTGTGGAGTGAATAAATGAAGAATACCCTGGTAACACTCAGGCCATGCATTTCAACTAAGGCTCACAGAGGTTCCCTTACGTCTCCCATGGCCTTATTTACATCTGGCTTCTCAGAGCTCCTGGCTTTGAGGCCCTGGTTCAAGTCCAGCCATGGAGACACCAGAGCCAGGCACCAACTCCCCCACAGCAACCTCGTCTTCCCTGGGGTTCATGTGGTTCACCCAGAACCTCTGTGTGGGGCTGGGGCTGGCCAGTTGGAGCTTAGCTAGAACATCCATCAGTCTATCAATAAACATTTGCAGGGCTTCCCTGGTGGTGCAGTGGTTGAGAATCTGCCTGCCAATGCAGGGGACACGGGTTCAAACCCTGGTCTGGGAAGATCCCACATGCCGCGGAGCAACTAGACCCGTGAGCCACAACTACTGAGCCTGCGCGTCTGGAGCCTGTGCTCCACAACAAGAGAGGCCACGACAGTGAGAGGCCCGCGCACCGCGATGAAGAGTGGCCCCCACTCGCCGCAACTAGAGAAAGCCCTCGCACAGAAACGAAGACCCAACACAGCCAAAAATAATAAATAAATAAATAAATAAATATTTTTTTTAAAAAAAGTTATAAATAAATAAATAAACATTTGCAGAGTCCCTCGCTACCTGCCTTTGGGAAGTGTCCTGGGTTGACCTGGGGAGACAAGGCCTGTTGGATGTCCTCCTTGGCCGCTAACCTGAAGCCTTCTCCATGGCACCTACTGGGTAGTATCATGCCTAAATGTTTAACCCTGAATGACAATTTATGATTCCATGCTGAAAAATGTCACTGAGCTACAAGCCTGACACTCCAGTTTGCTGATCGGCATGAGCTTCTCTCCCTGCAAGTCAGTGTTTTTCAAGGCATGGTCTATGGCCCATCTATAACAAATCATGAGCTGCTTGTCGGGGTGGGGGGAACTACACAGGCTCCTAGCCAGCCTGGACCTGCTAGATCGGAATCTCTCTGCAGCAGGTTTTGGAGTCGGCACTTTTCTTTAGAGTAAATAACTGGGGCAAGATCGCATAACTAGTGAGTGGTGGAGGAGAACCAGACCCAGGCATTCGGGCTCCAGAGCCTGTGCTCCTAACTTTTGTCCAACGGTACCTCTCCATTCCCACAGGCCCACCGCCGCCTGCCCCAGCAGAGACTCGGCAACAGTTGTCTCTCTAAGTTCCATTTGCACCCTTCCAACGAGCAGGTCCAGTCCCCCTGATGATGGCCACCTCCATCCTTTGGCAAAGTCTGTTGTGAGCACGCAGGTCGGTCTGTCTCCCCTACAAGCTCAGAGGGTGAACAGTTACGTGGGTCATTTCTGCACCCCTGGAAGCCCAGACAGGGGCTGGCCCAGATTGACTCCAGTCTCTGTGGGTTGCAAAAAAGGATATATTCACCCACCCAATACTTCTGTGCCTACCATGTGCCAGGCCCTTTGTGGGCACTCAGGATGCAGCAGTGTAAAACCAAACAAAAATCCCTTTCCCCCAAGGAGCTTATATTTTGTGGGTGAAATGTACAGGTGAAGTGATAATGGCCCCTGCAAGGTCTGCTGGGAAGTAAATGAAATAAACTGTAAGTGTGGAGAGAAAGGTAAGAGCTCTGGGGACTGAAGCAATCAGGGAGGGCTTCCTGTAAGAGGCTTCATTGGCATCACCTTCCTTATTGTTGAAATCACCTAAGATAAGTCTGTTGAAGACTTGGATTTTCTCTGTAGAGCCTCACTCCCAGTGGCCAATGCTAAGGACGTGGTGTATCAGGCACAGTTCCCACAGTTCAAAGCACCTTGACCAGGGTCTGCAGGGAAAGTGTGGGGGTAGGAGGAATGAGGGTGGAGAGTCAGAGGGACACTTATTAGTAGTAACGTTATTTTGAGTGAAATCTTTGTTCTGGAATCCAATCCCAACTGTTTCTCTTGGGTTGCTGTGAGGATTAAATGCTTAACTCAGACAAAGGAGGAGAGGTCAATTAATGGACGGCATTGTTGCTGTTTTGGGTAGAAAACACTCTCAGTAGTCCCAGCTCATCTACCTTAGTGGGCAAGAGGGAAAGGTAAGAGATGGTCTGGGAGCCTCAGATTATGTGGGGCCTTGCAGACCATGGTGAGGAGAATGGATTTAATTCTGAGATGGGAAGCCATTGGAGGCTTTTAAGCAGGGCGATGATGAAAGATCATTGGCTGCTTGAAAAATGAACTGTTGGGAGGATAGGGTAGAAACAGAGACCAGTTAGGAGGCTACTGCCAAGGTCCAGGTGAGGGACAGTGGAGGCCTGGATGAGGGTAGTAAAAGAGGAAATGTCTTGGTGAACACACATGAATTTTGGATGTGTAAAGTGCCGCAGGGGCGGGGCACAAGGGAAAGACGAATCAAGGAGGACCTCAGGTTTTGGGTAGGTAAATGGGGGTGCCATATTCTCAGATGGGAAAGGTAGAGGAAGAGCAGGGTTGGGAGACAAAATCAAGAGTTCTGGCCTGCTTGTGTTGGGGGTGGTGGCTGAGTAATGCCCCCCTAATGATGGAACCTGTGAATGTGTGACCTTACATGGCAGAGGGACCTTGCAGATATGATTAAGTCGAGAGTTTCGAGATGGGGAGATAAACTTGAATTATTTTGGTGGGCCCAGGGTCAACCCAAGGGGCCTTATAAGCGGAAGAGGGAGGCAGGAGAGTCAGAGCTATTCAGCGTGAGAAGGACTCAACCCACCTTTGCTGGCTTTGAAGATGGAGGAAGGGAACCTTAAGTCAAGAAATGAGACAGCCTCCAGCAGCTGAAAAAGGTAAGGAAATGGCTTCTCCCCTAGGGCCTCTAGAAGGAACATGTTCCTGCTGACACCTTGCTTTTAGCCCAGTAAGACCCATTTTGGACTTCTGACCAAGTTCTCTCCTACCTCTCTCTCTCTCACCCACTAAGTTCCAGTCCCAGTAGCATTCATGAATCCTCAAACAGGCCACACCGGTCCTAGCCTCAGGACCTGGAACATTCTTTCCATGATTCATACATGTCTGACTCTTTTTGATCATTCCACCATTACTTCAAATGATGCCGCCTCAGCAAGGCCTTTCTGGCCTCCAGCTATAATTGCTCTCCCTTCTCCCCAGCTCCTACCACACAGGCTGGCTTTGCTGAGTTTATTTGTGTATTACCTGTCTTCCCCACTAGAAAGAAGATCCATGACGGCAGGGAACTCATTTACCTTGTTTACCACTGAATTCCTAGTACCTGAGCCAGTGCCTGGCATGTAGTAGGTACTCAATAAATTAAATAAAAATGAATGTTAAAAAAACAACAAACAATAAATGTTGGCGAGAATGTGGAGAAAAGGGAAACCTCATACACTGTTGGTGGGCATGTAAATTGGTGCAGACACTATGGAAAACAGTATGGAGGTTCCTCAAAAAAATAAAAATAGAACTACCATATGATTCAGCAATCCCACTCCTGGGTATATACCCGATGAAAATGAAAATACTAATTTGGAAAGATACATGCACGCCAGTGTCCACAGCAGTATTATTTACAATGGCCAAATATGGAAGCAACCCAAGTGTTCGTCAACAGATGAATGGATAAAGAAGATGTGGCACATATATTTAAAACTCAGCCATTAAAAAAAAGTGAAATTTTGCCATTTGCTACAACATGGATGGACCTGGAGGGTATTATGCTTAGTGAAATCAGACAAAGACAAATATGGTATGTTATTACTTATATGTAGAATCTAAAATATAAAACAAACAAATGAAGATAACAAAACAGAAACAGACTCACAGATATAGAGAACAAACTAGTGGTTGCCATGGGGAGAGGAATGGGAGGGAGGCAAGATAAGGGTAGGGGGTTAAGAGACACAAACCACTATGTATAAAATGAATAAGCAACAAGGATATATTGTATAGCACAGGGAATATAGACCATATTTTATAATAACTTTAAATGGAGTATAATCTACAAAAACATTGAATCACTATGTTGTCTACCTGCAACTAATATCATATTGTAAGTCAACTGTACTTTAATTTTAAAATAAATAAAAATGAATGTGATTTAGAGAAGAAAAAAAAAGATAGTCCTTGGTTTATGGCCACAGAAATCTAGAGTCTGAATGTTATCAACCAACTCCCCCTGAATTCACTGAGCCTATTATGTATTATTTCCTGGGAGGCAGATGGGGAGAAGCCAGCCAGGAGCTCACAGCCCAGAAGGAACTCATGGAAGGGAAGGGAAAGGAAGGGAAGGGGAGGGGAGGGGAAGGAAGGGCAGGGAAGGCTGAGAACTCAAGTACAAGGCCCTCTGGTAAATGTCCAAGCAGATTGAGTAGAGTCCCAGGAGCTCAGCGAGGACTGGCTCCGTCCACTTAGGAAGAAGGAGGAGGAGGAGGAGATGCGATTTCAGGGGCTGGGGGTCCGAGGGCTGGGGAGAAAGAGAAAGCTCTCTTAGCTCTTTCTGAGAAGGCAAGTGTGGTTAATTCAAGAAAATTCTGTCTGAGGAATATAAACAGCCTAAGAGCCAACTTTTGCACCAAGCGGTTTGCAATCCAGCTGTGGAGAAGAGCACCAGAAGTGCCCAGCAGAGCCCTGGAGGGATGCAGTGCAGGGAACAGCTTCGGAACTTAGTTTGGGGTCAGGCAAGCCTAGGTCTGCGTCCCACTCCTGCCACTGACCGCTGTGCCTCAGCTTCCTTATGAGAATTTTACCTCCTTCACCAGGTTGTTGTGAGGCTTAAAGGAAGATAATAAATCTGAAGTGCTCAGCAGAGAGCCCTGCGCACAGTTTAAGTGCTCAGTAAAAGGCAGCCATTATTATTAAAATAAGTAGGTTGTTCACTGGGCGGGAATCAGTGTTTTTGAGATTCCAGGGGTGAGAGGGCAGGTTAGTGTACCTGGAGATGAATGTCTGGGTCATATATAATCCACCAACCTGTGTTTCTCCCGGTGGGGTGCCCGGCAGGCCACCCCAAGAGACTGTGAGGCAAAGGGTCTGTGGCAGGATCCAGAAATCGGAAGTTTAACAACCCCGCCTCCCCACCCAGTGACGTCAGGCCACTCAAGGCCAAGAACCATTGCTTCAGCGGGGCCACGCTCAGGACAGACTCCCCTGGTTTTTGCCTTTCAAAGCAGTGTTTGGATGACTTTCTCATGGAGGCTGAGTGCCTTAACCCTGCCTTCAGTTTCCCGGAGCTGGGGCCTTCCATGTGCAGTCAGAGACACACCTGGTTTGTGGACCTCTGAGGGCTGGGGCTCAAGGAGACCTTCTGAATAAGGATGCGGTTCAGAAATCTACAGAGACTTGAGCTGCGGGGAACACCAGCTCACTCTGCCTTCTGCTTGGGGCCCCCCATAATTCTACCTCCTGAGCTCCTTTGCAACCTAACCCTGTAACCCCTAAACCGTTCCTTGTTTAATTTTTCTTCGCGGCATTTATGACTATTCCACAGGCCGCTAGTCTTACTCATTGTGTTTAGTGTCTATCTACCTCCATTAGAATGTAAGCTCTCTGATTATAAGCTTTTGTTTGTTTATTTGCTGTTTTGTTCTGTTTTGGTCTTCTTTGTCCACGCTGTATCCTTGGGCTTAGAACTGCTGGCTGGCATACCACAGGCCCTCAATAAATATTCATTGAATGAGAGAATGAGTTGGACAGCTCTAATTCCTTCCTGCCCCAGAAGCTCCCAGTTCAAGAGACAGTACAAACCTGTGTCCCTTCTCCAGCCTTGTCACCAGCTAATCCTTGGGGCAGTGTTGGGGGTCGGGTGGCCTCTATTCTGGGCCTTTACAAGTTTTCCCCTCTCCCACGCCAGTGTTTTCTTTAATTGCCCCTCTTGTGAGAATAGAGAACATCGCATGGGGCAGGGGCTTTCAGAGCCGGCTAATTAACAGGCAGTCATTCCCTTTTCTGTCTTCCTCACATTCCTTTTTATGGGGCTGAGTGTATCACAGGAAGGCATGTGCAGCCTCAAGATACCCCTGTCCTATGTTTACATATATAGACAAAGAAATATTTACATACATGTTATTTTTATTTATACAAGTAATAATAGCAGCTGAACTTCACTGAGTGTTTACTGAGTGCCAGGCATTGTGCTAAGCATATGCATCTCCTTGTTTAACCCTTTAAACAACCCCATGAGGTCAGTGGTGTTATTACTGTCGTCCCACTTTACAGATGAGCTGCAAGAGCTTCAGTGTCTGATCCAGAGACACATATCTGAGTTTGAAGCCAAACAAGATGGTCTGACTCCAACATACCCCTCATTCCTAACTGCTACAATGACTGCCTCTCTCAAAAGGTGTGCTCATTATCAGAAAGTCAAACAATAATAAAGAAAGTAAACAGGGGGACTTCCCTGGTGGGCCAGTGGTTAAGACTCTGTGCTTCCACTGCAGGGGGCACGGGTTCAATCCCTGGCCGGGGAACTAAGATCCCGTGTGGCACAGCCAAAAATTTTTTAAAATAAATTTTTTAAAAAAGAAAGTAAACAGGGGGAGCTCCCCTCACTCCCCCAAAGAGGCTGCTGTAAGCTGATAATGCTTTTATACTAGGGAATTTCTTATACCAGCAGAATATAGGTAAGAATAAAAAGGTCTATATGTCTATAAAAACACACACCCATCTAGTTAAGTGGGTTTTTTCTTTTCCTACAATAGTAGTTCCAGACCTTTTGTTTCACTTAGTTTTTTCACTCTCTAATAATACATTTTGGACCAGATCTTTAAACTTCAATAAGTGATGCCTCCCCTCTTAGAAGCTGTAGGTTGATGTTCTGGCTGCCGAGGCTAAGGATGAAGTGATGTGATGAAGACAAATCTATGGAAGAGGCGAGAGGAGGTACATAACATGCTGGCCAGATCGCAGCTGGGCGAGTTTGGACTCTTACAGGCTTAGGAGCTGTCTTTAGAAAGGGGGGCTTGTTTGTTGTTGTTCTTGCTTTTTAGCTTAGGTAGTTCAGGGTACCATCCTGTTGGCTGAGAAATGAATAGGCTTCCCTGCCTGTATCAGAGGATCTCAAAGCCAAGCTCTCCTAGGCAGCCCCAGGTAACCTCTTGGAGACTGGGCTCAAGGGAGCCGAGGGGCTTCCATTCTAAGGATCCTTAAGTATTACTCCCATTACTCATCGCTCAGCTTCCAGGCATAGCTACTATGCTAGCCACCAAACTCCTGGCAGTAGTTCATTTAATCTGCAAAACCCTACCAGGTATTTCACTGCCCCCACCTTACAAATGAGAAACTGATACTCAGAGAAGTTAATAACCTACCCAGGATAGCACAGCTAGTAAGAGGCGGCACTGTGTCTTTCTCACTAAGGCCTCAAAGAATCGCAGCAGAAGGTTGGAGCTGATTGAAATCTTCTAACTCTGGCCCCTTCTTCCATATAAATGAAGCACACAGCCCAGGGCCCTAACAAAGTTGGCTGCAGGCCACACAGCAGGTGTAAGGAACTGACTGAGGTTCCGGTTTTTCAGACTCTATTTGTTATAAAAGACCTCCAGGGAAGTTGGTAGAACTGAATGGAGTAGAGTCAGTTCTGCATCCTGGTAGCCCAGAGGCATTGGAGTAACTGACTTCCTGAAGAGGATTTGCCCACAGCAAAACAAAATTAAGCCTTGTGTCAATATGAAGCCAGGGCAGGAGGGATCCTAATCTATAACTTCCTCCAAAGAAAAAAGTCCTACACCTGCCAAGGGGGGGGGGGGGGGGTCAGCTGATAGAGCTGCCCCGAGAGGGAGTGTGGGGTGAGGGGATATTATTACTGGAAACCTAAGACACCAGAAACTCATCCTTCAAATAGACCCACTCACTCCAGCTGGCCATTTTTACCAACAGGGGCCATCCTTGAATCTGGAGCCCCTGATTAAATCCCTCCACCCCAATCTGCCAAAGCCACACGTATAGCCACCTAGAAGTACTTCTCCCCACAGTTTATTCTTTTCTGTTAAAAGCAAACAAAACCCTCTGCCCAAAGAGGTGTAGACTAGGATGTCCTTCAATAGGAGATCCAGATAAATAAATTATGCCAAATCCGTACCATGAAATGTTCTGAGGCCCCACCAAAAGAATAAAGGGCATCTGGAAGATAAGAGCACTGAGACTTACTAGTAAATGGAAGAAACGAAGTTGCAGAATGATAAGCAGAATACATAACTGAAAATATGGAAAAGATACAAAGAGTATCACAGCTTCATAAGGAAAAATTTGGAAAATACAGAAAAGTAGGGGGGATCAAACCCCCGCACAGACCTCCCACCCTGAAAAAAAGAACCCTTGTTAATATTTCATATATTTCTCTCAGGTCTCCTGGCTAGAAGTGGTCGTGTTACATCAGGTGGTGGTCAGCACACACTGGAGTGTGACCAGAGCTCAAATCCCAGCTCTTCCACCCCTACCTGGGAGAGCCTCACTCTGCGTGCCAATCTGTTCTGTGGAAGTCATTCCACCTTCCTGGGATGGTTGTATTGATTAAATGAGGCCAAATATGTAAAGCACTGAGTGCCTAGCAAACAGCACTCAATAAATGCAGCTGTCATTGTTATTTGTAACCTGCCATTTCCCTCAATATTTTAACATAATTGATTTTGAACATTATTCAGAATCTTTGAAAACGTCACACGTGATGGCTGCTGAATGTACCGATTTCTTCACCATTCTCTTAGGAGAAATGTTTTGGCTGCTTCCATTTTTACCTCCGTATAAATAGCTCTGTGATGAACACTACTGTGAGTAGAGCTTTACGTCCCCTATGTTTTGAAGATTTTCCTTAAGATCATTTCCCAGAAGTGGAATTACTAGGCCAAAGGGTAATCACCATTTTCAGGCTTCATCTGCACAAGGCCTGATTGCACAAAGCGGGCCTTATTTCCTAGACCTAACCTCCCCCACCTCCTGACCATCCCCAGAGCCTCCCTGCCCCCCACCAGGATGGCCTTCTGCTCCCCGGAGAGGACACCTGGCTGCCGCCACCTCCCTTGCCTCCTTCAGTGGCCGAGCTTCTCCCCTCTGCCCATGTAAATCCTCCCTGCTTTCAGTTCTTATACCTCTCCCTGGCCCACCCTGACTGCTGGGCCCTCGACCATCTCCCCTTCCTCTGGGTTTCCCAGCTCCTTGAATCTATAACCAAGTCCAGCCTGACTCACGGACCCTCTTTCCCTTTCAAGATTCAGATTTGGGTCCGTAACACCCAGACAGTAAGCTCCTGAGGTCAGGAATGAAGCCCTGGGCTCTTCTTCCTTCCCCTCTCAGCCCTGGAGTGAGCAGTACAGTGCTAGGATCTGAGTTCCCATTGGGCAAGATGTCTTCCTAGGGTCAGCTGTGGTCCAGGCTGGGCACTATGGCTGCAGGGACCTTCGGAGCTGGCTCCTCGCTCGGGGCAGGGAGAGGGAAACATAAATAATCGAGTGTAACCATGAAGGACAGGGGTTTTGATACAAGTTCATAATAGAGGAGAGAGAAGGGAGGGTGTCAGCTCAACCTGGTGGGCCCTGCTCAGGCTGTGAACCTTGTTGGATGTCTTGCCGTGTGACCCTGAACAAGTCATTTAACCTCGCTGAACCTGGATGCCCCCTTCTGTACCAGGCTCTCTTCATTGGGATGTAGTGAGGTTAAATCAGTTATTCAGGTGAACTTGCTTAGCCAGAGGTATGCAGCAGGTGCTCAATAAATGTTTGCTCCTGGTGAGGGCTCAATACAGACTTGTGGATTAATAAAGGGACTGCACTGGCAGGGTGCTTGCAGCCATGGGACTCAAGCATCTCAGCAGGCCTGTTCTTCTCGCTTGGGGACTAGGTTGCTGGATGTCCATTTCTTCCACTGACGGGCGAGTTTCTTGCAGGTTCTGGCCAACTGGGTCTCCACACCAGAGTCTGGAGGGGTATGTGGAAGGGTTGGAATCATGCTTACAAGGAGTTTACTCGTGAATCACCTTTGCCTCCGGTGCAGTGCAGCAGTGGAATGGAATGTTGAAATGCCTCCTTTTACATCCATTTTCTGAACTCGTGGCAAGCCTGCTCCCATCCGGGCTGCAAATCCTCCCCGCCTAGCAGGCAGAACCTTGCATGAGGCCCAAGGAACAGAGGCTTCCGGGAGTGATGTCACTCAGAGCTCAAGGAACACCAAGGGCACCAAGTTGGGCTCTCCAGTTATTCATCCTCCCTGCAGTCAAGGCGGGCTCTGAGCAGGCCCATCCCTGCAACAGATGTGGCTCAAGGTTATGGCCAAGGTCAGGACTGTTATGTGTCCTTTAGTGGTGGGGTGGTGCAGAGATCACTGGCCTCAAGTTTGGATTTAAAGCTGAGAGAATCCTTAGACACCATCTAATTCAACCACCCTCCCCTTTGTAGAGGGGGAAACTGAGGCTCAGAAAGGTCAAGAGATCTGGCCAAACTCACACAGCTATGGCATGGGTTATAAAGCTAGGACTTGCTTTTTCCAAACCCCACAGTTACAAGAATTCTCATCAACCTCTGCTCTATCTGGGGTTACCTCTCAACCCACCCCTACCCCCATATACACCAATCACTATAATACTGATAATAGTGGTACCATCTATTGGATAAGCTCCTGAAGGAAGCACGGGGCTAAATGTTTAGGATGTATTGTCTAATTTAAACCTTTCAACACCTCTAGGAGTTAAGTAAAATAACTCCTTGCTAGTCCAAGTGTGGTCTGTGGCCAGCAGCAACAGTATCACCTGGAAGTTGGTTGGAAATGCAGACTCTCCAGCCCCAGGAGGAGAATTTGCATTTCAGCAGGCTTCCAGGTGATCTTAGGGACAATCAAGTTTGAGAAGCACCGCCAAAACTCATCGCACTTTAAAGACAGGAAATGAAGCATGGAGCAGGGGAGTGACTCCCACAATGTCCCACAGCAGGTCAGGGGCGGAGCCCTGGCTGGCGGAACCATGGGCAGTGCCCTGGCTCTGAAGTCTTGAGGTTTAGGAATGTTTTCCCACTAGTTCTAGGCCAGAGGAGGTAGGATTCCAGACCCCACCTGCCCCAGGAGCAAGGAAGTTACTGATAAAAGGAATATCCCAAGCATTTCACAAGGTACTTTCAAGTATATTATTTTGTTTTTACTTTATAACTTGTTAATTATCCCAACTTTACTAAGAAGAAACTGTACCTTGGAAGAGTCTAAGCCATTTGTACAAGACTGCATTGCTGGCCACTTCCAGAGTCGGGGCCCGACGCTTGTCTCCTTTACTCCGGAACCCAATCACTGTTTCTCCAAGCACAGAGTGGTATCCCAGTGGCAGGAGAAGTGACTGTAGGTGGAATACAGACGAAAGTCTCCTATTCGAATTGTCATATATTTTAATTTCTACTACAAAAAAACACAATTAGATTATTAAACCTCAGAGACTACTGTTTAAGACAAAATATGGGTTGGATTTTTGTTTGTTTGTTTGTTTGTTTAATGAGTCTCTGAAAAATCAATTTCAGGAATGATAGAGGAGGTGGTACTCAGATATTGCAAAGTCCATGAAGGTGGTAAAAGACTGGAGTGTGGGAAACAGCTCCAGGTACCACACAGTGGGGGGGGGGGGGGAGGGGGAGAGAAAACCAGCAGCCAGAGAGATCTCTACTCAGAGGCTGTAGATTTTTCACATAAAAAAATCTCCCCATGGCCTTCCCATCCTCATTGCCCCCAGAGTCTTAGTATGGAGCAAATACGATGCTCACTTAAGGGCACACACTCCCCATTTAAAAAAAAAGACCAAGTTTTACTAGCCATTTATCTTTCTAGCCAGAATCTCTATGGTGAAGCTGGAGGGACCACAAACTTGCTCCTTCTAACATCCTCCCACACCCAGCCCACTTCCTGTAGCTTTCAAGGATGCCCCATGCCCATCCAGGCCAGACTTGAAATGCTGCAGGGGGTAGGCTAGGAGTGGGGGTAAAAAATCCCCCTCCCATCCTTCAGAAATAGTCTGTGGCTCCCCAGTGGAGGGGAAGAACTGCATCTTTGCTTTCAAGTGTTTGCTCTCTTCCATCTCTTCCTTTCTCTAACCATGTCCAGGGCCCTTAACAGCCACTCTTTTTTGGTCAGACCTTTGAACTTTGAGTAAATGGACATTCTCTGCTGCACCTCCGTTTCATTCAGGGATCACAAGTAAAGAGTTCTGGCAAATAAACAAAAATCTTCTAGGAATTCAGAAAACAGTTATGGTAAGGAACAAGGACTGTTGTCTTAGAAAAGATAAGGTGGGAAAGGGACAAGATGACCATCTTCAAATATTTCAAAGAGGGTCTAGGTTTAGACAGTATTTCACCAGACCTGGAAGCAAAGAGTGGAAAATACAGGGAAGCCAGCTTCAGCTCTTTGTCCTTGGTCAACTGTAAAATGGGGGGAATAGTGCTTACATCATAGGGAGGTTGTGAGGATTAAGTGAAGGGCTCAGGACATACCTGGCATCTCATAAAAATCCCAGGATATGCTTGTTTCCTTTTTTGGCCTCATTCAAAAATGCCTCATGAGGCAGTAAGCTCCCTCCCTGGAAAATTTCAAAATAGAATTACAATTCCTTACTGCCAAGATTCTGTGCTTCCGTGCTGCCTGTGACTTTTCATAAAGAAAAATACTGGCTCACACGGAGCCCTCACCATGCTCCAGGCAGGCAGAGAAGGTCTTTTTGTAGGTACTTCATTTAATCTTCTCATCAGCCCTATGAGGTAGGTACTATTATTATCTCTCCCCGCCCCTGCCCCGTTTTTTTTTTCAGATGAGACAACTGTGGCTTCGAGAGGTGAAGTAACTTGTCCAAGGTCACACAATCAGTAAGCGGCAAACCAGGGACTTAAACGTCACACTCCAAAGTCCTTGCTCTTACAATTGGAGGGGTTATTTATCAAAGCTAAACCCCTCTCCCAGACTCGCCTGCTCTAATGCTCCAGGCTTTATTGATCTGTCTTCTGTAAAGTTTCTTCAGGTCTCAACATCAAAACCACCTAACTTAGCACTTATTATTGTGTGAATGGCTTCTTGTCCTTCCTAGTTTACTGTAAGTGGGTCTGGGGATTTTTACTCTTTAAATATCCTTTTGTACTCAGTAAGCCTTCAGAACAAGTTCACAGGCTTCTAGTAATTCTTTCTTTCACTGACAGCTGAATTAGACAGCAAGTAACTCCTTCTTCCCTGTCATGCCTACCCCCATCTTTTTTTCCTGTGCCATTAGAAAAGTCTTTTCTTGGCTGGAAAAAATACTACAGTCTGTTCAACTAGTTAACGTTTATTGAGTTCTTAATATGCACCAGGCACTGTTCTAAGTACCTTTCGTGGATTAACCCACTGAATCCTGATAGTAACCTATGAGCTAAGTCCTGTTTTCACTCCCATTTTACAGAAGAGGAAACTGAATGTACCAGTGCATCAGGATTTGACTGAGTAAATGAGTAAATCCTTTGCTGATGGATACTATTAATAGCAGCAACAACCACACAAATACCTTATGCTTGAGTCAGGCTATAGCTTTATGTTTATTATGTCGTTGTCACTCACCATTAGCAGATAGGCGCTAATGTCCCTATTTTATAGAAGAGGAAACCATGACAGGAAAACAAAAGGGTGAGTGATTCTCAACAGTCACACAGCAAGTGCTGCCTGTACCCTTGAGTGAACATTGTATTCACTCCACTCTAAGATCCTGGGGGCAAGGGAGATGGGAGGGTCATGAGGAGAAAAACACCTACACACACAAAAAGCATTCTACAAATATTAGGGAGACAACAGAAGCCGGTCATAGCAGAGGCTGGACAGGAATCCAGGTCTTTGACTCCTAGTTCAGGGCTCTTTCCTTTGACCAAGATGGTGGGAAGCAAGTCTTGGGTCCAGACCCAACAGCAGTCTTGATTGGGGATGTTAACACCAAAGAAAGTAGTGCTCTTAAAAAAACCCCCATCATTTTTACATCTCTGCTTTTTCCACATTTTCAACAACGAGCATGCGTGCTACTTTCATAACGAGAGACAAGCAAATGAAGAGAGCTGGCAAGATGCACCCGTCTGAGGGCTGGAGCTGCTAGAGGACCCTTGGCTTGGCTTCGAGGTGGCTCTGGGCCCCTGCCCTGGCATTCTGGGGCACCCTCTGATCCATCCCCACAGGCCACCTGGCCCCACATTATGGGCAGATGAAGGAAGCAGGGACGATCATAGGAGTTCCCAGGTCCATGAAACTCCCTGACATTGGAAGCTGAAAGCTGTGTGTGCACTTTTCCAAGGAACGGGCCCACACTTTTTAAGAAGGGGCACTATGACCCTTCAAAGGGTAAGAGCACCAGATCGCAATGATGAACCGGGACCTGAGGATCAGGATGACCGGTCAAGGAGGGTCAAGAAACATAAAAATCTTCTTGCCCGACTCTGAGTAGAACTGGCAGGGGAGAGCGAATGACAAATAGAACAAGGCCTTGCCTCATATGCTCATGTTAATTTAAATTCTGCTTTCTTCCCTGAACCCCCCTCACTCCCATTCCAAAGCAGTGGGCAGGGGGTGGGGGGTGGAGAAAGGCGTGATTATTTAAACAGTTCCATCTCAGACACACTCCTCCTCCTCCTAGGCCTGTGGACTATGAATTCCAGCTCCTGATCCTAGGGCCTGTGCGTCCACAGCTTCCTATCCTGCCTCCTGACCCAGGGTCTAAGGCCCTGATTTATGCTGTGGCCAACTTTTCCCCTGGGTGCCTCCTAAAAAGCCTGCTGCTTTCAAGCCTCAGCAAGCACTGGATTCCATTCCACCAACATTGCCTGAGCTCCTACCATGTGCTGGGTGTTATGACTGGGTCACAGATGGTGGGATAAGTCCGGAGTATGGCCTGGGAGCCTTCAAACTAATGGCAGGACAGATAACACTCTGTTGGGGGAGGGGGAAACTGCACAATGTGAGAACACCCAGGAGGGCAACTGATTAACAGGCTGGGGGATTAAGGGGGGGCTTCTTGGAGGTGCAACGGTAGCTCTGGAGCTGGTGTGTGAAGGCAGGGAAGGATTCCTAACAAAGGAATGGGGGAGGCGCTCAAGTCCTGTAGAAAAGTGTGGAGGCAGCAAAATACTGGGCAAGTTTAGGAAATAGGCAGTTTTGTGTGACTGGAGCCTGGGGCTGGGGGAAGGGGGAAGGGGGAAGGAAGGAGACAAATGAGGCTGGAGGTGGGTTACGGCCAATTGGCTAGAACAAGGACCTTGATGTTCCACTCATGAATTTGGATTTTATCAGACAGTGCGTAGGTGTCACTGAGGGTTTTTGAGCGGAGCAGGTGGGCTCTGTGCTCTGATCTAAGCTTAAAAAGATCACATTGCAGAAGACAAGAGAGAAAGGAGAGGGCTTGGCGATTGGGAGGCAGGATGCTACTGTAGGGCCCAGTGCAGGGGATAATGGGGCCCTTTAACTACAGCTATGGCTAGCAACAGCTACATAATTT
This sequence comes from Balaenoptera acutorostrata, assembly GCF_949987535.1. NCBI lineage: Eukaryota > Metazoa > Chordata > Mammalia > Artiodactyla > Balaenopteridae > Balaenoptera > Balaenoptera acutorostrata. Next base: position 19,892,467 of record NC_080079.1, on the reverse strand, counting down.
GCGGGGCCCAGTGCAACAGGAAAATTCAGGGTCCCTTGTCCAAAAATTATCAAGAATTTCAAGAGAGTGACAGCAGAGCATCAAACCAAGCATCATGCCCTTCTAAGGATGGCCTTGTGCAGCTACACAGGTCACACACCCAGGAAGCTGGCCCTGGCCATGGGACTAGAAAGGGCAGGTTAGGAAAGAGATCTGGAAGGCAGAGTCTTTGGAAGCCAGGGACTTGGTAATCTGTTGGGGTGGGAAGTGCCAGAGCAATCCACTGATGGATGACTTTCCTGCACTGTTTGCCAGGCCACCTTTCCACTACCCCCTTGGGTGGCCCAGGATCAACTCCTACTTATTAATAAGTCTAAACTTCACCCCCGCCTCCTCCTGCTACACACTCAGACCTGTTCCTGTAGGGTCCCTATCTAAAGGTGTCACCATTTACTCAGTCACCCTCTACTCCTCTCTCCGCCATCCCATCCCTTCCGGCAATTTACTTCCTAAATGTCTCTCCCATCTGTGTGGCCTCTTCAATTGCTGCTATCACTGCCAAGTTCCGGCAGGCCCTTATCAGCTCAGGCCTGGATTACCCACAAAAGCTGCCTATCTGTCTCCCTGACGCCGGTCTGGACCCCACCCCCACTTGCAAATAAAACATCCATCCTGCACAGTGCCACCTCAGTGAGGTCCCCAAATGCTCACCTGACCAAGTCACTGAGTAACACCCTCATCTGGGGCTGCTCCAGCCAAACAATAAGGTCCAAATGCCTTAAATGGCACACAAGTCCCTCTGTCACCTGAGCCTGCTTAATTTTCTAATAAATGCCAGAAATGCCTTAGTCTCCCACGTACCTCCAGCACATACCTTGCTGGGTTCTTGGTTTTTTTCCCTTTACCGCAAGCAGTTTTGTCTGCCTGGAATGTCCTCCACTCTCCCACTCCATGGCCTGGCTCACCTTGATTCACTCTCGTTACGCTCACCTCAGCTCTCCTCTGCTCTGGGTGGCCTTCTCCAGGGCCACATCCCTACCCCACCTCGCACACCGTGGATGCTCTTCCGCACTGACTACAGGACCTTAGGCCTGTGGCGACTTCCCTGGTGGTCAAGTGGTTAAGACTCCACGCTTCCACTGCAGGGGTTCGATCCCTGGTTCCCTGGTCGGGGAACTAAGATCCCACACGCCGCGGTGCAGCAAATAAATTAATTAATTAAAAAAAAAAAAAAAGAGGTCTGTGGGCTGGACCAAGCCTCCTCTCCGAGCTGGGGGCAGCTGGAGCAGAGTGAGTCCTGCTCACTTTGGGGTCCAGCAACCATACAGAGCCTGGCCATGTGGGTGTTCCGTACATGTGTGGTTGTAGGTTGAAATGTCTGGGGCTGGGTGGTTCCGGTGACACTAGAGGAGGAGCAGATTGCAGGGAAGGCTGGCACGGAGAATCCCAAAGAGAAAGAAAACCCCCCGGCATCACATCTTCGTTGGGATTCCACTGGCAGGGTGAGGACAGCGCCTCTGACTGAAGGCCTCTGACACCCAGAGGCAATGGCCAGCTAGCTGTTGTCTGGTTTGACTGCATTTGATTTCAGAATTGGATTTCTGCTTCCTTCTAAAAACCATACTCCCCTCTGTCGGTAGTAAACAAGCCCCTCCCTAGTGGAGGCAGGCTGTTTTCCATCAGGCAGTCCCCTCCCTCCTCAGGCTCACAATAAAATGGTTAGTCCTGAGTTTGGGGGCAGAAGCATGCTTCCCTCGAGCATGTCCCTGCAGCTACCAGGGCACAAAGCTGACCCTCAGTAAATACTTGCTGAATGGGTGAATCGTGTCCAGTTCCCCAAGATAGGGGATGGGAAGCCTGAAGGTGCTGGGGACTGATGGGGGCAGACAGCCTGGGATTATACTTGAGCCACAGATAATCCCCCAAATCCAGAAGCCACCTGGACAGTTGGCTGGGCTGAACTCCATCAACGGTGCATGTTGATGCTACAGCTGATTTCAGGACAGATTTTTCTGGGGCCAGGAAAACGGTTCCTCAAAAAACAATTCTAATTTTTACTGGGAGTGTGACAAAGAAAAGGACCATCAATCCTTTGAGGGCAGAATCCATTTGGGGAAATTAGTTGCTGGCTCTTCTCTCTCCACTTTTACTTTGAGGTACTTTTATTATGGAAAATTTCAAAATATAAAGAAAAGTAGAGAAAACAGGATAATGAACCCCCAGGTACCCATCACCAAACTTCAACCATTACCAACACAAGCCCAATCTTGAGTCGATAACCCAGCCTTCGAAGCAAATTCCAGCTATCATCTCATTTCCCGCGTAAAGACGGGTAAGGATCGAAATCTACGTCAGATCCATCTGGGGGCACCGGCCGAGGGCGCCCCTAGCTCTGCCTACCGCGGTGCCTGGCCTGGCCCCCAGCGGATTCGGAACCTACGTCTATGAAACTCTAAACCCATGGCGCGACGCCAGCTCAGCCTCCCCCGCTTCCTCCTCTTCCCGCACAGCGTGGGTCACCTCGGCCTCATGGCGTTCCTGACACCCCACCGGCAGTCCCCGGTGATGCGCGAGTGACTGTCTCCGCGCAGCGCCGCAGAGAGCACAGCGAGCTGCTTTCCACTTCCTCTTTCTCAGGCTGACTAACGCTCGGCGCCCGCCCAGCGCGTCCGGCTCCCCGGGGGCGTGGCCACAGCCCGAAGGGGCGGGGAAATACCCTTATTCGGCCTTATATGGGCAGCCACGTCACAGGCTGTACACCCATTCACATAAAACGCTGAGCTGCCGGCGGAATCCCCGGCTTCTGGGGCGGCGAGTGGCCGGGCCGGCTGCCGAGCGTGCAGGGCGGGAAAGAAGAGTTGAGTGGTCGCTCAGGCGCCAGGCTCGGTCGGCCGGCCGCAGCCCCGCGGGTCGCCCTCCCGGGCCTCGCCGGCGGGCACCCTGGCTGTGGGCACCTGCGGGGCGCACGGCGCGGGGCCGCTGGGCGGCGGCGGCATGAAGGTCACGTCGCTCGACGGGCGCCAGCTGCGCAAGATGCTCCGCAAAGAGGCTGCGGCGCGCTGTGTGGTGCTCGACTGCCGGCCCTACCTGGCCTTCGCCTCTTCGAGCGTGCGCGGCTCGCTCAACGTCAACCTCAACTCGGTGGTGTTGCGGCGGGCCCGCGGAGGCGCGGTGTCGGCGCGCTACGTGCTGCCGGACGAGGCGGCGCGCGCGCGGCTGCTGCAGGAGGGCGGCGGCGGCGTGGCGGCGGTAGTCGTGCTGGACCAGGGCAGCCGCCACTGGCAGAAACTGCGCGAGGAGAGCTCCGCGCGCGTCGTGCTCATCTCGCTGCTCGCCTGCCTGCCCGCCGGCCCGCGGGTCTACTTCCTCAAAGGTGAGCGCGTCGGGGACGCCGGTCCCCTGTTACCGTCCGCGCCGGGACGGCCCCGGGCTCTGGGGTCCCCTGCTGGCGCCGGGCGCTTTCCTCGACGCTAGAACCCGAGCAGTTCTCCGCTGGCGGGAGTCTGCACCTTGGGGCTCGACGTGCGCTAGGGAGGGCACTGCCAGTGTCAGCGCTCACGGCTTCCCCACTCGCGTTCCTCGAAAGCGCTTGACGATCGGCCTTTCGGCCCCGGTAGGTGGGGTGGGGTTGCTTACGCAGCCGGGGGCGCTGCTTCTCAGTTGGGGGTCGGTCGGCTAGTGCTGGGCGCGGGCCGGCTTTCCTGGCGCCGGCTTCACCGCTCTCGCTGGGGCCTGCGCTCTGGAGCCGTCCTGATGGACAGATCTGGAGGGATCAGCAGGTCGCAACACCCTCACCCCCGAAGCGTGGCGCCGCGGTGTCCCCTTTCCTCCCTTCTGCACGATTAACGTATGTTAGGCTGTGTCTTCTTCGACCCTCTTGCCTTTTTGACCCTGGCAAATCCCTCTCCTCCCCTCCCCTTCCTTTCCATTTCATTTTATTGCTTTTTATTGTTCCTTGGCTTCCCCTTCTCCCCTCCCAGACCTTTCTCTAGCTCCGTTTGGAGCTGACACCCTTTTCACCTCCTCTCCCCCACCCCGGGATCATCTCCTGTACTGGTCTTGGGCCAAACCCGGCGGGCCTAATGTTGTCTGCCAGGGGTGGGAGGCAGGCTGGCCAGCGAGCCGGGACACATGAGAGGTGCCACAGGGTGGTTGTGAAGGGGATTGCGTCACATTTGGTTTGAGATCTCCAGAAGCTGCTTCACCAGTCTGCCCATTCCACCTGCTGGGGGAGATGACGTTGGTGGTGGGTGGGTGATTTACTCTCAGACTCCAGAGTATGGATTTCTGGGTCACTTCCTATGACTGCTGCCACCTTGTATTTGAGTCCTTTGTAACCTCAGATGTATGGAAGGTGTAGCCTGTAGGGCAGATGTGAGGACTCAGCCTAGGCTGCGCGGGCCGACTCTGACGGGGACACCTTGAGGTGTAACACTGATGTGATTCAGAGCTCAGGTGCAGTGAGCTGAGAGAGTGAGAGCGCTGTTTTAAAACCGTGCAACTTGTGGAGTTTTACACATTCCAGGCCAGGAGATTCCAGAGGCACACGGGCAGCTCCCACCTCTATTAGCACCTCTTGCAGACTGTCCCCTGTTGATTCCTGTTAGGGAAACAACAGAGGCAGAAGATGATGATCTTCCTCTTTTACCCAGCCTCAGCCCCCAGGAGATGGAGAGTGCCCTCCAAGCTCTGCAGAGGTTTCACACACAGTCCCTGATTTCTTTTTGATATGCTTTTTGTCTCCTCTTCTTAGCAGTGAGTACAGAAAAAGTTTCTGCCTCTCCAGTAGCATGAAAGATACATTCCAGGGAACCTTTCCGGGTCCTGTCTGTGCTCCCCACCCCTCTCCAGGGGGCCATGCTAGCAGTTTGGAAGTTATTGTCACAGGAAGTAGGCAGCTCTGTAGACTCACATCTCAGGAAAATTAGTTTAAAAAAATTTTTTTTAATGTAAGTAACATACAGCACAAAGGCTGTACAATGAAAAGTGGATCTTCTGCACGCCCTAGAACCCAGTTCTACTCCCTAGAGACAACAGTCAACTATTTCTTGTTCATCTTTAGATAAATTAATTTTCCATGAGTAAAAATAGAATGATTTTGTATATTTCCTGTTCCTGCTTCTTTCATCTAACTAGATCTTGAGAGATTTGTCCATATCAGAGCATACATGTCCTATTCACTTTTTAAACCCATCCCCTGGTGATAGCCAGTAAGTAGGTTGCTTCCAGCCTTAGTATTTGAAGCAGTGTGGGAGAGTATAACTTTGTCCAAATGCTTTTGCATGTGCACTATCTTTCAGTAAAATTATGAGAATTGCCAGGTCAAAAGTTATGTCCGTTTTAAATTTCAGTAGAAATTGCTTAATACTTACCCTTATAACAGTACTAAGTTGTTGCCAAAGAAAATTATTTCTTTACCTAACTCACGTCCAGATAAGAGTTCAGGTTTTTAATCTAGTGGCATCTCAGATCGTGGGGCAAACCTTTTTTGTTTTTGGCCACGCAGCATGTGGAATCTAAGTTCCCCAACCAGGGATCTAACCCAAGCCCCCTGCATTGGAAGCACGGAGTCTTAACCACAGGACCGCCAGGGAAGTCCTGCAATGCCTTTTACACTTCCCTCAATGCCCACCCCTCCCAAAAAAACCCACTACAATGAGATGACCGAACAGCATTGTCAGTGCGTATTTATATATAGTGTCTGGGTGCTTTCTCTGCTCAGCTCCCTTGGTAATGCGGTGGTTTTCAAAAACAGAATCACTCTGAAGAGGATTGAAGCTGCCAAAAGAATTGCCACGGCTCTTGCAGCTCAAGTGAGGCACCAGAGAGGAATGTTCTGTCTCTCCACGCCTCTGATGGGAGTGGGTGAAAGACAGACCATCTAATCTATAGGACTCCTGACCCCAGCTGGAAGAGGCAGGACCCCGTTTATCTGTCCCTCAACTACACTGAGACTCTTTGTCTGCCTGCCTTATTTTGTCAACAGGCAGGCAGGACCCAGCCCACACCCGCACCTCCTGTCTGTCCTCGTAACAGCCAACTCTTTTTATTATTATTATTATTTTAATTTATTTTATTTTTGGCTGTGTTGGGTCTTCATGGCTGCCCGCGGGCTTTCTACTTGCGGCGAGCGAGGGCTACTCTTCGTTGCAGTGCACGGGCTTCTCATTGTGGTGGCTTCTCTTGTTGCAGAGCACGGGCTCTAGGCGCGTGGGCTTCAGTAGTTGTGGCGCGATGACTCTAGAGCACAGGCTCAGTAGTTGTGGCGCACGGGCTTAGTTTCTCCAGGGCATGTGGGATCTTCCCAGACCAGGGCTCGAACCCGTGTGCCCTGCATTGGCAGGAGGATTCTTAACCGCTGTGCCACCAGGGAAGCCCAACAGCCAACTGTTAAGTGCTCTATTTAAAGCCAAGAGATGGGGTGGCCTGAAGGCTTCTCTTTCCCAAGCTTCATTCTGAAGTTTGAGAGGGCCTGGGCAGCTCTTACTTCAGATTCCCATCCCCTATCACTCAGTTTGTCTCCTGGGACCCAAAATGTTGAGGCCCAGGCACAGGAAGTGATTTGCTAACTAGGGACACCTCTTCGGAGGAAGCTGAGGGTCAGTGTAAGTGTGGTTTCTTTCTGCCTTCTGGGAGGGAAGGGGTGGGGGCAATGGTGGGGAGGGAGGGGAAACTAAGCCACAGACACCTTCAAACTTTCCCCCTCCGCCTCCCTCAGGCATGGCCTGTCATCATGACTGGGAACGTGGTCATTGTGGAGGTCCAGAAGCTCATTTGGGGAGGCCCAATTGGCTATTTGTTGAAGTGACCACAGGGGAGATTTGGGTGTGCTAAATGGGGTTGGGGGCAGTTCCAGCAAGCTGAGAGGAAGCAGTAATGGCTAGATGACTCATTCTAGGAATTGGCTGCAGCTTCTGGGAGAGAGCTGGAGACTGTCGTGTAATCCATTAACCATTTGCCTACTGCAGGGGTTTAAAAAGCCACCATGTCCTCCACTGTGGGGCTATTACAACACCAAAAGACAGAAGAAAAAAAGGGGGCCTTTTTGGAAAAATACATGGTCTCAGAATGCTTATTTAATTGATGATTTAGGGAATTCCCTGGCGGTCCAGTGGTTAGGACTCAGCACTTTCACTGCCAGGGCCCAGGTTCAATCCCTGGTCAGGGAACTAAGATCCCATAAGCTGGGAACTAGGATCTCACAAGCTGCGCAGCATGGCCAAAAAAAAAAAATTGATGATTTGACCCCAAGTGAATTCTCTGGGCCAGAAAAAGAAGCAGGTTTTCTGGAGGCTCTTGGAAGTGTCTTTAGGTCCCTTTGGATTGGAAGCAAAGTGTTTCCCCACACAAGTCTGGCCTGTGCACCCAGCAGCATTTGGCATTCTGAGGCTTCCAGGCCAGTGCTTCATTTGGTTCTTCCCTACCTCATGTATGGGCCTGAGAACTTACCTGCTCAAGTTTCTATGACTTGGTCAGAGAGTAGTTTTTACCTTAAGTGATCTGATCCATTTGGAGAAGTTTAAATATAGTTAGGATTTTTATAGAATCATACCTGCCAGGTATGAGGGTGTGTGTGTGTGTGTGTAGCTGGGGAGAAAGTTCAGGAGGGGAGGGTAATAAGGAGATAAAGGGAAAGTAGGTGGTCATCAAGGAGAAAGAAAGAGTTTTTACTTAAAGGGGTAAGAATTAAGTTCAGAAGGCCTCATTGCTCTGGTTTGGAAGGTAATTAACTAGATTGATTACATTGGACCTGTGGAGAGGATTGTCAGCAGTGTTCTTAGCACCTTGGCAAAGAGAAAGGGCAGGGCTGTTTTATTGCCCTGAGTTTAAACCTCGTGTTAGCCCCCATTCCCTTATGAATAGAGGAGGTTTCATCTATAATCCAGTTTAGAGCTAAGGGACTAGGGATGAAACAGACCAGTTTAGGAGTCTCGTTCACAAATTAATGAAATTCTGCATAATCACACCTGCATTTTAGATAAATGAGAGAAAATAGCTTTTGTTTTCTGGAGGGATTTGGTTAATATTTGCCAGATGTCAGATATTTTTCCTTTCACAGTTTAAGCTTCTTCTGATAGGCATAGAAAGTTAATCATTGCCTCTCTGAACTATAGCTTTTTAGGAGAGAGAGAGAGTGTGTGTGTGTCTGTGGAGCCCGTTTCTATTCTAAAACTATTACTTGTTTTGGCTCAATTTTTTAATATGACCAAAATGTATGGTAGCTGAATATTTTTTTACTATTCCACACTGAGGGTATTGATCAATTCTGGGCATTTTCTGACAGCCTGAGAAAAATCGATGCTTATATCTTTCTTGCTTTTTTTTTTTGTCTTTTAGGGGGATATGAGACTTTCCACTCGGAATATCCTGAGTGTTGCGTGGACGTAAAACCCATTTCACCAGAGAAGGCTGAAACCGAGACAGCCCTCATCAGTCAGTGTGGGAAATCAGTGCTCAACATCAGCTACAGGCCGGCTTACGACCAGGTACACTGTGTGGAAGTACCATCCCGGCTCCTAGCTCTGTTCCTTGCACAGCACCCTGGCTCTTCCACTCCCTGCTCAGCAACCTTGGTTGGTTCGTTTGCGCATCAGGGAGTTGGCAGAGGCCTCTAGCTTTAGAGAGCCTCTGTTGCTTGCCAACTTGAGTTTCCATCTAAGAGTAAATGAGCTTCCTTCCAGCAAATAAGCTGACAAGAGCAAATGCGCTTCAGGATGCTTGGTGGCTTCTGGCAAAAAGTGGAAGCGAAAGATACATTATTATTAGCTGGCCTGGGAGGTGCAGAGAAGCTTTGAAATATCGATTTAGGTTTCCCTGAAGACGTTTCAGAGCTGACTTTCAGGCTTCCTGTGTTGATCTTCTTCGTAACTGTTCATGCTCTGCAGTTTCTGCAAACCAACCCAGTACCTGTAAAGGTGTGTCTTGGTATTTTTAACTGAAGGAGGAAGATTGGGGAAGGGTTGTAGAGAAATTACTATTTGGATGGCTAAGCAGCCTCCCCTAGGGGTTTCTGATGCTTACAATTCCATAAATTCTGAAACCAGAGATCAAGACACACTAGAGGATTTCATGTATCTACAAACATGTGGGGTTTTTCCCTTCAAAGAACTGTACTTTCTGGCAACTCATTAAAAGAAGAAAAAGTGGACGGCTCAGGCAGGGGTTACCTATACAATGCAGGAGGATGTGGAAAAAGCAGGCAAGGACCCAAATCTGCAGAAAACAGAGATCAAAACCTACCTTCCCATTTTACAGAGGGAAAAACTGTCACAGCTGGTGGGATGATTGATTTTGCCAAGAATCCTGCAGCTGGGTTCATGGCCGCACTAGGCCCAGAACTCCCTTCTCTTAACTCCTTGTTCTGGTTCTTTTCAGGACCCTGTTCTGTTTTCCACATGCCTTCTTTTGGAAGAGGGCCAGTCTAGGCATCTGACTTGGTAGGAGGAGCTTTTCAGGTTCTTTGCACAAAATAAGAACATACCCAAATCATATGAAGGAAGATTTCTAGATACTGCCTAAGATGCCAGCTGCCTGCCAAGAGCAGAGCTCTGCCCCTGGGGATAAACTTCCAAATACAGCCAGGTGGCTCTTCCTTGAATGGAAACCTATTAGCTTGGCGAGGTGCCAGGGTTATTATTTTGTTTGTTTTCTTTTATTAAAATTACAGTGTATGATGAACCCTGGGCTTTCAAGCCATGGGCATCCGGCTTAGCTGGACTTCTATTTTTATTTGTTTGTTTGGGTGGTGTTTTCCCCCTCCTTTCTCAGAAAGTGAAAGAGAAACGAGACTTTGCAGGATGTTGTGAGAGCACAGCAGACCTTTGGCCAAGCAAGGACCAGGGAGGCCCTGGTGTGTTTCCACGGTTCATCTGGGGAACCCCCTAGTGCTACTCTTAGTAGCGCTTCTGCCTTGAGAGAAGCCGGGTGAGGTCGTGTGAACCTTTGGGGTTTCTGAAGGCCTTTGGTTTCTTTTTCTTGAGTCTAAAAAGAAGATTCAAAAAAGGAAAGAAACATGGTTTCAGGGGTGTTGGGCTAAGCTCCAGGAGAAATTGAGTAGGATCCCAGGCCTTGTGTGTCAGCATTTTCCAGGCCCTAAAAAGAGGGAGAGATCTATGTAGGTACACATAAAGTGTTAAGCTCAGGGGCCAGCTAATAAAAATACTGATTACTATATTGTAAAATCTTTATAACTTTCTTTCAAGTGGCCAAACTGGCCTTTGCCTTAAACACGTGACTTCTCAGGAAAGAAAAAGCAAACACCCATGCGGGGTAATTTGAGAATTGCCTTCTCCTGGCCCTCATCCCGTGCCCCTTTCCCTATTGTGGGTCTGGCAGAGAGTTTCCATTCTACTCTTACTCCAGGACAGGAAATGGAAACACAGGAAGCGGATGGATGATATGGGAAAGCCTGGCAAAGACACAACCACTGTCACCCCAGCTCAGTGTTTTCCCTCTAAATCTCCAGGGGCTCCCATTGTTCCAAGTATGGAACAATGGCTTTTCTTGCCACCCTGGAAATGCTGAGACTGCCAGAGTCCGACTAGCTAGCTGTTCTTTTTAGCTTTGCCTCAGGGTAGATGGTCTCTGGTTCTTTGGGCATCCTTCTTAACTAGAAACCTCAGGTATAGGTGGTCTCCCAAAAGGGTGAAGATGTCTGCGTCTCTCACCAAAACTCAGCCCCACAAGAAGAAGGTCAGGCCTGGGACTTCCCTGGCAGTCCAGTGGTTAAGACTCCACGCTTCCATTGCAGGGGGCACGGGTTCGATCCCTGGTTGGGGAACTAAGATCCTGCAGCCTGCAAGCCACGCAGCGCAGCACAGCCAAAAAAAAAAAAAAAAGAGATCAGGCCCTGCTCATGGCCTAACAGCTTTTCATTATCTGAGGATTTTGGATAGATAGTGGTCATTTTCACTTCTGAGAAGTATACTTTTTTGGGGGGCGGGGGGAAGCATATTTTAATACCTCTGAGCTCCAAATGCATTTGAGGATCAACAGTGTCCTAGGTTTGATGAAACACATTATATACAACATCAGGATTGTAAAGGAGGGGGCTTACCTTGTTGAACCATTTTCCATTTTATCTAGAAGGAAGCCGAGGCTGCCCCCAAGGTTAAAGGGCTCACCCTGGCACTCTCAGGGCAGCTAGAACTACAACACGGGCCTCTCAAGCCTTCCATCACACCACCCTCTTCTCATCCTTGTCAGCATAGGAAGGCTGCCTGCATTTCCTACCACCTCAATATATATAAGAAAATGAAAATCTTAGCTGTGTGAGATTTGCTGTCACTGAGTCACAAGGCAGTAATGTAGGGTAGAGAGTTTACCAGGACGGAGGCTCCACCCACACACTCTTGGGTGAACTATGCTGACTCTGAACTCTCTACCTGGAAACCAGAAAGGGAACCTCCCACCTGAAAAGAAATAGGTCAGGGTTGTTTTTTGTTTCTTCTCCCCAAAGAGCAAGCTAATCCAACATTTCCTGGTTGTCCTCCTTTGCCCCTGCTTCCAGGGCGGCCCAGTCGAAATCCTTCCGTTCCTCTACCTTGGAAGTGCCTACCATGCATCCAAGTGCGAGTTCCTCGCCAACCTGCACATCACGGCTCTGCTTAATGTCTCACGACGGACCTCTGAGGCCTGCACGACCCACCTACACTACAAATGGATCCCCGTGGAAGACAGCCATGCGGCTAACATCAGCTCCCACTTTCAAGAAGCAATAGATTTCATTGGTAGGTGCAGCCATTCCCCCTCAGTTGTTTTGGGGGCCCCCGAGGGGAACGTGTTCTTGGATTTTGATGTACTGATGGGGGTTCCCTTCACTGAGAAGAAAAGCATCTTGTTGTAGAGCCAACTTGGCTGGTTGGATGCACCGACCAAAACGACAGAGGGGAGGATTTGAGTTGCTATTAATAGGAGCTTTAATTTGCAAGATAAATGAATTACTACAATTTTATGGCAATACTCTCTCGCTCTTGTTAGTGTTTCTGGCTGGGTGGGAAGCAGGGTGCATCCGTGTGTGATGCTCCGTGCCAGGGAAGCAGGGGAGGGAAAGAACCACCCAAACTGTGCTTCTACGTAGGTTGGGATATTTTTAAAAGCAAACAGAAGGACTGAGAGAGCACTCCTTACGTACTGAGCCCCCAGGGCCCCGGCAGCTTCCCGTGGTTTTTGGCAAACTGCTTTGGGGGCAATTGTTTTGCATTTTCAGCTGATTTTGAACTAAAGAGAGCGCTCGTCTCAAGCTCTGTGTTTTATGCACAGAGAAGTTGGCATCTTTTTGCATCCTTTGTACGTTCCGTGAGGCAGTTATCATTTACTCCACTCTGTAGGCCTGGAAACCTCTGGTCCCTCTGCCTAGAAAGGGCTTTGGGCGTTGGGATTCCAACTCCTCGAGCAGGCTGGATTATTCTTTCATTTGACATCTCTGTTTCCCTCAACCATCTCCCCTGGGGGCTGGACTGACTTTTTTATGTCTCAGATTTGCAAGCACCCACCACTCCCCATCCTTGTGGGCTTGCCTCCCTTTCCAGAGTCCTTCTTTCCCTTTAACATGCGTAGCTGTTGAAGCTGAGCGGTGATCTTCCTGCCTCGTGCTCTGAGGGATGTTGGAGGGAGAAAGGCCGGTGCTGGGTGCAGCAATGATTACTTAGTGCAGGGAGCCGTTAAAGGCCCCCCTTCTACCACGTGGTGGGCCCTCCACTCAGCACACACTCCAATCTCTACTCCACAGAAGCCTGCTGAGAAACTCACCAGAGGCAAGAGGCCGAGGCTGCCTCCCTGTTCCCGGAGGCTCTGGGCTGCAATGGTTCCTTTGGAGTCTCTCAGAGACGGTCAAGATGATGGGTTCAGGGTGGGAAACCCTTGACTTGTTCTCTCTGTCCCTGGGAATGCCTTGCCCTTGTCAGCCTGTTATTTAATTACCTAGATAGCTTCTCAGTGAGGTCATGAAACCCGCCCCCATCACTTCTCAGAAGCCTCCCTCCCCATCCTGTGTGTGCATTGTGTCTGTGTACACAAGCGCACAAACCCACAGTATTCTGAAGGCACACGAGATGCTTTTCCCCAGACTCCTTGCCCTGCTGGAGGAAGGAGGGACTGAGGCCGAACCATGCATTGACCCCTTCCGAGGGCCACATAGAAGGCAAGCCCCCAGGGGTGAAGTGGGATCCAGAAGCAACACACTGTAGGCCTTTTGCTTTCTGGGATTTGGCTCTGGGCCAATTAAAAGCTAGACTACCAGCTTTTTGCTGGTGGAGGAGCAAAAGATGGTTGGAGTCACGACCCTATAATCCTAGGAACTTGGAGTCCCTGTTGAACTAATTTACAGGAACTCTTTTTTTTTTTTCTTTTGAATCAGAGACTGTATTGGGGCACTTCTAATGAGGAACCCTGGGGTGTCCTTTGGGATTTTCATTCTGTTGGGGAAACTCCAGGTTCCTCCCTGACTCCTCAGAAACTGGATCTTTCAGATCTTAGAGATGCACTTGCAAATTTCTTGGACTTGAGGAGGGAGGTGGGTAAGGGGGCTGACTTTTTATTTACCCTTCAAAATCTTAAATGTTTTTGCATACTGTGTCCTTACATAGTGCCATGGACATCTAACTTCCTGTGATGTAATTGTTTCCTCACTAGCAAGAGAGGGAATTGGAAAGACTCTTTTTTGTGGTTTTTATTTGATGTGTATATATGTTTAACCTTTTACCCCTGCTCATTTTTAACAGTTGGAGCTCTTTTGGGGGGAGGAGTAGAACAGAAAAGGAGGGCACCCCACTTTTGTCATATTGAGCTAACGAATGCTAACTGAAGGTGGTAGCTTTATAGCAGTGACTCCCATTGTTGTGCAAGATGGAGTTTGCCAAAGCCATTTATATCCTCCGTCTAGTAAGCGTTACTTAGCCAAGGCTATAATTAGTGGCTGTGCACTATTTATTGTATGTTTGGTTGGTTGGGAACCCTCGGTGCTGAGCCAAGCATCCCGCCCTGGTACAGCCAAACAGGGATCCCGGAGAGGCTGGAAGGCCTCAACCAGGATGAGGGCTAGGTCATCACCATTAGAATCAGACCCCGAGAGACAGGAATTGCTTCTCCAAGTCAGTCTTTGAGCCTGGGACCCTCTCAGGGAAATGTGAATGTGCAATAAAAATTTGCATGCAGCTTCAAAGATTTTCCCAAAGTTTTCTTGAAACACATCCGTGGAACCCGAGTTAAGATGGCATCCCCAGGAAGGAGTTACTCCAGGTCTAGCACCTCCAGTGGCAGAACCTGTGAAAGTATCCTGGAGAACTAAGGATTGTGAAGGTCCTACACAGAGATAGACATCATGGTGGGACCCCAAAGTCTATCCTCAGCAGTGGAGGTTAAAGACTGGCAAAAGCTTGGTGTGGGACCACAGACGTTGAGCAGGGATGATGATTTGATAACTAGGTCACTTTTTTTTTTAATTCTTTAATTAAATCCAGTTGCCTTTGAGTTCCAATCCCAACTCATTTCCACTGTCTTTTCTTTCTTCCAGACTGTGTCAGGGAAAAGGGAGGCAAGGTCCTGGTTCACTGTGAGGCTGGGATCTCCCGCTCGCCCACCATCTGCATGGCTTACCTCATGAAGACCAAGCAGTTCCACCTAAAGGACGCCTTTGATTACATCAAGCAGAGGAGGAGTGTGGTCTCGCCCAACTTCAGCTTCATGGGCCAGCTCCTGCAGTATGAGTCCGAGATCCTGCCTTCCACGCCTAGCCCCCAGGCTCCCTCCTCCCAAGGGGAGGCAGCCGGCCCTTCGTTCATAGCCCATTTGCAGACACTGAGCCCTGAAGTGCAGGGTTCCTACTGCACGTTCCCTACCTCGGTGCTGGCACCATTGCCCACCCACTCAAAGGTCTCAGAGCTCAGCCAGAGCCCCATGGCCACAGCCACATCCTGCTAAGACCAGGGTGGGAGAACCAGCCCAGCTCCAAGAACAACTGTGATTTTGTATTTTAACTCGTGGACATTTCATACCTGTGCAATACTGAAGACCTCACTCTGTCCCTCTGTCCTGGTGGGACAGTGAAGGGTCACCAGGTTTGCAAACAAACTTCAGACTGACCTCGGGGATAGGTTCTTGGGACTGAAGGAAGGCCAAGCCATTATGAGAGCACAGTGCGTGCTGACTACTGTATTTCCAGACCCCCTGCCCTCAGGACTGCCCAGTCTTTGCACCTCAAAGTTTGCCTTTTCATTTCAAGCATAAGGCAATAAATACCTGCAGCAACGTGAGAGAAAGCAGTTGCTGGACCAGGAGAAAAGGCAGTAACGAAGCCAATTCATTTTGAAGGAAGCACAATTTCCACCTTATTTTTTTAACTTTGGCAGTTTCCGTATCGGTCTCTGTTGCTTCAGGGCATAAGCTGATCACCACCCAGTCAGGAAAGTAACCCTACAGGGTTTTAGGGACATGATGTATATGCTGATTTGAACCCTCAGATGATTTTGAGACTCTGTCTTGGGTCAGGTGGAATCATTTGGGTGAAGTAGTGAGACAGTAACACTTCTGGTTTCCTCTTCACTGTGGGTTTTTCCCTGACTTTGGACTTTGGCATGATTCTTACTCATACTTGAACCTTTCTCGTTGCACCTCTCCTCAAAGCAACTCTGGCGTCATTTGAAAAGAGTTATTTAGACCACAGACCAACAATCACCCCTTTGAGGTGGTGGCACTGGGTGCCAGGAAAGGTGGCACTGGGTGCTACTGTCTGGGTCAGTAGCATTGAAACGGTTGTCACCCCAGCTTGCTGTCCTTATATGTGCTTGTCTCGTCTCTGGTGACACTTGTTTTCTTCCCTGCCCCTCGGGGTTGTCTTCAAGCTGTTGACTTCTGGGATTTGCAGATTTCTCAATGTGGTACTACTTCCTTTTTGTCTGTAGGTTATTTCTCCAGGGGAAAAGGCAATAATTTCCTAAAATCCATATGAATGTGAAGAAAAGCAGTATGTTACTGGTTGTTGATGTTGTTTTTTATAGTGCAAAATAAAAATAGTAAGAAGAACAAAAATGCTTCTTCATGTTGGTGAGTTGGGGTAAGGCAGGGATACACTGAAGCGGGGCCCAGCCTGCCTCACTGGGTTTTATTTCCGAACGAACGCTAAGGTGATGGTGGTGGGTGTGCAGGTGGAGGCATGAGGCTGTACGTCTGCTCGCGAGCTGGTGATCATAACAGTACAGAATAATGCTTTCCAGTTGGGAGGCTTCCCTTGGCTCACTTGCAAGAGAACTCCTTAGGCTCAGGCCACATGGAGAGGTGGTCAGAGCATCCACCCACCCTGGGCTCTTTGTGAGCCCCGGGCAGAGTTCAACTTGAACCTCCACTTCCTCATCCATGAAATGAGTGAACTAAGCTAGATGATCCCAAAAGCCCCTTAGAGCTCAAGACCCTTGATTCCAGCAAACCTGAGTGGCAAGCTTGTGGTCAGGCCCCTCCCTCCAGTGCCTGGCATGTGGCAGACTCTCAGAAAAGTTTGGAAAAATGACCAAGGGACAGATAAGTGAACTAGGTAAAGGTTAACCTTAAATGCCTGTTCTCCCTCTTTTACCCTTGGAATTAATTCTTCCAGATAATTCCCTCAGGAGTTCCTAAGTAAATCCCTCAATGAGTTGATTTAAATCCAAGGCTGAATCAACTTGCCTTCTGAGTAATTTCCTCTGTGTGGTGGAGGAAGGAAGGGGCAATATTTGCGTATTCCCATGGCTTATGTCTCTGCTCCAGCCTAACTCTTGGGGCCTGTTTCCTAATCAAGGGGAACGGGAAATTGGCTGGGAATGATACCATATGTGCCTGACACAGGGATTCCAATCCATACCCCGTGATTATGGGGGGGTCCAGAGAGGCCTCCAGCACCCCCCGCAGCAAACACATGTCAACAAATAGCAAGATGGCGGCCGAGCCCAGGGTAGCCCAGCTCTTTCTAAACATCTCACCTCAAAGACTTTGCTTGAGACTTTGCTCCCCACACACCTTTCCTTCCCCACTGGTTCCTTGGAGAGTCCTCAGATAAGAATGTCACCCAGACTGGGGAAGCTGCATTTCCTTCAGCCTGCACCCCTCATCTGCATAATCCAAGCAAGGTTTCCAGGGGAAGAAAGTGGAGTGAAGGGCACTGTATAGGAAGAAGAAATCCTGGGTTCTAGCCCTCACCCTGCCCCTAACTAGTGCTTTAGAGCTAATCTCTAATCTTGCTGGACCAAACTTCAGGGCTTGGTCTACCTGAGGTCCCTCCCTGGTTTCATATCTCTGAGCCTCCGCTCTGCCTTGGAATGTGTCCTATTTTGTGTGGGCCTGTCCAGGTGCTGAGTGGCTGGAGGGGCCTCAAGCCGGGAGAGCCAGGGAGGGGGAAGCTGGATGCAGGCTGGGGTGATGTGCTAAGCCGCATCCCACTTGCTGACATTTGCTTTATTGCATTAAAGTCTTTCTCTGAAGGGTGAGTAAGTCCTCTAAATCAGGCATATGAGGATTGCTCATAAGCCAGTGAGTCACTGGAGGGTAAGCCAAGTGAAGCCCCACAGCTGGGGATGGCTCTGTAACTCTCACTCCCTTAATAGTCTTCTCATTAATTACACCTCCATTTTTGCCAAGACCAACTTTACATTGGCTTCCAGTGCCAGGTGGAGAATTAAAGCTGGTGTTATCCAGTTCCTTCATCCCCAGGTTTTGAAGGAACACCTCCCTTGGTCTCCAGCAATGCTTCAGGCAGAGATGTGTCTGGGAGAATAGAAATGTTAATTCTCTATTCTGTTCCCCAGCAGAGTCTGTGGGTGAGCTCCTCAGGTCTACCCTAGCTCCTGAGCTAGGCCTGACCTAGGGGCAGGAAATGTAAAAGCAGCTCACACCAGTGTGCTCGCAGGAGCCCTGTGTACCCATGGTTCTCCTTTGTGTGAGGACCCAGGGAAAAAGCACCCCAGATCTCAATACCCTGAAAGGCTGCATCTCACTGAGTTGCTGGTGGTTTCTCTTCTGAACACCATAAAGTTGGTGACCACCCCTGTTTCCCTCTTTGCTCAGGCAAGGAGACAGCTCAGAACCAAATTTTTAGCCTACCTCTGGCAATTTTCTAGGACCTTATGGCATATATTTTGGGTATCAGCTCTACCTGGTTTCCATTAAAATTTCCCAACTTTATTTTTCTTTACTTCCATTTCCACAGTGACTTTTAAAAAAGAACAACACTTGGGTAATAAATATTAAACATACCACAATGCATTTATGGAATGAGGTGATATGAACGTAGAGAGAAGCCAGTACATCCTCGGTGTTGCTACTCTCCATCTCACTCTGAAGGATTTATCCATGGGACTGTATAAATCTTCACCTTCTCAGTAAATCTGCCAAGTTTTGTATTCTTTCTGGAATAAACCCTGTCCAGAACCCAAACCCCATGACTAAGGCCTGGCTCTATGTCTTAGAATCTCTGGCACTGAGACCCTATATTCTGCTGCTGGTGACTTTCTATGGGGGGAACCCTGGACCAGATGGACAGATTGCTCAAAGCCACAGCACAGATGCTCCCAACCCTCACACGCTGCATGTGATGGATGTGACTCTGTGCCTAGATAACCATCATCCGTCCATCCGTTTAACACTGAGCACCTGCTAGAACCTGGGATTCAGTGGGGAATGAGAGCTTCATAAGTACTGATGACTGTTCACTGGACTTTCTGTCCCAGAGTGGAGCTGGCCTCTCAAGGTGGACCCATGTCCCCAGCCCCACACATTCCCCTTCCCCAGCTCCCCTCTTCTTGGCTCCAGCTCCATCCTCTCCCCTCTGGCCCCAGGATGCTTCATGCCCAAGCTCCCAGATATGCCAGCCCGTGGACATGGCTGTGTTTCCCTGTGCTAACCATCTGACCCCTGCCATGGCTCATCCCTCAGGTTATCTTGCATTGTTTACTACCTTGTCTTGAACACTGTATTAGTCTTGCCCCACCTCCACCCTCCCCCCACCAGTGTGCAAAAAGAAGTGAGTTCTTATTGAGCCCTGGTCCTTTCTCAGTCATTTGGCTAATATCAAAAGTGTGCATTAAGCACCTACTATGTGCCACAAGTCAAACTAGGCATGCACACAGGCATCATCTCTTTAATCCTCATCACAACTCAGTACAAATGATTTTATTGTCTCCATTTCCAGATGCATAAACTGAGCCTCAGAGATATTAGGTAACTTGCCCAAGGTCACACAGCTAGTAAATGGTGGAGCCTGGGAGGAAATTATTTCATTGACCTTGTACCCCTCTGAGCACCTGGGGTATACAGTAGGTGCTTTTGTCCATTGGGCTTTTGTTTTCAAGGAAGAGAGTCTCCTCAGGCCACATTAAAAAAAAAAACCAACCTTTTGTGTGTAGACATGAATGGCATTTAATGCCCAGCTACATTCCACTCCAGCTACAGTGGATTTATGACAAGCTCCTTTCAACAAGCCATGCTCCCTCCTGCCTCTTTGCACATTCTGGCTTCTCTGCCTGGAACACATTTCTCCCCTAAATTCACCCTTCAACTAAATAACTCCTATTTGTCCTTCACTTCTCAGCTCAAACTTCACCTCTCCGGGGAAGCCTTCTCAGGCTCTCAGACTAGGTCAGACGTCCCTGTTCAATCTCTCATAGCTCCCTATCTATATCTTTTCTTCATATTTCACCAAAGTTTAAGAATTATTCATTTACCTGTGATTATTTTATTAATGTCTGTCATCAGACTAGAAGCACCAGGAGAGCAAAGATTATATTGAATTTCAAGAGGGATCTAGCACAGGGCCTGATTTATAGTAGGTGTTCAATAAGTATTGGTTGAGTGAAGGAGTGAATGAATGACAAGTTAGGAATGAAAAGCTGTCAGAACCAGAAGCTGCTCTCTCCATCTCTCTCAAAGCCCATGCTGTCCTCTGCGCATAAGCTCATAAGCCTGTTAACCCCAGGTCCCACTTTTGAATCCCTCCCCGGTCCTAAAGGAAACAGGTTTCCTAGATTTAATTACTGCTACCATATTGGTCCGAGTCCATGTCACCACATCACCTCATTGGTCACTGGTCAGCCTATGGACACCCTTGGGTCAGGTGTCCACCCTGGCACCAATCAGTTTCCTCTAAGTTCAGAGAGCTGCCTAGCTCAGAATCCCTGAGCAAGGACTGTAGATGGAGCAGTTTCAGCTAGAAGGGGTGGAGATCCTGCCACACACTGGACTAACTTGCCACTAAAGAATTTAATTAATGCCCAAAGACCGAGTATTCAATAAGAAGGCCCTGGAGATGACCAGATAGCTTGGGCACAGGAAAACTCAACCCTACCCTTCTTGTCCCACCTCCGGTGAGCGCCCTCATATTATCAATTAGGGTACCTAAATTTAAAATCATGGTAGTATTTATTTATAGTAGCAGGTCAGATCCCTTCCTGCCACACACATCCACCCCCATTCACTTATAAAGTTTATAGAAACCTAGAAGCCACTAGATGGTGGTTTAAAATAGACCCTTGAAGCATCCCTACGCTTTTCATCCTGGGCTTCTCCAGCAGCCAGGAGAAAATGTGCTGCTTGAGAGGAATAAACCTCCCAGAGGATGAAGCCTCAAATATATCTCTAAGGTAGGAAGGCGAAAACAGTTTATCTCCAGCCCACGAGGAAAAGAATAGTAGACTTAGAATCAGGAAGCATAGCTGCCAGACCCTTGGGAATCTAACTGCTTAGGACCTTCATTTATTTTTTTATTTATTTATCTTTGGCTGCGTTGGGTCTTCCTTGCTGTGCACGGACTCTAGTTGCGGCGAGTGCTTTTCATTGCACTCGTTGTCGTGCGGTGCGTGGGCTTCTCATTGCAGTGGCTTCTCTTGCTGCAGAGCACGGGCTCTAGGCTCGCAGGCTTCAGTAGTTGTGGCTCGCGGGCTCTAGAGTGCAGGCTCAGTAGTAGCGGCGCACGGGCTTAGCTGCTCTGCGGCATGTGGGATCTTCCTGGACCAGGGATCGAACCCGTGTCCCCTGCATTGGCAGGAGGATTCTTAACCATTGCGCCACCAGGGAAGCCTGCTTAGGGCCTTTTTAAAAGCACTTACTATGGGCAGGTTGTATGCCGGCTGTTTTCCATTATGTTCTCTCATTTAAGATCCACAAAAACCCTGCAAGAATAATATTGTTAGCCCTATTTTACAGATGAGAAAACTGAGAGGTTACAAACCCAGCCCAAGGTTACACACTTAGAGCCTGTGAATGTCAAAGCCCGGATACCCAACTTGCATTGGACTCCCAAGGCTGTACTCTCTCCCCTACACAACACTGTTTTCCAGAAAGGAAATTCAAAAGATTCTCAGTTATGTCTCCATGTCTGTATCCCTTAAATAAGGCTATGAAATCTACTTGTTCTTTGGAACGGGGTTTCAAGGGATCTCATTGTAATAGTTCATTAACTGTACAAAGCCTTCTCTTCCAACATTATTGAGTTTAGATTTGGGAGCTGAATTTCAAGTGGGACATAGACAGTGCTTACAGTTAATGGTCAATGAAGGGATTGGAGACTCTGTTATGTGAGAAGAGTTTGGAAAGGTAGTGATGTTTGGCCTGGAGAGGGGAGCCAATGAATTGTCTAACTGAAGTTGTGTAAAGCAGTTTCTAGGAACTCAAGGGCTGGAGTTTCAAAAACCTGAGTTTGAATTCTGGCTCTGCCACTTGCTAGCTGTGTGGACATGGACAAATCACTTCTTCTCTCTAAGCCTCAAAGTTCTTATCCATAAAAAGAGTATACTAATTGAATCTACCTTGTGGGTACAATTTTGAAGAGTAAATCTGATGAGGAATAATTGCCTTGTATGAGGTCAAAGACATAGTAAGTCCTCAATGAATAGTGGTTATGATTATTAATTACAATAATTACAA
Source organism: Balaenoptera acutorostrata (assembly GCF_949987535.1). Taxonomy (NCBI): domain Eukaryota; kingdom Metazoa; phylum Chordata; class Mammalia; order Artiodactyla; family Balaenopteridae; genus Balaenoptera; species Balaenoptera acutorostrata. The sequence continues at coordinate 19,870,606 of NC_080079.1, read as the reverse complement.
CAGTGAACTACCCACTGGTGTGAGGGTTGGGCGAGCAGAAGTGGAATTTCTATTGGAAAGTCTGCTGCAGGAAGGATTCACGCCTCAGGGCCTTTGCACACATGCCTCCCTCGGCCTCATCCCTTCCCTTCCTCACCTGGTCATTTATGGGCCTCCTTACACCTCATTCGTGACTTCACTTCCTCAGGGAAGCCTTCTCAGATTTCAGGATTCCATATTAAACGCTCTCTTGGTACCTATACCTTCCCTTCAGAGCACTATCACACGGGAATTAAATAATGATGCTCATAATTTTCAAAAATCAACTTTATAAAAAAAAATGGTTCTGAAGAACCTAAGGGCAGGACAGGAATAAAGACGCAGACGTGGAGAGTGGACTTGAGGACACGGGAAGGGGAAGGGGTGGGCTGGGACGAGGTGAGAGAGTGGCATGGACATATATATACTACCAAATGTAGAATGGATGGCTGATAGGAAGCAGGTGCATAGCACAGGGAGATCAGCTCGGTGCTTTGTGACCACCTAGAGGGGTGGGATAGAGAGGGTGGGAGGGAGGCGCAAGAGGGAGGGGATATGGGGATATGTGTATACATATGGCTGATCCATTTTGTTATACAGCAGAAGCTAACGCCCCATTGTAGAGCAATTATACTCCAATAAAGATGTTGAAAAAAAAATCAACTTTATAGAGGTATAATTTACACAGCATAAAATTCACCCATTTTAAGTTAAATTAGTTTTGACAAATGTATGTATACAGTCATGTAACACTTCCACAATCAAGATATGGACTATTTTATTCACCCCCCAAATTTCCTTGTGTTCCTTTGCATTTACTCTTCTTTCCCCACCCCAGACTTTGGCAATCACTTGTCTGTTTTCCTTCATTATAATCGTGCCTTTTCTAGAATTTCATGTAAATGGGATCATAGAGTATGTAGGTTTTTGAGTCTAGCTTATTTTACTAAGCATAATGCATTTGAGATTCATCCATGTGTTCATGAGTACTAATTTTTTCTTTTTTTTTTTTTGGCCGTGCTGCACGGCATGTGGGATTTTAGTTCCCTGACCAGGGATCAAACCTGTGCCCCTTGCATTGGAAGCACAGAGTCTTAACCACTGGACCACCAGGGAAGTCCCCATGAGTACTAATAATTCCTTTTTATTGCTGTAATAGTACTGCATGTATGGATATGCCAATGTTCGTTTATCAATTCACCCACTGATGGACATTTGGGTTGCTTCCAGCTTTTGGCTATTATGGATAAAGCTGCTATAAACATTCACGGACGTCTTTATTGTCAAATGGTAAGTATATTTCTAATTTTATAAGAAACTGCCAAATATTTTTTAAATTGGTTATACCATTTTGCATTCTGACCATTAATAAATGAGAGTTCCAGTTGCTCTATATCCTAGCTCATATTGGTATTGTCAGTTTTGTTTAGCCATTCTAGTAGTATGTAATGGTACCTCACTGGATTTTTTAAGTTTGTATTTTTGTAATTACTAATGACGGGGATTATTTCATGCGCTTATTGTCCATTCATATATCTTCTTTGATAACGTATCTTTTGAAAATTTTCTTCAAATAAGCTATTTGTTTTATCATTGAGTTTTGTTTTTTTTTTTTTTTAATTTTTTTTTTTATAGCTACTTTATTTATTTATCTATCTATTTTTGGCTGTGTTGGGTCTTTGGTTCGTGCGAGGGCTTTCTCTAGTTGCGGCAAGTGGGGGCCACTCTTCATCGCGGTGCGGGGACCGCTCTTCATCGCGGTGCGCGGGCCTTTCACTATCGCGGCCCCTCCCGTTGCGGGGCACAGGCTCCAGACGCGCAGGCTCAGTAGTTGTGGCTCACGGGCCCAGCTGCTCCGTGGCATGTGGGATCTTCCCAGACCAGGGCTCGAACCCGTGTCCCCTGCATTAGCAGGCAGATTCTCAACCACTGCACCACCAGGGAAGCCCTATCATTGAGTTTTAAGAGTTTTTTTTTTTATATATTCCACTGATCTATATATCTATCTTTATAGCAGTAACACACTATCTTGATTACGGTAGCTTTGTAGTAAGTTTTAAAATCAGGAAGTGTGAGTCCTTCAACTCTTTATTCTTCTTTTTCAGTATTGTTTTGGCTGTTCTGGGTTCCTTGAATTTTCACATGAATTTTAGTATTGGCCTGTCAATTTCTGCCAAGAAGTCATCTGGGATTTTGGTAGGGCTTGTGTTGAATCCATAGATTTATTTGGCAAGGGTCTTAACAATGTTAAGTCTTTTGATCCATGAACATGGATGTCTTTCCATTTTATTTATGTTTTATTTAATTTATTTCAACAATGTTTTGTAGTTTTCAGGGTACAAGTCTTGCACTCCTGTTGTTAAATGTATTCCTAAGTAATTTTTTAAACCATTGCATATCGAGTTTTTTTCTTAATTTCATTACATGGATTGATTTTTGAGGGTTAATCAAACCTTGCATTCCTGGGATAAACCCCACTTTACCATGATGTATTATCTTTCTTATATATTGCTGGGTTTGATTTCCTAGTATTTAGTTAAATTTTTTTGTATCTTTATGGGAGATATCTCTAGTCTTTTCTTGTTATGTATTTGTCTGGTTTTGATATAATGAAAATTCTGCCCACATATAAAAGATTGGGGAAGAGTTTCTTCCTCTTCCAATTTCTGCAAGAGATTGTACAGAATTGGTATTATTTCTTTCTTAAATATTTGGTAGAACTTACCAGTGAAGTCACTGGGGCCTGAGGTTTTCTTTTTGTGAAGCTTCTTAGCTATAAATTCCATTTCTTTTGTAGATACAGAGCTATTCCACTTATTTCTTCTTGAGTGAACTTTGGTGGTTTACGTCTTTCAAATAATTTGTTTATTTCATCAAAGCTGCTGAATTGCATTGCACAAAGTTGTTAATACTATTTCCTTATTATCATTTTAAGATTTTAGGATCTATAATAGTGTTCTTTCTCTCATTCCTGATATTAGTAATTTTTGTCTTTTCTTGCTTTTTTCCTGATCAGCCTCGTTAGAAATTTAACAATTTTATTTATATTTTCAAACAGCTAGGCTTTCAGTTTCATTGATTTTTCTGTACTATTTGTCCATTTTCCACTTCATTGATTTCCACTCTACTTTGTGTTCAATTTACTCTACTTTTTCTAGTTTCTTAAGGTGAAGATCGATCACTGGTTTTATACTTTCTTCTTTTTCTAAAATAAACCTTTAAAGGCATGAATTTCCCTCTAAGCATCCTATACATTTTGATACGTTGTGTTTTCATTTTCATTCAGTTCAAAATGTGTTGTAATTTCCCTTGTAATTTTTTTTTTGATATATTTATTTCCAGAATCTGGGAGATTTTCTAGATATCATTCAGTTATTGATGCCTAGTTTAATTCTGTGGTCAGGGAACATACTTTGTGTGATTTCAATTCCTTAAATTTATTGACACTAATTTTATGGCCCAGAAGTATAGTCTGTCTTGGTGAACGTTTCATGTGCAATTGGAAAAACAAATGTGTATTTCTCTGTTTTGGGGTGGAGTGTTATGAAATGTCAATTAGGTCAAAGTTGATTGATAATTGTTGTTCAAGTCTTCTATATCCGTACTGATTTTCCATCTACTCTTCTATCAGTTACTGAGAAAGGAGTGTTAACGTCTTCAACTAAAATTGGAATTTGCTTTCAGTACCACGAGTTATTGCTTCATGTATTCTGAAGTTCTGTACGTTGCAGCAATGTTTAGATTTGTGTGTCCTCTTGATGAACTGACCCCTTTATTGTTATGAAATATCCCTCTTTGTCTCTTGTTCTGGTCCTTGTTCTGTTGTCTATATTGCCTCATAGTAATACTGCTACTCTACTTTTTGAACCTATCTGTGCATTTATATTTAGAGTTGTTTTCTTTCTTTTCTTCCCCCCCCCCCCACCCCGCCACACCGCTCAGCATGCGGGATCTTAGTTCCCTAACCAGGGATCGAACCTACACCCTCTGCAGTGGAAGCATGGAGTCTTAATCACTGGACTGCCAGGGAAGTCCCTAGAGTTGTTTTCTTGTACACGGTATATAGTAAGATCTTGCTTTTCTTATCCAGTCTGACCATCTCTGTCTTTTAAATTACCTTGGGCTTCCCTGGTGGCGCAGTGGTTGAGAATCTGCCTGCTAATGCAGGGGACACGGGTTCGAGCCCTGGTCTGGGAAGATCCCACATGCCGCGGAGCAGCTGGGCCCGTGAGCCACAACTGCTGAGCCTGCGCGTCTGCAGCCTGTGCCCCGCAACGGGAGGGGCCGCGATGGTGAGAGGCCCGCGCACCGCGATGAAGAGCGGTCCCCGCACCGCGATGAAGAGTGGCCCCCACTTGCCGTAACCAGAGAAAGCCCTTGCACGAACCGAAGACCCAACACAGCCAAAAATAAATAAATAAATAAAAATGTATTTAAATTACCTTTAATGTAATTATTGATATGGTTAAGGTTAAATTTAGTATTTTGTTATTTGTGCTCTATTTGTCCCCTCTGCTTTTGTACCTTTTTTTTCTCTTTTCCTGCCTTCTATCGGACAAATTGAGTATTTTCCATAATTCCGTATTTCCTGCACTGTTGGCTTATTGGTTATACTTATTTTGTTGTTGTCGTTGTCGTTAACGGTTGTACTGAGGTTTAAAATATACGTTTTTAACTTACCACTATGTTCAAATAGTACTATTACTATTATGTGTAGCAGAAAGAACTTCTAATAGTATATTTACATGTCCCTCTTCCCAGTCTTTGTGCTACTGTTGTAATGAATTTAGTTCGATGTTTGTTATAAACCTCATAATAACTCGTTGTTCTTTTTGCTTTAAACGTTTGATTATTTTTTAAATAGATTGAAAAATGAGGAATAAATTTTTCTGGACCCTTGATTTTGCAATAATTGGCTAGCTCAGGGAGTGTGAGGATGGCCTCACTGTTACATCTTGAGGTAACGTCCACTGAGAACATGGGACAGTCCCTGAGTCCCCCGCTGCCTACAGCTCCACTCCAAGCCATGTGTCCTCTTTTGCAAAATTGTCTTTCTTAGTTACAGTCCTCACAGTGGGGGGCTCACAGAGCTCCATAGCTGGGCTTCTTTCGAAGTCCTCTGTCCCTGCAGATGCCTGCAGCCCAGGACAGGTTGTGATGTGCCCTTAAGGTCTTTTTAAAGTTTACAAGAACATTGACCTTCATGCCAGAGCATTAATAATCATGATGGCTCACATTTTTTTTTTGCTTTTTTTTTTATTTTAATTTTTTATTTATTTATTTATTTTTAATCAGTCATCAATTTTATACACATCACTTTATACATGTCAATCCCAATCGCCCAATTCATGATGGCTCACATTTATTGAGCTCTTTCTATGTGCCGAACACCTTGCTAAGCCTTTTGTGTCCATTGTCTCTTAATTCTTACTGCAATCTGATGAGGTATATACTACTACCAGTTTTACAGATGAAGAAATGGAAGCAAGAAGGTTTAAGTAAATTGCCCAAAGTCATACAGCAAGCTCAATGAGGGAAACACGATTTGGTTCTCAGTGGCCTGATATCAGAGCCAAACACTCTCAGTTACTGTGCTCTACATCTCCCCAGTGACCTGCCTGGGGACACTTTGCTGCCCTCTTAACACACACACACACACACACACACACACACACACACACACACCCCTCCATTGGTGTTATACACCTGGAGAACCACTGGGTTTGGGACCTCATCTCCCCTGTCCCATTCTGCACGTCAGTGTCTGTGATTAAGAGCATGCACACTGTTGACCTGTGTGGTTTAATGGCCAGAGCACTGGACTGGGGGTCAGGGCACTCTGTCCTCACTCCTGCTCTGTCGCTCACCAGTCATGTCTCTTTAGGCACATTAGTTAATGTCCCAGGGCTTGGAGTTTCTCAATACCTAAGGGAAGGGGGTTGAATTAGATCAACTCAAAGGCTCCTTCAAGTACCAACATCCTATGAGTCTATGACTTAGTGGCCTTGCTGATAGAGAGCTAATAATTTACTTAACCTGGCAAGACATCTAAGATTTATTTACTTTAATAATATTTATCAAAACCCAGAGCTTAACTGCTCACTTCATGCACTTATATCTTCTCTGGCTTCCTGTTTATCCCAAAGGTTATCTTTTCAAACTGCCCTTTGGGCTTATAAAATCTCTTTTGTGTTCACTACATATTATTAAGTGAACAAAAATCAGGTTACACAACTGTATGTATCCTATTTTCTTTTTTTAAAAGTGTGTGTATACTTGTATGTATAAAATATATATACAATATATATAATAAAATATATAAGTATATATAATAGATTTATATAAATGTAATATATATACTTATATTGATATTGATATTTACATTTATATAGTCTGAACAGATGTGTGTCAAAATTTAGGATGACTTTTTCTGGATGGTGAAATAACTGGTGATTTTCAGTTTATTTTTTCTTTATATATTTTTGTCCTTTGCAATTTTTGTCCAATGGAATTGCTTATATTTTTAATACTTATTACTTACAAACACAGTAGCTCACAAACCAATAAGTTATATCTCCTTTGGACTCAGAATCCCCTGCTCCTTTAACTTCTTCTCTGGTGTCTTCTCCCAGGTTGGCTACATGTCTTTCCGTTTTAAAAAGCAAGACGATGGAGGAGGGGGTTCTTGACACATGGGACCAAGTCATCTAACCTCTGGGGAGTCAGCCCTTTTTAGCTCCAGCTTTTGGCTATCCCCCTTATCCCCAACCCCCAGTCACTCTTTCTCCTTTCGTGTCAGTATGTTGGGGACCAACATTTTCCTCAACATGTCTTCCCAATTTTAGTTTCTCCCCCTACAACTGATCTTGAGCACTTCCAGCTTTCATTCACTCATTTGTTCATTCATTCATTCACTCATCATAAATTATACGTAAATCAGAATAACTGAATAAGTGTGTGGTTTAGAGTTGAGGGCTGAGGTTTGAGTCTGAACCTGCCCGAGGTATACCAGGATCATGTGAAAAGCCCTTGGAAAACTGTAAAGACTGGACCAGTGGGAAATGTCATTGCCCAGGCCCTGTGCTTACCCCCATGGAGGAAATGAGGGGGAGGAGCTTCTGTCCTCAAGAAGCTTAGAGTTGTCTGAGAGGGTCCAGGCGTAAATGCAAAGGAGGAGGGGGAGGGCAGGGAGGGATGCAGAGATAATATTCATAGACATGGGAATGGATGACTGGATTCTGCAGAGGATGAAGAAGGATGAGTCAAGAATCACCATGGGGTGTGGGGACGGGGTGACTGAGAAAATAGTGTGCCATTAATGCATTTATCAATCCATCTACTCATTCATTCCACAAATACACATTGAGCATCTGACACCAGCCTGGTACTGTCATAGTTGATAGAAATGAAGCAGCAAACAAAACAGATAACAATCCCCCATCTACCCCATTTTGTACATTCCATGAACAACAGAGAAAAAGGAAGTAAACAAGTATATAAACAAGATCATTTCCAAAGGTGATAAGCGCTATGAAGAAAATAACACTGGGTAGTGTGTCAGAGAGCAACCAGGGGAGGTGACATTTGTGCTTGTGTGTCATTAGCTGAAATAGAATTCAGGGGCTGGACTGAGGAGAGAGATGGTGAATTTCATGGTAGGGCTGCTGACTCAGAGATGCTAAGACTCCCCTCCTGGTGAAAATGTTTAACCTTTTATTAAACTCTGCCTTGTATCATTCTCTGGCTCAGAAACATTCAGTGGGTTCCCACTGCCCTCTGAACAAAATCCTAATTCTTTAGCTTGACATTCAAGGGCCTTCACAATCTCCCCCAGCCTGCCCATCTGCCTGCCCACATCCTCACGTGAACCTTCCATTCTGGCCTCAATGGGCTCTTCATTGTCTCCACTTAGGCTGTGTCCCTTTGCACCTCCATACTTGGGTCCTGGGAAAGTCTCCTGAGTTCTCTTGTCCACAACTATCCTGCTCTTCTCAGGGCTCAGGCCTTTTCTCTGCCTGCCTGTTCTCTTAGATTGTTTAAATGTCTCATAAGCAAAGGACTGACTCTCCTATAAGAATGTTGTCTCCTTGAGGGAGGGGCTGGCCCCTTCATGATCCTCTTCCATGATCCTCTCTCCATTGGATTTGCTCTGTACACCTGCCCAGAAACACATTAAGTAGCTTTACAGATCAATTATCTTCTTGTATAAAATAAAGAAGGAAGGACAGAATGAGAAGAGTCCAGAAAACCAAAAAGTTTCCCACCCAAATTCACGGAGCCAGAAGATGACAGGATTAAGCTGTGGTCAAGTGTTCAGAAGCAATCAACAAAGAAGTGAATCACTTTACTAGAGGAATTAGAAGTTGGAATAAACTCCATCTACTTTGCGCATCTAGGGATGAACCTGCTTGGCGTGGCATGCTCTGAGCCAGAGAGTTCTGGGATTCCTCCCATTCCTCAATCCACAAGAGGGGCAGAATCCTGGACTCTGGTCCAGAGGAATCCATAGCCCCTCTCTCCAAGGCTTCCTTCCTCAGTTTCATAGGCTTCATCATAATTTCTTCCTTTTAACCTGTGGGGAAATGGAGCACCTCAGTTTACCCATCTGAAATGCAGGATTGTGGGGGATCAGCTGCCCCTGCCCTTCCCTCCTCCCCTTCAGCATCATTTGATTACTGATGCTCGACTTCTGTGCTTTGAGGCTATGATGTCAGGGCAGTGGGAGGTTAGGAGAGAGACACATGACTGTCATGATGGATGTTTGGGATGAAAGTCAATACCGTAAATACATATTCATCGTGACACTCCTGCTGCGTCTTTCATCTGGGGAATCTAAAAGACATGGACAAATAGTAATTAATATTCACAGCAGCTTCCACAGGAGGATGCAGTCCGCCTGCCAAAGGCCAGAGGACCATAGTCCGAGCACTCCTCCCTCAACCCTCCCTGCTCGCTCCCAGCTGCTGCCTACCCCAAGGTGGCAATTGTGAGGTGGATAGGATGCCTAGGTCTTAGACGTCTTTGGGGGATTTCTCTGCCTAGAAGGCCCCAGAGCAGATGGAGACTCCCAACTAACCTCCTGCTCCCACCCCTACCCTGCTTTCCCAGAGGATGACTAAGTGTAAACCAGGGCAGGAGTGGGAGGATTTCCTGCCTCCACCGGCAAGCTGGGGCCAAACAACTAGTTAGCCGACTCAGCAGGAACCACGTGGCTCCAAAAATGCAACTACCTCTGCCCAGATACACCTCACGCTCCCTTGGCCCTTTGGACACAGTCACCTGCTCGTCCTCCCTCTTCCTCCTACCCCAGAAGAGCTACTCCAGTTGATGTTTGCCTTAACTCTGATTATAGAGGAACTATATGCTCATCAAAGAACACTCGGAAAATTTAGAAAAATATAAAAGGGAGAATTATTTTAGTAATCCCATAATTCCACAACTCCCCAAGTAACCACTGTTGAAATCTTGTTACACTTCCTTTCTATTCTTTCTAGGTTTTTTGGATTTTATCTAAAAATTAATATATAATCATGGCAAATATATATACATAAAATTATATATTGCATATATATTATTTTATATATATAAAATAGGACAAAAGGTTATAAAGTGAAAAGTTGAAGTCTATCCTAACTTTCCATTCCTACCCAAGAGGAAACTACTGTTAAGAGTTTCTTGTGTATCCTTCCAGAAATTGCCTATTGCACGTCCCAGCGTGTATATGCACACTCATTTTACATGGCTGAGGTCATACGGTATTGAATAATTTAGCCTTATCTTCACTTCACATGAATACATGAGCATTTTTTATTCCGTTAAAAATTATTGGTTAAACAACTTTTTTATCGACTGCCTAACATTTTATATTTTTGGTATGCCATAGTTTATTTAACCTTTTCCCTATCTTTGGGCATTTACTCAAGTGAGGGGCAGGGAGAAGGAAGCAAGTCAGAATGAAGTGTTGGGAGGAGGAAGCGAGCTAGCTGAGACTGAGGACCTAATGTGTGCCAACCACTTTTCCTATCTGCCCAATCATTCAATGTGAGAATTTAGGCACTGTTCCCATCCTGCAGATGAGGCAACTGAGGTCCAGAAAGGCTAAGGAAGAATCTGCTTATAGGCAAGAGAGTCAGGTTTTAAAACAAGATTTGTCAACTCCAAAGCCCATGGCTGTTCTATTTCATCAAGATGACTTGGAAAAGTCCCAGGGTTTAAGATTTCCCATTGCTTAGCATAGGGGTGGGGAGAGCCCTTCATCCACTTATTCTCTCATTCATTCCAATAACATTGATGTGCCAGGCAAGAGGAATTCAGGGTGGGAAAGACCCTGTCCTTGTTCTCTAGAAGGTCACAGTTGCATGGGGGTAGACGTGTAAACAAGTCATCAACCTGGTGTGGGAGAGGAAGATGCAAGGTGCATAAGGGTCAAACTAGGGGTTCCTCTCCCGTTCTCCAAAGGTCAAAGAAGGCCTCCAGGATGAGGACATTGTACGCTGAGTCAGTCCTCCGGCACCAGCCAGGAAGTGCCAGTGAGGCCTGAGACGCCTCTGCTTCCTCTCCTCCCCAATCCCATGCGCCCCAGTCACTGGAGGCAGGAGTTGGCTCCACCCTGACCTGGCTTTTGTCTCTGGCTTCCTGCCCTTCACAGATTGGCTTGCCAGGCTCCCACGGCAGTCGAGTGGGTGGTGGGCCGCCAATTTCTGAGAAAAATTTCAAGCTGATGTTTCCGGTTTGTTTTCTAGGAGTTCAGGAAATGTTTATCATACTCTGGGGAAGAGTGGGCAACACAAAAGGATTAGTTAAATGCTTGGGCTCTGGATGGACAGATCTGGATTACGGTCCTGTTTCCACCATTTGCTCTGAGACTGCTGGAAAATCACCAGTATCAGTCAGAACTCTTAGTAACAAGCCACAGAGATGGACCTGGACGATCTTAAAAAAAAAAAGGGAATCCAATGCAGTAGAACTGGCAGGGATTCAACAGGGGTAGTCTTGGGAAAGGAGCAGAAATTAAGGCAGTGCTCAAGGCCCAGAGCAGCAGAAGGCACAAAACCACCCTTTGGCCGGGAAGCATCTACTGAAGACACTGATGCCACTGCAGCCAGATATCACAGCAAACAGAGTTCTAACTCTCCAGCACTCCGGAGTTCAGGGCCCAAGCCTCAGGTCATGTGCCCACACACATTGCCAGGAAGCTGGAAGGGGGAGGATTTGCCCTTGGACCTCAGTGGTAGGAGGTAGGGTGCTTCCTTCCTCCAAGCCGACACACAAGGGCAAGTCTTGCATACGTCAGGGGGCTTTGGAGCCTGGATAGCCAAAAACTCAATGTCCCGGACATGCCTAACATCTCAGAGCTTTTGTAAAATAGAGACATTAAGGGAATTCCCTAGTGGTCCAGTGGTTGGGACTCCGTGCTTCCATTGTGGATGGGGCACGGATTCAATCCCTGGTCGGGGAGCTAGGGTCCCACAAGCCGCGTGGCCAAAAAAATAAAAATAAAAAATAAGATAGAGACATTTATAATGTCCACCTCACAGGATTGCCATGAGGATTTTTTTTCTTTTAAAGAAGTAAAGTGCTTAGCACAGTGCCAGATACCCAGTAAATGCTCAGTAGATGTTAGTTTACTATTATTGTTGTTGTTGTTGTAATTATTAGTATTATTATTATTACTATTATAATCCACTTTCTCTCTTTTAAAGTAAAACATGGATAGTTTTCACTATAAAGTAATATATGCCATAGATAGAAAAGTTAAAAAATACTGAAAAGTTGAAAGAAGAAAATGAAATCTCCTACCACCCACAGAAAACCACTGTCAACATTTTGGTGTTTCCTGCCAACCTGTTTTCTATGTATTGGTTTGGGTTCTTTCGTTCTTTTTTTCTTTCAAACAGCTGTGATCATCCTGTGTGTACAGTTGTGTATCCTACCTTACAGCCTCTGTATTTCCTCATGTTATTAAAGACTCTTTGTAATCATCATTCTTAGGAGCTGCAAAATATCCTGTGGAGTGGATAGACTCATTCCCCGAGTATTGTTTCCACTATTTGGAGGGATGGCGGCAAAGAAGGGTGGTATGCATTTACAAATTATGAGTGTTTCTGATTCTGGAATGCTTCTTTGGAATACCAACTGATGCTTAATTGACATCAATTAAGCAATTTGTTCCAAGAAACTTTCAAGAGACTGTTTCCTAAAATTCCCACAAATCTGATGCAGGTCAGGGGACAGGACCCTACTGGATGCGTACCACGTCATTGAATTTTTTTTTTTTTTTCTTCTTTTTGGCTGTGTTGGGTTTCATTGCTGTGCACGGGCTTTCTCTAGTTACGGTGAGCAGGGGCTACTCTTCGTTGTGGTGCATGGGCTTCTTATTGCGGTGGCTTCTCTTGTTGCGGAGCACGGGCTCTAGGCGCATGGGCTTCACTAGTTGTGGCACGCGGGCTCAGTAGTTGTGGCTCACGGGCTCCATAGTTGTGGCTCACAAGCTTAATTGCTCCATGGCATGTGGGATCTTCCTGGACCAGGGCTCGAACCCTTGTCCCCTGCATTGGTAGGCGGACTCCCAACCACTGCGCCGCCAGGGAAGTCCCCTTCATTTAATTTTGACAGGGCATTTTCACTGCCACCAAGAGTATGAGTCCCACAGCCCCACAGTCACCTGGACAGGGCAGGCCTGCCCACTGCTTTCTCACGTTCCCAATATGCTCAACCACTGATTAGACTGGGGTGGTTTATCCTGCCTGTGAAATTACCTGCCTTTAGTGTAGTAGGAAGTGCCCTGGCTCTCCCTTTTGGCAGCTTGAGACTTGGGGCGATTTTCTTAACATCTCTCAACCTCTTCTGGAAAATGAAGAGAATCGTGTATAAATTCACTTAGTGTTTCTTCCTTCTTCCTGGAGAGTTTCATATTCTTCCCTTCTTCATCTTACATTCCCCACGAACACACACCCCAACTCGGCCCCAGCCCCTTCCAGCCTCCCGGCACCTGCCGGTCCCAGGCTGGGCTCCAGGAAGTGGCTCCCGCCTACGGAGCACCCAGGGATCACGTGACCCGGCTCCCCACCAGGGGTGACTAAAATGCCATAGGTGCTGATTATTTGGACTTCCTGGGCAGGGCCTGGCAACGGCCAGCCGTGGGGATCTGGAAGCAACAATAATTAATATTTTGCAGAGTGTGATTCTGATTGCCCGGCCGAGGACAGGGTCCCACCCTGAGCTGGGAGCTCCGTGGGAACTGCCCCGGCCACATTCCCCGGCAGCGCTTCCGCAATGGGCACCCGCGCCCAGCCGGCAGGGAATCCAAGGGTGCCGCGGGCGGGCAGAGGATGCGCCCCAGCCTACCTGGGCGCAAATACGCCCTGGCAATGTCCTGGTCACCGGTGTGGGAATGAAGTGACCGGAAAGGGTAACTGAGGAGGGCAAAGGGAAATGAAATCGTCCTTCCCCCTCCCAACCACACCTCCCGGCCTTCCGAAACACCATTAAAACCTAAAAGAAGCAGGGGGCTCAGAGGTGTCCTTGCCCAACTCTCTCCTTTCATGCAGTTGGAAACTGAGGCCCAAGCAGAAGTGAATTGGTCTACTTGAAGTTTCGGTAAGAAATGACCAAATGAGAGTGACAGGAGCTTTCGGAAGCGCTGTCCACGACATTGTTTATTGCATGTGATTTCAGTGACTCAGAAAGGCTTTCCGACCCCCCAAACTCTCCTCCTACTCCCCAACACCTGAAATTCCACTTCACTTCTGTAAGGCTTTGATGCCCAATAAAAGTTAAGCTTCCCCTGGCGGGGATCACTTCCCATGTCAGTAAGCAGTAGTTTCTGTTCCTTTTCTGAGAGCGGGTGTGATGGGGGAGGGACGGACATAAAACTTCATTGTGCCAGGAGGAGTCCTCTGATGACTTCCCAAATATGGTGTTTTCAGTTTTCAATACACTTGCAATGGCAATTTCCAGTCACCTTCGCAACAATGCTGTGAGGTGGGAGAACACTTAACTGTCATTCCCATTCATTAGATGAGCAAATGGAGGCCCTGAGGAGTTCAGTAACTTGCCCAAGGACACACAGTAAGTACCCAGACAGAGTTGAAATCCTGGCACTCAGCTGCTCCCCATAGCCAGTACAAGGGTGTGATGTTAGTATTTTTGTTGATTGGTTTATAGAAAAGCATGAAACAAGTCCTGGGGCTCAAGATTTGAGAGGGCTCGGAGTAATACAGTGCAGAATGCCTGCCTTCTCTCATCTGAGCCTCACCGACAGCCCTAGGCAAACATCATCCCATTTTCCAGAGGAAAAACCTAAGGCTCAGAGATTTACTAAATTCATTCAACTGTGAGGACCTCCAGGGCAACGAACTGGGTCATGTCCCTCTTTTTATGTCTGAGCCATAACTTTATCTATGAATGTTTGTTGAGTGTTTGCAGAAAGAATCCTAACACGGTCTGTGCATTTTACAGATGAGAAAACTGAGGTCTGCAGCATTAACAAATATGCCTGGGTCACATAATTAGTGGCAGAACCTGGACCTCAGAGTTCTCAGTCCCCACTCTGGTGTCCTTTCCTCTTCATTCATCCATTCATCCATTCATTCATCCAACTGTGAGAACTGAGCTGACACACCTCCAGATACTGTGCTGGGCTGAGGATACAAACAGGCCGGGGAATAGTGTGAGAAGAGTTGAGTACTTGCTTTGAGTACAAAAATCTAAGGGAGGGGTGGAGTGCCAAAAAATAATATTTTAATGCAATATTAAAAACGAAAATCACATGGCAAACTAAGGCCCATAGGCCTTCAGCCTATTTTTGTAAATAAAGTTTTGTTAAGATTAAATCCCAGTCCCTGTTTTGAGGAGCCCACCAGTTTCATCAGGGGAGAGAAGCCCAAACGGAGTATTTATTTACTTCTCCATGAATGTCCTCAGGAAGCAAGCAAGAGGTGAGGGGGAGTGCTGGGGCAGGGAAGGAAATGTGCAGAAGTCTAGCTGTATTACAGCTGGGGTTATTAGGGGAAATGACAGCAAAGTTCTTTGGTGTAGGAGAGACAAGGTCAGGAGGCAGGGGAAGGAGTGGTAGGTGAGCAGGTCTCAGAGATTAAGGAGAGGACAGAGCAACGCAGGGCCCACCAGGCTGAGAACGTCCTCTAAGGATTTTGGACTTTATATCACAGGCTGGCAAACAACGCTCAGGCTGACACTGAAACAGGAGAACGAGACACAAACCAGAGGGGGCAGATCTTCCCTCAGAAATACGTTCACACCACAATGAATATGTTTGGCTGGCTGTCCCTAGATGTACCTGGGGTATTTGCCCCCCCTCTAGTCCTTGTCTGCCATCCTGGGGCTCTGTGGCCTCATCTGTGCCTGGACCTCTCCTAAGGGCAGAAGATGCCCACAAGCTGCTACTGCCTCGAGTGAGCTGTTAGAATCCAGGGAACACCTTGGAAGAATGGGAGCTGCCATGGAATTCTCCTCACTTGCTGAGAATATTAGAAATGCATATTTAAAGATATTCCATGTGAATCAGAAGAGAGCCTGGCATAAAATAAATACTCAAAAAATGATGGTTGTTACTTTATGTTTATTATAAAAGTATTTTAAACAATTTTTAAAGTTATGATTTGAAAGACCCATGTTTGAAGGATGTTGTCCTTCATATGTTTGTCCTTCCTCATGTTTATGTTGATTGTTAATGGTTGCAAGATGTATCTGCTAGATCAGGCTGTCGGCTAATAGCTGAGAGGGCAGGGTGTTTGGAAGGGACTAGAATCCTGGGGAAGGTTTAATCCAAGAGGACTTCCTGGAGGGGGTCGCTGGGCAGAGAGTTTTAAAGGAATTGATGAGAAGATGGCTGGAAGCATGCTGAATGACATGGCATCTGAAAGATGGAACAATTTTGCCTACCTTCTCTGAGAATTAACTGATATCATATACATTAAATGGTTGGCATGTAACAAGAACCCAGTTAGTGGTGGATGATGAACGGGGGTGGGGAGAGAACGAGGGAAAGGGGCTGAGAAGCAGGAGACCTCGGTTCTAGGCACACCTGTGCCTCTGGTTAGCAGTGTGAGACTTTGGGTACATCACTGGCCCTCTTGACACCTCAGATTTCTTTTCTTTAAAATGGATTATTCAGGTTAAGATTTCTACCTCTGAGAGTCCCTGATTATAATAAATACAAAATAATAACAGCTATTGTTTATTACCACCTACCATATACCAATCACTTTTCTAAGTGATAAACATAACATCTCATTTGATTTTCACAAAAAAGCTGTTAGTGGACTCCATTATTATTCCCATTATATTGATAAGGAAATAGAGGCTGAGAGAAGTAAAGTAACCTGTACAAATGGTAGCTTTAGTAAATAGGGTCTCTGACTCCAGGAAAGCAGAGAGATGCTGCCTCCTGGGAGCTGTCCCCTCTACGGAGAAGCATTTTCCCACAAGGCTGGGACTGG
The DNA here is from genome assembly GCF_949987535.1 of Balaenoptera acutorostrata. Taxonomy (NCBI): domain Eukaryota; kingdom Metazoa; phylum Chordata; class Mammalia; order Artiodactyla; family Balaenopteridae; genus Balaenoptera; species Balaenoptera acutorostrata. The sequence continues at coordinate 19,854,128 of NC_080079.1, read as the reverse complement.
TGCTGGCTGTGACTCCCTGAAGACACCGATGCTACAGGAAGGAGTCTGCCCTCCTTCCCGGTCTCACTGCCCAGTTTCTGCGGCAGCACCGGCCCATAACTTGAACATCCCACCACCCACCCACACCCCCACCTCAGCACTGACTTTCCCCAAAAGCTGTGCCACTCCCAGCAGATGACATTCAGGAAAAGGCTCTGTGGTTGAATCACAGTGACCACTTCCTGTTTCATTCAGGGTCCCCTGTGCTCCAGAGCCCTCACTCTGCCATGCCCTGTTTAGTAATAAGAGCCACGATACGTATGACCCCCAGCTGCCAGGGAGGCTTAGTCACCCCTTCCTGTGCCCTTATCCTACCAGGTTGAGAGGCACCAGCTCTCGACTTCAGCCCTATTCCACAACCCTGCTATGGAAAGCCTGGCGGGAGACCCTGGGTGTCCTGGGGCTGGGTAAGGAGGGAAAAGAATGAGGACCCCATCCCTCCAGACCTGTGATGTAAGGCTGATGGGGACAGGTAGGCGGATGTTCAAGCCTCAGCCATGAAGTAAGGAGTAGTCACTGACCCTGTGGGCGCCTCCTGGGCACCCACTCAGGGGATATTGTTGTCTCCAAGCACAGGGGTCAGGACTCTGAGTGGAAAGACAAACACAAACGGGGTTGTGTGCCCTGGGGGAAACCCCAATCCTCTCCCAGTTGCTCAGAAAGGGCTTCCTGGATGTTGACAAACTGCAAGGAACGTTGAGTCTGAGAGTGGAAGAAGTCATCAGATATTTGAAAGGCTGTCTGTTGGGGGACACTTCCTCTGGGTAAATGCAGAGAGCAGAATCCAGGAATATTGTTGAAGATCTTTCGAAGTCTTAAGCCTCTAAAGATCATATTTCTTGCCCACCCTCCTCCCAGAGGTAATATAAAATTAAGCAATTTAATTCCTAAAGACAAGTATAAGGAAGTCCAATAAGGTTCTGATTTTTCTCATAATGACCACTTTAGTGCTTTCGTTTCTTTTGTTTTCTTTTTTAAAATAGTATCAAATATCAATGTCCCTTGAAAATATGTTTGTGCTTTCGGATGCCTCCACTTTGCTGATCCTGTCAACCCGGTTTGGTCTGCCTGTTGGATGGGTGTCACTGGGCCACATGTGTTGTCTAATATAGGGAAGATCTTTCTCACCATTTGTGTTGTGTGACCACTGAGTGGGCTGCCCCGGGAAGGAGTGCAAGACCCTTGGTGTGTTCCCACCCCCACGAGGTCAGAAGTCCCCAGGATGGGGATGTGTTGTGTGGGAACGGGAGTCAGGAAAGGGGGTGGCTCATCCTCTCAAGTCCCTTCCAGTCCGGTGATGCAGGGGTGGGAATTCCAAGCACTTTGAAAGGAAAGCGTTCCTCAGGCCCGCTCCAGGCTAGGGGTCACCAGCTGTGGGGACGGCCTCTGGGGTCCTGTTGGGGATTTTGGGGAGAAGAATTTCCCTTCCCCCAGGGAAGGCAAGCTTAGCCCCGCCTTGGAGGCTTTGGGACCAGCCCTGCAGGTACATCTGGAAAGCCAGCCACTGCCACAAGATGGTGCCAGCGGTGGATGGGTCAGGACCAAATGGGCGGGACTAAGGGGCATCTGGGCCACTAACCCAAGCAGTGTGTGTTTAGTCCTGTTTACACAAATGCTGCCCCCAGCTCCTCTGCTTGATAAGAGCTCCTTGAAAGTCACAGCTGCCTTATGGGTCTTTGTATACCTGGTACCAGCTCCCAGTTAAATTAATTGAATGAATAGAGTCAGGAGAAGTGGGGTGGCATATTTCTTTTAGGCAGTACATAAATGCACATTCTATAGACAATAAATAGAATGCTCTCTGATTGTTTAGTGACTTTCCAAAAGGATACACAGAAAACTGGTCATGGCATTTGCCCCTGGAAGGGGAGAGAGACCAAGGGACGAGGTCTGGAGGTAGGAGGGAGACTCTCGGTCACTTAGTGTCATTTTTATCATGTGCATTTATTACTTACATAAACTAACATAAAAACACTGGCTTAAAAATTTTCCAA